>NC_048598.1:72892160-75292160 GCF_003668045.3 Cricetulus griseus
TGCCTTAATGCCCTCAATTCCTTCAAGTGGTTATCTGGCATGATTAACCCTCAAATAATCTTTGTTTTTCAGACATTTAGGTCACACTTTCCCCATATTTCCTACCTTCTATTCAGGTGCACATCTTTCTGGTACTTCTGGGGTAAATGGTTAGGTTTTTGCATTCCTGGTCCTAAAGGATTTTGACCCTTCCATCAAGCCATCTGGAGACTTTAAGCTACATTGAATTTTCTCTGGGGCTTCTATTTGAATTTCTTTATGCATGGGAAGCTAATTAATTTTAAAAAGCATTATAAATTCTGATAAAGCATAATGATCTGCCAGGCTCCCCAGACTCATTAAGAATTACAACTTTTTTTTTTTTAATACCCCAGGTTCCTCCTTCTACACAAGACCTTGCTCCTATTTGGTTAATTACTGCCAAGTGATATCATCCAAAATTCATCACCCTCTGAGTCAAAGTCATGTTCTTTTCACCAAATAAATCCCTTATCATTTGTGCTTCAGCTGCCTCCTTTGCTGTTGTTCTTGTCACTCAGAGTCATTTGTCATAAGCAGTAGAATTCATGAAAGTTGTAAATTTCATCTTTGGGGTACTACAGTCAGTATAATCTTATCATGGTAATGCTGGAACATCTGGTGCCCAGCCAAGACAGTCTTGGAGGTATGGGCAGGATGACAGTTGTCAGATCTGAGACTTGGATGACCCAGATCCCACTTAGAAATATGTTACTTAGTAGCAAGAGCTGGACAATCTTGCAAGACCATTGTAACTCTTTCACTTAGGAGATAAGAAAACAGCTCCAGAAGTATCCTAAAATTAGACTAATGCAAGGGTTCTACCATCTGTCTTGCTCATTAAAATAACTTAAAAAATGAGGATATAGATGTATGCAATAGAGGTATATACTACACAGAAACACTAAGTACTTCTGTCTTAACTGATGTCCTCTTTATGATGTTTCTAATTGACTCAGAATTTGAAGGCTCTTATCATTGATATATGTTAGTCCGTTGTCCTTCACCCCTGTCTTTGGGCTACAGAGGTGCAGAAAACATTACTTGCTCAGTAGAAATGTGGACTGTGAGAAGCTTCAGGAAGCTGACAAAGGAATGTTCATGACTGTGGAGAAAGCTCAGTCAGTCAGTATTGCGTTGCAAACAGGAGGACCTGAATTTCATCTCTACCACCCATGTTTAGAGAGACAGTGAGCAGGTTCCTCCATGCTTGTAATCTGAGGGATGGGGAGGTGGAGTCACACAGTCCCCTGGGGAATACTAGCCAGCCCATCTACTAACCTTCTCAGTCTAGTGATAGACCTCATCTCAAAATCCCAAGGTGGATAGAACCTGAGGAATAATACCCAAGGTTTTATCCTCCGGTCTCTACACACACACTACGCATTTAGGTGCCCCTTCATGAACACAAACATATACACACATACATAAAAAACAAAAACAAACTCTGGTTTTGTTGAAGGAACCAAGTTCATGAAGGTAAAGCTCGGAAAGGGGAGTAGAATTAACTGCATTAAATTCTGTCTTGATGAATGAGAACCTCCTGGATGCTCAAGGCTCCTGGCTTCCTGCATGGCTTTGAAGCTCTGCAGGACTCATGCTAACCATAGTGATTTAGAAGGTAACCTGCCCTCATATCTGAACCAGCCTTTTTTCAGGGCCTTTCCTGAAGGCATATTTTACCTTCAGTCCCCATGGAAGTGGCCACCTCTAAGCACCCAGGCAGAATCATGGAGAAGAACATGGAATTTATACAAAACATGAGATCATGGGAAAACTTTTGTGTTTTGTGTTGTGTGTATATATGGTATATAGGTGTGTGGTGTGTGTGTGTGTGTGTGTGTGTGTGTGTGTGTGTGTGTGTGTGTGCATCATTTTTTTTGTGTCAGGATGGTGCTCCCTTGTGAGTGTATAGGCTAGTGAAGAAAACAAAGTATTCTCTTCCATCACTGTCTTGTTAAAACGTGGCACCAGACTGACTGCCAGTAATCCTTCATGATTTTCCTATCTTTGACCTCAGCACTGTAATGATAAACATGCAAATAAATGGCTACATTCCTTTTTATTATTTTCTTTAATGCTGTTTCTGGAGACTCAGATCCTTTTGCTTATGAAGCAAATACTCTTATTCACTGAGTCATCCCAAGTCCTGCACCTGGCTTTTAAAATGGGAATGGAAGAGTTGCAGTCAGATCCTCACATGTTCAGAGCAAGAACTTTACTAAACACACAGTCTCCCATGGACCATGGTGGATGCTTATAACACCAGACCTACTATTACTAAAGGGAAAACGAGCATCTTTCTGCTCCAATTTCAAGGCTCCTCCTAAATATCAAATGAATGGCTTTACTGGAGCATCTGTATGTTACACCTGAGAGACCACTGAGAATGGAGTAAACCAGTACACAGCTAACTGTAGGAGGCCATTTTCATAGGGCTGCTTTCCTAGTGTCAGTGTTTGTGAAAAATAATTATGAAATGCTGTGCCTTTAAAGAAACATTTGGTTAATCTGTCCTTGCCTAGATGAGTTCCCACTTCTCATGCATGCCCACATTGCACCTTTTGTTCAAATCTTGTCTTCTAGTTTTCTCCACAATGTCCTCCATCATTCTTCTTGTCCCTGCCTAGTTATTTGTTTCTTATTGTTTTACTCCCACAAGGCCTATTGCAGTAATGAATTGTAGAAAGCACATTAACACTTCTCTTCATTACATACTATTCCATCATGGTGATTCATTTATGTCCACAATGTTGTGTGTGATTCCCCAGATGGCTTGCCCCATCATCTTCATCATCTTTGCATTAGTTCGAGAGGGACCAAAATGAATTCAGAATATGCCCCCAAGTGGTACTGGTTTAGTTGATAAAATGCTTGCAATGCAAGCATGAGGACTCAAATTTGGTACCTAGAATCCATGTGCTGGGGGAGGGAGAGACTGAGCTAAAATAATCTAGGAGTGGGAGACAGAGACAGACAGTTCCATGGGGCATACTATCCTAGTTTTAGTGTAGATGGCTCCTGGAAACAATAGGATATCCTCTGGCACCCAAATGCTCCTGAGTACAGACACTTGTGAATATAAATGGAGAGGGCGGGTGTGCCCAATGCCCACAGTGAATTCAGGTATAAACAAAAGGAAAAATCTACTACAGGAGTTCTCTATCTTGATTTTGATATGATGTTTGTAATTTGTGAACAATCTAATTACACTATAAATGTTAAATATGTTCTCAGATCTATGCAACAAAATACCTGGGAATACTACCCTCCCCATCGAAAAGAATCTAGGTTGGTGACCGAGGATAGAGCTTAGTTGATAGACTGCCTGTTTGGCAAGATGAGTTCCAGGTTCATATCCCAGATGATATAAACTAGGCTTGGTGGTACACATGTGGAATCCTTGCACTCATGAGGTGGAAACAAGAGGATCAGAAGTTCAAGGATGCCCTCAGCTACACAGAAAGTTTGAGGCAAACTGGTCCAGGGGAGACTCTGTTTCAGGTAAACCAGAGAAAAGAAAGGAAGGAAGGAAGGAAGACAGGCAGGAAGGAAGGAAGGAAGGAAAGATGAATGGGATGGAGAGACAGGTAAATCTGTCTGGATTCTGTCTTGCAACTCTAGGATCATCAAAGTCTTCTAAGGGACTCCTTAACACACCTACTGCAGGTTCATGCTGTGAGAAATGTTGACCCTCACTTTGTAAAAGAACTGGAGACTGTATGGGGAAAACAGAACAGATTTCTGCCTGGAGAAATCTGTCTTTCTCAGAGAGCAAGCTTGGCAGTTGGGTCAGCAAGAACCCTACAAGAACCCTAAAGCACATATGCTTGAGCTGGGATTAGAATCTGGAATTTTGGCTTTCATTTGTTTTAACTTTTGCTTGTAAGTTACCTTGATCATTTTCCTATTTCTTTCACCTGCTTACTAACACAAGAATTCCTAAAATTTTGTTTGAAGAGCTATTGTTAAGCTCTGAAAATTTATTCTGTAAACTTCCATTGTACTGAGGGTTCATCTGAGGTCACTGAAGTTGCTGATGAAGCTTGGAAAAGTCCCAAAGTGGGTGGGAAATGGGTGAAAATTCAAGCTGACTGTGGATAACTTTGTGGTTTGTGGATTACAAGCCAAAGCCCTGAGGTCTTCAGTGCATGCATCTAATCTGAATATAATATTTATTTTCTTAAAATGTATCATGAGAAAAGCTTCACAATTTATTTATATTGGAAATATTTTTTTTTATTCTGAGTAGCTGAGGAGTCCAAGTGGAACTTATTGTCTCAGGGTGGGTCAGTATTTTCTCCTGTCAGTTTTGACCTTCAGCCTGCTAACTCTGAGACACAAACTTCCTCAGGCCAAGCCCTCACTGGAGTTGTGCTTCTCCCACCTGGGAATTCAAGTTTGGACCGTTTTAGTCAGAAAAGCCCCATTTAAAGGTGGTTTGTTGACAGGCTTCCAAAACACATCAAACATGCCAGAATTTGCCTGGAGAAATCTGTCTTTCTCAGAGAGCAAGCTTGGCAGCTGGGTCAGCAACTATGGGGCCAGTGAGGCATCAGCCCTCATTGGCATTCTGGAATTCCTCAGGGAAAGAGGATGCCTGGGTGGGATTTGTCTGGACATGGAAGACCATGCTGGGGAAATGTACCACTCACCCTTACTGGGGGATTCTCAGGACCATGATTGTCCAATCCATCATTTTCTGGAAATACCTGCCAGTGAATCATCACTAAAGCAAACCAGAGATTGTATCAAATCAAGTTTATAATAATGAGGTGTTAAAACATAAGTTTGAGAAAGAGATAATGATTATTCACACAAGTAAGAAGCTAACAGTTGTGTTCCAGGTCACTGGCATTGTGAGTGAAATTCAGAACTCTCAGAAGCAGTGTAACAACAGCAGATAACCAAGCAAAGGTACTCAAACAGTCCTTGCAACTCTAGGATCATCAAAGTCTTCTAAGGGACTCCTTAACACACCTACTGCAGGTTCATGCTGTGAGAAATGTTGACCCTCACTTTGTAAAAGAACTGGAGACTGTATGGGGGAAACAGCACAGTTTATCTTATTACTTTACAAAACTGACCACCATCCCAGAACAACAGGCACAGTGACTGAGAACAGAAAACAGTTTTTAGAAACAGAACACAGACCTTCCCTTCCATCCCTCCTTTCCTTCCATTCTCACTGGCTAAGAAATCAGGAGTGTACAACCTCACATGATATCTTGTTCTTCTTTTCCCTCTGTCACTTAATGTTCATCTTTTTGTCAAAAAATCCTATACAAGCATTCATCTCTATGTTTTACATCCCATTTATTTTAGAGCTTATCAGGCAGGTGACCTTGTTATTTATGAATACTGTTAGGCAAGCTTGGCTGTTTGTAATATTCTACATTAAATTTCCAGTTTGGATAGCTAAATTAGTCAGGCTAAGAGTTTGCGTAGGGTTGCTCCCAGTGTTTGATGTCCTTCTATACCTGAACATAAGTTGCCTCAAGGTACTTTCATTTTGAAAACGAGAAAGCAGATTTTATTTCTTACACATGCCCAGACTTTCTGCAGTGAGGTACTAGATCTTGGACTTTTGACCTGTGGCCCTGTCATTGAACACTGCTGTTCTATGAGGATGTGGCTAGATCCAGTTGATCCTTATAGACCCCAAATCTGACCCTGTGTCTTCTTTCTTGCTGGCACCTCTGTACTGGCAATACCCTTGATCCTCTAAAGCACTTCTCCTGGTCACCTTGGAGAGGTGGAGCAGTTCTACTCTGATTTTCCCAGCACAGAAAGCTGGTCTGTTTTTTTCTGAACGGAGAGGAGAATTGTGTTTGTGATGTCCAGCTTAAAGCTTTGTCAAGGTTGACACATTCCACATCCAGAATGCAGGCACACTATGCAGAGAGAGCTTAACGGAAGCACAAGACATGTAGCTGGGAAGATTGATCCATGTTAAAGCATGTGTGCACTAGTGTGAACACCTCATTCAGATCCCAGGCACCCACATAAATAGTAGGCAGGTGTAGAATCCCACTTGTAATCCCAACACTTGGGAAGTAGAGACAGAGGAATGCCTGGAGCAAGCTGACAAGCCAGACTATCTGTCACTGAGCTCTGGGTTCAAGTGAGAGACTGCCTCAATAAATAAGCTAGGAGCAATGAGGGAAGTTTCTAGGCATTAACCTATAGGCTTCATGTGTACATACTTGCACATGATGTGACTTCCCAGTCTCTATACACATCCATTTATACATGCATGCATTCCTGCACAATAAGCCAAGAAACAAAAAGAAAAAGAACAAAAAAAAGTATAAACCAAGAATATATGAGATCGTATATATAGACTAGAAAGAAGATACATAATAGGGACCTACTAGGCATCAGGAGAATAGAACTGAGGGAAGGTATCAAGAGAGACATATGGGTGACTAAAACATTACCACACCTCCACCAGCCAGTGTTCTACACAGGGACAGATCATGTGTGGTGTATGAATTCAGGAGAAAGTGGTCCTTTGTAAATAACACACAGAGTGTCACAAATCTCATGATTCATTGCCATCAGACCACTCACTTTCCTTGCTTTCTGGCCGATTCCCACTCTACAAAGTGATTCCCTCATAAACTGTCTCTTCTTCAGGCTCTCCACCTGTCTCTAATACAATTATTTTTTGGGGGCATGAAAACATGGATATTACTGTGGGTATTCTCCAGATTCCAATCCATGTCTATAGCTAAGGAACCACAATTCCACCCTAAAAGATTTCCAAGCATGAGTGCTTTTGTTCAGCCTCTCTCATGAAAAGCCACTGCTCTGAATGACCTTGGCCTTTGTATGCAGAAAGCAATGAGAAAGACTAGGAGCCAGGCAAGTTCATATTAACTTGTAAGGAAAAGAAACCAAGTTCATATTAACTTGTAAGGAAAAGAAACCTACCTCTCAATACCCTTATTTAATTTTCTTAAAAATTAGTCTCTCTCTCTCTCTGTGTATAAATGTATGTGTTATGTGTATTTTGGGATGTGCACATACGGTGGTGCACATGTGGAGGTCAGAGAACAACTTTGTTTAGTCTGTCTCTTCTATTTTCCTCTGTGTTGAAGGGAGTGAACTTGACTGTTAAGCTTGCATAGTGAGCATTTTAGTTTATGGACCATCTTACCTGACCTACCCTTTCCTTTGATTTGTCCTCTTTCTTCTGTTCTTTTCCTTTTTCTTATCTTTTCCTTTTGTTTTTTATTAAAAATAGATTCTTTTTTCATACAATACATCCCAACCACAGCTTTCCATCTCTCCACTACTCCCAGCTCCCCCAACCTCCATTCTCCCCAGATCCACCCCCGCTCTGTCTCCCTTCAGAATAGAGCATGTCTGCAAGAGACAACAACTGAACATGATAAAACAAGATACAAGAAGACAAAGAAAAAGCCCTGACACTAAGATGAACAAGGCAACTGAACAAGAGGGAAAAAATTCTGGAGAATAGGCATACCAGTCAAAGACACACCAGGTTCTACAGTCAGGAGTCTTACTTAAGCAGCAAGCCAACTGACATATCATATATGAAGAGGATATGGTCCAGACGCATGCAGACCCCTTGCTTACTATTTTAGTCCCTGTGAGTCCATATGAGCTCTGCTTAGTTGATTCAGTGGGTCATGTTCTCCTGGTGTCCTCCCTCCCCTCTGACTTCTACAGTCCTTTCACTTGAAGCAATGAGGGGAGGGATCTGATGGAGACCCCAATTTAGACTCTCTCCATAATGTCTGGCTGTGGGTATCTGCAACCTTTCTAATGTGCTACCAGAGGAAGCCTCTCTGATGATGAGTGGGACAAGGCAACAAGTTATGTATAAACAGAATATCATTAGGAATTGTTTCGTTGATTTTTTTCTTTTAGCCCAGTAATGTTTGGTTCTACCCTAGGACTCTGGGCTATCTAGTATCCTGTCCTGGATATCTATACAGTGTAGGGCATGGGCTTCCTCTCACTGAGTGGGCCTCAAGTCAAATCGGAAATCAAATGACCCACAAGTTCTGTACCACAATTGCCCCAATTGTACATCTTCTAGGCAGGATAGATTATGAAGGTCATTGGTTTCATTGCTGGATTGGTTCCATGTTTTTCTTTATATAGCCTGTTGAGTTCCTTCCTGCACCAAAGAGACTAAAAAATAGGAGTGAAAGCTCCAGGCAGGCACCTACTGAACTTCTCCCTGTTCAATAAGCTATGTGGATGTTGTTCTCTACAATGGAGCTTTGCTGACCATTTGCAGAGAGCAACCCTCTGTCCTAGCATCATCCTGTGTTGTTCAGGGAATCTATATGGGACCCCCTTGGCGAACAAGTCAACTGAATGCACCCAAGTTCTGCCATTGGGAACCTTGCCCAGCTATAAGAGATTGTCAGGTCAGACTCCATATCCCATTACTAGGAGTCCTCACAAAGACTACCCTCATAGTTTCAGGAAAATTTCTACTGTGCTAGGTTTTTACACAGCTCCCAAATGTCCCCAAATTCCAGATGTCTCTCCCAGAATTCTCTCCCTCCCTCCTATCTCTCCTCCTTACCTAATCCTTCCTACTCTTGTCCCCTCCTGCCCCCAGTCCACCCACAAAAAGTAATCTATTTCCCTTCCCTGGGAGATCCATGCATCCCCCTCATGACCTCTACTTTAACTAGCTTCTCTGGATCTATTGATTATAGCTTGGTTGTCATTTTCTTAATGGCTAATTATCTACTTAATCTTTTGCACACTTTGAATTTTGCAATGTATATTTTCTTCAATCTGCACAAAGTTCTTTACACCTTACACAATCCTTAGAACACCTTCATGATTTAATGAGACATAACTTGTCTTTAGTGTCAAACAACTCATTATCTTGTATATACTTTTGAGGAGGTACATGACCTTCTGTGTGTTTACTTTCCCATTTCCCGAAGGAAGAAAAGTCTAGATCATGCAGGACTGTAAAGTCCACTAAGCAGAGTAAAATATGTGCTACTAACTACCATTTTAATGCCCCAGAGATAGTTTGTTTAACCCAGAGAACAACATCTCCATAAGTCATTGCAAAGGTATTATGGAATATGGAAGGTATATTTAGTTCTGACTAATACTGTTCTGGTGTTCTTAATAAGCAGTAAGTGTGATGTTAGGGAGATGGCTTGGCTATGAAAGCCAGATGATGTCAGTTTGAACCCATGTAAAAAGCCAAATGTAGGAATATGCATCTGTAAATGCCAGGAATCCTACAGAAAAATTGGGAACAGAGAGAACTACCTGCAACTCATAAGCCAGATAGCTTGGAGTACATATCTTAGATATAGAAACTATATAAAAGACCCTGACTCAAAAAAGGTGAAAGGAGAAAACTGACTCCTGGAAGTTGTTTTCTGACATCCACATTAAAAACAACAGCACATAAACCTATATGTACACACACTCTCTATCTGTCTCTCTGTCTCTCTGTCTCTGTCTCTCTGTCTCTGTCTCTCTCTCACAAACACATAGTTTGCAAACAATACTTGCACATCAATAACTGTTAAAAATAAGAGCTTATTTCTAACCTGGATACATCTTATGGCATGCTTTATTTTTTCTTCCATTATCTTATTTTAAAAAGAATCTGCCAAGATATTTATACAATACAAGCAAAGATTTTAACGTGCACAAAAGGACCCTATCTGCAAATTAAAGTCCAAGCAAGGCAATCACAATAGTGGTATAATAATATCCAATGGTGAAAATCTAATGTATATTGTATCTCTTTTTTGTTTAACAGCAACAGTAAAAATTATGAGCCATTATTACATTTTAAATCTGCTTACCCTAGTGGCATGGTGGATGCTAAGTATCTCCCTGGTGTCTGGAGAAGGGATTAAGTATTCAGGGACTGCACTTAATCCTTCTTCAAAACTTCTCTTGAACTTCTGCTTCTCCATCTGTGAAATGGCTGTAGCAATCCATGTGCAACTTAATTAATATTGCAAATGTCCAGGGTGTTTGCCTGAGTTCTCCTGGAAGAGCAAAATATTTCTGTTGATAAATGTTGGTGGTGGTAGGAGAAAAGCTTACACCATCCTAGCCATCCTACTAGTTTAAATCTGTGCTCAATGAAGGGAACATCTTATTGCTGTGAGAGTCAGCAAATATAAGGGACACTGCAGGCACTACAGGTCAAGTAGCAAACATAAGCCTCTAGAGCAGTGGTTCTCAATCTTTTTAATGCTGTGACCCTTTAATACAGTTTCTCATGCTGTGCTGACCCCCAGCCATAAAATTATTTTGTTGCTACTTTATTACTGTAATTTTGCTATTATTATGAATTATAATGTAAATATTTTTGGAGACAGAGAGTTGCCAAAGGGGTCATGACAAGTTGCAACCACTCTTCTAGTCAGAAGTAGCATTTTCAGTGTGAATGCACACCTAGTATTTAATGGTGGTACTATGGCAAGTCAGCAAATAATCATATCACCATGATCCACAGTTACTGTCTTGAGTCACTATTTGTTATATGACTTGTCCTAGGGACATATAACTGTATATTCATTCTAGACAGTGTTTTGAAAACAGTCCAAAAATAGATTGCACCAAAGCCCTGTTTGAAAAACCCTTGATTTATTGGGATTACTTATGGAGCATGAGTGAGGAATTAATTACAGGAGTGAGGATGACTCTTCACAATTTTGTTTTTGCATCACTAGAAATGGCAGAGGTGATAAATCACCAAAGCTGCATCCTGGAACCTCCGTGCACAATTAGAAGGCTGCTGGACATATCAGAAAATCCCCCTTTTCCCTCAGCCACTATTGCTTATGAACACTGAAGAGGGATTTATGAATCTTATAAGTTTTAGGAACTTCCTGAGACTTAAGAGTTATTTATATCTTCAGTCTGACACATCTTATAGGATGAAAACTTCTTATGTGTTTAAGGCAGTATAATCTTCTGAGTGCAGTTTGTACATTCTTCAGTTGTTTCATTCTTCCCACTTTCTCTGTGATGTTCCTTGAGCCATGGTAGTTGGGAAACAGGTTGACATAGGTGTTCCAAGTACAGCTGAATACTCATAATTACTTACTCTCAGAATTTTGAAAAGTTATGATGACTTCCCCACTCTAAACTCCCTAAGAGTTTATTTACACCAGTCTTTATACCATCTTCATCTCTCACATTAAATCTTTTCCACTGGAAATCTCCTTTGGATTAATATTTATATCAGTTGATATTGAATGTGTTTTCATATGCACCTGTCTATAATACAATAATTCTCATAGTGACTTTGTAGGCTAGGCTTCCTTATGCCTCACCAAATAATCAATAGAAGTATAACTTGTGAAAGTCAAGAGTTGCCTGGAGCCCCCAGGTAATAAGCTGCAGAAACAGAAGGAAACATTTATATAGGTTTATTTCTCCTCCCCAAGATGCTCAGATTTCTTTAGGTTAGTGGTACTCAACCTTCCTAATGCTGTGACCCTATAAGACAGTTTCTCATGCTATGGTGACTCCAAAACATCCCATTATGTCATTGCTACATCATAACAGAAGTTTTGCTACTGTTATGAATTTAATGTAAATAGATGATGTACAGGATATCTGATATGAAATCCCCAAAGGGTTTGTGACCCACAAGTTGGGAAGACTGCTTTAGGATAAGTGAACAGCATACAGATCTGTTTCCTTGAAGATAATGCATGTCATTGGCATTTCATGTCATCAATTAGCCCTTTAGACCATCCAGAAACTTCAGGAAGGAGAATTCGGAACATCACAGCTGATAGTAATAAAGGGGACACCATGAAGTTATTGGGGAAAGGAAAGTTATAGAATGTAGAACCTGACTGAGGAACTTACGGTATCAAAGGGTTGTAGTGGCCAATGATACTTCATTGTGAGAGCATGAAATGAAGTGAGAAGTAGAAAACAATAGCAAAATTATGTGTGTGTGTGTGTGTGTGTGTGTGTGTGTGTGTGTGTGTGTTAAATATTTGGTTTTTAAACAAGTGCATCACTATGCATGAATCTGCAAAGAAATAAAGTCTATGTTTAGTGTTAATATTCAGATTTCAGTACTGGCCTGTCCTTGGGGTTCTGACATTATATGCTCTCAGCTGCAGCCTCTAAGAGCACCACCTGTGCACATTCACTATGTTACCCCTCTCCCACTGCCCCTGTCCCCAGAGGCCAATCTCTCCCCTCCACTTTCCTTTTTTTATGAATCCTTTCCCCCAATAAAAACTATTCCCCTTGAACTCAGTGTTACATGGTGTCTTTCTCTTGTGCTGCCTTTTAAAAATAACAACAGTTAGCATGTGTTTAACCTAAAAAGCAAAACCACACTTGTCCATCCTTGTTTCCCCATAACATATATAGAATATGGCCTGACCAGTGTCAGACTCTGCTAATATTGTATAATTCTCAAGTTTCCAGCATAGTATTGTGGCAAGAGAATCAGTGCTGGACACTGCAGCATCAATTAACATATGAAGCCACTTGGCAGAGGGGGACTGGAGTCTCTACCTCACCTGGCAGTCATACAGTAGTATACCTATGCGACAAAGGTATGACACACTGGTACTTATAATTATTCTATAGAGTATGTCATGTGGCTCCTGTCCCAGGGCTTTTGAGCACATGCTTTTCCCTTTGCTCACTAGACAACTCTCTCCCCCAGGAGTGCTTTCCCTTTCTTAACAAACTGTTTCTACTTATAACTATGTGTCCCTGGTGCAATCCTTTGTCCTGGGGCACAAAAGCTTGGAATAAGGTGCCCTCTGAATTCAGACTTGCACCTTTAATAGGATGATGTGGGAGTGGCTTGACCCAGTCTTGTACAATGACACTCTAATGTGGTGATGTTCTCCTTGCTGTAGGGAGGTAGAGTTGAAACACTGTATTTTCTCATGCAGGTGGGACTGACACACCTCTGAAGAAATGTTGAGTTTCAGATACTGGTTAGGTGTGACTACAGCCTGTGTGAAGTGAGCACACTGCCCATAGCCTGGTTAGATCACTTAGCTTCATGTGTTCTTTGTCCTCTCACCCCTCCCTGTAACTCTGGATCCTTTTCTCCTCAAATTTACTATGCACTATCAGCATACCAAAGCTCCCTTGTGCATCTGGGCTTTCTTTTCTTTGCCGAAACTGGTTTGTCTCCCTATGTGTATGTTCACCTTTCCAAGCACTGATGGGTGCTATGTGCTTGTTCTGTGCATTGCCGGGAACTAAAGCTTCAATTGTTGCTACCATGTCAGAGGGACAGCCATCAGAAGAAAGCAGGATCCATCATATGGGTACCTGAACAGGTGGTGCATTTCAACAGCACTGGAGAAAGTGGCAACAAGGCTCAGTAGTGCTCAACCAGGCACACACTGGACAGTAAATCATGACACCAGAATAAAACAGCAGCATTTGGTAAAGGTGTAGGGCCACCTAACAGAGTTTCAGTTCATGAACTCATAGCCCTTCTACTTAGGCCAGTCATAATTGGTAATCTATTTCATGGTGATTTAAAACAAATAGTGTGTCTGGTATAGATTTTTAATGTGTTATCAAGTGACTTGTGTTACCAGGATTATTGGATTATACATTAATTTGTTTATTTTCTTGCTTTCTCATTCTCTGATAATTTCATGAATGTCTACAATGTATTAAGATCATAACCACCTCCATCAAGTCTTCTCTTCCAACTTGTCTGGACACTTTCAATGCTTTGTTCATACTTGTGTGTGTTGTGTGCTCCTGCTCACATGGCTGTGCATATGTGTGAAGGTGAATATCAAGTATCGATCTTTCTCATTTTCTGAACACTTCGTTTATTTAATATTATTATTTTACTTCTATCTATGATTATACTATAAATGGAGTTCTTAACTGGTCTAAATAATAAAAACCTGGAGTCAGACATAGAGGAAAGTACCAAGAAATCAGAGAGAAGGAGCAAGCCACAGCCACTCCTTACCTCCTTAGCCTCTCTTAAGACAAGAGAGACAGTTCCTGTTTCTCCCTGCTTATATCCTCCCTCTGCCCAGCCATCTCACTTCCTATATGTGATCATCCATCTTACTTCCTGTTTCGGTCCAGGCATTTCACTTCCTGTCTATATGCATAGACCTCCAGATCTCTATGGTTAGCTAGTGACAAGCTCCATTCTTTGACCGTCAGACAGACTTTATTTGTACAAACAAAATATCACCACAGTATATGTTTGGGAAGGGCATATGTACACATGTGAGTGCAGGTGCCTGCTGAGTCCAGAAGGCAATGGGTGACCACGATCTGGAGAGTCATATTCAGTCATTAACCATCGCATATGAATGCTGAGAACTGAAGGAGCAGTCTTCACTCTTAACCACTGAGCCTTTTTCCATCCCCATGCATACCTTATTTTTGATAATGGGTCTCTCATTGAACCTGGAACTTGCTTATTTGGCTTAATTTGATAGCCAGTGAGCCCCAGGGATCTACCTGTTCTTGTCTCTGAAGTTCTGGGATTGAGGTTTAAATAGCTGTTTTAAAGAGATGCTGGGGATCTGAACTCAGTCAGGTCCTCATTCATACACAGCAAACATTTTACTCATTGAGTCATCTTCCCAGCTCTGAAGTTTTTTTTCTAAAGGATATGTTTTATGTGTTTCTAATGTACATGTCTTATTTATGAAGACAGAAAGTTGCAAAGGTGATCCAGCTCGCAAACTATAGCTCTCATGCTCTGTCTAGCCATGATGTTCATTGTACAAGATAGGACAAGTGTCAAGATCTCCACTGGTTCAGGTAGATGTTAAGTGAGCACAGTATGTATACATGTAGTGCTAGCTTACCATGGGAAGGTTCTAAAGAACACAAAAGGTTGTGATACCTCCCCAAATCCTGCCTGTTTCCTTTTATAATATGGAGTCATGACCTGTGTGTGTCAGGAGTCAGATCCTAGATATATAAAAATAAATTATGGAATTTTACTTTCAAGGTAATTCCAGGAAATCATGATTTTTATTTTTATTTCAACATTTTATTTATTACTGGTAATCCTATACCCTTGAACAGGAAAATAATCATTATCAATATGAATACTCAATCTGAGAATTTTAATTGCTTGGTAAATCCTGAAAAATTGAATTTCTGTGGCTGCTGGATTTCAAATAAGAATAATTCTATCCTGTCCACACAGCCCTTCACCTCTTGCTCACCCTGCTAAGATGGTATATCATGAATCCCTTGCAAGCTATAATTAAGTAGCCTTACATTTTTGTATTATAGAAGTAATAACATTTTACAGTATAATTTTTTATAATAAAAATAGTGAAAGGATATGAAAGTAACCTACAATGATTCTTCCAAGGGGTGGTGGAGATTGCTCAGTGGTAAAGTCCTTGCCATACAGGCATGTGGCATGAATTCACCACGCATGTGAAATGCTTGGCTCTGTGGCACACTTCAGTAATCTCAGTTTTGATGTAGAGGCAAGAGGGTCCCTGGAGCTCACTGGCCATCCAGTCTGCTTAAGTGCTGGGAACCAAGTTCAATGAAAGAAGGGAGTCAGGGAGGTAGTTCAGTTAATAGAAAATGTATTTATCATGCACAAAGTATGGAGTTGATCTCAGCACTGTATATAACCAGGTACATAGTACACTCTTATAATGTTATCATTCAGGAGATGGAGGCATGAAGATGAGAAGATCAATGTCTTCCTTGGCATGTTGTGAATTCAATAACAGTCTGGGCTCTATGAATCTTTTTCTCAACAATAATAATAATAATAACAACAACAAAAATGAGGTGGAATGTGGTTAAAGAAGACATGCAGTTTCAACCTAATATGCCCACATGCATATACAAATGTATGCACATCAAACACATGTACATGGACATGTACTCTCTCTCTCTCTCTCTCCTACACACACACACACACACACACACACACACACACACACACACACACACACACACACACACACACACACACACACACACACAGACACACACACAAACGCGCGCGCGCGCACACAGACACACACACACACAGTGTCAAATCATTTCTCCACTGGATATTTTGACATACATGTCAGTTTGTATATACACATCTCCTACATAAATTTGTTTAGATCATGACTTCTCTTTCTGGCTTTCATATTTACAGAACTGGGTGACAATATGCTAAATGAAATGAGGCTGGCATATAATGCCAAATACTACATGGTATCTTGCATGGGATTTGGCCAAGCTGATCTTTCTTTTTTTTTTGGTTTTTTGAGACAGAGTTTTTTTCTGTGTAGTTTTGGAGCCTATCCTGGCACTTGCTCTAGAGACCAGGCTGGCCTCAAACTCACAGAGATCCGCCTGCCTCTCCCTCCTGAGTGCTGGGATTAAAGGTGTGTGCCACCAATGCCTGGCTACCAAGTTGATCTTAAGAAAGTTGAGAGTAAAGAACCAAGATATAAAGGCCTCCCACCAAAGTCCAATTTGACAAACAAATAACTTGATTATTCATACTTATAGAGAATTGGTGAGGGATTAACTAAACGAGCTTCAGGTAAGAGGACAACAGCAGCTTTACCCTCATGTAGATGACAGCCTCATGGAAGCTGCACAGAATCCCTGTCCCTAAACTTCCACTCCCTAATACTCAAATCTCACAAGGTCACTCCCAGCTGCGGAGGGCAGCAAGGAATAACGGCTTGACTTGAAAGGTGAGGGTCCAGTGACCCTCCATATGATCACAGACTTAGCTACTTGTCTTATTGCATTGGTCAGTTATTTGCACATGGCTATGAGGCTGAGCTAATTTCTATGCTGAAATCATATTGGGGTTAATATGTTGTGTGCAGAGGAAACAGGCCATACTGATCAACAAAGTGGTCTCCCACATTTCAGAAACAAGATATAGTTATTCTGAATTAACGTTAGCCAATTTGTGTAATTATTGAGTGAATTGATGCTATCACATACACTTCCCTAAGTTTATGTCTCAACTAAAGGACTATCTAAGATGAGAATAAATTCCAAACATAATAATAGTGACAGAATGTTTTGCATTAAACCCTAAAACAGCAACCTAGAACAAGGCATATATACCATAATACCCCTGTGTTCAAATTACCAGTCTCTATACACTATTCTTCTTGACTAAACCCCAAGGAATCTTCAGAATTCTCAGCACAGGCTTCTGGAAAAGACTAAACTACTCAACCAGAGTTGTCATAATAAGGATATCTCTTTTTCAACTCCAGCCTGGAGCTTGGGATGAAGAGATCAAGTGGCTTTAGATGTCAGAATCAAATTAGCAAGAAGGGTAAATCATAAGAGGTTGTTACAAATTAGACACTGGCCCCAAATCTAATGTAGATTACTCTGGCACTGTCATCTTGTCTCCTCAAATATAGGCTGGCCCATCACAGTGAAGCATGTGGCTGCACCTTATCCCAGTCATGTAACCATGTCGGGCCATGGTTCCCTTAAACTCTCACTGGGGCAGAGGATTTAATAAGCAGTCTGTCTGCCACCTCAAAAGGTTATTAAATATTAGACTTTCCATTTGATCCAAGGATGGGTGCTAGACACTTCAGAGAGATTTCTTCATGAGAGCTCTCTGTTTCTCTCTGAGAAGGTTCCTCTGGCCTTTCTCAGCATCCCTTGCATAACAGTTATATATTTCTCTCACTCACAATATCTCCTTATTCTTTCTGTTAACAAAGTGCCTCTCAAGGAATTAAAGCAATCCCCTTGGCCCTCTAAGGCCCCATAATATCTATATTCCATGTATTGTATTATTTCTGTCAAATGCTATCTCACCTGTTCGGAGGCCCAATCATGGCCTTAAGGCTCTCTTACTCAATACACCTCATTGGAGGGACTTGTGTGTTAGCTCCCTTCCAGGACCTGTTGCTGTTCATCTCGTGTTTTGTTCAATGATCAGCAAGGGGAGCTTCCCCTTCAGTCTGGTGTGGATGCACTGCCTACAAATTAATGATTCCTTGTATTCTACTTAGGTGGTTCTGCTCCATATGCCTCTTTGTAAAAGAGATCTCCAAGTGTTCAGAATCATTCCTGTGAACTGAGCAGCTTCAAAGATGAGAAGCAAGAATAACATGAGGAAACACATTGATATTTCTTTTTCTCTTCCCCCCTCCCAGAATCGGATGTTGCTGACTTTGATGGCAGGAGCTCGCTTTTGTACAGGTTCAATCAGAAGATGATGAGTACCCTCAAGGATGTTATCTCCCTGAAGTTCAAGAGCATGCAAGGAGATGGGGTTCTGTTCCATGGAGAAGGACAACGTGGAGACCATATCACCCTGGAGCTCCAGAAGGGCAGGCTAGCCCTATACCTTAACCTGGGTAGGGTCAGACTCATGCATATATACTCATGAGTGTTGAGGCCAGAGTTGATGCTCAGGTGTCTTCTTCTGTTTCCCCCAACTTGTTTTGTGTGGCAGTCTCTCACCAAATGATTTTGCTCTCTCTCTCTCTCTCTCTCTCTCTCTCTCTCTCTCTGTGTGTGTGTGTGTGTGTGTGTGTGTGTGTGTGTGTGTGTGTGTGTGTTGTGGATATGCACACACATGTGGAGGACAGAAGAAAGCACTAGATATTCCTCTCTTTCTGAACTATTGCTTTGAGACAAGATCTTTTACTGACACAAAGCTTATTTTTATGGTTAGACTGTGTGGCTATCAAGACTTTAAGATCCACCTATTTCTGTCACAGCCATACACAATTTTATTTTGTTTATTATTATTATTATTATTATTATTATTATTATTATTACTTTGGGTTATGGGTGCTGGGGGTTCAAGTTCAGTTCTGCAGGTGCTCATATTCACTGATGTTTGCACAAGGTTACTATAAGATGTATGGGAGCATTTTCCAGCTCATTAAGTGGAGTCACCAGACCACTATCTAAGTGATCTATTTCCTTATCTTTATGGGATTAGAACAGCACTTATTTTCAAATGTTTCATCTCCATGTGGGTAGAGCAGCACTTATTTTCATTTGTTTTTTGCCAGAGGTATCATTCTTCGATAAAAGACAATATTTCTATGTAAGGGAAGCTACAATGTAACTTTTAAATAGCCGTTAATGTACATACTTAGCCTGCATTTTTTCAGAACTCAAACTCTTAAGTAACTTAAAAAAGTTTAAACATGTACCCTTTATAATAAGCTTCTCATATTTGAGCTGACTAGGCACATTTAAAAAAATCTGTCAAGAGAAACACACAACCATTTTGTACATCTTAGTGGGAGGTAAAATGTGTGAGGGGAAAAACTAAGTCACTGGGATTTCCTTTGTTAAGATGGCCTGGGCATGGAAGGATGAGACTGGGACCTGGGTGGCAGTTGACATAGTAAAGGGCACCTTTCTGCCTCTCTTGCAATAGGATGCCACTTACCTCTATGAGTGAGCTACTCTTTGGGCTTGCCTCACTGCCAGTAGGTCTACAGCCACTATACCCAACTTCTTATCCCAGGAAAAAAGGGAGGAGTTCCTTTATGACTTCTTATGGAAGAAAGGAAGGATAAGTCAGGGCACAGGAGGCAGGTGCTGAGTTCCTTAGGGCATAGAAGAAAACCAAAGGAGCCCTCATCAACAAAAACCTCATAGGAAAGAAATATGCTGGAGGGTGAAGAAAGTGGGTTTGTAAATTAATGGCATTCATTTATTTGTATGTGGTTGTGGTTTGCCATGGCACAGGTGTAAAGGTGAGAGAACAACTAGAAGGAGTTGGGTCTTGCTGTTTTCCATGTGATTCCCTGGTGTCCAACTATGTCTTTAGGTTCAATGGCACATGCCTTTAACCTGCTGAGCAATCTTTCTGGGCCCTAAACATGCTGCTTTGTCTGAGAGTCTCTTCATATATCCCAGTTAATATATATTAATATAAAGATAGGACATGCATTGCTATTAATATTTCTATCAAGTAAGCAAGAAGGATAAATATAATTCAACACTGGAAACAAGCTCAAGGTACATAGGTGACATCAGAGAAAGCTATATTTTATTCATCAGGAGAATTTGAGAATCTCCACCGTACAGCCTCACTCCCAACAGTAAACAATGTAGGTCTTCATTCTGGTCCTTTTCAGTGGCAACTCCAAGCATCCTCCTTGCCTTCATAGTGAATATAAGATAGAGAAAAAGAATGAACCTACAGATTTCCAAGATTATTTCATAAAATTGATGCCTAACATAGAAGATCAAATATAAACCTAGGGATGGATAGATGACTCTGTTGCCAATTTTCTTGTCATACAATCATAAGGATCTGAGTTCAACCTCCAGAACCCATGTAAAAACCAAACTTGATAATGCATGCTTTTAATGCTTACAATCCCAGTACTTGGGAGGCAGAGACACCATGGTTCTCTGGGGCTAACCAGCCATCTGTAGCCTACTTGGTGAATTCTAATCCAGTGGGAGACCTTGCTTCAAACAAACAGAGAACACTTCAAAGCAATATGGAGGAGAGTAATTCAAGAACAACACTAGAGATTCACACACACACACACACACACACACACACACACACAGGCACACACAAATAACAAAAATAAATAAAAAGGATAAACTGAAGACATACACAGCACACTGTTGTTTAAGTATCTAGTTATCCATGCTGTGTCTTTTGAAGGCAGAATTGGTTCTGTGGTGAAATTTCACTAGGCAGTTGACCTTCTCCAAGGGTACAGCACTGACTTTTTTTTTTTTTAAAGAATTACTAACTGGGCATGAGGTTTCACTCTTTAATCCATTGGCAATGGGGTAGGGTGACCTCCCTCCCAGAATTCACAAACTTCATTTCAATTGCCCATGGTAATCTGCCTGCTGTAGAAATGCAAAGGTAAGAACCCACAGGCAGGAAGAAAGTCAAAGGGCAGAAGAACTGTGTGACTAGTACACTGTTGTTAAGTACTGAAGAGGACATCACAGAGCATGCAGGTTTAGCATCCATACAAGACTCCAGTGGTTTTGAACTGCAGTGGAATGTTGGGTGATCCCATCACGTACAGATGTAGAACAGTGACAGTCCTGTCACAGAACACTAGCAGACTTGGGTGTCCTTTGGGGGCCAGGTGCAGGGTTCAGAGGCTAAATGCATGGGCTTCTTGACAATTTCTCAAGACAATGGTAAGTTTCTCTAACTCTGAAGAAACTGGTGAGCATTCATTTTGAATTCCAGGCAATTAATTAAGCCAACTAGCATGTATTTATTACAATTATCAAGTCTTCTGAAAGGCATTTCTTTCCAATTTTCTACTTTTTGAGAGTCTACATCCAGGCACTTAAATATATATGCATATGAATATTTTGCTTATGTCATATGACAACCCTATGCAGTATTTCTTTTTTTTTTTTTAAATTTTGTTGGGAGACAGAGTCTCAGGAACCCATGGTGACTTTACACTTGCTATGGAGCTGAGAATGACATGGAACTTTGGATCCTCCTACATCCACCTTTGGGCTACTGAGAATACAGGCATACACCACACGTCCAGTTTATACAGTAATGGGCATGGAACCCAGAAAGTCATGGATGCTAGGCAAGCACTCTAATAATTGAGCTCCAGTTTACCTATATGTCATTTTTAATCCATTCTGTGATGACTGTCAATCATGTAATTTCCCATGACTGAACATCTAGAGAATATAGATCTGAAAGCTCATCAAATCTTACATAGTGTCCTGACACAAATCACTAAAATGTTATATGTCCTCATCAAACTGTAAAGTACTAAGTATCAGGTGGCCAACATTCACATGTTAAGCTGTGAGGGTGATTATTCAAGATGATCTCAAGTTCTGTGGCATTGATTGTGAAATAGGAGGACTAGTGTTTTAGACAGTGTGAATGGGTATGACAGAATCTTCATAAATTCTGCAACTTATGAAATAAGCATATGTTGAATTATTTATTCTTATCTGTTGCTCTGCCAAACATCCAACCAAAGCAACTTAGGGAAAGAAGGATTTATTTCATCTCATAACTCAATTGTACTGTCCATTATGGCAGGTAAGAGTTGATGGCCGATGGTCCCCTTGCATCTGCAGTCAGGATGTAGAGAGAGATGTACTTTATGCTAGTTCATTTTCTCCTCCCTATCCCTTCATGGTGTCACCTGGTGAAAACCTTCTGTCCACATTGAACATGGACCTTTCTACCTCAACTCAGTCTAGAAACTTCCTTACAAATATACCCAGAGTTTTGTCTACTAAGTGATTCTTGATCCTCCAAAATTGGCAGTAAATTTAATTATCACCCACCAGCAATTAAGCAATGAAATTAACACTATTGGTCTAAAAGTTGTACTTGTCAGTCTCTGCTTTAAATATATATCTACTTATATTCAAAATTTGTAACATTAACTACAACATAGCACCCATGCACCATCTAAACCATGTCACACAAACTCATTATTGAACACCTTTATATGGTGTCAAAGTCACAGAAGCTGGACACCAGTAAGAAGCAAGATTGGAGAAACTTCCACTGGATTTCCTAAGACTTATTTGTATTTCATTGCTTTAGTGATACCCAGAGATTTGGCCTGTCTTTTTGAGAAGGCAGCTGGTGTGGGGGTGGGATCAAGTCATCTGGAATCACCTCCCTTCATTTTAGTGTTCTCACTTGCATGCTTAAGAGAACACTTGTGAGTCCTGCCTATATAAAACACTGCTACAGATTCATGCCTTTCTGGTTCCAGCTAAACTATGGAGTGATAATTTGCCTTGGCATTCTTATAATGTCCTTCTACTGTTGTATTTCACCATTTTCCTTCAGTACAGAACTCTGCTCTCTAATTCATCGAGTTGTTTTCTGAACTCCTCCACTCCTAGTCTGAAGTACTGCTCACAAGCAACAGACTATTAGGATTGAATGCAGATTGTGACAACACAGAGATGGGGGAGAGTGGGGTTATCATTCTCGTCCAGCATGAAGAATGGAGAGAATATTAGCTTTGGGTCAGGTAGAGCTGAGTGGTAACTAGTTCTCTGTGTCCTTGTGCAAGTCACACATCTTCTTAACCAACTTCTTAAAAAAATATGGAGGGATTTGGAGAGATAGCCCAGTGGTTAAGAGCTCTTCCTGCTCTTGCAGAGGACTGGAGTTTGGTTTCAAATATCCATGTCAGGCAGCTTAGAGCTGCCTATAACTCTAGCTCCAGGAGACTCAATGCCCTATTTTAGACTTCATACACGCACACACACACACACACACACACACACACACACACACACACACACAGACACACACACAACACACACACACACACACACACACACACACACAGACACACACACACACAGACACACACACACACACACAGACACACACACACAGACACACACACACAGACACACACACACACACACACACACAGACACACACACACACACAGACACACACACACACACAGACACACAGACACACACACACAGACACACAGACACACACACACAGACACACACACACAGACACACACACACAGACACAGACACACACACACACACACACACACACAGACACACACACACACACAGACACACACACACACACACACACACACAGACACACACACACTCCCTACCTCTCATAAAATTTTAAAAATACTAAAACAATATAAAGACTATTACCTATATAAGAAATTTGACAAGGCTGAAGAGATGGGTCTTTGGTAAAGTGACTATGATCTTCAGAGTCCACAAAGACTGGGTATGCTAGCATAAACCTGTATTCCCAGGACGGAGGAGGCAGAAACAGGTAGATTCCTGAAACTCTCTGTCCAGCTAGCCCATGATATACTTCTTAGGATAATGGAAAGGAGTGAAAACAAACATGAAGGTAAAAACGTAAATGCTGGAGAGAAGACTCAGCAGTTTAAAGAGCAGAGGATGGACATGCAGTTCTCAGTACCCACATGGAAAGGCTCATAGCTGCTTATAACTCTTGGTCCTGCTGTGGCCTCCATGGGCACCTGTATCCAACCCCACAGATATACTCACAGATACACACGCACACACACACACACACACACACACACACACACACACACACACACACACCACCACCACCCACCACCACCACCGCCTATAACTCTGGCTCTAGTCTCCAGAAGACTGGGGGTGCTGCCATGGCCGCCATGGGCACCTGTATTCAATACACATATATACTCAAAAGACAAAAACACACACACACACACACACACACACACACACACACACACGCCTATAACTCTGGGTTCAGAATACTAGAAGACCAGACTGTGGGTTCTGTTGTGGCCTCCATGGACACCTTCACTCAACCACACTCATAGATATAGGCACATGCACTCACACAAATGCTAAAAATACATCTCTAAGTGTCTGCTGGAGAGACAACTGGGCAAGTAAAAACACTTTTGCACTTACAGACATCCTGGGTTCAATTTCCAGGTCCCACATGGCAGCTCATAATCCTTGATCTGTAATTTCAGTTCCAAGGCATTCAGCACCCTTGCCTAACTTCAAGAAGCACAAACATGGTGCACTATCACGGATGTTAGAAAAATATTCATGCTTGTAAAATTTTAAAAACCAGACATACTAAATCTTTTAAAAGTGCAAACACCCCTTCCCCGTATTCATTCCAATAAGGCTTAGGTGGTACTTACGTCATCTTCAAACTAAATAGAAAAGAGTTCCATTAGAAACAAATTTCAATGTCTTTGGGCCTAAAGCCAGCTTCTTCCTCATTGTTTCATTTGTATTCTTCTCAGCTGTTTCTGAGGATTTTTATCTTGTCTTAATAAATTGAAAAACTGCTAAAATGGGATAATTGAACATCAAATGCAACTGAGATTAAAACTGGAAACAGGTGTCCTGAGATAAAGGCTGTGATAGTGTGCTGAGAATTGTGTTTTCTGTGGTTTCCATAACAACAGTCTGGGTTTCTAGCGGAGGTTTCATTAGAAGATAGCTGTTCTCTCTTCATCAATATAATTCTAAGCCACTAATACAGACCAATTCTCACTAACTTCAATGTAGGATATTGTAGTTTTAGTGAAAAATAACTAAAGAAGGAGTGGACAGAATTCATTCATATCTTCCTCTTCTTGAGTCAGTGAAGAATTGTTCTTGTGGGCTGCTGAGATGGTCAGTGGGCAAAGATGCTCACTGCCAAGGCTGACAGTGTGAATTCAAACCCTGGGATACAGAAGACAGCAGGAGCAAACCAGCTCCCTCCCACATCTTTTTCTCTGGTCTAAACATAAAAACCATTGCAAGCTCACCCTGTCCCCACGAATTAGTAAGTATGTGTAATAAAAACTGAGCCTGTGAATGTGGACATAACTCAGTGGTAGATGATATTACAAGTCTAGACAAAGTGTTCAAGACATTGAATTCATCCTGCAGTCACCAAGGAAACACACATGTGAAACTCCTTGTAATTCAGGTGGTGTTCAGTAATTCACATAGGATTAACATAATAACTTCAGAATGTTCTTTCTAGATATAGTTAACTATAAATATAGAAGAAAAGGAAAATATTTTTGATGTGGCAAATTTTTGTACTTTATGTGTTTATAGTGTTTTTGCATAGTAGTGTTCAGTGTGCATTTACATATTTCTATTCTATTAAGAATTTAAGTTGTTAGATATTTTATTAGGTTTCACTTTTAATTTCATCTAAAGATGTAGTTTTTGCTTATAAATATTTAAAAAGGCTTTGAGAACTTCATAAATGCTACTACAACAGCTATCTAATATCCTTTTGTTGACTTTATATGTAAATTTAATCTCTCTCCAAACTACTGAATATTATCTCCAATATTTAAATCCTTAGACTTTTCTTAGGCCCATATTAATTGTTGCCTTAGAATACATTTCAAGGAGGCCAGCATGGGACTGATCCAGACTCCTCAACATGGATGTCAATGAGGAGGCGCTAGTATTTATCCCTGGCATAATAAGGGACTTTGGGAGCCCATCCCACATGGAGGGATGCTCTCTCAACCTGGACACATGGGGGGAGGGCCTAGGCCCTTCCCAGGATGATATGACAGACTTTGGGGACCCACATAGAGGGCCATACCCTCCCTGGGGAGCAGAGGGGGATGAGGTTGGGGGGAGGGGAGGGAGAGGGCAAAGGGATTGCCATGTAAAGCAGCCTTGTTTCTAATTTGAACTAATAAAAACAATCTCTTTTGGGGAAATAAATTTGTATTCATAGATAAAAAAGAATACATTTTAAGAATGTAGATGACTAGGTTAAAGGGCAAGGACTTAAAGATCCCCTTCTAATGACTCAATTGCATTTTACCATGTTTTCTTAAGATGTTCATCTGAGATAGTCACTAGTGGGGTTTAGACAGCTCCAACTGCCTGCCTTCCAACATAGTGCAAGAACTGGCTTTCAGAATTCAAAATAAGTAAATGGTGAAACACACTTGGAGATATCCTCTGTGATGTCAAAAGCAGGGATGGACTGTTAAAGAGAAGAGAAATTATTATGCTTCTTTTTTCCTTTTTCTATTTTTCATATGTGAGCATGTCTGAATCGGGGGTTTTAATTTTGCATGTGTGTAGTAACACACATGTGGGTACATGTGCACCTGTGTGTTCCTGCATATGGAACCCCACAGTTGATGCTGGAAATCATCCTGGACTGTTATTCTTCCTTATTTTTCAAGTGAGAGACTCTCAGTCAAATGCAGAGCTCAGTGAGATGGGTAGTCTTGTGACAGACAGTTTGCACAGGAATCCTCAGTCTCCTGCTCCAGCGCTGTAACCGTAGTACGCCACCACAGCCACCAGGCATTTACCAGGGTTTCTAGAGATCTGAATCCTGATCCTTGAGCCTTCAAAACAAGCACTTAGATTGTTGAGTCATCTCTCCAGCCCCCAAATAATAAATTTTCAAAAGCAAAGCAGCTTCAGTGTTAAAGTAAATGAAAAAGAAAAAGCAATAGACAAAAAAGTCAAAGAACAAAAATATACCTTCAAAATTTATATTACAGAAAACAGACTAAATGCAAATTGTTAGAAGAACAAATGGGTAAAGGTCAGAATATGGCTCACAAAAATGAAGCAAAGTTGAAGAGATTTTCAACTCTATTCATGCCAAGAGAAATAGACATTAATCGCTTAAGGAGACGGGACAGTGGGTAAAGTATGTGCCACATAAGTGTGAGAATCTGAGTTTGGAATGCCAGCATCCACATAAAGCTAGACTATTTATAATCCCAGCTCTCTCTCTCTCTCTCTCTCTCTCTCTCTCTCTCTCTCTCTCTCTGTGGGGGGGGGCTGTGTTTTGAGCCAGTGTTTCTCTGTAGCCTTGGGATCTGTCCTGGAAGTCTCTCTGTAGACCAAGATGGTCCAGAACTCACAGAGATGCACCTGTCTCTGCCTGTTGAGTGCTAGGATTAAAGGCATGCACCACCACTGCCCAGCTATCCCCAGCTCTCTTACTATAGGATGGGAGACAGAGATGAGAGAATCTCCAGAAGCTCAGCGGCTGGTTAGTCAGGGATGGATATTTATGAGCAAACAAGAGACACTGTCTGCAATTAGATGAAAGGTAAAGGCTGACATTCAAAGCTATCAATGACCTCCAAAGGTGCCCACCCCCCCACAGAGAGAGAGAGATAGAGAGAGAGAGAGAGGAGAGAGAGAGATGTGTTAAAATTATTCAGAAATATGATTCCTACCTATCAGACACTTATAAATTAGAGTAGGTATTAAGGTTGGCATAACTTTTAAAGGAGCAGAATTGGCTGCAAATGTCAGATTTTATATGGTTGCTAATCTAACCTTTCTTCAGTGCTAATCTGAATACAGCAACCTCACCCTGGCCTGGAGGGTGCAGCCAGCTCTGTCACCTAGCTCTCCTCTGCTAAGGGAACCTTCCATTGTCCCTGTCACCTCTCAGTCTAGTCACCAGTTTCTCCAAACTGGGTGGACACTGCCTTTTCCTGTGTACTTTGCCTTTTGTCTGTGTTTATGTAGTCATCTGTCCTAACTACCATTACTGGAATACACTAGCACTGGAAATCTCAGAAGAGAGAGTTCTACCTCCCTCCAAATTTTTGTCTGTATGACCATGACCAGTACTGTGAGATTACAATGTCTCTTGGAGGAAGGACAGCAAGAAAAGAGGGGGTATTTATTAAGACATTAGCATAATCTGACAGTGGTGAGAATTCAAGGCTTATAGAATAAATGAATAGTAAATCACCAAAAGAGCATCACACATTAATGCACCAGCTCTCCTTTGCAAGGGTGCTAAGTGGGGCATCCACACTCCAACTTCAGAAGAAAGTCAGTCATCCTTATTCAGTGAGACAGACAGCACCATTAGGACACATCAGGTAGGAGTGTGCAGTCCATAGCGAGATTAGCTGCCTCTGACTCCTGAATGTCACATAATCATGTGTGCACAGATGAGTGCAGGTGGGGTCAAGGATGACACAGTTTAAGAAAGAAGAGACACACTTAGCTATCATAATCTATTAGGAGGTGGGGATATAACCAATTCTCTCAAATTAAAATTAATATATAAGGGGCCCAAATAATATTTCAGTGTGTAAAGGTGTTTGCCGCCAGACTTGATGGCCAGAGTTATAGTGCAACACACACATGATAGAAGAAGAGAAACAACTCAATAGACATGAACTCCTGTGCTTGCACTCTCATATGTGCCCCCTCACACATGACATTTATATAGATTTAAAAATTATTTATATGTAATGATAGCTCCCCCTTAAAGTTGAGACAGATTCTGTGTGGTTGTAGCAGCTATAATCTTTTTGGTGGAAGGACTCAGTTCATACAGTAGGCACTCAACAGTTGCAGCTGGAATGGTTATGTCTTTGTGCAGAAACATACTCTGTTTGACCACTGGCTTCCTCCCAAGCCAGTTCAAGATTTGCTTTCTTCATTCATACTACTAAAAAGAAAAGCATGTGTATGAATTAAGTTATTTTTTCTGAATATGGAAACTTTTCTTTTAAATTTATTCCTGTGGCCAGTACCATAAGCATTCCCATCACCATGCAATCGCTGGTGTCCCAGAAACACTATGTTTCTTTTCAGGAAGTAGGGGTGCAAATCATTTGAGCTAGACCCCTGCGTTCCCGGTGATGGGAACGGTAGAGGGACAGCTCACATTCGTTTGAGGAAACATCGGGTACCTGGTATTGAGGGCTGTTGATGGGCAGGATTCAAAGCTGCCTAGGCTAAGACTCCACCCTGCCTCCCTTCCTCTGCAGATGACAGCAAAGCCAGACTCAGCAGCATCGCGCCCTCTGCCATACTGGGTAGCCTTCTGGATGACCAGCACTGGCACTCGGTTCTCCTGGAGAGGGTGGGCAAGCAAGCGAACTTCACTGTGGACACGAACACGCAACACTTCCGAACCAAGGGTGAGACAGATGTCCTGGACATCGACTATGAGGTGAGTCAATCCTTCCCAAAGGTTCCCAGGAGTGGGCTATCTGTAAATAGAAGCTTTTGGTCCCTCCATTTGGGCTAGGCTATGAGGGCACAGTCACCAAGGAAGAGCCTCACAGTAAGGTCCAGAAATGCCTTTGCCAAGTTCTGTGTGGCTGAGAAAGTATCAATAGTGTGAGTTAAAATCAGGACTTCTCTTTTACTTTCTGTATGTACATATGTACACATGTGGATAGACATAGGTGTCTTTGTCTTTGTGTGTGTGTGTATGTGTGTGTGTGTGTGTGTGTGTGTGTATCCTAGTTTCATTTCTGCTGCTGTGTAAAGAAGCAAACAAAACCAACAAAAAAAACATCTAAAACAAGGGCTTAATTATTAGCTTATGATTCCTGACAATAATCCATTATTTCAAAGCAGTCAAGGCAAGAAATCAAGTAATTAGTCACATTGCATCTTCAGTTAAAAGCAAAAAGAATAAGTGCATTTTTCTTGCTTGCTTATTCTCAAGTACCTGTATTCTCACTCATACAGTTCAGGTTCCATCCCAGGTGATAATGTAGACCACATTAAGAGTAGATATCCCTACCTCAAATAATGACCAAGATCATCTCCTACTGACATGCTATAGGCAAGTGTAATAGAGATTCAGTTGATTCTTCCCAGGTGATTCTAAGTTTTATCAAGTGGATCTTTAAAGCTAACCATAAAATGTGTATATGTCTTTAAGTGTGTACATATGCCTGTGTGAATCCTCCCAGTGTTATTGCCTCTTGGATATATATAACCATTCATTCTTTAACAGAGACTTAATTAGTTACAATATTAAATGCTACAGAAAATACTAACAAAATCTCAGGTATGAACTAGAAAGGGATTTGCTGACAAGCCTGATGACTTGAGTTCAGTTCCCAAGAACCACATAGTAGAAGTCTAATTTTCAAAAATCACCATAATTCTTAGAACCCATGTTCTCAGAGGGGCGCTTTTCCTTTTACATCCATGGCCACTTGAACTTTTAACTAATAAACTTAAACTATTTGTCCGTTTCTGTGGTACTAGAGACTGAACCTGGAGTCCTGATTGAAGAGATCAGTGGAATGCATCCTACTAAAGAAGGCCTTAGATATTCTGGTCTAATTGTGCAAGTAACACAGAGCAGTGACCAGGGGACAGTGGAGAGATGAATGGGGCCTTAGGGGAGGGGGAAGGAGGTTAGGGGGCTTTCTCATAGAAAGAAGGAAATGTCCTCCAGCAGAAGACCTCAGTGGGTATTTGCTGATCCTATTAGCAGGATCAGAAGGGAAAATGTAAATGTGTACAGCAGGTACCAAGGCAGGAATGTCAAACTACACAGTGGGCAGAGTTTAAACAATAGCAGTACTGTGTAGGAGTTAGTTAAGTGCAAGAGGACCAAAGGCTAGCGGTTTCAGGGCTTCTGAAAGACATTGTCCATAATTAAACTTTATTAAATGAGTTGGGAAATAAATTAAAGGAAATAATTTTGAGGAAATGAATTTGTTAATTTTTAATTATTTTGCTATGAAATTATCTCTCATTTATTTACTTCTACACCAGGACTTTTATAATTGCTCCATCTGGGGAATGTCTTATACCTAAGATGTACACAAACACTGCAATTTGAAGACTGACATTGTTTTATAGATGGCCTGGACTGGGAGTAAGAAATCTTATGTGTCATTGAAAGCCCATTTTTCTATGGTTTAATTGTTGAAGATTAGTGTGTGTGTGTGTGTGTGTGTTGTGTATCACTTCGGATTGAAACTAGAAGTATTCACATGTTAGGAAGCCACATTTCCAGTAAGCTATATCTGCACTCATTTTTGTTTTTAGTTTATCAATTGAATTTAATTAAAATTATTATATTATTTTAAGAGAGGATCTCATGTAGCCTAGGCTGGCCTTGAAATCCCCAAACTTCCTGAGTACTAGGATTACAGGTGTACACTCCCACAATCTTCTCCATATGGTGCTAAATATGGAACTCTACCAACAAAGCTGCATCCACAGCCCCTATTTTTTTTTAATATTCAAGAAAAGACTTCATTAAATTACCTGCCTCAGCCTACTAGGTAAGTGAAATACAGGCCTGTTTGACCAGACAGACAATACTGATTTTTTTCTTTCATAGAAGAAAGGAAGAAAGGGGGGGGAAGAGAAGAAGGAAGGAAGAAAGGGGAGGAAGGGAGGAAGGAAGGAAGGAGACAGAAATTCTGATTACAGATAAAGGTTTAGAGAAATACATCTTAAAGAATCAAGAGTAACTTGTTAGAATAAAATAAATACATTGTTTATCTTTATTAAATTTTATGTAAAAGCAATTTGTAGAGGAAAGGGTTTATTTCAGATTATGCTTCCAAGTATCTGTTCATCATCCATGAAGTCAGAACTGGAACTCAGGGCAGGAAGCTGATGGCAGGGACTGATGTAGAGACCATAGAGGAATGCTTCTTTATGGTTTGCTCCTCATGGCTTATTCAGCCTGCTTCGTATATATGTCAGGACAAGGACCAAAAATCTTTTTTGTTGTTGTTGTTTGGTTTTTCGAGACAGGGTTTCTCTGTGGCTTTGGAGGCTGTCCTGGAACTAGCTCTTGTAGACCAGGCTGGTCTCGAACTCACAGAGATCTGCCTGCCTCTGCCTCCCGAGTGCTGGGATTAAAGGCGTGCACCACCAATGCCTGGCAAGGACCAAAATCTTATGAATGGCACCACACACTGTGAGGTGTGATTTTCCACATGAATCATCAATCAAGAAAATGCCTCACGAGTTTCTACATAAGCCAGTGTTGTAGGGAAGTTTTCTAAATTAGGGCTCCCTTTTCTTAAATGATTCTAGTTTATGTGAAGTTGAGATATAACCAGTCGGAACAGAGAGATTGTTTTGATTAGGTGAACTGAGAACCTACATGCTGTGGATGACACCATTCCCTGGGATGAGGTCCTGGGTGGCATCCAAAGAAGAAATTGTGCTAAGCACAAGCACTTATTGCTGTCTACAGTGGGTAGCATGTGAGCAGTTCCCTCAAACTCATTGCTGCCACAATGGACTGCACCTTGAACACTGAGCTGATAGAAGCCCTTACTTAAATTGCTTTATCAGGAAAAAAACTAAACTAGAAGGGATTTCTGGGTGATTATGAGGAAACCTTAGAACACAATTTAAGACCCTGGTGGGATGGAGGAAAGGGTAAGGTATAAAGAAGGAATGGAAATGTTAGGAGTAGACCTATTCCTTTTTTCAGTCATTAATCATGAGCCTTAAGATAGATGTTTTCTTTTGATCCAAAATCCTACTCAGTATATTATAGATAATATATGTCATTCAGTGTCTTCAAAAGACACATTGACATCCTTTGTCTTGAAAGTCAAGATGCCAGTAGGTATTTTTGAATTGCTAAAAACTGAAAATCTTTGAGTACCTATCACTTTCCTATGTCAACTTGTTTAATTGATGGAAGATACAAAGAGAATGCAGTAACTTAGATTTTCCTCAAATCACAGAAGTGTCTTCAATGAACTTGAAGACAACATTGTCAAAAGGAAAACCATAAAGTAATCATTTGTTCTCGCCATTCTTTCCAAATACTTTAATGTCCAAGGTGACTGTTCTAAAATCTATGCTATTACCTAATTCACCATGAACTTGCAAGCCGATTTACTAGTGTATGATCTCATTTGTTCAGATTTTCTCTGAGATCACAGCTGTGAGACATTGAAATGAATGTTAGATTTTACAGAAATTGAACTCAGTGATGGCACTTAGTTCATGAAGTTGGAAACCCTTCCTTCTGGTATACCTTGCCTGTGAAAAACTCTCCTTAAGAGCAAAACTCCTTGAAATATTTCTCTTAAGCAATTGTTACTTCAGGGACCTCAAACTGCTGCCAGCATGTGCAGACAGGTTGCTCTAGATATCATAAAAGAAGACAGATTGAGGATGATGGCAGACACCAGCTGTACCAGAAGACAAGGGTTATGTGTCAGAAGTCTCTAGCCTTGAAGATTTATCTCAAAGGAAGTGGCAAGAAGAAAAGGCCTCCTGGGAGCAGAGCAATGTTCCTCACCTACACACTGGTATAAACCTAAAAGATGAGAACTTGAAATTTCAGCTTCTCAGATGCAAAATCATTGCAGCTGTTAGGAGCAAAGCTGAACATAGCTGTCCATATTGAGGATGGGCTTCATCACAGTACATCCTGTTAAGTAGAAACCACACTCCACTTTCTGCCCTGAACTCTGTGTGCACACAGGGGATAGACTCCTACAGTTGGAAGGATGCTGAGGTCATTTCCTGTGAACCACTGTCAGAGCATGCCAGGATATTTTTCAGATCTCCTCTCTTATAGTCTATGTCAGAGCTAAATATATTATGCAACTCTATTTCATTTACAAACTTTACCAAAATATAGGTAAATGTTGTACCTACTGATCCTTCTGTTAGAATCAAAAAGGGCAAGTATAGGCTCATATTTGTATACTTGGTCCCCAGTTAGTGGAACTGTTTGGGAAGGATTGGGAGATGTGGCCATTTTGGAGGAGGCATGTCACTAGGAGTAGTGTTTTGAGATTTCAAAAATCCCAAGCCATTTACAATTAGCTCTGTCTTGGCCTAGTGCTTATGGATCAAAATAGAGGCTCTCAACTACTGCTCCAGTCCCATCCCTGCCTGCCTGCTCCTGTGCTCCATCCCATAATGGTCATGGACTCTAACCCTCTGGAACTGTGAGCCCTAGTAAACTCTTTTTCTATAATTTTCCTTGCTCATGGTATCTTTATAACAGCAGTAAAAAGGTAGCAAAGAAAACTTTAAGGATTTCCATCAGAGGCTTTACGGCATTTTGTGAATCATCTGGGGTAACGTTTGCCATCAGAAGATGTTTGCAGCTGTCTGGTCCAATTCTGTCCCATATGTAGCACAGAACAGGCTTTACAAAATCACAGCAAATAGGTAAGAAGGAGGGAGAGGATGGACAACTCTTGGGATTTCCTCCAAATGCACGTCACTGAAACCACGAATTGTTCCAAATGCTGAAGAAGATGAGAGCCTTCCTCCATTGCTCCAGCCTGGAGGGTGAAGCAGCTTAGAAAGATATTTTAGGAGCCTTGTCCACTGATGTCCTTATAGTTCAAAAGTTGTTTTGATTCAAGATGTCTCAGAAATCCTGTTTTGTATCATTCTCTGATAAGTGCCCTAAATCATAGTAACATTTCAGATACATGTGGTTTACACCCACATGCTCCATACGAACTGGAAGAAAACTTCTTAAAAATAAACTTCCTAAATTAAGATAGCAAAAGCAAAAAAACAACAAATAACCAAAAATGTAAAACAGTAAAACAAACAAACATGCACACAGAAACCAGGAACCATCTAAAACTCCAAACCTAGACTGAACTAAAATCTCTGAGATTTAAAACCACATGTGTAGAGGGCTAGAGAGATTGCTTATTTAGTAAGATAAGTTATCTGTTATTCCAGAGAACCCAAGCTGAGTTCTACCCTATAAAAGGGAGGCTCCCAAATGCTGTAACTCCAGCTCCAGATGATGCAATGCCATCTTCTGAGCAACTGCACTCATGCACAAGCACACACACACATGCACACAAACACATTTATAATTACAATTTTTCTTTTTAAAAAACTAAAATTGCATGTGTCAGAAGGAGATGGGCAGACACCTTCAATTCCAGCTCTTGAGAGATATAGGAATGAGGATGAGAAGTTCACCCTGGGCTATGTAGAATTTGTAACCAGCCTGAGCTACTTGAGACACTTTCTAGAAAAATGAACAGTCAATGAATGACCAATCAGTGGGCAAGAAACAAACAGGCAAAAAAGTATGAAAACAGGAGGGATTCTGGTTAGAAAAACAGTGACAGTGGGATTAGAACACATGAATATAATGATAAATAGTATGATTATAATACTATGTATATATATATATATATGTATATGTATACATATTACATACATATGCAATAAAATTTAAAGGAATGAATTACCAATACGAAATAAATGCATGCGAGATAGCAATAGAACTTCAAAATTAACTTTATAGAATTATATGAAAAAATGAAATAATAGTTTTATAATTTGAAAGAATGTATGGTCTTCTATGTATGATATAGATTCCAGATGACCAGAAATAATGCATATGATAATTTTTATTTCTATAAATTTTAAAAGTCCTTCCATTAAAAAGTATATGTTTAATGGCATCATGTAACACAAAATGACTTAAAATACTGTTAAAATATAATATTTTAACAAATTAATGATTACAGTTTTGACAAATCAACTAACCTAAACATAGAAAGAGAGCAAAAGAACACAGACATGATAAAAATACAAATTAGCTGGGCAGTGGTGGTGCACACCTTTAATCTCTGCACTCAGGAAGCAGAAACAGGCAGATCTCTGTGACTTTGAGTCCAGCCTGGTCTTCAGAGCTACTTCCAGGACAGCTAAGGTTGTTATACAGAGAAACCCTGTCTTGAAATTATGTCTATCTATCTCTATCTCTATCTCTATCTCTATCTCTATCTCTATCTCTATCTCTATCTCTATCTCTATCTCTATCTCTTGGGCTAGATGGTAAGAATTTTTAAAAAGTGAAAAAAGTAAGGAAAATAGTTGTTTACTGCCATAATAGTCATGCCACTGTGTCACTAGAGGGCACATCTAGCCTGGTAAGTCATTACTGTAGCTCACAGAATTCATTCCTGAACAAGGCACTGATGCCTTTAGTATTATGATGATGAGCTTGTAGGGAGGAAACTTCTTGTACATATCCAGCTTGATTTTTATCATCCAGTGACCAAACTCTACATGTCTTCGGCAATAATGCCATAGCATCTACATGTTCGGTGGACAACTCAGAACAATTACAATAACCTATGTAATTTTGGTGAATTCTGATTGAAACAAAAATGTCCCCAATCTAAAATTAACAAATTTTGATCAGCCTCACATTAAAATAGCTCACCAGAGTGTCACATTGACTTTGCATGTGTCCACACAAACAAAAGCTTATATACTAGGGCTCATCTGAGATGTAGCAGGTATTCCTGGGTCATCTGGGATATGAGATGGTTGAGGCCTGTGAAATGATTGCTATCTCCAACTTAGGTCTATAACCTTGAGGCTTGCAGTAGACAGTTTCTTATCTCATTTAGATTCTGATTTGGACTGGGTTTTCATAGCCCATTTCTTAGAGCTGAGCTGTAGCTATAAGGTTTAAGTGTAGTATACTTGCGATTCTTCAGAAAAGTTAAGTTCATAGTTCACATGATGATCATCTAACTCTAAGTATCATCTTGACATACAGAGAAAGGTGAATGGGGAGCCAGTGTTTGGACTTTGTTGTCTTAGTGAAAAGCAAAAAGGGCTCAACTTAAAATTGACTGCTATCTTTCTCATTTAACAAATTGCATCTTGTTGGATCTCACTCACCTAGGGTAAGAATAGTATAGAGAAGCATTCAAAAATATAATGCTCTTGGAAGAAATGTAACAGTCCTGTGTCTTCTGATGTGGTACCATCTCCTCTCTCTCTCTCTCTCTCTCTCTCTCTCTCTCTCTCTCTCTCTCTCTCTCTGTGTGTGTGTGTGTGTGTGTGTGTTTCACAAAGGGTTTCTCTGTGTAACAGCTATGGCTGACCTTGAACTCCTTTTGCAGAGGAGGCTCATCTTGAATGGAAAGACATCTTCTTGCCTCACCCACCCAAGTGCTGGGATTGAAAGTGTGTTCCACCACAGCCACCTTTTGTATGAAATGAAATTTCATTAAAAACCATTTATTTATTTATGTATATGAGTGCTCTATTTGCAAGTATTATTTGCATGACAAAATAAAGCATCAGACAGAAGAGAACTTAAGATCCCATTATAGATTGAACATCTGGAAAACCAGTCAGTGCTTTTAAACACCCAGCCACTGAGCCATATCTTCAGCCCTAAATATGTCTCATAAGAAATCAATGTGTAATGCAGCTTGACTACTATATATTATATAATAAAAGATTATATAAACTTGAACACATGTAGAAGACTTTGGTGAAGCCCAGGTGACAGAGTGCCCACCAAACATACAAAAAGCCCCTATTGCCATTCCCAACATCTCATAAAGTAGGAGGTAGGGGTGCCTCTGTGTTCCCAGTACTTGGAAGGTAGGGGCAGGAAGATGAGATGTTCAAGGTCATCATTGTGTATGAAGCAAGTTTGAGGTCACCTTGGGATATATGAGATTCTGTTTAAAAACAAGCTAACAAACTAAAAAGAAAAACATAGAAAATGCTGGGAGGATAGTGAAGTTGTTAAGGCACAATGTGAGAGTGGGATTAAAGAGACCACAAATTTTATTTTTAATAGCTATCATTAAATTTCTTTAAAATTTGAGCCACAGAAAAGATGGATGTTTCATGACATGCTTATTACAAGTGCTTCTAAAATTGCTTGTTCTCATATATTTTTATTCATAATTTTTCTTTTAAAATTACATTTTTGCTGGGCATGGTGGCACACACCTTTAATACCAGCTCTGAGAGGTAGAGGCAGGCAGATCTCTATGAATTTGAGGTCAGCTTGATTATATATATATATATCTTTTAGTCCATCCACCAGCTCCACAATCATGACACAGAGATTTATTATTACTTTTGAATGATCAGCCTACCTTAGGCACATTTCTGGCTCGGTCTTTTAATGTTAATTAACTTGTTTCTCTTTCTCTTTTGCCTTGGGCTTATTACCTTTCTTCTGTATATCTTACTTTCACTGCTTTTCTATGTCTGTCTCTCTGGCCTCTGCCTGGCTTCTTGCCCCGGGTGTGTCCCTCCTCTTATTCTTCTGTTTCTCTGGAGCCTAGATAATCGCCTCTTCAATTCTCTCCTTTCCAGTCCCATCTACTCTTTTCTGCCCAGATATTGGCTGTTCAGCTCTCTATTAGACCAGTCAGGTTTCTTTGACAGGCAAGGTAAAACAAATGCAACACATCTTTTCATAATTAAACAAATGTAGCATAAACAAAAGTAACATACTTTTACACAGTTAAATTAATATTCTATAGCATAAACAAATCTTTGCTTAGTTAAGATAATATTCTAACACACACACACACATATATATATATAAAGTATATATATAAAGTGTATATATATATGTGTATATATATATATATATATATATATATATATATATATATATACTTTCTGTAATATTTAATGGGATTTGTTTACTTTTAAGATGTGTCTCCTGTATTTGCATATTCCTGTGTACATGTGAGTCTCCATTCATGTGTCTTTACATATGTATGGTGGCCAGAGCTCCACTCTGGATATTTTTGTCTTGTTCTCCCCCTAGATTATTACTTATTGTATCACAATTATTCATTATTTAAAAAGTCAAGGCGATGATATATTTGTAATTAACTAACAACTGACTGATTAAGTAACTAACTAAATACATGGCATGGAATTTAAATTGGAGATTTTTGTTCTCCCTTTTAATTTGTTTCTATAAACTGCAACTCTATGATAATACTGGTGATATTTGTTAAATAATAAATTAATTTCTTTGTGTGAATTAATGTAGTATCAACCTAATCCTGATCCTATTTCTCTACTGGTAAGATTTTTTTCTTTTAATTTTTTGAGAAAGAGTCTCAGGTGGCCCAAACTGCTGGCCTTGAACTGACATGTGATTGAAGATGGCCTTGATTTTCCAATTTCCCACCTTTGCCCTCCAAGTATTGGGGTTACAGGTGTTCTCCACTATACCCCATTTTTGCAGTTCTCAAAATTGGTTCTAGGACCAAATGTGGGCAAGGCCAGCACCCTGTCATCTGAGCTATCTCCCAATCCCTCATAAGAAAGTGGTGGTACTTTCCCTACCCCTGCTACTGTCCTTGCTATTGCTTGGCACTACCTACCATATCCCTTTCACACATACATGATTAAAGAGCTTGCTGTTCACTACACTATTTATCTGTCATTAACATAACCAGACCTCCCCCAGGCAAATGGTTTCCAAGACAATGTAAAGCATAATTACTATTGGTATTTTTCTTCTTTGGGAACAAAGTTGTGAGGCTAGCCTAAAAAGATTACAGAGAGAATATGGAGAATTTCATGAAAATACAATAAGAAAACGGAAAATGAGAAGGTGCAAAACAAATGTAAAAAAAGAAAGAAGAAAAACCCTCAAGTTACATAATAACATTTACATTCTCGTATTGGTTTCTCTTCTGGTGCTATGCTGAATACTCTGAAGTAACTTAAGAGAGAAAAGGTATATTTTGGCTAATAGTTGCAGAGGGATAATACCATCCATCCATCACTGGGGATAAGTCACAGAAGCAGGAGCACGAAGCTCACTGTCACATTGATTCAGTATAGAAGCTGGGAGCAAATGGAGTAGGTCCAGCTTATGAAACCGCAAAGCCCACTTTAGGTGAAGTGCTTCCTCTTGCAAGGCTACAAACCTTTCTGAACAGCAGAATCACCTAGAAACATGCACCTTGGAGGTAGATGTTTCACATTCAAACCACAATACTTGTTTAACTTGTCTAACTAGCTCTGCAAGGGATATAATCCATGGTGTATTTCATAGAAATCTCCAGGACACAGGGAGAGGAAAGCATCTTCAGTCTTCTTTCCGAATAGCCACAAAGTTTCAGACACATGATATCCAGAGATTCCTCAGGGGACTTGGCTCCTGTCTTGGGGACAGAGAAGTATCCTTGTACATAGGAGCATGGATCATAGAATTAGGTCTGAACATTTTCTGAGAAGACTTTAGATTCTCTTATGCCATGCCCCTTCCTTTCAATTTAAAATTAAAATTGTGATTGCTGGTTTTATATTTCCTCAAATTTTATAACTGTGAATTACCACAAAAATTTACCTCAGAAGATATATTATATATATATATATATTATATATATATATATATATATATAATCACAGCAGCACTGGAATGTCAGAGACAGGAGGGTCCATGGGGGCTTCTGGGAAGGCATTCAAGCTTAGTAGGTGAGCTCCAGGTTCAGTGACTCTATCATCAATATTTTTAAAATGAGTTGCATGGCTGGTATTTCACCAGACTCACAGACTCAGTAGGTAAAAGAACTTGCTGCTAAACCTGATGACCTGCATTCAGTCCCTTGGTGTAAGGCAAGAACCAACTCTCTCAGTTGTTTCCAGACTTCCACATATTTTCTTTGGCAGGGATATATCTCCCCTACACTAACTAACTATCCAAATAATTAATAGATATACTAAAAATAAATAAATAATTCAGGAGGAGAGCAAGAGAGAAACATCCATTGTGGAGCTCTGGCCTTTATACAGATGTGCCCATACATGCATAAGTACTCACAGGCACACACAGACATGTACATACACAAGACACATATTCATATGTATTAAAAGTAAACAGATGACATTAAATATGACAGAAAGTCTTTTCATATTGGTATCACACCAAGAGAGATCATCGTTCTTCCAGTGCTGGAGGTTGACTCGAGGGCCTCAAGCATGTTAGCCAAAAACTTTACCATTCAGCCCCTGTCCCAGATATTTCATTAATATCTTTTATTTTTATTTTCTACAATACCCAGGCTTGGTTGGAGGGCGCTATGTGGCAGAGCTGTTTGTATGCTACCTGGTCTCCCTAAAAAGCACCTGACATCAGAGCACTGAGCCACCAAACCTGTATTCCTTGTTTTATCACCAGAAACAACTGATAACATATTTCCTTGTTTTATCCAAGTTTCTGCTAGAATGTTGATAGCATGGCTTAATTAGCCTTCCTCTTCTCATGAGGTTGGCTAATCAGCCATTTGGAGACTGGCTGAATTACTATATTCATCAATAAAATAATAGAAAATTACCCAGGCTCTCTCAGACATACGCAAAGCCTCGGGCAAGAATATAAATGGAGAGCCACATGCAGTAATCTAAATATTTAAAGAGGTCCAAATCAAGCAAAGGATTTACTCGATAAGATGTGTTTTCAACTCTCTTAGCATGAAGACACACTGCACCATGCCCAGATCTGTCCATGCTGTGAACAGGTGGGAGGGGGAAAACCTGTTGATTGTGATGTTGGCGTGACACTGTTAAGTCAAGTGACTTAGATGCATTGGAAAAGGTCATGGTGGAAAAAAGTAAGGACACATTTGTGGTCATCTCACCTGGCCTATGAACACTGCTCCTATGAAGTAGGTTGTGGTCTGTGGATCCAGAGATGAGTGCCTGTCCCCAGAAGGAGCCCTTACTGTCTCAGCATATGGATAACACTGAAGTACATATTTCCAACCAGATCTTTCCTAGAAGAATAAAACCTATACAGTTTGAGCAATTGGCCAAGGAAACTAGTAACTGATATACAGAGAGAAGTCCCATAAAATTTATGTGAGAACAATTTGGCTGTTTCATTCCCTGGGGTGAGTCTCTGAAAGATACCCATTTATTCATTTAGGAGAAGCCACAGGCATTGCTCATCCCCTGGTCTGGACCAAAACAACATTCATACAAACAATGATATGGATCCAGTCTCAAATGCAAGATCCTATCACATGGGACAGTGTGCTTCTTGTGGGAAATCTGGAGTGGTCAATTTGTACTACCAAGAACCAACTGGTGGCATCTGTTACTCTGCTTTACCTTCTGTTCTTTTTCACTTCAAGAGCTATAGCAGGCTTTTTAAAGATGAAAGATCTGTTTATTGTCTGGGGAATGTGGCAAAATGCCAGGGTAGGCTGATGGACTGATAGTGGACTGGGGCTATGGTACTTGAATTTTTCTTAAAAATAGGATCGAGCTGGGGAGATGGCTCATTCAAGCATGGGGATTCGACTTCAAAAGTGTTGGATGTTGTGGTACATATTTATAACCTCAGTGTTGTTGCAGCTGAGATAGGTGGATCTCTGGGGTTTACTGATTAATTGGTCTTGCTGAATTGGCAAGCTCCATTTTAAAGGAGATAACCTATCTGTGTTAGTGCCTTTTTAAGGCTATGATTAGATATGGTGACTCAGACAACTTACAGAAGAATGAGTTTATTTGGGCCTCACAGTTTAGGGGTTAGATGCCGTAACAGAGTGGTGGTTGCGTTTGTGCATTCAAATAAATCATTGCTTTTAAAATACAGATTTTACCAGGAATCTGAGCTTTCTGGCTTCATTTTTAATGACAGAAACTCATAAACCATTACTGAATTCCAGACATCCAGCTTTGATTGTCTCTACTGAAGTTCCAAGTCACCCAGTAACACAGACATGGGTAGAGAAATGGCTCAGTTGGAAAATACTTGCCTAGTAAGAATAAGGACCTGACTCCTGTCCTTAGAACATTGTTCTTGTTTGCTTTCTATTGCTATGATGAATACCATTAATAAAAAAAAAATCTCACCAGCCTTCAAACCAATATTTAAATGTAAATAGCTATTAACCAGAAAATTAAGGGTTCTGATCTTATGTATTATTGGCACAAGTTCAACTTTGGAAACATTCCAATGAAGTGTTGCCACTTTTGATGATCATGACATTTTTGTGTGGCTCAGTGACACCCAGCTTGATTACATTTCAGAGGAGACTGGAAAAGAAGACAATAGCTCATATCTGTTGTTGGGGACCAGCCATCACAAAATTGACTGTCAGAACAAACGCAAAAATGTACATTTAAACTGGGCTAGAGAAAAATTTAGCAATGGAGAGAGGAACTCATTGTCATCAAAGTAGCACCAAAGATCAGAAAAGAAGAGGGCATGTCTGAGACAAAAGGAGGGTAATAATGTCAGAGGAAAAGAGAGGCAAGTTTTAGAGCATCATGCATTTAACATCAAAGAGGGCTTTTTTCCCCTGCAATTCTTCCAGCTGTAGCCTCTCTGTGACACCAGAAATCCCATCAGACTCCTGGGGAGAGGATGTCATCCAAGGCAAGCTGTGAGTGGAATGTGTAGTCTACCTGGTTTCATCAGAACCTAAGATCAAAGAAAGGCACACTGAACAATCCAAGAGGACAAGCAAGTGAACAGGTGACAAAATTGTCAAAAAGCACAAGGCAAGAGCAGAGTCAGAAGGAAATTGCTTATCATTCTTTTTGATCCAAGTCAACAAGTACTGTTTTGATCTACTCTGCTTGAATGGCACACTCAGAATTAAGGATGCTGGAGAGGTACTTCAATAGATAAAGTGTGTGCTATACAAACATAGAGACTTGAATTTCATCTCCCAACACAATGGAAAAAGTTAGCTGGTCACAGTTGCATGGGCTTGTGCTCTAATACTGGGGAGATAGAAATGGAAATACTTTGGGGGCTCTTTGACAACAAGTGTTACCAAATTAGTAAACACTTGGTTGGGTTAGAGATGCTGTCTCAAAAAGTAAGGTGGAAGTTGATTGAGGAAGCCACCCAATGTTTAACTTTGGCCTATACATACATGTCCATCTGTGTATACACATGCATACACATGATCACATACTTATACAAAAATTAATAAGGTAAAACAAACCATTGAAATAAATTCAATTTAAAATACTCAATGATAAACTCATTAAATTGATACAGTAAACATCATAGATAGGAAAATTAGTATCTTTGAAAGAAAAATTAAGATAAAGGTGTAAGGTTATGTTAAGCCTGTCATTATGCTCTCTAATTTACTCTGCATTTACTGTATGAGGATATCACATAAAACATAAACAAATGTGACACTTAGAAAACAAGCTATCCCCTGCTACTGCAAAACCACTGGCTCACTCTGCCTTGCTATCAGATTTCCTGTAGCAGCTTTCTGGTGGAAGGCATTGGAAGAAAGTTAAGGGAATCTGTCTAAGCAACATAGTTGTTCAGCTAGGTGAATGACCCAAAGGAATAGTGTATTCTGTACTCAAATATGAGTGACCCGGATCTAAGAATACAGATTCACACTGCCTCCAATGGCATGTGCCACCATGGAAATACAGAATAACAAAAGTCATGTATCTAGGTAATTTTAGAGAACAATCAGGCACATTTGAGAAGTCTCTGCCATAGACTTTGAATGTTTTCTGATGAGATTCTAAAACTTTTGGTTGGTGGAAGCTAGAAGTCTATTTGTACATTCCAATAGTATTTTACTACATCTCAAGGATGTTAGGTCAGACACAGAAGTGAACAATGGATATCTATGGAGGGACCTAAAGAGAACCCAAGATTCCCACTTAGTACAATGGAAGAAGTTAAAACTCAAGTTTATAGAATGGTTGACACAGCTATGACATTTTCCTGAGAATGCCAGTGTACAGAGCCAAGGAGAAAACCCAAACTGGGAGCTTGAACATCTGTCACATTTACCTGAACAAGTTGGAACAGTTTACCAGCATCAATTTCAATCCTTGCAGATAATAGCTTCCATAATTTGTCTACTGTAAATCATACACAATTGTGACTTGGCCAGAAAGATAATTCCAAGCCAAATTTTTACTTTTACTATTAAATATTTCATATATCAGAAAAAATCTAATATAACTGACCTGAGATTGTGATTACTTATGCAGAATTTGTAGTTTTCTATTAAGGCAATGTATATGGTCTTGGGAAATATTTAGAGAAATTAATGCTGTGTATGAAGGAACATTATCAATACATGAAGCAGTTTTCCACCCTGACTGCCTGAAAATGAATTAAGTCTCCAATTCATAGCACTGTTAAAATGTCAGATTCTTTATGGAAAAAATTAAAAAATGGGAGAAAACCCCCACTGGAACCCCCTCCAATCTCAGGAATTTTATTTTTCATATTTTTCTAAATAAATTTAAAATTTCTCTACTAATACAAAATGCTAAAATTATAAGTCAAGTATGAAATGTATATTCCTGGTCAAGTGTACCTCAGAACAATTTTGATTTTCTCTTTTTAGCTAGATTCAGTTTGTTCCCTGTGAACACAGGGGTGTGCTAGGGAGAGCGATGAGAAGTCAGAGTTGTTGAGGGATAAATGTCTGTGGTGACTGTCCTACATTCATTCTGCTGCTGTGATAAAACACTTTGACAAATCAACTTGGGTCAGGAAGGGCATATTTGGTTTACACTTCCAGGTCCCAATCCATCATTGAGGGGACTCAGGGCAGGAACTCAATTTGAAACTTGAACAGAAACCTGGCTCTCTCTGGCCTCCATTCAGCTAGCTTTCTGATATAGCCAAGACCTACCTGCTGAGGCATGGTACTGCCAACAGTTGGCCCTCCCCCACACACAGGCAACCAAGACAGAGTTTCTTAAACATAGCAACAGGTCAATCTGATGTGAGCAGTCCCTCAGTTAAGACTCCCATGAATAATGTTGGTCTGTGTCAACTTGATAGCTGAAGCTTCCTAAGACACTGATTAATAACTAGTTAATGCTTTCTTAAAGCTATCCACATTGAAGAGTACCTCATTTCTTTACTATGGACTGTTAACCAGCCAGATGGCAGCCATGACTTCTTGCATCATCACCACAGCCATGTGATTTACTTGTTCCATCTGCAAATGTTACAAAACAGCTTCAACTATTTTGTGTCCATGAAAATCATGTGACAATTTTGTTGCTTCTGTATGTTATGCCTGCCATGCTGTGATGTAGCCTGTGAGATGTATCTTACAGGATCTCCCAACCTCCCAATCCAGCTACCTGCCATTTGTACATATTCTGAGAGCCTCAGTACATTAATCATGTCTTCCTGTTCTTGTGCCTCTGACAGCCATACATTAGTGCCTAAGTCACAACCAAACAGCTCTCAGGCCTCCCACATTGCATCTCACCCAACCAGCTGTTTTCTTGGGGGTCATTCTGAGTCCCAGGCAACTAGCTCTAACAGTCTTGAAGCATAATGAATATACAAACCAGGGTGTAAGTGCTTGCTTAGCTACTTTTCATATTGGTGGGTCAGAATACCCAGGCAGAAGTAACTTAAGGAAGGATGGGTTTATTTTGGCTCACAGTTTGGGGGCACAGTCTATCATGGCAGCAAGAACTGAGGCAGCTGGTCATATTGTATCCACAGTCAGGAAGCAGAGAGAGTCAAGTGCTATGTACAACATACCTTCTATCTTTTTATTCGGGTCAAGACTCCAGCATGGAACAAAACTACCTTAATTAAACGAGTCTAGATACCATCTCTAAGAAATGCCCAAGGATTTGTTTTTCAGAGATTCTACATTCTGTTCAGTTGACCATTAATATTTATCATAACAAGTGATTTCTTACTACTTAGGAACTCCAGACAGGATCAGAGAGGAAGGCCCTAACTCCCCAGTGCTTTAGTCCTGTCCCCACTGAATCTCTTTCCAAATCTTCCACAAAACATAGCAGCTTGTTCTCCTATGTGCAACATGAGATTACAGCTTTGTTATATTCAGTATTCTGCATAGTTTCCATCTACACTATTTCTTCCCTGAATAAACAAAAGTCTTGTTATTGAAACAACAATGCTCTTTTATTCTTCTTCAGCCTTTTCAAGAACTATTCTACAGCCAATATTCTCTATGTGGGAAGCAGAGGATTAGGGAGTTTCTTTTTAAAAATTAAAGATGCTTAGCATAAAAATGAAGAGAATAAACTTAACATTCTCTGCTCAAACTTTAAAAATAGAAGTATATTATAATACTTTTACATTGACAATTTAAATCTTGTTAAAATCACAAATTGCAAGTGTATCTTTTAAAACTGCAAAGTGCTCACAGTAAAAGTACTGGGATGCTGCAGTAAATCAATAGTATCTTTGTAAATAAGTTACCAAAATTTTTTCATAGATTTTGAAATTTTTTCAAGATTTACAAACTATTTTTATAAAATCAAAAATTTCTTTAATTCATATTAGACAAATCTAGACTTCAAAAATATATTAAAACTTAAATTTATTTGCAACATAAAATGTGTATATGTCCATTTTAAGGCAAATGAAATATAGAGTAGTTCAATAAGTCCCCAGTGAATCTGTGGACTTAGGACTCTGGGCTGTCATTCTACTTATTGGTAGAATAAACCTAATGTTTTTTATATGCTATGATATGTATTTTTGAAAAGACAAAGAATAAAATTACATTTCCTTATTATTTATAATATGTCAATAAAGAAGCAAATATAAATAACCAATATACAAAATGAGTGGGAAAATACTTTTTCAATAAAGAAATCAGAATCACTGCTTTGTGTAATTGGAAAACAGAAGAGAAAATTGTTTTTGCTAGGTCTTAGAATATTTTGACAAGAAAAACAAAGAAAAATTTTGACTAGAAAAACAAATTAAAATAAAAGTACAGAAAATAAGTTTGAAGATTAAGGTTTTTTGTGCATATCTTATGACTTTACACCTCAAATTCAAAGAAATTGCCTAAAAAGCATACACAAATAGTGGTTAGAATTTCCAGTTTAAAGTAGATGAAAGCCTCATAATTATGTTTAGAGTTAAAGCAAAAGAAAAAGTAATAATCTTGATATTGCCCCATCACAGCAAGAAACATTTATAATCCTTTGTAACTTAAATTAAACATCTAGGCTCAATATATTAGTATATGACTAATGGTGGGAGAAACTGAGAGAAGATGCTATGGTTGTGGGAACATGTCCTCCTCTGACATTGTCCATGCAAGAAAGAGGAGGGGAGATGGGGGAAGTGATAGAGCAGGCAATGGAAATAGAGAAAAGAGGACACGGGAAAAAAGACAGAGGAGAAAGAGGAGAGAGATGCAAGGGCGAAGAGTGTCCTAGATAATGTGGCTTTTCAAAGCAATGGAGAAAACCTGGCTCCTGGCGGGTGATGGGGAGGCAAATGAGAGACTATTTACTATGCTATTATCTTGCACAGTAGAACCAGTATTTCCAAAGGTTGTTTTGTTATTCACTATATCCATCATAATATATTTGTTTTAATTTACTAAACATATACATAGTAAAGAAAACTAACATCTGTAAACTGTAGTTCTGTGCCTAAACTTTGTAGGCATGTGTGTGTGTGTGTGTGTGTGTGTGTGTGTGTGTGTGTGTGTGTGTGTGTGTGTGTGGTGTATGCACACATGTGTAGATATGCCATGTTGTGGCTGTGGAGGTAAGAGAACAACTTTCAGTAGTAGTTCATTTTACACCTTGAGACAGAGTCTTTCTTGCTTTAGTTGTCACAGTGTTACTCCAGACTAGCTAGCTGGTGAGTATTAATCAGTATTGTATATTCATTATGCTGCAAGAGCTCAATTGGCTTCCTATTTGTTGCTGTTTTTTTCCTTTGTTTTTTTTTTCTTTTATTTATTTTTTTAACAGGAGTTCTAGGAATCAAACTTGGGTCATTGAGCCTGTAGGGCTAGTGCTTTTACAACGTGAGCATCTCCTGGACCTGGTGTATACAACTTTCTCATGGCTGAAATCATACTTCACAGCTAATAGTAATTGTTGTACTTAACAATCAAAAGTGTATTCATTTACTCTTTTACTGCAAATATTTCATAATTGTCCTACTAACGGTTCCAGAATGCTGGTTATTAATTGCTTCTCAAGTCCATAGGACACTTGACATTATTTCAACCCTTTATCTTTATAGATAACAGATGAGGAACAACTTGTACATAAAAGAACTTTGGTTACTGTGAGTTTTAGAAATACTTATTCCAGGAGCAAGTATCTGTGTGCTTCCTTAGCTTTTTCATGGCTGTGTCCTCTCTGCTGCTCCAGATAAACATAAAAGTTTTGATTTTTTATTTTTTCTTTTTTTCCTTGTAAATTACTGTTTTATTTAGTATTAAAGAAGTTTTAAGAAAGAAATGAAAATGGTTTTGTAAAGTAAGCCTGTAAGAGGTAAGCAATTACAGATATTTTATATTAGCTAATCAGTATCTTTTTAAATGAGTAATCAAGTGGCATCCGAAATTACTAAAGCCCCTTGGCTCACACATACAATTAAATCTAGAGAATGCACTTCGCTTACATTCTCATTTTTTTCAGAGCTTGTAACTAAGAGTTGATTTTGATTTTTTCCCCCTACCATGCAGCTCAGTTTTGGAGGAATTCCAGTGCCAAGCAAACCTGGGACCTTTTTAAAGAAAAACTTCCATGGCTGTATTGAAAACCTTTATTACAATGGAGTAAACATAATTGACTTGGCTAAAAGACGCAAGCATCAGATCTACACTGTGGTAAGTCCACTGTCTCTGTTACCTGGTGGTTTATGGAATTGGGTAAGTCTGGGTTTGGTACTCAACCCTTGTGCATCTTCACACTGTGTTTATCTTATGTGTTTTTCATCAGCCAAGTCCACCTATGTAGTTCAGTTGGTAGAGTTTTTGCCCAGCATGTATAAAACCCTCTGTTTCATCCCAACTTCCACATTAAAATGGGTGTTTTAGTACATTTTCTAACTGAGACCTAGCAAGAAGCAATTAAAGTAGCAAGGCTTCATTCTGGCTCACAGTACTAGAGATTATAGTTCATCATCTCAGAGAAAACATGGCAGTAGAAGTAGGAGACTGGCTGGTGACAGTGTCTCATCAGTATTTAAAACAGAGAAGGAACAAGAGTTGTGACCAGGATATAGAAGCCCCAGGCCCTCTACCAATGACCAACCTACATCAAAGTCCCACCTCCTTAAGGTCCAAAATCTTTCCAAACAGGACTGCCTTCTAGATACTAAGTGTTCAGATGTGTGAGCTCATAGAGACTACTTCGTTTTCAACCCACAACTGAAACAGAGCTGCACACTTCAGCCCCAGCACTTGGGAGGTGAAAGCAGGCAGGTCCAAATTTTTAGTCATCTTCCATTACAAAGCAACTCTGAGGCCAGCCTTTGATACATGAGGTCATGCCTTTAAAAAAGTTAAAAATGGAATAAAGCAATTATCATTTTCCTATTATCTGACTTTATGTTTGAAAAGAACCAGGTGAGAAAAAGGCACTGCCGATCTTTTCATTGGCAAAATCAAGTACAGATATTCAAAGAATGCTGCCTCCTGGCTGTGTGGAAGGTTTGAAATCTATGCAGGCTAATATGGATTTTCTTTAAAAATCTCCAAGAAATGCAATGGAAGCATAGATCCTGTTGAGTTATGTAGCTAAGCCATTGCATGTTTACTGATTGGTTATATTAAGCAGGACACTTTAAATGATACTGCAGTGTTAGTGCCTTAGAGGTTCCTTGTGGATCACTTACAGTCACAGTGGATTAAAGCCCTCATTAATTCAACAACATCTGTTCTCCCTAACACACCTTGAGTTTTATGAGGTAGCTTTTAAAACCTTATCCTTGAATTTTCTCTCCTCTCTTCAATTGTTCCTACACTCCCTTTCAAATTTATGGCCTCTGTTTTTAATTATTGTCCAAACAGACAGACACACTTGTACACACAAAAGCACACAAAAATATACAAGCTGCTGAGTCCATTTAGTGCTGCTCATATGCCTATCTTTTGGGGGCTGACTGCTTGAGATCCAGTAACCTGTCAAGAGGTTCATCCCTGGAAGTGACTTATGCTCCCTCTCTGAGCAGCCATTCATTTCCTGCAGCTCATCATCTAGTGAGATTTCTCTTATTCACATTGGCATGTCAACTCAATTGTCACTGTGCAGGCTTTGCTTAGGCAGCTGTATTGTGGAGATTGGTGGGTGCAGTTTCCCTGACCTATAAAGAAAGCACTGTCCTGCATTAGATGTTCTGTATGTATGTATGTATGTATGTATGTACGTATGTATGTATATGTGCATGTATAGTACTGTCCCATTTCCAAAGCCAGGTAATGCCTTGAATACAATAAGAACTCAAAATTAATATGTAATTAAGCATTTATATATCTCTTCTAGTTCTCTGAGTGTTTGGTGTTACTACATGCTGAGTTTTGTTTAGTAGTATTTGAGTGCTATTTAGTAGTATTTGCTCAGGGTAAATGGGTCAGTTTGTCATGTAGTAGCATTTTCTTTCTCTAGTGCAAACCTTGCTCTTAATACTCCTTTATGTAACATAATATTGACATCTGAGCTTTTCTGTGCTTTTTTTTTAGGCCAGGTTTCTCTGAGCGTAGTCCTGGCATTTGTTCTGTACACCAAGCTGGCCTCAAACTCAGAGATCTGCCTGCCTCTGCCTCCCAAGTCCTGGGATTAAAGTCATGTACCAGCACAGCCCAGCAAGTTCTTTTCAATATTTGCATTCTACGTTTTCCGCCATTGTTTGGCTTTTAAGTTATATCTATCATTATTTTGTTGTTTATAATAAATAGTTGGTTCATAAGTTTTTTTATTTTTTAAATTAATTTTTATTTAAATTAAAAACAATCTTATTTTATGTACCAATCCCAGTTCCCTCTGCCTCCCATCCTTCCATTCCCCACACCATCTCCCCTCCCACCTCCATCCATTGCTATGGGGGATCATCAAAGTCTGTCACATCATTTGGGGCAGGACCTAGGCCCTCCTGCATGCATCTAGGCTGAGAGAGTAGCCCTCCATAGGGAATGGGCTCCAAAGACCATTTGTGCACTAGGGATAAATACTCGTTCTACTGCCTGTGACTCCCCAGTCTACCCAAACCTCCCAGTTGACACCCACGTTCAGGGTACCTATATCTGTCTTATGCAGGTTCCCCAGGTGTCAGTCTGGAGTCAGAGAGCTCCTACTTGCTCAGGTCAGTTGTTTCTGTGGGTTTCCCCAGAATAGTCTTGACCTCTTTGCTCATCACTCCTCACTCTCTACAACTGAATTCTAGGAATTTGGCTCAGTGCTAGCTTTGCTTCTGAAGAGATTCAAAGCTAAGCACTGGGTCATAAATTTTAATCCACTCAAAATTTTATTTGGTACACTTGGATCACTTACACAATGCAATTATTGGTATGAGAGAGCTTAAAACATATTTATAATTCTTGCCTTCCATTCACTTTGTTGTTGTTTAATTCTTTTCCTTACTTTTAAAAATAATATGTGTGTTGACTTAACTTTAGAATCTAATTTTGATGTGTGAATTTTTTCCTGCATATGTGGTTTCTCAGATGCTACAGTGTATATACATAACTTTTTGTAGCTTAATGATTTTATCATTTGATTACTATAATTGAAATACGAAAAGTTACCTCTTTTTAACTCCATCTTTTTTTGTTTTTTGTTTTTTCGAGACAGGGTTTCTCTGTGGCTTTGGAGGCTGTCCTGGAACTAGCTCTTGTAGACCAGGCTGGTCTCGAACTCACAGAGATCCGCCTGCCTCTGCCTCCCGAGTGCTGGGATTAAAGGTGTATGCCATCAACGCCAAGCTTTAACTCCATCTTTTTAAATACAATGTTTATTTAATTGTGTTAATTATTATTTTCTTTGTTTGTAATTAGAACCTTATCAGTTGGTTTTGCTTTTTTTCCTTTTCCTCTGACTTTCCAAAATAATTTAGAAAATTTAAGACAACAGGTACTTATTGTATTTATTATTCTTTGTATACTTTTAGAAAGAAAGAGAGGATAATATTAGGCATAAGCAAGGAGAGAAGGCAGGCAAAATGACAATGAGTCATAAAAGGGCATAGAAACCTCCACACCACAAGTTTCAACTCTGCCCACAATTTTAGTTGTTTTTTTTTCCCCTGTGGGTGTGAGAACTCAACTTTCTGTGCATTGGATAGCATAGAAAGAGCCAGTTTTGCAAACAATGTAAGGTGCTGCTCCACTGAGGCAGTGTGTGCTACATTGACTGTTAGACATGACTCATCACTGAGCACTTTTTTGTCATACTGACCCATTTAGAAAGGAGTTTTATAACCTTAAAATTACACTTTTGAAATTCTGTCTAATACAATATAAAATGATTCTAATAATGTTTCATATCTATAAAGACTACACTGTATAACATAAAACTAAGGTTTATTTTTAAAATATATTATGTCCTTTGTTCTTTTCTTTATTCCATTAAGTCTCCTTTTATGCTCTTCCTATTTGGATACTTTCTTTTATCTATGCTTTTTAGCATATATGTGAATATGCCAAATTCTCATTTCTTCTTTCAGCTGGGAATATTATGATTGATTTCCTTGATATAAAATGAGAGTTGCCTGCTCTTTTTATATAGCACATGGAAATATTAACTCTTCTGTCTCTGCTCTCAGTGACAAAAGGAACCAGATTGCTGTTTTTGTTTGTTTTTTGTTTTTGTTTTTTCAGAGAGTCCCATGTATTTTCCCTCTGGATTATATCAAAGTTTGTCTTTGATGCTAGGTGTCTGAGTGTGATGTGCCATGGCTTGGGATTCTTTGGCATTCCTATTAGGGTTTTTCTCAGTTCTTTGAATGTATGAGCTTCTGGTATTTTACCCTGTTTGGGCAACTTTCTGTCATTGTATGTGGGCAGCTTTCTATCACTATATGTCAAATTATATACAGACTTTTATTTATGTGTATGCTCTGGGGTAGGATGGGAACATGTGTGTAGGTAACCAAAGATATTAAAAGACAGCATAGGATCTCCTGGAGCCTGAGTTATAGGAAGCTGAAAGATCTGTCACAACCAGTGTAGGCACTGGGAACTAAACTTGGGTCTTCTATGAAAGCCACTCACACTCAACCACCAAGCCATTTCTCCAGCCTCTATCTGGGTACTTTTATAGCTAGTGTCTTTCATATCTTGTTTCCGAACCCATAGCATCCTTTTATTATAGTTTACAAGGCTACTTTGCTTTAGATATTGATCAAAGTAAATGACTTTAATTCTTACATATTTAATATATTCTTTTCAGTTGGTGGTATAGATTCATAACTGCTGTTTTATTCTTCTCATTGTTATTACATGCATCTATTCACTTTTAAAGTTTAATGTATTTAATCTCTCTCTCTCTTTCTCTCTCTCTCTCTCTCTCTCTCTCTCTGTGTGTGTGTGTGTGTGTGTGTGTGTGTGTGTGTGTGTGTGGTGTGCATATGCGTATGCTGGGACATATACCCTTGTGTATGCACTGAGGCCAAAGGAGGATGTAGAGTACTCAATTATGTGTAGTCTCTTTCTCTGGAGGCAAGGGCCCTCACTGATCCTGAAGCTGGCTGCTAGTCAGGAAGTCCCAAGGATCCTCCTTTCTCTATTCTAAGTAGTGTTGGGGTTACAGGCACACAGCTATGCCTAGCTTTTTAAGTGAATGCTGGAGGATCATGTGCAGGCTTGTAATGGAAGCACTCTTACATACCCTATTTTGGGGTTGTAAAATTTGATTTGATTTTCTTTATACCTTTTGTTTTCTTACTTAGACTTTGTATTTGTTACTATGACTTTCTGTTTTCTTCCTCACCTCTTATATTTGATTTTTTTTGAGACAGTTTTTATTATAAGATCTGTTTAAAGTTTGTCTGATGATTCTAACATCTCTATCATCTTAGTGTAGAAAATCCTCGAAGTCTCCTTTTTATTCAATCAAGTTAGGTATCAAGAGATACTTTTTTAGGAAAACTGGATGTTGTAGTTATTATTTTACATAAATCATAGTTAAACTTTCCATTTAAAATGTATTCCATTAACTAGGTCAAAACAGAAGATGGGAAGATTTAGCCTTAATAGCCCTATATAGGGATAGAAATTAAGTAAGTAAAATGATACTTGCTACTGCCAAATACATGGGAGAACAGCATCCTATTAGATTTTTTGCTTATAGATCTCTGGCTAGGATTGGTATAAAAAAATGCATTGCTTCCCCACTACTGACCCAATCTGTGTCCTTCAGTGGAGGCTCTGGGATGCCCATGATATCAAGGGACTGTGGAGTCCTCACATTTCACCAAGCCATCTTGACACCACCTCTGTGATGAGTGAACAGCTCCTTTATTTCCCCTGAGTGGGCTACATATCTAAACTCTTCAACAAGTCTTAATGATAACACAAGGAGACACTTGGTAGTGTCCATAAAGGATTGGATTGTTTGATTCCTGGGATTAATCTTTCTGATTTCAGACCTACTTTCCCTGATTGTTTTTCCCTATAACTATGCTAACAATAACTTGGGACATTTTGGTGCAGCCAGACTGAGTGGAAATGGCTTGAAAGTTATTCCATAATATTTAGTTTTAATAGGCACTTGTATTAAAATGTTATGTTGTGTTATGTTGCCCCCTTTGTCAGCCATTGGCTGAGTAAACCATCTTGTCAGTGAGAAGCAAAGCTTAATTCTTTTTGCAATGCCATTATTCAAATTTCTGGATAAACTACATGATTTAAATAATTTAGTGGGTTCTCTTGCTTGGAAAACATAACTACAGTAGATATTTTGTTTTTTGAGGTTCCATGTTACTGCATCATTTAAGTATTCTTGTTGGATTCCAGGGTATACATCAGGCATATTTGAGGAAGCCCATGTTTGGAAAAAGAATGTCAGTTTTTAAAAAATATTTGCATCATGTTCCTAACTCTCTTAATTTGAAGGCTTTAGGATGGTGTTAAGAAGACTACTTCTGGGGTGCTAGAAAATAACACTTGTACATTCACAGATCAATCTTAAGAGTTCTGAAAATTTCCCATTTACCTATGAGAACATAGATAACCCAGTAGTCATTGACTTGCCAATTATATTGCTAATGCTAATAGTTAACACATGATTGACTATAGTGATTTGAATAAGAATGGCTCCCCATAGGCTCATTAAGTTAGAATTCTTGGTCTCCTTTTGTGGAACTTCAGTGGAAGGATTAGGAGATGTGACCTTCTTGGATTTGGTGTGTCACTGATAGCAGGTTTTACAGTTTCAAGAGACTATGCCATTCCAGTGCTTTAACTCTGTTTCATGGCCTTGGGTCAAGATGTGAGCTCTCGGCTGTTCTTTTGCTCTGCCAGATGCTCACACTGGATCTTCAAGAGGTAGAGGCTATTTATGCCTTATGTAGATATCTCTGCTCTCTCCAAGGCCTTATCCACAAAAGGAAGCTCTCTCTATTCCACAAAAGGAAGCTCTCTCTATATACCATTCTAGAAAATACCTTCTGTTAGAAATTAAAAGAAAGAACACGGTCTTAGAAAACAGTCTAATATAAAAGAATCCATTTGGAAACATTAGGTGAAGGGTTATCACTCCTTAGACAGCCTGAGGAAGGAGAGCATTGAAGGAAGAGAGAGCCTTCTTTTTCAATTCTTAGGCAGACAGCCACCCTGAAGAATAGAGCCTTTCTATCCCCTGTAAAAGGGATCAGACTCTTGCAAGCTGTCAGGGCACAGTGTGTGTGTGTGTGTGTGTGTGTGTGTGTGTGTGTCTGTGTGTGTGTGTGTGTGTCTGTGTGTGTGTGTGTGTGTCTGTGTGTGTGTGTGTGTGTCTGTGTGTCTGAGAAGGAGAGAGAGAGAGGGAGAGAGAGAGTGTGTGTGTAAGGTATATATGTTTGCTCCTTACTAAGTAATCATCCCCCTAGTGGCCTAGCCTGCATACCTGGAGTTATAAGGCAGGAAGGAACTGAGGTCATACAAGATTCACTTTTTGCATGGCCCTGGGCATCTGGGTGACAGAGGAAGCTGGACTTATATTTTCCACCAATGCCTGAGAACTGTCATCACAGGCTCCAGTCAGTTCTTGTTCTAATGGACAGACTACAGAGGTGGGGGCATGACTTTTCATCTTTAATGATGAGATAATGTTAAATTCAGTCACTAAATGAGCAGACTAGCTGGAAATGAAATTCAATAGAGTGAGGAAAGACAATATGGGTTTCTGGATGTCAGCAAACTCTATATTATTCCCTTTTCTGGGTGAATCCTGAATCAAAATGTTAATAAATATTTTCCAATCTTTTTACTAGCTACAGCATTTACCAGATTGCCTGAAACTTTTCTAGTCCATTTAAGTCCTCAGGGCTTAATTGGAAGTATAGTTATTATGAGGCACAGAGAATCATTTAGCACTAATGCATTTGGGAAAAAAGATTTAATCTAAGAACACAATTTCACATGCAGGTAGAAAAATCTTAGCTTTCAACTTATCACACATTATTTTTCTTCAAAATTGCCTCCATCTCCCTTATCAAATGAAAATTCACACATGCACACACACACACACACACAAACACACACACACACACACACACACACACACACACACACATACACACACAGATAGACTTAAACAGACACAGAGACACATATACACAGACACAGAGACACCGACACAGAGACACACAGACACAGACGACACACAGACACACAGAAACAGACAGACAGACAGACAGACAGACAGACAGACACACACACACACGTGTGTGTGTGTGTGTGTGTGTGTGTGTGTGTGTGTGATGTATACCTGGTATATTTCTTTGGCATTCCTTCAGTGATGTAATGGTTCACATTATTAAATAGAAAAGTACAGATGCTTTTATTCTTGTAATCAACCTTAAAGTTTTCTCCAAAGACACCACATCTGCCTCAAAGTCAACTTTATTCCAAGTCACATAGTCACTGTAGTGCTGTTAAATAGTGTAGAAAAAAGTCAAGTTTCAGTTTTCTGTATGTTATTTTTTTCCATTATTCATAGTTCTTCTATAGTCAGTGAGCCTTGATAAGGCTTCAGAAGTTCAGGGTTTATCACAAGATTCACAGAATTAAGGAAAAAAAAAACATAAAGAGAGTTAGTTGATGCCCATAAATTACAAAGTTTGACTCAAGGCTCAAGGCTAGACAAGCCTCCCTCTGCCTCATGGAGCACAAGCCTTTCTTGTAGGCTGTATTCAGGCAGCATCCCCTTTGCAATTCATCATTCCTTTCTCCCATCATCCCTGCCCACTCCCTGGAGATTTAACAGGTGCTCCATGAGGATAATTCAATTTAGTCTTTATAGCCAGATTTGACTACAGGACCATCTTCCACATTTCAGAATGCAGTAAAACTAACAGCTTAAAGTAGACATAAAAAATACCTAGCTATTCTTCCCCAAATCCACCACCCGGTGCTAATACAGCTCCATATAATAAATAATCAGAAAGTAAATGGGCCATTGCAGTCTTCGTGTAGTAGCTGTAATGTGGATTATTATACACATAATATAGGAAGCATATTGCCTTGATAGCTTCCTGAGCATGATTAATTTCAAGCTCTGTGCTCTATAAGAAATGATGTTTTCTTGTGACCTTTCTTTTGTGAGTGTGAGATTCCCCTCTTTTGACACAAAGAGAGGAACATGATCATTTGGTCATTGGCTAACTCCCATTCCCTTCATAAAAGGCTTCAAATGATATTTCTTTTTATATAAACATAAGAGCTCAGCTCTGGCGGGGCAGTGATAGTGCACACATTTAATCCCAGTACTGGGGGACAGAGGCAAGTCAATTTCTGTGAGTTAGAGGTCAGTCTGGTCTACAGAGTGAGTTCCAGGACATCCAAAGCTACACAGAGAAACCCTGTCTCAGGGGGAAAAGAGAAGCTCAGCTCTGGGGAGATAGTTAAGTCTATAAATTGTTTCATTTATAAGCACAAGTACCTGAGTTTGATCACCACAACCCACATAAGAAAAACAAAACAAATTTTCAAATGATGGAATGAGCCTATAATCTCAGTGCCGGGGAGATGGAGACAGGCAGAGGCAGATCCCCAGTCTGGTTGGTGAGTTTCAGGAGAGTGAGAGAGTCTTTCAGAAAAAGAAGGGTGGACAGTACCTAAGAAGTAACAGTACCTCAAAGTGGTGCTCTGGCCTACACATGCATGTACATACTTGATCGTGCAGACGCAAGTACACCACAGCACAAGGGAATCATGTTACTTTACTTGGTCTTCCACCAACAAGGAAAAAACAGGCAAATAGCTAAAAGCAAACTTGCATGTTTTATACAATTAGCTCTGAAGCCCAAGTCAAATCACTTGTGTGTGGCTGGCTGTCTCCAAGTAGCTGAAGTCAAAGCATTGCCTGGACCTCTGGACCAACACTAAGCACATACCATGACATCTTAGACAAATGGCTAGCTAGCATTGCTGAAGAATCACAATGTTATTTTCCATTTATTCTAGACAGGGCCTGATGGTCTCCTCAACCAGAGTTACCATAAGCTATCCTGGCCCTCTTGTGGGGGTTGTGAGTACAGAGGATCCATGAATTACTCAACTGTGTAGCTTTGGGAAAGGACTACATACTGGCGCTAACTAAGGAAGAGTGGGAGAACTATAGCACTTCCCAATACAATCCATAGTCAACAGGCATCCTAGGCTGTTTAGTAAAACATCCTGCAACCTATTCAGCCGAAGTTGGGCATGTGAGCCAGGACTAACCTGCCATTTAACAGAGTGCAAGAATAGAGAAACACATCAATTCTGTGCCTTTGACTCCATCTGAATTGTACTTTGACTCCCCTGAACTGTGTCAAATGCAAAGTGGCTCTGAATAGCCATATTATTACAATCTTGTCTATCTCTTTCACTTGGAGAAATGTAATGATCGCTACAATCTTGACTAAATGATTGGCTCCTTTAAAACAAGACTTTTTGGAATAGAAATATAGAAGATGTTTTCTCGTAGACTTGGGTAAACTAGACATATAAATGAGAAGGCAGTGAGCATTTATGAGTTTGTCATTATTTGTCTGCACCTGTGTTGGCTTGAAACTTACTGATTTGTAGTTATTCATTTCCCACAACTCTGTAGCCAAGAAAAAACTGTCACTAAGAGACTACAAGATATGCAAATTTATGGGATCTTGTAGGCATTTGGGCAGGTGCCCCCCCACAACCCTAGAACATTAAACTTTGTTTTTGTAATTAAAAACATTAAACTTTTGTAAATCTTCTGACCCAGATACTTATGAAAGTTGCTTGGAGAACACTACCTTTTGTCTAGTGAAGACTATAATCTCTTCAGCTTGTCCCTAGGATCGTGTTTCATCTCTCTGAGTATTGTCTGTCATAAATGATACTTTCCCTTGATGCTGGCTGTCTTCCTCAACCATTTGACCAGTCTGACATTCACATCACTTGCTTCTCTGCTATGTGTCTCTCAGCCCCTGGGAAAAAATGATTTCTAAGCCTCACTTAGATTCCTGAGCCTCACTTCTTTCCTCTCTTTGAGAAATTGAGATGAAATAGTTCAAGGTCAGATGAAGAATAATGTGGCTGAAAGTTAAATAATAATAAAATAAGTGAACAGTGGAATGGTCATTACCTTAATTCATTTGGGCAGCTGGAATAAAATTCCATAAAGCAGGTGGCCTATAAACAAGAACAATTTATTTCTGACAGTTCTGGTGGCTCAGAGCTTGGATTTCATTGCGCAATATGTTGAGTGCTGAGAGAGAGTAGCCTTCCGGGTTGATGGTATTCTACTTCTATCTAGGTCCTTATAGAATAGGATGTGTAATCAGGATATAAGCAACTCCTGCAAGGCCTCCCTCTCAAAATAATCATTTTAATGTCTCAAGAGTCCTTAGGGTCAGAGGCTAGCACCTGGTAGTCCTAGCAAGCCAAGTTCAACCATCTATTCCCCATAAGCCAATTAAGTTCAATAAACCAATCAAAACAAGTAATAGTGAAAAGCTGAGAAAGAAGACTCATTCCATGTGGCTGAATTGAAATGAGGAACAAGAAAGACCAGTGGTCCCCATGTGCACAATTTGGATCCTGCCATGGGGTTTAGTTGTAAATAGAGTACAAGAGGTGTTCATGACTACGTGGCCCTGGTCGAAGTTCTTTGTTTCTGCCCACCATTGACGATTATCATCTGAGTTTAATCCTCTTCCACACAGATAAGTTGTCAGCACTCTGTAAGATCCCATCGCAGGAGACAGGTTCCTAATCTGGTATGGCCTCATGTCAGCCTTATCTACAGTTTGAGACAAATTTTAAATAGTCTGGTGACCAAAGAGGGCAGCACAGAGTCTAAAACATGGTAGTTATTGAAGGACCTTTACATTTTGAATTGCATTTCAGTGTAGAAATCATGGGGAATGCATGTATTCCCAAGCAATTTTCTCTGAATATAACTGTCATTCAGTGTTACAACATTCTTCTAAGGCAACCAGCTCATCTAAGAAAATAATTACCTGAAATTGTTGATTCAAAACTTCCTGAGGAGGTCTATAAAACCATTTCACCTATTATTATTAAAGTGAGTATCTTTGTGGTGTATGGAAGAGTGCACAGGTGTACTGTGGCATGCATGTGGAGGTTCCAGTGTGTCTTAGTTGCTGTTCTATTGCTGTAAAGAGACACATGGCCATGGGCAACTCTTATAAAAGAATACATTTACTTGGGGCTTGCTTACAGCTTCAGAGGTTTAGCCCATTGTAATTATGATGGGAAGCATGGTAGCACACGGGCAGACATGGTGCTGGAGAAGTCACTGAGAATCTACTTCCAGATCCAGAGGCAACAGGAAAGAGAGAAACACTAGGTCTCGTCTACCAGAGACACAACTTCTCCTACAAGAGCACAGCTACCCCAACAAAGACACACTTCCTAATTCTCTCATGTAGTATCACTCTTTGATGAGAAAGAATTCATATATATGAGCCTATGGTGGCTATTTTTATTCAAACCATCACACAGAGCAATGTTCAGAAGTCAGTTTTCTCCTACCTGTAGAGGAAGAATCTCTCTTGTTTCTGCTTTCTGTATACTACAGCCTGGTTTGCCTGTGACTCTCTTGTCTTGCCTTCACTGCCACAGGAGTGCTGGGATTACAGATACTCACCAGCACATCCCAATTTTACATGGATTCAGAGACATATACTCTGGCTTCATGGTTGTGTTGTAAGGACTTTTATACACTGAATACCTTATATATTTCTTAATGAAGATGTAACCTATGAAAAACATGACACCAAAGTCTATTCCTATGCTAGGAATAAGTACTGATCTACTACAAAAGGTTCCATAGATTTCTATTGTCTCCTCACTGACACCTACATTCGTGGGGTCTGGATCAGTCCCATGCTGGTTTCCCAGCTATCAGTCTGGGGAACAAGAGCTCCTCCTTTTTCAAGTCAGCTGTTTCTGTGTGTTTCACCATCCTGGTCTTGACCCATTTACTCTTCAATCCTCCTTCTCTGCAACTGGATTCCAGTTCAGCTCAGTGTTTAGCTGTGGGTGTCTGCTTCCACTTCCACCAGCTCCTTGGTGAAGGCTATAGGATGGCATATAAGTCAGTCATCAATCTCATTATCAGGGGAGGACATTTAAGGTAGCCTCTCCTCTGTTGCTTAGATTGATAGTTGGTGTCATCCTTGTAGATCTACAGATGTTTCCCTAGCTCCTGATTTCTCTTTAAACCTATAATGGCTCCCTGTATTATGGTAACTCCTATCTTGCTCTCCTTTATTCTTCCCCCAACTCAAACTTCCTGCTCCTTCATGTCCTCCTCACCCCTCTTCTTCTCCCCTTCTCATTCTCCTAGCTCCCCCTTCCCTCCCCTCATGCTCCCAATTTGCTCAGGAGATCTTTTCCCTTTACCCTTCTCTGGGGGAGCATGTATGTCTCTCTTAGAGTCCTCCTTGTTTCCTAGCTTCTCTGGCAGTGTGGATACTCCCTGAGCTTAGACACAAGGAAGTGGGCCTAAGCACTAGACCAAAGGATATGACAGACTCTGAAGACTCCCTGTGAAAGGCCTCACCCTCTCTGGGGTACAGAAAGCATATGGGATAGGTAGGGTATTAGTTGGGGGGGCATGGGAGAAGGTGAGGCAGAGGGAACTGGGATTGACATGTAAAACAATCTTGTTTCTAATTTAAATAAAAAAATGAAGAAAAAGAAAAAAAAGAAAAACAGAACATCCAAAGATCAGAAGAAAGAGCACCATTTTCACATGTAAAGGTATGCTTTACAGAACAAGGTGTGAATGATATATATGAGTAGGTGTGTACATGAGTGTGTGTGTATGAGTGAGTGTTTATGTAAATGTGTGTGTATGATTATGCAGGCGTGAGTAGTGTGTATGTGAATGTGTGTGTCAGTGAGTGTGTTTGAATGGTGTATGCAAGTGTGTGTGTATGAGTGTGCACATGTGGGTGAGAGTGTATATGAATTTGTGTGTATGTGTGTTTGTGTGTGTATGTGCCGTATTTCTGTGCAGTGCACACCAAGAGTCAATGTGCATGCATTGTTTCTTTTCAGTTAGGTGGTATCTCATGAACTTAGAGCTTACCATTAGTGAGCTCCCAAGATGTTTGTCTCTCTTTTCTCTCTATTATATTTAATGATAATATGCTTGTGTCAAGGTTACAAGCATATTATCTTTAAAAGTTGCTTCATTTGTGAGCCCACACCTACACGAGAAGCCTTTTGTGGAGGTTGTAGGAATCTAAGAGCTTCTCATGTATGTGGGAAAATAACAACCAGCTGAGAGATCAACCCAGGCTTAACGTCTTATTTTAAGGCTAAGTTTTACTTTAAATATTTTCAATCTCTGTAACATTTTTGTTAAAAAAATTTTTTAAAAACATTCCATTAGTTCATCTGTATTTCATTAAGAGTCAACTGCTTGAATTTTAATTGTTTATGTTTATACTGCCAAAAAATTTTAGTTGAAAAGCTATTATGATTTGGAACAATTATGTGAATTTTAAACAGTTGAAGGAAAATAAAAACTACTGGAGACTGGAGTCAGCTCAGTTTCTGATGTTTTCTATTAACAAGCTAAGTATGTTACTCTTTTCTTCTTCACCCTACAGGAATAGCAAACAAGGCCTTTGCCTTTGGAGACATTGGTTTCTGAGAGAGTGAGCTTAAAGAGAATGGGTGACAGATCAGGATGCCACTACAAGAGAGACAATAAACAGAGAGAGGGATGACTGATGACCTAGAGCTATATTGATGCCTCTGTCCCTAACACTTCTGTGTGAGGCAGGTCTAGAGCAGCCATTCCCATCCATGCTTTAGATGAAAGAAGAGATTTTAGGCAGGGCTGGTGAATGCCAATTGTGAGCAATTAGATACTCTGTCATTCACAGTCCCCTTTGTTCTCTTCCTGAAAGCATGATACAATCAGCTTTTATGCATTTTTATTATACAACATTTTTTCCTGAGGTTCTGAGTGACTTTCAAATCCAAGAGCAGGGATAAAGAAACATTCACCAATACATGGTCACAAGACTGGGCAGACTTCTGGCTGACAATGCTCAGCTGGGTATGTAAGTTCCATAAGACATTTAAGAAATGGCCCCTATCATTGGCTAATAACTTAAGAAATCTCTCCTGGGCAGTTTCTGAGATGGAAGAGTGTGGAGCAGAATCTTTCCTCTGACAAGACTATGTGAGGTGGTAGCAAAGAGTAGGGTATCTAGACAACCTAATTCCTCTTACCCACTTCCATCTTTTGACACAAAACTGACAGGCTCAACCTCCTGACTGAATGCAAATGCTAAGAACCCTATCTGACAATTAAGTGCTTCCTAAGAAACACCTTCCTCTCTTTCCCATAGCTCTGCTACTCCTCTTAGGAAAATTGAAGTTTTGGGCCTGGGCTGTGAAGAGCAAGTGTCTCCCAGACAGTTCTGGGCAGAGAGAAAAAGGTCTTTTAAGTAGTGGAGTGGCATGGACAAAAGCCCAAGGGGGAATAGAAGCATTGAGATGTTTAGGGCTGGTGAGATGGCTTGGTGAGTAGAGAGACTTGCTGCAAGGTTAGCTTCCTGACTTGTAGCCCTGGGATCCACACAGTGGAATGAAAGAGCTAACACCTGTGTGTTTCACTTTGAACTCCACATGTGTGCTTCCCATGACAAATAAATAAATGACTGATGATGCTAAAATGTCTAGAAAGTCATTGTGAAAAAAATGTCCTTTGGAACATATGAAAGTGTATAGTAAATGGAGTACCAGGAGTAGTGCAGTCCCTGCTTTCCAGGCTCTGATTAAGAACTAAGGAGCAGGTGGTAAGCAGGAAAACATGCAATACACCACAAGCCAAAAACTTTGAACAGAACATATGTACTAGCTTCCTGGGGAATCTGAGTCCAGTAGACAGAAAGTATCTTGGAGTAGAAAATAGTTTGGTTTGTAAAGTACTGGATTTGCAAGCCTGTGAACTTGAGTTTGATCCCCAAAGACAAATGAAAGCAGGATGTTGTGGCATGCATACATCTATAATCTCATCACATCGAAAATGAGATGGGAGGCTTAGAAAAGAGAACCATCCAGAAGCATGTGGGCCAGCACTCCTGGTTTATATAGCACAAAAGAAATATTAAGAAAGATCTATCCAAAAGACCCTTAAAACAGAAATATGTGAGTTTGGATTCCAACTGAGAAGAGTTTGCTAGAGCTACATCACAAGGTCTAGAAATATCCAAATTCTAGGATCACAGCTATAATCAATTGGAGATTAGTTTTTTCCTTTAATTTTTTATCATTGTTTGAATAAGAATGTCCCCCATTAACTCATGTGTTTGAGTACTTGGTCCATAGACAGTGGAACTATTAGGAGGTGTGGCCTTGTTGGAGTAGATGTGGCTTTGGTGGAAGAAGTGTGTCACTACGGAGTAGGCTTTGAAATCTCGGAAGCTCAAGCCAGTTTGCTTTCTGCTGTCTGTGATTCCAGATGTAGAATTCTTAAAAGCTCCTTTTCCAGGACCATATCTGCCTGCATTTTGCCATGCTTCCCGACATGATGATCATGGACTAAACCTCTTAAACTGTAAGCCAACCCATATTAAATATTTCCCTTTATAAAAGTTTCATTATGGAGTATCTTCACAGCAATGAAAACCCTAAGACTGTTAAAAACCAAATGAAAGGTCTTAACTCATACAAGGTAGGAGAGAATAACTCTCAAAATTTTCCTTTGACTTCCATGTGTTCTGCAGCATGTGTGCCAGCACACACAAACGCACACACACACACACACACACACACACACACACACACATGACACATGCATATCAGGCACACACATACACTATGTATTCTTAATAATAGTAATAATAGAAACAGGACATAGTAGCACACTCTGGTAATGCCATCACCAAAGATGGAGATGTACTGATCGCTGGGGTTTGCTGACTGGCAGACTAGCCTAACTGGTGAAATAACTTATCTTATATACACAGGCAGACAACTGGAGAATGTTTTTCTAGGTTGACCTCTGACCTTTCCCTGCATATGTGAATACACATGTGTATGTGTACCCACAACCATATGTGTTTGCCCACACACATACACATATATGCACACACATGTACAAAGTTAAAGTCAAGTTCTAAACTACATGTGCAGAAACCCTGAGCTTCCTACAGAGTAACAATGGTGGAGAGAAGGAACTTTTCTTATCTTCTACAGTGGTACTTGGATGTCAAAAGTAACAAAGTCAAAAACATAACAAAACTGATATTCAGGAACCTGACCAAAGAAGAATATTTATGGTGTTGAGCTATATTATGCAAAGTTCAGCAAACAAAGGTGACTTTGGCCCTGGAACTCATAAATAAATAACTATCCTACCTCCTAATCCTTTTTTCATTTGAACATCTTTATTTACAACCATGGGATGGCAGTACCCACTACTGAATTATTGACAACTCACAGATTCCAAAAGAGGAAGAGGTTCAATATCCAGCTGTGTATCCTCTGGTGAGCCCACTAGACTGATGGTCTCAGTTAAGTTCTATAAGACAAATACCAAGCAAAAAGGCATGAATATTGAAAATATATTTTCAGTGAAGCATCAAAGCTGGCGGTTGGGGGGGGTGAGGAAAGTAAAGTGAGAGGAATGATGAGAACACATTATATGTGTGTATAAAAATCACAAAATAAAAAATAAATTAAAAAACCCTAGAACTCTAGGTCTCTAACTTAGGCAAGTATGAAGACAAAGTGAACTATGTGTATACTCATGATTTCACATGTTGCCTAGACACACTTAGAAAACACAGCATACCTCATTAATGTGTAATAAACCAATTCGCAAATACAGGTCTTATGTCATATGATTAGGGAAACACGAGATTCTCTAACTTTGTCAATACAGATAGGCTATTAAACAACAAAGGAACTCCAAATTGCTTTCATTTATGAGCCCTAAGATTTAGTACATTAAGAGAACTTCTTGGTTAAAATGTTTGAGCCCTCTGTAGGTGTTCTTGTATTAGAAAAACTTAAATGGCTGACTTCTCCTCATTATTTTCGAGGTTTCAATTCTCACCAAAAACCCTCTCATATTTCAACTAATCATTTTTCTATGTAGCTTACTTCCGCCTCCTCCCAAAGCACTTTGTTTCTGGACACTTCTGTCCACAGTTTCTCTAAGACCACAGCTGCCTACCACTCCCTGTAAGTCAGCTCTGGGGACTGCATTTTCCCTTCTACTTTCCCCCCTGATGTAACAACATCTAAAATTTGCCTTTCTTTAGCTAAGAAAGTAAGCCTGTTGAAATGTTTTCATTTTTGTCTGCTTTATTCTAAATGAGTGCGGTAGCCAAATAAATGCCATTTAAACAATAGTACTTTAAACTTTAAAAGTAACCACTCAGGGCTGGAGCAATGGCTTGGAGGGAAAGGATTTGCTGCCAAGTATGATGACCACATTAGAATGCCTAGAACCCATGTGGAGGTGGATGGGGTAGCATGTATGTGCAGTCCCAGTGTTCCTAAAGAGAGATTGGTAGCAAAACAGGAGAATCCCTGAGAGCTTGTTGGTGGCCAGCTAGCATGCTGTTTACTCAGCAGTAAACAGCCAAAGAGATCCTGCTGCAAGTAAGGTGGAAAGCTGTCTTCTGACCTCTACACACACCATAAATACAGACATCCATATACACACATTACATTATATGTACATTACTCAGACACACACACACACACACACACACACACACACACACACACACACACACACACACACACAAGAGAGAGAGAGAGAGAGAGAGAGATGTAAAGCAGTAACAGATTATTTGATCTAATTCAGACATAAACTTGGGATTAAAAAAAAACAAGGCTCAGTGGACTAATATTAGACTCCATTAGCCATATGTGATGTTGGAACCAAAACTCTCCTACTCTGATAGATTTTGGAAGTAGGGCATGCTCTCAAACCCACAATTTATGGCAATGACATGTCACACAATGGGTGCTCATAAATACAACATGTCAGCACAGAACAAAGAAACACTGTGGTTAGAACTTTGTTCTGTACCACCTCAGCATCCATCCCTGGTAACTCAGAAGACACCTGTAGTTTTCTAGGCAGGTTTTGATGAGTAGTCCAAATATTTTGTAAAAATGGACATAATAACCCTCCAACCTGCAGCAATGCTAAAGAGTTTTTTCCATAGGCCTTCAAGAAAATAAAAAGTCAAGCAAAATTGTCAGATTTTTAGCTGAGTGAGTGTACTGGTTGCCAAAGCCCAACAATGCTAAGAGGCACCTTTTAAAAACAAAACAAAAACATAGCTTTGCCTGCTATGTGTACAGTATTTGTCAATCTATGTCACATATGCAGAATTACTGGACTGTGTTGGACTCTTTACAGTCCTACTAGCTATGATGGGAGAGCAGTTCGCCATGGTTTCTAAACATGCTAACATGCTGGGACTCACACTGCTCCAAGAGTTCTGAAAAATCACAGACATCCCCTGCCCCCAGTGCCACTCAGCAAGCAGAACATTGGTTCAAAATTTAAATCAATAAGCTTTAAAAGATCCATTTCCTTTTATTTTATGTGCATGGGTATTTTATCTGCAACTATGTTTGCACCATGCCATGGAAGTCAAAAGAGGGGTTAGGTCCCCTGAAACTGGAGTTACAGATGGTTGTGAGCTGCTATGTGGGAGCTGAGAATTGAATCCAGGTTCTCTGAGAGCTTGTTGGTGGCCAGCTAGCATGCTGTTTACTCAGCAGTAAACAGCTAAAGAGATCCTGCTGCAAGTAAGGTGGATCATAGAGGACCTTAACCTCAAAGTTAACTCTAGCTTCTGGTACAAACACCATTGCAAAAAATAAGGTGGAGTGCTGCTACTTAGTTCTAGTCTCACATCTCATTTAATAGAAGGAAGCAATTGACTCCCAAGCAAGTTGTCCTCTGACCTTTATGTGTCACTTATGGTAGCACACACACACACACACACACACACACACGCACGCACGCACGCACGCACGCACGCACGCACGCACGCACGCACGCACGCACGCACGCACGCACACAGAGGGTGGGGGTGACAAATCTAAGACCAAAGTCAGTACCTAGTTTCTGTGAGCCAACATTTGCTGGGTGTGTTGGCAGGACTGACAGGCCTGAGGAATGGGCTACAAAGAGAAGGTCTCTGCCCACTTATGCACTTTGCCCATTGGTGGAGCTCTCCCTCTAATATCATCCATATTTCCCTTTTAGATATCCCTTAATTGAACCTCTGAAGAGCCTGATCTCTAAGCTGGAATATCTCCTTTTACAGAAATAAAACATTGGTATCCATTGATTGTGTCTGGATGCCAAGCACCCTGTTTTTTTCTCAAATTATAAATGGATGCCTTTATGTTTTATGTTCCATGCTTGTTTCTTCATTCAAATTATGTTCCTAGCTCAACTCCTTCCTAGATGTCTATAAAGCTCAAATGTAAAGAAACTGCCTGAAGCTCTGTTTCTTTCTATCACAGAGAGATACATGCCACCCTCATGGCTCTTGATCATAGTCATGATTGCATAATCTCTGTGCCTCATTCTGACGCTGTGCAAACTTCAGGTGGGCAATGTCTAAGCATGACTTCCTCCAGACTTCTGTTCTTATTCAGAGAACCAAGTATCACCTGGAACGAGCTGCTTATTGACAGCTGTTGAACAAATAAACGAATCTATGAAGGAGCCTATTATTCTCCCAAACATGGAAAGGAGCCTTAATTTGAATCGGTGCCCTCCCTGAATTTGTAAATCAAGGAGCACACAGGCAGTTACTTCCCTACATTTGCTGGTGGCATGCCAGTCACGCTGGCTAGTTTTCAGATAAATCAAATTAGAAATGGTTATAGTTGTTTGGGAAAAAAATCAAGAACTGGCTTTGAAATCTTTCCCCACAAATTAGATTGAATCAAGATCATTTTTTCCTTAGCTTATAAATGCTTGATTGGCTTGGCTTGATGCTTCGTGACTGAAACTCAGCCATGAACTGCTGGTTTTATTTCTTCCCCAGCAGCATGTTGTAGTGGTTGAATGATGATTAGAAACACAACAAACAGCCACAATGAGCGTTCTTTGTAAATAACTGTTCAGCTCAGTGATAGAACTCTGTAAATAGCCCTTCTAACAAAATCTAAAATCATCCAAAGACAGAGAAACCACAAGCTGGGTCTGCTTCACTTTCTTGTGGTGGGTGTCTTAAAATTAGGGTGACGGGCTGGTGGCTCGCCTGTTAAAGAGTGAGCATCACTCTTGCAGAGGACCCAAACTTGTTTCCCAGCACCCACATCAAGGGGTTCACAACTGAATGTAACTCGCTCCAGGGAATCCAGTGCCTTCTTGCCTCCATGGGCTCCTGCCTTTGTGTGCATGCCCCCCCCCACACACAATTAAAAACAATCTTAACAAAGGTATTAACCTCACATGACTTATCACCTCAAGTCAGAGCCAATACAAGTACACAGGGGGTGTCTCCACATTTCATTTTGACTAGATTTCGGGTGTTCCAGGGAGAGGGAACTGCACATCTTCCCTCCATGTGTCAGTCAAGTCTAGGAAGATTCCACCTTAGTCACTAGTCTATTCAAACTTAACCTCATCCCAAAATGGCTACCATATTCATTATTACCTTTGTGTTGCTGCAAGGAGAGGCCAGTCTAGCCCAGGGGTTTATTGCCAAAAAATGACCAGTGTTTGAAAGTCCCGGTGCATTACAAAGTTTGCAGGCTCTCATGTTCCAGGCCAGAGACACATGATTAGAAATAGAAATGAAGATACTTTATAAGGAAAGGGAGGTCAGCTGGTGAACTGAACTGAGAGTAACTGGGCCACAAGGCCACAAGGCATATGACACTTCCTAGATTATTTATGGAGCTTCAGCTTCCCCATCCTTATGTATCCTGGGTTTTTCTTGAGCATACTCTATTTGTAGAGAATGGTTTCTAGTCTTTCTCTGATGATTGGCTTTTTAGATATTCTGTTTTTGATGTTTTCCTCTCCAGCCCCTAAACTCTTGCTCTGAAATGAAGCTCCCAAGGCAGAAGCTGATAGTAGAGGTGGGTGAACAACCAGTCCAACTGAAAATGAATAAAGATTAGTGCATTGCCTCTCTAGCTTAGTTTATAGTTTATATCCTGGTTATAATTTAAAGCAAGGGATATGATAGTTTTACTCCTTGTTTTTAAATATTCATGTATATTATATATCTTGAATAATTATATATTGTGTATGTGTGTGATAGCACTTATATGTGTGCAGATCTACAAACATGTTCTCTGAACCTGGAGCTTGTGCTTTCTCACCTTGGCTGGGAGTCATCAAGCTTATCTTACATTCCAGAGCTCAACAAGATAAATCCTTCCTGGTAAAGCATTCTTAATTTACAAATTCACTTTTATTTTATCTCGCACTTTCCAAACTGTTCTGTTCCAAATGGGTACTGTTTAATTATAAAGACAAAAGTGGGTTCACAGTAGTCTATTCTTTGCAAATGTCTCTCAGAATTCTCAGTTCTGCCAACTACTTGTCCTAGCTTAATAAGTTATGATATTTTGTGTCATATGCTGAAATCTGGCGGAAGTGCCTGTTAACCAATGAACCTACATTGCATGTTGGGTGCAGAATATTCTGGAAACATCAGCAGCAGGAGAGGAACCATACACCTATAAACATCACCTGCAGAAGCACAATGTCTTTTCTGAGACATTCACTCAGATCAATCCCAAGAATTATGACTTCAATAAGAAAAGAATCTCAGGATGAGCCAATATGAGATAGATGACACTCTGGGAAGGACACTAATAGCATAGTCATGGGATTCTCAAAGGCAAGTCATGTTTCTGTATCTTTATATGTCCACATAGAGAATTTGGGTAACTCTTGAGTTACATTCATTTTTATGAAGTGCATTATTTAGATTTTATGAATGAGGGAGAATACTAAAGAGAGTCCTCAAAGTTTTAGGTGATGTTGGTTTTAGGAAAGTAATATGCTTATTGTTTTTGACATCTACAATTGAGAATTCTCTAGGAATATATGGTGGTCTCAGTGGGCAATTTGGTTTTATCAATAGTATCAGGAGTTGCCTGATTCTGTCTTCAGGAAGACAAATCAGGCCTGTTATAAATACAGTACCAGGGGGACCTTGGAAGGGTCCCCTGGTGGGTAAGGGACAGATATGCCAGTAGGCAAAACTTACATGGGTAGGCAGTTTTATTAGGAAAGGGAGGAAGTTGGGGAAGGGAGAGAGAGAGAGAGAGAGAGAGAGAGAGAGAGAGAGAGAGAGAGAGAGAGAGAGAGAGAGAGAGAGAGAGAGGAGAGATCTGTCTGTTTCCTCAGAAAATGGTGGAAAGAGAGAGTGGTAGTGGGCAGAGCTTGTCTTTTAAAGGGACCTTTGCATGCACATACAGAGCCAGGGTGTTGCCTGCCATGCATGCAGGGGTGAGCATTTTGCTAGGTCCCCAATGGGTAGGGCAAGGTGTGCCTGGATTAAAATAAGTCCTATTTTCTTTTTCAATTTAAATTTATTTTTAACTTTACGTATCAATCCCAGTTCTCTCTCCTTCCCCACATTGCACTCCCTGCACTTTCCCCTTACCCCACCCCCGATGTGCTCCTCAGAGAGGCTATGTTCTCTCATGGAGGCTCAATGAAGTCTGTCCTATCACTATGATGAGCCTTGACCAAGGCACTCTCCCCCTGTGACTGGGCTGAGCAAGGTGTTTCTCCAGAGGAAATGGGCTCCAAAGAGCAGGTTTGTGTACTAAGGATAGATCCTGGTTCTGCTGCCAGAGGTCTCATAAACTGCACAATCTATGCACTGTCACCTGCATTCAGAGGGTCTAGTTCAGTCCAATTCAGGTTCTGTTGCTGCCAGTCCAGGGTAGGTGAGCTTTCACTAGCTCTTGTCAATTGTTTCTGTCGGTTTTCCCATCATGGTCTTGACCCCTTTGCTCATATCATCCCTTCTCCCTCTGTTTGATTGGACTCCAAGAGCTTGGTCTAGTGGTTAGTTGTGGATATCTGCATCTGTTTCCATAAGTTACTGGATGAAGGTTTGACAATTACAGTAGACCTCAATCTGATTACAGGGCAAGGGCAGTTCAGTTCCCCTCTACACTATTGCTTAGACTTTTATCTAGGGTCATCCTTATGTTTTCACTGGAATTTCTCTACTGCCATATTCCTCGATAATCCTGTAATGGTTCCCTCTATCAAGATATTTCTTTCTTTGTTCTCCTTCTGTGTGCTTCCCCCAAATTGACCTTCCAATTCCTTCATGGTATCCTCTCTATTTCCCCTCCCTCCCCGCTCTCCCCTTCCACTCTCCCTCCATCCCACATTCTAATTTACTCAGGAGATCTTGTCTATTTCTCTAGACTGCAGTCCACAACCCCAGAGAAGCTAGGTAACAAAGAAGCAGACCTATTTTCTTATCTTGTGTTGTAAACACATAAGCTCATGTCAGTGTCCACAGTGTCTCAGAGAACCAACATCTTATGAACTGATGTGTGTGTGTAAAATACTAATGCCAATGCATTGGATTTATACTGAAGTCCATCACAAAGACTTAAATAGTAGCCAGTCCTCCCTGTCAGAAGTCCTTGAACAAGAGCTGCTGTCATGATATTCCACCCATCAATCATGAGGAAATCACTATAATTGTGTTATTACGACAAGATCTCCGTTTTGATGGGCCCCTCTGCCATGGTTGAAAGCTTTTAGTTGGATGGATTTTATTGGATTTCAGTCAGCATTTGACACACTTCAGATGTGATGGCAGAATGAATTGAATATATTTGGAAGGAGAAGCTTGCTAAGAACCCATACCCACCCTCATTAGTTTCCTCTGCTTTTCATTGTGTAGCTCCTGGATCAACACCCTGTTAAGTTGTTGCATGTAATTCTCTCAGTCCATCATATCCAGTGAAGTCAGCAACTCTAATTCTCTCTATAGAGTTCAGTATTAACCGAGCATTCTCGTGAGAAAACTTTTTAGCATGGAGAGAGTTGCAAAAAGCAATAGCCACTTCTTGTTAAGGGCACTTAAAATAACATTTCTTAAATTTTATATCTTGTCTTCTGCTAATCTGCATGTGCCACTTAATGAGGAGATAGTTCCCTTCATAAAGTGCCTGTTATTCAAGCAGGGGATCAGCATTCTATGCTAGCACTCACATAAAAAGCTAGGTGTAATAGCATGTGCTTGTACTGTTAGTGCTGAGAGGTGAGGCTAGGAGAATATCTGGGCCTAAATAGCCAGCTCGTCTAGCTGAATTGGTAACTCTGGAGGGGGTATCACTCCCAAGGTGGTACTTTATAGGAACATCCAAACACACACACATACACACATGCACATACTCATGCACACATGCATGCTTACATTATTATTAGCCACATTTATTGATTATTGGATTCTTTCCTGCAGTGAATCAGGAATTTGGGAAGGAAGCCCAATGTTCCCTCTTTATGCACATTTTCACCCAAGGAAAATATCTTTTAAGATGTAAATGCTTAATTAGACTTTTCATTGCAACAATAGAAAGATTCAGATGTAACTCTTGTTACAAAGAAAAGGTGCGATAAAGATGTGTGTGTTCATTCTCCAAGAATGTGGGGACTTGTGAGAATACTAGAACCATCTGTTCCAACATCCTGGGTCACAAACAAGAATATTCATATAAGACCTGGGAAACTGGAAGCAGCAGGCAGGACCAGTACTACGTGTTGGCTCTTTCCACTTACATTAAGACCCATGTCACTATTCTCCTAATACGGTAGGAAACAATGAAAATACAAAAGACTATTTGGGTTTCCTGGTAAATATTCATGACTAGAATCCAGTTCTGCCTTAATACAACACTCTCATTTTCTTCTCAAAATTTAAAACAAGATTGCTCTGTAGTCAGTTTCTAATGGCCCATTGTTAAAGGAGCAGATAGGGATTTGGAGGGTACCTGCCAATATTTCCTTGTCCTTGTTTCCTACCATAAATCATTTGACCAGAAACACAGAACAACAGAAGAAAAACAGCTTAGTTAGAAAGAAAAGCCACAGCTGTGAGTGGGAGTGGCAATTACCTGAGAGAAGGACCCTGGATTGAGGAAGTGGCCCGTTAGCCTGGCCAGTAGTCAAGTCTGTGGGGTGTTTTCTTGACAGATGATTTGTGTGGTAGGGCTCAGCCTACTGTGGATGGTACTAACCCTAGAAAGGTGGTCCAACACTGTTTAAGAAAGTCTTAGCAAGCCATGGGTTACACATCTTTAAGCGGCTTTCCCCAAGTGTTTCTGTCTCTGTTACTTTTTTTTCATAGTTCTTTTTTCTTTGAGACAGAGTTTCTCTGTAGCTGTGGAGCCAGTCCTAGAATTCACTCTGTAGATCAGGCTGGCTTCCAGCTCACAGACATCTGCCTGCCTCTGCCTCCTGAGTGCTGTGATTGAAGACGTGCATCACCATGCCCAACCTGGCTCTGTTTCTATCTTTATTTTACTGAGCAATGAACTGCAAAATATATATAAAGATTCTGCCAGGAAAGTATGTGCTCCAAAGCTCCGGGCCAGGCATCATTAACCCTGAAACCCATTTTCTTGCATTTCTAGTGCAAGTTTGTTTGTTTACAAGTAACCCAGTTTGAGAAGGGTTTTCAGACTTTTTTTTCTATCAGTTGGCTTCTTTATATGGTAACCTGGATCTATCTACTCCTTTCCTCTTTCTACATTTTCCTCCTTCTCCTCTTTCCCTCCTTCCATTCTTCCCCCTATCTCTTTCTCTCTCTGTCTCCATATCCTTACTTTCTGTCACACATATATCACAAAAAATTTTGTGATATGCTTACACACTTGTCAAAAAGTATCACAAAAATTTTTATGTTGTTTTTAGAAAAATGCAAATGTCTAGAGATCAAACATGCCATTTGAAAGCCACTTTGGAAGTCAGGACAGGGGAGGCTATGGGTTAGATGGGCAAAGAAGGATCATTGGGAAACTGGAAGAGAACATGGGATGGTGGCCATGAAATCTGAAGAGGTAACATGGTGGAGGTATCAGACCCCAAGTTTGCTTATGAGTCAGGTTGCCATAGAAACAATACCAAGTGACAGATGACTGAATTAAAAGCTTCATTTGCTGTTGCAGTGTCTTCACACTTGAGTAGAGATGATGTAACACAAAAACAAGGCAGGTGATAGTTATTTAGCAGTTTGGAACCACGTGTTCTTTCCTGCTTGAAGTTTATTCACTGTGCCAGCAAAGGGTTATAGGAGCCATGTGTCTCCTTCTCACCCAAGTGTACCAGCAAAAGTCTTGAAAATCAATTTATTATTTATTTTCCCATATTGTTGGTTATACTACACACACACACACACACACACACACACACACACACACACACACACACAAAGTGCATACTTTCTAGAGTTAGATCCTGGGCTATGACAGCCCTGTCAAGATTGGCTCAAGTGCCTTTCTTCAAGAGGCCGACTAAACATACAAATAGTAGTTAAAAGCAGAGAATGGAGATCTGTTCAATGTGTACATGAATGCATGGGGAGTCAAGGGGTCAAGTGTGCATCTCAAATCCATCTATGACATCTTAATCAGAGGTTTAGATTGAAATCCAGGCAAGCATTATTCATAACTAAGTATAGCTGCCCACCATAGTGTCTGAGCTCCAGTATCTCCTGCAAGATAGTCAGAAAAGTTATCATCACTGCAAAATCTCTTTCAGAGAGACAAGCTCCCACTCTGGCTGACATTGGGCCTCAGCCTTTTACTTCTCCCAACCTATGATTTCTGTAGGAGATTCAGTTTCTTGCAGTTCATTTTTTAAATAGTTCAGCATCCAAAGAGATTTGTATAAGTGTCTCTCCAGTTCCCACCTCCCCACTCCAGGAAAATCTCTCTCTCTCTCTCTCTCTCTCTCTCTCTCTCTCTCTCTCCCCTCTGTCTCTGACACACACACACACACACACACACACACACACACACACAAGACAGACTTATGTTGAGGTTGTTTATAATCTGTTTGCCCACTGGACTATGCTGTATGCTGTCTGGGAAGTACCATTATCTAATACTTCTTATCTAGACACCCCCCACCCAGAAAAACCAACAGGATATAAGCAAATGAAAAAAGAAAATAAGTAATGTTACCAAATCTGAAGTTTGAAAGTTGGAGAAAATAGCAAGCTTGGCTGGGGGTGGGGTGGGAGAAGTACCAGTTGATGGCTTCAAAAGACAAGAAGATACCCTAGATCAAGCAGGAAAATAGGAAAAAGGGAGTTATGTATGCTGCTTCCTGTTCTTTGTGTCATCATGGAACACTAAATGTATTAGATGGTATTCAACCACACTGAGAAGTGTCACCTTCTTCACTCTGCTGTCTCTTTAAATGCCAGTCCTATCTATACATGGCATGTGAAACCAGATATATTTAATCTCTACATCATTGATCCATGTAGAGTCCTTGACACTATAACATGGCACTTTCATCTACAGAGCTCCTCTTGAGTACTACTCTATTAAATTAGAAAAAGGTTCCATGTTTTCAGTAAGTTTACATGTTTGTGTTGGGCCTCAGTTATAGCTATCCATAGCATGAAGGCTGTAGGGTGGAGGTATCTGGAAAGCTGATATAATTGATGTCAGTGTTGGGGATTGAAAAGAGGGGTGTTTGAGAGAAAGGTACTAATATGGGTTCTCCTTCAGGGCAAGAGAATTAATAAACCCAGGGATAGTACATAGGGGGATTTAGGAGAGACTTTGTTCTCACCAGACAAAGCAGGTGTCTTAGAAGTATCCTAGGGAGGAGGTCCCATCCCATCGTTAATGAGTACCCCATAGCACTGTATGTGTCTACAGTCAGTTTGCCTCTTATTCAAGAGAGCAATTGAAATGTGGAGGTTCTGTGTGTCTCTTACCAGTTGAAGAATAAAGCTTTTCAGCCAATGGCTTAACAGAGTAAATCCTGGCAAATCTTTCTTTTTTATTAAGACAGAAAAGGGGAGATGATGTGAGAAGTCCTTCTGTGTGCTGCAAATATCTGTTGCTTTTATTGGTTGATGAATAAAGCTGTTTTGAACAATGGACCGGCAGAATTTAGCCAGGCAGGAATCCAAACAAGAACAGAGAAAGGTAATAGGCAGAGTTGGAGATGTCATGTAGCCACCAGGGAGTTAGGATGCCCAAGCATTCTCTGATAAGACAAAGCTCCCTGGAGATGCACAGATTAATAGAAATGGGTTAATAATGGGTTAATAATTAAGAAAGGGTTTGCCAGTAAAAAGCCTAAGCATTTGTCTGAACATTTCTAACTGATAATATGTCTCAGAGTGGCCATTATTTAAGTGGCTGTGGGACCTGGTGGGTAGAGGAAAACCGGCCCACTAGGACCAAGATAGATGGAGAAATCTCTTCTACAGTTCTATCCTTCATAACTATGAGTGACATCTCAGGGTCACAGCTCAGAAAAGTGAGTGTGCTTCTCCTGCATAGGAATGAGTTCAGGCAGCTCAAAAAACACCTGTAACTACAACACATTTGACTGTGAACAACGAATTCCAACATGTAACCACACATACACACATACTTAAAAATAAACAGAAGCTCTTTAAAAAGAAGTGACGTCATGAAGTTAGTTCCTTCTTTATGCAGCCATGACTATCTCTGCTATGTTGTGATACTGTCAATAGGCCCTGAACAGCTTTACAATAATGCCAGAGTATAGCAAAGGAGATTTTGGATTGCCAGCCATGAAACTTATTATCTACACAAACCTCTTTTTGTTGTACTCAACCTCAGAAAGTTTGTTTTCATCCTTTTAAAATTATTTCCTTTTTAAAATTATAATATAAAACAATGGAATCTTATAAGTTTGTAAAAGAAACATTACTAAAACTCAAATCACACATAAAACCACACACACTTATAGTGGGAGACTTCAACACCCCACTCTCACCACTGGAAAGGACCACCAGACAGAAACTCAATAAAGAAACAAAAGAACTAATAGAAGTTATGGTGCAATTGGACTTAACAGATATCTATAGAACATTCCATCCAAATACAAAACAATTTACCTTCTTCTCAGGGCCACATGGAACCTTCTCTAAAATTGACCACATACTTGGAAGCATAGCAAATCTCAACAGGTACAAAAAAGTTGAAGTAACCCCCTGTGTCTTATCACACCACCATGCTTTAAAATTAGAATTCAACAACAACACAAACTACAGAAAACCTACAAACTCATGGAAATTAAGTAACACCCAGTTACACAATTCATGGGTCCAGGAAGAAATAAAAAAAAAAAAATTAAGATTTCCTAGAATTCAATGAGATTGTGGACACAACATATCCAAACCTATGGGATACTTTGAAAGCAGTGCTAAGAGGAAAGTTCATAGCACTAAATGCCCACATGAAGAAACAGGAGAATGATCACACTAGAGAATTAACACCACAACTGAAAGCTTTAGAAAACAAATAAGCCAATACCCCCCAGAGGAGCAGACGCCAGGAAAAAATCAAATTGAGGAATGAAATCAATAAAATAGAAACTAGGAGAACAATACAAAGAATCAATATAAAAAGGAGTTGGTTCTTCGATAAAATCAACAAGACAGACATACCTTTATCTAAACTTTCCAAACAACAGAGTGAACATGCAAATTAATAAAATCATGAATGAAAAGGTGGGCATAACAACAGACACAGAGCAAATCCAGACAATCATCAGGTCATACTTTGAAAACCTATATTCCTCAAAATTCAAAAATCTAAAGGAAATGGACAATTTTCTGGACAGACTTCACTTAATGAAATTGAAGCAGTTATCAGAAGTCTCCCAACCAAAAAAAGCCCAGGACCAGATGGCTTCAGTGCAGAATTCTACCAGAAATTCAAAGTACAGCTAATACCAATTCTTCTCAAAGTATTCCACATAATAGAAGCAGAAGGGTCACTACCAAACTCTTTTTATGAGGCTTCAATAACCTTGATACCCAAGCCACAGAAAGACACAATTAAGAAGGAGAACTACAGACCAATATCCCTCATGAAAGTTGATGCAAATTTTTCAATAAAATACTGGCAAATTGAATCCAAGAACACATCAGAGAAATCATCCATCACAAACAAGTAGGTTTCATTCCAGGGATGCAATGATGGTTCAACATATGAAAATTCATCAATGTAATCTACCATATAAACCGACTGAGGAAAAAAACACACATCATCATCTCGATCGATGCTGAAAAAGACTTTGACAAAATCCAACACCCCTTCATGATAAAGGTCTTGGAGAAATCAGGGATAATCGGAACATACCTCAACATAATAAAAGCAATATACAGCAAGCCAACAGCCAACATCAATTTAAATTTAAATTTAAATTCTCTCGATTTAAATCGAGAGAAACTCAATGCAATTCCACTAAAATCAGGAACAAGACAAGGCTGTCCACACTCTCCATACCTCTTTAATATTGTCCTTGAAGTTCTATCTAGAGCAATAAGACAACAAACGGAGATCAAGGGAATACAAATCGAAAAGGAAGAAATCAAACTCTCACTATTTGCAGATGATATGATAATCTACATAAGTGACCTGAAACTACCAGGGAACTCCTACAGCTGAGAAACACCTTCAGCAAAGTGATAGGATACAAGATTAACTCAAAACGATCTGTAGCCCTACTATATAAGGATGACACATTGGTGGAGAAAGAAATAAAAGAAAAATCACCCTTTACAATTGCCACAAACAACATAAAATACCTTGGGGGTAACACTAACCAAAAAAGTGAAGGACCTGTACCATAAGAATTATGAGTCTCTAAAGAAAGAAATTAAAGAAGACACAAGAAAATGGAAAGATCTCCCATGCTCTTGGATAGGCAGGATCAACATAGTAAAAATGCCAAAAGCAATCTACATATTCAATGCAATCCCCATCAAAATCCCAACACAATTCTTCACAGACCTTGAAAAAACAATTCTCAACTTTATATGGAGAAACAAAGGACCCAGGATAGCAAAAACAACCATGTACAATAGAGGAACTTCTGGAGGCATCACCATCCCTGACTATAGCTTTATTACAGAGCTATATTCCTGAAAACAGCTTGGTACTGGCACAAAAATAGACATGTAGACCAATGGAAAAGAGTTGAAAACCCTGATATTAACTCACACACCTATGAATACCTGATTATTGACAAAAATCCAAATATATACGCTGGAACAAAGAACACCTTCAACAAATGGTGCTGGCATAACTGGATGTAAACATGTAGAAGAATACAGATAGACCCAAGCCTTTCACCCTGGACAAAACTTAAGTCAAAATGGATCAAAGACCTCAATATAAACCCAGCCACACTGAACCTATTAGAAGATAAAGTGGGAAACACACTTGAATTAATTGGTACAGGAGACAGCTTCCTGAACATAACACCAGTAGCACAGACACTGAGATCAACAATTAATAAATGGGACCTCCTGAAACTGAGAAGCTTCTATAAGGCAAAGGACACAGTCAGCAAGACAAAATGGCAGCCCACAGACTGGGAAAAGATATTCATCAACTCCACATTTGACAGATGGCTGATTTCCAAAACATACAAAGAACTCAAGAAGCTAGTCTCCAAAACACCAAACAATCCAATTAAAAAGTGGGGTACAAAACTAAATAGACAGTTCTCAATAGAGGAATCTAAAATGGCTGAAAGACACATAAGAAAGTGTTCAACATCCTTAGCCATCAGGGAAATGCAAATCAAAACAATTCTGAGATACCATATTACTCCTGTCAGAATGGCTAAAATCAAAAACACCAATGACAGCTTATGCTGGAGAGGATGTGGAGAAAGGGGAACACTTCTCTAACATGTACAGTCACTTTGGAAATCAGTATGGCAACTCCTCAAGAAAATGGGAATCAGTCTACCACAAGATCCAGCAATTCCACTCCTAGGCATATACCCAAAAGAAGCATATTCATAAATCAAAGACATCTGCTTAATCATGTTCATAGCAGCACTACTTGTAATAGCCAGAAACTGGAAGCAGCCTAGATGCCCCTCAACCAAAGAATGGATAGAGAAAATGTGGTACATTTACACAAAGGAGTACTACTCAGCAGAAAAAAACAATGGCATCTTGAAATTTGCAGGAAAATGGATGGAACCCGAAGAAACCATTCCGAGTGAGGTAATCCAATCACAAGAAGATAAACATGATATGTACTCACTCATATGTGGATTTTAGACATAGAGTAAGGGATTACCAGGCTACAATCCACACTGCCAGAGAAACTATTAAACAAGTAGAATCCTAAAAGAGACAAAATTTGCACCCTGGAGAAGGTGAAAGGGTCACCATCCCCTGAGCAAATTAAGAGCATGTCCTGCATTAGGTTAGGAAATTTTCTTCAATGATTTTATTAGTATATTTTCTGGGTTTTTGAGCTGACATTCTTCTTCTATTCCTATTACTCATATGTTTTTGTCTTTTCATAGTGTCCAAGATTTCCTGGATATTTTTTAGATGTAACATTTTCTTTGACCAATTAATCTATTCATTCTAATGTATCTTCAACACTTGAGATTATCTATTTTCTCTTTTACCTCTTGTATTCTATTATTCTGTTGGTGACGCTTATGTCTGTAATTCCTGTTACCTTATCTTGATTTTGATTTTCAGAATTCCCTCAGTTTGTGTTTTCTTTATTGTTTCTATTTACATTTTCAGAACTTGAATACTTTTCTTCACCTGTTTTGTTTTGCTGGCTTTCTTGGTATTCTGTAAGGTATTTATTGATTTCTTCCTATTTTTGTTTGTCTTTTCCACAATTTCTTTTCTTTTTCCCCCCTTCTTTGCTGTCTTCTTGGTTTTCCAAGATAGGTTTTCTCTGTGTAACAGAGCCCTGCCTGTCTTAGAGCTCTCTTTGTAGATCAGGCTGGCCTTAAATTCAGAGATCTACCTGACTCTGTCTCATGACTGCTGGGATTAAAGGCATGTGACACTATGCTTGACTTTCCTCAGTTTCTTTAAAGAACTTTTTAATTTCTACTATCAGGACTTCTATTGTCCCCACAAAGTTGATTTTAAGGTCATTGTCTTGTTTCTCATCTGCCTTGGAACATTCAGATCTTGCTGTCATAGGATACTTGTGCTTTCCTGGCACCAATTGCTCTGGCTGTTGTTGATTGTGTTCTTAAACTGGCAGTTAGGCATCTGTTTTTGGAAAAATTTTAGGTCTATGTGATGATTTCTGAGTTCATCTCTGTTGGATAGTTGTCTTGTTCCTTCATTTCTATTTCCTCTATGGTCTTCTGTTCTGTGTGGTCTAGATTTCTGGCAGTGATATGATCCATGATCCAGTAGGGAGTCTTTTTCCCAGTTGAGGGTTGAACTTCTTCTTCTGAAGTGGTTTGGCCTTGGATACAGCAGAAGGTCTCTGGCCAAATTTTGGGGTGAGATATGATGATGAGGAAAGAGGCAGATTGGGGACACTGAGTGAGGGGATGAAGTCTGCTGGTATAATCTATGTGGTTAAATTGACTGCCTAGTGAGCAAGCATCCATAACATACCTGTATCCACTTGCTTGTTCTGGCAATACAAGTACAACTGCCACATGTGGGTTTTTATTGTGTTCCAAGGATCTGAATTCAGGTTGGTATTCTTTCACAGCAAGTGCTTACCCACTGAACCTGAGGTCTGAGGATGTCTTTCCTTGAAAATTCTGCTGTGGATTAGGTTTCTGGCTTCCGGAACTGCATTAAGTATCTCCTTTTGACAATTGGACCCTGGGTGGAAATTAATTTCAGGCAGCTGCTCCGTATAGCATGCTCCCTTGGGGAGCTCTTTCTGATTTCCATAAATGGGGAAGGCACTGAGAAATTGAGCCCTATCATGCAAAAGCTACTGTTCAATGGCTTTGGAAGGACACATCTGCAGGAGATGTGATGTATGGCTCTTTTGGATGGCATTAGCAGAGGGACATTCATTTCTGTGGAGATTCATTTTCAGAGCCTAAAGGAGATATGTAGTGAAAATGAAGATATTACATGTCTGGATGTAGAGTTTGTTAGCAAACACCAAATGACTTTCAAAAAGAACCCATTTCTACTGTTCAAATAGCAGGCTGTCCTTTCTTCTCTACAGATAGTCAATATGTGGGATTGAACACATAAATGCATTCTTTACTTCATTGTAACTTCCTAATTAGGAACTTATTTTGTGGGTTTGGATATACAAGGGTCCATGCAGATAGTAATCTGCTTACTGATTTCTCTGCTTTAGTCAAAACTGTTTATTTTGTTGTTGTCTCATGTAGCCCAGTCTGACTTCAAACTCAGTTAAGTGGCTCAGGGTGAAACTAAACTTCTGATACTTCTGCCTGGACATCCTGAGGACAGAGATTATAGGTGTGCAGCACCATGCTTACTTTATGTGCTGCTGGAGATTTTTTAAGGGCTTTGTGTATGGTAGGCAAGCACTCAACAAAGTGAGATCCATACTCTACTAATATACTCTTTGTATGTTTTTAGAGCCAGGCTTTCTCTGTGTAGTAGTCCTAGCTGTCCTGGAACTCACTTTGTAGACCCGGCTGACCTGAAACTCACTGAGATCTGCCAGCCTCTGCTCCCCCAGTGCTGGGTTTTAAGGTCTGTGCCACCACTGCTCAGCCACTAATACACTCTTAATATTTCCAAGGTTCAACCCTCTCCTGCAGTTTCTACCCCATGTAACTGCAAATATTTTTACTAAATTTGAAATGTAGTTAACATCACTTTAATGTTGTTCTCTGTACCTGACTTCTGTCCATGGGATTTACTATCCCTTCAAGCTTCTGCCTTTTCTCTGTTCTTCCCCAGTAATTACATATTGCTGATTTTCCCAAGGTTTTTTAATGAACTCTTTGCAGAAAGTTACACTCAAAGCACATTCCTCCTTCTCCTTGCCCACCCCACTTTCATGAAAACTTCATTTGCTTAGAAAACCTTTTCATGTCTCTTTTTCTTTCATGCCATTTTTTCCTTGGGAGCCAGGATCAATTTCCCTTCAATTACATTCCTCTTTGTAACAGTATTTTCCTATGTGTATTGCTTTCAATGCTACTCCAGAGGTTGTCACATGGTGGACTCACCATATAACTGGCTTTTCTTGGAGTGTTAATGTAATTGTGTTTACTATTATGTTTTGGTTCCCTAGTAGATGCTGATTCCTTCCCTTCCCTCTCCCTGGAATCTCAGAATGCATTTACAGATAGCACTGAGATTTTAAAACATGAACAGGAAGCAGTTTTTTGAGCCTGTCTGAGCAAACATAACATATTTTTTTCCTCTAAGATCATGAAGCTGAATGTGGAGTGATCCTGAAATTAAGGTCATTGCTGGGTGGTTGTTTATACCGACTGTCAGATTGCAGAATAAAAGATGGCTTTTATATGTTTGCTTTTTATTGTTTTTCAGGGCAATGTCACTTTTTCCTGCTCAGAACCACAAATAGTCCCCATCACATTTGTCAACTCCAGAAGCAGTTATTTGCTGCTGCCCGGCACCCCCCAGATTGATGGACTGTCAGTGAGTTTCCAGTTTCGAACATGGAACAGGGATGGTCTGCTTCTGTCCACAGAGCTGTCTGAAGGCTCAGGGACCCTGATGCTCATGCTGGAGGGTGGGGCTCTGAGGCTCCTGATTAAGAAAGTGGCAGGACAAGGAATTGAAATCCTTACAGGTACAGTCATTGCAGACTTCCTTATAATCACCTCTCCCCCCTTCCCTTCTTTATATTTCTTACTTTCTATTTTCCTCCTCTCCTCCCCTCCCTTTCCCTTACTGCTTCACTTTCCCCCTCCTCTCCTCCATTCTTCTTTCATTCATTTATAATGGTTTCTTCTTCACCTAAGTTAACCAAGTTGAATTTCCGCCTAAAGCATACCAAATCATACTTAGGGATGAAGGATGTCCCAGTGGTGGCAAGTTTACTATAAATGTGAAGGGGATGGCTCTACCTCACAAACAGAAACAGTCTGAATTAACCTTGTGCACTTCAACAAATCTTTAAATTGTGTCTCTATAGGATCATATGAAAAGTGGTAGCTAGATTTCCCATCCAGGAGTATTTAGCACACTCTATACCATCTGTGGAGTGGTCTGCTCAGTCTTGTAAAGAGATCGCTCACGTTGTATATCATCTTTATAATGGCCACTCCAGGAAAGACTGTTTTTGAAAATTTACACATTAGCAAATGAAGCATTCCAAAAACTGTGTCCAGAATCATAAGTTTCAAAATGACAGAGCTAAGGTTTTGTTTAGAATTTGTCTGGCTTCCATGTCATATTTCTACAAGATCTTGGGGGACTTTTCTTTTACAGTTTCCAGTTCTATTTTATATTAATTAGTGAGCTTTAACAGTTGTATATTTTAAATATATTAAATATATACTGTTATGTGTGGCCTCAGGATGTGATAAACTTTTCTAAATGATCATAACTCAGATAAAGTCTGGGAAACAGAGTTGTGTGTGTGTGTGTGTGTGTGTGTGTGTGTGTGTGTGTGTGTGTGTGTGTGTGTTTGTGTTTGTGTTTTTGTATGTATGTGTGTGTTGCATGTTGTATATACCTAATTTGTATGGATATATGCACCCTGATTCAAAAGAGGACATTTTAGATGGGGGTACAGGTAGTTGTGAGTTTATCCAGCATGGTCCCTCGGGAAGAACAGCAAGTGTTGTCATTCACAAAGCTGCCTCTCTATCTTCCAAGCTGAGTTTCTTAAACATGGAAGAATATAACCTTGTCCCTCTTTCTCCATTGGCTTCTGAATATCTCCTGGTCATAAAGTGACACTGTGTTTTCTTACATAGCAAGTACTGAATAAGGCTGGACAATTTTATGATGCTGGGACTGAGGCATCTGGATCAGTCAACAGACCCTGTGAGAAATCTGAACATAAATAATGCAAGCCAAATCTTTCATTGCAGTGCTGTGAGCAATCATGGACCACAGAATTCAATAAAATGCATTATTCTCTGTTTAGATTACTTTCTTTTTGCATGGGCCTATGAATGTTATTACTCAAATAGACTAGATAATATCAGGTTAAATATTAAAGAATATGATATAACAGTTACAGTCTGGACAGGCCATGGGGAAGCCTCAGATGTATATGTACGGTGAGGCAGTGCACACAAGGAGGTCACCGGAGGTCATTTCATGTCATGCTCTAGAACTCTCCACCTTATTCTCTTGGAACAGGGTTTCTCACAGCATCTTGAAGACAGAAGAATTTATTTCAGCTCATAATTTGAGGGCACCATCCTGGTGGCAGGAGCTTGAGTCAGCTGGTCGGGCACATTGAATCTTAAGTCCAGAAACAAAGAGAGATGAATTTTTAGCTCACTTCCATATTTTTTAATCAGTCCAAAACTCCAGCCAATAGAGTGGTGCCAGCCACATTGAGGGTGTGTCTTCCCATCTCAACTAACACAGTTGTAGAAACTCGCTCATGGACATGCCCCGAGTTGATTCCAGATCCTGTCAAATTATCAGTCATAATTACAGTAACGACACCCAAAATAGAAGCTACGATCTTTTTGTAACCTAATCTTGGATATGGAAACCTATCATTTCTGCCATATCCTATTCATTATATGCCAAGGAATAAGGCCAGTTCATGCTTCAGTGTATTAATTCCCCTGCAGAGATGGCTGGGTCAGAAGAGTGTTTATATCTGAAACACAGGGACCTGACATTGATCCCAAGATGCCATAAAAAGCTACCATGGTGGCATGTGCTTGTAATCCCATCCTGCAGTGGTTGGGGACAGGTGGATCCCTGCACCTTGCTGGCCAGCTAGTCTAGCTTAATCCATGAGTGCCAGGCCAATGAGGAATCTTGTCTCAAAGGAGATAGAATGTGTGCCTTAGGGTGACACCTAAGGCTGGATTTCATGTGTGTGCTCATACAAGCATGTGTACCCTTCCCTCACACAAACACACACGGACAATCATAAAAATCAGTTTCTAAGATTATGACAGCCATTAATGAGAAAAGTGTACCTGAAGCACTTATCAAAGTGTCAAGAAGCTGATCAATAAATGCCCATTCTCTCCTTACTGAGTGAGGAGCCTCATCCTATTGAGTTGTAAAAGCTGTGAGTGAATCTGCAGTCAGAGGACTTTTCTAACATTTATTAGATTCCACCTAATAGAGGTGAGGTATTCACTTTGAATGATAATATTTTTTCATGTTCATAGCTTTAAAATTTACACCACAACCCCTCTTATTTGGAGAATAAGAATGTGAGCTAGCACTGACCTGTCTCTTGCTAATTGGAATGATGTTGAAGCACAGAGATTTGTAGGCCTTGGTTCACAAACGCAGTTTCACTGTGGTACAGGCCCTGGCGGTGAGTCCTCTAAAGGACCAGGAATGCTTGTACTATTAAGCATATGTTACTGAATTAACATTCACTTTAGGCTGAGAGAGAGGCCAGTAAGAGTTGCTGTCTTACCCAGCTGTAATGGAGAAAGAGGAATTGTATCATTTCAGAAATATATCTTAAGTGCTGGACCAAGTGAATTTTAAATGAGTAGCTTAACATGTGAAGTTCGTATCAGAAGACGAGCCTATAATTCTCTCCCCAAGAGGATTTTCCAACACTTGGCAAAGTTTGAATCTCTCAATATGTTTTTTTAAATGGACTAAGAATTTATTTGTTCTCATGTTTTTCTATATGTGAAAGGACTAAAAATGCCAAAACAAGCACTATAGAGTTTTGTTGCCTTAAATATCTAAACAAACTTACTTTGCAAATAATTGAAATCTCACTGGCTTCAGGAGAAAGGAAAATAATACATAAGTAAATGGCAATTGTCTCAGTAACCTTTCTCTCTCTGTGTGTGTACATATGTATGTATATGTACACATTTGTATATTCAAATGTTACATGTGCCTTTATACTACACAGAAGTGAGGGAAATGCAGTCCACTTGCTATACTATTGCTTTCTTCCTTCAAGACAGGATCTCTCACTAAACCTGGATTTAAGCTGACATCCACCAGGATCCTTTCATAGAGTTAGGGTTACAGAGTCCCATATGACCACGCCTGGCTGTGTTGTGCAGAAGGTACAATACTAGGTCCCCATGATGTTCAACTTTCTTATCTAAAGAACCATCTCTTCTGAAAGCCATAAAAGCTTTCAGGATGTGCCTTGGAAATCAGAATGTGACACTATTTATGAAATAGTTCATGGTATCCAAAACCACTATGACTAGGTCAGGGTTTCTTGTGTCTTTCTCTCTGAGAGGGAAGTTGACTCTTATGGGAAGGACAGCTCAGAGCTCTCTACTACCTTTCTACTTACAATTTTTCCTACAAGGGCACTGCAATTCCAGGGTGTTTGTGATCATTTACACTAAAAGTGAGAGAAAGGCTTGCAAAGTAAATAAACTCCCCACATAGAAAGAAAGAATATTAATCCCATTGCTTTGGAGGATGGAATCTGAGAAAGAGTATAATGCCTGCTTTGCATTAGTTTCTTTGTCTCTTCTTGACATAGCCATATATGTGAATATAAAGAGAGATAAAGGACCCCATTTCTCTTAAGGAGTTGATGCTAGATCCAGTGAGTATTACACAGGCCCTTATGATCAGGCTAGATCTTATCACAGGAATCCATAGTGAACAAATCTCATCGAACTTCATGGTAGGGTAATTTTAAGACTTGAACACCTAGAAGAAAATTTTATGAATTAGATTTTGAACTCAAGAAACCAAAATGGCATTCACCCCAAGGCCTTCCATTTAGATTGCAATATGTCATTTTTGATGATTTCTCTGACAATACTGGACAGGTTTGGCCTATTTTTTTTTCTCAAGAACTTGTAGAAAGAGCTACAAGGAGTTTTAGGGATCAGACTGTCCTCTCTCTGGGTCACACTTTCCTTCCTGTTGCTGTGATAAAATACCCCAATAAAAGCAGCATAGGGAAAAATTCTTCTTTTGACTCACAGTTTCAGGTTGAAGTCCTTCATTGTGGAGAGGCATGGTGGCAAGGGCTTGATGGAGTTGGTCACATTGCACTCAGTGTCAGGAAACAGGGAGAGGAGTGCTTGCTTGTGGTTAGGTCACTTTCTCTTTTATACAGTGCAAGATCCCAACCTAAGGAATGATGCCACCCACAGTGGGAGGATCTTCCCACCTAATCAAGATAACCAGCCACAGACATACACAAAGGATAACCTAGTCAAGATATCCCTCACAGGTGTGCCTAGAAGCTTGCCTCAGAAGTGATTCTAGATCCTATAAAGCTGACAGTTAATACCATACACTCATCCTTGACAAAAGAAAACAAGGAAATCAGATAGAACAAGGACACTTTTTGACTTGAATTACCAAAATTCATTGTTTTTACTGTTGGTTCTTTAAATAACATATATAAGGAAGACCCTGATTGATGTGAAAGCTCTATGGACAAAGTGTGATAATAAGAAACATGTTATGCAAAATCTAACAATGTATTTCTTTCCCAAACATTTTGCTCAGTGGGCTTATTCTGGAGTTAGGTAAAATTCACACAAGATGGCAGAGAAATATTATATATATATATATATATATTATATATATATATATATATATATAGTCTACATTAACTGAGTTTGCTATTCAGTGTCATATATACACAGATTAATAATCAATACAGATTCAATGAGAATTTTGTACATGACATTTGTTACTTCAGATGTCATATATGTGGTATATGCATGTGTGTGTGGTGTGTCATGGGTGGACATTAAGTGTCTTCTTCTATTGCCCTTCACCATAGCTTCTTGAGGCAGGAGCAATTTACCCTGGGGCTCACTGAATTGGCTCGACTGGCTAGCCAGGGAGCCTCCAGGACCCACTTGTCTCCCTACCCCAGTGCTGGTGTTACAGGCCTGGGCTGCCAAGCTCAGATTTTATGTGTGTTTTGGAACTCTGAACTCAAGTCCTCATGGGTGAACATCAGGCATTTTTCCCACTATTCCATCAATAGGCCATTGTAGATACCTTTTATTCCTAAAGATGGTATAGTGGGATTATCATCTCTGATGAGAACTAAGATAACATGACATCTACCTCAGGAAAGACAAATCCTCTTTCATGCACTTTGTCCCATACTACAAAGCTCTTTTTATTACAGACCCCTGTATCTCTGGCTTTGTTCTGAGACAGAAGCAACATAGGCTTAGAGAACACATTCATAGCATTAAAGCCCAGAGGGAGCCTGACTGAGTCCTCTCAGGACTGGAAAGTCCATTTAGGCAAAGATATATGAATAAAAGACACATGGGCTTCTTACTTTCGGTATTCCTGACTCACTGTCTTCTACTCCTCCCCACAGACTGCCATGCACTGTGGAGACTTAGGGCCATGTGGCCCTGAGATCTCAGCACATTTTCTCCTCCAATCATATATCATTGTTCTTTGTTTGTTTTTCTTTTTTTCTTATCCCTCCTCTTTCCTTCCCTCCTCTCCTTTCTACTCCTTTACCCTTCCTTTCTCTCCTTCCACCTTTCCCATCTTTAGTCCTTTCTTTTCCCTCCTATCTCTTTTCCCCTTTCTTTCCTTTGTCCTTCCTTCCTTCCTCCCTCCCTCTTTCTCCCCCTCTCACTCTCTTTCTTTCTTTCTTTCCTTCTTTCTTTCTTTCTTTCTGTTTTTCAATATGGGACCTTCTACATAGCTCAGGTCATCTTGAATTCTAAATCTTTTTTCATCATTCTGAGTGCTGGTGCTACAGGGGTGAAGTGTCATGATAGCCTCACATTCTAACATTTTAGTGTGTGTGTGTGTGTGTGTGTGTGTGTGTGTGTGTGTGTGTGTGTGATGTGTGATTCTTGTCTTTGTATATTCATGTGGGGACTTCAGGCAATTATGTACCATAGTGTATGTATGGGATTCAGAGGAATGTGTTGGGTTTCAGTCATTGCTTCCACCTTGTTTGAGACAGGATCTTCTTGTTTTCTGTAGTGTATGCAAGTCTCTCTGGTACACAAGCTTCGAGGAATTTTCTCATTCTCCCCTTCATATTTGTTATTGGAGTGCCACCACATCTGGATTTATAAGTCCACTGGAGACCTGAAATCTGGATCTCATACATGCATGGCATTTTACCATTTGCGCCATTTCTTCAGATCCATACTATATTTTTAAGGATATTTTAAAAGTTCTAAAAAAAGATGTTTAGAGTAGAAGCTAGTATTGTCCAATACTATCTGAGTACTAGAATAACAGGATATTCCATAAAAGCAAGAGAAAGCCCTTGATTCATTTTATAAACAAGGCTTGAGGGGAAAGTTTTGAATGTCATATAAAACATTAAATAATATAAAAGGAAAAATATTACTGCTGTGATTACCTTCAAATACATGAACAGTTCATGTGATTTTTTTTTTTTTGCTTTTCTTATGGGAAAGCTCAAGGCAGTAAGAATAGGACAAAAAAGAAGTATGGTACCTCAGTCTTAGAAGTACTTTTTATTGTAGTGCTACCCTACACACTGAAGACAGAGTCAGAGTCAGGAGCTAGATCTCAACCCTTTGTGGTCAGGACGCTGCTGAGCTCTGCTTGGAAACTCAAAGCCAAGGAAGTCCAATTCTGTAAACACCTTTGTCACCTAAAGGAAAGGATATTCTAGAATTATGGCCACTTCATCTAACCTCTTCTACAGGCCCTCAAAGAGAAAAGCGAGTCAACTCTGTCCCTTGGTATTTTTAAGAAGTTCAGAAAGCCAAGAGTTTTCTTTGGAAGATGTATGATATGACTTGATGAAAAGTGTACAGTGCCAACTCCCTAAAAATGTATGGAAGCTCTCATCTGTAAGCATGGTTGTCCATGAAGTCCATCTTCAAGATCCTGATTATAGCTCAGTCTTATTTTCTGCCTACATAAGATGGCATCCTTCAACTCTACTGCATTAGCACAGTTTGCATATTCTCCATGTTCCAAAAGTCCTCTGCCAAAATAGGCACGGTAACTACATAACAAATTAATGGAGTAGACCTCACAAATATTTTTAAAAATATGAATTTTAAAAGGAAAGGAGCTAGTACGGATTTCAATAAACATTTTTAGAATAATTGTATGCTATAGAATATGTCAATTTTGGGAGCCCATTTCACATAGAGGGATACTCCCTCATCCTAGACACAAGGGGAAGGACCTAGGCCCTATCCCAAAGGATATAACAGATTCTGAAGACCACCCCCAAGGCCTTGCTCTCCTTGTGGAGCAGAAATGGTATGTCATAGGTAGGGTGTTAGTGGGGGGTAAGGAAGGAGGAGAGGGAGAGGGAGCTAGGATTGACATGTAAAACAATCTTGTTTCTAATTTAAATAAAACATGGAGAAAAAAAACAGAATATGTTAAAACTAAGAAGGAGATGTCCTCAGTGGAAGCATCAAGGAAATGCAAGCCACTGAAGCTAAAAGGCAGTGAGATGGCTGTGATACAGTATGGAAGTTTTCTCCATGATTAATACTAGTGGCTAGATAGTTATAGTCTATAGCCTTGCAATTAACATTGGCTACCCTAATACTGCTCCTTTATGTAGGCCCCTTTAATTAGCCTCCATCTGCACATCAAGTAAACAGGACAAGTCGAGGAACCTCATTCTCAGCTTCAATTAAATTATCACTAATGGCTTGGTGTTTTAGCTAAAATCACATTGATAAGAAAGTCCCATTAATAAGGGCAAACAAACACAGAACCAAGTGCCATATCGGTCACAGCAAGCTATCTGACCCAACACAAAGCCTCAGGAGACAGAACTGTGAAGAGACATTCCACAGGAGAAGAAATTGAGCAAAGTAGTTACTAGACTCTCACGATATCTAGTTTCATATCTGTTGCTGTGATAAAACACTCTGACCAAAAGCAATGTAGGGGAGAAAAGAGATATTTTAGCTTGTAAATCATACAGCCCTTCTTTGAGTGAATTTAAGTCAAGAACTCAAACAGGAACCTGAAGGAAAAACCATGGAATATTGTTGCTGTCCTGCTCACTATCAGAACCACACGAAGGACATAAGTCCAGTGAATGTAACCTTCTACAGTGAACTGGATATACCTGTGTCCATCAACAAATAAGACATTTCTCACAAACATTCATGAAAGCCAGCATGATCGTCGAAATCCTTCAAAGGAGACTCCCTTCTTAGATGACTCTGGACTGTGTCAAGTTGACAGCTAAAGCTGCTTAGGATACAAGCCATCAAGCCCAAGTTGCAAATATTTGCCAGCCTAGTGATCTCTGGCATATTTGTAACCTTGTCAGGCTTCAGACCTGGAAATGACAAAGTTGAATTTCTTAATTCACTTCTGTTTCTCCATGTTTACTCCAGCAGGGATCTCAGGGAGTTAGATTATTACCATTATTATTAAAGCACATGTCATCACTTCCCTTCCAGTTTCTGAGTTTCCACTTTGGTAATTCCTTTGTAGAATTCAGTTTGCTTCTTTTTAAATTAAGCTTTAGTATCCTGTCTTCTGGACAGATGTCAAGATGGAGGCTGGATGTCAGTTGAATTCCCCAAGAGATGTTAAGTATCATTTGAGGTGAGGTATAGAGGCACAAGTTACAGGAAGGCACACAACAGACATGATATGAGAGGGAAGGAAAACCTTCTATTTCTTCTGTAGAATGAATGGAATCTGATCAAACAATTAATGAGGAGAAACATGTTCCAATCAGAAAAAAAGACTTGGGACAAAACAAAACAAACAAACATACCCAAAAAAAGCCAGCCATTTATGATTCCATGAGAACTCAAGATACCAAGAGCGCAAACCTCAGAACAAAACTGGTACAGAGGAAGCAGGACTGATTAGGGATGGAGTGTGTCATCTTGGGGAATGGGAATGGTCTCGGATTTGAATGTAACTTTAGCATGCAGCAGTTATAACTGGACATTCATGTCCGTACTAGAAAAACTGCACTATCACATTCAACCTCAGTTTTTCTGTCAGACAATAATGATGACAACACCAGACAGCCACCCTTTCATACACTAACCAAAGGTTTCCAGATCCATGGTGTCTTGAATCATGAGCCAGGTTTACACAATTAGGAAAGTTTGAGCCTGTCATTTTTGGGCAATGCAGTGAGAGGGCCTGCTGCTGACATTTGGCAGCAGAGTTTCAGCTGCTTGCATACTCCATCAATCAAGGAGCATTTGGAGAGGGCAGGATGTGACCCTGTGTATGCCAGGGGAGACACAGAAACATGACTCACTCTCTGACCCCCAGCTACTTTTCATTCCACTGGGGACCAGAGACTTACACAGACAAATTGTTAATTAAGAATACAAGGCCATAAGTAACATGACCCAAATGAATGGATCAGACAGTGGATGCTAGAGACATTTATAAGAAATGGCTGAGGATCAGTGTATTCAAGAGAAACCTGTTGTTTTGTTTGTCTGTATTATGGTATTTTCACTAACTGTTTATTAGCTTGTCATGAGGGTTCCATTATAACATTTTCATATGTGCATGTAGGTATTTTATGTTGTCTACCCTACTGTCCTATTTTGTCACTCCCACTCCCACTGGATCAGTTCCTCTTCCCAAGTCATCCCCCTATACTTTCATGTCTTCTTTATGCATGGACCAATAAGCTTAATGAGGATTGCTTACTGGAGCATTATGAGGGGCCATTTACATGTTACTATGCCATTATTATTACATTTACCAGTTACTATACCATTGAAAATATAGTCTCCTCCCCTCTGCTGCTATTGCTAACTGCCTAGATGCCCCTCCCAGCTTCATGATGGAGTGTTGGTGGGCTCAATCTTGCACAGGTCTTGTGCAGTTCGACATGTTTGTTATAGTATTGAACTCTCAGCAGCTATGAGTACCTGCACATATTTTATTTATTAAAGTTAATCAATTTGATAAGAAAATCCTATTGATGATGGCAAATAAACACAGAGCCAAGCATCTTTACTGTCACAGCAAGCTGCGTGATTGAACACAAAGTTCAAGATTCAATAGATAGAACTGTGAACAGACACTCCACACTATTACAAGTTGTAAGACAAGCAAGATGCTTCCTTCTCTTCCTCCACAATATACCTTAGGGGCACATGCACAGACATCATAACAAGCTTCTTCCTTGGCTAGGTGTGATAACCTATGTCAGTAATCCCAGCACTGAGAGGCAGACATAGGAAGATCATGAGTTTGAGGTTGACATGGGCACAAATACAACCTTGTCTAAAAATCAAGGGCTGGAATATAGCTTAGTGGCTTCAGACTGGATTTTCTTGTTAGATACAGGTTCAGGGAAAGGAACTATTTCAAAGATTAAGGTGAAGGGTGGATGAGAAAGTATCTGATCCTCACTTCTGGTTTCCGCATGAACATGCACACTTTTGTACACACCCTCACATGTGCACAAAAACACATGCATACAAAAATGTGGAGGAGAAAATGACCAATCAATGAATGTGATAGTGCAGTCTACTATATACAAGGAAGAGCTGTTAGCATTTGATAATGGATAGACAAATAGTGTCCAAGAAAAGGATGGCTCAGGCAATAGAGTATAATACTCCTGGTAGTTACAATATGTTCTTTTACTATGTGAATGGCATTTTAAGATTGTCTTATTCATTTATTTCTTTCTATATTTCCTTCATGGTTCTCACATAAATTTAAAGTATTTTTGAAGTGGTACTTAAGAGTAGATATTATGATGTTCTGTAAAAAGAGCTGAATTGAGTTTTCTGAGGACTAGGAAGCATCAACTTCAAGTCATGCCAGTCTATTGAGTATATTTTACAGGGGAAGAAGTAGATTTAGAAAGATATAAAAATGTGTCTAACTTCCTAGAAATTATAAATGTTAGAGTTTTAACTAAAGGGTAATGGGTCGAAAAAAAACTGCACCAGATTCATCAGGGTTGACGATGGAAGGCTCAAGATCTGTATTCCAGCCTGGGCTATGTTCCTCTTGCCTGTGTATGACTGATAACTTTGTCTAATCACATCTGATCCTGATATACCAAGACATTCATACCCTAAGCACAAATGACTGCTTTTTCTTCTTCATAGCATCATGAGGACTAGAGAGATGCTCCATTCAGTAAAGCACATGAACCACCCTCAAAAATGTAGATATAGCTGGGCATGGTGGCATATGCCCTTTTTCCCAGGGCAGAGACAGGCAGATCTCTGTGTTTGAGACCAGCCTGGTCTACAAAGAAAGTTCCAGGACAGCTTGATGGCCAGCCATCTGAGCCCACTTAGCCTAATGCCATTGGGAGACCTTATCTCAAAACTCAAGGTGGAAGGACTGGAGATAGGAAGGCTCAGTAATTAAGAGCTACTAATTACTTGCTAGTAACTACTCTTGCAGAGACCCAATTTCAAATCTCCACACCCATTTTGTGACTCACAGACATCTGCAACTCCAATTCCAGAGGATCTGATACGCTCTTCGCAGGGCAATAGGCACGCATGTGGTGCACAAACACACATGTAATCAAAATATTCATACATATGAAATAAAATATTTAAAAATTAAGGTGGGAGTGGCTGAGGAAGATACTTGGGCATGATCTCTGTCTTCTAAATGCATGCACACACATGTGCAGGTTCACCCCACACATACACACAGAACACACACATGACCAAAATAGGAAATCAATATCTTAAGTTCAAGTGCTCAAATGGGAGTATAAACTAGTAAATACACTTAATCAAGTTTGCTGTGGTTCTCCAAAGGGAAGCATGTGGAATTACCATGTAACCCAGAAATGTCACCTCCAATATTAAAAGAATAGAGAACAAAGAATCATGTTAATGTATACTCTCCAATATGCATAGCATAAGTATTCACATCAATTCAAACTGAAAGCAACATAAATATCAATGTTCAATGAGTGAGTAAACACACTTTGGACTATCTACACAGTGGAATATAATTAAGCCACAAATAGGTATTTTTTGCTTTCTCAATGGGTTAACCCTATACTCTCTAAGTTAAGTAATGAAATGGAATATGTTGTATGTTCTGTTTGTGACAGGTCAGAAAAGGCAAATTCTTAGAGGCAGATGAAAGATCAATGAACAGGACTGGAAGTGGGCACAGGAGGAAACAGGAAAACAGTAGCAAAGTTATAGGTGTGCAGAATGAGAAAATACTTTAAAGTTGATTGTTTTAGTGGTTTCAGAAATCTGGACATACCAAACTCTGTTCAGCTATGAACTCTAAGCAAATAAGATACACAATATATGAATTACATTTCAATGAAGCTGTTACAAAATGAAAACAAAAGCTGACCAGGCATAGTGGTATTTGCCTGTGATTAAGGCACTGGCACTTGGGAGGCTGAAGAAGGATGATTATTAGACTCAGTCTCAAAAAAGAAAGAAAAAGGACAAAGAGACCTATAGAGTGCACAGGCAAATTCAGCAGCAGTGGTGGATTGATGGTAGAGGCAGTACTGGCATGTGTCTGAGACCTCACACTTGATTACTGGCTCTGACTCTGAGAGCATCATGACACTGGGTAGAGCCTCTGGCTTGCTGTGTCAGTGTCTCTGGCAGGAGAACAGCAAATGACTATTGTGAGCATTAGGAAGTCTCCATGTGCAGTGCAGACTTCCAGGACTGGCAATGCGTGCTCTTAACTATACTGTAATCTGTGTCTTGAAAGTTTACTCGAAAGGTTAGAAACAGTCTCTCTCCCTCTCTCCCTCCCTCCTTCTCTCTCTCTCTGTTTCTGTCTCCCCTCCCTCCCTCTATCCCTCCCTCCCTCTTTTTCTCTGTGTCTGTGTGTCTTTCTTTCTGCCTATCTCTGTCTCTTTCCATTCCCCTCCTCTCTCCTCTCTTGTTTTTCTTCATATAGAATATTCCTCTAGCCTTAAATTGGTTCCTGGGGAAACAGAGGGAGGCTCATGCTCTCTGTCTGTCTGTCTGTCTGTCTGTCTGTCTGTCTGTCTGTCTGTTCATGATATCTGTCTGTTTCTCTGACTGTACATTCTGTCTGTCTCACTCTCTGAAAACTTCCCCCCTTATATATTAATATCAAACTGAATTCTAAGGCATGGAAGAAGCAGAAAGGATGGGCGAAAGTCCAGAAATTATCTTTTTTCTCAAATGAATTTGTTTCTCCCTTTATCATCCATAATTTAAAATGCATTCTATTTTATACTTAGAAACTGAAAGTTCAATTCTTTATAGGATAATTAAGTTCAATTCAGCTCTTTTTTTTTGCTGTTGTTGTTTGGTTGGTTTCACGTTTTCATGTTATGAAGATTGAACCCAGGGCCTTTGCTTCCTGGGCAGCTGTCGAGACACTGAACTACATCCCCACCACCAAGTTTGTTTTTTAAAACATGGTTTTAGAAGACATTTGTTCATTTGTATCTCTGTGTGTATGTTCAGGCTGTGATGTAAAGGCAGAGGTCAGAGGACAGCTGGCAGGAGTAAGTTCTTGTCTTCACTTTGTGTGTTCGTGATGTTGAACTTAAGTCTTCAGGCTTATTGGTAAGAGCCTGCAATTGCTGAGTGATCTTGCTGGCCCTGATACAGTTTTCTCAACAATCAAACTTTGGAGAATATCTAGAGATGCTGTTTTTAGTCAATGTACAGAATGAAGTAGAAAATAACAACTGGATAAAAAGAAAGGCACCTTAGAGGAGGGAATGCCACCTCACTCCCTTGGAATCTAGTCCATGTTTCCCCAGTACTAGTTGGTTTCTTTTTTCTTTTCCTACCTTCTTCCTTTTTCTGACTTATACAATTAATAAGTCCTCTATGTGGCTGCATAGTCCAGTCACTGGGGATCCTTGAGCTTTTCAACATTTCTGATGACATAGAATTCTGGCTTAATTAATGTCCCATGAAGCTATGAATCTGTGCTTCCAAAACTTCCCCTGGTGATCCCTGTTCTATTAAAATGGCTGTTCTAATTCTCTAAAGAGCTGGGGTTTCCCATGGCTCAGAATGTGGGACCAGGTGACTGCATAGGAATCACAAAGGGAATCAGAGCACTTTCTGCATCAATCCCATGACCTGAATTCAAACCCCAAATCCACAGAAAAGGGAAGAACTGACTCTATGAAGTTGTCTCTGGCATTGACACATTTGCACTGTGGGACATGTGTCATCCCTATGCAGACATCATACAAACACACCCAATAACCCTAAAAACACCCTATCATCTAAAAACACCCTAAAAACAAGGAAAGTCAAGGTCTGGAGATTGGGTTTGGTGGTGTTTTCTGCAAAAGCAGGGGATTTTGAGTTTAGGTTGCCAGCATCCTCACAAAGAGTTGGGTGCAATACTAGCTGACTGTAATGTCAGCTCAGAGAAATAGAGAGAGGAGGATCCCTGGAGTGCAAGGATTAGAATATCACACCACAACACAGGTTAAATGAAAAAAATTGTGTAAAAAACAAAACAAAACAAAACAAAAAAAACAGGTGGAAAGTGTTTAGGAAGATCCCTGAACTCAAAATCTGACCTTCACATACACACACACACACACACACACACACACACACACACACACACACACCCAACAGTCAAACACAGAAAGATATAAATAATGAAATTGGAAAGGATCAAATTCACCAAAATTCACCTATGAGCATGGAAAGGAAAGCTCTGGCTCCTACAACTATACCTTAACCATCTCCCAGATGCTATATATCTGTAATGAGGCTAAATGATGGACCTGTGCTTAGAGTGAACTTCTATGGCATTTGTGGCTAGCCTTTTCCACTGTAGCCTATGCCTAGCCAAATGCTTGGTTCCTGGGTACTAACTAGACCCTGTGGGGTGAATCATGCTCCCTCTTCCAGCCCAGTCCATAGTTTGCCTTCCAAACGAACTTCATGTGTTATGGAGATATATTTAAATTATTATGCAAATGGAAGCAAAACAGACCTACAGTTGGCTTGCACCTCTAATGCTCTTGCAAAATACCAAATGTTCATCCCAAGGAATCACCTGACACAAGCTTTACCTCATTAGCACAATCCCCATGGCCAAGACCCAAATCCTAGCTTGTCTGTGACAGCCACCTGTGAGAGAAGGTTTGGCCACCAGTTGGAGAAGCCTCTGGGTCTCCCCTCCATGGGAAGCAGATGTTGAGAGAGCTGGCTGGCAGCATGGTGGGTCCCTGCCATCTGAGCTCCTGTGAGCAGATGGGGCACAGCTGCCCTGGTGAGAGCACAGCTGGGCTCCAGGCTTCATATGGAGACTGCCCTGGGCAGTTCTCTAAACAGAGATTCAAAGCTGCTCACTCTGCCCTGATGACTCAGAGTCAAGTAGGTCTCTTTAGGCCTTCTTCCCAAAAGGTTTCCAGGGAAGGCTCTAGGGGCCTCTGCCAAGTTCTATCTAGTGTTCCTCTAGAAACAGTTAGAGGTTCAGCTCCTGGTTCATCTTTTTCTGCTGATACTTTGCCTATGATCCTGTCTTTCTGCCCTTGGATAGATCTTCACTAGTGCAAAGGAGTGGGAAGCACTGTTTCTAGGCTCATATCACCCTCTGGAGAAAATGCCTCTCTAGCTTGGGTGTTCCTAAGTTGAAGACCCCTCATTGGCCCCTGTATTCTGCAGCAGGGATTTGTTATTTAATAATATCATCCCTCTTTCCTCTGTGTGGTAAGGGTGGGGAGGAAGAGGGCCAGGAAAAGGTAAATCCATGTGTTCCTGTGTGAGCTAGTGGGGCACCTGTCAGGGGTGTTGGGGCACCAGAGTGTACATGAAGAGTCAGAGGACAACCTTTGGCTCTTGGTCTTTACCTTTCTACCTTGTCTTGAGAAAGAGTTTGAGACTCAATGTGTTAGCAAGGTTAGCTGGCTAGCAAACTTTTACAGACTCTCCTGTCTCCATCCCCCATCCATCACAGGCAGACTGGGATTATCAATGCTTCTTCCACTGCTTTTAGCTTTTGTTGGGTTCTGGTGGTTTTCAGGCATGAACTGTAGGGATTCTGCCCACTGAACTATCTCCTCAACCCCATGCAAATCATGGGGGTTTTGTTGATTATTTGTTTATTTTAGTGCAAATGCCTGAATTCCCTGCACAGAGATTCTGTGGAAGTTAATTTGTGTAAAATATTCTACAGAAGCCTGTTTTGAAAGCTCTTGCTGGAACCTCTTCTTAGCCTGGGACCCAAGCAAGGCCTTGGGGAACTTGGTTCTCTTCACACCTGCTTTGACTGTCCATCTCTCTTTCATTTATCTTTTTCTATTTTTCATTATCTATTTCTGTGTTGTCTGGGCAAATTGTGTCTTCTAGAATTTTTGCTCCCTGAACTGAACTCTGCCTCCTACCTACTCTGCAAAAAATTCCTAGACTTTGTATAAGGTTTCTTTCTTCCTTAACTCTTATCACTGTCTTACCTAGAGCTGTTAGTTTACAACTGTTTGTTGTTGGGTTGATTTTTTCTTTGATTTTGATTAGCATATATTATACATATGTAATTGGTTTCATTATAACATTTTCACACACATGTACAATATATTTTGGTCATAGTCACCCCACTATACTCTCTCTCTCCTGGCCCACCACTCATATTGTTTCCTCCCCCTACAAATCTGTCCCCTTTATACTTTTATGATTTTGTTTTAATAATCAGTGCATTTCATTTGCATTACTTATAGGAAAATGGTGGTGAGTTACAGGTTCTGGGGTATCTTAATAGTGGCTGCACTGCTGATGGAAATGCCCTCTTATTCAGCAATCATTAACTGGGTAGAAATCATGGTGGGTTGAATTGGCACAAGCTCCTCACACTCAGGGATTAGTGGGCCAGACCTTGTGTAGGTCTTATGCTGGTAATCATAGCTCCTGTGAATTCAAGAGTGCAAACAGCCATGCTATGCTATGCTCAGTCTAAGTGTCCATTGACTAGGTTGTTAATATCATTGTCTTCTTCATTGGCCTAAAGTCAAAGGATAGTGTTTTAACCCTTTCTACAATTGCCCATGCCTTTTAACTGTGGTTCATTACAGAATACAAAGGCATAGGATGTTAATATCTGTACTTTCCCAACCCCAAGGGTGTTCTGAGCACATAGTTTTGTCCATCAGTGTAAGTTCATACGAGTGCTCAGATACTGGAGCATCCAGCTATAGTAGGAGTTGCAATCCCTAGAGCCATCTTTTAGTACAGCCAGTCCTCCCCTTTTGCAGGTGAGGAAACTGAGGCAATTAGAAGGAAAGCATCTCAGTGCCTAGCCAGGCACAATGAAGATTGTCTGAATGAACAACAAGTATCAGTTCTGTGGTATTGTGACCTGAGAAGTCAATACCACTGTTTTCTTCAATGTTCAGTGGGCTATAGTCAAGCAGTAGTCTACATAGATGGGACATTTTAAGAGACAATAACTGGCCCTTCATGGTTAATTCCTAATGCAGCTTCCTCAGTAAGGTAGGTCAGGGTTTCGATATAGCCGAAAGCAATCTGGGGTAAGGATCAAGACAGGTTGTTTTAATTAGCAACCTTCTTTGCCCTCTAAATGCTCAGGGATTTGTCCTCTGATCATGTTTGACCCCTTTAGCACTGATACCAAACTGGTGTGATCATATTTGCAGAGGATGAGTCAGAGATCAGGGAAGGCAGCTGACTCAGCAATGTTTTATGAGACACTTAGGAAAAAATTGTTGGAGTCCAGAAAGACAGTTCAGCCAGTAAAGGTGCCCTCCACCAAGCCTGAGCACTTGACTTTGATTCCTACTATCCAAGTAGTGGAAGGAGAGATCCAATTGATACAAATTGTTTTTTGACCTTCACATGTGCACATATACACCTCCCCTCCCCCACACACACAGTCAAATAAATATATTAAAATTTCTACAGTTGGTATTGAATTAATCTAGTCCCAGTTGCAGTAGGAAACTCTTTCTGCCTTGCAATGGGTCTGGCTTTGTCTGCTTTTGTAATCTGACATGAAAGTAGAAGCACACATGTCTGAAGAATCAGGCATTGTATGTAAATAATTTACATCAGCCTTTGTAGCCTAGTGGTAGAGTGCTTACATTGGATATGCTAGTTCCTGGTTTTGATTCTTGGAACCACTGGCTAAAACAAAAACAAAAAAACAGTTGTATTTGGGGATATGCTTGCTGGTATTGTTTTGAAGGGTTATAAGAGGTTTTTGTTTGTTGTTTGTTTGTTTGTTTTGTTTTTTCCAGGGTTTTCCTCTGTAGTCATTCATTAGCATCCTAATTAATAGACAGCATGCCTTTATTTTGCACAGAAGCTCCATATATTTGTGTTTGTCTCCTTTGTTTCTAAGCTAGAACTTTCCAAAAAGGCTTGGGAAAAGAGACTAAGCTGTAAGGCAGAGGAGAGAGATGACCCTCATGAAACAGCCCTTCCTGTTTCTCTTGCAGGCAGTGACTTGAATGATGGCCTGTGGCATTCCGTCAGCATCAATGCCAGGAGAAACCGTGTCACTCTCACACTGGATAATGATGCTGCTTCCCCGACTCCAGACACCTCCCGGCTGCAAATTTATTCTGGAAATAGTTACTACTTTGGAGGTAAATTCCCCAGCCTTTGAGACTTCAAATAAAAGGACAGGGGAATTATTTTACCATGTACTTTGTCAATTAGATAACGCTCCCTGTAGCCCTGCAAGCACACATCTGCATGCACCAAACAGTGAGAAACCCAAGCTTTAGACAACTGTAGCTACCATAAGCTATCTAGGGCAGTGCTGAGGATAGAAGGAACTGGGGGGCTACATGAGCTGGCATACATAACTCATCAAAGGAGATTCTTGTGACCACATAAAGCTCCTTGGTCACACTGGAAAGGCAAAGCTTCGCTGAATCCTTAAAAGGATCTGAGTGTCATCAAGTACATGGACAAGGGAAACTCAAGTGGAAGACACCACCAGCCTGCTCAGTCACCTAGGTTGCTCCCCTGCCACTTTATTTGTGAGCCTGGTCTCCCCTCTCCCATGTCTTGGAGTTCACCCACAATCAAGCAAGGAACAGAGAAAAGTGGCTAGGAGCTAGGGGGCTCCACAGGGAGAACCATTGCTATTTCTGAATGGCTGCTCTTTCTAATGTTTGCTGAGCCCTGACAACATCCCCCTTGACACAAACAAAAACAAACTGTGATAGACAAAGCTTATGTGACGTTTTACTATTTTTATAAATAAACACATGTTGAGTACTTTTTCAATTTTTATTTATTCTTCTATCATAAAATACATGCCATGCCATGTTGAGTATGTATCTTTTATTAAAAGAAAGAGTGCCCATTTCTGTAGCCTTGGTCTGTTTTACAGAAGCCATATCTAAAGCAGACAGTCCTCATGGCTCTCTGACCTCAAGCTCTTAAGATACAGTCCTTGGACTCACATTTCTAGAACACAGAGAGCACCCAAGCCCCATGCCCACTCTCCACACACAGTACTACATGCACACACAAACCTCATGCACAGTCTCCATACATATCATCATATGTACACACAACCCTCATGCACTCTCCACACACAGTACCACATGCACACCCAAACCCCAGGCACAGTCTCCACACACAGCACCATATGTGCACACAACCCCTATGCACTCTCCACACACCCAACCCCAGAACTCCACCACACTTTCCCCTATGAGAACAAAATGACCCTGCCCTAGAGCTGACAGTTCTTTCCCATGAGGTGACTGAAGACAAGCTTTGAAAACTAGCATTCACTAAAGAGTAGGCAAGCTGTCTCCCTGGGCAAAGACACTTGTTCAAACCAGAGGTCTTGAATTCTGTCCCTAGAACCCATAGTGGGGGAAGAGAATGGGCTCCATACCTCTGTCCTTTGGCTTCCACAGATGCATGGCTGCACATGCTTATCTGGACCCTTTTGCTCACACATAATAATAAAAAATAATAATAGCAATTCATCATAGACTGTAGTTCCCTGGAGTCTCCCACATACTAATCATACGCTTTACAGAGAGCTGCACCCCAAACACTGCAGTCTCTTAGCTCCAAAATCTACTAATCATCCATTTCTTCTCAAGAAAAATATATGGAAGGTTTGAGACACAAAAGGGTCTTTGCACAGGTACAGAATTAATATGTAGTGCTTCCATGGAAGGGAGCAATGTGGAACAAGATTAATGAGGTTGGATTTTAGCATGAGGAATTGACACTGTCCATCACCTACAATCACCACTAAACCCACAGCAGTAGCCTGTAGTTTTAGGTGATAATATTTCCATATGATAGATAATAAGGCTTCTATTTGTTGAAATAAAATAATCTGTAGGTTGGAGAGCTAGCTCAGTCATAAAGTGCTTACTATATAAGCATGAGAACCTGTGGTTGGATGCCCAGAGCCCCCAGAAAGACAGCTTTTGTAGCACATGTATGTAATCCTCAAGTAACTCATGCCAGTGAACCTGCTGTAAACAGTGGCAAACAGAAAACCCATCCTCAGACAAGGTAGAGAGCACCAAGTCCTGTAGTTGTCCTGAAATATCCCTGGATAGGTTGTGGTGCCATTTACACACCCATATTCATATACATTGTCACTCAAAGGTTAATAAAGTCATAATAATCTGTAGACAGCTATAGAGACAGTGCCTATATGAAGAAAATTCAAATCTGTGTTCACTGCAGCCCCCTAGTGAAAACCAATGAATGGAAACAAATGCAGGGCAATGTTGCCATGCTCTGAACTCCAAGTTGTGCATTATTTTAGCAATGGAGAAAGAATGATGGTCAGGAATTTATTTGATGGTAAAATGGCTTTGAATAATCATGTTACAATAATCATCTGAAATATCACAGAGGCAAAATGGTTCTCCTCTCCCAGCAAGAAAATTGCTAAATTCTGGGTGTGTTTCCATGGGTGCTAGTCTTAGAATGTGAAGATTTATCCTTGATTTGAACAGTGTTTAAAGAAACCCTCACACACAGACTGTAAACTTAAGGAAGGTGAAAAATGAGCTTCAGCAATAATAGTCAACTTCCATAAATTCTCTCTACAGCTTCAATTAGAAGTTGCAGCATCTCTTCATTTTATAGTGTTCCCGTGAGCTGTTAACCAGCTGCTGGGCTTCAACTCCGCAGTGACTGTCTATTAGAGATGGCTGAAATAATTCCCCATTATTTATGGCTTATTGCTGTGTTTTCAAGATCACATTCCCATATGCTCTGAACCTATTAAAACCACCGAGATGGAGTTTGTAAGAACACTCATTCTCATCTACCTGCATGGTCTTCACCCATCTTAATGAGGAGTAGGTTGTCCTGGCTGCAGGTGATGCTAAACAGGGGCAAAGCATTTTTATCTCTAAAGAACACTCCTTAAGAGGCGTGGTGTTAACCTTTTGTATGTGCTATTACGGCCTATAACTATGTGCACTTAAGCCAGCAGTTCTCTTAACGTCTGGATTGGTTTTGCACAGCATGTGAAAAATCCTGTCTGGCTTCTAAGAGTACCTTTCTCGTGAACTAAGCCTGTTAATGCTCCGCAATTAACCAGACAATTACTCTGCTGCCATCCTTAGCAAAGCGTGATTTCCTTAGAAAGAAAGTGTAATTCAGAATGGCAATGTGAATTTAGATGTGTGTTTCGAGACAGAACCAACATTTCCAAGCACTTAACAATATGTGAACAATATGTGATGGATGTCACTCAAAAGGAAGACAAATAGGTTTCCAGTAGGAAAGAAAGTGTGTGTGTGTGTGTGTGTGTGTGTGTGTGTGTGTGTGTGTCTCAGTTGGTAAAATGCTTGCCATGTAGGCATTAGATTCTGAGTTTGGATTTTCAGTACCTATAAGATCCTGGGCATTGCAGGAAACACCTTGAATCCTAATGCTGAGATAAATAGGCTCCAAGTTCTGGAGGCTCACTCAAATTCCTGCCTAACCATGTCAGCAAGCTCCAGATTGGGTGAAGGGACACTGTCACAAAAAGTAACTTGAAGAGTGAAGGTGGCTTACTGGAGCTCAAAACCAGCCAGTGTAGATAAATGAGTGAGCACTTGGTTCACAAAGAGACCTTATCTCAAAAAAGAAAATGGAAAGTGGTTAAAAAAAAAAAGAAAAAGAAAAAATAAAAGAAAGTAAAGCAATGACATAACTGATATCAACCTCTGGCTTTTACTGGTGCCCACATGAAATATTGTATGTGTGTGCATGTGTGCAAACGCGCGCGCGCGCGCGCGCGCGCACACACACACACACACACACACACACACACACACACACACACACTCACACACCAAACCACACCACACCACACCAACACAAACACATAGTGGGAGTTAAGGTAAAAGTTATAGCAAAGATATTCCCTTTGGCACTTTTTTTTACTTTTTAGTGACTGAATTATACCCATTTTGCATAATTTCTGCCCATTGTCCTGAGCTATGATATACAACAAAAGTGTGTCCTGCTGTGAATAAAAAAGTGCCCAAATAATTAGACCTCAAGGTCTTCCATCAATAGGTTTCCAAAGCAATGACAGATCATTTCAGTGTTCTTCATCTTTTTTCTCTGTCCCACAGGGTGCCCCGACAATCTCACCGAATCCCAATGCTTAAATCCCATTAAGGCTTTCCAAGGCTGCATGAGGCTCATCTTTATTGATAACCAGCCCAAGGACCTCATTTCAGTTCAGCAAGGTTCCCTGGGGAATTTTAGTGATTTACACATTGATCTGTGTAGCATCAAAGACAGGTAATTATTGTTTCGTCTCCTCTGTTCCCCCACCCCTTCCTGTTCTCACTGTTCTAAATATGAGTTTCTTTAAGCAAAATTCTAATCCACTGACATTAGCCACATTAGACATAATTGAGTCACCTAATGGAAAATATTTCTGAAAGGATTTCAGGCCCAGAGAAAAACAGTTTAAATTAGTTGAGTCTCTCTTCGTGTTGACTTGCAGTAAATGGGATATGCAAATTAAATCAAAATACAAATTTGTGAAAGGATTAAAATTTTATGCATAAACAACATTTGATTACTTTGAAGTTAAGAGTAAAGCAGAAATGAGGGAGGAATTACTTCTTCCCTAACCATTTCATTCTTCGACTACTGTGGGTAACCTTCCTACAATGGCACAATTCTTTAGGAAAGCTACAGTTAAGTGTTTGGCAATGCTCAACATGGATGTCCTCAGTTGGCTACGGCTGGTACTAGCTGCTACCAACCCTACCCAAAGACCAGACAGTAGGCTTTTTTATTCTGCAACCCAGAGATCTAACATGATGCTCAGTTTCCAGTTGTATCTCTCTTGGGATTTGGCTTTTGTTATGTTGGAAATTTCTAGATTTAAACTCAGAAAAACAAAGAGAATGGATAGTGAAATTCATCAGGATTTCTCCATATTCTTTTTGTAGCACCTGCTTCATTCTTCTAATTCTGCTTCCCCCTCTTGGAATATCAATGAGCCAGTGGGTAAATAAGATTTGTTAAGTGTTTACACATATGCTGGTATTAGAAATCCCTGGCTACATTAATTAGCTATTGCTATCAACTCAAATATACCTGTGAAACATGTGGTACCAATAAGGACATATGATACTAGTAAGTTGTTACCACTGTGAGAATAAAGAATGAGACTGAGGAAGTTTGAGTATGTGATTGAAATATATCTTAAAGAATAAGGCAAAATCATGCTCGCCAAAGGTGAGAGCAGACAGAAGCTAGGAGGAGGAGACATTGCCAAAGAACTGCATGGAAACAGAACATGGTTCACAAGAATTATCAATTCAAAATGATTTGGGTTTTGCGTTTAAAATCTCTAGTTCTGGGATGCATTTTATAACTAACAGCATATGATAATTTTCTTGGCAACATTTATTTCCTGAGTAGCAAGTAACTAATGGTTTGTCTTGCAATTTGACATGTCATAGGTTCAGTTGCTATAGTTCAGTGCCTTGGTCATGGAGAGAAGGTACATTGCTTCCATACAGATGGGAATGTGGACCTGGAATCATCACAAAGAAGGCCTTTGTGCTTGCAGAGTTTGGTTCCATGCTGTGTGTGAGAATTAAGAAGGAACACCATCAGACTTGGTGGCTAGAAACATGAGTTGGGAAAAATGTAGGGCAGAGTTAAGGGAGTTCGGGAGGTGAGTGTCCCAGTCCAGGGGAAAAATGGTAAAAACATCAGGTACCTTTCCTGGGTTACATGGGAAATCAGCCATACAGAAAATAGTCTCTGCTAATGCTGGAAATGACTGCTCTAATTAGATGGAACATAACACACATTTCTTATAATAAATACCATTTCACATGGGATCACCAACACAACACACTGACTTTTTTTTTCTACACTGACTTCCTGATCTTCATGCCTTTTTCCCCCATTTGACCAGATGTGAAAGTGGGTAATAAAATGTGTACTTCATTAAAATGTGCTAATTTAGAAATCTCCAAATCAAAGCTATTACAGTGAATGGCTACCACCCCAAGTCTATATTCTCAGCAAGGGAGAAGCTTCCAAATCCATCAGCTGGTGTAGTATTTTACGTGCTGCAGATCAATACAGGGGCATTTGTCAATTGAGATCTCTTTGATACCTTAATATACAATCAAGGAAGCTCTCATTATTTTTGATTACATGAAAGTCATTGCCACCTACCCTGCATCAATACTTTTGTGTAATTGTAGTCTTGAGTAATTATATTACATACAATTGTGTTTTGGTTAATTGTATAATGAGGAATGTGTTTCATTTAGTGGGTAAATGGTATGTTTCTGTTGATTTGCAGTCACTTTCTCTAACAAAATGGAAAACTGCAGCCAAAGCTTTGTTTGATCTCTGACTGATCTAATTTACACTTGTTTGACATCGGTGATGAGTGTGTGGGGAACTGGGGATTGTTACAAAGGCAGGTGTTTCCTGACTTTTGTGTTTTCTTTTATTTTTTGTAATAAAGATAAATGTCTCAGTAAAAGTGCATAGATATTTAAAGTAGGAGGAACAATAGATATGTAAAATATAGAGGCCAGAGGTCAGGCAAGGAGAGAAAAGCCTCACTGCTTGGGGGGGAAGCAGACACAGGGTTCTCTGGGTCTCCCTAGCCTGCTGAAGAGGTGAGAGTCAGGTTCAGGAAAAACCTCTCCAGTGTTCTACTTTCCATGTGTCAGTCAGTGTGAACTTGTTAGCCAGCCAGTACAAACTTTTCTGCTAGTGATGGCTGGGGTGGGAGAATGACTCTGGAGGAAGTTTCCCACCACTGCTCCAAGGAGTGTCTTTTCTTGGACCTCAGATACTATGGTCTCTATCCTTGCCTTCTATGTGCTTTTCTGCCTTCACAGTGTAATGTGGCCTACTTACATCTGGGATTTTATTTCCTTGTTCTCAACTGTGCTTCTTACACATTTTTTTATCTTTTTTTATTTGAATTAGAAACAAGATTGTTTTATATGTCACTCCCTGTTCCCACTCCCTGCCTCCTCCCCTACAACTCCTGCCCAACTAAAACCCTACCTACCTACCTACCTATCACATATCCATTCTGCTCCCCAGGTAGGGTGAGGCCTTCCATAGGGAGTCATCAGAGTCTATCATATCCTTTGGTATAGGGCCTAGGCCCACCCCTGAGTGTCTTGGCTCAGGGAGTATCCATCCCTCTATGTGGATTGGGCTCCCAAAGTCCACACCTATGCTAGGAATAAGTACTCAACTACTACAGGAGGTACCATAGATTTCCGAGGTCTCCTCATTGAAACCCATGTTCCTGGGGTCTGCATCAGTCCCATGCTGGTGTCCCAGCTGTCAGTCTGGGGACCAAGAGCTCCCCATTGTTCAGTTCAGCTGTTTCTGTGAGTTTCACCAGTCTGGTATGGACCCCTTTGCTCATTACTCGTTCTTCTCTGCAACTGGATTCCAGTTCAGTTTAGTGATTAGCTGTGGGTGTCTGCTTCTACTTCCACAAGCTGCTGGATGAAGGCTAAAGGATGGCATATAAGACAGTCATCAATCTGATAATCAGGGGAGGGCATTTAAGGTAGCCTCTCCTCTGTTGCTTAGATTGTTAGCTGGTGTCGTCTTTATAGATCTCCAGACCTTTCCCTAGTGCCTCATTTCTCTGTAAACCTAAAATGTCTTCCTCTATTATAGTATCTCCTTTCTTGTTTTCTTCTATTCTTCCCCCCATTAAACCTTTCTGCTGCCTCATGTCCTTTTCACCCCTTCTTTCCTCCCCTTCTCATTCTCCTAGCTTCCTCCCCCTCCTCCCGTGCTCCCAGTTTGCTCAGGAGATCTTGTCCCTTTCCCCTTCTCCAGGGGACCATGTATGTCTCTCTTATGGTCCTCCTTGTTTACCAGCTTCTCTGGCAATGTGGATTGTAGGCTGGTAATCCTTTGTTCTATGTCTAAAATCCACATATGAGTGAGTACATACTACGTTAGTCTTTTTGTGATTGGGTTACCTCTCTCAGAAAGGTTTCTTCTAGTTCCATCCATTTTCCTGCAAATTTTAAGATTCCATTGTTTTTTTTTCTGCTGAGTAGTACTCCATTGTGTAAATGTACCACATTTTCTCTATCCATTCTTCAGTTGAGGGGCATCTAGGTTGCTTCCAGTTTCTCCTCGACACATAATTATCAAAACCCCAAGCATACAGAATAAAGAGAAAATATTAAGAGTAGCAAAGGAAAAAGGTCAAGTAACATATAAAGGCAAACCTATCAGAATTACACCTGATTTTTCCATGGAAACTCTGAAAGCCAGAAGGTCCTGGATAGATATTCTACCCACACTAAGAGACCACGGATGCCAGCCCAGACTACTATACCCAGCAAAGCTTTCAATTAATATAGTTAGAGAAAACAAGATATTCCATGACAAAACAAGATTCAAACAATACATATCCACCAATCCAGCCCTACAGAAAGTTCTGGAAGGAAAACTGCAGCCCAAGGAAGGTAACTACAACCAGAAAAAATATAGGCAATAGATAATCCCACTTTACCAACAGTGATAAGAAAATAAAAAGGATGGAAACCCACACATAGCTTCTTACAAATTTAAATGTCTTTATGTTGGTCATTTTCCAGGAAGTTGAATATGGGAAGGCCATGTCAGTCTTCAAGAGAAAACAAATACATTTTTAAAAATCTTTTGTGGCTCCCCTGGGGATTCTTACAGGCCCTTTGGAATGGTGCTTGCAAACTGGTAGGTTCTGCTTCTTAGGAGTTGTTTAAAAGCAGCCTTTGGAAGGACATTTTATGGCTGGAGAGGTGTTTTATTAGTTAGGAGAACTTGTTTCACATGTGTGCGTCCTGAGTTCAGATCCCAACACCCATATAAGCAAGGTAACACATGACCACTTTACCTCTAGTGTGGTGGGAGATTGAGCTGGAAAGTTCCTGGAGCTTGCTAGCTGCCAGCATAGATATAAAAAGGAACAACAAAGCCAACCAACATAATTCCTGTGATATCCAGTTCAAGGAAGGACCCTGCTTTGGACAAATATTAGAGAGGGACACCTGACACGCTCCTCCTGCCTCCACACTGTTCATAGGCATGTATACGCTCACATACATGCATATAACACACACAACAAATAATGTTGGTAAACCTTTGTTAAGACTTTACAGACACTGGTTTTTATTCAGCTTTCTGGAATGCCAGGAAAATTTTGGATGTCACAAGTCCCATTCCCTGTGAACTGCCCTCATACAGCAATAATATTGGGGAAGGTTCTTGAATATCATCCAGCCCTTGTCCCAAACATACAGAAATGGACATCACATGGAGTGTGCAAAATCAATTATGGAAGCAGGGGGTATTTTGCCCTGGTCTCTGCTATTGTATTCTAAGCATTTTCTATTCCCTTTAAAAATGCAAACCATTTGCTTTTTCCACTGGGTGGATCACACACAAAACAGTGTATTCGCTTTTCTGCAGCCAAATATGTTATAGAACAGTTTCCCCTCCATATCTGTTTTTTCTTTCTCCTAGCACATTTTCTACTAAGAAAAGCATGTGTCTCGCTCTCTGGTCAAGATTCTTAGCTTCTCAGCTTGAGCATGGGGAGCCACAAACACAGAGGATGCGAAAACATTATGTTGGATAACCTCCACAAACAGATTCTTGATACATCCCACCCCATGTGTGGGTGTGTGTTAAAAACAGTGGGTAATATAAAAAGATTGCTTTGCTGGGTAATACATATGTCTGAGCACTTATCTAAAATGGAAAGACTTTATATCAGGTGCCAGGAAAGGCACGGCAAGGGAAATGCCCACATAATCTAAGCTCCTCTCTCTAACTGAGAAATGCTAAAATATGGTATTCTCCCTTCATGCATGAAATGGGGCCAAAATAAAAAGAGGCTAATCTCTGCTGTTTTTGTTGTTGTTGTTGTTTATGTTTTTTTGATACATTTTTGCCCTGTTTCATGGAGGAAAAGGAAAGGTTGTAATTTATACAGTAATTCCTAAATAAGCATTCTTTAAATATTATTTTCTTTGACTCTCTCCACAGTCCTACAAAGCCCAAGCGGTTCTTCAAGTGCAGCTAATGCACAGTATCACAGTGTACAGTGCAATGTGTTCGAGAGGAAATTTCTAGGGCTAGGAGATAGTTTTGCAATCAAAGCCCTTGCTGCTCTGGGAGACGACTGGTTTTGATTCCCAACACCTGTGTTGGTGGCTTATAACCACTTGTACCTCTAGCTCCAAGAGATCTGACTTCTCATGGCCTCCATGGGTAACCTGCCCTCCCATGCATAGTTCTACTCAAATACATACATACCATTAAAAAAAAACAAAATAAATTTTAAAGGTGTTAGTTAGGGACATGCCTGCAATTTTGAGAATTTCTGTTGATTCTTAGGGACACTCATGTTTGAGATCTGTGGGGTTTTCACCCGTGCCCAAGGAAGTTCACCAACTGCTTGTTCAAGGTCTCATGTTTAGTGGTCATGAGAGCCAGATTCAACTTGAATGTTTGCCAGTTCCAGAGTTTATGGTTAGTGTGCAGGGCTGGCTGCTAAAATTCCAGGGAAGAGAAAAGGTTTGGGTAGCCAGATCAAGTAAAGGAAGGTGCCATCAAGGAAGGAGGAACCTGAGGAGTGGGATGGGTTTAGGGAGGTCAAGGAGCATGGTCCAGGCATTTGTTGTAGATGACATAGTGTGGGACTATGGGAGGTGTTGAGCATCTGTGTGCGTGATCAGAAGGCTACCCCTCTTAACAGCTGTGCCTAGCAAAGAATGGAAGTCAAGACCAGGAGAACTTGCCAGAACAACAAAAATGTCTGCAATCTGACTAAGAGTCAAATGAATAGCTAATCTTTAAATAATACTTGCTATGAGCCAGAACAAGTGTTTGTGTGTGTGTGTGTATGTAGACCTAACAGTACTGATTATCATTAACTACATTTCCTAATAATGAGTTCCAGACACAGAGACACTAAGTAACCTTCCCCGGGCCTTAGAGTCAACATGTAGCAGAAAGAGCTACATATCAACAAATCTGCTTGGAGAGAATTGGGCTGTTTCTCCAGGGTGCTCCCTCTAACATGCAGAGACCAGGAAACCCAAACACTTTGGCAGGAATGTGTAGCAAAAAGTGATGAGTTTCTATGTCGGGTCAGAAATCACACCACGTAGGAGCTGGAAAGACCATTCAGTTGGCAATGTACTTGCTACCAAAGCATGAGGACCCGGGTTTGGAATCCTGCACCCATATAAGTCAGTCAGAGTGGTATACTTAGAGGCCCAGCATGGGGAGGACAGAAGGATCCCTGGTATTCTCTGGCCAGATAGTCACCCTAAATCAGTGCAGATTCACTAAGGAAATTGTCCTCAAAATAAAAGTGGTATGTAGAATGATTGAAGGAGACCAACACCATTGATCTCTGTTCTCCACGTGCACCACACACATGAGTACCTCTGTCTTCAACTACATGTACATGCATGCCCAAGAACAGTAGTTTCTGTCCAGGCTGCTCCTTGTCACAGCCTTGTGAAGAATATACTCATACCCAGAACATTCCGAGCTATAAGGTTTTCATTCAAAATGTTTGGCTTTATGGAGTTCTTGAAATGTTTATAGAAGGGAGGAACTTCTTAATTAGCCTGGAAGGACTGTGGCATGTAGGTAGACTCTGAGCTACTTCAGTATGGGCAGTCCATTTAGAAGTCAGAAAGAACATATTGAATCCTCCTCTGTTCTTTATAAGGGTGTTCTCACACCCTCACCTTACACTTCTTTACCCATGGATGGAGAAGTGGGGCTTCTAAGAAACAGGAACCTGATCTCATTACTGTAAATTTGCTTGAAGAAAGGCATCTGTGTTCTCTTATCAACCTGATCACCCTTGTCAGTCCTTTTAAACAAGAAACATTGGTCTATTTGTTGATAAAGTGTCACTTTCTTCTTCAGCAAAGGAAGGTCACTGTTGTGGTTTGAATGTAAAATTTCCTCCACAGGCACATGAATTAGAACATTTGGATCCCAGTTGGAGGTGCTGTTTGGGAAGGTTGGGAGAGGGAGCCTTATTGGAGGAAGAGGATCACTGGGGCTAGGCCTTGATGACTGACAGCAGGACCTATTTCCTCTTGCCTTCAGCTTCCCTACTATAGAGCCAGTATGACCAGCTACTTCCTGCTCCTGTCAGAACCTTTTTCTGCCACTGTGGATTGTATCCCCTTGAACAGTAAACCAGAAACAACCCTTCCTATCTTAGTTTCCCTCCTGTCAGATATTCTGTCATAGCAATGAAGAAAGGAACTAAGGTGGACACTGAGTGGGACACTAAGGGTGGCACTTCACACTTTCCCATAAGATGTTTCCCTCAGCTACTGACAGTCTGAAACACTAGTGCTTAAACAAAGACACAAAAATGGCCTGGATATTATAACACGAGCTTGTTTTAAGGCCTTTTTTTGGCAAATGAGGTGCAGAGTGGATGTGCTCAGAGCACCCAGAAAGCTGCTGTCAAGAGCTGCCTGCACTGCCTTCCAGAGAAATACCAAGAAAGCCAGTTTCTGAAACACAGAAGCCAAGGAAGCTTTTGCTATAGATGGAAATATGAAAAAAGATGACTTTACATTCTCAAGTCACTTCTATGGGGGCAGAAACATTTCTAAATTAATAATTAGAAGACAAAAGTGTCCTCTGTATTGATCTCTTCCCAAGATCAATACTTCAATAAACCTTCATCTGACACTCTGATAAGGGCTCCCCTTCTGTTTATCATGCTAAAGAGGCTCCTGGCTACACAGCCAATGTAACATCTAGTTTCTTCCTTATCTTCCTTGATTTACACTCTTTGGACCCAAGAGGGAAAGTGTTCATCCCAAAGGAAACACCGATTGCCATTGTCAGTATCAGTAACAGATATAGTTGGAAGGAAAAGTAGTTGAATAATTTAAGTTGGTGAGGAAATTGGATCTGGCCTCCTCAAAAGGTGTCTACCTATTGCTGCTATGAAAAATAAATTTATAAATTAAGCATTTTGGTTTTGAATTATGATCTGCCAAAGAAGTTGACAGAACACAAGTAAGACCTTGTTCATTTATCTGTGACAGGGACTCCTTAAAATGTTTTTGATGGTTAATTAACTAATTAATTAAATTTGAGACACAGTTTCCTAAAGCCCAGGCAGGTTTCAAACCCTCTGTATAACCAAGGATGAACTTCTATTACTCATCCATGCTTCTACTGCCACCTCCCAGGTATGTCATCATGCCTAGCATGAGCAGAGCCAGATCACAGACAGGACTTTATGAACTCTAGCCAAGTACTCTATCCTCCGAGTCTCTTCCCCAGTCCTGATAATGACATAGGCTTCTGCGTGCCTAGCAAGATCCATCTGCTCAGATATCATTGTGGACTAGGTGTCATCACCATCATTTTGATTCTTCAAATGCTTAAAGGAAGTGCTGTCTTTCTACTTGTGAGATAGGGGAACTGGTATTAACACACACTGCCTTACCCTACAATAGAATCAAACTCTAGTCAGTGAGGTGGTGGATAAAGTTTCTGCTATTTACATTTTGACTCAAGTTTGCACATATCAAACCATTTCACCCTTTTCTAGACAGCTGTCAGTGTTCAGAGGGATAATACATACATCGTATAATTAGAAGTTTGTTCAAACCAAATGTAGATATCATTATTCTTTCATGTTTCTTGGAGTTTGGACAAGGATTTACTGGGAGCAAGAGAGAAAGTTCTTCAGGTTCAAAGCAATGGGTTGGGCTCCATGGTGAGCAGCATGCACATGCCAGGTTTAGAACCCTGACAGGTGCAGCAAAGACTCTACTTCCTTGAATAATTTACCTACAAACATAACTTAGTGTATCTTCTGGACACGCGATTAATGTTTTTGTTTGAGTATGGGAAATAGGTTTCAAATTTTCCCTAGAGGTTTACCTTCACTTTAAAAATATCCCTTCAACATGGTTTACAAGGCTCCTGCAAAGACTTCTATTCCAATACTAGAAAATTCCATAGACTAAGTGGAAGTCACTTCAACACTGAGAAATATGCAGGAACAGCCAACCAAAAGCAGAGAATGGCTTGAGAGAAAGGAGATCAAATCAAAGTATTTGGGTCTCCAAGCAATGCAGGACTAACCTCATGGAATGTCTACCATATCCAGAACACTACTGGCTTCATAGTAAAAACAGAAAATATCAAAAACACCCTTCTACCTGCTTTTTCACATTTTAAAAGACAGCTTTTGATGGAAATAGTCAAGTAGGGGGGACTGTCCTTCATTTGACTAAGAAAACTTGAGGTTCATAAAGATTTGACAAATAGTGGAGGAAATGGCTCATTTGGTTACATGTCCCATTTGCAAACATGAAGATTTGAGTTCAGTCCTCACAGCCATGTTAAAAGGCTGGACATGTTAGAAAGTTGAGTATTTTCCAGGGGAGTTAGAGATAGGTGGATCACTGGGACTAGCATAATATGAATGTTTTAATCTAAACACTTTAACTCAAAGTAAGGTAGATAACACCTAAAGAATGACATTTGAGATTGTCCTCTTGTCTTCACATGCACTCAAACACATATGCATAATGCATGCATATGCACATGTGTACACATGCACACACACATACACACATACACACATACACACACACACACACACACACACACACACACACACACAAACACAACACACATTTGACCATAGTGCTCACACACAAAATGAATTCTAGAATCCTAATTAGCCTTGTACATGATGTATTCACTCACAATGTGGTGTTCTCCATTGAGTCCTGACTCACCTGGCTCCCATTTGCTAAGAGATCACTTATGTTCTGTAAATAGTGATCTTTGGTCTTGTCAAATCTTTCATTCCAACCTATTTGTATGCCAGGTTCATTTCCTTGTCCTGCAATAGAGGGGTAAACAAGGACGAGTGTCTTTGATACTGGAGTGTATGTTCTGAATTCTGCCATGCTCTGACTTGCTGGTACCCTTGGTTATATGAGGTCGGCTTTCACTAAAATGGAACATTCATTCACTCACGTATAGTATTTGGTGCATCTCAGTTGCCAGGTTCCTTGGTGATAGTTGGGAATGTAGTTGAGTACTGAACATAGTCAAGTCAATGATCTCTGTTTTCAGACCATTGTTAAAGTTGTTACAGAATACATATTGTTATTGTTATTTCTTCTTCTTCTTTTTCTTCTCCTCCTCCTTCTCATACTTTCCCTTCTCATTCTTTTTCTTTTCTTCCCCTTTTTGAGACAGGATCTCACTACATAGTGCAGGCTGGCTCAGATGTAACCCTCTAGTTAAAGTAGGCCTGGAATTGAATTTATAATAACCCTTCCACTGTAGCCTATACAATTATAGGATTGTAGAATGAGACAGTATGCCTGGTGAAGAAACAGAATCTGACCAAATAATTATGGAAATAATCCTACGATTTCAAATTGGAAATGCAACTTGTAGATACAATAAAGCATTAGAAGATGGTCTGAAATGAAGACTGGTGTATATTGGTATCAGGAAGATCTGATAATGGATGTCCCTCTCATAAAACTCTATAGAAATAGTTGTTCAAAAGTCACTGTCAATCGCTGCCAATGAATTCTGAGAGATTATACAACTCTGGTAGAGGGCTCTGCAATGTGTTCTTCGGGAGTTTCTGTTTGATGTGAATCTGAGGGGCCTGAGTGAAGAGTTATATTCTCCTTTCAGAGGAACTTTCCTTTTGTAAGATTTTATTTTATGTGCATTTTGGTGTTTTGTCTGCATTCATGTTTGCTTGAGGGTGTTGGATAGCCTTAAGCTGAAGTTACATACAGTTGTGCAAAGCCATGTAGGTGCTAGGAATTGAATCTGAGTTGTCTGGAAAAGCAGCCAGTGCTTAACCAATGAGCCATCTCTCCAGCCCCTCTTAGGAACTTTCTAATGGGAATTTTAGCTAAAAGTAAATATCCTAAGTGTCCTCATAATTGTTAACTTGTTAGAATCTAAACTCCCTAACAGACAAACCTTTTGCATGTCTGCCAGTGAATTTCTAGATTGAGGTAACTGATGTGGAGAGACTCACTCTGAATGAGAATAGCACTATCACATGGGCTGGGGTCAGGAACTGATTTTAGAGGTTAGTGATTGGAACACATTCATCCATAGCTACTTGCTGACTTTACCAACAATGTCACCAGCTGTCTCATATACCTGCTGCAATGCCTTCCCCATCATTTGAGGGTGGACTGTACCCTCAAACAGTGAGCCAAAGTAACCCATCTGTCCGTAAGTGGTTTGGGGTAGGGATTTGGTCACTTCACTGAGCCAAAACAACAACAACAATAATAATAATAATAATAATAATAATAATAATAATAATAATAATCTGTTGTTTTTTGAAATCCAGAGTATATATAGAGCTCTCATGTCTGCTATAGTACCTCCCACTTCCTTTTCTGCCTCCTCCCCAAACCCTTCCTTGGCCACAATGGTTAAAGGGCTTGCCTTCTCCTAATTAGTTCCACCTACATTCCACCAAACATGAAAGGTAAGGCCTGCCTATGTAGTCAAAGTCAACACCAGAGTGTAAGCAGGGTATTTCAGCTGGCCATTTTGTAAGATCCAAGTATTTGAAATTGACAGGAAGAATAAACATTGTAAAGGTCACTCCAATTAGCAGGCTTACTCATGCTAAACTGAAATTCTGGAGTTTGTGTATGGAAGAGTCTCATACTGGTGGAGGGAGGATGAGAGCTGTTTGGCAGTGGTTTGAACAAGTAGTGAGGTGAGGGTACAAATTATTGTTGTTTTCAGTGATGTTAAATAATTGCCCAACAACTACAGCATCTCAGAACCACAGGAAGTCAAACACTAGGAAAGAGCAGCACATTCTCAGAGCTCTAGTCAGCATCCCTGTTGTATTCTCCTCTAATTCACACTCAACACCATTAAATCATGACACATAAGAAGAGGCACCAAGCATAAGATGCCACCATGAATGGAGACGGAAAGGAGCTCCATCCGAAAAAATGCTTTCCAGTACAAGCATGAGTCCTGAGTTTGAGTCCCAGGAACCACCCAAAAATGCCAAGTGTGGTGGCATATGTGAGATCCCAGCTCAGGGGAGATAGAGACTGATGGATCCCAGAGGTTGTTACAACAAGTAGCCTGGTTGAATTGCTAAGTTCTCTGTAAAAGTGAGAAACTGTCTTTAAAAAAACATAAGATTTAAATTATCCTGAGGAATGACAGGCAAAGTTGTCCTCCAGTCTCTACATACATATACTTACAGTCATGCATACACACATGTACATGCAAACACACACACACACACACACACACACACACGATGTTGTTATCTAGATGTTGTTAAATTATGGGTACATGTTTTAGATATGGAAATAAAGTAGCAGGGGATGACTCCCTTTGACAGTATTCATCCCTAAATCATGCTCCCACTTCCCTAAAGGTGCTTTTGCTACTTTAATACAAATAGAGCTGGTTTTGATTATGTGTGTTGGCGTCTATGCAGCATGTGCCCATATGTGAGGGGATGCACAGGTACATGTGTATCCTGAAGACTGTCTTCCCCAGTCACTTTCCACCTTGGTGTTTTTGAGACAGAGTCCCTCTCTGAACCCGTACTTTACCAGTTTGGCTACTGGAGACTGATTGCCTGGCTATTACCAGTACTGTCAGAAAGAACTAAAACTGTACCCATGCCCTGCTTGCCCCAGAGCCCCAAGCCCCCAATAATCCACATTGTTCTCTCCTTGTTTGGCTAGATTTCCTTTACTGTAATCAATACTTGCATTTTGCTTTCTGTAAGAGAGTTCTTGATGTCAAATGATACATTCTGCTGATACCAGGCTTTGCAATGGGTTATAACTTAACAGTAAAGACTTTTAACAGTATTTGCTCTCTGTGGTTGGGGATGAACCACACAGGAAGTCTCCACCAGTGAACAGTATCCTTTGGGGTTGGCTAAAGTATTTACTCAAGATGAAAAGTGAATTTGAAAAATACCCACCTAAAACCCTTCAAACTGGGGGAAGGATGAGAATTGGTTGGTAGAGATTTGCACAAGTAGTAAGGAAAGAACACACATTACTGAGGTTTTCAGTGCTAGTAAATAATTCCCCAACATCAGCAGCCTGTCAGTACCACAGGAAGAGAAGCTTAAAGAGAATTTTCACAGCTCAATCCAGACTCTGTGATGCACTCTCCTGAAATATGCACTCAACACAATTGAATAATGGCATGCCATCTAAGAGTTAGGAATTCAGCCCTTCACCTCTTTCTCATCTTGAAATTTTCCCACATGGTTAGTGCCAGATATTGCTCTATCTGAAAAGCAAGAACGCCTCATAAAAGCACCACTGGAGCCAGCTGTCATTATTCACGTGGTGTTAAGTGCTCCTTCTGTAACCACTAGATAGCAAGAGTATTTTTGTTTAGCAGGGTGATCATAAAATTAGACAAGCAAGCCACAGCAATGTAATCTATAAATAATACAGTGGAAGGAAACACGCTAGCACGATATCCTTATTACAGTCTTGTGCTTTAAGAAAAAAAAAAAATGGGGCAGGTCTGCCATGGAGGTGGAGAATGGAGAGAAGGCAGCTCTAGGGATAGAAGAAACAGACAAGTCATCTGTGGGGACTGTTCAGGATATGAGTGTCCTCCCTATCGTGAGAAATGGGTAGAATGCCATAGGAAGCCATGCAGCTCCTGCAGGCCAGGTTGGCAGCTGTGACATTGGCTCTGTTTGCCTGGTAGGAAGGGGAAAAGTATTGTCACTGAAGTGTGCAAACAGGTTTGTGTCCTGGTCAGCTCTTGTCTGAAAGGGAACTTACTGGAGAATAAAGATTTCTCATGAGCCCAGAAAGCAAGAGCATAATCACACACAATGTTGACTTTTACTTTTTCCTCATCTTCATCAAAAGTGCCTGTCAATGAGTGAAACAGCACTGTTGTTTATTTATTTATTGGCTATGGCAGCAGACTCTACCACCTTCTGATCTAGAAAGATGTTTCTAACTTCTGTCCAATGCTATCTAGCATCCTCTCTCTCTCTCTCTCTCTCTCTCTCTCTCTCTCTCTCTCTCTCTCTGTGTGTGTGTGTGTGTGTGTGTATGTGTGTGTGTGTGTGTGTGTGTGTGTGTCTGCAGGTATACACACATGAATATTGTGCTTAGTATGTGTAGGCCCAATGTCAATGACAAGTTTCTTCCTCGGTTGCTTTCCTTATTCTTTTGTGTCGAGGCCTCTTGCTAAGATCATTTACAGCTTTCTGATTTGGCTATAATGTCTCCCGAGCAAACTCCAGGGATCCCTCTATCTTTCTTTCAGTGCTAAGATTACAGATGCATGCTGCCACTTCCTACATTTACATGAGTTCTCGGGATCCAAGCCCAGCTCCTCATGTTGGCCTAGCAAGCACGTAACTGAAAAATCCATATCCCTAGTCCCTAAAATGTCATTTAACAAGATGAAAAATAATGATGAAAGACATTAAGATATGTGGTGCTTTTGTTTTTCACTTTGAAGTTTTTCCTTATCTTGTTTCTGTATCAGAATCTAAGTAGGGTCACTTAAATATAGTAAAATAAAATGGGTTCCATGGCAGAGCCTATTCTCTACTAATTATCTAGCTCAAACCTTTGGAGCACCATATTGGAGCATAAACATAAACTCTTCTCATTTTACAAGGGAGTGAGCTGACACTGACAGGTGTTAAATGGCTTTCCCAAGTTATATAGAGAGCAAGTATTTTCATTACAAATTTAACAGGCTCTTGAGAGCCTTTGAAATTTTCAAAATAATGTTTCCCCTTGGAAGTTAAGCAACACACTGAATGTGTCTTTGTGAATCACTTGAAAGATACAGGATAGCATCTATACAAAGCTCCACTGTGCCTGGAACAATCATGATGTTGCCAAGGGAAGAATGTGTCACATTAAAAGGCTGATAAGCTGAGACATGAATAAGGAAAAGCAGATGTCTGGAGATAATTGGACATGAAGATCTAAACAAAGAACTTGCTCATAATGAATGTTGGAAATAATGGCAGCCCATTCTCAGGTAAAAATATCAAACAGGAAATAGTAGGAAAGGATCTGTTGTACACCTTTGTGTTCCTTACTCCTGCTGGTCCAGAATATCTCTCCTGCTGCGGTTTCAGTGGAAAATGTCCCCCACAGGCTCATGTGTTTCAACACTTGGTCCCCACCTGTTTAGGAAGGTTGTGTGATATTTAGGAGGCAATGACTAGAGGGAGGATGTGGATCACTGTGGGTGGCCCTTGGTGTTTGATAGTCAAGCCCACTTCCTGTTCACTTTGTGTTTCCTATGGTTGCAATATGACCAGCTAGTCTCCTTTTTCCATTGTCAGGCACTCCCTGCCTGCAGTCATGTCTTCCCTGCTGTGATGGAATCCATCCTCTTACAGTGTAAGCCAACTAAACTTACACAGCTTTGAACGGGTGTTTTATCATAGCAATTGGGGAAGTAACTAATACAGAGCACATGTAAGTGGTAGGGTTGCATTTTAATGTTTGCTTTAAAGAATCAAGCACTATGGGCAGAGTCTATACTACTCTTTGGAATGTCTGTGACAAGGGAAGTGAAGTGTTCCATTTTATGCTGATATGGGTGAAAGTCTGTAGTGATGGCTATGAACTCAAACTATGGTGACTGAAAAAAGAAACTGATTATAAAAAATTATTCAATTTTAGTAAATTTAAATTTTGATTGATATCAAACTTAGAAACACTGTAACTATTCTTATTCTGGTCCCAAGGCTAACTCAAAGCCTTTTCAAAATTTTGCAATTGCATAAAGATGAAAATGCCAATCCTATAGAAATATTTGGCCCCAGTAAAATTTTAATTTTCAAAATCAGCTTGTGAGCTTAGAGTCTTGTATCCAACACTCGTCTTTTGTGAGATTTCTTTACATAGATCACAATTCTGGTGCCTGGTTATCCTGGAAATGCATTGAGAGTGAATTTTAGGACTTAGGAATTGTAGGTCTTCTTGGATGATAAATTCCAAGGTAAAGGCCACTTACAAAAAGCTTCCTGACTTCAGATGGTGTGTGTGTGTGTGTGTGTGTGTGTGTGTGTGTGTGTGTGTGTGTGTGTAGTCCAGAGGTTGACACAAGTATTTGTGTATCACTCTTACCTTAGTTTTCAAGACAGGGTCTCTCACTGAATGTGTAGTGACCTGAATTTTGTAGACTAGATGGCCAGAAAGTACCAGAGATCTACCTATCTCTACCTTCGGGCCCTGGGATTCTAGGTGGCTAATGTGATAGCATGGAGATGCCCATGCTCACTGAATCATCTCCCAAGCCCCTTACCTGGGTCTTTGTACTAGCATAAATGAAATATTGTCATGCCAGATTTCAGGTAGTAAACTATCATATATTTAATTCGACAATAGAGTAATCTTAAATTTTGGTCCTGATTCTTTGGCTACTACTTGTATTCCAGAATGTTTAAAAATAATTGAAAATTTATTTTAAAATGGAGAATTAATACCCCAGAACCAAAAACATCCAAACTAAGTTAATCTGGAATGAAGCCTGGGTTTGTGTTGTGTCAAACACCCTAGGAGGTCTGTGCGCCTTTTCGACACATTGAGTAAGTACATAAAACACATTTGTCTATTGGACACATCATAACTGTGCACAACCAAATTTTTTCACTACGCAGTAGGGAGCCAGACAACCATCTCTGCCTAAGTTAACCATGGTCTTGAGAAAATTGTTTGAGGTATGATGTATGTCTAAGTAAGAAAAGTTAATAAATTTCTTTGCTGCAGGATCTCTCTCTCTCTCTCTCTCTCTCTCTCTCTCTCTCTCTCTCTCTGTGTGTGTGTGTGTGTGTATGTGTGTGTGTGTGTGTGTGTGGTGTGTGTGTGTGTGTGTGTGTGTGTGTGTGTGTTGTATAGGATTATGTTCCACATGCTTATAATCTGTAAGAGGAGAAATCATCAGAAGCAGTTCACAATTTTGCAAATATAACTGGTCACTGTAATGGTTAGTATAGACTTTTAATATGCTAGCTTCTTGACTCATCTTGGCATCAAACATATGAGCATGTCTGTGAAGGACTTTTGAGACTGAGTTAATTAAGGAAGGCCTCCCCTAGATACTCAGCACCTGGAAGTGGTGTGTGTCCTGGAGAGGAAGAAAAGGAGAAAGGAGCTCTCAGCAGCATCTTTTCCCTGCTTCCTGACTGAGGATGCTGTTATGAAGTCTACCTCAGCCTGTTGCTGCACCCCACTACTATGATAAGCCAAAACCAACTCACCCTCTTTTAACAGTATTTGTCAAGTGGTTTGCAATAGGCACAAGGGAAATGACTAATACAGCCATGAAGTCTTTAGGTGAAAATGCTTCTCAGCGTGTTTCTCAAAATGCTGCTCTGGGTTTCATAAATCATCATAAATACCAGGCACCTGTGGCTTTTACTGCGGGCACAAAGGCTACATAGAAGGGACCTGGGGGCTGTAGGTAGTCACTGGCATCCACATCCCTTCTCTGTGAAACAGATGGTCTGTTTTCTACTCTTCTCACACACATTTTCCTTCCAGTGTTGTAGAATTTGTGCTTTTGAAATGTTCACTTGGAGGATCACAGTTGTCTGTTTGACTTCTAAGATCTTCAGTCCCCAAGTGACTCTTGAGTTTTGAGCCTCAGTTCTCTGGACACAGTGACACTGTCTTAAGAGGTTGTTTTATTGATCTGTTAGAATAGTTCCAGTCACAGCCTTACTAAGGCTACTTCAACTGTGGGATTGAACACATAGCTGAGACAGTGGCATTGTTTTACATATGAGAGAATGAGGCAAGAATAAAAGGGAGCCAAATCTATCCGGTCTAACTCCAAAGAGTCTGAGGTAGCCAACTCCTGCAGCTTTTACATCAACCTTGGTCAGCATTTCTAATAATCGTGATGTTGAACTGGATACAGATTCCAACCAGCATTTGAGCTCCTGGGAAAAAGGGTTTGGTGAATGAAACATGTAGCAAGGGCCTGTGCCAGAATAAAGGGCAGGAAGGAGGATAAGGTACAAGTTAAGATTCTTAGACACTGAAGGGAAGATTTTAAATCAAAATTGAAAGGAGATTCTGGGCAGGTAATGATTGTCACATAACATTCCATTACAAATGAGTGCAAATGCTACTGATAAACAGTTAAAGACTGGAATTTCTAGTGTGGGTTGTGAATGTTGTAACTAAAATGACAGGAGAATTTTCTTTGAAAGGGAGAGACAATGAGAGTAGGAAATTGTGCCTTCCTGTGTTGAAATAAGTGAATGTGGTATAACTTTTGAAGCACCTACAATTTGGTGTGTGTGTGTGTGTGTGTGTGTGTGTGTGTGTGTGTGTGTGTACATGTGTGAATGTGTGTGTACATGTGTGATATGCATTTGTGTGGTGCATATGGCCTTGCACACATATTCGTATAATAGAGGAGGGTGTCATATATCCTTTTCCATCACTATTTTATTTCCTAAAGACAAGGTCTCTCATTGACCCTGAACCTAAGCAGGCAGCAGCAAGCCTCAGGATCCTCCTTTCTTTTACCCCATACAGTGCTAGGGTTACATGTACATGTAGTTATACTCAGCTTTATTTTTTAACATGGGTGCGGGGGGGGGGGGGGATTCGAACTCAGGATCCTTCTTATGCCTGACTAGCAAGTGCACTTGCCTGCTGAGCCACCTTTCTAGACTAAGCATTATTTATTTATTTATTTATTTATTTATTTATTTATTTGTTTGTTTCAGACTAGGGCATGTTTCACCATTACTGGTTGTGCTGGCTAGTTTCTATGTCAACTTGACATAGGCTGAAGTCATTAGGGAACAAGAAACTTCAGTTAAGAAAATGCCCCTAACCAGCCTGTCCTTTTGTGGATTTTCTTGAATGATGATTGATGTGGGATACGAGCAACTCAATGTGGGCAGTACCACCCCTGGGTTGATGGTTCTGAGTGCCGAGCAAGCCATGATGTGGAAATCAATAAGCACCACTCTACTATCTTCTCCACACCAGCTCTGGCCTCCAAGTTTCTCCAATGTTAATTCCTGCCATGACTTTCCTCAGTGATACACTGAGAGTTGTAATCTGAGGTAAACTATTTCCACCCCAAGTTACTTTTGGCCATGCTGTTTGATCACAGCAATAGAAACTCGAATTAAGACACTGTTACCAGGAGATCTTGACTTTCCTCAGTAGCAGTCTGGTTCTTGTGTTCACAAAAGAGAATAATTCAGACAATACACAGCAATAAAGCACACATCCAAGTGTGTAATTAGCACAAACAAGGAAGCAGACCTTCATTGTAAGAGGGAGCAAATGAAGCAGCCAAGAGCTGGACTCTGGAAGGCATGGGGCTGGCATTTCTCCTCTCTCAGCTGTCCCCTCCTATGTGCCTCTTCCCTGATGGTTACTGTCAGGGAAGGTATATACATTTTTTGAAGTAAAATTACAGAGAAAAACTCAAAATGCCCTGGAAGTGGAGACCTTGTTGAGAATCAAGTCCCAGGCTTGGCATCCTGTTCTCCTGCTGTAGACTGTTGTTCTCTAAGCTCTATAAGCACATCTCTTACTTTTCCTAAAATGGTTTAAATTGGGGTTTTGAGAATTTCCAATCAAGCTTCTTACTAACATGAGACTCACTAAGCAAAAGTGTCCACACTTCTAAATACTGAAGTGTCTAAGCAAGTCTAAAAGCAAAATATATAATTATGCTAAGAAAGAAATGATGTTGTCTTTTCCATATGTGTGTGTCATACTTGTACACTGTCTGTCTAGCTTGCAAAAGGCCGTGGGTGGAACCTGGGGTCTGTCAAATCCTAAAGGAGCTGCTTTGCCATATCCATAACTTTCATGGATAACGACATAGGTTTTTGGTTGAAACAATTTTGAGAGTCCATTTGGAGAGTAGATAGTAAATCAGGAACTGATAGTTGTCTTTGTCTAGAGCCATTTACCCCAACTGTTACTGGAGTTATTAGAGTCAGAGCCCAAATGAACACTAATGGCAAACTAGCAAGCTAGGTTTAGCCACCCACCCTCAAGAGGCCAACTGAACCAACAAATAACGATGAAAGCAGAAAAAGAAAACTTACTCAATTTGACTATATTGGGAGGAAGAAGACAGAGGTTCAGTGACCTCCATTACCCAAGACTATCTTCAGAACATGAGGTTCAGATTTAAATTGAAAGAAAGAGGTGTTTATAGCTAAGTAGTCCTATTCAAAATTTGGTTCTCAAGTACATCATATCTCTGCTGCAGTCTGGCTGAAAGGAGGTCCAATGAGTTGCATCCCTGCTGCAGTATATCTGTCTGTTAGGTGGTCCAATGAGTTGCAAATCTTTCTATAGTAGATAAAAACCCCCTCTGGCCACACTCACCAGCTCAACCTTTCCTTTTCCCAGCAGGCATTTCCTATGGAAATTCCAATTTCTTTAGCTCCATTGCTTCTGATAGTCACACAGAGCATCACAATATCCTTAGAATATTTTCATTCCTGTCAGTATCATGTCTGTTTGTGTGGTTCAGTTCTCTGCTTTTCTTTCTCAAATCTCAGAGGCAGCTCTGCACTAACGAAAAGGGGAAGGGCTGCTCAAGCCAGGGAGCTGCGTTTTTTTGCCCAGGTAGACAAGATGTGGATAGAATGTTAATGAGCAAGACTGAAGTAGGGTCCCTCTTAGTAGTGCATGTGGTTAGCAACTAAGAATAGAAATATGCCAAGGAGTTAACTAGGTTAGCCATGTGTGAAGCAGATCTTTCCCTTTCTACATAAGTTGCAAAAAGAAATAACTTTTTAAAGGAATGAAAATAATTATAGTTCATGCCTGTGTTAGGAGATACCTGCAATTATGGATGCAGTGACGATGAATTCACACATTTAACATTCTACAGGACGCTGTCTAACTCTCACAAGGTTTTGGTGTCAATTTTCTCTGAATTTTACAAATGATAAAAATGATGTTCAGAAAGGCATAGATAATTTCAAATATTCATTGCCCTGGAACTTGAGCTGGGTCTCTTCTCTGGGATCTGGGTTACATGAATGCCCTATGTCACCACTGTGAAGTGATTCCAAGTTGTTCCTTAATGGAGTACCAGGAAGTTCCAGGCCAGAGCCAGACACATCACCACTATATCATGTACTTTTCTATTGTTGTGATAGGATGCATTAACAAAAAATAAATAAGTAAAAAATAAAAAAATACTTAGGAATGTGTGATTTGGCTCACAGTTTAAAGGTATACAATTCATCCTGGTGGGAGACAGAACCACAGCAAGATCAGGTAGTGGTAGCAACTGTTCACCTTTTAATATAGCCAGGAAGCACAAAGTAAAAATGCAGTAGGGCTGGGCTAAAAATGCTCAAGGCCCACCCCAGGGACCCACTGCCTTCCTGGATACGCTACCTCCTAAAAGTTCCACAATCTTTCTGAACATTATCATCAACTAGAGACCAAGTAGTCAAATACATGAGCCCATGGAAAATATTTCAGATTCAAACCACAGTAGCCACATGGTTCCCGTGCTCCAACACCGTATCTTGTGGTGTAGCCCCTCATCCTTAGGATCTCTAGCATCAGCTTAATTTTTATCATATCACATGACCTTTGGTACTAAATTTAAAAAAAATACTTGTTTAAAATTCTGAAAAATAAATTGGCCTCTGGCATTCTATTTTTCTAGCCTTCCAGAGGCTGTTACAGTGACCACAGCTGTTGTTGCCACGGTGACTAGTTCAGAACACATGCCCACTGAGATTCCCAGTTTGTGAGGTCTAGAAAAAAGAATTAGAGCAAGCCACTTGTGGGTAATTATAGAAATAGAGACAGTTTCTCTAAAAAGAAAGCTCTTTCAAATAAGGAATTGGCCAGAGTGTTGGGAAAGAGAGGATGATCAATGTCTCAGGCAACAAGTACTGTGACAATTTCTGTCTCAACCTGTAGCTCCTTCCCACCTCTTCCTGTGCTCATATGCTGAGGGTACATGTTCATGAGCCTTGATGGTGGAGCTTTCCAATCTTTTTCTGCCATTACTTATTAAATATGTTAATATTTAAAACATTTTATCTTTGTGTATTCCATGTGTGTCTGTGTGTCCACTGCAGCTAGAGTTAGAGGTGATGAGTGGCCTGGTGTGGATGCTGGAATCTGAACTCAGTTCTCTGAAAGAGCAGCACATGCTCTTAACTGATCAGCTTTCTCCCTAGCTCCTAATAGACTGATACTGATACTTTTTCCTTCTTTCTATTCCTCTCCTTCCACATAGTCAGCAAAGCCATCCAGGATAGTAGTAGATATCATTAGAAAATAAAATTTGTTAAACTAACATACACATAAATAATGTTTAAAAAATCTGCATAATAAAATTGATATGGCACCTGATGAGTCTGCATGTAGCCTGATCCTTCTAAACTCTTCATTTGACTGGTCATTGATATTTTTTATTATCACTGCTTTTGAAGTCTTACGGGTTGAACCTAAAGCTCCACACATGAGAGGTAAGAACTCTACCACTGAGCTGTCTTTCTTTCTCTCTCTTTATTGTGAGACCATGTCTTAATACATTCTCTATGCTGCCCTTGAATGTGAGATCATCTTACTGCAGACGCCCAAGTAACTGAAATACAGGCCTATATATCAATGAGACATTCTGCTCTAAATGTTTTTCATCAACTAAAACCATTTTTTCCTGTCAAATCATATTCTAGGAATATCTATAACAGATAAGATCAATACTTGAAGATTCAATTAAACATTTCCAAACTTGGTTTGTAAAATCAAGGTCTCAATGGGTGAGGAGAGGCACACCTCATTCACTTGCATTGTTTCGCTCTCCTGTTTCAGTTGAATACGAATTACATTGTGATTTGCACTGATAAGAAGCTTTCTTTTTCTAGTTTCATCTGCCTTATTTGTAGCAGATACTTTTCAGTAGGATGGAGTAGGAAGCTTCAGACATAGATATGATTACTTCTTTAATTTAGACTGAGAATGGTGTGTCTATACATGGGCATACATGACTTATATTATTGTCAACATTCCCATTTGGAATAACATGGCATTTCTCTGAATTCATGTTCATCCTTTCCCTTGTTGTTGGTTCATTCTTATGCCATGCAAAGGACATGTGGCAGGAGAGTGTTCCATGGTTACGTTTATGAGAATGAGACTGGGCAATAGTTGTATGTTTACCTTGTCTAATCTACCTACAAAACATATGTGCCAGAAAGTCCCAGCAATCCAGAGTGAATAGATTACTTACAAGGCCTCCCAGAGTTTCTCCAAACACAAAATGAGCATACTTTATAAAACTGATACATCACACATCTAAAAATTTTCATTTAAATCTTATGAAATGACTAAAAATATTTACACCAGGACAGAAACAAGGTAGAATAATAACAAAAGGAAATAATAAAAATTTATATTTTCCCTGAATCTGGAACCTTCCAGCTCTGATGTCAGATGAAAATACATATAGAAACCATCTCTGCTTGAGTTACATGATGGAGCCCCTATATTGTTTTAGGGTCTTAGTTTCATGCCCTGGATATTGTGATAAGTCACCCTGACAAAAGTAACCTAAAGGATAGTTTATTGTAATTCTATGTCATAGCTCCAGGTTGCAGTCCATATTAGAATGGTATTCCAGACAGCCAGAGGTTAAAACAGCTAGATAAACTGGGCTTGGTGGTGCATGCCTTTAATCCCAGCACTCGGGAGGCAGAGGCAGGCAGATCTCTGTGAGTTCAAGGCCAGCCTGGTCTCCAGAGTGAGTGTCAGGATAGGCTCCAAAGCTACACAGAGAAACCCTGTCTCCAAAAAACAAAAACAAACAAACAAACAAACAAAAAGCTAGATACACCACATCTCTAGTCAAGAGCAGAGAGAAAAAACATGTCCACCCCTACTGTTCCGCTACCTTTCTCTACTCTATCCTATCTCAAAAGGCATAGATTTCCCCTGCTCTTGCTTCTCTTGTTAACAGTTTTGAAATACCTTTGAGAATTATTCTGATCCCGAAGGCTCTCTGCTTTGAAGAAGTGGCCTTGAAAAAGTCCTGGACAGCGCAAGATTATCAACTTTAGGTATTCAGTTGCTGGGGGAGGGGTGGCATGAAGCTTAGTTGTTGTCAGCTTGCAGTGAAGGGAGTGCATTTTGCCTCCATCCAAGGCTCAGCACTCTTATCATCAGTGCTGTTCTAGCATTGCTGATGAGTGTGCAGGCTCCTCTGACCACCACCACAAGCCCATTATCTGAGGATTTCCCCAGCAATAATCCACAGTGGGACTCTCTGCTGTGAGACAGACCCTGAAAAATTTAGGAGACTGACTTCTGACAAGTTCTCTTTTTATTCCCTTAATTCCTTAATGTCTGCATCTGCTGTAATTACAACACATTTCAATTATAATGAAGACCCAACCATGGGGGTAAAATGGGATTATGATAATTGGTATACTGGAGAGGCACAGAAAGGGTTTCAAAAGCTTTTGTGAAAAAGCTATCTGGCCAAAACAAGATCAATGCAGTTGGTTGCTAATTAAAGGGAACAGACAAAGGAAGGCAACCTAGCTGATTTTAATGTATGAGCATCATTAAATAGCTTACATTAATCAGCTTGCCTTTTGAAGACTATTGAAATGTTTTGTTCTTTGGTTCCTAAGGATAGCATATAGAAATTGGAACTGAGCTTCAACTTCATGTAGAGGAATATGAATTCTTAAAAGGGGGATGATGAAGTGCATGTACATACAGAATAATGTACAGAGCATTGCTCTGGGGTTGGAAAGATGCTTGGTAGTTAAGAACACTTACTGGTCTTGTAGGAGAACTGAGTAAGCCTCCCAGCATCCATGTCAGACAGCTCATAACTACCTGTTAATTCCAGGGATCCAACACGATCTTCTAGCCATCTCAGGCACCACACTTACATGTGCATGCTCATACACACAGGCATAAGCATAATTTAAAAAAAATGAAAGAAGTCTCGTAACATCAAGCGTCTGAACTTTTGGAAACGGAGAGGAATACCAGCAGTGGTCCTGTCCATCTAGCCTCTTATAAGAACTGGACAACATGGGTTAATAGTAAGAAGGTATTTTCTTATGCTTCTCTGGAAATAAACTGCTTTTAGTGTGATTTACTCTTTAACAAAGTGGCTTTCATTAGATGGGTTCAAATGAGAATTTTAGAGGAGTGGGCTGTTCTTTAGAGCACCTCCGTATGAATGACTAACTTTATGGCAAATTCTTAACCACTGTGCTTCTTTCTTTAGACAGAGGAGCATTTTATGTTAATGTTCACAAGTGACTTTTAAAATTTTCCCAGATCAATAGAGGACTATAACGAATGGAGGTCATTAGGAGTGTATTACCAGTTGGGCTTCCTTCCAGAGGAGCATAGGCCTCACCTACTTAATTTTACTTCTAGAGTCAGAGAAGACAGCAGAGAGGACATGAATGTCAGCTCTACTCTAGGTGAAAATGAGAGGATCCACTAGGCCTTGGGGTTTTATATAAAGGGAGTCTCCACTGTACAGCCTATAGTTGCTACGGGAACCTAGCCCTAGCAATAATCCCAAAGTATGCTTGGCAGGTCCACTGAAATGCTGTCTTTCTCACAATTTCAATGCTCTCCTGTTCAGGCACTGTGGCACCTCCCCTTATCTTTGTTTGGTCCAGTTAGTTCTATCTTCAGGTCGAAGACATTTCCTAAATGTACATGTTTCTCTTACTATTGGCTGATAAAAATATAAAAATGTATAAAGCTCTTGCCACTCAGGGAAACACCCCCCCACACACAAATACATACACCACAATCATATATATATATATATATATATATATATATATATATATATGCATATACATATACATACATACAAACACACATATATCTATATCTATCCATATCTATCTATATATCTATATGTATATCTATAAACAAAATACAGTTGCACTGTGTAAATGAAACTGATGTTTGCATTTACTCAAGATGCTTCAGACAATGACTTTCTACATATACAAGACTGGTCTGTCAGCATTCTATCACTGGTGACCCTGCAGTCATCTTAATTTATGTAATTACATTCTACAGTGCTTATTCCATGGTCCAGGGATATATTCCCATCTATCTGAGTTCTTGTTGGGAAGTAAAACATGACTTCCAGACCAACTGTAAAATATTAGGTGTGGCACAGGCATTTTTAAATGTTAAGCTAGACGTTTTAGAGCCAAGAATTTAGCACAGTGCTTGCCTCGTGTGCATGAAGTCCTAGATTCATTTCTCATAGCACAATAATATAACAAAAACCTGTTTCTGTTCTCACACTTAACCATTGCTAATACATAAAAATTCTGTTTCTCCCAGGTCTTATTCTTTCTAAATAACAACAGTGGTTGTAACAACAAAACTACACATTTACTTTGCATATTGTACATGTGACACATGCATGTGAGTGCAGGGCTGCCTGTGCCTATGTGATTGCATGTGGAGGTTACAGCAGGACATGACTGTCTTTCTCTATTATTCTCTGACTTATTGCTTTGAGACAGGGTCTCTTACTAAACCAGAAGCTTGATGTTCAGGTTAAGCTGGTAGGCTAAGCTGATACAAATCCACTTGTCACCCCCCACAACCCCCAGTAATGGGGTTATAGGCAAGCTCAGGCATGCTTTTATTTTATATGGTTCTAGTGAAATCAATCCTTTGCAAGTGATCTACTGAGGTATATCCATAGAGGGTGTTTCACTTACTAGCACAAAGCCTACTGTGCTATTTCTTATGCCCCACCAGCATGCTGTCCATTGGGAGACTTCCCGATCCTTATATTCGGACACAACTCTTCATTTTAGTTTAGCATTGTAGCCTCAGCATCCCATAGTGTGGTTGTACTGCCATTTCTCCATCCAAAAAATGGTAGGCTATATTTCTATCTTAGCTTTTACGATTGTTATCCTTGTTAATAATTTTGCAGATACTTTTGAACATATGCACAAATATTTATGAACCATTATTTCAAGATGTGGACTTGTAGGCTGTTGAATTGATGGCTCAGTCTTCTGCTGGTGACCTTAAGAGATAAAGTTTAACTGGAAGATAATATGTTACTGGAGGTGTGTCTTTGGGATTGAATCTTGTCTCCGATTGTCCCTCCCTTTCTTTCTTGGCTGCCCTCATAGGAACTTCTCTGCTTACCCTCTCACCATGATGGATGGGAACAGAAACTGAAATATATTTTCCTCCATTAAGTATTTATATGGAGTATTTTGCCACCGTGACGAAAAGCTTGCACATGGGGCCTGGCTTATTGTTGTGTGGAAACAGCAGGAAGGGCAGTGGTACTACTACTTGTGATTAGAGTGAGAATAAGATTTGGAATCAGAAACAGGAGTCAGGGGTGGGGGGACAGCTGTGGAAGATCTGGAGGCGTAAAGAGTGGCTTTTATGTGAACACATGATTCGTGAGGTTTCTTTCTGATTTTAAAAGTGATATAAATCCCAGGGAGTTGGTATATGCTTTTATTCCCTGAACAAGGGAGGCAGAGGCTGATGAGTTTCGGTGCGCTCAATCTAACTTTGTCTACATAGCAAGTTCTTTATCTGTCAGAGCTCCATAGTGTGACCCTGTGTCACCTGATGGAGTGTGTATCTGTCGGTGTCCCAGAGTTACATGGATCTATGCAGCAGCTCATGATAGCAGAGCTGGAGAGAAAAGAAAATAGTGGACTAATATGGAATCTAAAAGAGATTCTTTAGTAGTACTCAAAAGAAAATGAGTGAATAAATCTTTGTGATTGGTATCTAATCCCCAAAACAAGAGAACAGTCATTACAAAATACTGGTCTAAAGGATGTGAACACCACGGGTTAGAGAAAATCAGCTAATGAAAGAATAAGGAGAGAGAGAGAGAGAGAGAGAGAGAGAGAGAGAGAGAGAGAGAGAGAAGCAATCACAGTCTAGGGAAAACAGAGATTTCCTTTAGCTACAGTTGGCTGGGAGACTGGTTTATATCCCTAGTGACTAGAATTTAACAGAAGTATTTACAAGATTGTTTGATATCTGAAATTAAATAGAGACAGTTTTCTTTCTGGAAAAGAAAAAGAAAGTAAAATTTTGAGGACTGGATTAGCTGTCATTGTGCTTGACTTTTAAATACAGAGCACTGAATTTAATAACCAGAATCCAGGGGTAAAATGACAGCTTAGGTGCCTTGTACTTGTAAGCCCAGCTCTAGGAAGACAGCTAAATTGATCACTGGGGCTCACTGGCTGGCCAGCCTAGCTACTTGGCAAGCTCCAGGCTAGGAAGAAAATAAAATAAATAAAAGTAAATAAATATAAACAGAGAGACTCACTTGGGACTTTCAGTACCATATTTTTCTTTACCCCTAAGTATTATGTCTGATTATTTGAATTTTGATATTAAATTGAGAAATTTCTTGGATAAAGCAGTTGCATTCATAAGGAACATGTTTAACTTGTTGAGTGATAAAGCCTGGGTATGATGCTCATCATGGCCCTGGTGAAGCTATTTGTGAAGGGGACTCAGTCAAGGTATCATACTGTCCACAGTGGGTCACTTGAAAAGACATTCTGAGAGCATAGAGGCCATCTCAATAGATCTTGATCTACTTGCAGGACTTTTGAGAGCTAGTGGCCCAGCATTTAATGGAACTCCTAAAGTTTTCTTTATTGCTGAATATAAAGAACACTTATGTGTTCTTAAATGACCCAAAATATTGTGTATTGTTTTAACACTGATAAATTCAGGTTTAACAGCTTCATTGTATGAGCTGCTATCACTTGTACAGTTCTTCTGAAAGTAGAGAGTCTAATTGATATTGCCTTCTAATAATAATAAGGACAAGAAATAAACTACATCAATTCAGATATAATGTAGAAAACCCTGTCACCTGAATAGTGTAAAGTTTAGGATTATGGAAGGGGCTGCCTTTTGCTCACTATATTTTTAGGATATATAATATATATATTTATATATATAATATATATATATAACCATTTTAATATTGTTAAAAACCTCTTTGTACCAAGATTTCTTTTGTGTGAATACATTCATGCTCATGTGCACATATATACACAAGTATGTGTGTGTATTCATCTGTGTGTGGAGGCCAGAGCAACAATGTTGGGTCTGATTCCATTTTTTTGAAACAATGTCTGTTCTTGGGACTGGGAGCTGGAAGATAAGGCTAGGGTGGCTGTCTTGAAAGTCTCAGTGATATGCCTGTCTCCAGATCCCCAGTATTGATATTTCCAGTGTGTGCCAACAGGTCCACAATATTTTTCTGTTTCAGTGGGCTTGGAGTATTATTAAATTAAGGGCCTGAGGTTTGCATGACAGTTTCCTGTTATGGAATATTAGTTTAAGATGTGTTACATTTGTTTATGCTTTGGAATATTAGTTTAATTATGCAAAGATGTATTTTATGTTGCATTTGTTTAACTCGATCAAGATCAAGCTGTGTTTCCTTGCCTGCCTAAAACACTTGATTGTTCTAACAAAGAGCTGAATGGCCATAAGCTAGGCAGGAGAGAGGAAAGGTGGAGCTGTGAGGCAGATAAAAAATAGGAGGATAATTCTAGACTCCAGAGAAGAGAGAAGAGCTACAAAAGGAGAAGGAGAGGGGACTCCAGGGCCAAACCATGCAGCCACACAGCCAGCCATCAGTGAGAAGGAAAGCAAGATATATAGAATAAAGAAAGGTTAAAAAAACCAGAGGCAAAACGCAGTTAAGGAGAAACAGGTTAATTTAAGTTAAGAAAAGATGTCTAGAGAGAAGCCAAGCTAAGGCCTGGTATTAAGAATAATCTTGGTTTATTTATTTGGGAGCTGGATGGCAGGCCCCCCAAAAGTTAAAAACGCACATACAAACAAAACAAACAACTACAGTCCTATAATTTCCCAAATGAACTATTGCCCTAGTTCTCAAAATATCTTTAAGGCATCCAATCTGATACCTTCCTTTACTGTCAGTCGAATCTCTGCAATCTCTATGAAGATTTTTCTCCTTTCTCCTTGGCAAAGTGAGGCCCTAGTTTGCACCCTTGGAGCTCACTTTGAAGATGAGCCTCTGACATAGAAAAGGAGAAAGCTAGTGTGTATTGCCTTCTCAGGCATGGCAGCTTACAGACCTGACTACAGGGCTGTTTTTCTGCCATCATCTAGGTTTCATATTTTTCATCTGTAGAATGCAAAACAACACTATGAAGGTCAAATCTCGTTGTAATTGTGAACACATGTCAAATTTTGTTTAGATGTTATTGGCAGAATAAACCTGTGAGAAAGTCAATATCCAATGGTATCTCTGGAAATACTTGGTGAAATCCAGACAAAAAAATAATGTTTGCTTAAAAACAATTAGAATATTCAGGTTATCTATCATTGAATATTTGGTTAAAGATTATGGTATTTAAGGTAAGATAAATGGGTAAGTTGAATTTCACAGCACATTTTACATTGCTAAAATATAAATGTGTATTTATAAAGTGAAATTGGAACTTAATGAATATTTTAATGTAGGCTCATTGCACAAGAATTAAGGAAAAAGAAAGCTCTCAGAAAAAAGCAATGACCAAGATTGTGGTTGTACAGATATACACTGAACTGAACTCTGGAACTTAGCTGCAGAGAGGGAGGAATGAAGATCAAAGGGGTCAGTACCAGGCTGGTGAAAACCACAGAAACAGCTGGCCTGTACAAGGGGGAGCACATGGATCCCACACTGCTGTCTTGAAGGCCAGTACAGGACTGATCCAGACCCCTGAACATGGATGTCAATTAGGAGACCTCTGTACTCTAGGGGGCCCCTGATAGTGGATTAGTATTTTTCCCTCGTTTAAGAAGGGATTTGAGAACCCATCCTATGTGAAGGGATGCACTCTCGGCCTGGACACATGGGGGAGGGCCTAGGCCTGGCCCAGGATGATGGCCCTACCCTGCCTGGGGAGTGGAGGGTGGATGGGGTGGGTGGCAGGTCAGGGGGAGGGGAGGGGAGGGAGAGGGAGAAGGGATTGACATGTAAAGCAAGCTTGTTCATAATTTGAACTAATAAAAAATTACATAAAAAAAGATTGTGGGTGTGGTCTTCTCATAGAAGAATGATAGAAAGTAAGAAACACACAAACAGGGTTATAGTCTCAAGGGAAAGCCACGGAATAATGTAATTCATTGTTGTTGTTGTTTTCTAGACAAGATTCCTTTGTGTAACCATCTTAGCAGTTCTGCTCCTAACATGTACTGTAGAGCAGGCTGGCCTTGAACTCATGAAGATCTGCCTGCCTCTGTCTTCCCAGTGCTGGGATTAAGAGAATGTACCACCATGCCTAGCAAAAAAAAAAAAAAAAAAAAAAAAAAAAAAGAGTGTATATTTTTAAAGCAAAAATTATGCACAAATTTCATCAGTATTGCTGGATATTTCTTCCAAATCACCTTTAATTTTCCTAATATAGACATATTCTACTTCTGATCCAGTTGGGACAATTATTTATAAACTCTTTGGTAATGAGTTTGTTTGAGCTCAACAGTCCAAGTCAATGGCCAGAGCCGGTCAAAATCAAGCATTCTTCATCTGCATCCCTAAATACCACAAAGGAAGAAGCAACATCTTAACTCCTCTACTCAGATACATTCATTCTGTGGTACCTTCTTTCGTTTTTGTGCATGTGTGTAGGTGTGTGTGGTGAATTAGAACGTGCATGGAATAGTACATACACATGTACGAAACAGAGAAAGATATTGGATATCCTGCTCTATTAGTCTCCATATTATTTCTTTGAAGCAGGTTTCAGTCTCTCACTGAACCCAGAGCTGGGCTGGTAGCCAGAAAGCCTTAGTAATCTTCTTGACTCTGCCCTTGATAGTCTGGAGTTACAAGTGTATATGTGCAATTCTTGGATTTTTACATGGGTGCCAAGGATTCAAACTCAGATCCTCATGCTTGCATAGCAAGCCACTAAGCCCTCTCCCCAGCCCTCATGGAATGCCCCCTTTCCCTCTGCTTTCTGTTTATCATGAAGTGAAGAATCTTTAGTTCTGCAAGGTGCTGCCACCCTCATATTCTGCACAATGTAGCCACCCATCAACAGTGTGAATCTTTTTGTTTGTTTGTTTGGTTGGATTTTGGAGATATGGTTTCTCTGGGGCTTTTGGTTTATTACATGGCAATTTGATTGTTAATAGAAGAAACAATATTATATTTCTTTATGAACCCTGTTCAAATTATAGTTAAACTGCCAATCTTCACTTTCCTGAACTACCTCAAATCATTTTGTATTCATATACGTTCCCCCAGACTAACCTTCAGCCTGGCCCTGTAAAAGACAAGCTACACATGGAGAGCTCCCCTGATCTTTTCCCTATCACTAGGATCAAAATGGGTCTATGTTACTGGTAGGTCAGTGAGTACCAGGAGGCTGCTTGTTTCTACCTCCCCAGAGATATCATTATAGACACATGTGGCCATGTCTTGCCTTTTTACCTGGGTGCTGTGACTCAATGTCAGGTCCTTTGCTTGCACAGCTAGAAACAGCCATCTCCCTGGCCCCAGAAAAATTTTGATTTGGGGGGATATTTTTTGAGTTATATTTTTCTTTTTATCATTATTGAATTTTCTCCGGCTTCCATATATAATGTTTTCTTTGAAGTCTTCCTGTCATCGTCTTAAACTCTTATGCACTCTGATATTACAGAGACAAGATGTCTCTCAGTGTATCTGCCATGCTCTGCAAGACAAGCACTCACTATGTAAGCTTGTCTAGCTTCTTGGAAAGTCAACAAAGTTGTTATATTTATACTGAAAAACTGCACTGAGCAGTCACACATGTTCAGATCTTTTAAAACAATATTCATGTATGTTGGAGAAAGGGGGAGTTGTGCATGATGAGTGCGTGCGGGTTCACATTTTGTTTTTTAGGTGAGTGTGCATGTGGAGGTCAGAGGTTGGCATAGGATATCTTCCTTCATTGACTTCTACTTTACATCCAGAGTCAGGAGTTCCCACCGAACACTACCATGAATGGATTTTATTTTCTATCTCAGCAGCTTGCCCTGGAGATATACCCTGTCTGTGTCTCCTGGTTACAAAGATTACAAGTGGGCTGACTTGTCTGGACTATGACATTCAAACTCTTTTCTTCATACTTGTGCCACCAGTATTTTACCAGTATTTACTGAGTTGTCTCCCAACTTTCCACCATGACAATTTGAATTAATAGCCTTATGCCTGAGACTACCAGTATCCACACACACACACTGTTTGTTCCCCTTTTAGCTCTAGGACATTCCCTTTCTGTGTTGATTCTAAAACAATCTGTTTGTGCCAAGCAGAGGGGAGAAAAGAAATAAAACAACAGTTAAAATGAACTGATTGAAGAATCTTTAAATCATGCTCATAAAATAGCCTTCTTAAATAAGCAAATCAGGCTTATAAATCTTGTGTCAACTGTCTGTGTTGAGATGATCCTGTGCATTGGTCCCAAATGCAGCTGTCTGTAAGGCAACTCTGCATGTTCTCACTCATTTTGCTTCTTATTCTAGGACTATTAGATTTTTTCCCCATTTCCCAAGTATGTTTTTCCCTCCCAGAAATACATCATTGATTTTTTCAGTGACCATAGACAAATGACTTTGTAGCTTACATTTTCAGTGCTAAATTGAGTTTATTAACACCAGTGCAAGGTCTGTGGGAGGCTTATTAAAGATGTGCTCAAAGAGGCAAGTAATTCTGACAGCTTTCCCCAAGCCTTCTCCCTCCAGATCTTTATCCATATAACTTTTACATTTTTCATATGTGTGAAGTCATGACCATAGCAGATGTTGGGATCTTGTATTCCATAGTATAAGTCACCAATATCAGGCTATTTTTTGGCATCGTAACTAAAAGAAATATTAAAAAAGCATTGGTTACCATTCTTTGTTTATCTTTCCATTGGTAAAGCAATAAGTGCTTTGTTGAGGCAGTAGGTGCCTCAGATGGTAAAGGTACTTGCTGTCAGCCTGAACACCTCAGTTCAATTCTAGAGAACCACATGGTGGAAGGAGAGAATTGACTCCCTCAAGTTATCCTCTGACCTCCACACATCCCCCATGTCATGTGCCCACTGCTACCACATTTAGACACACTAAATAGGTAAACAAATGAATATAAAAAGACAATTTAAAAATAAACCCCTTTTTACCTGCTAGGAAAAGGCCCGTGATAACTTTGACTTCATTGAATTTGCATGGGAGCTGGTAAGATAGGATGAAAGGGCATAAATTAAGCAGCCTCAGGGAAGTCTTGAGAAAGGTGAGATCAGAGTAAGAGATGTTCAGAAGCTGGGCTGGAGAGGTGACTCAGCAGCTAAGAGTACTTGCTGTTCTTGCAAGAAGACCCTGGTTCAGTTCCCAACACTCACATGGTGGCACACAACCATCTGTAACTTTACTTCCAGGGTATCCCAACAACCTTTTCCAGGCCTTTTCAGTATCAGGAACATATGTATGTGGTACATATACAAACATGTAGGAAATCACTCATACCCATAACATGGGAAAAATAAAATTAAACAAAAGGGTAATGTTCAGAAGCAAAGTAATGGTGGGGCTACCAAAGATGATATGAGTCCTGTCAGAGGATGTTCCAAACAGTGCTATCCTCACAGGATTTAGGGGAAATGGGGGTGGGTGGGAGGTGGGGAGGTGACATGTCTTACTCAGATTTTGTTAAAAGGATACCATATTGGCTTGGCATAACTAGTAAAGTTCTTCAGGATGGCTTTGACATTTTCTGAAAAGGTAAAATTTCCTTGCATATTAACTGTGGAAAACACTAACCATTAAACCATGTTCTGTTTCTGTAGGTTAAGGTAGCTTCCTGGCCATCTCCAGAGAGAAGCACAGGCAGTAATCTTTTGCTTTTTTCATTTCCTTTCAAAAATCCACCATACATTCAATGTAAAGTAATAACCCTCTGCACCGTGTGCCACAATAAACATAGAACTCTATAGAGTGCTTCCACTTCTGTTTAATTCTTTGTGAAACACCATTTAAGCTCTAACTAAAGGTATAATTCTTCTCTGAGATTCCCACTACTCAGAAGTAGTATAGGCAGATCTGTGTGGTTTTCATATTATTTCATTCTGACACTTATAGGACTTCAGCAAATTTTCTGCTCTCAAAGTATTTGCTTGCCTCTATATTTCAATTGTCTTGGCTTGTTTTGTTTAATTTTGCATTATCTCCCATTAGGTGTTTGCCAAACTACTGTGAACATGGAGGACACTGTGCCCAATCCTGGACCACTTTCGACTGTAACTGCAGTGATACTGGTTACACAGGTGCCACCTGTCATGACTGTGAGTACTCACATAGTGTGCCCACAGTATATGGGCACAACTAATAGAACACAGTGTGAGGTCCCCAACTGTTCAGCATGGTATGGACACTGATAATCCCTTTAGCATGAATTTTTCAGTAGGATTTTATACCTCATATACTAAAGCAAGCAGAGGAAATGCAACAACATAAGACATATCTTTGTGGAATTTATAAGATTAAGACAAAGTGAACCTGGATATATGCTAAAGTAGAAGAGAGAATGGTGATATAAGTACATAGTAGAGCTGTGGGAAAAAAATGGCATTGTCTTGATAACCTAAGTTGTACTCTTACAACAAGTAACTAATGTATATCACTGGTGTAAATAACAAGTGGCATTATGTATGCCTTAGTTATTTTCCTGTTGCTATGATAAAAGCAGTCTGATCAAACAACTCTGGAGAGAAAGCGTTCATTTTGTTTAACACCAGCAGAAGGATAAGGACCATCACAAAGGAGGAAGACATGGCAACAACTGGGGAAAGCATGGTAGAAAGAACAGAATCCTGAAAGGTCATTTTGTATCCACACTCACAAAGAAGAGAGTGGATAGGAAATGGGGTAAAGCTATACCCCTTCAGGGTCCTTCCTCAGAGAACTATTTCCTCCAGTTAAGTTCCACCTGCTAAAGGCTCTGCAATCTTCCCAAATAGAGCCACAAGTCAGGGGACAAGTGTTCAAATGTGAACTTATGGGGGACACTTCACATTCGAACTACAACACCAGATTCCCACAAGTGTCCAGGACATCAGCTGGATTTCTTACTCATTGTCCTCATCATGGCAGAGGTCTCCTCATCTGCATGTTGCCATTGCTAAGGGAAGGAATGACATGGTGAGGAAACAAACCTGGGTTGTTATTCAAAGGCTTCTGTTGAAAAAGTGGTTCATGGTTACTTCTTACATTCCATTGGCCAGATACTACCCAAATGGCACCTCCAATAGGAGGTGAAATGCATTCAGACCACAAGAAGTGAGAACCAGAGTATTGGCGATAAGACTTGATGACTACTTGCCAATTCTGGGCATTTGGGAAGCTTCAGTATGAAGGCCTGGTTTGATTTTATCCTAGTTATAGATGGAAAACAGAAAAGAGAAGAGTTCTTAGCGTAATGGAGAGAATCTGTGTGCAATCCAGCAGGAGCTGGAGAAGGATATCAATGTTAAAGAGTGATGAGACAGGAGAAGGGGGCTGAGCTCAGACACGGGAAAAGGAGATATATCCATTTTCCTGCAGTCAGCATAATTCCATCCTTGTTCAGGAATACAAGGAATTTTATCATGTGTGTCAACTACATTTTCTTTTATCAGTTCCTCTGTTTGCAGACATCTAGGAAGGTTCCTTGATTTTACTACCAAGAAAAGTTCTACAAATAATGCGATATTCACATATTTATAGGATATTGACTTGGGGTTCTTTGGGTAAATATCCATGAGTGGTGTGGCTGAATTAGCTAGTTTGTCTAGTATTCAATTTTCAAGGCATTTTGTCTCATGTGGGTCCTAGACTGTATTAGATGCATCAATTCATACACACAGGTGATGTGAAAGTAGAAGTGAAGATGTCTGGGGAAAAAGGATGTCTAATGACAGGAGGAATGATGACAGTCATTAGGTTAGGAACAGAGCAATCAAAGATGCATAGCATAGTCCACAAGCTGTGTTTTTTTGTTATTATTATTTTTTATAGTATGTGTGTGTGTGTGCATGTATGTGTGTGCATGTGTGCTTGCTTGTACTGGTGTTATTTGGAGGCCAGAGATTAATGTCTGATGTCAATTTCCTGTCTCTTCAGTTGTTTCTGAGATGGGGGCCTCTCAACTCACCTGGAACTGACTCTTTTGGCTGAACCCGATAGGATCAGCGTGTCCACTGCCAAGCTCTGGAATGGCAGGAACACAACAGTTTTGCTTAGCTTTTGCATGAGTTCTCAGGTCCGAATTCAGGGTCACAGACTGGTGCACATCAAGCTCTTGTAACTGAGCTTTCTTCCCAAGCCCATGAAAAGGAGTATTTCATGACTACTCCTCAGAAATTGGGTCAAAGGGCATGGGGAAAGAGCTGACTTCATGCTTCCAATTACCCAAAGTCTTAAGAAAATGTATGCTTCACAGGTCTTTTCTGTGACTTGCTTTTGTTTTTTTTTTTTTTTCCAAAATTGCTTAACAGATAAAACTATTTACCATGTCTTTTTAATAAACATTGGAATATTGAAATAGGCATTATCTTTTATCCTGTTGGGGAGTCTTGGGAAAATACTTTTTTTTTTCAGATGACTGGTATAACAGTAGAATGAGTGTTCCCATAAAGGTGCCCTTTATCATTCAACACACTCTCTTTCAAGCAATTCCGGTTTCCATAGTCATGTGTTTAATGATTGCTATATACTGAGCCCGCTTGCTAAGTGACAGGGCTGTTGCATAGCAGTCTCTGCCTCTTATCAAGTGGCTGTCCTTGATCTGCTTAACTTGTGTCTAGTGACACTTACAGGTGCACAGTCAGGGTCTCAGACTCCTCTAATCTCTTCACAGTATAGATTTTTGACATCCTAACAAAGCCTTTCAGGTCATTTTTCAGCTTTACAAAAGGATGTCAGCTTTCTTCTCTCAAGTTTGATGGAGTGCTGCTCGCTTTGGGCAGTCAATAAGCAGATATCGACTGGGAGCATATCAAGCTGTCTAGCTCCCAGACTTACCAGTCATCAAAGAAGAGGGAGGCTTTGCTAGTTCCTCTATAGGTAAACAGGCCTGTAGTCACATTTGGATGATTGTACATGGTGAGAAAATTCTGACAAAAATTGATCTATTTCAAAGTATCTTTCATATCTTTATCTCAGCTTCAACTCATATATTGACAGTATTATATGAGTTTTTATCAAGATTGGCATTCTTTACCCTCAATTCCAATAGCAGATGGTTCCCAACTTCAAGTAGACAAGAAAACAAAAGACAATAAAGGAGAACAAGCAAACTGAGTGGAAGGGGGAGCAGAGGGAGAAGGAAGGGGAAGAGAAAATATGGAGAAAGGAAGAAGAGGGACAAGAGGGGAGAGAAGGAATGAGAAGACAGCAGGATGGAGTGAAGAAAAGCCAAGAAGAATGAAGAAAGAGAAGAGAAGGGAGAAGTGTGTGTGTGTGTGTGTGTGTGTGTGTGTGTGTGTGTGTGCCGGCACAAGCATGTATGTGTGCGGACACATGTAGAGAGCTCAACTTCGTTGAGTTGTTGTCTACAGTCTACTCCAATCATATTTTGAGACAGAGTCTCTCACTGAACCTCAGGCTCACTAATTCACCTAGACTAGGAAGGCAGTAAGCTCCAGGGATCCCATTTCTTCCTCTCCAGTGCTGGTGATAAATGCCCATACCCCACAACTTTTATTTTCCAGCGTGCTGGCAGTTGAATTCAGGTCCTCAAACTGGTAGAGCAAGCTTTTTTCCTAACTAAACAACCCATCTCCCTCCAGCACTGATCTATTCCACAATCTGCTGGTGTGAACTTGTAATACTGCACATGCCATAGTGTGTTGTTACTAGGCTGGGAGTGCTGTTCCCAAGAAAGGGAAGTCATTTCAACACAATGGAGGCTTCAGAGGAGACTTAGAGGAGGAGACTGAGAAGGTTAAGAAGAGGGAGTCAGCAGGATGCTTTTATTCACTAGTAAAGGCTTTTGTTTGGTCAAGCACAATGACCTCAATTTCACCTCTAAGACCCACATGGGGAAAGGAGAGAATTGATTCCTGTAGGTGGTTTGGCGACCCCTGACACTCTGACTTACACCCTCCCCTCACACATGCAGAAATAAATAAATAAATGTATTTTTTTTTTTTTGATGAACAAACTTCTGGCAGAGCACAATCACACAAAGACTGAATTGATCAGAGCTTGTTCTTCATACAGCAAGGCTCCCAGGCATGTAGCCTAGCAGGAATCCAAGAGGAAGTGGTCAATAAGGAACTTCTGGGAGTATGGACAGGGGCTCCACTGATTAGGAACATCCTTCTGTTGCAGGGTAACTAGATGGCAACTAGATAGGTTATTTTCACTTTAATGTTGGGAACAGACTTGCTGGTATTTTTATTGTCGTTGCTTGTTTTATTATCAATCTCTTTTCTAAAATACAGCTCTGATAGTATAGTCAACCTTGTCTTGAAGTTGGAGACTGTGTGAACCTGAGATGCTGGGTGCTATTTTCAACTGCACCAGCAGACAAATGGTGGGAGTCACAGCATGCTGGGAAGACAGAATGTGGTGGGAAGAAAAGATCTCATGGGAATGGTGCATCTAGAACTCTCAACCACCTGGACACATGTTTCAAATAACACATGGGAGGATTGCTTTCCATTTCCTCCACTGGGGAGGGTTCTAAGATGAAGAAAGTGGTGACCAAATCTTCGAGTGTGGGTTGATGTGGGAGACTTGTATCAAATTCAGGTCTCCCAGATCACAAGATATGCAACATAGGTCTAGCTGAGTGAACTTACCATGTTTTGTCTCCCTTATCTGTGACATGACCAGGAATAGGAACAAGTGCAAAGCCAGGCTAACTCCTTGAGTGAATAGAACACACATACAAAAGAGATGAAATTTGGGGGATGTTGTCACCAGTCCAGCCTGGAACAATCTTTGCCTGGAGACCTAACCACTATAACTGAAAAACTGCAGGGAGGTCCAAAGGGAAACTTGGAACTGGAGAGTGTATGATTGCTGAAATTCCTTAATTAAGTTCTGTCAGTACAGTGTTGGAGTCAAAGGATAGATCCTGAAAGTTAAACATCTTTCACATATGTTTATTTTTGGAGGAAGTGCATTTGTGTATATGCATATGGAGGGCAGAAATAAACTCCCTATGTCACCGTCAGATGTGGTCCACCTAGTTTTATGAGACTGACATCTTACTGGACTGGAACTAAAGTATGCTAAGGTGACCTCTGGGATCTACCTCTGTCCACCTCCCCAGAGCTGGAATTACAAGTACACCATCATAGCCTACTTTTTAAAATATGGTTTCTGGGCAAGGGAAGTGCATTATCAACTGAACCATTGCATTTCCCTTGGTAAGGGAAACATTCTCAGAGATAGAAGAGATCCACATGGACCAGAGACACAGCTTCACATGTAAAGTGCTAGCCATACAAGCCTGCAGCAAAATTTGAAGCAGACTCAGAAGAATTTCCTAGAAGCTCCTGAGCCAGGAATACACAGCCTGGAGGGGGCTGCACAAAGGCAGAAACATCTCAGCCTCAGCAAGGTCAAAGGTGAGAACTTACTCCCCAGAGTGATATCTACCTCCACATGGGAGCAGTGGCATGTGTGCCTCTGAACTTCAATACTTCCTCTTCTCTCTCTGTCAGATGAATAAGTTTTAAAAGAAGAGATGCATGTGACACAAACAGAGCAGTGGGGATAAAATGTTAAAAGTAAGTTAAGGAAGAGATGCAAGCTGTTGTAGCCAGATGTCAGTGTCTGGATGACTGGGTAGTTGTTGAAAGAGCTTGGAGAAAAATCACAATGAGTCAAAGAAAAATGGAGAGGAGAAGTGAGTTTGTTTCTGCAGCTAGGGTGCCAGACAGATCTAAGGTTTCCTGGCATTGACTGAGCTAAGAAAATGTATAGATTGAAGCCATTCCTAGGTATGCTCAGAATGCAAATCATTCAGAAACTTTCCCTAACATGGGAAGAGAGGCAAACACCTACTTTATTCTCTAGAAACACCAGAAGATAGTTCCATTCATGTTCATTCTCACTCAGGAGAAAAGGCCAATAAAATATTAACAAGTAGGTACAAAGCAGGGCTGTTGGTGGGGAAGTGCACTGGACTACCTGCAAGGAGATTGATACACCAAGAAGACAGGTTAAAATGTGTTCAGTTGCATAGGAGAAATCTCTTAGAGAATTGGGCCTAAGACTCGGGTATCAAAGTCTCATGAAGTCATAAACAAGGGTGTGCACAGCCCTGGGGAGAAAAGAGGTAAGACTGAGACACAGGATGTAATGTTGACTCCCCTTGACACTGGCCTAAGGGAAGGGAGTAGACCTTCACTGTGCACACTTTAATGTCACCTGGTGTATCTTTTGCTTTGTTTTGCATAATAGTTCCCCCATGGTCATAGGGCAAATTCTAAGACCTCTACTAGATCCCTGTAACCATAGACAGAACCAAATCCATGTATAAGAGGCTTTTTCCTGTACATGTGTACCTGTTACCAGAGCAGTTAAAGTAAAAGTCTGAGGCTTGAGAGCCCCCTGGACAAGCCAGGACTGGCCACCCATTTTCAACAGGCCTGTTCAAGGGACAGGTAATAGAAGTAGAGAAGGGAGACTTACTCAATGTGGCCACATTCAGAAGAGGTACAAGGAGGTCCAGTGATCCCTGAAGCCTTCTTAAGGGTCCCGACCTGAGGTACAGGCTTAAATAGAGAACCAGAGGTATGCATAGCTAAGCGGTCCTAGTGGAGGTGTGGCCCTGACCCTCATCCCTATCTTAGTCTCTCCTGCCAGGTGGTTTGATGAATTATCAGAACAGCATGAAGTCTTCTTCTAGGAGACATGGACTTGTCCAAACCTTCAGCCTTTTCCATTTCACAGCATGAAATTCCTGTAGAAATCTCAGTTTCTTGGGGCACCATTCTCTGTTAGTGTGATAGGGGAAAAGGGAGCCCAAGGGTCCATGTAGCATATCTTCATCCCTTCTAGGAAGGAATGATACCTATGTTAAAGTTTAATTCATAAAACAGGCACAGGAAGGGACAAATGCTATTAGGGTAAAAGAAAATAATTATGACAAAACACTGTACTAAAATTATTAAAACAAAACAATTGATTATTTCCTGAGTTCATCATGGAACTTTATCAGACTGTCATTAAGCATGAGCAACAAAAGTCTTAGAGAGTGAAATCCCAGATATGGGGATAACCCATATCTCCAGACACCTTGAATCCTCCATTTTAAAGTCTGAGCATGTTAAACTCTGGAAGCCCACCCCACCTGCAACTTCATATATGCAAATGTCTCATCCAGAAACTCTGCTCATTGGTACATGAAAACTGCAAGCAGCTTGGTCAGACTTACCTGGAACACTGGCTTTCTTGGCTCCATCTATGCATTTTTCTATGATGATAGATAATCAATAAACTAAATATTATTGACATGGGAAAATATTTAAAGCTACAGAAATCAACAAAGCAGAATTAGAACTCTGCACCAAATGAATTAAAACCTTTTTATCATAGTAAAAGTGAGGAAAATGGTGATAATTATTATATGGATTGCATCAAGTTTTGCCAACAATATCTATGCCATGTTTTTTTTTTTATCAAAGACTGGAAGCAGCAAGGTAGGGTATTCACTTGAGTTGATGGACTTTCTCCCTTTTGAAAATATCAGAGTTATTTTTGAGTTTCCCATATCATCTCCTACAGGTTAATTTGTTCCTTTTGTTGCTTTCCTAGCTTTCTCTCTATAATATAATCTCCCCTGTCCTCTCACCTCTTTTATTTAGTTGAAGACACAGAGCATTAGTTTCAAACCATTGCATTGGATTAGTATCACAGAAATATAATCACAAATGTGGACTCATAGAATTGAGAAAGCACCCCACATTTAGAGAGGAGAATTAACTGAAGGCAGGTTAGTTATTGATGTCACATCATTCGTATACATTGATGCTTTCTGTGAACATTGAGCAAAAACCAGGAGCACTTGTTCTTCTCATATGTTCCAATCAGTGGAAGACTATTTGCCAGAGAAATGCAAATTCCCAGTGTGCTCCACAACTAAGCAATAATCTGGGCTAGTGGAAAAAAAGATCCATGGTAAATCACTTGCCACTAAAAAATCAGGAACTGAGTTTTGTTCCCCAGAACCCACATTAAACCAGATGAAAGATAAGAAGCAAAGACTGGAAACTTCTGGAAGCTCACAGGCCAGCTAACCTAGTACACATAGCAAAAACAACAAGAATCCAGAAGCAAAGATATGCTATCTCCAGGAATATGGAAGGTTAAGGTCAAAATGTGAGGTTGTCCAGTAACCTTCCTATGTGTGCCATGATATTTATATTCATATGCACAATTTTACATAGAAACATAGATGCACATAGAAACACACACAAACACCATAGACATACTCTCATATACATATACTCAATTAAAGACATCAAAAAGAAGTGATCTAGAAGATATGTCCATATTGAACACATTATGTGAGATTTGTCATCTCTTTGGATCCAGACAGATGAAGGTTGGAGGTGGCATTTTCCATTAAACAATGTCATCACTTCAGGCAGCTTCCACTCCTTCCCTCTAACATAATCCTCTACACAGTTACTCTGTGGATTAGTGATGCACACAAAACAGCTAACACAATATCTTGTATATGATATTTCCATGTTAAATTCCATCAGTTTTGTATTGTAGACTCCTGGTCATCAAACTTCAGGAGTATTTTCCATGAAATGGACAACTAATTATTGACTCATTCCTAGACAATCACATCCTATGGCTGTTGGAACACTAATGATTGACAGGTTCCCAGACAATCATACCCTGTGGCTGTTGGAGCACCTTTGGTGAATAAATTTCCCAGTGCAGATGAAGGTGGGCACAGTGGGGTCATCAGTGGGAGAACTTCAGACACAGCTCAGATCATCTCTGACCGCCATGATCTCAGGTAACTTGTTGAATTCTAGTGCTCTATGATTCCTCATGAATACACATTAGGCTACGAATTGCTTTTACTAAGTAAGCCTCTTGAATCTCTCTGGAAATATACATCAGAATGAGTAAAATGACTCATTGTGCTATGTCACAATCACGCTGCTGTCCACTTTTCTTTCTTTTTAAGTTGTATCAGTCTCTGTCCTCTCTCTATGTGTGCTTGTCTGACATCTGTACATATGTTCATGGGTGCACACTCCAGAGAAGGATGTCTGATGTTTTGCTCCATTACTTTCCACATTATTTCTATGATGCAAGATCCCTCACTGGGCCTGGATTTCAGCTGCCAACCAGTAGGCCTCACAGATCCTCTACTCTGCTCCAAGGAGGAAGGGTGCTGCAGATTTAAATGAAAGTCCTTAAGTTTGCATAGGAAGCACTTTTACACAGCCACCTCCTCAGCCCCTACTTTCCAGTTCTTATTTAAACTGTTTCCTGATGTCCTTGCCCAGAATGATTTCTATATAATAATTTCTACAGAATAATTTCTATGTAAGTCTCACAGCCGATCCCTTGTCAATTGTTCCGAAAACCCTGAGGATTCTCTGTCAGAGTTCTATCTTCTAAACCTTAAAAAACCAGAGACCAAAACAAAAGGCTATTTCCCAAGAGTCACAAATATGCTGAGCTCCTGCCTTTTCCCCCACAAGCAGTTCACAGGTGTGAATCATGGGGATTTTCAACTAGAGAAAGGAAATCAAAGAGGACAAAGAGGAAAAAGACGTGTTGCTACTGATCAATATTTTATCAATTTCATTTTAAGCTGTGACTGACTCCTTTGATGCGATTGTCAATCAAGTAAACAAATGTCAGCTGTTCACTTTGAAGGAAGCAGAATTATCTTGACTGTCATTATCTTGACTGTAGTTCAGAGAAAAGAGTTAAAAACTATCTCCCTACATGTTAAAGTTCTGTAACACAGAATCTCTGTGACCTGTGTCAAGTTATTCTACTAATTGGACCCTTGCTGGTGCCTCATTCAAGGGAGAAGTAATAGAATCCGCCCCTATTGCTATTGAGATAAATTCATGAGTCAGTGGGCGTGAAATCTCCCTGACAAGTCAGATCATAGTCCTTTCTGTAATTTCTGCTGCATTTATATCATTTTGTCCACACTGCAACCTTGAGGAGGAGCAAAGCTAGTGTTCTTTTTCACAAAAAGGCAAAGGATGAGATGGAGAACTGTTGAGAATGGACAGCCAAGGGCATTCAATTACAAAACCAATTAGGAAAAAAGCCTGAATACTGTGGCCCCCTTCAATGAAGAGGGTGGCTACATCACACTCTTGGTAAGATCCATTGTGTGTTTGTGTGTCAATGCATACCTAGTCATGCACAGATGTTCTCTGTCTCTCTGTCTCTGTCTCTGTCTCTGTCTCTGTCTCTCTCTCTCTCTCTCTCTCTCTGTGTGTGTGTGTGTGTGTGTGTGTGTGTGTGTGTGTGTGTGTGTGTGTGTGTGTGTTGAGAGTATGAATTTGATTTGGAGAGGTTGATTTTGTGTGCTTTCAGCAGGCCCTCTCCATCTTTTGTTGAGACAGAATTTCTCAGTGAATCATTCACTCATTCTTTCATGTAGCCTGGAAGACCAGCAAGCAGGTCAATAGGATATGTTTCCATACCCTCATAACTAAGCATGGCTATGCACAGTTTCAGTTGGTTCTGAAGATCTGAACCAAAGTCCTTATGCTGGCACATCAAATGCTTTGCTTACTTTGCTGTGTTCTAGGCCCAGGGATAATTTTTAAGTTATATTTCTGTGGTTTCCTTACAGTTATTTTGATAATATTACTGTGTTGTTTCAACTTGTTCAGTGAGTCTTCATTAACTGAAATTTTTATGTGTGTATGTATGTGTACATGTGTTATGTAGGCGAAAACATCTATTTGGAGGCTGGAGACCTTGGGTCCCATTCCTTAGGAGCCATCTACCTTCTTTGTGACAGGAAATTGTCAGCAGACTGTTCTGGCTGGCCAGGGACTGTAAGGGGTCCCCATGTCTTTTCTTTCATAATGCTAGGATTATAATGGCCATCACTACGCACAACTTCTTTTGTGGGGGATCTAGGAGCCAAAAACAGGCTACCATGTCCATATGGCATGAACTTCACCAAATGAACCAGCTTCCTCATCCTTCTTCTTTACCTTTATGCATGTTAGTCCTGCTCTTGGGCTCTGTGTTTGAGGGCTTCAGGCTATGGCCTGATGGGGGAGGTCCTTCTGTGTATATGTTTGTCTTATTGGTTAATGAATAAAGCACTGTTAGCCAATAGGGAAGCAAGATAGGTGGGACTAGGAAAGAAGGAGGATTCTGGTTAAATGTAATAAAGAGGAGTCACCATGTGATCCCAGGAAGAGAGGACACATGCTGCTGGCATCCTCTATAAGATAAGTCTTTATAAAATATTGGTTATGGTTGATAAGACTGAGACAGAAAATAAGAAATTCTAGTCATTGGCCAGCAGCATTGTGACTAATATAAGACTCTATGTTATTTGGGGCCCTAAAGTGGCAGCAGAACCCAGGAAGCTGGCAGAAATAGCTATCGTTACACTGGTCTCTGAATCCTTTTCAGGCATTTCTGGTCCACTGGTCTTCACTCGATCATATCAAGGCCTACTCCCCCTTCCTGTCTCTTGTTCATATTTCAACTTGGTCATTTCTAGGCCTTACCTTGACTTTCACGTTAATTCTCTATTTTATTCAACATTCCCCTCACCCTATATGCACACATGATTGCCATTATTAAGTTATGTGTCTTTCTCTTGCTCTTTGAGATCAGAAGCATTGGCTTGCACTGAGCATGTTCCTAAAACCAGCACCAGGTTTAGAAAGTTGTTTGTAAAAAAAAAAAAAAAAAAAAAAAAAAAAACAGTGAGAGGAAAGAGTTGCAAAGTATATCTTACTGAGTATATCTTACTGTACTTCCTATGAGTTCTACACTGATGGAAGGCAGTATCCTGTGTCTCAGAGCATGTGTTATGCTTCCTTTAACAACCACATTGACAAATTTCCCAATTTTAATTGGTTGAAAAGGACTGAAGCTGTATCTTTTCATTCAGTGCATCTCCTAAATCTCTCCACATTAAGTCCCATAAATTTTCAAAGTGGCTTGTAAACCATCCTCCAGGCAATATAGTTGTAGGAGTGTCCAATTTTAAGGTACTAGGATAAATAGGACACTTGGATAAGTAAATAAATGTATAGAACATAAAAGAGAAATAAAAACCATCTACTGTCATAGAAGGACATGAAACTGAGTTTATTAGCCTGTCAGCAGAGTAGTTGTCAAAGTCAGTTTTGAGCAGCTAAGATTTCCTGCTGGCAGCTAATGCAATGATGGAGACCCTGGCAATCATCCTCTTGCTCCTACCTCCCTGATGCCATTGTTATTGTGGCTGAAAGAGGAAAAGAGTGTTTTCTCTCTGCTAACAGTTGAATTCATTGCTGCCTGTTGTTTAAATGGGACATCAGTGGAGAAATCGCTGTGTAATGTATGCAGATGAGGGATGCTTGTGCTCAGAAGCCTTCAGAGGAAGGGACTGTACTCCCTGGTGTCCACTTCATAGGTACTTTCTGCTTAATGACATCATTAAGGGTTACTCAAAAGATGTAGAACCTGATAGCTGGGAAAAGGACTCCAAGGGGAAGAGTGCTTAACACACAACTATGTGAATCTGCAACTCCCACATGATAAGTAAATGCTGCCACATGTTATCTGTAACCCCGGTGCTGGTCAAGGGATGAGGACAGAGTTTCAGAGACAAAGGGTCATTGCTGAGTCTTGCTCACCAGCTAGCCCAGTCAGAAAATGTGAGCTCCCAGTTCAGTGAAAGACTGAAGAAAATGAGATCAAGAAGTGAGGGACAACAAACACAATGTCCTCCGCTGGCCTCTGCAGACACATGTATACACAAGTATGTGGACCTACAGGTACACTTACATCCCGCGCACCCCCCCAGGAAATAGACCTGTTTCCTTTTAGTTTTTTATTTAAAATATATCATAAAAATGAAGTGTGCTTGAAAATTAAGGTAGATCTAGACTCTAGTAATAACCTAATTGAACGAGAGGGTGTCATTTCACATTGATCCTGGGCTTTCTCTTATCTCTCAATATGACAGTAACAAATTAATCTGTAATTCTTTTGTAATGAGGCAGTAGATCACACATATAAGATGGTAGATGTAGTGTCTAAGAAGCAGATGAACAATTTTTATTTGTATGTTAGTTATTTAGTTTTAGGTTTATTTATGTGTTATTTGTATGTCTCTGAGTATGGATATGTGCATGTGACTGCAGGTACCACCCAGAAGCCAGGAGAGAGCACGAAGATTCATGGAACTGGAGTTATAGGTGGTTGTAAGTTGCTTAGAGTATATCGTGGGAACTAGGGTCTTCTGTAAGTGCCACAAGTGCTCTTAAAAACTGAGCCATTGTTCAAGCATTTCCATTTAGTTTTGGTTTAGTTTACTGTTCTTTTCTGTGACCCTGGGGTTTGAAACTGGACCTGGTACATGCTAAGTAAGTACTACAGCACTGAGCCATATCTCCACTCCAGAGTCTATATAGGCGCTCTCATTGGCTACTACTTTCATTTAATCTGCTCGGCTGTGGATTTGTATAAAATCCTGACTTCTGTGTCTGAAGGGACATCTGGGTTTGTGTTTTCTTGTATCTTTTCTCAAGCTGATTTCTCAAAGAGACTGGTCTTTTACCAGCTGAAACTTCTATGTTTCTCCTTTGAGCAGTGGAAGAGTTGTTGCTCTTGGGAGGTGTAATTTATTTATCCCTTGCCTTCTCTTTTGGGTCTCCTACAACTCTATTACAGTGAACCCACCATTGAAGTCCTTCTCACAGATTTGCTAGGAATCCTCATAAGAAGTAGGCTATCATTGATCAACGTTATCTGTTGACTTATTTTATTTTAAATCATCTGTCTGTATGTGTCCATACATATAAGGTGCCTGCAAAGGCCAGGAGGATATGTTGAATTTCTGGGAGCTGGAGTTAGAAGCAGTTGTGAGCAAACCAAGATGGGTGATGGGAATGGAACTTCAGCCCTCTGTAAGAAGACTACACACTCTTATTCCTTGAGCCATCTCTCCAGCTCTTACTATTTCCCACAACCCTCACACCTCTGTCTCTGGCTGAAGGTTTGTGTTGGTGGTATGGACAGTTCCCAAACCTGTTGGACTTAGAAAGTGCTTAAGAAATATTTATCAGAATGAGGAATTTTTTGTTTTTAATAATCATCATAGTTTCTGCTATTTTAGGATAATGTGACAATCATTGTAGCTGACTTCAAAATCAGGTATCATAGCTGTTCCTACACTTTACCTTGTCTATGGTTACATTAGGATTCCACTGCCATTTATTTTCATTCAGTTCATTTCCCATAAATCTTTCCTCATTTAAACTCACTCACCTGTGCAACACATATTTATATCACTCATGTACAAGTAAGTGTCTATGCTGGGCTCATCATTAGACTAAGCATTGTGTATGACATGCAAGCAATTCAAGATTTGATTTCCAAATTCAAAGGCTTCAAAATAGAAGGACTGTGGAGCAAAGTGCTACAATACACACTGAAAAGGATGTAAGGTTATAAATGAACAAATAAACCTCAATAAAGCATATGGGTTGCATATAGATATTCAACAAAGATAAAGAGCTAGACAGGAAGGAAGTGCATGTGAGTTTTAAAGTTGAGCTATACTCTATAGCACATGCATGATTGGCACAGTCATAGAACATGAGAAAGGATCAAGAATCCAGAGCACATGAACTTGGATGGAGTGGATAGGTGAAGAGATGACTGGCCTGAATCATCTAGAGTTCATCCGGTGATGATGAAAATTGATAGAAAACATTGGTACCATTCAGGTTGTAGGAAGAGAAACAGCTAACAGGATGATGTATTAACAGGTTTAGTGTAAGCTGTCATTTATGTTTTTGATCTTAGCCATTCTGATCTGTATAAGATCAGAGTGGTTTTGATTTGCATTTTCCTAATGACTAAGGATTTGAGCATACCTTAACTGTCTTTCTGCTATTTGAGTTTGTTCTTTTGAGAATTCTCTGTTTAGATTTGTGCCCCATTTTTAAATTGGATTATTTGGTAGTTGGATGTCTAGTTTCTTGAGTTCTTTGTATATTTGGGAGATCAGCCCTCTGTCAGATGTGGGGTTAGGGAAGATATTTTCCAATTTTGTAGGGAACCACAGTTTTATTGACTGTGTTCTTTGCTTAACAGAAGCTTATCAGTTCCAGGAGGTCCCATTTATTAATCATTGCTCTCCGTGTCTGTGCATTCAAGTATATTTTATCTAGGAAGTGGTCTCTGTGCCTATGCATTCAAGTATATTTCCCACTTTCCCTTCAATGAGGTCCAATGTGGCTGGATTTCTATTGAAATCTTTGATCTATTTTAACTTGGGTTTTATGCATGGAAATAAATATGGATCTATTTGCCTTCTTTTACATGTTGACACCCAGTTATACCAGCACCATTTGTTGAATATATTTTCTGTTTTCCATTTTATATTTTTAGCTTCTGTGTCAAAAATTAGGTGCTCATATATATTGTTATCAGGGCTTTCTATTTGATTCCATTGGTCCACCTGTCTTTTTTATGACAATACCAAGCATTTTCATTATTATAGCTCTATAGTAGAGCTTGAAATCAGGGATGGTGATGCCCACAGATAAATCCTTTATTGTACAGGATTGTTTTGGCTATCTTGGGTTTTTTGTTTTTCCATATGAAGTTGAGTATTGTTCTTTCAAAGTCTGTAAAGAATTGTCCTAGGATTTTGATGAGGATTGCATTGAATCTTTGGATTACTTTTGATAGGATTCCCTGAGAGGATCTGGAGAAGGAGGAACACTCCTCCATTGCTGCTGTGAGTGAAAGCCTACAGTTGCTGTGAAAATTTGTATGGCAATTTCTCAGAAAATTATTAATCAACCAACCTCAAGGCCCTGCAATACCTCTGCTGGGCATATACCCAAATGAGGCACATTCACACAATAAGGACATTTGCTCAACTATGTTCATAGCAACATTATTTGTAACAGTCAGATCTTGGAAACAGCCTAGATGCCCTCAATTGAAGAATGGATAAAGAAAATGTAGTGCATTTACACAGTGGAGCACTACTCAGCAGTAAGAAACAATGACAGCCTAAAATTTACAGGCAAATGGATAGAATTAGATAAAACCATCCAGAGTGAGGTAACCCAGAACCAGAAAGACAAATATAGTATGTACTCACTCATAAGTGGGTATCAGACATAAAGTAAAAGATAACCAGCCTATTATCCACAACCCTAGAGAAGTCTGAACTCTCTTCCAGAAACAGATGGAAGCAGATACAGAAATCCACAACTAACCATTGCCCAAGCTCTTGGAGTACAACTGAAGTTAAGGAGGAGTGATAATATGAACAGAGAAGTCAAGACCATGATGGGGAAACCCCCAGAGCTAGTGAAGACATCACTGACTCTGGTCTGACAAATGGGGTACTTGCATAATACCAAACTTTACTCACTTAATATAAATGACAATGTGTGGCTGGGACAATATATGAGGCCACTATCAGTGGGTCCAAGATCTAAACCTAATGCACAAACTGACTTAGTGGAACCCATTCTATATGGAGAGATACCTTGCTTAGCCTAGACACAGGGTGTGTGGGGTGGAATGGTGCCTTTGTCCTGCCTCAGCAAGATGATGGGACAGACTTAGTAGACTTCCTAGAGGAGGCCTTACCCTCTCAGAGGAGCAGATGGGGGTGGGAGAAGTGGGGGCAGCAGGAGAAGAGGATGAAGGAGGAACTGGGATTGGAATGTAATAAATAAATTAAGAAAAAGGATAAAAAGTTAAAAAAGATTTAGTGTAATAAATTTAGTTATATTGTTGCAAGAGCTGATTAGGCAAGCCTGAAATCTAAAGGGTGTGTAATTGGGAAAGGAGGCTATATATCTAGGAGTTTAAGCTATTTTTCACCAGTGCAGTATGATCGTGAGTAGTATGTATGTTGTGTATGTGAATGTATGTGTGTCCATGTGACATTGTGAGAGTGAATTCATTGTTTGAGTGTGTGTTGATGTATGTACATGTGTGTGGGTGCATGTGGGTATTCCTCTGCAGTGTGTGTGTGTGTGTGTGTGTGCATCTATACATGTCTGTGCACATTCATGTGTCTGTGTGTACATGTTCCTGGGCATGTGTGTATGTGGTGTGTGTGAGCATGTGTGTGAGTGTATATGTGTCAGTGTTCATGATGCATGTGTATGTGTGGACATGTGTAGATGTATGTGTGCCTGTGTGCACATGTGTATAAGTGTATGTCCATGCATGTGTATGTGTTTGCATTTGTGTGTACAAGTCTCTCTCTCTCTCTCTCTCGCTCTCTCTCTCTCTCTCTCTCTCTCTGTGTGTGTGTGTGTGTGTGTGTGTGTGTCTGTGTGTATTGAGTAGGCCAATGGATAACCTTGTATATTGTTTCTCAGGAGCATTACATAATTTTTTATTGTTTTATTTTTATAATTGTAATAAGACCAATTTTAAATTAGAAACAAGCATTTTTTTTACTTGTCAATCACAGTTCCTTCTCCCTCCCCTCCTCCCCATACCCCTCACCCCCTATCCCAATCCCTTTCTTCTCCAGAGAGGGTGAGGCCTTCCATGGGGGATGTTCAGAATCTGTCATATCATTTGCAGCAGTGCCTACACCCTCCCCCCATGTGTCTAGGCTGAGAGAGTATCCCTCTATGTGAAATGGGCTTCCAAAGTCCATTCGTATAAAAGAGATAAATACTGATCCACTGCCAGAGGCCCCATAGATTGTTGAGACCTCCAAATTGACATCCTCATTCAGGGGTCTACAACAGTCCTATGCTGATTTCCCATCTATCAGTTGGGGGTCCATGAGACGTGGTGACACAACAGTAGTATATATGACGCCAGAATTTATTTTGACATAGTATCCCTCCATTTGCAGAATTCACTGATAGGGTAGTCTGGCTGGTCTGTGAACCCTGTCTCTGGCTTTCCAGCACTAGGATTACAGACCCATGCCACTACATACAGCTTTTTGTGTGTGTTCTAATGATAAAAATTCATGCTTCTTGGCAAACATTTTATTGGCTGAGCCATCTCTTACCTCTGAGGCAACATTTTTTTCAAGAAAGACCCAGCTCCACTTCAGGTTTTTCTGATGATTGCAAACAGCCCACCCTGATTAAATAAAATCAGCAGCTCATGGATTTTAATCTCATCTACAAAACACCCTTACAGCAGCAGTGAGATAGTGATTCACTGGGTAACTGGGTGTTGTATTCTTGCCAAGTTGACACATGAAAATCATCCTCCCAGTCATATATAACCTTGGTCCCATCCTTCTCACCTTCAACTGTATTTAGCTATGCTTCTGCCAAATATGGCATACTACAGCTAACACACCTTGGCTCTCCTGTTTCCAACCATGTCACTTAAGCTTGTCCAGACCTGTGATGGTGACACTGGGCCTAATGTCATGTTGCATTTGATTAAGGTACAGATATACTTCATCTTATGTAAGCAAAGCATGGTTCTTTACCTGTTGTCCTCAATTAAAAATTTACATAGTAGCATCTGGGGAGATGGCTGAGTTGTAAAGTGATTACTGTACAAGCAGGACTAGAGTTTGATCCTCTGAACTCCTATACAAAGGCAGATATGGCAACATGTTCTTAGAATCCTAGCACTGGAGAGGTGGGGACAAGTAGATTCCTGGAGCTCACTGAGCAGACATGCCAATTCAGTCAGTGAGTCCCAGGTAAACATGAGACCTTGACTCAGAACACAAGTTAGAACATGTCCAAGAAAGAAACATGAAGTTGTGTTGGCTTAAACACACACACACACACACACACACACACACACACACACACACACACACACACACACACACACTTTATTATTGTAGAAATTGGTTTCTGAGTTGGTATCTTATCTTGTTCAAAACTAGGTTCTCTCTTAAGCAATACCATTTTAATGATTCTTTTATGTCATAAAATCTAGGTTCAACATGTGAATTTAAAGACACCAGATAGAGTTTGCATCCTTATTGTCTTCCAGAGGCCTATGTTCTAAAGACTGGACCATATGGTAACAGCATTAGGGAGTAGATCTATAGAATTTAGGGGCCCTTAAGATATTGTAGAGGACAACCTCTGCCATATTTTTGTCCTCTGATGCATTCATATGAATGGCTTTGTCCACCAGAAGCTTTTCTATGATGAACTCTCCTGACATAGGCCTAAAAGGAATGGTTCTTCAGTTTCATGGAACAAAGCTGTTATCCCATATCAAACTTTCCTCCTCACAAATATCTATGTCACTCTTTTCATTATAGTGACAGAAAACTAGGACAACACTAGAACTTCAATCAGCTCTCATTCAGCACTGACTTAGAGTTTCTATTGCTGTGAAGAGACACCATGACCAAGACAACTCTTATAAAGGAAAACTTTTAATTGGGGGAGGGCTCACTTGCAGACTTAATCCATTATTGTCATGATGGGAAGCAAGGCAGCATGCAAGCAGACTTATTGTCTGGTTGCATTCCTCTACCTCAGCACCCATTCTACAGAAGCTCCCTGGATCCCACTGTTGCCTAGAGGGCAGTTAGGCTCTGTTCTTACAAAAATTAATGGAATGTGGATGAGGAATTACTGGGAGATAGCAGAGGCCTCAGGAGGCTGGGTTAACTGTGTGGGCTGTGGTGTATTACATGCCTGGGGAGGCAGTGACAGCCAGGGTGTCAGTCACTAGCAATGTGGGGCAGCCAAGTCCCATTTAAACTTTCTTGTTTTTCAGAATTCTCTGAACCACGTTGGTTTTCTTCTTTATCATCAATAAAGGTCATTTTAGGTTTCTTAATTGTAAATGGAATTCATGGGGAGGTGGGAATAAAAGCAAAATGAAGAATGGTAAAAAAGCAGAAGTTGAAATAATGTCTCTGTTAGAGTCTCAAATCTCCTCTTTCTTTCTGTTTTAAAAAAGCCCAGTCTTCTAATTAGAAGATAAAGAATAAAAGAGCTAGTGCAGATTCCCCTATGTGATTCCTCAACTAAGAAATCAAAGCTCTTTAATTTTCAATTTTTCTATCATGGCAACATAAAACAACCTCATTAGGAGCTCTGTATAGCATCGGTAAAGGCTAGACAGTGTTCACGAAGCAGTGACTTTCTGGTCACTTCAGATGGGAGGGTTTCTGGAAGCTGATCATGAATAGGAAGAAGATGCACACAGAAAATGATCATTAAAGAGATGCTATCAAGCTCAGAGTGCAACAGAGGAATGTGGGTGACTTCCCAGACATTTGGGAAGAAGAATTAGTTATTGGAGTTCATGGTGACTAGTTCCTTGAGGACACCTTCACAGGAGACAGGACACCAAGAAAATGCTCTCTCTTCAGTTTAAGAAGGAGGAATTCTTTAAAGCTGAGACAGTTTTTACAAACAAGGAGAAAGGAAAACTTATTTATTAAAGAAGATGGTGAAATTTTCTTGTGCTTTAAATGTCCATTAAAATGAAGTTAAGAGCTTAAGATGTAGTGGTCACATTCCTAACCCCAGTGCTTAGGGAGTGGAGGCAGGAGATTCCATGTCATCCCTGTCTAGATTGTGAGCCCAAGGCCAACCTGATCTACATGAGATTCTGAATATTGGAAGATTGGGCTGCAGGTGATTGTTAAAATCACAAAATGGAAGTTCTTGCATATCTAAGGCACCACTCAGGACTTTGGAACTATTTCTTAACAGGAAATGAATTCAATTTTTGACACAAAAGGAAAAAAAATATCTACAGTCTGGAAACTCAAAAGTAAGGTGAAGATCCTTGGGTACCAAGAAACCCTATATCCAGAGATAAGTCCTGCTTGCTTAAGGAAAGATATCAGGCTCATCCTTGGGGTTAAAAGAAGCAGTAAGCATCCATATAGTGTGACTGTGGGAACAGTGGGTTCCCAGTTCTGTGCTTATCATAAAAATTTCTATGTCTTCTCCAAAGCTGCCCAACATGAGAATTGTGACAGTAGGGAAGGCTTGGAAAAGAGCCATAATACTATCAAGTTATATTTCAGTTTCTTACTTCAAAGAATTGCAATTTAAATAAACCACTTCTGTTGAATTTTGTGAATCTGTATCTGGAATATGATTTGGCTATGGCACGGTTTCCAGCATTTTTTTCCTATATACTTCTAGCCTAGGAGAGGTGTATAACTCAAAGTTCTCTAGAGTAGTAGCGCTTAGATCTATGTATTAGAATAGAATACATACACACACATGTGCACACGCACACACACACGTATAACATATATATATATATATATATATATATATATATATATATAGAGAGAGAGAGAGAGAGAGAGAGAGAAGGAATTTATTCAAATGATGTTCAGGCTATGGTCCAGCTAATTCCAAAATGACTGGCGATGAATGGAATGTGTAGATGTCTGTGGGTGCTTAGTCCACAAAGCTGGATGTCTCCCCAGAGAAGCAGGCTTTAATACCAGTGAAGAAATAGACATGCTAGTAAGGATAGAGAGAAAAAGCAGGCAAAGAGCAAAAGCTTCCTTCTTTCAATTCTTCATATAGGTTTCAAGTAGAATATGTGGCCAAGATTAGAGGTGCACAAATGACCTGAATTAAAGATGTGTCTTCCCACCTCAAAGACCCAGATTAAAAATCTATGTTTTCCTACCTCCAAAGACACTGGACTACGGAAAAAAACTGCTGAACTCAATCAGCCAGTATACAGATCTAGATTAAAGACCCATATTCCTACTGAAAAAATGCAGATTAGAAGTGGATTTTTCTACTTCAAATTAAGCAAAAACTCCTTGCAAGTATGCCCACAAGTTTTGCATTATAGTTAATTCTAAATGTAGTCAAGTAGATGTCCAATAATAGACAACACAAGGAACATGGGAAAAGAGATTCAAATGGCAGTTTGAAAGCTGGGCAGGCTCCTGAGCAACTTGGGATCACAGGGGCAGGTGGGAAGGAGGTAGGGAAAATGAGAAGAGAAGAGGAGCAGGGAGGAGAATATGAGGGATTAGGAAGACTGACCTGGGGGAAGAATAGAGGAGAGCAAGAAAAGAGATACCTTAATAGAGGGAGGCATTATAAGTTTAAAGAGAAATCTGGCACTAGGGAAATGTCCAGAGAGCCACAAGGATGCCCCCAACTAAGAATCTAAGCAATAGTGCAGAAGCTATCTTAAATGCCCTTCCCCTATAATGAAATTGAAAACTACCTTAAATGCCATCTAGTAGCTGATGGAAACAGAAGCAGATACCCACAGCTAAGCACTGAGCTGAACTCCTAGAATCCAGGTGTAGAAAGGGAGAAGGGATGAGCAAAGGGGTCAAGGCCATGCTAGAGAAACCCACAGAAAGAGGTGACCTGACCAAGTGAGAGCACAAGGACCCCAGTGGTAAAGCTGGGAACCACCATTGGACCAAACCAATTCCTCTGAATGTGGGTGCCAGGTTGGAGGGCTGGGCAGTCTATGGGACCTCTGACAGTGGAGAGATACTCTCTCAGCCTAGATACAGGGAGGAAGGCATAGGCCCTTAGTCAAAAGATGTGACAGACTTTGATGCTCCCCCATGGAAGGCCTCAACCTCCCTGGGTAGTGGATGAGGGCTGGGATGGGGTTGTTTATAGGGGGCATGGAAGGATGGAAGGGACAGGGAGAAACTGGGATTAATATGTGAATTAAGATTGTAAATTGAAAGAAAGAAAGAGAGAGAGAGAAAGAGAGAGAGAGAGATGGGGAGGGAGGGAGGGAGGGAATGAATGAAGGAAGGAAGCAAGGAAGGAAGGAAGGAAGAAAGGAAAGAAAGAAAAAAGAAACAAAGCAGGGCAGGAAACATTGACCTTTCTACAGTTCACACATTTGTGGATGATTTGTTAATGCATGCCCCAGGTTACCAGAAGGGCTAGACCTAAAGTTGCTGTATATCCCTCTGTGTCCTACTTGCCATCCTCTAACTCCTCAAAGGTCTGTGCTTAACTATGTGACAAAGATTCCAAATGTGTTTGATTGTGTGTGTGTGTGTGTGTGTGTGTGTGTGTGTGTGTGTGTGTGTGTGTGTGTGTTGGAAAGGATGCCCAGAGGCATTTGTATAGAGATCAGAAGACAACCTTAGGTGGTATTCTATGGGTGCCATCTACGTTATTTTTTCAGATATGATCTCTCACTAGCATGAACTCACCAAGTAGACTAGCCCAACCAGTCAGTGAGTCCTAGTAATCTACTTGTGTCTTTCTCCCAAGCAATGAGATTACAACCACATACCATCACATATTTTGTGGGGTTCTATTTCTGGCCCTCCTGTTTGCTGGGAAATCCCTTAACCAACTGACTGTTCCAGTCTTCCCTAGCCATTTCAGGACACTATGAAGGTCGAAGACACTAGGAAAGTTCCCAGGCTTCATTCTAACTTCTTGACCACAGTGCATATTTCTGACTTCTGGCCTGCCCTTGCCTTCTGTTGTCATCTCTTCCCCACTGTGAGTCTCAAGAGCCATTGTCCATGCTCAGACAAGTGTCTAACAATGGCTTTTTACCAGTTCTCACATTCCCAACAGATCACATCCTATTAATGCAGATCCGTGCACATCTCCTAATAGTCTACTTGTCTGATTAAAATACATCAAAACATTAATATGCAAAGATTACAAAAACATAACCTCAGAAACATACTACTAAGCAACTACTTAGAAAGACCATCCTGAATTTTCAGGTTCACTAGCTTCACAGTAAAATCACTTCTATCACAGTAATGTATGCCTCCTATCCAGAGGCTACACTGTTTTAAAAGTTAGTGTTTATGAGTAAAAGAGGAAATAAATAGTTTATAGTCTGAAGAGATAAAGTGCTTGTTTTGTAAACACAAGCACCTGAATTCAGATACCATAATTGTCGTGAAAAAGATGTTCTTAGTAGCATGTGCTTGTAATGTTATTCCTGGGGAGAAGGAGACAGGTAGATATCTGGGGTTTGCTATTAGCCAGCTAACCTAGCCTGCCTGGAGACTTACAGGCCAGACATTTTGTTAAAACAAAATAATAAAAAATAACATTAATGGAGAAGAAGGATGGCAGCTATAGAGAAGTAACACCCAAGGTTGACCTTTAGGCTGCACACACATACCTGCACACACACTTGCACACATAACTGTATACCTACTCACACCCCATGTACACACACACCTACATACAAACTCACACACACCTGCATGCATTCTCACACACCTGTACACACACATCTGCATGCATACTCACACACCTGTACATCCATATCTTCATACATACTTACATACCTGTACACACACACCTGCACAGATATGCAAACACCTACACATGCAAATACACAAAAGGTTTTTATGCATGTTTTAAATTTAGCATTTATTCTGGACATGAATAATCTGTGGAATACCCACTGAGGCACCTGGTAATAGAACTTCCTATTATCCCTAAAAGTTTGCTCAGGGAATATTCTTAAACATTTGTGCCAAATATCATGCAACTGCAGAGTTGAAAGACACATTTTTCATTGCAAAGTGTCTTCTTTGCAGATTAAAAACTAGGCATTTGCCAATTCACACTGGAAGACAAATTCTTTATTGTATATAAATGCAAAATATATCTATTTATACTACCTGTGTAGCTCCTGTGTAGATGATTCGAGACTTATTAACATTGATGACACAGACAAATCCTGTGTAAATAGGAAGCCCTCTAAGAACCTCTCTAGAATTGCTCATGTTTACTCTGTCATGTTGTGGTCGGTTTGGAAACTTATGAGTATGGTACTAATATTTTTGTGTTTTTATTTATTTCCAGCATTTTAGAGGACAGAATATGGAGTTTGTAGTCAGAGAGTCAGTATCAGATTCTCAAATACGGTCCCTACCAGCTGGATGACTTAGAAGAATCTTTTTGTATTACATGAGCTCATTTGCAATATCTGTAAATAGATAGGTTTGGAAGCCAGCTGTTTCCCATTCAGTCTTTCAGCAACTGAGATAAAGTTTAAGGACAGTGTTTCGGGGAAAGTGGACTGAGGAGATGAACAGCAGTTTAGTACACGAATGTCTCTGTGGTGTTTCACCTTGTTTTGTTTTTAGGAAAAGAATGACAAATCAAAACCCCATGCCATCCTTTCCTGGCTAGACTACATTCCAAAATAACTGAATAGGGATAGGAAGCTTTCAATCTTAGTATGATTCAAACCTTCAAGTTATACTCATATCCCACAGAGATCTTACTGCTCCAAAGAAGTCTGTAGATACTATCTCATCTTCTATTTTATTACTTCATTGCACCTTCCCCTTAGGTCCTAAACAACCTCTCTAGTCTGTTAGTGAAAGGGGGGATACATTGGGAACCTCAGGTGGAAAATTTAAAAGGTCCTGATTAGACTGAAGTTTGTGTCCTGTCCATTTCTACTCAGAATACAGGAGTGCGCTTAGAAACCCACACAGGTTATGCTTTGCTTAACACCTTTCTCAGTGTGGCGGTTAGCCAAAATAACTGTCAACTTGATAAAGCCTAGTGCCATTCTGTGAAAGAGCTTCAATGAAGAGCTACATATTTTGGGTTGCTTGGGGGAATGTCTTTGGGAGATTGGCTAAATGTGGGAAGACACAATCCAGTCTGTGTATCCCCATTTCCTAGGCAAAGAGTCCTGAACTATTTAACAGTAAAGACATATAGCTAAGGAAAAGCATGCAAGCCAGCAGCACATTTGCATCCTATTCTCTCTCCTCTTCACTGTGGATGTGGCCAGCTGTTTCAAGCTTTTGCTACAGTGATTTCCCTGGTAAGATGGACTGTAACTTGATGGATGTAATTTAATGTAATATGATAGAATTATGTGCCAATAAACTCTGTTATCCCCTAAGATGCTTTTTGTTAGGGTACTTTATCAAAGTGAAAGAAAAGAAACTAGAATGCTTGTCTGCTTGGGACATTTCCATTCTTTTCTATCTCAGCTCCAGCCCCTCTAATGAGCATTTTGCTTAGATTCAGTTATTCTTGTTGTCAGTTGCAAACTAAGATTTCTACATTGCCTCACCACAAGTATCTCATAGCACATTGCACATGTATAAATGTCCATCTCTTTGTGAAAGTTCTCTCTCTCTCTCTCTCTCTCTCTCTCTCTCTCTCTCTCTCTCTCTCTCTCCCTCTCTCCTCTCGTTACTAGAGGGTAATATTGTTTCTGGAAGGAGGATACATGGGTTCATGCATGTAGTATAGGAAGGACAATTACCATTTAGGGGCGAATCCCACTCAGAACACTTTCTGTACATTAATTTCAGATCCAATGTGTAGATACTGGCCATCTATTCTCTAGGCTGCAATATTTTCAAGTCATAGTTGCTAAGTGCATGCTGAGTAAACTTAAACACAGACAAGAAATAAAAAGGGGTAGGAGCTGCCTGTGATTGAGATATTCCTGTGTCCTGAACTTGAGTGAGCACAAAAGTTTGGAATTAATCTTAGCATCCCAGTACACAACAACTAAAACTTGAAATAATATGAAAACCAGGTTTATAAAACTTATAATGGGGCTGGTGAGATAGCTCATTAGGTAGAGTGTTGGCTTTACAGCATGAGGACCCCTGTTTGGTTCCCAGAACCTATGTAAAAAGTCAGGTGTTGGTGTGACCTGAGAATCTTTGTCCCTGGGAAGCAGAGACTGGGGCCTCCCTAGGGCTCACTGGCCAGCCAGTTTAGGCTCAATTAAGTGCCATCTCAAAATCCACAATGGATGATGCCTAAGAAATGACACCTGAAATTTTCTTCTGGTCTTCAAATGCTCACTCACACTTCTGTATGCATACATATAAACATGTGTTCACACAAATCTATACCCACACACATGCAAAATTTTGCTATATACAAAATATGTATACACATACATACTCACATGAACTCATAGCCAGCCATTCCAGGGTTTTAATTCAAAACTCCTTAGTTGAGTCAGTTGAGGTATACAGTCTTAGGTCTCAAGACTTGTTAAAAAGAAAAAATTAAAAGGCAAACCTGAAGTTCAGAGAGGTTGGGGAGATTTTAATTCTAGCTTGAGCTAGATAGTGAGACCCATATTCAAACAAACCAACAAGTAAAAATAAGAGCTACAAGAGCATAATTAATTTTCCATTTTATACTATATCCTATGACCTCTACTCTTAAGGTCATTACCATAGATAGAGCTGTAACTCAAGACTTCATCTATAGAGCAGGGAATGAATCGAGCCAAGCACAATGTGCATTTGTTTCAGACTGTATTGCTCAGGTAGAAGCTGTGTTGTTTGGAAAAATAGAGCCTTTTCTTTTTGGTTTTTCGAGACAGGGTTTCTCTGTGTAGCTTTGGAGCCTATCGTGGCACTCGCTCTGGAGACCAGGCTGGCCTTGAACTCACAGAGATCTGCCTGCCTCTGCCTCCCGAGTGCTGGGATTAAATCATGCGCCACCAACACCCGGCATGCCTTTTATCTGGAATGAACCCTCAGTACTTGTGACTGCAGTGTTCTTTTTGTATGTCACATCCAATGAAAGTGGCATGGGTCCTTGCTTAACCTCGTTACCTCATTCTGACTATAATATGAGGTCACCGAGTGAGCTCTGACATTTCATTCCAAGAAATGATCTGCACATTGAGGAACTCATTGAGCAATGCATAAACTCTTCTCAGCATCCAAGTGCTCTGTTTTAGTGAAACGCCATTCCCTCCAAGGTGATAGGAATGGCATGGTTCTCATTGCTGAGTGCCAGTGAACTGACATAAAGACCAGGGAATCCTAGATCAGGCCAATCCTGCAGCAGCTACTGACCTGAATGAAGACAACAGAACTCTACCTCTCTGAACTTCAGGTGTGCCTTTTAATTTTTGACTTTTAACAAGTCTGTTTTATTTTATTTTAATGTGTGTGTGTGTGTGTGTGTGTGTGTGTGTGTGTGTGTGTGTGTGTGTGTATTTTGTGTGTGTGTGTGTGATGTAGGTACAGCTGTATTTGTAGGATGCACAAACATGGTCATATGCAGTGGCCAAAGGGTGATGTTATTGTCCTGTTCTATAATGCTTTACTCTATATCCTTGAGACACTGAGCCTGAGCTAGGCTGCTGCCCAGAAAGCCCCGGAAATGCTTCTGTCAGCTCTCCTCACAGTATGTGTGTCACTAGATAATAACAAGGCATGCTAAGCCTTTTACACAGGTGATGAGGATTCAAATTCTTGTCCTCACGCTTGCATAGAAAGGGCTCTCACCCCTGAGTCATTTCCCTAGCTCAATATTTTTTGGCCTTTCTAACCTGTGAAATGGAGATTTTTGTAGCTTCCTGCCGACTTGTGTGGGTGCTTAGCAAAGTCATGGCCTTTCTCTTTCCTGTATTTCTTTGCAATGTTGAAACTCCATAAAGCTGTATAGGGGGTGATCCTGTGTCACACGCCTAGGCTGAGTCTGGGCTAAAATAAAAACTATGGTCTCATTGGTGGAAGTTGTATAAAATCAGCAAGGGGAAACTCCCAAGGTGACCATTGCATCCACTGCCTTAGGTCTTCAGCTCCATAAAGAATAGCACTGTTTGCCATTGTTCTCTCCTAATTCTGGACAGGCTTCTTCTTAGTTTTTGATGACAAGTGACCTGAACTTATATGTAGAAACTATGTAGGTATTTTATTTTACTTTTTGAGACAAAGTCTCTGGTAGCCCCAGCCTGGCTTCAAACTTAATATAAAGCTAAAGGTGGTGTTGAACTTCTGAGATTTCAGCTATGCAAAATAATGCCTAGTTTATGGAGTGAGAGGAACCAAACCCACAGCTGTGCACCTGTCAGCCAAGCACTCTGCCAAGTGAGTCATATTTCTATGCCTCCTTGTGTAATTTTGAAGTGAATATGTAGATGAAAATTTGTAGCTACATTTAAGGCTTCCTTGTTACCATAATTTTGCATTAAGTTAGAAAAAGGAGTATTTTTATTATTTCCCTTGGTGTCTGACTTGTTCATTAAGAGATGTGCAAATATAAAGTCCTTGATTAGCCATAGAAGAGTCAATCTCAAGTTATAGTGGATTAAAAATATCCTTGAATTATGCTCAATCGTCTTAAAATCTGTATATCTCATTTTAAGAAATAAGATATTTCTGTTTTCCAAGCTTGCAACTCCTAGGCTCAAATAATATTCCTGCCTCAGTCTCCTGAGTAGCCAGGACTACTGGAGTATGCAATCAGGCTTCTTTTGTAAAGACTTGTGTTTGCACGTGAGGAGATGCACATGTGTGAAGTTGTTTAAGCATACAAGTGTGAGATAATCATAGATCATAGATCAAACTCTACTGTTGTTGCTTACATGCTGTCCTGGTAGTTTTTCAAGACCAGGTCTCTCTCTGGGACCTGAAGTATACAGATTGGCTGGGCTGCCTGCCAGAGAGCCCCAGGGATCTTCCTACTTCTGCCTGTTCACCCTGGGATTACAAACATGTACCACCACGCCTGCATTTTTGGCTTCTCTTTTAGAAAAAGAGCCACAGTTGCCCTTGTGAGCTCTCATGCTCTTACTCTTAGTTGCTTCTCAGTTGACATTGAAGAGGCAGCATGCTTTCCAAGTATCCCTGGGTCCCTAGCTTGCAAGGACTCTGTAACAGATGGAGATCAGTAAACAAAGTGAAGCAAAACATGCTCTCCATGCACCAAGGCAAAGTAGTAATGAAAGGTGGGGCAGCAGGGACTCAGAGCTCTGGCTTGTGCAGCATGTTGAACAAGAGAAAACCAGTTTTAGAGGCAAAAATGGCAAAGACCTATTTCTGTAGACTTACAGAAAGCAAGTATTTGGGAAGAAAATAATGTATTAAGGTTCTCTTTTTTAATAGCTTTCTTGGGAGGCATGTGTGAGCTGATAGGAGATGTTTTGGGAGAAGGAGTTATGTTCTTCTGGTAGGGATGAGGGTGGTGTAGATCAGCTTTTCAGATGAGTGCTCTAATTTCAGACAATCAGTGGAGAGAGCTTGTAACATGGGTAATAAAAGACCCAGAGATAGAAATTGGGGTTCAAGCTTCAAGCTGAAGTACAGAGAAGCAAAGCAGCCAAGCCAGTTGGTCTTATCTTTACCCTGCTGAAATGGCAATCCTGTCTCCATGAATCCTTAGAGGCAAAAGGTCTGGATTCCTGTCTCTTCCTCCTTATATTCCCTACTCCACCAAGCCATGTCACTCCTGTCTCCACACCCCTAGTGCTGGGAATAAAGGCCTGTGATCCCAGGTACTTAGATCAAACATATGAGCTCTGTTACTCTTGTGTTACCCATGGTAGCCTTGAACTCAGAGAGATCCATCTGCTTGTCTCCTAAATCCTGTGATTAAAGGTGTGCACCATCATTGCCTAGCTTCTACAGATAACTAGTGTGGCTGGCTTTCGTTTTCTGATACTTCAGGAAAACTTTATTAAATTATAAATAATGTATCACCACAGGAGATAGCTTCACTGGGAGTGTATTTTTAGTTGTCTATTATGGTGTGTATATAATAGTTACATATGATTTTTCAGGTGTGTGCACATGAATGTGTAGATCAGAGAATAATCATTCTTCAAGTGTTGTCCACCTTGATTTTTGAGGTGACATCTTTCAGGGATCTGGGTAGCCTAGCTAGTCAGAGAGCCCCAGAAATTTTCTTATTTCTACCTTTCCAGTTCCAACATTCCAAGTGAATGCCATAATTACCAGCAACTTTATTTTATTTTTTATGGTTTAGGGGATTGGACTCAGCGGCTCAAACTTTCAAGGAAATTATTTTATGGATGGAGCTATCTCCTAAACCTCCTAAAGTTTTTAATATGATTCTGTTGTTATTTATTTTGTTTGGTTTATTTGTTTTTCCTTAAATACCACCACAAGCGCAGGCGTGCGCACACATACACACACACACACACACACACACACACACACACACACACCAGTATTAAATGGCTTGTTTTAAAGTGACATAGTCTGGTCTTTAATGGCCTTTTCTGCCTCTGAGAAGGCCACGTCTTTATCAGCTATCATGATGTTAAATTCAGAGCTGTCAGCCTCCAAAAGGTCCTTTATAAAAATGCAAGAAAGGGCAAAAATGATTAGCCAGACCAGGGTCTTCTTATAGGATGAGTTGGAGAGTGAGCTTCATGGACAGAGTCCCTATGGCTGCTTTTGGTAAGGTAAACTCCCTGGAAACACAAAGATTAAGATGACAAAAGGAAAAAACAAAAACAAAAAAACCAAGCAAACAAACAAAAAGATGACAAAAAGATGAAAAACCAAAAGCAGACATGGCATCTGGGATTTATTTGGAGTAGAGGATATTGGTAGCAAAATTTTCAGCACCTGACAAGGAAAAGCAAGTTGTGGAAAGGTAAACTGGAGTTTGGTTTATTTGTTTTCTTTTTAAATTAAATTAGAAACAATATTATTTTACATATTAATCCCAGTTCCTCCCTGACCCCACTAAACCAGGGAGGGCATGGCCTTCCATGGGGGATCATCAAAGTCTGTCACCTCATTTGGGGCATGGTCTAGGCCCTCCACCCAACCACCCTCTCCCCACCCCCGCTGTGTGTGTCTAGGCTGAGAGAGTATCCCTCTATGGGAAATGGGCTCCCAAAGTCCATTCATACACTAGGGATAAGTAGTATTCCACTACCAGAGGCCCCATAGATTACCCAGGCCTTCTAGCTGACACCCGCATTCAGGGGGCCTGGTTCGGTCCTATGCTTGTTTCCCAGCTGTCAGTCAGGGGGCCAAAGCATTTTCACTTATTTTTATTTGTATGTGCATGTGTGTGTGCCTGCTTGTCTCTATGTGTACCATGCATACATAGGTAGCCACAGGCCAGAGGGGATGTATGAATCCCTGGAACTCTAGTTCCAGGACTTGTGAGCTGTTCATTGTGCTACTGGGAATGGAACCCAGGATCTCTGCGGAGCAGCATACATACTCAGTGGCTGAGGCTCCCTCCAGTTCCAACAGAATCATTGTAAGCTATTTCTGAGAGCAGCATTTTTAGTCTGATGACCGGTCACCTTGGGAATCATGGTTTTCAGGACTGTGGTAAGCTTGGGGACTGCTCATTGATGTAGTTAGTGGAACACTGTCATTGAAGCTATGCCAACTGATATTCACCTGAGCCCATCATAAATATAAGGTGCCTCTTCTTGCATGTTCCTAATGGGATGGACTTCATTAAACAGTTTTTACTCTCTATGTTTGCATATTCACTTTTTAGTCATAGCATATTATTAATATTGCTTACTGTGATTTCAAGGTTTGATTTACTTCATTGCAGAATGATAGGTTGTCCTGTTTATCACAGATACATAAGTCTCTGCACTTGTATGTAGTGACTGCTGTATATAGTATATAGTGATTGCTGTATATACTATATAGGGACTGCTGTACATAGTATATAGGGACTGCTGCTGTACATAGTATATAGTGACTGCTGTGTATAGTATATAGTGAATGCTTTCAATAGTATATAGTGACTGGTGTTTATAATGACTGCCATATATACTATATAAGGATTGCTGTTCATAGTAAATAGTGAATGCTGTACATAGTATATAGTGATTGCTGCCAGAGACCACCTTTAATAGCTGGGTTCAAAGAAGACTGTGTAGTATAGATGAGGTTTGGGTAGAGGTGAAGCTGGAAGAAGGTACCAGTCTTGGCATTTCCAACTCACCAGAAGTCACCTGGCAGGCACACTGTTAAGTGCATACATACCATCAGAACCAGCGCTCTAATTCATTGTAGCCCAGGAGCCCAAATCTCTGGCTCCTTCTTTGTGCTCTAATATTGCAACCTGACATTTTGCCATGTCTTCTGAGTTCATTCTGTGGCCAGGAACATCAAAAACTGTGTTTTCTTCAATGCAATCCACTAACAGTCTTTTAACTGAGTTTTGTGATTCTCATTAATTTCAATATTATTTTTACTCTCTTTGTTTAAACAATCCCAAGTCAAATTCTCAAAAATCTATTGCACTGGGGGTTTGAAAGCCCCAATTAAATAAATGGCTGCTAAATAATATGCTCCACAAGAATTTACTTAGTTACTAGACTTAATTTGATCTTATTTGTGTCTACAGAAAGCATGAGTACATCTGTAATTAATTGTAATCATGTGGCAAATACACTATCACCCAGCACATCACAGGGAAAAAGAGACATAGGATTGGAATACTTTTAATTATTTCTTTTATTTTTGAGATTATGACTTCATCATTTACCTTGTTACTTTTCTCCCTCAAAACCTTTCCATATACCCTCTTTGTTCTCCTTTTAATTTATGTCCTCTTTTTAAATTAACTATTGTTATGAACATATATGTATAGGTATAGGTATAGGTATATGCATATGCATATGTATATATATATAGAGCAGAATACAGGCAACCATAGGCAGCTAAGAAGAATTGAAATGTTTTTAAGGCATTAAAAACATGTACTGAGAAGCTAAAGAGACAGTTGCCTGGGTAAAGAGCTTAACATGTGTGCATGAACAGCTGAGTTATTATTCCCAGCAGCCACCACCAAGAGTCAGGAATAGTGGCATGTACTTACAATCTCAGTGCTTGAGGGGGGGCAGAGAGAGGTGATCTCTGGGACTCAGTGACCAGCCAGTTCAGTCAAATTGGTTGAGCTTCAGGTTCAATCTCAAAAACCAGGGTTCAAAAGCTGATTATATTTTTCAGGGAATTAAGGTGCCTGCCAACAAATCTGAAAATCCGAGTATCATCCCCAGAACCCACAAAAAATGAAGGAGGCCACCAACCCCAGCACGTTTTCCGAAGACCCTATATGTACTCCACTGACATGAGCACATCAAATTTAAAAGGGGGTAGGCAACAAGTAGAGTGATTGAGAAAGACACCTGATGCCAATGTCTGGGTATTGCATGCACACATGAACACACACACACACACACACACACACACACACACACACACACACACACACACACACACGCACACGCAAACAAATACACACACACACAAACACACACACACACACACACACACACACACGCAGGCACACACAATCATGTACTGTGTTCCATATTTGTTTTCTTAGTTTTAAGGTAGGAATATAAATGCCAAAGCTGCAAAACTATAGCTCTAACCTTGGTACTTGAAAAGGTGAGGTCTAAATAAAACTATGTCGCTGTTTGAATACTATCATTATCTCTAATGAGAGAGAACATCACAAGGACGTTTCAAATTGTACCTTAGGCAATAAATTATCTGCCAGAACTGTACTCAGACACTTTCTCTCAGATATGAAAACATGGATCTCTCTTCTCTGTCTGGTCACATCACACATCTGCTCTGTGTAAAAATTTATCCTGAAGAGTCCTGGTGTGTCTACTATAGTCCTTGTCACTGGGGAGTGCAGTGCTTTGCATAAATTCCTCATAGTAAGCCTTCAACAGCAATGCTCACTTTACTGGTTATGTTTTTAGTAAAGACAAACCTTTGGCACCTCCAAAGCATCTTTGTGTGCATAAGAGTGTGTGTATGTGTTCATGTCTGTACATGTGTGTGCATGTGTGTAGAGAGGACAACATTCACTGTCATTCCTCAGTCACCATCCACCTTGTCTTTGGAGACACTTGAATGGAACACATTAAGTAGGTTTGGCTAGTTGGTCAGGATCCATAGCACTTCCTGTCTGCAGTCCCCCTTGCCCAGATTACAAGCATGTTTCACCAGCCCTGGCTTTTTACCTGGATTCTGTGCAGTTGAAGTCATATCATTTTCATTATACAGTAAGCACTTTGTATGTAAAGCTACCTCCCCAGTCAATTTAGAAACAGAAAAAATGTATATACTGAAGGATTAACACCTACACTGACAGGGACAGTAAGGACATCTGATAACATTTATTGAAGAATCAGAGGGTTTCCTAGAAGGAGAAGGGAATTTAGGTTGTATCAGTACAATGGTTGTCTGTTTACTTGATACAGGGTTTTTCTCTGTAACCTAGATCTGCCTCATATTCATGGATACCCTCCTGCCTCAGCTCTGGTGTGTCATCATATGCCACTTTCCCCAACTTTTTTTAATTGCCAAAAATATCATTTTCAGAAATAATAAGTACCTTCATTTTCATTGTATTTATTTGCATTTGTTTTTCTAAATCCCCTCCTACATTTCAGTATTCATTTTTATAGACTGTCTTGCATCTTTACTTTTAACTAGGAAAAAATTGGAAACATTGCTAGAGGTAAAGTAGGAGCTAGTCAGGCTCCACTTATCCCCAGTGTCAGAGCCAATGAAAAGCATGCTAAGGATTGCACACCAGGGAATATGTTCCAGGTGACCCCAGGCCTCTGAGAAAGAAGCACTAACATCCCAAAGCAGAGACATGCCTAGAGTTGACTCTGAAATACCTGATTCTACAAGGAGAGACAGACTGCATGTCTGTGGGTCTGTAAACTCCCCAATGTTTCAGATTCCAAAAGATGGCAAGTACTATTCTCACTTCCTCAAATACCTCATATTTCCAGGCTTAGAAGTATCAGTTAATTCAATGTGACTCTTCTCAACATTCCTGAGTATTCCCTGAGTCACAAGCTAGCAACGCTCCTTCCTCACTTTCTCTCAGTACTCAACACCCACCCCTTCTCACCAAAAAAGTCTTAAAGAACACATCTCTGTTGTTCTGAGTAATCTCAACTCCTTTCCTTTCACTTTGGGCTCCATCATGTTCTCTATTTGATTAAATAAATCTTGTGTCCTCATGGACAGTCTGCCTCCATGTCCTCTATCAAATTGTAGACTTTATATGAATGTTTTGTGATATCAGTGTTGGTTTTCCTATTTGACCTCTTATCATATTTTAACATTAACTTATTTACTTGTTTCTTTTATTCCTTCATTTTAAGTGTGTTTAATGGTTTTATTTTACTATTTCTGAATTTGCATCATTGCTAGGGTTATTGCCACTTCAAATTTACAAATAAGCTGACTCTTCTTTTCCCCCAAGCACATTCATGTTCTCACTGTTTAATATCTAAGTCTGTGATTCCCTTGTAATTTGATCCTAGTGCCCAGTGTATAACTGGGTGCAGGGTTACCTCTTTCCCTATTGCTTCTTAGTCATCTGAGCAACACCAAATAAGGACTCAGAAAAGGGGCCAGACCCAGCTGAACTTCATGTTGGGTCAGCTCATAGAGACTGCATCAGAAACACGAATTCTGTGAAGTATCTCAGTATAGGGACACTTATTCTTTCTATCTTCTAAGCATGGTTTAAAGTTAATTCAGATCCAAGGCCATGTAGACGAGGCGACATGGCACAACTACAGTGTTAAGTTCCACCCAGGCTAGATGTGTGGAAAAATCGCCTTTTTTTGTTGTTTGATTGAGTTTGTGTTTTCGAAATAGGGTCTTAACCTTAGCCTTGGTTGGCTCTGAGTTCCCTATGTAGAACAGTCTGGCTTCAAACTAATGGAGCTCTGCTTCTTAATGGACCTTGATTACTGTTCTAATAACCCCTCTGAAGAGAAGCTGGCATCTCTGCCCACAGGCAATAATAAGGCTACCCAGAGGCACAAAGACATACCTGGCTTCTAGCCATAGAAGAAATTAGATATTTTTCTTTGGGGTCTTTTTACCCAAAAACGTCTTAGCTAATTTTCACTTCATGTATTACATACCTGTGTCAGAAAATTCAACAAAATCTGTGGTCTGGCCAGGTGGTGGTTGCACACACCTTTAATCCCATCACACGGGAGGCAGATCTCTGTGAGTTTGAGGCCAGCCTGGTCTACAGAGCTAGTTCCAGGATAGGTTCCAAAGCAATACAGAGAAACCCTGTCTCAAAACAAGAACAACAACAACAAAAACAAACAAACAAACAACAAACAAACAAACAAACAAAAAATCTGTGGTCCGTAAGAATGTCCCCTGTGTGCTGTCCTGTCTGAAAAGACATTGTAAGTGCATTTCTATGCATTTGTAGTCTCCTGTCACATATCCCTTGGGGCATGCTAAATTAAACTTATGCAGAAAAAGGAATACGGTAATGTAAGTCATGCTTGACCTAATTTGACACAACTAAATTAAAGTTTCAACAATAATTTAAATTCACAATGGCAATAAAGAATTGAACACAAAGTAAACACACACTCAGAGAAAAACAACAACAATGAAAAAAAAAACTTGGTTGGTAATGGTGTACACCTTTGATCTTAGCTTTCTGGAGAGAGGAAGAGGCAGGTGGATATCTGTTAGTTCCAGGCCAGCCTAGTCTACAGAGCTAGTTCCAGAAGGACCAGGGCTACAAAGAGAAAGTAGTCTCTTGTAAAACCAAACAAACAAAACCAAGATAGTAAAACAAAACAAAAAAGCAAGCACTGGAAATAAGAACAAGAAAAATTTGAAGGGTTTAGAGTGCACAGATGAAAGGAAGAGAGAAAGTAGCAGATCTGAAGAGTTGAATCCATATAGAGAAGCAGCGGGTCCTGAGGCTGGAGAGATAGTTCAATGGGAACTATTATACCTGCCATGAAGGACTGGACTTAAATACCCAGGACCCACATAAAAGCCAGTGTTCCTACACTGGACTGTCAGAGGCCTGCTAAACTGTGACTTATTCAGTGGAAAACAACAGGGGACCCTGGATCAAACAAGGAGAAAGATGAGAACAGATACCTGAGGTTGTTATATGACCTCCATATGCAAATCTTGGGATACTGTGATGGTTAGATTTTGTCAACTGGACCCAAGCTAGAGTCATCTGAATAGAGGGGGCTTCAGTTAAGAGAATGCCTGCATAAAAAGGTCTGAGTAGAACAAGAATTAGCAGAAGTATTTGATAGGTTATAGCTTAAGTAGAGTAGAAATTTGTATGTATTTTTTGTAGGAGACTAAAGAGGAACTGAATAACAAAGGCCACGATAATATTAACAGATTTTCCAGGTGACAATGTAACCATTTCACTTACTTTCTTTGGATCTCTGTGAGTTTGAGGCCAGCCTCGTCTCCAGAGCAAGTTCCAGGATAGGTTCCAAAGCTACACAGAGAAACCCTGTCTCAAAACACAAAAAAGAGAAAGAAAAAAAGATTCTGCCCTGACTTCGCTAGATGGTGAACAACATGTTCAAGTTGAAGTAAACCCTTTCCTCCCAAAGTTGCTTTGGTTCTGGTGTTTTATCACAGCCACAGAAACCCTAACTAAGACATGCAGCACACTGGTGTGAAAAATGCAAACACATACATTGTGCACATGCATAAACACACACACACACATACTAGTTCAATCTAAGAAAAATTTACATTGCAAAATTATCTCAAGCATGTAGAAACTGCAGGTGGTACCCAGTTCTGCAAGTGGAGTTGAAGCTGTGAGTTTTATGAAAAACATAGCTCTGTCTGAAAACATAAAAGTAGATCACTAACCCCTCTTCAACCACTGTGAAGCTTTGCTTGCCTTTGTGGCATGCAGTAGAGGCTCCTAAAATATCTCAAGTATGAGAGGCATTTGGAGACCTCAAGATGAGCTGGAAGCCAGTATATGGCATAGTCCTGGCAACAAACAAAATGGCAGCTCAGGGGGATCTTATAGTTGACATTTTTTTGAGATTGTATCTTCCTATATATTCTGGTTGGATTTATACTATGTAAACCAAAGATGACCTAGAATTCATGGCTATTCTGCTACTTCTTACTCCCACAGGCTGGGATACATCCTTTTAGAACTTTTATTTTATTATTTAATTGAAACTAGGGAATTGAAACTAGGCTTCCTATGTGTATCCTAGGATGCCATCCTCTTGGGTATAAGAGCATCCTAGAACCATGGGATGAGTAGGATCATCTAACTTGACTTTGATCTTGAGATTTCAACCACTCTAGCCTGTGCATCCCTGCCAACTGTATGTAATTCTGCCCCAGCTGCACCTACCTGATCTTATGGTCAAAGGAGTTCCCACAGAATTTAGAGGCTGTCTTCTTTGGTGTTAAATTGAGACTTTCAGGTATGTCTGTGTTGGTTTGATCAGGAATGGCCTCCATTGCCTCATATTTGCCTGTTTGGTCATTAGAGAGGCACTACTAGGAGGTGTGGCCTTTTCAGAGTAGATGTGGGCTTGTTGGACAAACTGTGTTATAAGAGTTGCCATAGGGGGAGGACCTAGGCCCTGCCCCAAATGACTTGACAGATTTTGATGGGGGGAGAAGGAAATTAGATCATTTCTAATTTAAATAAAATATATAAAATAATTTCTATTTAAATAAAATGTATAAAACTGTTTCCAGTTTAAATAAAATTCATGAAGAAAAAAGATCTCTGAGGTAGAACTTTTCCATCAGACTCTCTCCTAATGAGGCCAGTGGCTTCTACCTCTGGAAGCCATCCATGACCTGTGAAGATGGTGGCCACTACATTTTAATAATCTAATCTTGGCTATCATTACCTCATTCCCTTGAACTATAAGTCAGACACAGCCCTTTCTCCTTCAAGTTGGTTTTGTCAGATATTTTGTTACAGCAATGAGAAAATTAACTAAGACAAGCATGAGTATCTGAATAACAGGAAGTATCCATCATGGAAATTACCTTAGGTGTGGTCAGCAAGGGTAAAATCACTTTTGCAAAGTAACACAGGTACTAATTTGTGGGCAAACTGCAAACACTTACCAGTTCATTTCTAGGGTTCATGGGTTATTTGTGTGTGTGTGTGTGTGTGTGTGTGTGTGTGTGTGTGTGTGTGTGTAATATTTACAATTTTATTTAGTGTATGTGTGTGTTTCTGTGACTATATTTTGTGATTGTGTGTGTACTGTAGAATAAATGTGGAGGTTAGAGGGGAAGCTGCAGCAGTTTGCTTTCTCCACCATGTAGGTACCAGGAATAGAACTCATGGCATCACGCTTACCTGCTAATGTCCTCACTGAGCTATCTCACTGATTCAGTGTTCTCCGAAGTTAGGTGAATGCTCAGATGCTGGCTGCTCTTTCCCTTTCATGCTCATGAAAAAACAATGGTGGCAACTTCTTTCATATGCTTGTCCTCCTATGAGTTTGGTGTGTTCCATGATGGCTACCCATACTAATTGACATTCACATGTGTGATGCACACCAAAGTGCTTTGCACAGATTCTGAAGATAATATTCTTCCAAAAGAGCACAGTGGAGATACAGGTTTTAGCAAGAATATATACAGCTTGTTGTGTTCAGTATAGGGCAAATGCCATGGCACTTTTATTTACCTCTGCTTCAGAAAGTGTACATGAATACAAGAGAAAGTTCCATGGATACAAGTATAACCTTGAATTCACTCCAAAAGTATGAAAATATTCCAACTCTCAGGCTTCAGGACTTGACTGGTAATGAATTATTTGAAGTGCTCCTCATACTTGATCATGATGAATGGTAGCTTCATATTCCTGGGATGGGGCATTAGTCACAGGGGCAGAAGTCAGCTAAGGTGACAAGCTTGTACTCTATCTTGAAGGATGTTAGGAGCCACTGAAGTGTTTTAAGCATGGCTAAGTGACAATTCAATGCACACATGCTGCTCTGAACTATGGGATTTTGTGTGAAGTATCAAATATAAATTTTTTATGCCTAAGATGGTTAATGTGTCTCTCAAGCCATCACCTTTACATTCTTCCAGATCAGTTAGTGTTGGTTTAATGAGATTAATATCTATCAAGTCTACAGCTTGATTAAAGATCCAAGTTATGTGACCCCTGTGACCTCTTCCTGTTCCTGTTCCTGAGTGAGCATGCATGGACCTCTGTGCCTGCCCTGGCCTGTAAGCTTGAGGACACAGACTGATGGTCTTATCTGTGTCTCTATCACTTGGTAAAACCATACTTGTTGACATACATCTATAAATTAGCACTTCTTAGGTGAAAATGGATTGAACTTGGATATAATATTCTATAAGTTAATTTCCTAAGTTTGGCATATATGATGTAAGAGAATGTCCATTTTGGCAGGAGGCTATTTCAGTTGTAAAGTGCTTGCTTTGCAAGCATGAGGACCAGAGTATATTCCATGGAACATGTAAAATCAGGCATGGTGTGCACATTTGTAAACATCATGTTGAAGGGTTGAGAGACCGATCCTTAAGGCTCACTGGCCAGGCATCCTATCCAAGTATGCAAGGAAAACAAAAAGTTGTGACTAGTAAGAAACAACCACTGGTGCTGACTATTGGTGTCACACACAAACACACAAATACATTTACTCACACACACACACACACACACACACACACACACACACACACACACCACGACAGTGTCTTCATATTTGATTGCTAAACAGATGTAACACTGTATGTGAATTTTAAATTCACTAGTCAAATATGTGTTGAACTCTGCTGCCATTTAGAGATAAGCCAAATGTCACATGACACACAGCCATAATTCTTAAATGTTCTTTAGCACATTCTAGAAGATAGACCAGTGTGTTTGGGAACCTAGCTTAGAACATTGTGGGGACATAGTGGAAGAATATAAATAAACAAAACCCAGGAACAGATAGGAGGGTGGATTTTAGGATGGATGTATCTTAGAGATGGGCTTAAAAGAATGAATGGATGAATTATAAAAGTAATTTTATGTGATGGTTATATTTTACTGCTAGCCTGACACAGCCTGGATCACCTGAGATGAGAGGATCAAGGAGGAATTGACTATTCTTGGTTGGTCTAATAAAATGTTTTCAGGGGATTGTCTTAATAAGTTAATTGGAGTGGGAAGACCCAGCCTACTTTGGACGACACCATTCTCTAAACAAGGTGTCCTTATTTTAGTTAGGTTCCTATTGTTATGATAAAGACCACAAGAAAAGGGCTCATTTCAGCTTACAGCTATATTTCATCATGAAGGGAAGTCTGGGAAGGAACTCAAGACATGAACCCAGAGGCAGGAAATGAAGCTATACCTCTTACTGTCTTGCTCACATGGCTTGTTCATCCTACTTTCTTATGCTACACAGGACAATATTCTGAGGGGTAGCATTGCCTCCAATGAGCTGCACCCTTCTACATCAATTGTTAACAAATAAAATGCCCTATAGAGTTCCCTCCACTGCAGTCATGTGGAGGCATTTTCACCACTGAGGTTCTGTTTTCCAAAATGACTCTAGCTGTTTCCAGTTGACAATAGCCCACCCAGTATAGTTTCTAAACCATTTGAGGAGAAATTAAGCAGTGTATAAGCAAGCCAGCCAGTAGACAAACATGCATTTGCTTCTAAGTGTATTTGGTTGTGAATGTGATATGATGAGCTGCCTCAAGTTCCTGCAACTGTGATTTCCCCCAGTGATAGACGGCAACTTAAAACTGTGATATAAAATAAGCCTTTTCTCCCATATGTTGCTTTCTTGTCAAGGTGTTTTATCACAACAGAAATGAAACTAAAATAGGGTGTAAGTCCATGAAGCACCAGAACCCCTGGCTGTAAAGGCTCTTGAGGCTGTACTGGAAGGGAAAGGAAGAAGCCTGAGGAGTAGGCTTAAGGATGAGCTACTGACACCTGCACATGGATATTAGGAGCCAAGTAAAGTTTGTCTTTCTGTCTTTCCAGCCATCTACGAGCAATCCTGTGAGGTGTACAGATACCGAGGGAACAAGGCTGGCTTCTTCTATGTGGACTCTGATGGCAGCGGGCCACTGGGACCTCTCCAGGTGTACTGCAATATCACTGGTAAGGGACGTGTTTTCCCAGCATGCTTAACTTGGGCAGCTGCTGGTATGAGATGACAAGGGACACACGAGTGAACAGAACCTTACAGGACTAGCTCCAGGGCTGTCTTGACAAATATTAGAAATTAGGTTAGTAATTTTCAAGAAAGAGTGCAGAGGGAGGTTGTTAAGGGTTGTGATATTATTCCCTGAAACAAGAATGAATCATCTACTGTCCTCTGTGGGTCATGTCAAGGTCACCTTCTCTGTTAAAACTCAACAACAAAAATAAAAGGAAGAAAGAACAAAGTACACAAACAAAAACAAGGCATGAAAGTCAGTGGGAAGTCCTGATTCACAAAGGGGAAAATTCATTCACAGATGGCTCTGTGGAATGTGTATCTGGTAAGTCCTACCTTTCTGAGCTTCAGTGGTTGACAATGAAATGGGAGCCAGATTACTACCAAGGAGCTGTGAAGACCATAGATAACCAGGTGTGTTAGAGCAGCAAGTAAGCCCTTACCTTAAAAGGGGAAAGAGATAGTTTATTCTGTAACCAAAAAAAGTGACCAACTTTGTCATGAGAACACGGATGTAGGTTACCAAAAATTCCATGTTCGATGTTTCATAGTGATTTATTGCAAATCAGGATACTTTTCTATATACTAGTCAACTGTCAGGTGGGAGGATTTCAGGAAAGCTAACTGTCTCTGTTCTGAGCCTCACATGCTGTCTGATGGATTTCTTAGACTTTGGGTTCATGAAGTATAGGTGTCACTTCATATATTTCAGAGACTTACAAGAATGTTACATTATGCACAGATATGAGTAATGAGTTACTGTTCAACAGGCCAAGATTTCCTAAGTTAAATGTGTACTGGATCTAAAACATTTTGACTTGTTCCTAATCACTAAAGTTCAAATCAATTAGATTTGCACAATATTCAATATAGGTACAGCTTCTTTTTCTGGGAATTGAAGTTCCCTTGCAAATCATCATCATTACCATCATCATCATCTTCATCAGGGAAAGTGTTTTTTATGGAATACCCTGAAAGCATGTAACTTTTTATAAATTAATTGCATAGGTCTAGAAATGGCATATGAGGTTGAGCAGGTAAGGGCCCTTGGTGCCAAGTCCAATGATCTGAGATTAATCCATGGAACCACATGGTAGGAGAAGAGAACTGACTTTGACAAGATTCCCACATGCTGTCCACTGATTTCCACAGATTCTCATTGGTACCCATGTGCCCTCCCCACAAGTAAAGTAAATATTTAAAAGTGGTATTATATGATTAATATATTCTATAGTATAATTTCACAGTGCCAAACATTAATGTAATAGGTTTTTAAGCATTTAGCTTTGCCAGTAGTCCTAATATGACTGTCAATAATTAGCACTTTTCTCTCTCTCTCTCTCTCTCTCTCTCTCTCTCTTTCTCTAACACACACACACACACACACACACACAGATTTTATTTCAAGCGCTGGTCTTCAGATATGCCAGATGCACCATATAATGATATATCATATCTCACTGAGTATTTGCTCTGCAGTCTTCTCTTCAGTAAGGCAGCATACCTGTAGATCTCTTTCTAGCCAGCTAGTGTCCAAGGCACTAAGGCCATGCAAAGAGATGGCACAGTGGCTGCCATGTGACAATAAACTTAGGAACACAGCCATGAGATGCTGTAGGCAGAATGCAGTGTAATCACTGCAAGAAGTGATGACAAATCATACTCAGCTGTTTTTTCCAACTGAAGGTAAGAACCGGACACTGGCCAATGAAAGAGCTCATATTTTACTGTTGTTGTGGGTTTTCTTGTTTCTTTTTTGTTTGTTTTCCATATTATTCCATCTAGTGAAGAGTGGCTGTATGCTAGGTACTTTGCAGTTGCCTTACAGCAGGAACAGAAATTGTGTTCTTTGTTTTCTTGGTTGTTGCTCCCTAGTACTACTCAACAACTTAGTCTAGGGCTGAGACTGTCAATGTGTCTTGGTTCTTTGTAAAAACATAACTCACACGTAGATTCTTAGTGAAGAAAAAAAATAAACGAATTCTATGCTACCCTGGTAAATTCTAATTCACTAAATATACTTGTCCTAAGATTTCTAAGGTGTTTATATGAAAATTCTCTCTGCTTCTTGCTTTTCAAAAAGAGGTATTTTGGTAAAAGACAAGACAAAGGAGACAAATGCCTACTGCTGAGTAACAGGAGTCACATATATCCAGGAGTTGTGGGATGGCTGCCAACTACTGAGCTCAGACATTTCAGGGAGTTTATTTGGAACTTATAAATATTATCTGTTAACTCTACCAGGAAAACTCTAAGCAAATAAGCTTTTTAAAGAAATCTCCATCTTGTATAGAAGAAAGAGAATATCAGAATTTCATGACTTGCTGCAGGTAGCAAACCAAGCAGCTATCCACCCAGCTGGGACGATGACTGCCCTCTTGTCCAGTCATAATCCATACCCCTGAAACATTAGCCAGACACCCTATATTGCATATATTTTTACCTTAATCAGCTGATGTGGGATAATCCCGTATGCTGTGAATATGTATTCCTCTCATTGGCTAAATAAGAAGCTGCATTGGCCTATAGCAATGTGGAATAAGACTAGATAGGAAAGCCAAACTAAAAACAGGGAAGAGAAGGGTGTAGTTGGGAGAGACAAGTCAGCCACCAAAAAAAACAAGATACCAAGGACTTGTAAAGTCAAGGCTACATGGCAGAACTTAGATTAATAGAAATGTGTTAATTTAAATGTAAGAGCTAGTTAGTAATAAGCCTGAACTATAGGCCAACTTCATTGTAATTAATATATTTTTGTGTGCTAATTTGGAACCAGACAGTCAGGACAAAAGAAAAGTTCTGCCTCTGTTTACAGTCAACATTTTCATTTTTGGTTACAAAATTAATAAATGCTTATTATTGAAAATTTTAAGAATGGAGAAACCTATAAAGAAATCCTAAAACAAATCAGAATCCAAAATCAAGATATTAAGTTACTAAATTCTTAGAACTGTAAAGATTTTTTCTATAAATGGATTTGTGCATTTAAACACAATATACATTTAAAGCCCGTATTTGTATTTAATGTTCCATTAAAACATGTTTTGATATTAAAATGTGTATATTACAATAGTGCAAAACATTAAACTCTCCAAAATAATACAAGAATAAGAACATTGAAGGCTTTATTCATTCTGACCTGTGTTTCTGAAGCCTGTCTCTCCTGGGGCATATTGTTGGATAGTTTATCCAATCATAGCTAAAGAAGAACATGTAGTTGATCATATAGCTTCCTGATTTGGTGCTGTAGTCCTGGAGGAATTAGACCTTGGGACCTGTGTCCTGATGATACTAGAGAAATCCGGATTTCCCTCTTGGGGTTCCTAGTTTCATTAATTAATTGAAGAATTTAAGAATAAGACAAAAGGGAAAAATAAGAGAGTTTTATTATAGCTGATAAGAAAACCATCTCATGTCAGGGAAAAGGTGTACATCTTAACAGCTACCCAGAGAAGGAAAATGATGAAGAAAGGGAAAAGTGTGATTCTTGAATTAAGGAATCATAGAAATCAGTTATGTTGTGACAAAGAGCAATATGGGAGGGGAACCTTATAGAAAGGGTGAGGACAGCCCCATTTCTTTCTTTCTCCTTTATTCTATTCTAATTTATGTGATGTATGTTAGACTGAAGCCCTTTCCCTTTAAATCCATAGCAGTTTGTTGCTGAGGAAACAGCCTTACTATCCAGTTTAACTAGCTATGGCCCCTTCTTAGGATTTACAGCTTCTACTCTAAATCCAGGAAACATGCTCCCCTTTCCCTCCTATACTTGCTTCACTGCCCAGCTTTTCCCAATGCTTTTTCATCTCCAAACATAGAAGTGGAATATGTTTTGGAGTTGCACTGGAGTTTGAATCCAAATGCTTGGACATTATAGTCATTTAACCTTGGACAAGTTATTTAATCAGTCTACATTTGGTTTCTTTGTCAGAAAAGTAACGATGATAAAAGTGGTTGTCTTTTCAGATAAATGTGAAAATCTCAGTATATAGGCTGAAGTGGTTACTTCTCTCGTTGCTGTGAGAAAATACCAGACAAAACAGCTTGAGGAGAAAAGGATGTGTTTGACTCACAATTTAAAGATCCAGGCCATCATGGGGGTGAGGGAGCATGGCAACAGGAACATGAGGCAGCTGGCCTCATTATATCCATATGCAGGAAGCAGAGAGAGGTGGACACTGACACCCTTCTTGCTTTATTCATTCTATTCACTCTGGGACCTCAGCCCAGTGAATAGTGTCATCCATGCTTAAGAGGCTTTTCTCCTACCAAATTCAATATAAAAAGCCCCCATAAGATGTGTTCAGAGTCCTAGATGAGTCTATAACCTGCCAGGCTTGCAGTTAGTATTAACCTTTGCACACATGAAATCCCAATTCCAGGCAGTCTTTCAAGAGTGGTTTGATGTTATATAGTGATTGAAAAATTAACCTTCACTTATGCTACAATTGTCTGCATGATGAAGAGTTATATGTCTATCCTCACCATAAGAGATAAAATAGCACTCTTTACCTGTTCTATATGGCCATGCTATTTCCAAGACTTTAGGACTCTGTGGAGGAGGTTTTCTAAAACACACATGTAATAGGGAGAAACACATTTAGAAGAATATGAATCTCTGACCACATTTTCCTTAGAACTCAGATTGCATTCAGTTTGTGTTCTTTTTAAACATTTTCCTTAGGTATCAGTTTGTAAACAGTTTCTGCGTTTTTAAAGGGTAACAGACACTTGGATACCTATTAAAATATGTTTATTTCCCAGCTGTACAATTTTTCTGTTGTTTAGTAAATTCCACAGTTATGTGCAAAATTGTGTAAAGTCACTTGTAAAACACATTCCCTTCCTGTCTTGATAGAACCAATGTCAAGTTCACATATTTAGGGCCATAGACAAGAATTACAGGGAATTTTCAGAAAATGCTTAGACAAATCTCTAACCGAAGCTTGTTTTCCATTCTCAGATAATTTCTAATCCATTTCCAAGCCACCTTTATAGTCTCCCAATTTTATACCCTGGCTATTATGATGCTCCAATTCTCTCAGCTTTGACAGCAGCTTCTGTTTTCATTAAAACTCATCAAAGCATGCATAATGGAGTAGGTAGAGGATTGTGATTGAGGTCTCTTCAATATTTCTAGCCATAATTGTGAAGTGTGATTGCAGGTAATAGATTATCATTCGAGCTATTGACAGCAACAAAGAACTGTGTCCACACAGTTTGGCCTCGGTTGTTAGCCTTGCTTCCTTAACTTAGAGCAGTGGCTGTGATGTATTCTTGGTTACTCACCTGACTGTTAGTATAAGGTGAAAGTTATTGAGAACATAAGAAGGGAACACTCATAGGCATTTCTTTCTCCACATGCCTTGAGTATGCTACCAGCATTGGACATATATATTAAAGAACAAAGCAAGTAGAACTCAGGTATGTCATGATATTTGTAATGCACCTTTATGCTGGTGTTTTCTTATTGGCTTTATCCCCAAGGAATCTATGTCCAGCATACACACAGACACACACACTCTTGTATACATGCTGTCACACTCAAGCCTTCATCTTCCTATGAAGATAAAGCACACACACAAAACACAGATGCTCAGGAACACACATATATGCACTTTCTATTGCTCTAGCAAAGACTGACACAAGAATAAGATATGTCAAAGTCTCAGATTTCTTTTTTAAAACCATTTCTTTCCTAGTTATCATTACAAGATTATTGTTTTCAAGGTGCCAAGGGGACAGCACAATCATTAATGTACTTGCCTTGCCAATATGAGGATATAGTTTTGATGTCTAATACATTTTCAAAAAAAATCCAGAACTGCTGACATCTGCTTATAATCTTAGCACGTGGAGACAGAGTCAGGTGATCAATGGGGCTCAAGAGCCAATCCGTCTAGCCCAATCAGCAAGGTACAAGGAAATGAGTGACCTGGTCTCAAATAACAAGGATGAACTGTGTATATCCTTAGCATTGTCCGTATGGATTATTTTAGGAGCTCTCTCTCAGGGTACATCTCAAAGGATTCTTAACTGACACCATCTACTTTTCTATTCTGATAAGTGAGATTATAGAGTGGCTGTAGACAGTTTTTTTACAAGAGATTCTAGTCTCAAAAGCTAAACCCAGGAGATACTAGGGATGCACAAAGTGTTTCTGGTAAGAATCTTGGGAAATTACAACTTTTCAGCGGAGAGAAATACCTTCAACAGTTGTCCATTGTATCGGCGTTCTGGCTTCTTCAAGCATCAGCCAGTCTTCCCTTCTCATGTGTGTTTTGCTTTTCCCTGACTTTCTGTCCTGTCTCACTTTCCTTACTGTATCCACCTCCCCTGAAAGCAGCACCAGTGTCCTCATGGACAGTGGATTTAGCTCATCCAGGGAGAAGTTTCAAAGGGGCTTCCTGGTGAAGACTTAGTCATGGGTGACATATGTGCTGCAGCTCACTTGCAGTTTAATTGCCTGGAATAATGCTAGTGTTGTCGTTTCTTTATATCATTCCAACTTGTATGATGACTTTCATTTCAGAGGGGCAGTTTGATTTCTGTAATGAAAGGTTTTCCAAAGAGCTCAAGAACGGCCATCCACCAGTTAGAAGTAGCATTTTATGCATCATGCTGTTACCCACAGAATGGACCACACAGGGCTTCTAGAAGGCTGGTCTCTAAAGCTAAGTCCAGCAGTGGATATTATTGCCATGTGTGGAAGCCTCCTCTTTGAAGTGGTCTCTCTGGGCTAGCGGCAGACAGAATAATCTCCTGCTAAATTGAGCCATTAAACAAAACTACTAAGTCATAAAGCTGTGGCATTACCCTGAAATTAAAGCACTGTCACCTTCAAATTGCCAAGTATTTTAACAGCCACTTAGAGAAATTCCGTTCACACATCCACTTAGCATGGCCTGTTGGTTCCAAGCTCACTGATGAGGAGAGGAAGTCTGAGTGAGATTTTCAGGCATGGGGCTTATAATTTTTTCATGCTTCTCCTCTTTAATAACCCACAAATTTCTCAAATCCTTATTAATCTCTCATTTACTCATTTATTTATCAACTCTCTTATTTATTTGCTTTCTCATATATTTTTGATGTGATCAGTTATTTATGCATTACTCAATTATATAGAAATTAATTCATGCAAATTACATTCTATTGTTGACTGAACTTGGCACCAAAGTTCACAGAGTTAGTAAATCTACCCATGTCATTAAGAAACTCATAAATAAAAATAAATTAAATAATTAAATTGAATTAACTTTTCACTTTGTGTGTGTGTGTGTGTGTGTGTGTGTGTGTGTGTGTGTGTGTGTGTGTGTGCGCCTGCATGTGGTGATTGTTGTTCCTTGGGGTTCATCTACCTTTGTCTTTGGACCAAGAACCCTGGTTTCTCATTGGTCTAATGCTCACTACTTCAGCTGGCCTAACTTGCCACAAACTCCAGGGGTTATCTTGCCTGTGATACCACAGCACTATCATACTTGGCTTTCTTACCAGTTTCTACTGATGCAACTCTGGTCTTTGGACTTGCAGTGAAAACACTTTCACAACTGAGCTGTCTCCCCATACCTCAGATTATTTTGTGCATCTCTCAATAAATTATGTATTTGTTGATTCTTATTTATTTGCTTCCTTGTTTACTTTTATGAGTTTTTATGCATCATTCCTTTACTCAATTATGCAAAAAATAATTCATACAAATTATATTCTAATGTTGACTGAGTTAAGCACCAAAATCATAAAGTGAATAAATCTATTCTTGTCTCCCAAAAACAAATTTTGAGAGAAGACAGGTGCAGTATGTAGATATTTTAGATCCAGTGTGAAAAACAGAAATAGAACACAGGAGGAAGGGATTGAGAAAAGGTATACAAGGGGACCAAGGATCATGGCCCTTCAAGATGTGTCTGAATATAGCCTGGTTTTGTGTGTATGCATGTGTGAATTTCTGTGTATGTGATATATGTGTGTATGGTGTATGAGTGCATGTGTGTGTAAGCATGTGTACCCATAAGTATACACAGAGATCATAAAAAGACAACAGGTGTGAGAGAGACTCTCTTGAACTTGGAAATAAATAGGATGACTAGCAAGTCCCCAAATTCCAGCCCCCTGACTCTGTCCTCCACAATGCTGTGGTTATAAGCACAGGTGGCCATGGTGGCTTTTTATGTGGGTATTGAGGATTCCAATTCAAGTCCTCTGGTAGGTCAACAGGTTTGGTTTACTCACTGAGCCATGTCCCCTGCTCCTGAGTTGATTTTGTAAATGGGAACAGCTGTTATTTATAGAGTAACTACTAGCCTGAAGTGCCAGGCTCTGCATTTCACAGTGGAAATGGCACTGTTTCCCTAGCACCTGTGTGAAGAAGATACATTCTATTTTAATGAGCAAGGTACAAAAAATCTCAGTGGCTGAACATATTGCCTAGAGTTGAATCTACCACTGAAGTTGTCAGGTTGTCACTGTCAAGCCTAAGTGCTCAGGTTCAAGTAACACAGGGAGTGTGAGGTCAGGAAGGGTCCCTGTGTCCTAGCATGGTGCATTCAGCTTGCATAATTCTTTCTGTGAGTCAGCAGACTCTCAGAAAGGACTGTGAAGAGCAGAGGCCTCCAGTGCCCACTGTACATCACTTAGCACCACTTTGCTCTTCTGTAAGACAGATCTGATCATAACTCCATCCAGGGTTTCTGAGGAGTGAATGAAATGATATAAAGCTGAGGTATTCCATATTTAATTATCTATAATGAATGAGCTGAAAGCAGAGTTTTAAATGTCATTTTCTAGCTCTGTTCCTGGGGCTGTTTGTTTAGTAAGCATGAACATGAGTCAGAAACACTGTGCATAACATGCTATAATGGTCAATGCTGATTGTAGACTTGTTAAATCCAGAATCATCTATGACACAAACATCTGGGCATGCCTCAGTGACTGTTTAGATTGCTTTAACTTAGGTGGGCTGACCCATGCTAAATGTAGAGGCACCATTTCACAAGCTGAGGTCCTGGATGAATGCAAATAATCTAAAGGACCAAGAACCACATTCATCTTTCTGCTTCCTGCTGTGGGAGTGATGGTATCAGCTTTCTCAAGCACCTGCTACTTGGATTTCACCAATACTACGATGGACTGTACCCTTGAGTCCTGGGATAAAATAAAGTCTTCCTTATTTCAGCTGTTTTTGATAATTTTTCCTTTTAAAAATGAATATAACTACTACACAAATTTTTTGTGCTTTGAGACATATTATTTCAAGGCAATAAGACCAGTGATGAACACTTAATGAAGCCCCTCATTTTTTTCTACTGTTAAGGGAAATTAAGCTATAAGGACCAGGCTGTCATGACTGGACCTGTATAGTACTTTTCTGTAGAGATAAATGGAATGTCCCTAGTTCTAGGAACAGGGGAAGTCAATAAACATCAATAAATATGATGCTTTGTGTCCTGTTAACTGCTAGCATCCATGCACAAAAACTCCATGTGACACACAAGAACGAAGTCATCCAGCCCTCAAATCAATTTCATTCATTCACTTATATTTAATTCATTTACTTATGTAGATGTTTTCTAGCTATGGAATACTGCTAACTTACTTTTATGATGCTCAACTTCCTCATGGGTATAAATAAGAGTAATTGTTCTTACTTTAATGGATGTATGTACAAATTAAGTAAAATTAAATGAGGGGATTGATCAGATGTTTCTGTTTCAGCATCTGGCATTCTCTAAAAGTTGCTGGTATAGTGTCACAAGGCTAGGAGTGTCAAGGTACAAAATTAATGCAGAGGTGGCACTGACTAAGCTTCATGGGGGCATCAGGCTTCTGTGTCTCACCCACTTGCCCATGACTAGTTATGTGCCAGCAATCTCTGTAGAGAAGGCCTGCCATGATTAGCTGTCTTGTTTGGGATCATGAACACCTGTTTCTAAGACCCAACTAGATAGTGAAGTGTGGACATAGGCATAGCAAATTCATGACCTACTGCCTAATGTACCATGGAGTTATGGCACCCAAGGATGTGACTGCCATCATTGCTGCCACAGTGTTGCTTCACTGTGCTGCTCAAGAGAATCAGAACATGTAGTGCACAATGACGGTGATATTGATTGTCATCTTGTCACAACTTAAAATATTGGTGCCAAATCTTTGGTCACTTCTGTGGAGAATTTTCCAGTTTGGAATGATTTATGTGAGAAGACCACCCTAAGTCTGAGTGACACCACTCTCCTGGCTGGTGTCCTGCACTGAATACAAAAAAAGCAAGGCAACTGAGCATCCACATCCCTCTTTCTGCTTCCTGATTGCATTTGCAGTGAGAGCAGCTGCCTCAAGTTTCTGCTTCAATGACCTCGCTGCTAGGATGGTTTGTACTTAGTTAAGGTTCATTGTGCAATGTATATGCTAAGCCACACAAGCACCATTGCTGATGGACCATGGGGACCACAGTTTGACCTGAAGTATGCCCAGGTATTTGGTACTCTTTTTTGTGGATAAGGGCATAGGATAGGATATTATCTCTGAGACCAGGTTTACATGGCTTCCCTGGAGAAGGAATACACAGAAGTAGACATCAACTCCTACTAAGGTGAGAATGAGGCAGAGGAACAGAAAAGCTCTTGGAGCCTTTTCACTATACTATAACAAATCCTTCCTAAACAGTTTTTTTTAAAGAAAACTTGGGAGATAGGTGTCTCTAGGCAAACAATGAAAAACAGAGATAAAATATCATCATTGGGAGTCAATGAAGTCATGGATTCCTTGTCTCCGGGCTATTGTTTGCCCAGGGATTCCCACAGAGGGATACAGTTCAGCTATATGAACATTTTTTCCTGTTCAAAAGACAGAAGTAACAAGGTCAAAGGTACCTCCCAGAATGCTTGTTCATTCTTGCTCACTTTTGCTCTGAGCCCTAGATTCCAGGGAAAGATGGGAAATCAAAGTTACTTCAGACATCTCAAGGAATGAAAGAGCCCAGTTTTACTGGCAGCTTGTGACTTTTGTTCTGTGAAGAGGGAAGCAGAGAAACAATTCACCTGGGGACACTTTTCCCATTGCTCTTTCCTCTCATGGATTATTGCTGTCTGTTTTCTGTTGCTGCCACAGAGTACCCAAGCCTGAATATTTTCTAAAGTAAAGAAGTTTGTTTATCTCACTGGTTTTGTTGCTAAATAATTGAGATTGCTCTGGTTGCTTCAGAACATGACAGGTGTTAGCAAATGGTACCTTTGTAAGATAGGACACAGCACAAGACAGAAAGCAAGAAGGTGTGTCAAGGAAACCAAATTTTCTTTTTAGTTTTCTATAGTTAGTTCAGTCCTGCGAGAGGAAAAACCTTCTCCAAAGGGTGATTACCATTAAGCCTACCACAAACCTAACCACAATCTCCTAAAACATGACCCCACAATATCACAGGAGGAAAACAAGGCTATGGCACATGAATATTTTGAGGATAAATCATATGAAATGCTGAGCATGGGCTCTTAAAACAGGAGCTTCAGCCCAGCATGCATTGTTAGTATGCAGGTGTTTGCAGGTCCTATCTACAAAAATTCATTAGAAATGTTGACTACTGTATGGTGTAGGTGGAGTGTGAAATGTCTTGTACATGCTCATATGTTTGCACACTTAGTGCTATTTGGGGGGGGTTCTGAAACCTTGGAAAGCAGAATCTTTCTGGAAAAGGTACTGGGGAGAAGGTCTAAAAGGTTCTCATCTAGCTTACTTCTAGCCATTTCTTTCTACTTTATGTCTACAGTTATTATGTAGGCAGCTGCCTCATATTCCCGCTGGCATGCCTTCTGAACCATCATGAACCAAATACTGGAGCCAAAAATAAGCTTCACCTCTCCTTAAGCTATTCCATTACAGGTCTTTTATCACAAGAACAAGAAAACTAATTAATACACAGTCAATGTGGCATTTCCAAAGTGTGAGAATGCTGTGACACTTCCAAGTCTTTTGTGTTTTATACCATTTTTTTTGCTCTCAGGAATTTCCCTCATCCTCATCTTTACCTCAAACACTCCTTTTAGATCATACAAAGCAACTTTGGCCAGCACTATATTTATGGGTCTTTGATCAAATCATGTAGCTAAGAAATTGCTATTGAATCCAAGTGAATTTTTAAGAGTGTGGTTGGTTTGATTCTAGCCTGATATTACCTAGCTTTGTCAGATTGTTTGATTTAAGGGATTTAGTTTTCCTCTTCTTTAGTGTCTTCCTCTGTTATTACTAACAAGACCTGTTTATAAATTTATTCTGAAGATTGTATGGTATAATCACTGTAAAACACAAGAAAAATGTCTGGCATTATATATCAAATATGGAGCTCTAGTTATTTTCATAATTTTGTTCAAAATTCAACAGTGGTCATGCTTTGGATATGATTGTCAAGATTCATTATTTGCTTTCAACACAGAAATTCCTCACCTCCTAAGCTTGTTTTCTTGTATTCTCTTCCTGCCTGCTTGTCTTCCTGCCTTCCTGTCTGTCTGTCTCTCTTTCTCTCCCATTTTATGTGTGTGTGTGTGTGTGTGTGTGTGTGTGTGTGTGTGTGTTTCTGTTTCTATGTCTTTCTGTGTGTGAAGTGTGGTGCATGAGCACTTGTTCATGTGAGTGTGCATGCACATGTGAGTGAGCCTACATATGTGTGCATAAATATGCTTAAGCCAAAAGTCAACATTTGTTCATTCCTAGATCACCCCACCTTAGTTTTTGAGACAGAGCTTCTAACTGAACCTGAAATGGATCACTTCACTTTGGTAGGTTGTCCAAGGGGCTCCAAATTCCGTATGCCTCTGCCTCCCTAGCACTGTCTGTGGGAATCCAAAAGCAGGGCCTCAAGCTTATGCAGCAAGGACCTTACAGAATGAGCCATCTCAGTAGACCCACTTTGTTTGTTTTTCTGGTGTCTAAATTCTTTAATTGTTGTGACATATATCTGGGAAGAAACCAAAGAGAGGAAAGACTAATTCTGGCTCTCAGGTTCAGAGCTGCCTATCATTCATGGTGGAGAGAGCCATGTGAAGCAGAGCAGTCAGGAGGCCATACATGAGACAGCAGAGCTACTCAATTTCTCCTTTACTTTTATCCCATCTGTGCCCCAAGCCTAGGAGACTATGTCTCTGTATTTCAGGCCAGTGTTCCCTTCTTAATGATCTAAGTTCTTTACAACCCAGTCAAGCTTAAATAAAAATTAACTTTCACAATTTGTGTTCTTGACATAGACTTTTTTGTGCTATGTCCAATCATTATAAATGATTGCCCCATGCAGTATAGTTAGTATAATTTTGATTCCTCACTCACTGTTAGGATACAGGCAAGAAAACCTCTTGGGCCATGTGGGTCCTTGATGCCTCTTGTGAGCATATTCATCGGGGTCAGGCTTTTTCAGTATCGTCACTTGGCTATAGTATGCCTGGTCTCTGCATTGTGAAGATGGTTTATCATTAGTCAGATACCTCATGTGGTCCATGAAGATATTTTGGTTAATGTGTCTGTTCCTAGCATGTGTTCATAATTGGTAAAAGTCTTAGACTTTGTTACGCTGACATTTGCAATGCTTTTCTCCTTCCTCTCTTTTTCTCTATCTTCAGCTCAAACTCTCCCCTCTGTGTGTGTTAAAAACAAACAAAAGCATGGCAAACAGTTTTACCTGTTTTACTGGTCCCAATCCTGGTTTGGATGCTCATTTATTTATATACAGCCAATGGTGAACCTCAACTTATTTCCTATGTTGTTTGTACATACTCCTTGGAGCATCTGATTTCTACAGCAATGTGTTCCTCAATGTTTCTCTGTCAAAAATGTCAGGCAAAAGCAAATTAAGGAATGATTTATTTGGGCTATTTGAGATTTGAGATTGATTTGAGGTAGCTATGCACACTATATCTGCAGTAAAAAAAAAAAAACAGACACAGATCAACATTGATGCTCTGTTATCCTTTCATCTTTTTATGAAGTCTAAGAAGCCAGCCTATAGCACCCACACTGACCTCTTTTTAACTCAAGTAGCATAGCCCAGAAACCTCTCAAAGACATGACCTGAGCCTTGTCTCCCAGATTATGAATATATTAACCATTGAAAACAGTAAAGGATTCAAAATATCACATTGAACTTTTCCTGTTCTAGGCCAGATCCAGATATTTTCCTGATATTTTCTATTTCCTGCTATACAGATTGTCATTTGGAAATCAAGACCTAGGTATGAGGCTTGATCATCACATCAAGATATTTTTCAACAAGCACATGGAATAAGTTTGTGTGTGTGTGTCTAAATTATGACTTTAAGGAAGATTACTCTGATGCAAACCCCAAAGCTTTAAAATTCCCTGGTTATTATTTGTCTTCTCTATGTCTCTCTTCCTTGTGGGTCTTGCCCCATGACATGAATATACTTTCTCATTTACTCCATCCTGCAGTATATACCAAGCAGGTTCAGAATCAAATCTGTAAAATCAGAGCCAATAACACAGTCATATTTAAGACTGCCTGGAACATCATTTAGCTTTCAGCTTTCAACCTTAGATTATATCCTTACAAGTTTACTATTAGTCAAAACACTGTCTTTGAAAATTACTTGAATTATTGCTTTTATTTGGTTTTACTGTGTTCTTTTAAACACTTTTACTGTTGATTTAGGAATTTTAACCCAGTTTATATTTAGAAGTCAGAATTATACTTTCTTCATTCTTTGGATTTCATTTCTCTGCATAGCTAAAGTGTTTTAATGTTAAAAGTTATTGAATGATATCACTCACAGTTGGGACAGGCATTCCATTCTCAGTCAACACTGTCACATACACACCTAGGAGGAGTATACTTACTAGTCTGTTAGTGATTCTTAAAATATAAGAAAGTTAAAAAATGGAAACACTAAAAATCACACACCAAGGCTGATCAGAGAACTCTCATTCTCCTATCGTCTTCTTCTAATCCTTATCCATCTCCTCTAGATATCCATTTATGCTACTTTGTCCTTATTGCTGTTGCTCATTTTTCTCACTATAGTATAGTAAGTACCATTGTCTTTTCTATATCAGCTTGTCACTTGACAGTATACAACAGAAATCAGTTTAGATCAGTTTAAGTGCCACATACATTATTTAATGTGGCTTCACTGTACCTCATAGTGTCAACTAAGTACACTTTATTCAGTTGGATATCTACTGAAGGACATTTATCTTTTTCTGATATAGCACTATTTCCAACACATAACTGTCACGAATATAAGCAAACTCTTTTTTTTTTTTTAGAAAAAAATCAAATACCACATTTTTACTGATTTCAAGATCTAGTACAGAATTCAGCAAAATTCTGAGAAAGATGATGATCGCTCAGCTCTGTAGTAAGTGTACATTTGCTTCAGCGGTAGAGGGATGATAGAATTAGTTGTCAGTTTGATAGGATATAGAATCATCTAGGAGACAAGCATCTAGGAATAGCAGTTACGAAGTGATTAATATAGGTTAGTCTCCGGGTATGGATATGGGAGAGTATCTTGCTTAGCTTAATTGAGGTGAGAAAGCTCATCCACTGTTGGTGTCATTGTCCTGTGGGCTTGGTTACTGGACTGTATAAAATGAGAACGTGACCCAAACAAAAACATTTCTCTGCTTCCTGATTGTGGACATAATGTGACCATATACTTCACTTGTCTGCTAGGATATTTTCCTCACAGTGCTAAGTTATAGCCTTTAACTGTGAGTCAAAGGCAACTCTTTGTTCTCTAATTTAGTTATTTTGGGGGGATATTTTATCACAGCAATGGAACACTTACAAGACAATATGGTGTTAGGCAGAGGTTTATGAGACATTCTTGTCAATTGTAGCATATATAGCTTTATAGAAAGAGTGGATAAAGACATTTAAAAAAATAGTATAAATGAGACCTGGAAGAGATAGAAAAGGCTGCTCAGGTAGGATGGCATGTATCAGAGACAATGGCACTTATGTTGTGACAGGCTTGGGATTAGGAATGTTAACTTAATTATACTGTCTCTTGAGCTTTACTTTTGTAAGTTTCTCCAGAACCTGATCATAAGCAGAATAGACAGACAGTCTTACATTTACAAATAGCTGTCTCCAGGCTGGGAGATTTTTTTTTTGTAGAGGTAAAGCTTGATATAGACACATAAGAAACAGAGTTTAGATTCCCAGAATCTACATGAAAAAGCTAAGCAGTTGTGGTGGCCCATTTGTAATTTCAGCACTCAAGAATCAGATACACATGGGCACTGGGGAATCTTGTTAAGTACAATAGTTTAATTGGTAAGTTACAGGTCCATTGAAAGTCCTTTCTTCAGTAAATAATGAGGATGCCACCTGCTGCCAACAATCATGTACACACACACACACACACACACACACACACACACACACACACACACACACACACGAACACACATAGATACATACATGCAGCACAGAAAAAGACACAGTGAGAAACACATGAAGGGGGGAATCAATTGTCTTCTTTTGGTCTTACAAAAGCAAATGTTTTTTATTTTTTGTTTTTTTTTGGGGGGGGTGTTTTCGAGACAGGGTTTCTCTGTATAGCTTTGGAACCTATCCTGGCACTCACTCTGGAGACCATGCTGGCCTCGAACTCACAGAGATCCGCCTGCCTCTGCCTCCCAAGTGCTGGGATTAAAGGCGTGTACCACCAATACCCAGCCAAAAGCAAATGTTAATGATGCACTTAACTACAATTTCTGAAGAAGACAAGTCCTTTGCATTTGGCTCAGTCTCAGGAAGTCCTGTGGTGTGATATTGACCTCTTTACATCTCTAAATGGAAATATAGGTGTCCTGGATTATAAATTATAAGCGTTTATCTCCTTTAATCCGAATGGTGAACTATGAAGGAGGGATCATTTCTTATTTTTATTTGTAGAAAGCAGTGGTTGTGAAAGATCAAGGCTCAAGATTATCATCATTCTATAGTGAAAATGACATGTTGGAACTGAAGTTAGACTTGGGTGAGTTGCCAGTTTTCATCTTTATGTAGGCATTCTAGACCTACATAAAGTCTGCCACAAGAATCTTCCGAGACCTCACAGAAATTTCTAAGAGGATATCTAGAGGTGTAGCTCAGTTGATAGAGTGCTTACTTAGCTTGTGGAAATCCCCCAGACCATCTCTAATATTGTGTAATGCTATCAGTGGTAGATTATGTTTGGGACCAGCCCTGGAGAGATCTAGAAGGAATGTCAGAAACTCATAGTTATTTTTGGCCTCATGAGGAGGTAAAAGAACAATGAGTTAGCTCAGTGAGTAAAGGTACTTGATAAGCTTGATGACCTAAATTCAATCCCTGGGGCCTACACTGTACAAGAAAAGAACTAAGTCCTGCAAGTTTTCCTTTGATTTTTGTAAGTGCATTTTGGAATGTGAACATGTGAGTGACTGTACATTTCCCCTCACATAGATGTGCAGACACATATATAAGGATTTATTTATTTTGATTTTATATGTATGAGCATTTGTTTGTTTCCATGTACATGTACCATGTGCATAAACTGGTGGTCATGGAGCCCACAAGAGGCTCTTAGATCTCCTGGAACTTGAGTTTCAAAGGGTTTCAAACCTCAATGTGTGGGCTGGCAATTAAACCTGGATCTTTGGCAAGAGTAGCAAGTGCTCTTCACTGCTGATCCATCTCTCTAACCTCCTAAAAAGAATAATTTTAAAAAAGAATAGTCTGTGATCAGTCTAGGTGACAAGAGACCATGACAAGGGTCTCAAGACGGAAAGAAGAGACACACTTGTTAGACCATTGCAAGAATCACTTACAGTATCACCATTCTCTTCTCAACATATATATTTATAATTTCACTTTAAACTTCCATCTCTCTGCAGGTCACAAAGATAAAAGTGACATCAATATGGGAAATGGTTGGCCATGGACCTGAATCCTCTAGCCTCCATGTTTACTCTACCAGATATCCACCTCAAGGAGAAAGCAATTCAAAAAGTTCTTCTCCCTTGAGCCAAACACTGCAAACTTTTCTAGATAGGGTTTCATGTCCCAGCTGGCCTTGAATGCACTATGTATCTGAGGCTGATTGTGAACTCCTGATACTCCTGACTTCCTATCTAAAGGGCAAAATCACAGGGATGTCCCACCAAATCCAGTTAATTTCTGACTGTGGATCAAACCCAGGTCATCTTTCCTGCTAGATAAACATACTACTAACTGAACTAAACCTCACCCCCCAGCTATACACCCTAGAGCTCAGGTCCACAGTACTTCTTCAGCTTGTGGCCCTCATGCTACCCTAGTATATGTCACTAACTGAGAGCTCTGCACATCGTAGACACATAACTTTTATTTTTATCACACAGCTACCAAATATGATTCCGTATATGTGGAATCTAATCCACCACGTTTTTACACCATAAAACAGATTTCCTGGGTCTCTTTGATCATGCCATCTACTTTAAAGCAAGGGAGAAAGAAAAATAACTCTCCAAAAAGGTACCTAAAAAGTAAAGGCTAGAGTGAAGCCAGAGGATAAATCACAGTCAAGTAGGTTATCTGGAAGTCGTAAATGTGGCCAGGAAAGTCAGGTGGAAGAGTGATGATGGATGTGATACTGTGTACATCACAGCTAATGCAAGGAGTGCAGTGGCCTGGAACTGGTAATGCATGCTCTCACAAACAAAGCAGCCCTATTCTAAAAGCAGCTGGCTGTGATAGGTGCAACAAACAGGGAAGCATTCCTCCCTAAGCAGCTGGGCTGATACTCTTGGGAGAAATAACAGCTCCTGGCGGAACTCTATGGCTTTTAAAGGAGGTAGAATTGCTTTACACCAATTGTCATCCTTCCTATTATTAAGGTAGTTGAAGGGAAGGTGGGTCCTATAGTAGAGGATCCTGGACTTGTTTCTAACAGTAAAATGATCTGGATTAGTCTGTTCTAACATTCTCTGTTCATCCCTGAAATTGTTAATTTCGGGTGGTATCTCTGTCTCTGGCTGAGTTTGTCAAACTCATTAACTTTTCAGTGACACAACTTTTATTGATTATTGGTTTGTACTTTTCTTGTAGTCTCTATTTCATTCATCCTCCCAAGCTTTATTATTTCTTGCTGCACACTGGGTTTGCAATTGGCTTCTTGTTTTGCTTTTGAAGATTTTAGGAGTATCATTAAGTTATTTAGTTTAGATCCGATTTCCTAATGCTAGAGATTATCACTATATAATTTGCTATAAGGACTAACTCCCTTAGCTGTGTCCCAGAGACCTGGTAGATTTTACTATCATTTTTAGTTGCTTCTAGGATATCAAAACTTCCTTTCCGATTATTTCAATTTGTTCATTCAATAGTTTTCATTAGAAATTGCATTGTTCACTAAATGTCTCAGTAGGTTTTACTTATATATTTTTACATATACATGTAATAATAATCATCAAAAGGAAAAAAAAGCTTCAATTATAGGCTGGTTGAAATTCTTGCATGCAAACTTGAGGATTCATGTTAATATCCCCAGAACATATGAAAATTCCAGGTGGGAGTGATGACCCTCCTGTACTTGCATGTTGGGAAGAGAGCAGCAAGAGTTCCCCAGAGCAAATTGACTACGGGTACTATACAGATGGAAAGCTCTTGGTTTGATTAAAAAAAACTTTGTCTTATTGAATAATTTGAAGGAGTGATCAAGGATGATTCTCAACATCAACCTGAGTCTTCCACATGCCTGAGCACACATAGGCACCTGCACCCTTCTTCATACATGAGCCAATATACATGCAAATATATATGCAGACATACACATAAAAAATAAAATTTATTTACTCAGTCTCTAAGAATGTTTAGATTCTGTAGAGTCTCTTGATATTGAGTTCTACCTTTATTCTAGTAACCTTTCAAATGCAACTAGAATAGCATCAGCAACATGGCTTCCTGGCTTCATTGCTCAATGGGAGTCAAGCACCATGGAATCCATTAGGGAGAACTTCTATTCTGAGTTGACTCTATGCTTTGGGCCAACCTGTGTGTCTTTACTTATTGCTCACAGTACTGCACACTAGACTCTGCCTAGTTCAAAGACTACTAGGCTGAGACTGAGAGCTGACCTACTTCTTCTAGGAATCTGGTGGGCAGTAGAGATAGTACTGGAGGTTAGATCTAATGATATAATCCTCCACCACATGTGCCTCTGGAAACCATGGAAGAGCAAGCTAAACTAATGTTATTTACCCATTACTGTTTATGAGTTAAATTGAGAGACAAATCACAAACATGAAGAGTTAAGGGAGTGTCAATTCAAAAGGGTGGGGAATATTAGAAGACCATTCATGAAGAGACTGTGAATAGCTAGAGACATTACTTTGAGAACTATTTAAACTGTCTTTACCCTTGGCATAGAAAATTCACTGTGTCAACATGCATAACTGTACCAGAAGTGACCCCTGAGACTTTAATATAGATTTGTTTTATTACAACTGGAGAATAAGTGAATTGGCACAGTGTTTAAAGGAACATAAGTACCTCCCTACAGTGATTTCAGTTCAATTAGGCAGGGTATTGACAATCTGTAGACTTCCTTTCTTTTCAAGCATTGTGATGGAAAAAAAACTGCAGTAATTTTTTTTTTGGCTGTGCAATGAGACAGATATATGTGCAGAATGTAACTTTAATAATCAGAGTTATTTCTTGGCCCTTTCTCTTTTTAAAAATTTTCTTTTGTTTGTTCTTCATTCTGAATGGTGATCCCCATGGCAACAGATGAACAGTGAATAGCATCTATAATTACTATTATTAATAACAATAATCATAATAATAATACCAATCAGATGTAATGAGAGAAAAAATATGAAAGGAAATTCAATTGTGGCTCTGTATGTAAACAATTTACAGTTCCTGAAATGAGAGCCAGAGGAACCAGGTAGAATATCTAGTGATGTATTCTAGAGAACTGATTTACTGGGGAATTGAAAAGGAACAATTTTATAACAGAGTTATTGAGAGAGAATGTTCCAGGATATCTTGTCATGGATTGTCAGAAAACTCTGCAATATCTTCTTTCCTTTAGATGCCTTTGGCATGTGTGTGTGTGTGTGTGTGTGTGTGTGTGTGTGTGTGTGTGTGTGTACAAATGTTCTCCATGTGTGTGCAGGAATTTGTGGAAGCCAGAGGATAACTGGAAATATTATTTTTCTTATATTTGTGACAGAAAAGAACTCATTACCCTGGAACTCACTGATTTGTCTAGGCTAGCTGGCCAAAGAGCCATGAGAATCTGCTCTCTTCCCCTCCACTGTACTAGGAATACAAGCACAGGCCAAAGCATCTAATTTTATCACATGGATTTGGAGCTCAAGCATAGGTCCTTGTTCTTGAGTAGCAAAAACATGACCCACTGAGCTGTCTCTCCAGCCCCTTTATGCATAAAACTTACTATTTTAATTAGGACCAGTACACAACACATGCACAAAAGAGTAGCTTTGGAATTGCCCAATACAAATTAGTCATGATGAAATCACCTCTTCATGTAGTAGATATTATTCCAAAGGGTCTGAACCTAAGCCTATTGTCTTGTACTCTGTAAATGGAAATTCGCTCTTTGTCAGTTAGCCCTTGTAGAACACCAGACGCTTTATCAACGGGCCCAGCTTCACTGAAACTCCATCCCCTTCATCTATCTCCAGGAGATTGCCTGGAATCCCTCACTTAATTATAATATTCAAGACACTTATAACAAGTAGAAACATTGTTGTCATTCTTACAGAGTCTAAGTTGGTTGCTTTTCTATTGCTGTGAGAAAACTCTATGTCTGTGGCAATTCATAAAAGAAAGCATTTAATTGGGCTTATTGTTCCAGAGGATTAGACTCCTTGAAGGAGATCTAATATCACAAAATTATAAAGAAAAAAAAGAAGCGGAGAGCACACTGAAGATGGTGGGATACTTTTGGAGCCTCAAAGTTTGGCATACCATGTCTTCCAAGGCTACATCTCCCAACCCTACCCAAATAGTTCTACCAAATGGGGACCCATTATACAAATAATGAAAGTAGAAGAACCATTTTCATTTAAACTACCACATTCTATTCTCTGGTTCTCATAGGCTTCTGACCATACCTCATAGTACAAAATGCATTTAGTTCAACCTCTAAAATCCCTACAGTTATTTACAATCTCAATGCTTTTAAATTTCAAAGTCTATTCCGAGCCTAAAGACAACTGTTTAATACTAACCTCTTATAAAATCAAAAAATAAAGCTGTATTCTTCCAACATACAACAGCGCAGAATACATATTACCATTCCAAAATGTAGACTACACAGGCCAGGCTCAAGAGGTTTCAGAGGGGACCAATATTAGAAACAGGGCTAGAGGCCATTCTTATGATATTTTGGCAAAGACTGTGGCTGCTTTCTGCCTTTGTCCTAGGAATCTTCCCGAGCATAAAGTAAAAAGTTTTGGACTAATTTCTTTGGCAGAGGAGATTAAAAGACAGTCTATCATTATGGGAACATAATAAATTAATACTGGACTAAAACAAGATTGAAAGCCATCAGGGAAAACTCCAAAACTTATAGTTTCATGCCTAATGTAAATGGGCTTAGATAACTCTCCCCTTCTGGCTTTGCTGTGGCAACTATTTTTTTTTTGTTTTTGTTTTTTGTTTTTTTTGTTTTTTTTTGTTTTTTTGTTTTTCGAGATAAGGTTTCTCTGTCAAGCTTTGGAGCCTATCCTGGCACTTTCTCTGGAGACCAGGCTGGCCTTGAACTCACAGAGATCTACCTGTCTCTGCCTCCCGTGTGCTGGGATTAAAGGCGTGCACCACCAAAGCCTGGCCTTGCTGTGGCAATTTAAATGTCTTTTTCATAGCAGGTTTCTATTTCCTGTGTACAGCTCTTTTAAGCAGATATCCCATGGCTTTGTCACCAATAACGTTTTGAGATATTCAACACAATTCAGGTTTCACTTTCATAGATTCCAGAATGACCTCACTGGGCTTCTTGTCCACTCAAGGTCTTTATACATGGACTTCTCTTTAACACCTTGGTATCAGTGGTTCTCCTTAACAGTTCAGGAAGGATCCTAACACCTTTGCTCCTGTGTCCTTCATGACACTAAAACCTGAAGTACATGAATGATACTGCTAAGTTTGGCTGCCAACTTGAGATTGAGCCTCATCCCACTGAATAAAAATTGAAGCCCCTTTTCTTTTGTTGCTTTTTAGGAGCAGAAAACTCCTTAGGCCTTTTCTTTTAACAAATTGAAAGTTTAGCTGAGCAAGGTCTTACCCTGCAGGCATCATTCCTTTTATTCCACTGAAGATTTGGCCTTTCCTTAATCTCTTTATCTTTTCAGCACATGGCTTGACTCCAACATTACATTCCCTAGTGCTCCATTTCCCTTCACTCTGTACATTTTCAATTTCCTTTTGCCCTGCTTGGTCCTTTTCATTGTAGTCCTGCATGGGAGTGATTACTTATAATCACTCCAGAAAGTCTATATTAGACTGTCTTGAAATCTCCTCTGATAAAGGAATTAGTCCATTACTTTCTATTTAAGCCTAAGGAAAATTCTTAGGATAAAGGCAAGAAGCAGCCAGTCTTTGCCAAAGTATTACAGGAATGGTCTCTAGCTAAGTTTCTAATATTGTCCCCCTCTGAAACCTCTTGAGCTGGGCCTCTATAATCTACATTGCTCTTAGTACTACTGTCTTCCCAACTCCTACTGGGATGATTTATTGAGCATTCAATTACTTTTCTAGTCCAAAGTTCCAAAGTCTTCCATATTCCTCCACCAAAGAGCACACCCAGACCTGTCAAAGCAAGAGCCCACTCCCTGGTCCTGATTTCCTTCTCCATATGTTACTTTTCTATTGCTACAATAAAAACACCATGACCAAAGCAATCTGTAAACTAAAGCATTTAATTGGGCTTTCAATTTTTGAGGCTCAAAATCCATGATGTTAGAGCAAAAGCATGACAATAGGGACAACTGAGATTTCACATCTCAGAACTGCAGGCAGAAGACAGGGCATTCACTGGGGATGCTGGGAAACTTCTGAAGCCTCATATCCCATTGTTTTGACATACATCCGTCATACCTTCTAATCCTTCCCAAGTGTTCCACGGAGGAGCAAGTATCCAAACATGCCAGCCTGTGAGGGCTATTCCCACTCAAACTTCCATAACAATTCTCTCCCCAAATATTCCCAAACTTTTAGACAAGTTAGAGAGTAAGTTTTGTCATTTATTTGTACCTGGATAGGCAATGACTCATTATACCCTTGAACATAAGGCATAATGTTGTTCATATCCTAGAAAATCTCACAAATCTGTGGGAATACTTTTAGGTAAGAAGGCTTTTCTGGCTCACATAAATGGTGACATCTGTGAATGATGCTTCAGAACATCATCATGCATATTGCTTGGAGGACATAGTTTGTAAACACATTGTACATAATAATAGTGGTTATCCCTGGAGTGGTTTGAGACACAGAAGTTCTTTCTCATAGCAGGTCATTAGGCTGAATGGTACCTTGCTGAAGTTAATATTTTTTTTTAATTTTTTCAAGTTAATATTTTAATGGTTTAACTGTTTCAGTGTTGCTTTATTTTTGCTTTTGTGTATGTGTGTATGTTTATAGGTGTGGGGGTAAATGTGTATCTACATGTGGAAATCTCAGGACAAATTTAGGTGTCATTCTTCACCTTTTGATTTGAGGGCTTTCAGAAGCTAAGTTGCCAGGCCAGGGATCTCCAAGAATCCAATGCCCTCCCCCAACACCCCAGTTCTTGGATTACAAGTACACACTACCATGTATACCCATTGTCCACCTCAATTAACCAAAGTCAAGGTCTTGGATAAGTCCATGCAGACTCACCTTAGATCAATAATAGCAATAAAGTGCTGTCTCCAATAATGTGACTGAGTGGCAATCGACAGTCAAAGTAATAGAAGAAACACAACTGGATAAAACAAGTAAGCTCAGCAAAATGTGGTCAAATTCTAAAGTACAGATTCTGTTGGGGAATTTCAAGACAAACAGGAGAGAGCAACTGAGATATGCATGAGGCTATTACATTGGGATGAGCAGTAGAGAAAGTGGGAATAATTGGTCCTGCATAGCAATAGTGGTGTTACAATCAGCCTGTCATGTTTGTAAGCTCATCAGAGGAATAATAGGGAAGAAGGCAGAGATGGATTGAGACAACTGGTCACATCACATCTGTAGTAGGAAGCAGGCAGAGAGGGATCAATGTTGGTACTCAGCTAACTACCTTTGCCTGCAACCCAGGATTGTCTCCTATAGAATATTGCTACTCACTTTAAAATGGACTTTCCTTTCTCAATTAACCTAATCTAGAAATCCCAACACAGATATACCCAGACATTTTATCTCCTTGGTGATTACGTTTTCTGTCATGTTGACACTGACAATTAGCTATCACACATACACCAAATCTCTAACTCCATTATCTACACAAAAAGTATCACTGCCCTGATGATAAAATTAACCATCTTAAACATTCAGTTTCACTGGTCAATTTTAATTAAAGTAATGTGGTAGTCAACAGAGGAGGCACCCTAGGTATCAAGGTCATCTTGTTTGTATATGTAGAAGACTATTTAGTATGAATCTTGGTTATGTGAATATCCCTCATGAAAAACCATACGTGAGTATGGGATGTAACTCCTCATCTCCCCTCTTTCTCCTAACACTATGCTTATAGCTAAAGTTGTGATACCTATTAACTGTTGTGGGGAGGAATGTGGAACCCTAGATTGCTCTCTTGCATATTCTGTACACCATATATAACAAAAGTGCTACTTGTTAAATTGAATTATTAAAAATTTACTTCCCATTCAAAATCCAGAGGTAGAATTGGCAACATCAGCATACCTAAAATGAAAACTCAACTTTGATATAGCTTCTGTTTCCTTCTCAACCAAAGACAGAATATGATTGTACTAAAGTAATAAAATGAATAAACAGACACATAAATAAATATGTAGAGTTGAAGGTCTACATCTAATATAAGAAGAAATGTCAAACCAATGACTGAGTGGTGATGTGTGTACTACTTTTAGAACCAGGTTGGGTACATGGATAATGGAGACAAGTTCCGATAGATCACAGGTGCATATATATATATAATATTAGACATACAAATAGATGATAGATAATTGAAAATTTGTAGATGGTAGGTAGATTATATAACATTGTTAGATATATGATCTTTAAATGGTAGTGAGAAAGATTAAATGTTAGGAGAACTTTGAAATGAAACTAGCCAATGACCTATAGTTTTCAAGTAATCATCTCTTCCCATGGTCTTCATTCTTTAATGTTTTGTTCTGCATGTTATGTCTTTAAATTTAATCTCATTGTTGAATAATAACTTTTTGCTATTTTTATCACATTTGTGTAAATTGTGATTGTACTAGATAGTTTATTTTTTTCTTCTTTGATTTTTTTTATTTGAGTTAGAAACAAGATTATTTTACATGTCAATTCCAATTCCCTCTCCTTCCCCTCCTGCCCTCCTCCCCTGCTCCCCCAACTAACATGCTAACTTGTCACATTCTAGAATCATCAGAGGAGGAGGCCTCCATTTAGAAAACACCCCTATAAACTGGTCTGTCTGTAAGCCTGTAGGGCATTTTCCTAATTGGTGATTGATGGGAAAAGACCCAGCATATTGTGGGTGGTGCCAACCCTGGCCTGGTGATCCTGGGTTCTATAAGAAAGCAGACTGAGGGATACATAGTGAGCAAAGTCAGTAAGCAGCACTGCTCCATGGCTTCCTGCATCAGCTCCTGCCTCCAGGTTCCTGCCCTGTTTGAGTTCATGTCCTTACTCCCATTGATGCTGAAGTATAAGCCAAATAGACCTTTTTATCTCCAGCTTGCTTTTTGGTTTTGGTGTTTCAGTTCAGCAATAGAAACCATATCTAAGACAGACATTAAAAACATTTTTGAAATTTCAGGTGAATCTTTAATAATATGAGTTTTCTGGTAACAACTTTAATGCCATTTTTATTTTAGGAGTAAAAATTCAATAGAATTAGTTTTTCACTATAATTTACAGAAGAATGCAGCCCTGTTTCAAAATAGCACAGGACATATTTCTCTGGGGATATGATGGTTATCAATTAGTTGGTTTAGGAAACTATTCCTAGGATGATTCACAGTAACTGAGCATAATTGAATTGTATGTTATGAGAACTGTTACTAAGTTGGGAATTCTTGGGAAATAGTTAAAAGCAAACCATTTCTTTCTTCTTCTCATATACTGAGACTGAGGTATGGGAATAAGACAAAAAAGAATTGGTGGGAAGAATTAAAACAGGATGTCTAAGTAGCCAGGACTTCACCTTTTCATTAATCCATTTATTCTTACTGAAATCACATCAATGGCCCTACTCTTGCTACTTATAGTTAATAATAACAGGTGCTTTCAGCATGTTTTCCTGTCAGTGCTCTCTAATAGAAATGCTGTGGGTTATTGCTTTTCTTTATGGGCCTTTGCTTCCCCATTTGTAAAACTAAGGGGGTGGAAGAGAGAAGAAACCACATGGTTTCTCTGCTCAGTTCCTTTTCTGCTCTTTGAATCTATGAAGACGAATGTTGTAATTGTGTGGGCAAGACTCTCAGATGGCAAACACTTTCAAGTCTTCCTGTTTCCTCCCTGCTTTATTTGTGAGGATGTTCAGAATTAAACTGCACCTCAAATTGCAGGAAGTGCTCACACCCAAGTTAGCACCACAGTATCCTGCATACACTCCTGACGGTCCCTTCCAACTTAAAAATTTATTCATTTTTTGTTTCTATTTCTGTGTGTCTGAGTGGAAGTGAGTATGTGCACTTGGGAGTAGAGTTTCCTCCAAGGACAGAGAGGGTGTTGGATCCCCTGGAACCAGAGTAATAGATGTTTATGCGCCACCTGATGGGGGTGCTGGAAACTGAACATGGGATGTCTGCATGGGAAGTAGGCTGACTTAACCTCTTTTGCACCTCTCTGGCACATTAGCAGCCCTGCTGCCTGCCTGTGAAGTGGTCACTGCTGCCCTGGTTTTGTTGCCATATGCTTTAAATGTTAAATGATTATGACCCTGAGTTTTAGGGAGGTGAAATGACCTAAGTTCCATATTGGCAAAAAAAAAAAAAAAAAAAAAAGTCTTTCAAATGCAAAGCTCTCTGTCTTTGAAACCATGTTCCTCTCCCCCTTATCTCACACTTCTCCTTATCTTGTCCTTTCTTTCTTATTTAAAGGGCTCCATGTCTCTGCATTTATTCAGTATAAAATTTCCAGATAATTTTTGTATATGTGTGCATATGAATGCTGTATTAGTCAGGATTCTCTAGAGGAACATAACTGATAGGATATGTGTATGGGATTTATTAGAGTGGCTTATAGGCTGAGGTCCAGATAGTCCAACAAGGTCTGTCTAAGGATGTCTCAGCTGATTCTCAGTAAGTGCCAGAATCTTGAAAATGTAGTCTCCAATGCCAGTTAATGGATTTTTACAGCAAGATTAAGTCCAGACAGGTAAAGAACATAAGCTCTCTTCTTCCATGTCCCTTATGTAGACTGCCACCAGAAAGTGTGGCCCAGATTAAAGGTACACCTTCCCATATTAAAGATCTGGATTAAAGGCTCCATCTTCCCACTTCAAATGTTTCAATCAAGAATAATTCCTCAGGTGTACTCAACTGCTTGGGTTTTTGTTAATTTCCTATGTTGTCAAGTTGGCAACCAAGAATACCCATGTTATATGCTTGTGCACATGATGTGTGTTTGCACAGATATGGAAGTCAGGGCCAACCTCAGGTGTCATTTCTCAGATGTTATTTGCCTTCTTTTCCCTCTGGAGATGAAAAGAAGGTGTGTACTTATGTGCACATGAGTGCAAATGCCTATGGAAGACAGAGAGAACATTGGACCCTCCAAAGTTGGACTCACAGATGGTTGTGAACACCTAATGTGGATTATAGGAACTGAACTTAGGTCTTCTGTAAGAGTAGTATACTTTCTCAACTGCTGAGACATTGTTCTAACCTATTTTTTTGTTCCTTTGAAAAACTCTCATCGGTCTGGCACTCTCTGTGCAGACTAGGCTGTCTTGTCAACAAGACCAAGGGGTCCTCCTTCCTCTGCCCTCCCTCCCAGCAATGGAATTTCAAGCTTGTGTCACTATGCACAGCATTTTTTACAATATCATTCCAGGGTTTAATTTTCAGGTCCTTACACTTCCACAGCTTAGTTTCATCTCTGATAATAATGTGTTGTTTTGCAAATACTTATTATCTGTAGCTGCTGTTTTCAACCTGATATTTAATGGTTATTTTAAAAATTACCCCTGGTATTGTGCCTGTACTAAACTTACATAGGTATTTTGTCCATGTCAAAATTTCCTACACAATGCAGCATAACAACAGTTTACATAGCATTTATCTTTTATTATTTATCAAAAGCAACTCTGGGATGATCTAAAATATAGAGTAGGTGTCTATAATATGTATATGCTATGCTATTTTCTGTGACAGAGTTGAGATTGTGCAGACTTTCATATGTTGAAAGTCTCCCCAGGAATGAGGAGGGAGATTGTACTGGTCAATTTTAAATTAATAATTTACATTAAAAAGCCTGTGGAATAAAGGCTCATAAGCATATCCTGTAAGACTATTTGTCCTCATATTAACTAAAGATAGAGCCCTATAAGAAAAACAATTCCTGGGTTATTCTGTAAGGAATAGAATGCCTTGATCCACTGTCTATACAGAGCACTCAGGTGGAGACCTCATTGTACTTTGAGTGACTCACTCTTTATGTACTCCTCTTTGGGCTTTAATTCTAGCTTTCTTGCTTTGCATTGTTGTCTGTGCAGAGGACAAGATCTGGATGACGGTTCAGCACAACAACACCGAACTGACTCGGGTACAGGGTTTCAACTCTGAGAAGCCCTATGCCATGACCTTAAATTATGGTGGCAGTATGGAGCAGCTGGAGGCTCTGATTGATGGCTCAGAGCACTGTGAGCAGGAGGTGGCATACCACTGCAGGAGATCTCGCCTCCTTAACACACCAGGTAAGTTTCTGCCCTTCATGGTAACTTGAAACTCAGAAGCTAATATCCTGATTGTGCTTTCCCTGATACAAGACAGAGTCATTGAAAAACTGGGAACATCAATTTAGGAAATGTCTTTAAACTTTCCTAGTGACTGCTGTGGGAAGGCCAAGCCAATTATGAGTGGTCCTACCTCTGGGTAGAAAGTCCTGTAGTATATGAGAAAAACAATAAATAAAAATAAATAGTAGGGGAGCTACAAGAATGAGAAGGGAAGAAGAGGAAAAATGCAGAGGTCATGAGGGGGCAGAAAGGTTGAGTAAAGTGTAGATTAGAAGAAAGGATATGTGATCGGTAGGGTTTTAGTTGGGGGGTAGTAGGGGAGGAAGGGAGGGAGAAGGGAACTGGGACTGTCATGTAATTCAATCTTGTTTCTAATTCAAATAAAAAATGATAAAAAATAGATAAATCTTAGAAAGCCAGGGGAGCAAGCTAATAAGCAGAGTCCCTCCATGGCCTGTACTTCATTCAGTTCCTGCTTCCAGGTCCCTTCATGCCCTGACTTTTCTCAGTGATGGAGTGTCACTTGAGAATTCAAGCTTCTTTTTTTTTGGCCATGGTGTTTTATGACCAATAGAAACACCAAGTAAGACATGCAAAGAGAGGGGTAGTTGACAAGAAAGTGCCTGCAGTTTACTTGATCACTCTGCTTTGAGGAGAGGTATGAGCCAAGGAAGGCCACAAGTCTTATCTTTGATATTGAAGAAGGTTTGTTGAGTCTAAACTTGTCTGTACATCTTCAGAACAATATACTGATAATATCCACCCTCAACAGCTGTGGAAATGAATAGCTTTTTAGAGAAATGGCATTTGAAGAGAAAGCATTTGAGTTAGATATGGAAAGTGTGGTAGCTGGACACTGTTAGTAGAGTGGGGAGATGGCATCAGAAGGTATTAGGTATCCCAGTTTACACACACAAGTGTTATAAGTTATGTCTAGAGCAAAGGATATCTGAGTCACAAGAACTAAGCAGTGGGCTTAGCAAGACAGGCAGAGGCTACTCTGTGTTCTCAGAATTTCTGTTCCCCAAAGAAGAGAGACTTCAATGCATATGGATCTAAAAGTAAATTCTTGGTTTTAGTGAATTAATCAGTTTTTAAGATGGGGTTCTCTGGTGACATTCATTTGCCTTTAACTCACTATGCAGCTGAACATGAACTTGAATATTTGGTCATCCTGCCTCCATATCTGGAGTGTCAGGAGTATAGGTGTGTACCACCATGCTTGGTCTTTCCTGTGGTTCTGGCCATCAAAGTCAGAAGTTTTGTGCATGTTTGAAAAGCTGTGTAAAAAGAGACATAATCTCTAGTTCTGAAATTTCATTTCATAAAAAGATGGCTAATTCATTTTATGTTCCCTCAATTGATTTTGTTTATGGTGAATGAATGGTTTGATTATTATGTGTGAGTTAGCCATCTTTCTTATAGCTGTGATGTAACATCCAACAAAGCATCCAGAAGACGGATTGGTTTTGGTTCATGGTTTAAAGCCCATCATGCCAGAGAAGGCATGATGGAAACAGCAGGATGGCCTGAGGCAACAGGAGCATGGAACAATTGCCTGCTCATATCCTAGAGGACCAGGAAACAGAGAGGGCAACAGTGGCATTCAGCTGGACTTTTCCATTTTTTCCTTTGAAAACGCCAAGACACAGTATGTCACCCTGGCTGACCTGGAACTTCATATGTAGAACAGAATAGCCTTGAACTCAGATAGATCTATATAACTCTCCTTGAGGGTTGAGATGGAAGGTATCGGCCACTAGGCCCTTATGGAGTTGTTCATTTCTGCAAGTATTATTTCATTCTAAAGGCCAAGAATGTATCAAGTATCTGAGAAAGAGTATCACATTCTATCATGAAGTTTACTATCTATTGCTCTCCGTTTGCAGGTTCAGAGTGGCTGGGGAACAATAGAGACAGAAATGTCAGTAAAGCATGAATGGGAGACTCTTAACTAAATACACTACGCTGCTTGACTAATCTAAAATCTTCAGGGGCAGAAACTGTTCCACCTAAGTGAATTTTCCAGATAACTGTCACTTATCCCTTTAAATGCTGAAAATATTTTCAAAGAAATTTTAACTATTTGAAATGGAAATCTTTCTCCAATGGATTACATGCTTCCTTGCCTTCTTAAACACAGAATTCAGAACAGAAAATGGGACACTTTTTTTGATGACTAAGGATCATCACTGTGAAATCAATTCCGGAACTACTGTTGGATTCAGCCATGCTTGTCAAGCTGATGAAATCAGTGCTGCCTCTCTGTGTTCCCTTCCTTGCCTCCCAGTCCCCACACACTGCCCCACATAGTTCTCCATCCCTTTCTGATTAAGCTGAACTCATGTGCCACCCTAAGCTCTTTTCAGGATGTCTGCATCTATGGACTGCCCTCCTTTCTTTTCATTGTTTTGTTGTCCTTTCCCAATGTTTGAGTTCCTATGAAAAATTAGAAGGGTATCCATTCTGCCTTTGGGACTTTCCTAAAGGACTCACATGGTCATGTCACCTAGGTTACACCATTTCTTTTATGTATTTATGTGTGCATGCATACATGCCTGTGAGTATATGTTTGTACACAGACCACAGGGCCAGATATATTGGACCCTCCCAACAGTTACATCTCAGGCTGCTGTGAGTCACCCTACCTGGGTGTTTGAGAACAATACTCAGACCCTCTAGCATAGAGGTACTTTTTAGCTGCTGAGACATTTATGTCTCCAGTCTCTGCCATTCCTTTGTGTGCATGCATTGTCTTCTGAACTGGATTGCCTTAAATTCTTTGAGTTTAGGTTTGCATGGAAAGATCATAGATTTTAGTGTGTGTGTGTGGGGGGGATCAGATTGGGAATGATGTTTTAATCTAGCCCTTACCTGACTTGTGCCAGCATCCTTAGTTTCTACAGTTTAATTTCACCACCTGTTAAATCTACCTGAAGATTTTAAATTCATAAGGCTTAGAGGAAGGGAGAAAGACAGAAACAGTCTCAAATCATTACACTGTACCTGAAATATCTCAGGCATCCAGTAACCAGTGTCTGCTCACCTATTTCATCTCAATAGACAAAGGACCAAAGTTAAGCTGATGCTATTAAGAGGCTTAAGCTGAAAGCAAATTTCCTTATTGTTATTAGTTTATTATTATTATTGAAAAATAGATACAATGAGTTTTTCCCCTGTCTATTCCTTCTTCCACAATTTCCCACAAATCCACATCTAGTGCCCATCCCACTTTTTTCCCCCATTTTTTAAGTACCCATCAAGTCCAATTTGTGCTACTAACATATATGTGGAGTCACCAAAAATGTGTGACTTATCAGGGGTTGCAACTTACAAGAAACTGACTCTCTCCAGCAGCTATCAGTTACTAGTAGTTCTTCAGCTAGGGGCAGAACTTCATGTCTACCTCCCTTTATGCTGGTACTTTTGTCTGGTGCTATCTTGCACAGGTCTTGCACATGCTGTCAAAACCTCTGTGTTTGTATGTTCAGCTGTCCTGTTGTGTACAGAGAGCACTGTTTACTTTTATTCACTAACTATCTTTTACTCTTTCATTCCTTACATGTTCTCTTCTACAATAGTAATTCCTGAACTGTTGGAGGAGGGCTTATGGTATAGACCTTCCATTTAAAGTTGAGCATTGCTCAGGCACTTACTCTGTGAATCTCGGCTAGTTGTAGACCCCTGTGTTAACCATCATCTCCTGAAAATAAAGGATTTTCTCATAAAGGTTGAGAGATGCATTAATCCATGGGGATAACAAGAAGTCATCAGGCGTCAGGTCAATGCTGTGCTCATATAGCAAAATAATAGGAGTAGGCTCTCTCCTAGGTCCTAGTCATAGGTTCTTGGCACAAAAAATCATCCTGGATTTTATCCTGTGGAATGGGACTTAAATTCTGTGGAAATGGACTTTATTCCACCAGAAAGGTGTTGATTCATTGCATATTGTTCTTCCTGATATAGTACCAGTGGGCCTATCTCAGCATGTCAGCTGTTATTTTATCTTTCAGGGTGCACAGATGGTCAGACAGATGATACCATTGAACTCCAATAGGGTCTTACCATCAGTTTCCAGATGATAAACAATAGGATTGGCAATAGCATGTTACATCTGTGTGTCTATAGAAACTTTCTGACAAACAACTCTAAAAGAAGAAATACTTTTTGGAATCGTGCTTTTTATCTGAAATCTTATGGTATATAATAGGGGCATCATTGGCCTATTATGGTATAACTAGTTTAATTCTCTCTCTCTCTCTCCCTCTCTCTCTCTGTCTCTCTCTCTCTCTGTCTCTCTACCATCTATCTATCTATCTATCTATCTATCTATCTATCTATCTATCTATCTATGTCCATGCTTCTACTTTTTTAAAGTAGTGGGTAGGTGTAGTTTACCTTCATTATTTAACTTCATGGTATATTAAGAAAGTATTCCCAGCCCTGTTATACTGTCACACCCCAAAGAGAAGAAAAATAAGGTTGCTGAGACCCCTTAGCAGGTGCAGTGCTTTACTGCCAACTCTGGAAATCTGAGTTCAATTTCCATTATACATATGGTAGAAGGAGAGAATAGATGCCCACAAATCTTTCTCTGGTCTTCACAAAACTCTGTAGGGCTCCTGGGTGCACATGTTCATGAGTGTGCACGCACACACACACACACACACACACACACACACACACACACACACACGATAAGTAATGCATAAATGTAAGAAGATATTCAATGAGCCAATATAACCATGCCAATAACTGATTTTTACCAACCATAGTATATCCATTTATATAGGTGTTTCAAGTGAGCAGTCTTTTTTGGCATGAAATTATAGATATACTGTATTTAGGGCTATAAGATCATTTTTATAAGAAGATTACTTTGAACAGAACTGATTATATACTCAGGATAAATTCTGTGAAATACCATTGCCAGAAAAAAAAGTATTCAAGCATTTTTGCCACTTTGTCTTCTGTTGTGTATCAAGGAGGAGCCAATTTATACCCCTGACAACACAGAGGAGCTGTGTGCCCATTTTCAAGAAATGGATATTAATTTTAATTTCTTATTTCAGTGTTGGTAATCTTATGAATGTGAAATGTCACCAAAGAAAATTATAAATAAGTTTTGTGGGTAGAAGTACTTATACATGCACACAGGAGAAAGATAGAAGGAAGGAGGAAGAGAAAGAATACCATAGCATATAGGTGGCCATTAACTGCAAGTCAGAATTCAAGGATTAATAAAAGGTATGAAATATTGCAAATAGCATCTGTGGGTAGACTTCAGTTGGCAGAAGAAGTCTCATCATAGCATCTCTTGTGTGCTTTACACAACAGATAATGAAGGAAGGAAGTAAATCAGACAAACAGAGAGAAAAGGAAAAATACCCAAAGGGTGACTGAGGTTTCTTATGGACAAGGCTATGTGTGATAGACAGATAAACATTCTCTTTAAACACCTTGATTGGTGCTAGAAAGCCAAAGAGAGACCTTACACTCATCTCTCCTGAAATCACAGCACACTACTTTTTTCTTATGTACCCTGCAAAACACTACTGATCTAAGAAAATGGGTATTTACTGGGATCATGCATTTGTATGAGTTTCCCTAGTGTGTAGAAATATAAAGAGGGAGAGAGAAGAACAGCCAGAGTCCCACATCTTTCAGTGTCTGTGCAGATTCCTGGGAAATATTCAATGCTTGTACCACTCAGCTTCTAGGGAGTTGGACAATGGGTCATCACAGCAATTCCTTAGTTCTCTCTCCAAGCTCTGGAACTTGCTTGGTTATATTCATCCCGCAGCAATGAGAGCAGAGGGAAGATGGGCAAGATGAGGCCAATCATGGTGTAGCACTCTGTTTCTTTTATTCAATTGGTTACTTAGCCAAGACACTCTCATTTTCTGAGTCTTCCTCTGTGATTTCCTCCAGATATACTCATAACTGCCAGCCCAGGTGACATGGAACCTCTCTCCATAACTGAAGCTGTGTCCTAGCAACTCCAACGTGCTATGGTCCACATGAATTGTACCTTGTAACTTTCATGCATCCTCACAATTTCCCCTTCCATTGTTACTTCTTCCACAGCTTTATACAAAGCTAAGGCACCAAGACAGAAAAGCATTTCAGGACAGGGAAGTAGCCAGCCTGCAGTTCCTTTCACTGCTCACTGCTGGATCAAGCAGCCATTTGTCTCTGGGTTAGGATACAGCCTTCACTGGCTGAGTTTGAGCCATTCTTACAACTCAGCACCTTGCAGGAGTTTTGCCTCATGACAGAGGCCAAGAATGCAGTAAGTGATGAGTATCCAAAATGAAGTAGCACCCAGTTAAGGCAATATATACATGCAAAGGACAGAGCAGTCAAGGCTGAGGCTATGGTCTCCCTTGTGAATTAGTAACCTGGTCAGCTACCTCCCAATATTGGTTACTTTTCTCTTTACTGTGACAAGAATATCTGGCAGAAAGACCTTCAGGGGAAAAAGGGGCTATCTTTGTCCCTGGTTCACAAGATGCAATCTGTCATGCCAGGGAAGATAGGAAGCAGATTAGTTTATTAGGAAGGAGCTTGCAGTTTGTCAGATGAAACCAGCAGGTAAAACACAGAAGGGGCTTAAACTACAAATAGGAACAGACTATGTATTCCTCTATACCTGAGTTCCAACAGCCCACTCATTGCAGGGAGGTCCCACCTCCTGAAGGTTCTACAACCTCTATCAAACACCTCAGCAGGGAATTTAAGTGTTCAAACCTGACTTTTGATCTCACATTCAAGTCATAAATCTCCACCAAAAATGCCTCTGGGAGAAAGACAAGATAGACAAGGCCTTAGAAAGATGATCCTTCTGGGCATCCTCAAAAGCTCTTTGGAGGAAATGGGCATTGACCATTCTCTCTACCTACAAGTTCTCTCCCATCTTTTCCATAGAGCCAACCCCCGCCCCCACTCACACACACTGAAGTAAAAGCTGTGCATGGTTTTTGACCTTGAGTGTCACCAGATATGCATGTTTAAAGGCTTGATTCTGGTAATGAGTGGTAAAAGTCTTAAGGGTCAACCCAGTAGGAGATGCTCAGTTCATTGTGGTCATCACTTTCATTTTCTTTTTCTCTTTTTCATGTGTGTGTGTGTGTGTGTGTGTGTGTGTGTGTGTGTGTGTGTGTGTGTGTGTTGAGGTAGATGCATGTGTTGACACCATAGCACAATCTTGAGTGCAGTTACATATGACTCTGTTGTATACTTTGTTTTTAAAGAGGGTGTGTCATATTGTTCTGTAATTCACCAATTCTTCTAAGCTGCTTGACAAGCAAGCCACAAGTCTCCATATTTATCTCTTCAGCACTAGGAATACAAGGACTTTCCACCATACCCAGGTTCTCATTCTATCTGTTGCCATTTGTAGCCATACCCATCTTTTTATGTAGTTACTAGGGATCTGAATTTGGTTCCTTAAACCTGTGTATCAGGCAATTTTACCTATAGTACCCTCTCCCCAGCAGCTTCAGTTTTAATAGTGTTATCTCTGGGACCTAACTTCATCCTTGTGCTTATGCAGCAATCACTTCAGACTTAGTCATCTCCCTGGCCTCTTGACTATGACCCCTTTTCTCTTGATCCTGGACCCAGCAAGGTTATTCCTCTCTTCACTACAACCATAGACACAAAGCACTGGGGCCAAATGATCACAAAGTGAAATCTCCATATCTGTGGCTCTAACAAACCTCTTTTCCACACAGATTCATTGTCTCAGGGAATTGCCAGCAGGAGGAAAACATGACTAGCACACACAGAGCCTTCAGAGATTTAGACTCCAATACTTTGAAATCTAACAGCCACAAAAAAGGCTGAGCTGAAGTTTACTTTGGTTTTCTTTGAATAGAAAGCATTTGTGAAGCAAATCTATGATGCTATCAAGCTGGTTGTGGGGAGTGCCTATTCTCTCTAACACAGTGCCTCCTGCACTCATCCTCTGCCTTCCTACCAGGAAGTGGAGGTACATGTAATCCCCTTCATTCCTTCCTACAGTGCCTCCTGCACTCACCCTCTGCCTACCTTCCAGAAACAGGAATCCCCTTCACTTACTCCTATAGGCTTGCAGGAATTCCAGTTTGCTGTGAATTACTTAACCTGGTCACGTTCTAGCGGAACTTAAAGGGACAAAATGTGTTGTCTGAGAGAGAATTATCACATCCTCAGTTGCCCTTTTCCTTTCATCTTTCATACTTTAGTGAACATGCAGCTAACTAGATACACACACACTATGTAATATATTATTAAACAATGTAAGATCTGTAGCATAACTAAATGTAGTATAGTACTTAGAAATTTATACTATAATCTTTATCTGTAGGGGTTCTATATCTTCAAATTCAAATAAATGAAAGTTGAAAATACTTGGGAAAAATGCATCCCTAGATGGCTCAGCCACATAATCATGAGAACCTGAGTTCAATTCCCACTGTACAAATAAAAAAGCATAGAGAAAATGGAGACAGGTGGATCCTTGTGGCTAACTGACCTGGCCTGACTTCCAGGCCAGGGCAGTCCCTGTCTCAAAACACATGGTAGATGGCACTTGAGGAACAATGCACAACATTGTTTCCTGGCCTCTAAACAAGATCCACCTTTGTGTACTCATGTGCACAACCCCCCACAGACATACACACAAGCATTTACTCATGTGAATCCACATAAACATGTTTGTCTTTTATCATCTCAAACACAGCATCATAACTACAGATTTAAGGTAGATGTCAGGATATGCACAGATATGTATATGCACAGGATATGCACAATATGTCATCGTGTATAGTATCGGGAACAGCCAACAGTTTTAATGACTTATGTCTTGAAAGCAATTCCCCAGGAATGCCCTTAGCTGACTATGTGCCACTCATATACCTATTACTATATGTTGTATCATATATACTAGGAAATGACATCATATATACACAATTCATTCTTATTGTACCAAAACAGATCTACTAGCTCACTTTTGTATAGAAGTCTTCATATTTGCTTGTGATATTTGACTCAATGTGACCATTCATATGTCTTTTTTTAGAGACATGAATGGAAGAAATTTATAGGATTTTGTCACAAGTCTTCAAACAGAGATTTGGGCAACTGAGGTGGCTCAGCAAGCAAAGGCACTGTGTGACAAGCCTGGAATCCTGATTTGATTACAGGGGCCCATATGAGGAAGGATATATCAACTCCCAAAATTTTCCACGTGGACACTGTTACACACACACACCTGCCCCCACACACAACATACATACACACACTAATATAATTTAAGAATAAACAGAGAGACTAGCCATGTATCTAGTCAGTGTGTTTCACTGTGTATGAAAACCTCTTTCCATAATATTTCTCTAATAATAGACTCTTGATGTTTTGCTTGAGGCAGAAAGTCAGAATAGAATTGAGAGAATTCATAAGAAAGACATCCACCTATTCTAAGCCACAGATGTGGCTGCACAGATAATAGGAAATAAATACCTTATGGAAGTTTAACAGAAATGTACTTAGCCATAATTAAGTTGCTGTTTTTATCACTAGTTATTTAAACGATCAGTGGTTATTGCACAAGCACCCAAACTCATATGCTCTACAAATATGGTCTGCATTTTCCTCACTAGTCTAAGATATAGTTCACTTACTATATCTCAAATATACCTACAAGGAAAAATAGACAATTTTCCAATCATAAGATACAGGGATAGTTACAGGAAATGAATAGAATATTTAGAATCATAAAACATAATATTAGTCACTGTGATACCTATTTACAAGCTTATAACATGATTTCTGGGGTTTGTTGTTATTTGGTGACATTGTCTCATGCATCCCTGCCTGGACTTGAAAGTGCCAAGTACCTGAGGATGATTGAACTCTGGAACTTCATACTTTCCCTCCCACATGCTGGCATTCCAGGTGTGAATCAGCCCATTGATTTAGCTGGCACTGGTCACTGAGCCCAGGATTTTATTCCTTCTAGAGAATCATTCTGTTAAGGGAGCCACATCCTCAGTCCCACTTAAGATCTCTGAGCTTCTGTGTCTTGGTCATATTATTAAATATCACATGCTGTGCCCTGAGGTGGATAACCAAGATGCTCTCATCACTCGTTAACCAACATCTTCTTGTCATCACCCAGTGAACACCGAGAATATGATCCCCATTAGCAACCAGCAAAGGTTCTCAAGACCCCACTCAGTTTCCTTGTAAGTGTTCAGGTTTGGAGTTTAACTCTTCTTAGCCTGATGGAATACAAGCCACCTAAACTTTGGTTTACTTATAAACAGGGTTGTTTTATATTCCTGGAAGTTTTGTTGAACAACTAGAGGTATGTGTAGGTTCTCTTCTGACTTCATTTAGCCATCTATACTCATTCATGTAGCTACCCATCTCATGTGAATAAATGGTACCCTCATTTCCTAAATTTCAGTTGAAAATCTAGAACTCTTCTTATCTGTTCCCCATTGAGTATATCAACGTATGCTGAGACTTGGAATTTTCTAATTCCATTGATGCAACCTGCCTTGTAGCCCTCCCATCTCCCCATACTGTTCTAGTGCTGTACACTTACTTTTTGTACCATTCTGTACCCAAAATCTAGTCTTGCAGTCAAAGTGGTATTTTCAAAATAAGATTATGATACTCAACTTTAAATCACTCCCACTGCCTTGGATCTTTATATATCACCTGCAGAACTCTGACTGATGGAGACTACTGGCTCATCCTCCCATAAAGACACTCCACTTGGCCCATACCTCTTATCTGTCCATTGCTAAGACTGTACCATGTCTTAAACCAATGTATCACTACAATGGTTCACTCTTTTTACAAGTTCCATTCCTGTTCCTGTTCTTGGAACTCTTCTGTTAGTAAGTCATAACTTGGAATATTATATATAATTAAAAGGTCTATCCTATTACTCTTATTGCTTTATCCTAAGTTTATAGTCTGTATAGTTACTGCTACAAACATTTTCTTCCCATTTGTTTATTGATGTTTTTTTCTGACTTAATTAATAGATGATGAGGTCCAGGGAAAGGAGGTCTGTATCATCATATTTTCACCCCCAAATGCATGCAATGGTACTTTAATGTGAGAGAAACTTCCTGAGTCGTCGTTGAGTGAATAAAATATTCCTTCCCTGCCAATAAGTATCATTTATTGTCTATATGTAATGGAGAAGAGTTCTGGGACTGATACAGTGCCCTTGGTTGAGCCTGCTGCAAGGATCTTCACAGGCTGATAGCCACATCAAAGAATAGAAACTGCTGGTCTGGGAGGCTCTGTCATTGACTCTCTGTGACCTTGAACAAGTTACTTACATTTTATGGGCCTCCAGTTCCTCCTCTTTAGCACTAGATGTTGTATTTCATGTTCCCCAAGTGCCTTTTCTACCATGGTTCTCATGTCTTTGCACTAACCAAACATTCTGAGTAGAGATGCACATCAGAGTTTATTGCTTTCTTGTCACAGTAAAAAATTAAATGTGTTGGTGAAACACCCCCCCCAAGAAATTATTTTCTGAGACACTTCAGCCAATGACACATGGCTATGTATTTATGTAGCAACAATGCTTTTTCCATTCTCATGACACGTCCCTCTTCAGAAAACTCTTTCCATATATACTGATACTGATTGATAATGAAAAGTATGGATCTGCTGCTGTCATAGGTCAAGATTAGTTAGAAAAAGAGAGAAACAAATGCAGCTTAGTGGTAAAACATTTGTCTAGTTTATATGTAGCCCTGGGTTTAGTTTCAGGCACTATAAAATAATTAATAGTTACAACTAGTAATAAATGCAAGGAAATATTTCTTATTCTGTTGGTTACTCTTGTGTCTACAGCTGAACACTTGACCAGAGGCAATTGAATGAAAGAAAGCTCGTGGGAATGGAGCATAAGGCTACTTGCTAACATATTCACAGACCTAGAAGCAGAGGGAAGAGAATGTCACACTCTATTGGTTTTACTCTTGTCTTTTTCCTTTAGTCTAAGACCCCAATTCATGTGATGGTATCAACCATATTCATAGTGAATCTTCACCTCTCAGTTAACTCAATCTGAAAATTATCTCTAGGCACACACAGAAATGTGCCTCACTAATGACTGTGGCATTTCCTAACTCAGTCAAATTAACAATCATAATCAACCATCACACGTTGAGAAGGGCTTTAAGGGAGGGAGTGTGGAGAGGGACAATAACACTAAGGGCCATTTGAAGGATCATATGGATATCTGCCACAGTAGAATCTCCTTAAAATATACACATTTATGAAAGAAATCTAAATGAAATCACTAAAAAGCAAAGTAGACAATGCTCCAACTATCTATCTCTTATCATCAAATGAGAAACTTCAGGGCTAGGAATGGGTTACATCTAATTGAGTTGATCAAAGAGGCCCCATGGAACCTCCCAACCAACTCAGGCTATTTTGCCATGGCTATTGTTTGTGCTCTATAAACTGATAGTAAGACCCTGTTGCTAAATGCAATACCTACATATCTCATTGAAAACCGAGAAGTTGAGCTGGTGGCTACCTTAAAGCCTTTACCCCACTGACTAGTGTTCATGATACTCAAAGGTAATCTGCCCGTTGCCACAGGAGACAGTTAAACACAAACCCAGCTATCAAACCTACAATCTATAGTGGTCAACTCTATGCATAATATCATGATTCAATAGTGACCTAGATGTTTTAGGAGTAACCAACCACTATCTATCAGAGTTAAGGCCCATACCATAAGATGGAACCCATCCCCACCTGGTGGCCAAGAACCTAAGACTAAGATAGTCCATGAAATTAGGAGATAACCAAATGCTATTGTTCTGTTAAAGGAATGTAGCAATAGAATGATTGCTAGGAAATTTCTGTGGCTATTCCCACACTTCAATGTCTTAGTCATCATCAGAGATTCCCCTGCAGTAGACAGGAACTGACACAGGGACCCAAATTGGACAGTGTTCAGAGTGTGAGAGACCTTGGAGTACTCAGTTCTAAATTGGATGTCTCTGTCAAATCCCTCTTCTCTATTCTCAAGAGAATGCTGAAGAGAAGGCAGAAATCTTATAAAAGCTTGCCAAGGTTTTATTTCTGTGAAGATATTCTTATAAAGGAAATTCTTTATAAGAATTCAATTCTTACAAAGGAAATTATAATTCTTATAAAGGAAAACATTTAGCTGCAGCTGGTTTACAGTTAAGAGGTTTAGTCCGTTACTATCATGATGTGGCGCATAGCAGCATGTAAGTAGATAGTTTGCTGGAGAAATAGCTGAGAATTGTACATATGGATCAACAGGCAGCAGGAAGAAAGAGAGACACTGGGCCTGGCTTGAGCTTCTGAAACCTCAAACACAGATTCCAGTGATGCACTTTGTCCAACAAGGCCATTTTCATTCAAACCACCACCGAGCCACAGGGTATAAGTGATACTAAATAAATGAGGCCTCCCAGATACAATAGAACTTATACTTACACAAAATCACAGAGATTGTGACAGTCATGTATAGGGCCTGCACAGGCCCAAACCAGATGGGGTCTCAGAACTGAATGGGGAAGTAGGCATGAGCTCTCATCTTCAATTAAGAAGCTATCTCCAATTGGCAACTTACAAATTATGAACTAGTTTCTCCAAGGGAATCTCACTGGGTATACAAACCACTCTTAAGGGCAGGTTCCATTACCAGTAGCAGATGCTAATGCAAAATGAACTCAAGGGTATGGAGGATTTCTTTTCTTTTACATCATACTGACCTTTTGCTTGTATGTTATAGCATTTGATTTTGTGGTTTTGTTTTGTTTTGGTGTGTGTGTGTGTGTGTGTGTGTGTGTGTGTGTGTGTGTGTGTGTACATGTGCATTCACAGGCATTTCTTGTGATCTTTTATTTTTGTTTTTTTGTTTGTTAGTTTGTTCATTTTGCTCTATCCTTTTTTGTTTGTCTTTTCTATTTTCCTATCTGTTTTCTTAAAAGAGAGAAAAAGCTTTTTTCTTTTTGGTGGAGAGACAAGAAAGATCTGGGAGAAAATGATGGAGGGCAAAAGATGATCAGAATATATTATATGAAAGAAATTTCCTTTATTTTCCAAAATAATTTTCCCCAAACTGTAAAAAAACAAAACAAAAAAACAAGTTTACCCCAAATTGATTTGCTAGGTAAATATTAATTTAGATTATGGAATTCCACCCCTGGCCTGTATGGTCACGTGTTCATCTCATAGTGGAAATTTCAGTTGCCAATCTCTAAGAATCTCCAACATTATAGTATCTGTGACACTATTCAAAAGTTTTAACACTCACTCCACTAACTTTGAAGCTCTGTAAAGAAAACTAAAAAACCCAAGACAAACTTCAATAGGTGTTTATGCAGAGTAAATATTCCTATTCTAGAAGGCAGAATGAACCATAGCAAAGAAGTCATGGAACAAAAGCAAGACTGCCTAGAAAACTAAATCTCTATGGTTTCACATAGTGTCTCTGATCTGATACACATAGGCTGGCCTCAGTGGTTTTCTTGAACCTTGGATACAAACCTCATTCTTCCATCTCACATGCTGATTAAACTGACATGACATAGTCAAAGCCAGGTTCTGCTGCCAGCTGGAGATGTACTCTCATCTCTTTAGGCACCTGCATGGCTGAACATGTGAAAATACTTCCTATTTGAGGACACCCTGTGGGATTTCTCTTCAAACCCTCTCTTTCTAAGTGAAAGATTTTCCAATATGTTTGTCCTGTTCTGATCTGGTGCTCTGAATGCATGCAGTCTTGCCTGGTTCCCTTTTCTGTCATCCTCATGAAACACCTGTGATTATTCATTAATGGCATGTTAACATTACAGGTGTTTTGTTTTTCTTTGCCTCATAGTCAACTTTAAATTCACACCCGCTGCTTTTCCTACCACAGTGCCATTTCCATGTTTCTTTACTGGAAATCTAAATTCAATAAACAGCACACACCTGTGACATCAGGTCTTAAAATTTCTCTACCCAGATTCTTTGCCAGAATGGGACATATGTGTTGTCTAGCACAGTCCATGACACCTCATAGGCCTAACCTTCCTTAGGTTGTCTGTCTGACACTCTGCTGATAGAATGGCACCTGCTTACAGTAGTTCAGGAGCTTACACCTAGGATACAGTTCTAAACTCTAGACACTTCCTTCATATATGATTTCAAGGGCTGACAAATAACTTTATATGTATTACAACACAATTTAATTCACATCAGCTGTCTGTGGATAGAAGGGGCCAGAGAAGGTCTAAAAAGGTTAAATCTCAAGGGAAATTGGAAATACCAAAACATAAAAATGACATAATGATAGGTATTAGGGAGGAGAAAATTTTAATTCCATTTGGGAGGGAAGGAATAGATTTTTAATGAGGCATGATGATATTGAGATATGTGGATGGCCGGGCAGTCATTTCCACAGGCTGTATGATGGTTGGAGTTTGGAGTCAGCGGTGAAAGGACGTTATGACATCAAAGGAAGTAGCAGTGACAGAATCTTCCCCAACACCTCTCCAATGGTACACCAAGGCAGAGGTTAGTAGTGAAAGGTAACAGTAACTGAAAGCTTAACTACTGAGAATGAAAAGTGAGGGGTTGCGAGAAGGGGGCAATGCAGGCTGTGCCTGAGCTTTGCCTACTGCAGTGGGCTCAATAGCATTGGGATATTTGATGCGGATATTCACCAATGCAAGAGTGACTTGCAGTTGGATGGATCAGAGTGTTTCATCCTGAAACATGGAGTGAAATCATAGAAAGGGTCCAGAGTTCCTGTAGCCAAATGCACATGAAGAGCCAGCAAGAGAAATGAAGCACACCATTACACTAATCACTATCATCCTAACAAGTCATCAGTGCTAGCTAAAACTCCCAAGTGCCTGAACTCAGCCAAACACTACAGTAAGATGTTTGTGCCAGTATCCATATATGATGACTAATGTGAATGTGCAGGCATCTACATTGCCCACACTCTACATTGCAATCTCACACTAAATACTGAATGTGACTCCATGGGCTCAGTTATATAAGGAGGAAGTATAGATGTTTCAGCTAAAGCAACTTTCCCAGGTTTTATAGGCAGGATCTGATTCAAAATAAATTTAACTCTATAGTGACAGATATGAATGAGGGAGAAAAAGGGATGAGACAATGTCCTGTACCGAAATGCCTTCGTTCCTTGGGATATTTCTACCAAGACTAAAGCAAGCACACCTGCATGTAGTATATAAAGCTGTTTGCAGATTCCTTATATACATACATAAAACAAGTTATTAGTGATACACACACACATATATATATATATATATATATATATATATATATATTCATACATATATACATATGTGTGGTTTTATGTTTCTGTATAGGAGCCATATAAGCTAGGGGGTAGAAAGGAAAACTACAACTGCAACCCAGCTTGCTTCAGGTGCTTGTATAGACAAATCATACCAACATCTCAGCTATTCCCTACAGTCCCATAAGGTCCAGTTTATTACCACAAGCAAGCTGAAGTTCACAGAGGCTAATAAGGTAACAGCCACATAACCTTCTCTGAAACTATGAAATCAACTCCACTTTCATTGCCAGACAAAAAACAAAAATCCTTGCTTGGGTCCCTTCCTTGAGTCACCAGCCACCAGATGCCCATGTTTCAGGAGTCTCCTGAGCTGAGTCAGCTGCAGAGAGACTTTTGCCTTATTACACAGGCATAGGCAGAACCCACCCAAAGTCTAGCTGGGTGATCATTTGGAAGATCTCCAGAGATGAGAATACTGACAGAGAAAACACAGAATGGGGAGAGTGGAAATGAAGTTGCTGATATGGCTTCATATACTGTGCATTGAGCAGGAGTCCTTCATAAGGATCTTCAAAGAGTAATGCCTCAGAACAGGGCAACAGCTGCAGATATCACCTCGGCAAGAGAACAAGGAAATGTCTAAAAAAAGAAATGTGAGAGAGAAGATAAAGAAGAAAGGAAGAGCAGGAGGAGGAGTGAAGAAGAAGATATCAAGAGAAGAAGAGGAAAAAGAAAGACGGGAAGAAAGAAAAGGAAAGGGAGAAGGGGAGAAGCAGGAAGAAAGCAGGCAGCAGGAAGAATGCATTCAGAGTCTATCTTGGTAATTGTTCTGTCTGATACCCTAGGGAAGAGAAAACTAAGTCTTTCTGGAAATTTGTCACTGGCAGGAGAAAGAGGACAGATGAGGAGAAAGAGGAGGATCAGATGGAGGAACAGAGGAGGAGCAGGAAGATATGGAACATAGTGGGAGCAATTAGAAGTGCCAGAAACAAGAAAGGGGGGAGGGAGGGAACTCTTTGACACACTGTATGCTTTCATTCTGAGTAAAGTTGAACTTATCATCGATATGGAGAAATAAATGGAGACAATAACCTTACACCATTTCTCATGGCCCTAAAATTATGGTGTGGGAAGACAAGAGACCATGACAATGGGAACAGCTGTTGGAAATGACACAGTAACATAAGCTACATGAAGAAATATGGTGGCACAAAGGATATGGTGAATACTGGAAGTCTGTACTGGCCATTGGCACCTAAGAGACATAATGAAATGATTTTTCTTCAGGATACATTTTAAAAGAAAATAATTTTTTTTTGCACAACATCAGTTTTCAGGATAATATAGCCACAGAATAAATATTCCTTTAACAAGAAATTCTTTTTTTTCAAAATTGGTAAGCTCTTCAACAGAAGCAACAGTCATACTTATTTCACAATACCAGTACCAAGCTTGGTAACTAGCACAAAGTGCAAATGAAAAAAAAAATAAAACATTTCTTGGGTCTGGAGAGATGACTGGAAAGTTAAAAGTACTTGATAGTCTTCCAGAATATCCTAGCTCATTCTCCAGCACCTACACAGTGGCTAACAACTATCTGTTAACTCCAGCTTTAGGGCTCTGATGCCCTCTTCAGACCTCTATGGGCACTAGACTTACTTATAATGCACATACATATGTCACAGAATATTCCTTTCCACTGTGTGAAGTTGTGTCACTGTGATAGGTTTACTACATAGCTTAATGGCCAATAGATAGGCAGGAAAAGGTTAGGTGGAAATTCTGGGGACAGGGAGGTCTTGGAGAAGAAGAAAGGTGGGATCACCAGCTCAGCACAGAGGATGCAGGACAGGCAGGAGGAGAGGTGAGAGCCAGGTGCCACATGTCAACACATTGATTAGTAGAAATGGGTTCATTTAAGTTGTAAGAGCTAAGTAGAAACTACCTAAGCGAAGGCCAAGATTTCACATGTAGTAATGTCTCTATGTCATGATTTGGGCACTGGTGTTCCAAAAAAAAGCCAGCTATATACATACTTCCTAACAAAGCAGTCTAGCACATAAGTCTAAAAATATTTCTCATACATAAAACTTATGTGTGAATTAATATAAAACTTGTTTGAAAAATAATAAGTAATACTCATTAACCAGAAAGAAATACTCATGTGATGATATCTTGTTTGTACAAATAAAGCTTGTCTGAAGATCAGAGGATGGAGCTTACCACTAGCTAACCATAGAGACCAGGAGGTTTGTACAGACAGACAGGGAGTGAGATGATGCCTGGGAAGAGAAAGGATACAAGCGGAAAGAAACATGAACTCCTTTTTTTTTTTTCTTGCTGCAAAGTTAATGAGGTAAAAGTGGCTTTCGTTTGCTCCTCCTTCTCTCTGATCTCTTAGCATTTTCCTCTATATCTGGCTCCGGGTTTTTATTATTTATACCAACTAAGAACTCTGTTTACAGACTCAATACTCAAAATGAACAAATAACTCAAAATATCTTAAAGACTTAAAATGAGGGTTCATGTGTGAAGTAGACCGGATTTTTATTGTGGATGGTCTGGGTCTGGGCCATATCTTTTCCCCTGGTATCCAGAGAATACAATGGGCCTTCTCCTGAATGCTCTGCTTACCTGTGTTCTTGGCTGATTTCTGTTGCTTGGAACCCATTTGAACTATAAACAACTCAAGGAGAAAAGGGTTTATTTGGCTTACACTTCTAGGTCCCAGTGCATCATCATGGAAAGAGAAGTCAGGAGGAACTCAAGAGGCAGGAGCCATGCCTGACTGCTGCTTGCTGGCTCTCTCAAGGTCTTATGCTTAACTAGCTTTTGTATGCAGCCCAGGGCCACCTGCTTAGTGATGGTGTCTCCCATAGCATGCTGGCTCTTAAATAAATTAATAATCAAGAACCACACTCCCACACAGACAATGCCCACAAGTCAATCTGATCTAGAGAAATGCTCAATTGAAACTCTCTGTCACTAGGTTGTCATGTTGACAAAGTTAACCTAGGACAGTTGGCAGAGGAAAGGACTCTGGTATGTTTTAAATAGTCTTCAATACTAGGTAGGGGGTGTCACTTCTGACCCCAATCCCCAGGGATTTAGAAAAGTTAATGCTGCCATTTGCCTAGAAGGAGAAAAATTGAAATAATTGGTACATAGTCATAATTACCACCTGCCCCTGAAAAAAAAAAGCAAATGGACAAATGAATGCAGAACAAAAGAGTTAGAAAATACTAAAGGAAATAACAATGGCCCGCAAAAGGTGTTTGCAGAATTGCTGCCCCATACTTCTCATAGAAGGCTGTTTCCCCTGTCTCCTTCCCACCCTCCCTACTCCCTCCCTCCCTCCTTCCTTCCTGTTCTTTCTTCCCTTTTTCCTTGCTGATTTGCTAACCAGAGTTTTGAATTTTCTAGTTAGTGTTTATACCTCCATGCCTCCCAAATTGTATTATTTTAAAAATAAAAATTAAATCATACTTTAAAATACAAGAAACCTCTAGGGAACTAAAAGTTATTTATTATACCAGGAATCCATTTGTAGATCATCATGTCAGCATGTATATGTATAACTTCAATTTTAGTTTTAGGTAAAATCACATATTTGATTCATGTAAAAATTAACTCCCTATTTAGGTTATATGATTTGTTGTTTTTTTTGTTGCTAATTCATGTTGATTGCAATAAAAAATGAGAAGTTTATGTTTGAATTATATTATTTCCATTCTTAGAAAGGCAAAACTAATTACCAAATTATTTTTAATTGTTCATTTAGCTCTGAGAAGCATATGTCTAAAACTGTTTTCATATGCATATGTTGTTATATAGCTTCAAAAGATATTCAGGAGATGGGGAGATGGCTTTGTATAAAGTGTTTTCTGTGCAAGTTTCAGGACCTAGCTTTGGCTCCCAGCACCCACATAAGGATGGACTCAGTAGTATGCACCTGTAATCACAGTGTTCATTCAGTAAAACAGAAAGTGGAGTTGAGAGAATCTAGAGGCTCATGGGCTGACTAGCCTAGCATACTCAGTGGTGAACAGCTACAGGGTCTGTAACAAGCAAAGTTTAAATTGAGGACTGACATCCATTTGTACTTGGATCACTACCACATGTGTGCTATGACTTGGTCACTCTTACACACACTTACTTGAGCAAACACACACACACACACACACACACACACACACACACAGAGAGAGAGAGAGAGAGAGAGAGAGAGACAGAGAGACAGAGACAGAGACAGAGACAGAGACAGGGAGGGGCAGAAACTGCTACAGAAATATTTGACTCATACAAGCATCCCACTTAACACAAGTTTGAAAATTTGTCTTGCCTGTGCATCTTGTCCATATTTGCATATTTGTGAATTTGCACAAAAAATGCAGGACAGAACCCTGAGGACATGTTCCCCTGATGCTCAGAAACATGTTTTAACAAAACAGCCAGTGACAACAACATAGGTCAATGAGGGCCCCCTCATTGTACACATATTGCATAGTACCCATAGCCATGAACATGCCAGCAAGTTTCCTATGCTAGGTACATTCCAGCATGTAGCATGAACCACCCACAGTAGCCTGTGTGCTGCTGTCTACTTTGTTTTCAGAGTCTATATTGATCTTTTCAGTCTTTCTAAGATGCTTAGTGATTGCATGTGAACTATAGCAAAGAAGCAATGGCAGTTGAGCCAGATGCTACAATAGAAGCAGGCCCCCTTATTATCCACAGGGGTATGTATATTCCTAGCCATGAGCCCTAAGGTTCAAACTGTAGCATGAAAGACTTTTCTCCTAGCATATATACTCATAACATAGTTTAATTTACAAACTAGAAATAAAAAGCTATTATTGGCAACAAATTATCATAAAACAGAATAAGTATGGCTACTAAGTGACTGTTGGCTTGCACCAGTGAAGGCTAGACAAAGGATCAATGCTCCTGCCAGCATTTTAGATAAAAATCATTCCTTTCCAAACAACTTACAGATTCATATGTATGAGTTGTTTATGTCTAGAATTGTCCACTTAACATTTTGTAAATTTGGGCTATTAATGATAACTTGGACTTCAGAATGTGTTAAGAAGACCGACAGATACTTTTTATTATAAGAAGGTATTATTTGAGAAGAACAGGGGAAATATCTTTAAAATGATGGGTTCGTTGGAAGAAGTCCTTAGGTGTTATGAAGCACTTTAAAGATCTTTGGGGCTGGGGAAGATTAACCCAAAGAAATGGACCTAGCTGATCTGCTGCTGAAGGTGATTGCAAGGCTTCTCTTTTGGCTGAGCTGAGGTCATCCAGGTGCTGATGGATGAACACCTGAAAACCATTCCTCCTTCCTGCTGACTGAAAGATAACTTTCTCTGTGCTGCCTCAGAGAACTACTCAATCCCCCTCTCCTCACTTCTGTGCTGGGAATGCTAGGTTTTTATAGCCACGGCCAGATACTCATGTCTCCAGTGTCTTAGAGATAGCATGTCTTTCACAGCTGGAAGATGAGACCTTTGCTCCAGGGATGCAGCATTTTCATGTTAGCTAGTTGGGTCACACCTGCGCCCTGGTGTGAATTTGGAGGAGGTAAGCATAAGGGCCACCTCTGGTTATCCATCAGTAGCCTCTGGTCTTTGGTGCATTAGTTCTTTCATGCCTTGGGCAATGTTAATTTCATTTCTCATCCTCAGGCATGCTTGAATACACAGTTTACCTAAAGGTTAAGAGTTATGGTTCTAATTAAGAGGATGGAGCAGTTCTACTACATTAACATTAATAGTGCATGGAAAGTACTCCCAGAGGCTTCATTCTTTAAGCAGTAGCCATTTCCATGTCTATTCTCTTTCCTCGTTTATTTTTTTTCTTCTAGCACCATTTAATGAAAATCTAATGCTAAAAATGGTGCCTTGCTCATGAGAGCTCAACAGTGGTCATCGTTTCTGCTTACATCTTTATCATTCCACTAGGAAGAGATGCAAATCACAGCATCCTTGAGACTGTTTGCTTAACTGATGAAGGCAGTCCTTGGGGTAGAGGCCCAAAGGATGAGAAATTACCAAGAAATTTTTGCTGCAAAGAAAATATGATGGGCATGTTCATCAAATGATAAAAAGTGAACTTTTACTTTATACCAAAATTGAAAGGTCATTACAGTAGAGAGTCATTTGTATAAAGGTTAAAAGTAAGTGACAGGTGTGATGGATCAGGGCCATACCTGGCCTTTTAGCACTGTCTGGCTTCAGTGTGTCTTGGCTCTTCTTCAGTTTATGCACAACCATTAAAACATTACACTGATCAGCTAACTTATATTGTGCATTTAACCTGTACAGTCTCAGGTGTCAGTGGTGTTTTTACCAATCTCTGCCTAGGAGTTCCAGGATGAGAAGAATTTCTCTCTGGACTTTTACCAGGGGATGCCCTTAAGGGACAGGCAAGTGCCAGAGCAGCTGAGGTCTTAAGTAACAAACAGAGAGGCTTAGTGGCAACTGTTTAGGAAGACATACATTCGAGAGGTATTGGGGGCCAGAGAGAAAACTGCTTTTGTTGAATTATTAAAAGAAAGTAATGATTTAGGGTGGGTATTCTCCAGGAAGCTGCTGAGATTTATAGATTTTCTGCGAGTGTTTCTAGTTTAAATGATAATAAAATTATACTCGTTTCCATTCTTAAATTATTTGATTAATGAGACTAAGCAACCCAGTATAATTGGGAAAGACAGGGAGTTTGGGGAAGAAAGGAGCTAGAGAGATGGCTCAGCAGTTAAGAGCATATAATGTCATTTTGGAGAATCCAAGTTCACTTCCAAACACCCCCATCAGGTGGTTCACAACTACCTGTACCACCACCTCTACAGGAATCTGACTCCTTTGACTTCTGGAGACAGCTGCACACAGACAACAGACACACATATAGGCACATGCACAAATAAAATAATTCCTTATCAAATAATGGATAAAGGGAAAACAAAGAGAAGGAAGAAATGATGAAGAGGGAAGTGAGACAAGAAGGAAGGAGAGAGGGAGAGAAGAGAATAAACAAGAATGGAAGGAAGGAGTGGAAACAAGACACTTGTGGATCATATCTTGATCACTGTTTGAAATAGTTTATCATTTCATGAGTTCTGAATTGTTTTGTTTGGTAATCTCCAGGATATAGGTCTGGACTCTCATTAACTCTGTTGCTGGTTCTTTCTTTTCTCTTTCCACATAAACAGTGTATGGATATATTAGTGATTATTTCATGGCAGTCACCTTCACCTACTAATTGCTTTCCCTGTCGCCGCACTAAACACCCAACAGAAACAACTCAGGAAAAGAAGCACTTACTTTGGTACATAGACGGGCTAGTCCTTAACTCTGGGAATACCTTGGCTAGAAGCTTAAGGCAGCTGTAATAAGGAATCAAAGCGAGACAGATACTAGTGCTCAGTTCCCTTTATCCTTTGTTTTGAGTTCAGGACCCCAGCCCATGGAATAGTACCACTCACAGTATAGGTGGGTTTCTCTACTTCAATTAATCTAATCTAGCAATTCTCTCTCACACACACACATGCCTAGACATTGGTCTCCTTGTCAACCTGATTAATTTAACAGTCAAGATTAGTAATGGCAAGCAGGCTTTCATTCTGGGGATACCTTTCAATTGCAATTACATTTCAATTACAATTAAGATGTTAAACTTCTCAAATTTACATATCCATTTAGGTTCCATTTCTTAGGATTCTTATATCTCAAGCCTACTGGACTTATCTTGTTCAAAACCCATGCCAAAGCCGGGCGTTGGTGGTTCACGCCTTTAATCCCAGCACTTGGGAGGCAGAGGCAGGCAGATCTCTGTGAGTTCGAGTCTCCAGAGCAAGTGCTAGGATAGGCTCCATAGCTACACAGAAAAACCCTGTCTCTAAAAACAAAACAAAAACAAAACAAAACAAAAAACCCATGCCAACGATCATCTTCCCAAAGTGCTGTTCATGCTGCATTGTTTTCCAACACTTTGAATAGAAGTTTCACCATTCTATATGAGTGTGAGGTTTAGGCCTCACACTCATTCTTGATTCCTCTCTTTTACTAATATCTTCACAGCATTTGTCACTATCCCATGGAATGGCCTCAAAATAAGCATAAACTTAGCTATCCTCACCATGCCTATAAATATTTCACAGGTCTAAGATGCCTCTTACTTATGAAACATCAGTGATTCAGTATTCTCTGCACTCAAGTCAGTGTGTTTCCTTCCTGAATCCAGAATGCAATGCAGACAGAGGCTTCTTGAAGTTACTTAGAGTTTGTCAGTGAGGGCCTAGGGAGAAGGAGTACACACATTCTTCTGAGTAACTTCAAGGAGCCTCTGCATTCTAGAGTCAGGAAGGAAACACACCCATCTTAGTCAGTATTCTCAGCACTCAAGTCAGTGTGTTTTACTGTAAGCCACTGAATAGATTTGATGGGATTTCTCTCTCTCTCTCTTTTTTTTTGCTTTGCTTTCTTTAATAGTTAATGATATATTTTCTTGAGCTTGTCAGCCATCTAAGAGACATATATGTCTCTTCCAATCGTAGGCCTTCTTAAACTCATTTGCTTTTTATTGTTATATAATGTATGCACACACACACACACACACACACACACACACACACACACATACAAACAAGTACATAGGTGCACAATATACAATCTATACTAGCTACTAGGCCCATCAGATATATAAATTTCAATATTCTATCCCATACTGCAGGTTTTCTTCTCAATTAATATTAATATTTATATAAAGTATTTAACTTGATTAATTCTATTATTTATTTATTTATACTTTTAGATCTTTAGATTTTTCATTTCATATGTGCAAATCTGTGATCTACTTTCCCAAGCCTTCCTCCTTCTCTATTTCAAACTCTCTACAAAATTTGTCTTCTTAAAAGGTTTTCCCAGTCTATCCATTTAAAATGATTAACACTTCCTGGCTCATCACTCTCTGTTCCCCAACCCCGGTTTGTCCTTCAGCTCTGACTTTCATACAGTTTCCTGACTGGGCATGTGCACTTGCTGGAATTCTGCCTGTGAATGACCTGTTTCATTTCCCTTGCCTACAGCAGAGCCTGGAGGCAGAGGGTACCCAGCATACCTGGGCAGCCTGCATTTCTGCTTGTCACCAGACCCTGATAAATCTTGTATGCGTAAGCAGATCTGTGTGCTTTTTCTTGCCTGTCCTTGACATTAACTCTTACTTCATCACTGGTATAATTGTCAGCATGTTCATTATCAAGCAATATTTAGAATGATCCCATTCTCCCATGATGCTAACTATAGCTATAGAAGCACTGTTCTGGGATTTTGCAGGATATTCTGAATTTAAAAATAAATGTCTTAGATAAAGGAACCCATTTTTTGTTGTTGTTGTGTCAAAAACTGTGTGTATAAGAAACCACAATATAGGTTAGGAGTTGAGTGACCTAATGTCAATATGAAGGTCATCTCAAACAACGTTTTCTCATCTGTATGATCTAATGTTGTAGAGGTCAAAGAAAACCTTTTCTGGACTTGGGATATGGTTTCTTGAAACAACACTTGCCTAGAAGACCCTGCATTCCCTCCCCAGTACCCCAAACCAACTTATTTAAGTAAAACTGTTCCTGGGCTGCTGCTAACAAAATGAACTCTGTGTTTCACCTAATCTCCAAGGTCGTTTGGTATAGATTATTTTATATTATGTTAAAACAAAATCTCTCTCTCTCTCTCTCTCTCTCTCTCTCTCTCTCTCTCTCTCTCTCTCTCTGTGTGTGTGTGTGTGTGTGTGTGTGTGTGTGTGTGTGTGTGTGTGTGTACATGTGCCAGGGCACACATGAGGTCAGGAGATAACCTAGGTTGTACATCCGGATCTGCACCTTTTTTGAGGCTTGATACTTCATCATTTACTACTACCTAAGACAGCCTGGCTGGCTAGCCTAGTAATGTTTGGGGAATCTCCTGTCTCCAGCTCCCATCCCTCCTTTGGAATGCTGGTACTACAGGTACACCCTATTTTGCCTGGGTTATGTGAGTTCTGGTGAACAGAACTAAGGCCTTGTGGTTTCATACACTTTACTCACTGAGCCATCTACTTAGCCCTGTAGAGAGTGGAAATGGTTACTATCATTAGCTATGGTGAGCTTATTAGTAATAATCATGATACTGTCCTAGTTTAAGGATCTGAATGATTTATTCTGAGCTCTTCATCATATTAAAAACTAACACATCTTTAGGTTTTCCTTCCTTAATATATTTATAGTAGTGATTACGTGTGTGGTTAGACCTATCAGGAGTCTCAATTCCTGTTAGGATGTGAGTAATGCTTTGTTTTAAGCAACACCAAGGTATCAACAAGTTTCATCAAGTTTACTCTCCATATTCAACCAGAGATACTATATATTTTACTTAATGCATGTGTATTGAAAACCAGATGTGAAAGAACATGCTAATTTTCCAAGTATGCTTGCTTTCATGTGTAATAAGATATCTATGTGATAGTAATTCATGTATTGATGTCTGTCCTGTGCTATAATCCCAGGCTAATTCTGAAGGGTATGATATGAATGAATCATCACACACTTTTTTTTCTGATTTTATAGAGTCATATTCAAGATACAGAAAAATGAGAGATTTCTGTATATTCACCCAGGTAGAAAGGAAAATGTAGAGATTTCAATATAAATATTTTAATCCAAATTTTAAAAATACTTTCACTATGTTGGTAGTGAATGGTAATGGAAATCATCTAAAGATTCATTAATATTTCCTCAGTATAATATTTAATTCAGTATGCTCTACTGCCCTTAGAGTTAAAATACAACTGCAGTCTGATTTTAGAATATTTAGCATCACAAATCATACCTTCTACCCATTATCAAGTCTTAGGTGCAGTGGCCTGACCACTTCAAAGTTCGCTATTGCCTAATTATGCTGTGGTATGTGTATTTCTCTTCACTGATATTTCTACCTTCTGTCTACAATGTTCTTTCTTCTCTGGGATCTTGTCTAGTTACAATGTCTCACACTGTGATTTTAGAGTTCTCATATTTTTCTTTTTTTCAGCATCAGTTTGTTTTCAAGATCTCAGTTTCTCCACTGTTTCCTCACCTGTGTTTGATGAGAAGACATTTGAATTCTTTCTGTGTCATTTCAGCTATTTCAGAATCATTGGACTTGATGATCGGGGATTAATGATAGCTTGGAAATTGGATTTATTGTTTTTCTGTTGGCACATCTCCTTTGGTTTTATTTAAGTGTTTCTTTGCAAACAACTTCACTAGATGGCTCAGTCCAAAGTACTCCTATGTTGCTTGAGTTCTCTGTGTAGGATTGGAGCGTGTCTTTGAACTTTCTCTGTAGACCAGTCTGGCCTCGAACTCACAGAGATCTACCTGCCTCTGCCTCATAAATGCTGGGATTAAATGTGTGTACCACCACCAGCCCCCTTTTGAACATAGGACTCTTAATCTCAGGGTCATGGGTTCATGCCCCATGTTGAGTGCTATTTGAAGATGGAGTTTCTGCTGCCTGTTTCCTCAGCTGTTTAGCCCTAAATAAACACATGGAGGCTTCTGTTAATTAGAAACTTTTTGGCCAATGGTTCAGGCTTCTTATTGGTTAGCTCTGTCTTAATAATTAACCTATAACTACTAATCTATTATTTCTCCATGGCCTTATCTTACCAGAGCATGCCCAGTTTGAACTATCTTCCCATTATCTATATGGCATCTCCTAGCATCTCACCCTCTCCTCCTTCTATTCATAATTCTCCTGTCTGGTAACCCTGCCGATACTTCCAGTCTGGTTACTGGCCAATCAGTGTTTTATCAATCAACCAATAAGAGAAACATACATACAGAAGAACACCCCCATCATCCTTCAAACATCAGAAAAGTCATTTTAACAATAATAACACTAGCCAAACTAGATGTAGATATACAATTAAAATAAGTTAAAGTTATCATAAATGGCCAATGACTATGAAACAAAAAATGACAAATACTAATTTAGAGTAATTGTTATAAAAATTTGAATAAGTATAGAAACATTCAATGAATGAGATACTGCACAAAAATAGACCAAACTTGGACATGTTCAGACTTAACAAATGTCAACTTCACAATGAGAGCTTCCTGTGCCAGCCATGTCTCCTGGCATTGGGGGTATGGAACAGAAAAAAATCTAACATCATTATGTGTGCAGTGGAGATGCAGGGGCAATGTGCCTGATCCTGGGTCTGACTTACCGCTCTTTCAGAAGACCTGTGTTTGGTTTGGTTTGCAAAACCCAGATTGGGCAGCGCAAAAACTCTTTGTAACTTCCATTCCAGGAGATCCAATACCTTATTCTGTACTTTTCAGGCAACTGCATGACAGACACACAAATTTAAAACATACAAATAATTATTTAAAAAGCTTTCATTTTAATTATGCATATATGTGTGAGTTTGTGCAAATGCCACAGGAGTTTAAAAGAGAGTATGTGATTTCCCTGGAACTAGAGTTACAGATGGTTGTATTTCAGGACATGAATCCTTGGAAACAAACTCCTATATTACATGTGCTTAATACCTGAACCATCCCTCCAGCCCCAGTAAAATAATTTCTAAGAAAGAGAGAAACAAGCAAGCAAGCAATAAAACAAAAACCAGTGCTGTGTTTTCCTACCACCTGAAGAACTCTCACAGTAAGACAATGTATGGTGGCTTTTAGCACCAACCCCCAAAGTCCACCTCCATCTGTCTATCTCACCTCTCTAAATGGCATATTTGAGGTACTTGAAGTAGATATTGAAATAATGAACTGTAAGGAATGTTCTTTTAGAATCTCAAACTTATCACAGAAAGAATTTGTTAAATAACAGTTGTAAATGTTAATTTTCTCTTTGGGTGGTATGAATCCTGTGCCTTTTACAAATGCATTTCAGCAGAAAAGAAGGAAAATGTCAACTCTACTGACATCCTTATTAGAGACTCGCATACCCAGAAGCATGCCAGGGAAGACCTAGGCTAGGATTCCTATGTTAAGTGGAGTAAGTTGGACTCAGAGAAACAAATGCCACAACATGCTCTCATCTGTAGGACTTCTATTTAAAAATATGAACACACATGTATACATAAATACACACATGTGTGTGTTTGTGTTTGTGTTGTGTGTGTGTGTGTGTGTGTGTGTGTGTGTGTGTGTGTGTGTGTGTGGTATAAAGTTAGAAAGGGAATGCTTGGAGTAAAAGAAAGGATATTCAGGAAGAGAGTAGAATGATGGAATACATGTTACATAAAAGCAGAAGGGGGGCTCGCTGTCAGTGATGAGTTTGATCTCTGGAACTCATTTAAAGAGAAGGAGTGAACCAACTTCTCAAAGATGTTCTTTGCCCACAGACACACAGATAAATAAATAAGTAAATAAAATGTAAAATAGAGTGGGACCATGTAGAAGGAGATGAATTAGCCAAAATGGGGAAGGGGACCATGGGAGAGAGCAGTGGAGGTATAGGTTAGAACAAAGTTTGAGAATGACATATGAATGCAAATACCATTAAGAAACCTAATGCTTCATAAAAAAGACAAAAAAACTATCACATGCTCTCAAGGCACAGAAGTTCACACCACTTCCCAGTTATAAAGTCACTTCTGTGCCATGCAAGATAAACATGCTTGCTAAATAAGCAGAGATGAGAAATGGTCCAGCTGTCTGGATACACACTGGAAAGCAGAGTCTGAGATCCAGGGGTCTTTCTTAATAGAAACAGATCCTGGTAGTCTCTCAGTTTCTACTAGAATTGCAAACAATCACCACACCATTATCATCTCATTACTTCAGACTGTAAAGCACTTAAGTTTACAAAACAATCAAAGGAGCAGTCCTGTGGATGTGGGGGACACAGCCTCCTCCATCTTCATATTCTAGGCAGGAAACAGAAGCTCTGGACTTTCCCTACTAATATATCATGGGAAATGACTGAGTTGGTTTAACCACTGGTTCTGAATAATGGTGCTATTTTTGTTCAGTTCTTAGTTCAGGGTGACTGAACTTTCCAGGGTCTCATGTCCCCAGACAGAGAATTTCAACAGGAATATATGGTTAGTAATGAAAACAATGACAGTTTAATAAGACAGAGAGACATTCCCAAGAATCATTGTGGCCTAGTAAGCTGAGGAAAGGCATGTTCCAAAGCACTGGGCCAGGTGGCTCTTGACCCTTCATAGGTCATTTACTTATTAGCTGCCTTTCCATATTTTTATACAGTCAGCTTTTCTTGGGCATGCTGTTTGATACAGTGGGGCAGGAAAGGTCCAGTGTTCTTGGTCAATAGGTTTATCTCATATGTTAATCTTGATACTGTTTCCTCCAATACCCCCACCCTCTCTGTCTCTCATGCATGCATGCATGCACGCTCGCACACACACATACACACACACACACACACACACACACACACACACACACACACACGCACGCATGCACATGCTAACAATGCCAGTTTTTATTACTGTTTCTGTGGAGTTCAATGTAAAATGAATCTTGATGAATTTCTTTTGTTATGTGGCTGCAGGTATCTCAATAATTCAGTGCTGGTCTAACTCTGTGGCTGCCTCTCTGTATCTGTCTGCCTTTTTACATAGTAAACACTTGTTTTAAAGTTTTGAGGATGTAGAATTTATCATTTTATCTTGAAATATGGGCATTTGTAAGAAATTGCAGAGAGAGGTGTGATGAGCAAAGAGGTCAAGACAGGGCTGGTGAAACCCACAGAAACAGCTGACCTAAACAAGGGGGAGCTCATGGACCCCAGACTGATGGCTGAGAGGCCAGCATGGGCCTGATCCAGACCCTGTGAAAGTGGGTGTCAGTGAGAAGGCCTTGGCAATCTATGGGGCCATGGGTAGTAAATCAGTATTTATCCCTGGCTCAGGAATGGACTTTGGGAGCCCATTCCACATGGAGAGATGCTCTCTCGGCCTGGACACATGGGAGAGGGCCTAGGCCCTGCCTGGGATGATATGACAGACTGTGGAGATCCCCCATGGGGGGCCTCAACTTCCCTGGGGAGTGGAGGGGGATGGGGTGGGTTTTGGAGGTTGGTGTGGGTGGGGGAGGAGGGGAGGGAGAGGGAGCTGGGATTGACATGTGAAGCAAGCTTGTTACTAACTTAAATAAAAAGAAATCATAAAAAGAAAGGAATGATAGACAGTTAGATGATGGATAGATTGATGGTAGATAGATGATAGATAGAAAGGAAGATACCTAGATAGATAGATAGATAGATAGATAGATAGATAGATAGATAGACAGATAGATGATAGAATGATAGATTCAGAGTCCTTTAAAGGTACCTGGGTAAAGTTTTCATTTACTTAAGGGCCCACAGTCAAGATCCACATAGATAACATATGTATGTAATGTCCTCACACAGCAAGTTAGGTTGGCTTTTCCTTAGCTCTGATGGCACCAGGGCTACTCTTCTGAAAGGTATGGACATCTTCTTGGGATAGGCCTCACAACTATGGCTTTCCTAACCTAAGGTATCAACATAGGCACAGTCTCTAGGAAAGCTAAAATGAATTATCTCCACTCTCTAAGCGCAATTCTGTACTTACAGTCTAGCACAATGGGAAATGGCATTTGCAAGAGATAGTGTGGTAAATGCTGACACCAGAAAGAGATTCCAAATGGGCCACTTAGGCGAAATTATTCTCCCCTCTTAGCTCCATGCTTGATGTGTCCAAAATATCTGTCCTTCAGGAACACTTCCTGGTAATTGTTTGTCCTTGTGTACATGCAGACTCTCTTTCATGCTCTCATGTTGTTACCAGGGCAACTTATACCCCTTTTGAATTTTTATTCTCATTAAGAGAATTAAAAGGAATTAAGAGGGAAAACCAGGGTAAAGGCAAGCTGTGGCTAGTGACTACTTGGAAGAAGAGAGAAGGAGGAAAGGTCAGGCAGAAAAAAAGTAAGTGTCCAAAGTGCTAGGGAGAACATGGTTAGCTGCACTTCAGCTAACCATGTTCTCCCTAGTTCAGAGGGGACCTGACTCCAGACCCTTTTGTTTCAAGGCAATAGATTGCATTAGGGGTCCAGAATTAGAAGTGGAAATAGGAAAATGTATTTTAAAAGCTAAAATTGCTCCCAAGAATGGAAGTGGGTTAATGGGATGAGGGACAAACTCAAAGCACCCAGCCAAGAGAATAGGGCCATCTGGAAGACCTTTAGAGGCCTGCCTCTCCTGTGTGTATTGGAGTGAAGCATAATACAATACTTAGGTAAAGCTCAGCCAAGGGAGGCATCTAGTCCCCCTCTTCAAATTAGCTTCTTTAACACCTTGATCTCAGTGTTTCCATCTCCAGTACCTACTCTCGCACCACAAATATTTTATTGTAAACCATCCATCACAGATAATATATTATGACAACCCTTCCTGGGATTTTGCATAGATCTGGGTTCACTTCTGTGGCTCTTTCTCCTATTATTCAGTAATCTAAAGACATGCCTGAACTAATCCTGTGGTTTCTGTCTTCCCAGCAATTTGTACCCTCTGAGTTCACTGTTGGTTTTTGTTTTGTTTATTTGTTTTTAAAATTTCTAAACCTGTGTACTTATGAACTACATCTAGGTAGGTATAACTAGGTGGCAGCCAGTGTTCAGTGAGGTTTCTTTAAATGCCCATTGCCAAGGTGATCTGTTCACAAAGAAATACCTTTGAACATTTCACATCTTCTGAAATGTCCCGGGTTTTCTCTCTGGCTGTGCATGGCCTTCAGGTAAGGCACTGAGGAGTAAATGGCACACTGTCTTTTAAGGTCTTCTCTGGGATGCTCTTATTTTCCCTGTGAGAGCAGCCTGGAGATCCTAAGGGCATAATGGGGCTTTTCAAAGCAGTCTGGTTCTCTAAGATTTCTTACTGAATACCTTGCCAAGCTTTGGTTCCCTGCAATTGAGATCAGAACCCTCAGTAGCTGAGTGGCTGCCAGAAGTTTGCTATTGTTTTAATGAATCCCTAGAGTCAGCCCTTCCAGCTTCCCAGCCCCGTTGAGCCCCGAGTTAAATTAAAATGCCATCACACTATGTGTAGAGAGATTTGCCAAGGGAAATGTGAATTTAGGCAAAATGTCCACAGTACTTTCATGATGGTGCTTTGAAGGAAGCATCGAAGTCAGGCAAGTTTCCATTGCCTGCCAGTCTGCTGGTTTCTGGCTGAGGGGACTTTTAACAACTGGGGTGGGAAAGGTTTGGTAATGGCTCCTCAGGCTAAGTGCCTGCGTTCTGAAGCTGTGATTGCTGCAGTTTGGCCCATGATTCTTTTTTTTTTTTTTTTAAGGTGGTAGAATAAATATAGCCAGTCCCTTAATCTTTGATTTCAGAAACAACTTCCTTTCTTTCTTGGCTCTTGTTTTGGGGGGAGTTCTTTCTCCTGTTTTGGAGTGGGGTAATATCTTAACTGTTTTTCCCCCTGGACCAAGAAATCATCTTGCCTCAGCATGCTCAGCAGGCAGAATGACAGTGCTCTATTTACACTTTGATTTTCAAAGTTCTGAGTATTGAACCCTGAATGAAAGTTGCTGGAAATAACAACACCTTCCACCCAACTTCCTGCATGTTTGCAGACAGGATGGAATGTAGTTCAGAAGGCTAATTCCAATTTACCTCCAGCTACCTTCAGCCTCCTGAAGCCATTCCTTCACAAGCACTGTGACTGGCCTAACATCTGGAACTAACAGATTAACTGATCACTAGCTTACATCAACCAAAAGGCTAGGGATGTCATCTGACAGCATCTGCTGTCAGATATTTCTCTGTCTTGCTGTATCCACCTTACTGAAAATTTCTACCAGTGTATTTAGGAAGTAACTTGATTTGGGAGTTTGTTTTGTGGCTATATTAAAAACAAACAACCAAAACAAAACAAAAGAACATAATAATAGTTCCAACCTAGGAGCATGGAACTGAAGAGTCACCTAAACTGTATTCCTAGGTCATGTCCAGGCTGTATCTGGCTCCCTTATTCCTTTAGAGGTGAGAGTTTGTGTGTGTGTGTGTGTGTGTGTGTGTGTGTGTGTGTGTGTGTGTGTGTGTGTGTGTGTGTGTGTTTGTGTACAAGCACTAGGGTCAAAATAACTCAGGATCTTAGGAATTCTCCACAAACTCTTTACCACTAAACTACCTCCTCAGTTGTGATTGTTACAGGCATATAGTCTTGTGTCTTGTGACACCTTGGATAGGTTCTTTATGTCAGAAACAATGAATTGTTCAAGGCACAGGTTATTTATTAACAGTGAAAATTCATATTTATTAGGAAGGACTGGGATTCAATCCACATGGTGTGAATGGATCCAGGAAAGCTGTATAGTCTTTGTCTCCTCAATGTATGGTCTAGGACTTTCTCATTATTCAAAGGTAAAGAGCTTTTTAATAAATGTACTGTTATCTGCAGTAGCTGGTTGTGTTTACTGGAAGGGATCCTACAGCCTTGGGCAGGACTAGGGCAGTCCATATGATAGCCCTTTTTGTTTACAGGACCACAGAATTAAGTGCCTTATGGCTTACAGTCCCACATCTGACCATACCTTCCTGCTTGAATTCTCAAATTCAGAACTTCCTGTCAGAGTTTCTAGTAAATCATACTTTCTTGCTAGGCTACATCAAAGGACTTTGGTAAAAAAAAAAAATACAATGCAAATTATTTACATACTTAATGTAAAACAGTGTTCAGTCACTCAAAACATTTCCTTAATTAACTTACATGTGAGTAGTGACAGGGATCATCAAGAACTCCAACCATCTAAGATAGTTCTTTATGGAGTTGTTGTTGCAAGGGGTAATGGGAATCAGGCCATATTCTTGTTTGTGGCCATGCTTGTTTAAATTTGAGAATGTTTTGTTGAGGTCAACCCAACTATTTTTAGAATCTGGTGAGAACAGTTTAGATGTTGTTTCGGGTTGGTCTGAGTCATTCAGGAGTGTCTATACACAGTGTGGCTGAAGTGTGAATGCCACCAATTGGGGGCTAGGATGCTCTGTTTATGCACGTAATACATGCTTATACTTCAGGCTACTTGGTTTGCCCATTGATTTTGATTTCTCTTCCAGTGTCAGGGATGGAAGTCAGGGTCTCTTACATGTCAGGGAAGACTCTATCCCTTAGCTGTATGGACAGTGTAATTGCAGTTCAGAGATTAGCATCCGATGTCTTCCTCCATTTCTTTCCACCATATATATTGAGGCAAAGTCACCCAGTTGAGCCCAAAGTGTGTTGGGTGGGTTATTCTAGCAAACCAGCTTGTTGTGGGAATCCCTGTCTGTCTGTCTAGCATCCTGGCATTATAGGTGGTCCATCAACCTGTCCACTATTCACATTGAAGCTGGAAAACTGAACTCAGCTTCTCATGTGTACAGGGCACACATGTACTAAACAGTCTTTTTTACCAAGGAAGTCTACAAAGTACTTCCCTTAAATGACATTAATATTTGTTTTCCTGCCCCTTAATCATGTTGTTTATATTAAACTTGTTCAATTTAGCCTTTCATTGAAGCCTAGGTACTAATATATGTGTAAGTAATTTTTCTGCTGTTTTCACCACAAAAAATGGAAATGAAGAATTTTTGGTAAGTCCAACAAAGTTTTAGGCAGCTACTATTCACAGAGTGATGTTACCTAGCTCCACTGACTGAAGCATTTTTTTTTAATCTACTTGATAAACTGAGAGGAGAGTATATTCTGAATGGCCACTCCACAGGATTATTCTTCTTCTTCTTCTTCTTCTTCTTCTTCTTCTTCTTCTTCTTCTTCTTCTTCTTCTTCACTACAAAAGGCCAGGTCATCCTTCAAGACAGGTTGTACTAAGAACATCATGTTTCCAAAGCTACGGTTTATCACCCATGAAACAGACCATTTGCAAAATTAATAGGTAAATTAGCAAAGAGAAACAGGCCATTAGACCCACTGCTATGGTTTAGAGTCTGGGTTGGGGAAGGAAGCCAAAGTGAAGTGTGGAAGCTGAAGTTCCCTGAAATGACAGGAACCATCAGTCTGTGGTACAGGTTGTGGTCATTCAAATAGAAACACTGAAGTGCTGTTAGTATGTGGTGTCTAAACCCACACTCACGGGGGACACCGTTTGAGCTTGAAGGCCAAGCTAGACATCTCAGTATTCAGTGTGTATAGATGTGTTAAACAGTAGGAAAAAATGCCTGAGCTTATTTATTTTCACCATTTTTTATTGTTAAAATTGTTATTTATCATATAAGTGGTGTATGGGTGTATGTGTTCAAATGTGTGTAAAGGTGTAAATATGTGTGTGGGGATGGTGTGTGTGTGTGTGTGTGTGTGTGTGTGTGTGTGTGTGTGTAGGTCAGAGGGTGTTGTTGACTGTCTTCCTCAATTGCTCGCCATCATATTTTTAAAGCAGAGTTCACACTGAAACTTGGGCTGATTGTTAGATTCACTGGCCAGCAGCCTCAGGGATCCACCTTCCTCGGCTGTGATTACACAGTTTTAGACATGGATGCTGGGATAGAACCCATGTTTCTACTCTTGAATAGTGAGCACCTTACGTATGAGGCCATATTCCAGGCCCCTGTATTCATCACTTCTTTCTTTATTGAATACCTTTCTAAGGAGCACTTGATGTGTTGAGCATCAACAGACATTGCTCTATGCCAAAGACTGACTTTGGCTTTTTTTTCTTTCTACTTATGTGGATTAGAAATAGCCATGTTCCAATCCAAGAAGCTATTGCTTGTACTGGCTTAAAGCAGGGGCCGAACAATCAAATAGACTATTTGATAGTGTATGCAGACTTCAGGAAGATCGTGAGACTTAATTTTGTGATAGGTAATTCCAACCTTGTGGGGCTTTTAATTGTAAAGACAAATAGGGAAACAGTAGAAGCAATGCTAATCACAGATAATTCTAAATAAATTCTTGGAAGATTGCAAAGAGATTTATGTGCAGTGTGCCAATTAATTTTCACTGCCGATCTGCAGGGTAGAAACTGTTATGGTTTATATCTTGAGTTTTTGTTGGTGGGGGGAGAATGGAGTTTGAGAATTTGAATGTCTTCCCCAAAGACATTGGGCTGTGAGTAGAGGCAGGAGGACCTCAGATCCAAGACATCTGGCCACATGATTAACAATCATGAGACATTGCTGTATTAATAGTGGCCCTTGGCAGATGTCTCATTCAAGGCTGGAGAAATAGCTCAGTGACCAGAATTCTATCTTTAGCACCCATGTCAAGATAATAACAACTGCCTGTAAAATCAGCTACAGGAGACTGACACCCTTTTCTTGCCTGTGAAGATATCTGTACTTACCCCCACACAAACGTAAATAAAATTAAGACTTAAAATAAAAACTGATTCCTCTGGGCTCTTACTACCACATCTACTCCTCTTATCTACCACCGGGATCAAAGCTCTATAAAAGTACTTTTCTAGTTAGCCTCTGAGGGACTCAGTCTTCAAACTGGTTAATAAGGCCTCGAAACCTCTTGATCTTCAGAATGTAAATTACCTGTGAGCCCATGATGAAACTCCCCTTGGATGTCTTCTACTTCTTGATGCCAAAGGCCAGGAGCACAGAACACTCTTGCCTGTCCTATAGATTAAAGTAGGCACATCGTTCCTTTTGCCTGACTTGCTTCCCTTGTTGCTTTGGAGGCTGTGCTGAATAAATACTGCAAATGGCTTGTTTCGGTTTCCACTTTATTTCTTAGGACCCACATTGATTATCACTATCACCTATAGAAATATTTGTGTCAAAGACTAAGGCAGCTGGTAAAATTTCCTCCTTGTAGATTATGAGTCTGTGTAGCCAGCATCTTCACAGTGAAAACACATTTGGTCTTTGTCATGTCTTCAGGTTTTCAAAATACATTTACCACCAACAAAAGCAGTTTACAGCATTCAAACCTGTATTACTAAAATCTGGATTTTTTTTTTTTTTTTGGTTTTTTTGAGACAGGGTTTCTCTGTGGCTTTGGAGACTGTCCTGGAACTAGCTCTTGTAGACCAGGCTGGTCTCGAACTCACAGAGATCCACCTGCCTCTGCCTCCCAAGTGCTGGGATTAAAGGCGTGCGCATAAACTGCATTGTTACAGCTGGTTTTTTCTTGTGGTTGCTTTGTCTTATTTTTTGTTTTTTAATTGAGAGCAATTTATAATCCAGTTAGTCTTCATTGTCAAGGTTGTCTCTGTGGTTAATACCTCTAAAGCATGAAGAGATAATTGTGTGTGTGTGTGTGTGTGTGTGTGTGTGTGTGCATGTGTATTATTGAGTTTCTTTTTTTTAAGGAAGTAAAATATTTGACTCTACTGATTTTCCTCTAGCCTCAGCACATTGAGGAGTCCCAGATATTTACTACCATATAAGTCTTTTTAAAGATTTATTTATTTAATTTACAAATGAGTGCTCTATCGTCTTGTATGCCTTTTTTACAGAAGAGGGCATCAGATCCAACTATAGACGGTTGTGCAACATCATGTGGTTGTTGGGAATTGAACTCAGGACCTATGGAAGAGCAGCCAGTGTTCTCAGTTTTTGAGCCATCTCTCCAGCTTTATTGAATGTTTCTATGAGCAATGAGGAGAAGAAGTACCAAAGAGAAAATATGGAGTTACTAGGCAAGGTAGCTTTCAGAAGACTAATTCAATAGTTCTCCAAGTGAGTTATTGCTGTGACATGTACAGGTTTATATGTGTGTATGTATGTGCATATAGGGGCTAGGGATAAGTCTAGGCTGCCATTCCTCAGGATGTTTTCTACTTTGTTATTTGAAAGATTTTTCTCTCATTGGCTTGGAACTCAGTGGTTTGAGTAGTTCATCTGGCCAGTGAGCCTAGGGGCTCTCTTCCTGTCTCTACTTCCGCAGTGCTGGGGATGTAAGCATATCCCAAACCTCCTAGACATTTTACATGGATTCTGTGAATAATATTCAGATCAGGGCAAGCATTTTACTCTTTGAACCTTTTCCCCATCTCCTGTAAGGTTTGTTTGTTTTTAATTCTAATTATTTGCTTAACTCTTCATATAATGAAATTTTGCAGTTTGCTGAAGACCTCACAGCTGTTGTTAAAGCAGTATGAAGCAGTAGAATACGGAATCATGGATTTTAATCAAACAGTAGACATACTTTCTGTATTAATTCTTTCCATAGATGTTGCTGGATATTCCTCCTTTCTGGACTAATAGGGAGAGTCAAATAAATCTTTTGTTAAATGCTGGCTTAATTTGTGGAAAGCACTTACCTAGATGCTTCCACATGGAGAAAGGTACATAGATATTACATATAGTACCTGACCTATAAAGTTTTGATGTGGCAGCCACATAAACATGGTGGACATTCCATTCGCTGAGATGGACTTTATGGGCTAATGATAAGTAAACTGTTATTTTCTCTTTATTCTGGGTGACAATAGCCTTTCCCAATCATATCCATGGCCTTGAAGCTGAACAACAGACACTGTCTACTATGTTAATGGTGAGTGTGTAGCAGATTAGGAATGTTCAATGTATTTTTTCCTTAAGAAGTTTTCAAGTTGCCATAGGTTTCTTTAGAGTTCAGATTGCGGCGCATCTATATTTTGGAGCCAAACCTCTTCTGAAGGTGCATTATTTGTGCATAGTGGAAGGCTAGATAAAGAATGTGTTTTCATGGACAGGCTGGGCTCTGGAGGTGACTCAATGAGCAAAATGTTTGATTTGCAAGAATGAAGTCCTGGATTTGATACTCAGGAGCTGTGTTATTAAAAAAGGATGTGTTGCTGGTACACAAATGCAATTCCAGAGCTGGAGAGAGAAGGATAAGGGACTAGGATAATTTCCTGGCCTAGTAACCTAGCTTAATTTGTGAAATGAAACCCAATGGAAGATCCAGTTTTAACAACAGTGAAGGTCACTGTTTCTGAGGAAAGACACTAGAGCACTTGAGATTGTCCTCTGGTCTTAACATACATTATATACACTTGAATTTACACACACACACACACACACACACACACACACACACACACACACACACACACACAGAGACACGACAGAGAGAGAGAGAGAGAGAGAGAGAGAGAGAGAGAGAGAGAGAGAGAGATTTAAGGTGACATATTTAGGGGGAAAGTGACATTAGTGGAAATGGTCAATATTCCCTGAAGATGTCTAAAGATGAGCCTCTGCAAAGGCAAAGACCAGGAACTACATGGAGGCAGAGGAGAGGGAGTAAAGGCAGCAGCTTTGTATGTCCTCCAGATGTACCAATCTAATCCTCATTCCCAGTCACCAGATGTGGGGTGCAATCACCTCAGTCATTCCAATCCCAGCTGCCACCTGACTACAAACATTTGAGAAGCTTTAAGCACAGCAACAAAAGGAACCATGCAGCAAGTCCCAGTCTCGTAGAGTTGTGAGAAAAAAACAAAACCTATCTTGACTCTTGAAAAGTTTTTTGGCTGGCTTATACCATATCAGTAAAACAGCAACACATGGGATATTTGGAGCTTTGATCAATTCCATCCAAACACATAGATACTTGCTACTTCTTCACTTTTGGCTCTGAGTTTTAAGTAAATTATCAAAAATCCCAAGCAAATTCTCCCAATCAGAACTATCCAAAATCATTATAGTAATAGATGTGTTCCATAGGCACAATATCATGACAATGTTGGCCTCCAGCCTTCATATGCATACAGATACATGTGTGCCTGCAGACATTGTGTGGTGTGTGTACTCACACATTACCAGAGGTCACTGTTTAGACTGGGTGTTTCCAGCTCCTTGTTGTCCATTCAAGGGATCAGAAATGTATACACAGATATATTGTAACAAGAGAAATTTATTCAGAAGCAAAGTGATTATGCAGACCCTATGTACTACAACCAAGTAATGAGTTTCTTGAGTTAGAGGACTCAAAGGCCCATATGATTTCTGCAGCCTTCCTTCATGAGATCTGGAGAAGGCGTATGACTGCTAAGGAGCTTAGTTCAGATGTTTCTCTTGTTTTGATTGATAGGCATGGATTTTGTAAGCTATAAACATTTCTCTACAAAATATATTATTTTTTACCCAATGAATCTGATATTACTCATATACATGACCAAAGGAAGATCCAATGTTGCTAAGTGCATTAGAAAATGTGTGTGTGTGTACATGTGCATATCCGTGTGTAACCAAAACTAAGTCTATTCCTAAGCTATTAAAGAGTTTGTTCTCTATATTCACCTAACACACACACACACACACACACACACACACACACACACACACACACACAATTTAGGTACTGAAAATGAGGTAAATAATTTTCATTTCTATTAAATTTAAAGTACAGGTGTGTACTCCTTTAGACAACAGAGCTCTAAAATTAAGGGCAGATATATTTCAGTGGTGCATCATGCAATTCATTCCTTTTGCAATCCAGACATTGCATTACTGGATGTGGTTGGTTGAATGAGAATGAGCCTCAAAGTCTCATATATTTGAATGCTTTTATCTTCATTTGGTTGAACAGTTTGAGAAGGATTATGAGATGTGACCTTGTTGGAGCTCTGTCACTGGGGTGGGCTTCAACAATCCACAGAATTCCCAGGTAGTGTGTTCTCTCTCTCTCTCTCTCTCTCTCTCTCTCTATATATATATATATATATATATATATATATATATAGATAGATTAGATAAAAGGTCTCAGCTTGTTCTACAGCACCACTACTGCCTGCCTGCCTGCTATCATTTGTCCCACCATGATGGATTCACCCTCTGGATTTATAAACCCTAAAAAAACACTTTGTATGATATTGGTATTGGTTCTACCCATATCTATCATATCTATCACTTGGTATTGGTTCTTAGAACATAAATAAAAAAGTTACTAGACACTGGCATACAGGCAATTAGACATATCTATTTCCTAGATAGTTAGGTCATCAATAAGAATGAGGAGGTGTGGCCAGGCTGATACTAAGACTCTATAAGCTTATTTCTCTAATCTTGATATGCAGCCTAGTTGCTTTTCCTTTTGATGTCATAAAATGCCTTGTCAAAAATATCTTCAGAAAGGAAGGGTGCCTTTGTCCATCTTGGCAGTGAAGGCATAGTGCAGGACTAGAAGGCAACTGATCATAATAAGCTTAGAGTCAGGAAGCAGAGAGAGGTGGACACTGGTGCTGAGCTTTCTTTCTCCTGTTTATGCAGTTCCAGACCCCAGGCCACAGAATGGTACCTCCTATATTTGTGGTTGATCTTCCTGTTTCATTAACATAATATAGAAATTCCCTGTAAGACACACAAGAGTGTGGTGTTTTCATATGTCATCAAGTTGACAGTGGAGAGGATTCATCACAGCATATGTGAGTAGGGCCTAATTAATAATGTCACACAATGGGCTGAAGATATGGCTCAGTCATTAAAAGCTAGTTTCACAACCAAAAAATAATGTCCCAACAGAGGTCTTTGGTCTAACTGACTCTTGAATTACAATATCAGGAACTTGTTCAGGTGGTGGGAAGCCAAGGTCATTTTGTAGCTTTTCATTAGGTGGTGGTTCAGTTTTTCCTCAGGATTGTAGGTAGTACCACCATGCTTTACCCAACATTCATTAAGCTTTTCATTCTGCATGGTTAGAATTTCTTAACATGTGTCAAGACCCATATACATGACCTTTCTCTTTTACGCTGTGAGGCACCGTGTGAGTTCTACAGGTTTCATTATGGTTCACAGGTTTCTTTTTCAGCCAGAACTATATCATTTTCTTAAGTTCCTCTCTTGAGTGCTTAAAGAATATTGATGTGAAAGGTGGTTGGTAATCACGGGAAGTAATTTCTATATTCAGAAGTGTTTGCACTTCCTGTGCATAGAGATGGCAGACAAACCTGCAGTGGAATGCAGGAAGATGTGATCGAACTACAAAGTGTAATAAAAACCAAATGGCTGGTTTTTACTCAGTGTCCATACTCTTCACCAGAAAATCCCCCTATTATAATGACTCCAGAAGCATTATTTTATCATTTTTAATTGCCAGGATCATGGACACAGTAACAGGATGAGAACACTGACAGGCACTGAATCTCTTTAGTGATGGTGTTTGTTCTCTACTTTTAACAACACAGGTATTTTCTAAGCAGAACAATTAAAAACTGAAAATTTTAACTCAGAATGAATGGGTTCTAAATATATAAATGTATGATATTACTGACAGGAACTCTGTATTTCCAGAGTCATGTGTTTTCTAAAACTTATTATTTGTATTATATATACTGCAGGAAATAGTGCAATTTATATGACATCCTTGACTAAAATCTTGCCAAGAATCACTTTCCTGAGTCAGTTCTCACCACCACCTATAACCTACAAAAGTCTCTCTCTCTCTTTCTCTCTCTCTCTCTCTCCCCTCACACAAACACATAAAGATACCATGTATGTTTCTATATCTTTGGGTACAGTCACCTGTGATCCTGTGTAGGCTGGAGGAGTAAGCCTTGAGTATTTTTCTTGATTTCACTCTACCTTATTTCTTGAGCCAAGTCTCTCATTGAACCTAGTGCTCACTATCAGATCAACTGGCATGCCAGTGATTCCTTACATGTCTCCTGTCCTCATGCCAGGCAGGCTTCTTACTTGGGTGCTATGGTTTCAAACACCAGTCTTCATGTTTATGCAGAAGCACATTACCCAACAAGTCACTTTCCCAGTCCCATCTAACTTTTAATTAAATAGATATTTTTGACATATAGGTTCACTATTTCCCAATCTAATCCCAAAAGCCTGGTTTCAACTGATCTTCTTTCTTCAGTTCTGATTTGCCATACTTGACTTTGGCATCTAATTCTTTGACATGAAAATGACCCTGAACCTTTTGACAATGAGTTCTTTGGGAGTATTGGTATGATTTTTTTTTTTTTTTTTTTGCATGTAGAATTCTGAGGATAATTGGGGATTCCCAAGATGTTAGGCAGTCAAGTGTTATGGTCTGGGTTGTATTTTGGAATCCCCTTTTGGGCAACCCTAGTCGAAACAGACTACAAAATAGAGATAGAGTGAAAACAAGAGATTAAATCTTATTGAGAAATCTCCCATGTCTGATGCTATCAATAACTAAGATAAACTGGGGCAGATTTCAGGAAAAAAAAAAGCACTCATGTGTTTTTAAGAAAAAAAATGTAGTACAAAGACTGGAATCAAAACAAGAGGCCAAAGCTCTGGGAAAGTGAGGTGATAAAGCTATTGGTCCAATAATAAGAAAGACCTTTGTATATGACAAAAGACGCCAGTTTGTCTGGGGACAGGGCTAAGAGCGAAATAACTTTACTTTGGGGAGATCACAAAAGGAAGATATGGCATAGAGAAATGCATGGGCCTATTAAAGTAAGTGTACTTTGTCCAACTTGTGAGATCCATTACACTTAAATAATGGTGTATATCAGGGTTAATTACTTCAGGGTGACATCAAGGGTTCCTCCTTCAGATGAGGTTAATTATCTTATATCCATCTAAAATGCATTATGGATATTTCACTCAGAGAGGTTAGATGTAAAACATGGTTAAAATAAATGGGGAGGGAAACACTGAGCTCAGTGTTTCCTGTGTATGGGGATGAGGGTGGATGCCAGCAAGATGTCAGGTTTCATCCCTTATCACATTCCACATTACTTTTTGAGACAGTGTGTCTCTATTGCACCTGAAATGCAACATTTCAGCTAGACTGTCCAGCAAACTCTGGGTATCCACCCATATGTACTCTCCATCACTGAGAATGCAGACTTAGCTTTCACTTGGGTGCTGGGGACCCAAGCTTGGATCTTGCTTACTCAGACACTAAGTAGCTGAGTAAGTGAGGAATTTGCTTACTTAGCATAAGAACAGAGGAACACCTGCTCTCAGATTTCACTGATCCACAGAGAGCAAGGAGAGAAAAGGAATTATAGGTGATGGTGAAGTGAGTTAGACATAAGGAACTGACATTCATCAATTATCTACCTCCTTATCAGCTTTTACTAAACTACAACTTGCATAGGTCACCTAACTTAGCACATATCCAGGCTTTATCCAAGCTGTTATTACCTGCCCTCTTGCCCTATGGCTGAAGGTTCCTGTGACTATGTTGCCTAATACCTGTAGAGAGTAGTACACTGAAAGTTGGTAACTTAAGAGGAAAATATTTAATTTCAAAATATGAAGTATGTTTCATACTGACTAAGCATTGTTTTCTCATGATTATTATCTTAGTCACTTTCCTCGCTGCTGTGACAATGCACTTGACAAACGGCTCATAGAAGGCATGATTTAACTAAAGTGAGAGTACATCTACCAAAGCAGGAAAGGCATGGACGTCAGAGAAAAAGGCAGCTGATCACATTATATTCACTGTCAGGAATCAGTGAGTGGGAAGCTGGCCCTCAGCTTGTGTCCCGGTTTTATTTAATCCAGGACATCAGGTCATGGATGATGTGTGTACATTCATGCACTGTAGGCCTTTCTGTCTCAAGTTAACCTAATCTAAAATGCCTCACAGACACAGACGTGTACTGCCTGGTGATTTCAAAGTCTATTAACTTGACAGTCAAGATTGATCTTTGGGAAAGGAGCCATCAAAAGTTAAGGCTTACTTACAGGACTATTGACAACAGTCAATGCATGAGGGTTGTTAAGGACAAAATTCAAGATCACATGTGTTCTGGCTAATCGGGTCAGTATGATAGTCAGTTAATGCACCAGCTCCCTTGTTTTCCAAATGGAATCCAAGAGTGAACTACTAAAAAGCCCAGACAGTCACTGGGGGTCTTTGGGGAATGTGCCAGGTGATGAAAGGATTCTTTCTGTGTTTAGCCTCTTTTACTCATTCTCAGAATTTACTGGATACCCCTCAAAGAGGCACCAAGTGCTGTTTTGAACCAGACTGATTGTTTCCATGGCACATGCCTCTTGTCTTGTGAATTCCTGAACTCTTTATAAATGCATTTTACTTTATGGGAAGGGGGTAGTCAAACTTAGTGGCAAGGATGTGAATTTTCTTTTTCTTTTTCATTTTTATCTAAATTTGAAACAAGATTGTTTTGCATGTCAATCCTATTTCCATCTCCTTGCCCTCCTCCCTTGCCCCCACTAACACCCTACCTATCCCATACCATTTCTGATCCCTAGGGAGGGTTAGGCCTTCCATGGAGATCTACAGGGTCTGTCATATCCTTTGCTATAGGGCCTAACCCCTCCCCTGTGTGTCTAGGATCAAGGAGCATCCCTCTGTGTGGAATTGGCTCCAAAAATCCATTCCTATGCTAGGGATAAGTACTGATCTACTACAAGAGGTCCCATAGATTTCAGAGGCCTCCTCACTGACACCCACATTCATGGGGTCTGGATCAGTTCCAGCTGGTTTCCCAGTTACCAGTCTGGGGTCCAAGAGTGCCCCCTTGTTCGGGTCAGCTGTTTTTGTGGGTGTCACCAGCCTGGTCTTGACTCCTCCTTCTCTGCAACTGGATTCCAATTCAGAATGATGTGAATTTTCAGAACCACCATAGTATAAATTTGAGTCTCATAGTCTGGAGCTGGAAAAAGAGAATAATACTGTCCTACCCCTGTTTTATCCTCTCTCTCTTTCTGTGTGTGTGTATGCATGTGTACATTCATGTATCTGAGAACAACTTCCTTATAAATTTACTGATATAAATAATATAATTTACAGATGATAGTAAACGCACAGTATATATATTTACATTTTTATAGACTGCATGAATCTGTTTTCTGTTCAGCTTGATGTTGTGGCCTATTGTGGTATTTAACATATGATTATAACTGATGAATGATTATAATGTCACATGCAATATCGGTTGATATTTTCATTCACATTAATGAGAAAGAAGTAAAATTCTGAAGGCAGGTGTGGAAAGAACAATGGCTTGTCAATGTTGTGGGCAACTTGGAATTATCAGGTAATAGTCTGAACATTAGGAGACTAATGCTCTTTGAATTATTACACAGTAGTGGGCAACAGGGTCCTATGGATAACTGAGTTGTTTAAGGTTTATTACTGGCTTTCCCTCGTCACTTCCTCATGTCTAGAAGATAACAGAACAGTTCATTGAGTCTCATTTGTAGTGTTTTACTTCTATGAGTTTTCTTCCTATAACAGGATTCACTTGCCTACTGGCTGTTCCTGTTAGGAGAGATGGGATAACATCTGCTACTTCTTCCATGCTGCACACTTACAACATACAGCAAACAACTTTAGGGTTCAGTTGCTGTTCACTATTAGAGTATTTGCTCAGCATACATGAATAGGGATCCCTTCACAGAACCACAAAATAATTAAGTAGCACCTTCAAGAGGATAGGTAGTTGTAGAATTCAGGTAGCATTACTGGAAAATTATTTGGTATTTTAATATTTAGTAAAAATAATCATTTAATGTCTGCTGTGTGTGCATGTCTCTCAGAATTTGTATATGGAGGTCTGAGGACAACTTTGAGAGAAGGTTCTTATCTTTAACTTAGTTAAAAAGACTTCCTTTTTTCAGCATATTTTGTCTTCAGCATCCATCTCCATGTAGGAGTGCTAGAGGTGAAGATGGTGACACCATATCTGGGTTTTTTTTTTTTTTTTTTTGCAAGAGCTCCATAGGTTTAACCCATGTGACCAGGATTACATAGCCAGCACCTATTGAATCATCTTCCTAGCTTGTTATTATTTTCTGTATTCTGCTTGATTTTTGTTTTTAATTATTTGTTACTATTGTTATTGTGTGTTTATTTAAGATGTGTATTTGTCAGTGGGTGGAGGTAAGAGAACAACTTTATGATGTTTGTTCTTTCTTTTCACCTTTCTTTGTGTTTGAGACATCAAACTCAGGTTATACAGCATGTGGCTTTAGCCATTGCATCACCTGCTAATGCATTTCTTTGTTTTTTAAAGATGATATTTTGGTTATAAGTATACATAATTTGCTTTAATACTAACTGTAGTTCATCAGTTTTCATAGGCTAGTATAGCTAAACAATTAAAACATAATATATATATATATATATATATATATATATATATATATATATATGGGTCATAGCAAAAAGACAGTTTCTCCTGATAGGTTTTGTGTATCTTAATTGTTAGATATTTTCAAACCATTAAAAGGAACAAGGATATGGAATTTTAATAGGATATAAACAATATTTACTATTTTTAAAGAATGTTGTTCAAAATGAATCTGGTGGGCTTAGGAACTAAACTTCCCCATTATGTCGAGATAGAGGGCATTTGGATGAACAGACAGCTGGTGATAATGTCCCATTTCCAAGCCTGAGGTCACTGAGCTGATGGATGGACAGAAGCATCACCTCTGTTCTTCCCCCATTGACCACTGTGGAGTGCAAAGGGCAATGGAGTTTGTTGTTGGTGCCCCATGCATGGCTTGGGTTTCAATGTTCTCTGGAGTAACAGAACTTGTAGAATTAATCTCATATATATATATATATATATATATATATATATATATATATATATTATATGCTGGAATCCCAAAAAAGTAGGCTCTAATGCCAGTGAAGGAATGGATGTGCTAGAAAGGCAAAGGCAAGCCAGCAAAGAACAAAATCTTCCCTTTCCCATGTCCTTATCTAGTCTTCAAGCAGGGAAATTGGCCCAGATTACATCTGGATTAAGATCTGGATTAAAGGTGTGCCTTTCCCCTGCTTGAATGACCTGGTTAAAGGCAAGACTTCATGCCTCAAAGATCTGGATTAGAAAGAAACAGATCTTCCTACTTTGAATTAAGCAAGAATCCCTCACAGGTGTGCACTCCATTTTTCCATTTCAGTTAACTTCAGATACAATCAGTTGAAATCCAAAAATAGCTACCATACATTGCTAAAATAATATTACATATTAATTGTGCATGTCTTTTTGAGAAATCAGCACCCAGTAGTAAGGCTTATCTTATCTAAAAGGCTTTTTTTTGTTTTGTTTTGTTCTATTTCTTTGTTTGTTACAAACAACAAAACAGGCTCAGCCTGCTGAGCCTGTAAAATGCCTGTTTTGGAGTGATGCAGAGCTGAGTTCTTTGTACTCACATAAACACAATGGTAGAGTAGCTTATGCTTGTGGACTATGCTGGGGAAGTAGGAAAATGTAAAAACATAGTTTCACTATACAGCCTGTCCATCCAAATCAGTGAGCTCCAGCCTAATGAGATACAATGTCTTACAAGAAGCAGAAAGCAGTCCTGAGGTTGACATCATGGTTGTCTTCTGGCTTCCACATGTATGTATAGACATATAAGAGTGTGTTTATACACACACTACCACCACCACCATTAACAACATTAATATGCCTTTGAGGAATCTGACAAAAGTTTGCTGAAACTTCAGGGACACCTTGGTCTCTGAAATGCCTTCGGGAGCACAGATGTTCCCCCTCCAGGTCAGCTCATCAGCAGCCCACTGTCAACTGCTAGTAACTCATCCCTCTTACTTTACAATTCTCTCTTTTTTCTCACTCTGCCTTCCAAATATTACCCACTTTTCCTTATAATTGAATTAGTTAATTTGATATCATTTTATGAGCTAAGGTTTTTTATTTTTTTTTACTATACTCTTTTTAGATGAGGAAAGAAAGGGCACTCACTAGGATGCAGTATGCACCAATCCCTGTTTAGAGACACAAGGTGGCTTGCAGAGTACTCAAATCATTTCACTGAAAAAGAGTGAATGACAGGGCTGGGTTGATGAGCAGGGCTACATCGTGGAGAATTACCATTCAAAGGCCACAGATCTTCCCATGTATAGAGGTAATAGTAAGAAGGGTTATAAAAAGGTGGGTGGCTTCTCAGGCTTATATTTTAAGCCACTCAATTTTTAGTAGGGTACCAAGTGTGTGCACAGGCTGGATGAAGCATGTTGGGCTATCTAGCTATGGATGGCCTAAATTCATGATAGAGGTGGAGAAAGTTTACTGCCATAGTAATGCCAAATATGTTAGCCTTGTGGCCCTGCCAGTGGAGGTTTCTCCTGAAGATTATATCTGAGGTTTCACACATGCTAGGTGGGCATTTTACCTCTGAACTACAGCTGAAGCCCTCTTCTTTTTAGAAGGTATTCTGAGATAGGGTCTTCCTTGATTTCATTCTTACCATTGAACATATTTAATATAGATGATGTATATTCATAGTTAACTTATGGATACATATTTTATTCCTGTGTGTGTGTTTGTGTATGTATGTGTGTGTGTATGTATAAATAGAAATTCATTTGTTGATATATTAGTTACTTCCCTATTGCTGTGGTAAGATAATGTTACAAAAACAGTTTATAAAAGATGGTTTATTTGGGGCCTATAGTTTAGAGGGTTAAAAGTTCATGAAGGCATAGTGGGAAAGGTGCCAGGCTGCTGGAGCAGCAGCTAATAACTCACATCTTGAGCCACATACAGAAGGCAGAAAATACACTAGGAATGGCATGACGGTTTTTTGTTGTTGTTGTTATTTTTGTTTTAAACAACAAATTCTTTTCCCAGTGAGAAGACTTCTGTTACGATAAATCTTTCCGCCAAAAGCCGCCTGAGCCCCACTGCCACATGTGAGCTTTATGCCAGCCGCCTGTCCTAGTTAGGCCCAAATGAATACACAGAAACAATGCTGCTTGGCCAATGAGTAGGATTCCTCATCAGTTAGCTCAGTCTTAATTAACATAAATCTATATATTTTATAAGACTTATCGGACGCCTTGTTGGCATCCCTTCTTGCCAGTGGATCACATCCTGCCGCTGGAGGAGGCAAAGGGGAAAGAGGGAACAATTCCTGTTTCCTTGCTAAATATGAGTCTCCTTGCTATGTCACTTCCTGCCTGGAATGCCACTTCTCTACTACATTTCCCAGAATCCTCTTTGACTCCTAGCCCTGCCTAATTTGCTGCCATTGACCAAACAGTATTTTATTCAACAATCAATAAGATAAACATACATAGTACATTCCCCATCAGACTTCCTCCAACAAGGCCACACTTCCTAATCCTTCCCTAACAGTACTATCAACTGCCACTCAAGTATTCAAACATGTGATCCTCCGGAGGGCATTTTTATTCAAACCACCAGAGTTTATATGCATGAATGTGTACATATGGTCATCATGGATTAGTTGGTTTATATTTGACAGTGATCATTTTTGGTAAGCATTGGTGAGCAAAAATAAAATATTTGCTAATTGAATTTGAATCTGAACCCATCTGTCAGGAAATGCCCTTTTTTTAAGACCATTGGCTAGTTCTTCCTATCTGTCTCACCCAAGTCCATAGTAGAAGATGGACTGAGGAACTTCTAAATAAGGTTACTACTAATATACATATAACTTGGTGCATCCTCCAATTGATGAATCTTGAAAGATGTGTAAAGATTCTGACCATGCTAGAAATATAGAGGGGTAGCACCTGTCTCTCTGAGTACCCCTGGGTATCATTCTTTCTTATAATTTCTCTTCACTAGTTTATTATTAAGCCTGTAAAAGGGCATATTTTGACCCTTTCCTATATATGACCTGTATATGTCTCCATTTCTACCCTATTATTTTATATAGAATAATAATATAATTATATTATTATATGAATACATACGGACATGTATTCAGTGTTGAAATTGATGCTAATGAACGTATTCTGCAATGCCCAGTATTGGAACAAATAGCCCCTTGTATCCATTGTTCACTTGAAATACAGATAGTATAGTATAGATTAGGGACTGAATATTTAAATTTGATTAATTTAAACTCAAGTTTAGAAGGTGGTATGTGGTATGTGTCTCTTATCTCTACTACTGTGCAGAGGGAGGAAGGTCTTAAGCAGCTTGTGCTCCATTCCATGCAAAACCTGTAAGCCTGAAAGCAGGGAAACATTGAATTGGTTTTGATGGTTAATCATGAATGTCAGGTAAAAAGGATTTCAAATTAGAATCATCATGGAAACAAACCTTTGTGATGTGGGATAATGCTCTAGTTCACTGTAAAAATTTTTCACTCATATTGGTTTAATAAAACATTAATGGGCCAATAACCATGCAGGAAATATAAATGGGGCTACCAGACTAGGAGAAATCTGGGAAAGGGAAAGGCATAGAGAGAGAGAGTTGCCAGCCAGATGCAAAGGAAGCAAGATGAGAAAGCCTCACTGAAAAAAGGTAACAAGTCAGGTGACTAAACATAGATAAGAATTATGGGTTAATTTAAGCTGTAAGATTTGTAAATAATAGGCCTGAGCAATCGGCCAGTTTATAATTAATGTTAAGTGTCTGTGTATTTATTTGGGATTGAACAGCTGCAGGACTGGGCGGGACAGAAACTTTCATCCACACCTTTGGATATGTCCCTGAGACAGTTTCTGAACTGCTCACATTAATTAAAGTGGGAAGACTACCCTCAATGTGGGTAACATTCCATAGGTTATGTTCCATGGCAGCATAAAGCAGACAAAGCAAGCTGCATACTGGAATTAATGTCTCTCGGCTTTCTGACTGTGAACACAATGCACCCAAGTGCTTCATGCTCCTATCACAGGAACTTAACTGCCATGATGGACTCTACCTTGGAATTGTGAGTCAAAATACATGCTGCCTTTCTTAAGTAGACTTTGCCTTGTTTTTTTATTTACATTATTAATGAGTAAAACTACTAATATACTAACTTAGAAAAGGAGAAAATATGTTATTCTTCTCCCTTCTCCTACATTCTTCTGTAGTTTTGATGCAGTATATGTTAAATGTGGTTGTTCACTTAAGTAATTAAAGTGACAATTGTAAGTTTACTGAAGGCCATGTGTTCCTTTTATTTTTTAACTTCCCCAGGCCTATTGTCTGCCCAAGCTTCAGAGACTTTGTAATTGGACTGGGTTAGCTTTCCTGTTGAGGCACTCAGTAGCAAACAGGCAGTGAAATGGGATCCTGTGACTCCCCAGGTTGTGTTGGGACAACTTCCAGACTCACCAAATCCTTTTGAAAGGACTTTTAAAACATATCTTTGGTGAGACACATTCATCACATTAATCCTTGTCATGTGTACTTAGGGTTAAGTGATCGATATTGTTAAGGGCCAGGGCTTCTGGTCATGTCTGTAGATCAACACTAGCCTTATTTAATACAAGTTTTCTCAGTTGTCGATTTCTACAGCTACCTTCCCCACAGCTTCTTCCCTTCCTCAAGAGCCAATTCATATACAATCAAATTAATTACTTACAAGTGCATATTCCATTATTTTGCTTCCATTCACAGCTTGTACAATTATCGTTGCTTTATAATTCCAGACATTTCATGAACCTGAAATGAAACTTCTACTGCTAAGCAAATGATCCTCTTTCCATTCTTTCTTACCAGTTTTAGTTACTTTCTGGAGTTGATGTGATGAGAAACTGTTACAAAACAGCTTAAGTGAAAAAAGGTTTATTTTGGCTTATAGTCCTTGGCAGATACTGTCCATCATGGTAAGAGCAGGGAAGGCATAGCAATGGGAGCGGGAGACCAGGTGTCCAGATTGTGTCAGCACACAGGAAGCAAAGAGTGAACAGAAGGTGTACTAGGCTATAAAACTGTTAAGTCCCATCTCCAGTGACCCACTTGCTCTATGTGTTCAAAGATGTGGACCAGTGAGGGACATTTCACATTGAATGGACAAGTGCTGATGAATCAAACCATGAAGGATATATCATAAATTAAACTATGCATTAGTTTGGCTTTTTTCTGGTGTATTTTTACTTAATTTAATGTTTCCATGATTCACTCATGTCATAGTGTCTCCAAGCATATTCCTCTGTTTGACTGAATCATTTTCTGTTGTTTGTACCAATGACATTGTCTGTATTCATTCATCATTTAATTTACATTTGAATTATGTATTGTTTGGCTCTTTTTAATAATTCCAAAAGGAATATCATATACAAGTTTTATATGAAAATGTTCAACTTTATTTACATGTAGGAATGGATGAGCTGGATTAAATATTAAGAGATGATCATGTTCCTGTCCACAAAGACCATTCTTCATTTTCATTAGCAGAAATTTAGAAGACTAATTCTCCTCACCAACTTTAATACTTATTTTTTTCTTTCATTTGCTTACTTTTTGAGACTGAGTCTAACATACTTGTTCAGGATGCCAAGAAGAATCGACAATCCTCCTGTCTCAGTCTTGTGAGTAGCTGTAGAACAATGACACAATGCTTACATTAAGATTTTTCCTATTGTTATCATAGTAGTTGCAGAGTCATAGCTCATTGTGGTTGGTTTGTATCTTCCTAATGACCCATGGAATTGAACATTTTCTATTAAAATATTCAACATTTCTTGCAATGGAGTTACTATTTCATTTTGTTCGCATGTGTTTCTGTGTAGTGTACACAAGTATGTATATCTTTGTTCCTTGTGGGGGTAAAAATATTTATATATACATGTGGGTGAGTGTACATGTTGAGGTTTGAGGTTTTTTGTCATGAATCTATGTTAGTTGCTCTCTATATTACTTACTAAGGTAGAGTCTCTCAGATGAACCTACAACAAAATAACATAGTCTGGCCAGCCAGTTTGCTTCAGAGTTCCCTTTTCTTTACCTCTTAATACTGGATTATAAACAGGCCATGATACCGGAATGGCATTTATATATGTTCTGAGACCCAAACTGCAGTCTTCATGCCTGTGGGACAAATATGATATTCAGTGAACCATCTCCCCAGCCCCTTGACTCATTTTGGTTTGTATGAATTATATGTCTTCCTTGTATATTCTAATGATCTAATTATCTAATATATTATTTATAATATTCCCTCCAGTCCTGCAAGTTATATTTTTATAATTTAAATAAGTTTATTCCATACTCATTTAGAATAAATCATACATATAAGAAAAAACCTATTATATATAATCTTTTTGGTGTATGTTGAGTATCTAGTTATAGTTTGAATATGAAGTATCCCACAGAAGCTCATGTTTTGGATGCCTGATCCAAACCAGCAGCTAATGGTGCTATGTGGGAAATATAAGACCTAGCTCGAGGAAGTAAGTGATTTGGTTCTGTTTCCCCGGGTTTCTTGACATTCCCTCCACCCCTGCTTCCTGTCTGACTTAAGGTTAGGAATCTCTTCTGCCTCATATTCCAACTACCTTGATGGTCTGTCAAATCCATGATGTCAAGAACTGAAACTGCTGAAGGTATGAGTCAAAATCATCATTTATACACTTATATTGTTTTCTTAGACAATTATTGATCTTTTGGCTATGAGAAAGCTAATGAATACATGACCTACAGTTCATTATTCTACATTCCTGCTGTATCATTTGTATTTTACAGTGACCTGTTCATTTAATGACCCTACATTTGATATCAATTTGTGTTCTATTTTTTATGTGTATATTTATTTAGTCAGAAATGAAATCATATGTGTTTTCCTTTCTGCATCTTGAATATTTGGTTTAGAAATTTATCCTCCAGATTCAGGTGAGTTGTAGGAAATAGAAAGATCCCTGTTTTAGAACAGAGTGACACATATACACAGCATACATTTTTTTCCAGTTTTGACTCAATTTGTACTTTTAAAAAATTTATTCATTTAATTTAAAAACAATATTATTTTACATATCAATACCAGTTCCCTCTCCCTCCCATGGCCCCCACCAACCCCCTCAGCCAACCCACCATCCATTCCCCATGGAAGGTGAAGCCTTCCATGGGGGGTTTTTTCAAGCCTGTCTGAGCATGTATATTCAGTTCACATTTTGGCTGTTGTAATGAACATGGGTATGCATGTATCTGGTTGAGTTTGCTATTATTAACATACAGAGATTTCAGGTTATACAGAGGGAAGATTAAATAAGCTACCACCCCTTCCCCTGAAGAAGAGCTTGATTAGAAGTTTCATTAGAGTCATCCCACAGACTGCCATGATAGAGCCCTAGATAGAGTGAGAGAAATGAAGATTAAGAGAGGGAATGAGGGAGAGAGGGAGAAAGACAGGGATGGAGGAAGGGAGGGAGGGAGAGGGAAAGAGAGAGAGAACTGTAGTTTCTGGCTTATATAAGTTTTAGGTAGAGGGGAGAGGTCCACGCACCTTGTTGAAGAGCAAGTCGTCTCTAAATAGGATAGTAAAAGCATAATTCAATGTAGTCTTGATGTGGACATGTGGCTAGATTGTGCTTACAGCTACAAAGGGTAAAAGAGTCTACAAGGCCACAGCAATTTTCTATATCTATGTCCTGAGAGCAAGAGAGAATGCATGTTGGTATTGCCTATTTTTGGAAGAGACACACTGGAAGCTACATATGGTGAGTTATTAGATTGGGTTACACAGTATGGTCTGGGTAGTCCAACAATAGCCACTTCACACTGATCAGGCTAAGAATCTATTAATTGTTTAGTTCAAAAATTAGGAGGTCTCAGCAATCCCAGTTTGGCATTAAAGACCTGGAAGACTCCTGGAGAGCTGATCTTCAGGCTATAACAGAATCCTCAGGAAGTAGGTTCTAGTATCAACAAAGAAATGCTGAAACAATGGGATAGATGAACTTGCCAGTCAGAGTGAGGGCAAACAGGCAAAAAGGAGAGCATCCTTCTTCTATGTCCTTTTATCTTGGTTGCCAACAGAAGGCAATGCTCACACTTTGGGTGGGTTTTCCTGCTTCCAACAATTTGATCAGGAAAGTCTTTCACAGTCCTGTCTAATGTCTTTCATTTTAAATGTTTCAGATCCTGTCAAGTTGACAAACAATATTATCCAACACAGATTATATACCTAGAAGTGGAGTTATTGGTTCATAAATTAGTTCTCCATTTATTTATTTGGATACATATACTTTGTTTTCTGTTAGTAAGAAACTGCATCTCCAAACAATATACAAGGGGTTCCCTTTTGTCACATCCTTGTCAGGATTCATGTAGACGGAGTTTTCTTTTCTGCCTGGTCCCATGGCCTTTTAACCCTAAATAAACAAAACTGAGGCTTATATTAATCATAACCTGTTTGGCTAATGGCTCAGGATCCTTATTGGCTAGTTATCTATTAATTATTAACCCATTTCTATTAATCTAAGTATTTCCATATGATATTTGCTTACCAAAGAATAACCGGTCCTGTTACTCCTTCAGTGACTGCATGGAATCTCCCTGCCTCAAACTCTTTGTTCTCTCCCCAGAATTCTCCTTGTCTCATAGTCATGCCTAAATTTCATGCCTGGCTACTGGTCAATCAGTGTTTTATTCATCAACCAATAAGGGAAACATATATACAGAAAGATATTCCTCCATCAGATGTCCTGATCTATCAAATTCCACCCTTTCCTCTTGAGACAGTGTCAGTCATTAAACCTGGAGCTGGGCTGGTAGCCAAGAAACCCCAGGGATCCCTCTATTGCACTAGGGTTATTTGCATATGGCTTTTCCTGTTAATTATTAAATGAACACTGTGTATGGTTTACAAGCACATATGTCACCACATCCAACATCTTAATTCTGTTCTGGAGATTTGAATTTAGGTTTCATTCTTGTGCTGCAGGGCCTCTTAACCCCTAAGCAAGCTCCCTAACCTCTGTGGATACTAATATCATTTTAACTTCCATCTGAATGGCCATTCCTAGCATCATTCTGTACATTCTGAAACTTTGGTGTATTGCTTTCTCTTAATATCCATTAAAGCATTGATTCTTCTGAGATTGTAGGTACCTCACAACCAAATTGTTCTTCACATGAGTCCTCATTTGTGTAAAATAGATGAATTTGCAGGAATCTAATTAGTTTCCTAAGAACAATGTTAAGTTGAAGATCTTATATACAGCAAATAATATGATAATCAAAGTCCCATTGTCCTAATTAGTAAGGAACTTATTAGCGGCTCTTTTTCTCGGGAGTAAATTTCAGGGCTCAAACCCTGGACCCTGCTCATCCTAAGGAAGACTTCTATTTTAGAGCTATATGGATCACCTGGACATTGTGCTTCCTATAGAAGACTTCTCCTGCAGAGCTACAGGCATCACCTGGACCATGTGCATTCTATAGTAGAATTCTACTGTAGAGCTACATGCATAATCTCACCATCTCCTTTTGCTGGTGAGAGAATTCCCAGGTAACAGCAGGCTTAAATATTACCTGTATTGGGTATTTTCCTCACTGCTCCATAAAATGCATGATAAGGGGCATATTTAAGGAGAAAAAGATTTATTTTGACTCAGTGTGAAGGCACAGAACATCATGTCAGGAAGATCATGAAGAAGGCTGGTCATATGCCCAAATAGTCCAGAAGCAAAGGGAGATGAATGCCTATGACCAGTTAGTTTTGTCGTTTTATTCTATCCAGTACCCAAGGCCAGAGAATGGGTCCATCTTACTGTAGAGTAGATCATTCTACTTTAACCTAATTAAGGCAATTCCCTCACAGGTGTACCTGGCACCTTCTAGGTGATACCAGATCCTGTGAGTTGACAAACATTCTTAGCCCCCACACTCTTAACTGTGTGTATTCTAACAACAGAATCAATTGCTTAGGAAGGAATGAAAATGATAGCATCCTAGGTTTGTTAAGACTTTGGGAGTGAGACGTGCTCTCCTTTTGTGCCTTATTGTATGCCCATGAATCTAATAGTACCAATTCAATGGCTGCTGAGTTCACCTGCTTTATTTGCCCCAAAGAGAAACGTCAGTAGAATTTCAGGACTGGAGAACTGCCTGTCAAGCAATGTCTGCATCTGCCCTGTATTAATTTCACACAGCTCTGGAAAAAAGAATTGAAACCAAATTTTCTCTTAGGTAAAAAGCAGTTCTTAGGAAGGTGCAGCTGAATTTGAGACAGTTGGCAAAGATAGGAAAGGAACAGGGACTCTGGGGCACCTGAATGGGATTTATTTGCCTTTCTTCTACTCTCCCAGATTTATTTCACAGCTATGAAAACGACTATTTTAAACCATGTTAATTTTTGGAACATGAACATTTGATATTCTTATTTCAACACATGAACATGAACAAATGTTTACATTATAATGTTAAATGCACCAGCTGCTCTCCTGTCAGGATAAGTGTTGATGCTTTTTCTTTAAAAGGTGAAACGAAGCTCTTTAAAGTCTTTTGCTCATAGGTAACCATGCGAAGGGCCTAGTTTCCCCCACTCCCTCTATCTCTGCCTTCCTTCATCTTTCTTTTTCTTTAGACAGAATCAAATTTTCTCAGGAAAATATTTCCTGTTTGTAAATGTACGATAGCAGGTCCATGCACTATGGCATCAGCCAAGGCAGGGATTGACTCACTTTTATCCTTGTGCTGACAGAAGGGAGTTTAAAGAATTTATCTGAGATTTAGCTTGTTTTGAAGTTTCCTTCCTCATCTGTGAAAGACTGGTCACAGCCTGAGCAGGAATGGCCATGCATTCTGAGAGCCAGCACCCTTTGAACAGCTGAGTCTGAAAAATGTTTTATTTTCCTGTTCTGGTCCAAAGCCCAAGGGGGTCAGGGATTTCTCAAATTTGATTATTCTTGTTCTGCTTTCCTTATTAAGATAACAATGCACAGAATTTAATTCTCAATGGGGTTTAATCCTCTAAGGATTTCAATGAAGTTAAATTGATCTCCAGATGTAAACAGAGGACCGGCCCTTCCTGTGTTGCAAATACAGGTGTTTCTCCAGGTGGGAAGTTCCTGTACATATGGATCCAATAAATCACCTTCAAAAAATTGTTAATTTTTTGAAGTAGTTTTACATTTTCCCCTCCTTATCATGCTTTTCACAAAAATCATTAAGCAAATATAGTGCAAGTCTGTTTGAGCCTAATTGTGAAACTAATTATACCATTATTGAGAAATATAGTATGAGCTATCTCTAATTCTTCCACTATGTATTGTAGGAAATATGACTACCATACTAGCCTTATACACAATGTGTATATCATATGGAAGTAATTAGGGAATATCATTAATGAAACATAGTTAATGTTATATCAACACTTTTAAAATACTTTTTCTTTAAATGTAAAACTATGAGAATGGTTCCAGTCACTCTGATAGTGTGACTGGCCATTCTCTGCAATGGCCAACAAATCAACAGAATGCATTTTTTTCTCTTCCACTCCAACTCCCATCCTATCACACTGGATTTCCAATGAAATTGGCCTGCTTGCCCCTTGAACAGCTCTCTGCCTGACTCCTTTGTGTCATCCAGTCTGCTCATGGCTTATGACTGCTTGATGAATCTCCCATTTCCATCCTAATGAATTCAAGTGTAATTTTCTGGTATGTCTCTCCTGGAGAACTTCATGCAGAAAGCTGTTCTGCCTTGTCTTTCCTGCTCTGCTTCTGTTCTCTATACAGACCCTTCATAGGTATGATTTCCACACTCTCAGACTCTCAGATTCAACTAACACCATTCTAAGGATAGGAATAAAAAGTAAAAACAAACTTCCTTCATTGGACATATATAGACTTCTTCTCATAGTTTCTTAAGACATTGTCATGTTTGGGGGAGCCTTACAGTGTTGCGGTTTGAGACACATATGAAGATGGATGACACTTTTAGTCAAAAGGTTTTATTAATGAAGGCCATGGAGCAAGGACCTGTAGTTAAATCTTCAGTCTTCACAGGAGAACAGAAGTGTACTATTAAGTTTTCTTGCAGAAGGCTCAGTTTTACACTATGGAAAAATAGGCCATGTTAATAAGTAACCTGTGCCCCCATGTGTGTACTGTGAAAACTATGTTATTTGACTGAGGTCACATGGACTTTCTGGAAGGGTTCAGCTTCTTCACCTATGTGGTATGAAGTTTAAAGACTTGTAGTGCCATGTTATAAAACATTTCCACTGCATTAATTTGGATATGTGCAGGTGATTTATATGAAAGGGAACATCCATACATTATAGACAAGTGTGTTATCTTTTGTGAAGAATTGATGATACATTATGTTTGGTACACAAAGGGAATCTAAGATTATAAACCAAGTAAATATCAAGGAATGTCTATAGAGAGGGCTATACCAGCATGCATTCTCTCTCTCCTCTCTCACTTTACTTAGATAAACTACCTATAGTACATGCTGAACAATTTAATTGTATCTGCCACAATAATGCATGTGATTTGTCACTGTTATTTGGCAAATGGTTGGATATAGTTATGTATTATATTATTTTATAGATTGTAGAGTGAATCTGTTTGTGTGTGTCCCTCCTATCAAGAATGTGTTGCCCTGTTCTTCAAAGCCCTACCCCTGCCAGGGTGGATGGGTAACTCCCTTTAAATGTAGCACTCTGTTGCTCCTAGGACAGTGTTACTATGTGCCCTGTGAACTGATGTTGAATGGATAGGGGTTGGGTGGTTGGTGATTCATAATCAGAAAAGAGAGTAGAATAAAATTCAATTAAAAAACCCCAAATAAACCTTTTGTTTGTTTTTGGGACAAAGTTTACTGTGTGACACTGGCGGTTCTAGAAATACTTTGTGGTTTAGTCTGGCCTTGAATTCAGAGATTCACCCACCTCTGCCTCAGATTGCTAGGATTAAAAGAACACTAACCTCCACAAATGATTATTTTAAAGAGGAAAGAGCAGGAGTGCCATAAAATTCCCAAGAAACAGTTAGAAATAAAATGGTATGTAACTCATGGAGCAACTCTAGTGAGGTTCATATTATCACCCTGCCACCTCTTGTGATGTTTAACATGAACATCCCAAAGTCCCCTACAACCTGCCCTCCAGGACTCTTATCCTCTAAAGAGATGGGAAATTTAACAGATGATTTTGCCCAAATTTCATCCCTCTTACTTGCATCCCAGGCTCTGGGTGGGCCAAGAGGATGATGGTGAGTATGTAAGTTTGGTCTTGCGTGGGAAATCATGGGAGTCCCATATTGCATTATCAACCCAGGTTTTGTCACTGGCAGTAAGAAAGTTAGATAAATAAAATTTGTTTCTTTGTAAACCTTCCAAATGATTGGCTGGTGTGACTTTAGGTTGATGAACAGGTGAATTTTAAAGTTTTGATGGTTCCAGCTCTTCTGATGTTCCCTGCAGAGCTAAAGCTTAATGCAAATGCCTAGCTTCAGAAGAGTTTATTTCATTAGAATTTACACTGCTGTGAAACTCTGCTCATTTGCCCTTTTAATTTATTCTTTCATAATTTCATATGTATATATGATGTACTCTGATCATATTCTTCCCAATTATCCTTTGTTTATCCCCCTTCCCTTCTCACTGAATTTCCTCTTATTTCCAACAAGCATCTCTCCTACTTATATGCCTTTTTCATGTTGGTTACCAATTTCATTTAATTGGGATTTTCTGCCTGAGCAGGAATGGAGAGGTTATTTACTTAAGTAAGGGAAACTTGCCATTGGTCATACACCCAGGAATGTTATAAACCCCACCTTTTCTTCTTCCAGCAAATATTACCTATAGCTCCACAGGGTGGGTAGGGCCTTCAGAAACTATCTCTCATCCATGATGAAATGTTGACAGGCTTCTCTTGTGTGCATTGCTTGCTAGTTGGTGACTCAGTTCTCATGATCTCTGTCACCTTCAACAGTACAGTGAGACAGAACAAGAATCATGCATTTATTTGTTGATTCAGACGAGAGAGGCCAACTCTTCTCTGCTCAGTGGTGTGTCAATAGTGACATTGTTCATTGAAAGAATAAATAAAGCAATGGAGGAAATGGGTTCACCTGAGCTGAAAATGGGGGCAAGGGAGGTGACTTAGTGAGTGAATAGTTTGTCATGTAAATACCCACATTAAAAGTCAGGGTTAGTGGAGCAATGTAATCCTAGCACAGGGTACAGAGAAAGGAAGATCCCAAGTCTCTGGCTGGTTAGCCTTCCCCGGGTGATGAGCTTCAGAGTCAGTTAGAGATGCTACCTCAGAAATTAACAGCGAGAGTGACAGAGGGAGATACCTGGCATCAAGCTCTGGCCTGTGCAAGTGCATCTATGCACAACTACCTCCTCCCCACACACATACACATGTGTAAACAAACATTGCACTGCACCCACCCCTCCACATGAGAACAGCCATAGAAATGGGGTTTTGATTTTTGGTATTCAAAAGCTGCAATTTGTCAAGTAAATTGAAATAGAAATATCTCAGAAAAGCACTACACATCTCCTGCACTCCATCACATAATTCCAGAACACAATCGACACAAGGAATTGTGAAGGAAAAAAAAAAAAAACATAACTCTCTTCCAACTACTGTCACTGATTCATCTTGCCATCAGGGGCTTGATATTCCTAAGAAAACAATTGTTTTCACATTTTGTTCTGGATTTACTGACATTCACAGATCTGAGATAACTCAGTAAGCATCTTCAACTCTCTATTTTTATAAGATGAACACTCTTTACTTTATGCTTTTGAAAAAGCACTTCTATTGTTTGTGTTGTCAGTGTCCCTCATAGCTCCATGTGTCAGAAGATGGGCCTCCAGTGTGCCATTGTTAGGTAAGGAAACCTTTAAGAAGAAGGGTGTTGATAAGCTTTCAGGTAACAGAAGGCATGTCCTTGAATGGAATTGTGGGAGCCCTGTCTCCTTGAATTCTTAATTCTCTGGCTATGAAGCATGAGGCTTTTACTCCAGCACATGACTCACCCCAGCCCAAAGCAACAGATTCAACTAGGAATAGACAGCACTCCTAATGCTGCAAACCAAAGTAAAACTTTCTCCTTCCTAAATTGATTATTCCGGGTATTGGCTCTAATAACAAAAATAATGATAATACTTCTCATCAGTCTCATGCATTATGAATTGCTTTTCTGTGCAAACAGGATTGCCCTGAGTTTTTAAAGATATATTAATGTATATATAAAGATGAATAACTTCTTGTACTAGAAATGTCTCTAAGATTAAACTGAGAATAAATATGCTGTCAGTGATCAGATAGAAAGTGCTGTCATGGGCAGAAGAGAATTAATGTATTAAGTAATTAATTATGGGTTGCTCTAGGTTTTGTTTTCTACATCATCAGAATATTTACAATATAGTTTATAGCATCTCTTGTGTTTATAATTAGTGCAGAGGAAGCTCAACCACAGCTTCCTTTTACAATTGTGATTGTATGAAATAGTCTTTAATTCTGTTAAAAAAAAGAAGTGATTTCAAGAAAGAACATGCCACAGAGGTGTTGGCAAGGAAGGAAGTCCCATCAGGTGAAGTAACAACTGAACTAAAAGCAGGAAGTTGTCTCCAACATTAGCTACAGAATCAGGACTGTGGAAGATGGCTAACCATGAAAGCTGTTCTTAGTTTCGAGGCCCAAGGGATCTCTCTGGGTCCCATGAGGGATGGACAACCTCAAATGACACAAACAACCATCAAAAGTGTAACACTCCTAGGTTTGATAATTAGGACAATGACCAGCCTAAAGGGGAGGTAATTAACAATACAGCTTATTGAGATGTCTGCATTTACATATACTTTGCAGGATTGTTTCCAAGAATGCCATAGCAAAAGGATGCTACAAAGTATGTCCTTCTCTCTTACTTTTAAGCAGAATGTGATACTTCATTTCTGGTAGCTATGGATTCACTTTGTGATCAATAACAATTGACATTCATTGTTGGGTTATCCAAGCCCAAATTGTTCAATAGTTGGCAACTGTGTTGAATTAGCATTTATTCAAGAAGAGTTTCTCTGTGATGTCATCTGCCCTGACTACAGAGAAGCTCCAAAAATGGGCTTTTTACTCTTTCTGCCCCGAACAGTTAGGAACAGGTAGTGGACATCTGGTCTGTGCAGTAACCTGATGTAGGTTCATAGAACAGAGCTGTCAAAAAAATACACTCCAGATGAGAGTTATTAGAATTATCACCTTATGACCACAGCCGGTCATGGTGAAGTGCTGATGTAAAACAATATTAGGTGAGTTACAGGTTCATGGCTATAGTCCTGCATGATAAAGTCCTGGTGTTCTAAAGCAGAAGGGAACTTGTAGGTTCACAGTCTTAGGCCGCCATGAGGGGTCCCAAAGGAAAACACAGTAGCCTTTAGATTCCCCAGTTCTCTTCATATCCTGAGAATAAAGGGAGTGTCTCTGTCTTATAAGTTTTCGACAGAATGTAGGTCAAGTCTAACACCATGTGATCCTGGCCTAGCCTACATGCCTGAAGTCACAAAGGCAGGCACTAGGTAGTACCGTAAAATTATCCTGATACTGTAGGTAGGGAAGAGGAGTTGCAAGGCCACAGCACAGCTTCTTTTTGTTTTTAATCTATTTCTTTTTATTTAAATATTTTTTCATTTTGCATACTAGGCCCAGTCCCCCACCTTCCTCACCCCAACATTCCCTATCCCACCCTTATCCACTCCTCAGAGGGGTAAGGCCTCCCTTGGGGAGTCAACAAAGTCTAGTATATTAAGTTGAGGCAGGACCTAGCCCCTTCCCCCTCCATCCTGGTTGAGTAATGTATCTGACTGTAGGGAAAGGGCTCCAGAAAGCCAGTTTATGCACCCAGGATAACTCCTAATCCCACTGCCAGCTCCCCCCACAACAGATCAAGCCACATAGCTATCACCCACATTCAGCAGGCTTAGTTCAGTCCCATTCAGGATCCCCAGCTATTGATCCAGAATCCTGAGCCCCCACTAGCTCAAGTCTGCTGCCTCATATGATCTTCTTCCCCATCTTCAACTGACTCCAGGAGCTCAGCCCATAGCTTGGAGGTAGATCTCTTCATCTGCTTCCACCAGTTACTGGATGTAGGTTTTAATGATGACAATTAGGGTAGTCATTAATCTATTTCAGGGAAGACCAGTTCAGGCAGCAACTTCACTATTGCTGGGAGTTGTAGCTGGGGTCATCCTTGTGGATTCCTGGGAATTTCCCTAAAGCCTGGTTTATCCTTAACACCCTAATGGCTTCCTGTATCAGGATATCTGTATATTAGATGTAAAGCAAAGGTTAACCAGGCTACAATCCACAACACCAGAGAAGCTAGGTAAAGAGAATGACTCTAAGAGGGACACATATGGAGGGCTCTAGGAAAGGGAAACACCTAAGATCTCCTAAATAAACTGGTAAGGGAGCAGAAGGGAAAGCATGCAGGATGGGAAAATGTGGCTCAAAATGGCCACAGTTGGGGGATGGATAGAGAGGGGGAGTAATGACATAACGCAGCTTCTTTTCTGTTTGCTCTCCCAGAGATAGCTGCAGGAGGAGCTTGGCAAGACATCTCAGTAAAATAGAAAGACACTGGGAGAAGCTGTGATATAACTTTCTGTACAATGAATCACAGTACTCACTCGTCATTCAACAGTAGGCAGCCTTATCTCTTTTGGGCAAAGTTGTAAGATAGGCATACATGATAACATTGGTACTTAGCATTTTTCCCGACTTGGCTTTTCTAAGAATATCAACCTTTAGGGGTCAAATTCTATTGCAACTAGAACTCACATTCATGCAAAAGTTATAAGTAGCTTGAAGAGGTAGTGCCTACTTCCTGTGGAGGGCATGAGTGACTTCATATCTGAGAGTTGATATGCTCCAATTGTCTGCTGAAAACCAAGCAAGCAGCATAAATAAAGACATTTCAACAAATACCTAGCTATTTAAATAACAATTACATAGGCAACATTTTTCCTATCTCAAATTTATGCTTTTGAGAAAATTTGTTGTGTTAATTTTTCTTGGGAAGGCCTAAAAAAATCAGTTATTCATCCCATGTAGGTCACCAATGGGAGATCAAAGTAATGACCACATCTGTTTTCCTTCGCTTACTTACAGAGGATGGATGAAGGGCTAGTTGTAGGACCATGGGTGTAGGTTTCTTCCAAATACCTTAATCACTGTGAAGTCCCATCCATTGTGGATGAAGATTTTATAGAAGTTGAATCATGGATTCCCACTTTCAGTAAAGGTGCAACTACCTGCAAAGGCTACTGGGGAATCTTCAGCCTTATGAGCACTGTCAACAGCACCATAACCATAAGCTTAGATCTGACTACCACTATACTATTTTTCTTCTTAGTGGCCATTTGTTGAACAAGGAATGACCTACTCTAAGATGACAATAGAATGAACATGTTATGTCAAGAAGAAAATGGTCACAATGAGACAAATTTTAAAACACGGCTCTCATATATAAATATAGGATAAAGCTAAAGTTCAAATTTAAAAATTCATTAATGAGGGAGCCAGTATGATAGTAATGTTGGTTCAGAGAGCACATGGGGATTCATGCACTATCAAATATATTCTGCAGTGTTTACTTCCAGTATCTCAAAAGAAAACGATGTTAATATCTTAGACAATAAGCCATAATTTTTGAGTTAAACATCACTTTTATGTTCACTGCATAGAATCTATAAGTTGGCATGTATTATAGTCCTAATCAATGATAAGGTAAATAGAACATCAAATAATGATGAAGCTATAATGAAATAATTAATTCTACAGACAATTAGCAGATATTCAAGAGAATTAATTTTCATACCAGGTAGACCTCATAAACAATGCTTCACTGTGACACTGGCAGATCATGACCCTTTTGTCCTTCCACCCATAATTTCAACACCTTTCTTAATAAAGAAATATATTTAATTTTTCTTAAAATTAGAAACGTAATATTCTTAGTTTTTTCAAATTTATAAACAGGACATATACAAAAAATAATCTTTTTCTTTTAATTGTTTTACTTTTAGAAAGAGTAAAAAAAGATTTCAGGTGGGTCAGTTGGTTTGGGAATGAAAATGGCACAGAATCAGGTATGGGCTTTGCTGGGACAAATGGCCCAAAGGCCACAGGAGCCAAGATCAAGCCTTCAGGTAGGAAAGCATTAAAAGGAACATTTCATACTATCAGAAACAGTATGATGTGAACTTCAAAGCAATGGGAGGTTTCCCTCTAAAACTTGGGAAAGAACTTCACAAGAGGGTTAAGTATGCTATTGTAAGACTGAGAGGGCAGCTATGGAAAACATATGGGAGGAGGCCAGAGGAGACTTCAGAGAATTTATAGAAACATGGGGAAATATCTGACTTGTATATCATTGAAGATCTGGCAGAAAGTTCAACAGCAAATGATTTGGTTCAGTATAACCTATGTGACTCAGATCATTGAGGAGCTAGATATTGGGTAAGACAAAAGGAAAAAAATGGCTATTAAAAGCACAGTATAGGCAGCTTAACTCTCTGTTTCAAAGACAGAGCAGGGCATGGCCTGATTATCTTAAGGTATGATATCTGGCCTCTTAGAGTAACCAGCTTCTTAATGGGAAGGCAGTGATCTAATAATTGCAAAATAAAATTTGGATATAGATCCAATTTTTACTATTGTGACTGAATTTATAGATGGAAGACAATGCCCAGATATTTGTTTGCATAGTAATTTTAAATCCTACAAAGTTAACATTGATAAGCATGGCAGTCATTTTATGCTGTACTTGTTATATTGTTATTGCTAGTATTACTTCAACAACTATTACTACTATTTTTATCATTATTATAATCAATCTTAATTACTTTTCTGTTGCCTTGATAAAATAACTATTGTCAAAGAAAGCAAATATTATTTAGCTTACAGTTCTGGAGGTGTAGAGTCTGTTATCACCAGGCAGATGGCAGCAGGAGCAGGAAACATAGCTCATAATTCATCCACACACAGGAACCAGAGAGGAGAAAAAAAAAAGATGAATGCTGGTCCCCAGTAATGTATTTCCTCCAGCACAGCTCCACATTCTCAAGGTTCTACCATGTGACCAAATTTGGAGGAACAAGTGCTCAAATGCATAAGCTTATGGGTGAATTTCTAATTCAAAACACAACACTATGAATGCTCTTCGACTTTTCCAAGCTTAATGTGTCACTTGCTCTAAATTTTCATCCTAGACCTCATTCTAAAGTTGATGAGCTTTGTCCAAATATTCAAGATTTCTCACAGATTTGAACATATTTTATTTATCTTTTAGTTGTCCCCCCATTAAGACTGTATAAACTCCTTGATACTAATGCTCAGTCCTCACTCACAACTGTGTAAGCAGAATATCACCGATTTCTCCAAATAAATATACACATTTTCTAAAAAAAATAAACATACAGAAATAAATGAAACTGAAGGAAGGAAACAGTTGAAATGAATTATTCAAATAAATTGAGAAAGGTTACATTATAAAAGTGGTTCATAAACAAACCCCAGCTGTGAGGAAATTCTCTGTATATTCTCTAGAAGGTGATGACCATTTTCCTAAAAGAGTTGCCAATTTTTTTGAATTTCTATATTTTTAAATTTAAATTACAATCTTGTTTACATGTCATTCTCAGTTCCCTGTCCCTCTGCTCCTCCCCTGCCCCCCCAACCTCCTATACCATCCGGTTTCTGCTCCCCAGGGAGGATGAGGCCTTCCATGGGGGGGTGGGTCTTCAGAGTCTGGCATATCCTTCGGATAGGTCCTAGGCCCTCCCTTGTGTGTCTAGGCTCAGGAAGTATCCCTCTATGTGGAATGGGCTCCAAAAGTCCATTGGTACACTAGAGATAAAAATTGTTCTACTAGCAGAGGCCCCATAGACTGCTGAGGCCTCATAGCTGACACTCATGCTCAGGGGTTCTGGGTCAGTCATATCCTGGTTTCCCAACTATCAGTCTGAGGTCCATGAACTCCCCCTTGTTCAGGTCAGCTGTTTCTTTGGGTTCCAGCAGCCTTGTCTTGACCCCTTTGCTCATCACTCCTCCCTCTCTGCAACTGGATTCCAGTAGTTTAGCTTAGTGCTTAGCTTTGGGTGTCTGGTTCTGCTTCCATAAGCTACTGGATGAAGGTTCTAGGATGGCATATTAGGTAGTCATCAATCTAATTATAGGGGAAGGACATTTAAGGTAGCATCTCTACTATTGCTTAGATTCTTATTTAGAGTCATCCTTGTGGATCTCTGGACATTTCCCCAGTGCTATATTTCTCTTTAAACTTATAATGGCTCCCTCTATTATGGTATCTCTTTACTTGCTCTCCTCTATTTTTCCTCAGACTCAATCTTCCTGCTCCCTCATGTCCTCCTCTCTCCTCCATTGCTCCCCTTCTGTTTCTCATACATCCCTCTGCCTTCCCCCCATACTACCAATGTGCTCAAGAGATCTTGTCACCTTTCCCTTCTCTGGGGGACCATGTATGTCTTTCTTAGAGTCCTCCTTGTTTCATACATCCTCAGGGGTGTGGATTGTGGGCTGGAAATCCCTTTCTCTATATCTAACACCCATATATAAATGGGTACATATGTTTGTCTTTTTGTGACTGGGTTACCTTACTCAGGATGGTTTCTTCTAGTTCCATCCATTTGCCTTCGAATTTCAAGATTACTTTTTTTTTCTGCTGAGTAGTATTTCACTGTGTAAATGTACCACATTTTCTCTATCTATTCTTCAGATGAGGGGCAACTAGGTTGCTTCCAGGTTCTGGCTATTACAAATAATGCTGCTGTGAACATCGTTGAACAAGTGTCCTTGTTGTATGAATGTGCATCTTTTGGGTATATGTCTAAGAGTGGAATTGCTGAATCTTGAGGTAGACTGATTCCCAATTTCCTGAGGAACCACCGTATTAACTTTCAAAGTAGCTATACAAATTTGCACTCCCACCAGCAGTTGAGGAGTGTCCCACTTTTATTTTTTTACATCCTCTCTAGAATAAACAGATATTGGTGCTTTTGATTTTAGTCATTCTGACAGGTGTAAGATGGTATCTCAGAGTTGTTTTCATTTGCATTTCTCTGATGGCTAAGGATGTTGATCACTTTCTAAAGTGTCATTCAGCCAATTTGGACTCATCTATTGAGAATTGTCTATTTAGTTCTTTACCCCACTTTTTTGTAATTAATTTTATTTAGTTCAAATTAGAAACAAGCTTGCTTCACATGTCAAACCCTTCTCCATAACCTTCCCCCAACTTCCCCCCTCAACCCCCCACCTTCCCCCAACCCAATCCACCCTCCCCTCCCCAGGCAGGGTAGGGCCCTTGTCGGGCTCCTCAAAGTCCACCACATCATCTAGGGCCTGGCCTAGGCCCTCCCCATGCATCCAGGCCAAGTGTACACCCCTTCACGTGGGATGGGCTCTTAAAGTCCCTTCTTAAACCAGGGAAAAACACTAATCCACTACCAGGGGCCCCCTGGAGTGCAGAGGCCTCCTCATTGACATCCATATTCAGGGGTCTGATTCAGTCCTGTGCTGGCCTCCCAGACAGCAGTCTGGGGTCCATGTGCTCCCCCTTGTTCAGGCCAGTTGTTTCTGTGGGTTTCACCAGCCTGGTACTGGCCCCTTTAATCTTCATTCCTCCCTCTCTGCAACTAAGTTCCAGAGTTCAGTTCAGTGTATATCTGTGGGTGTCTGCCTCTGCTTCCATCAGCCACTGGATCAGGGCTCTAGGATGGCATATAAAGTAGTCTTCAGGCTTATTATAGGGAAGGGCATTTAGGTTATCCTCGCCATCATTGCCTATATTGTCAGTTCATGTCATCCTTGTAGATATCTGGAAATCTTCCTAGTGCCAGATCTCTCCTCGGAACTATAATGGCTCCCTCTGATATGGTATCTCTCATCCTGCTCTCTTCTATTCTTCCCCTAACTCAACATTTCTGGTCCTCTATTTCCTGTACCCTACTTTTTAATTGGATTTTTTGGTGTTTTGGTGACTAGTTTCTTGAGTTCTTTGTATATTTTGGAAATCAGCCCTGTGTCTATGTGGGGTTGGTGAAGATCTTTTCCCATTCTGTGGGCTGCCATTTTGTCTTATTGAATGTGTTCTTTGCCTTACAGATGCTTCTCAGTTTCAGGAGGTTCCATTTATTAATTGTTGATCTCAGTGTCTGTGCTACTGGTGTTATGTTCAGGAAGCTGTCTCCTGTACTAATTACTTCAAGGTTACCTACCACTTTCTCTTCTAAGAGGTTCATTGTGGCTAGATTTATGTTGATGTCTTTGATCCATTTGAATTAGAGTTTTGTGCATGGCAATAGATACGGATCATTGACAGTCTTTTACATGCCAGAACTAGTTATGTCAGCACCATTTGTTGAAGATGATTTTTTCCATTGTATAATTTTAGATTCTTTGTCAAAAAACAGGTGTTCCTAAGTGTGTTCATTAACATCAGGGTTTTCAATTTTATTCCATTTGTCTACCTGTCTATCTTTGTGCAAATACAAAGCTTTTTGCAGGAATATAGCTCTGTAATAGAGCTCGAAGTCAGGGATGGTGACTCTCCTGAAGTTCCTTTATTGTACAGGCTTATTTTGGCTATCCTGGGTCTTTTCTTTCCCCATATGATGCTGAGTATTTTTCTTTCAAGGTCTGTGAAGAAATGTGTTAGGATTTTGTTGGTGATTGCATTGAATGTAGATTGCTTTCAGCAAGATAGCCATTTTTACTATGTTATCCTACCTTTCCAAGAACATGCCAGATCCTTCCATTTTTTGGTATATTCTTCATTTTCTTTTTTTAAAGACTCAATGTTCTTGTTCTACAGTTCTTTCACTTGTTTGATGAGAGTTACCCCAAGGTATTTTATGTTGTTTGTGTCTATTGTAAAGGGGGATGTTTCTCTGATTTGTTTCTCAGCATTTCTCAGACAATTTGTCATCTGTATTTAGTAGGGCTACTGATTTTTCTTTACTTAATCTTGTATCCTGCCACTTTTATTAAGGTGTTTATCAGCTGTAGGAGTTCTCTGATAGAATTTTTCGGGTCACTTATGTAAACTATCATATTGTCTGCAAATGGTGACAGTTTGAATTTTTACTGTCCAAATTTTATCCTCTTTATCTCCTTTTCTTGTCTTATTGTTCTGGCTAGAACATAAAGTACAATATTATAAATATATGGAAAAAGTGGACAGCCTTTTCTTGTCCTGATTTTAGAGGAATCATGTTGAGTATCTCTCTATTTATTTAGATGTTGGCTGTTCTTATGGGGTATATTGCTTTTATTATATTTAGGCATGTTCTTTTTATCCCTGACCTCTCCAAGACCTTTATCTTGAAGGGGTGTTAGATTTTGTTAAAGCCTTTTTCAGCATCTAGTGAGATGATGATGTGGTTTTAATTTTCAGTTTGTTTATATGGTGGATTACATTGATGGATTGGGATGAAGTCTACTTGATTATGCGGGATGATTTTTCTGATATGTTCTTGGATTCCCTTAGACAGTATTTTATTAAGTATTTTAGTATCAGTGTTCATGAAGGATATTTGTCTGTAGTTCTCTTTCTTAGTTGTGTCTGAGTGTGGCATGGATACCAAGGTAATTGTAGCCTCGTGAAAGAGTTTGGTAATGATTCTTCTGCTTCTATTGTGTGGAACACTTTGAAGAATATTGGTATTAGCTCTTTGAATTTCTGGCTGAATTCTGCACTGAAACCATGCATGTGGTCCTGGCCTTTTGTTGGTTGGGAGAATTTTGATGACTGCTTCTATTTCATTAGGGGTTATAGGTCTATTTAAATTGCTTATCTGTTCTTGATTTAATTTTGGTAAGTGATATCTATCCAGAAAATTGTCTATTTCCTTTTCATATTCATATTTTGTGGAGAACAGATTTTCAAAATATGACTTGAAGATTCTCTTGATTTCCTCTGTGCCCACTATTTCCTGCTTTTCATTTCTGATTTTGTTAGTTTTTGGATAAAGTTTTGTCTATCTTGTTGATTTCCTCAAAGAACCAACTCTTTGTTACATTGATTCTTTGTACTGCTTTCTTTGTTTCTACTTTATTGATTTCAGCCCTCAATTTGATTATTTCCTGGTGTCTACTCCTCCAGGTTGAGTTTTCTTCTTTTTGTTCTAGAGCTTTCAATGGTGCTATTAATTCTGTAGTGTGACTATTCTCCAGTTTCTTCATGTGGGCACTTAGTGCTATGAACTTTCCTCTTAGCACTGGTTTCAAAGTGTCCCATCAGTTTGGGTATGCTGTGTCTTTATTTTCCTTGAGTTCTAGGAAGTCTTTAATTTCTTTTTTTTTTATTTCTCCCTTGACCCAAAAATGATACAGTTGTTCATTGAGCAATTTCAATGGGTTTGTAGAGTTTCTGCAGTTTGTATTGTTGATACATTCTAACTTTAAAACAAGGTGGTCTGATACGCTACGATACAGATGTTTATTTCAATTTTTTTGTATCTGTTGAGGATTGCTATGTAGCGAAGTATGTGGTAGATTTTAAAGAGTGTTCCATGTACTGCTGACAAGAAAGTATATATTTTTTTTTGAATGGAATGTTCTATAGATGTCTGTTAAGCCCAATAGGGTCATGGCTTCTGTTACTTTCTTTGATTTTTGTTTTTTGTTTTTTTTTAATTTCTGTCTGGTGGTCCTGTCTCGTGTGAGAGTGGGGTGTTGAAGTCTCCCACTATAAGTCTGTGAGGTTTTATGTGTGATTTTAGTTTTAGTAGTGTTTCTTTTAAGAAAGTGGATTCCTTTGTATTTGGGGCATAGATGTTCAGAATTGAGACTTTTGTGTTGACGGACTTTTCTTTTGATGAATATGAAATGACCTTCTTATCTCTTGATTGATTTTAGTTTGAAGTCTAATTTGTTAAATATTCGGTTTGCAACAACAGCTTGTTTCTTGAATCTATTTGATTGGAAAATCTTTCCCCAACCCTTATTTCTGAGGGTCTGTCTGTCTTTGAAGTTGAGGTGTGTTCTTGTATGCAGCAGAAGGATGGATTCTGTCTTCATATTCTTCATATCCACTCTGTTAGCCTGTGTCTTTTTATAGGGTGGTTATGACCATTAATATTGAGGGATATAAATGATCATTGCTTGTTAATTCTTGTTGAATTTGCATTCATTGTTGGTGGTGGTATAATGTGTGGATACCACCACCACCCCTTTTTTTCTTTTGGCTTTGCTAATGTGGGATTATCCATTGCCTATATTTTTTTTTGTGGCTGTAGTTAACTTCCTTGGGATGGAGTTTTCCTCCCAGAACTTTCTGTAGGACTATATTTGTGTATATGAATTGTTTAAATCTGGTTTTGTCATGGAATATCTTTTTTTCTCAATCTATAGTGATTGAAAGCATTGCTGGGTATAGTAGTTTGGGTGACATCCATGGTCTCTTAATGTTGGTAGAATATTTATCCAAGACCTTCTGGCTTTCAGAGTTTCCATGGAGAAGTCATGTGTAATTCTGATAGGTTTACCTTTATATATTACTTGGCCTTTTTCCTTTGCTGCTATTAATAGTCTTTCTTTATTCTGTGTTTTTGGTGTTTTGATTATTATGTGCCAGGGAATTTTTTGTGTTCTGCTCTACTTGCTGTTCTGTAAGCTTCTTCTGCTTTCATTGGCCTGCCTTTCTTTAGGCTGAGAAAACTTGCTTCTATGATTTTGTTGAATATGTTTCCTGCACTTTTGAAGTGTGTTTGCTCAAATTCTTCTATATCTATTATTCTTAGGTTTGTCCCTTTCACAGTGTCCAATATTTTCTGGATATTTTGTCTTAGGGATTTATTGGACTTAAGATTTTCTTTGGTGTATGACATTATTTCTCCCAGTGAATGTTCAATACTTGAAGTTCTCTCTTCCATCTCTTGTATTCTGTTGGTCATGCCTGCATTGTATTTCCTGATCATTTGCCCTGCTTTTCTATTTCCAGAATTCCCTCAGTTTGTGTTATATTTTATTATTTCTATTTCACCTTCTAGCCTTACACTGTTTGAATTGTTTCCTTCATTGGTTTTTTTTTCTTGGCTTTCCTTGTTTTTTTTTTTTTTTTAAGAGATTGATTATTTCTTGCAATTTTTGGTTTGTCTTTTCCTCCATTTCTTTATTTTTTCTTCCATCTCTATTCTCATTTCCTCCTCTAGGGTCTCTATCATCTTCATAAAGATTTTTTAGGATTGTTCTCTTCTGATTCATCTACATTGAGATGTTCAGGTCTTTCTGGTGTGGAGTCCCTAGACTCTGGTGCAACATATTGATCTTTCTGAGGCTGAGTGTGATCTTTTACTGTCATCTTCACATCCCTTCTTCTTCCAGTGGGTGCTGGTACTCTCTGCCTCTCCTGGAGAGTATGGGCCCAAGACTCTCATCTGGTGGGTACAAGCATGTCCAATACTCTGATGGCTATCATCTTCCCATGGGTGGAGGCAGGGCTAGCACTGCATCATCAGCCGACTCTGTATGGTCTGGTTTGTCGAGAAGGGTTCTACCTGCTCCCAAGTATACAGTTCCCAGACCTCAGGAGGCTCTGTGCAGGGCACTGGAAGGTGGGAGAGTTGCCAATCTTGAAGAGTGAATACTCAGATGTGTTCTTGGAGATAGAAAAGGACAGAGAGCATAAGCTCTTGGTTTATGTAATGACCCATGGTAAGCTACAATATCACGTTTGAGGTATCTAATATATAGAAATTTAATACTAAAAACAAAACATTGGCATTGGGAGATGGCTAAGTAAAGCCTGGCCATGTATGTGTGAGAACCTGAGTCAGCATCCCTAGAATCCTTGTAAACTTTGGGTGTAGTAGTCATTGTCTTCAGTCCTAATAAATCATATGTAGAGATGTCAGACATAGTGGGAAGATTCCCTGGAAGTTCACAGACAAGCCAGTGAGCCCTGGGTACACAGCTGTGAACAAACAAGATACATTGCCCTAGACAGTAGGAAGCTATGGAGTGACACTTGAGTTGTCCTCTGACATACACATGCTTTCCATTACATGGATGCACTTATATATGTACACACACACACACACACACACACACACACACACACACACACAGAGAGAGAGAGAGAGAGAGAGAGAGAGAGAGAGAGAGAGAGAGAATTTAAAAATCCCTAGTAATTGTTGTCATTGATAATCTCAGTGTATCTAAAGTGAAAAAGAATTTAAGGAAATAAAAAACAATAACAAGATGTGATGTTACCACAAGCCATACTTGAATCTATGGACCTGAAGAAGAGGGAGGGTCTAACTGCAGTCTTCTACATGTCTGCAACCAGTTATGCCAGCACCATTTGTTGAAGATGTTCTCTTTATTTCATCTTATAAATTTGGATTGTTTGTTAAAAATCAGGGGTTGATAGGTGTGTGGGGTAATATCAGAGTTTTCAATTCTATTCCATTGGTCTACCAGTCTATTTTTGTGCCAATACCAAGCTGTTTTCAGGACTATAGCTCTGTATTAGAGCTTGAAGTCAAGGATGGTGATGCCTCCAGAAGTTCCTTTATTGTATAGGGATGTTTTGGCTATCCTGGGTCTTTTGTTTCTCCATTTAAAGTTGAGAATTATTCTTTCAAGGTCTCTGAAGAATTGTGTTGCGATTTTGATGGGGATTGCTTTGAATCTGTAGATTGCTTTTGGCAAGATTGCCATTTTTACTATGTTGATCCTACCTATCAAACAGCATGGGAGATCTTTTCATTTTCTGACATCTTCTTTAATTTCTTTCTTTAGAGACTCAAAATTCTTCTGGTACAGGTCTTTCACATTTTTGGTTAGTGTTACCCCAAGGTACTTTATGTTGTTTGTGGCAATTGTAAAGGGTGATGTTTTTCTGATTTCTTTCTCCACCAATGTGTCATTGGTGTATAGTAGGGCTATGGATTTTTTGAGTTAGTCTTGTATCCTGCCACTTTGCTGAAGGTGTTTATCATCTGTAGGATTTCACCCTGTACAAAAATTAAGTCAAAATGGATCAAAGATCTCAACATAAATCCAGCTACACTGAACCTATTAGAAGACAAAGTGGGAAATACCCTTGAATTAATTGGTACAGAAGACTGCTTCCTGAACATTACACCAATAGCACAGACACTGAGGTCAATAATTGATAAATGGGACCTCCTGAAACTGAGAAGCTTCTATAAAGCAAAGGAGACAGTTAGCAAGACAAAACGGCAGCCCACACACTGGGAAATATATTCACCAACCCCACATCTGACAGAGGGCTGATTTCCAAAATATACAAAGAACTCAAGAAGCTAGTCTCCAAAACACCAAACAATCCAATTAAAAAGTGGGGTACAGAACTAAATAGACAATTCTCAATAGAGGAATCAAAAAGGACTGAAAGAAACATGAGAAAGTGTTCAACATCTTTAGCCATCGGGGAAATGCAAATCAAAACAACTCTGAGATACCATCTTACTCCTGTCAGAATGGCCAAAATCAAAAACACCAATGATAGTTCATGTTGGAGAGGATTTGGAGGAAGGGGAACACTTCTCCACTCCTTGTAGGAGTGCCAACTTGTACAGCCACTTTTGAAATCCCTATGGTGACTCCTCAAAAAAATGGGAATCAGTCTACCACAAGATCCAGCAATTCCACTCTTAGGCATATACCCAAAAGAAGCACATTCATACAACAAGTACATATATTCAACGATGTTCATAGCAGCATTATTTGTAATAGCCAGAAACTGGAAGCAGCCTAAATGCCCCTCAACCGAAGAATGGATAGAGAAAATGTGGTACATTTACACAATGGAGTACTACTCAGCAGAAAAAAAAAATGGAATCTTGAAATTTTGCAGGAAAATGAATGGATCTAGAAGAAACCATTCTGAGTGAGGTAACCAATCGCAAAAAGACAAACATGGTATGTACTCACTCATATGCAGATTTTAGACATAGCATAAGGATTTCCAGCCTACAATCCACTGCCAAAGAAGCTAATAAACATGGTGTTCCCTAAGAGAGACATACATGGTCCCCTGGAGAAGGGGAGAGGTTCAGGATCTGCTGAGCAAATTGGGAGCAAAGGAAGAGGGGGAGCTAGGAGAATGAGAAGGGTAGAAGAAGAGGGATGCCGAGGACATGAGGGAGCAGAAAATATGAGTCAGGGGAAGAATACATGATAACAAGAATGGAGATATCATAATAGAGGGAGACATTTTTGGTTTACAGAGAAATCAGGCACTAGGGAAATGACTGGAGATCTACAAAGATGACACCAGAAAATTATCTCAGCAACAGAGGAGAGGCTACCTTAAATGCCCTCCCCTGATTATGAGATTGATGACTGACTTATATGCCTTCATCCAGCAGCTGGTAGAAGTGGAAACTTCTACCATTGTGATTCATAACTAATCACCAATCTGAACTGGAACCCAGATGCAGAGAAGGACCAGTGAAGAGCACAGAGGTCCAGACCATGCTGCTGAAACACACAGAAACAGCAGACCAGAACATCCAGGAACTCTTGCTCCCCAGTCTGATAGCTGGAATGCCAACATGGGACTGATCCAGACCCAAGGAATATGGGTTTCTGTGAGGAAACCTCAGAAGCCTATGGGACCTCCTGTAGAAGCTCAGCATTTATCCCTAGCATAGGTGTGGATTTGGGGTGCCCAGTCCATATAGAGGAAAACTCCCTGAGGCAAGACACATAGGGGTGAGCCTAGTCCCTACCCCAAAGGATATGAAAGACTCTGATGACACCCTATGTAAGTCCTCACCATCCAGGGGGAGCAGAAAAGATATGTGACAGATAAGGTTTTTGTTGGAGGGGGAAGGGCAGGACGGGTGGGAGAAGGGAAATGGGATTGTCATGTAAAACAATGCTGTTTCTAATTCAAATAAAAAAGTTGAAAAAAAAAAGAAAAGGGAAGGAAAATTATGTAATGATGACTAGAGATGCCAAGGCAAATGAGGAATGGTGTTTTCAAGTTATCTCCTAGAAAAACATTCTGGGATGAGGATTTGGGTATGTCTAATCTTGTTCACTTAATTTACCATTTTCATCTCCTGTGTTCCATAGGTGATCCCCCAACTGGTGCTAATAAACAATTTTTCTCCAGTTATTTTTAACTACTGTCACCTTGGAGGTTAACATGCCCATTTGATAGTGACAACTGCTGCCTCCTCATTAAATATGTAACCCCATAGATTTTTCTATTGGATTATTTTTCACATATGGCCTTCAGTGAACCAGTATTTTATTTTTTGAAGTAAATTTGTAGTGTTTCAAGCTACCTGGATCCTGATCCTTGACTCTTTTTGAAATGCATACCAGCTAAATGATGTTTGGAGTCAAAGGACTACAGGCAGTATACTAAAATCACAAAGTTTGGGTATAGGCATACTAGAAGGTGGACATTCCATTTTTGTGCATGGGCAGAATAATGAGAGGAAAGAAAAAACTTGGTTCAAAAAAAGGATTTGTACAGTTACATGAAGTTTCTTGAGTGGGAAATGTTTTCTCACTGAGCCATCTTCTCAGCTGCAATTTCTCTTTTAGTAGAATGGGGTTTCAGTGGCACAGACATTCATGTGATACCACTGGTAGCTTTCACTGGTCTTATCCTCTGCCTCTCAAATGGCTTGGGAAAAATAGTACACCATTCAAGAGGCTGTTTGACTCTGGCTCCTCTCCCTGTTTCCTGCCATCAGGGTCACTCTGGAATTTTCCCTTGAAGTAGTGTGTGCTTCAGTGTTTTTCATTCAAACTGATTACACAAGGTGGACTGACTAGATCTCAGTTTAGAAGTGGAGTGTTCTTGAAAACACAGCGATTGATGGAACACTGGGATGCATCCCTGCATACTCAGAGTATTTTGTGTTTTTTCAGTGAAGTCTGTGTCAAACATGATCTGTATCAAAAACATAGATTTCATGTTGTTATCCAGGATTCATTATTGATACTTATGAAAAGCTCCTGTCTCTTTAAAGTAAACCAAGAGATGGAGGCAGAGACATGGAGAGAACAAGGAGGAGGGCTAACTCACTATATAGAACAGATTGGCCTTAGACTCACATACATCCTCCTGCTTCTGCCTTCTGAGTGCTGGAATTAAGGATGGGTATCACCATGCCCATTCATTTTGCTATTTTAAAGATTTTTTCATTTGCATTTTATATGTATTAGTCTTTGCCTACATGTATATAGGTACCCTGTATGTGGACCCAATGCCTATAGAGGCCAGAAGAGGGTCCTGGATCCTTTGAAACTGGAGGTATTGACAGCTATGAGAGTGCTGGAAACAAAATTGGAGTCCTCTGCAAGAGCAGCAATTACACTAAGCTTTTAAAATCATTTTTAACAAACCCACATTTGCAATAAGGATATTTTTTATCTATGAATCACCTAATCACTTCTTGAAGTGTGTAACTCTCAAAACTGTTCCTTGGGGACTAAGATTTAATGCAGGAATTTTAAATGATACAGCCAAATACCTACCCTATAATGTAATATATAATCTGTAAACTACATGATAAGCCCATACTTTATACTGATAAAATGTTGTTAGTGAATATATTTATAAAAGATACTTATTCAATTTGGTTTTTTGGCCATCTTTTATTTTTTAAATTTGTTTTACATTCCAACCAGAGTTCTTTCTCCCACACCTCTCCCTGTCCCCTCACCCCCCACTTCCCTCACCCCCCAGCCCACCCCCTGCCCACTCCTCCTGACAGGTAAGGGCTTCCATGAGGAGTCAATATAGTCTGGCACAATAGGTTGAGGCAGGGCCAGGACCCTCTCCCCTGCATTAAGGCTGAGCATGAGCCCATGTGTTTATAGATTATAGCTTTTTAAAATAATCAAGAATGCAGAAACTCTAGACAATCAAAAAACCACAGGCCCATGAAAACAGATTTCCAAATACATGCTTTTGGATTACAGGAAATGCCTCATTGATTCTTTAAGCTAAACTCCAGCAATTTTGTTAATTAACTTGTAAGGCAAATTAGCAAATACAATTTTATGTAGGGGAGTGTGCTACTAGAGACCTGCGAACAGGACAGTGGATGACTGTAGTAACAAAGAAGGTAACCTTGTTGTTCTTCAGCCTGGGACTTTCAGGGGTCAAACATGCGAGATAGTTGAAGTTAATTGGTACTTTTCTGAGGTAGATTCCAATGAGCATCCAAAAATGTGTTTTAGATGCTCAAGAACTAACATGGGTGAGGCAGTGCACTTACAATAGATGATGCAATAATAAGCAAGTCATTAAACATGGCTCACTTAGAATCAAGATACTATTATTTAGAAAACATACTTGAAGCAATAGAGATAGCTCAGCCAGTAGAGCAATTGTTGTGTAAGCTGAGGACCTGGGTTTCATCTTCCAGAACTCATGTAGAAAACATGAGTTCAGCTGTACAAAGCTTGTAATCTCAGTGCTGGGTAGGCAGAGACAGGTGGATTACTGGTGATTTCTGGGAATTCAGCCTATTTGGTGAGTTCAGGCTACCAAGAAACCCTAAGAGAATACAAGAAATGAAAGGAGATTCTCAGGTTGTTTGTTTTGCCAGCAACCTGGGACTGAATACCTGCTTCATGGAGACTCATCTCAGCGCCATTCTGGCAAAGATTCTGTGGTGTTCCACTACAGTTCTCTATTGGTCTGATTTTCTCTATGACTCATGATCACTATGCCCTAGTATCCTGGGTGCTCATCCCCAGAACAGTGATTCTCAACCTTCCAAATGCTGTGGCCCTTTAGTACAGTTTCTCCTATTGCAATATCCTCAAACTATAAAATTATTTTTGATCCTACTCCACAACTACAGTTTTGCTACTGTTATGAATTATACCGTAAATATCTGTGTTTTCTGATTTTCTTAGGGGACCCCTGTGAAAGTGTCTGCTGATCCCCAAGGAGGTTCAAAACTCACAAGTTGAGAACCTCTGCTCTAGAATATGGCTCTTAATCACTAAAGCTCTTCCTTCACATGTTTTCATCTGGCCTGGCTCCCACTCTGTAATTACTCTAAACAGGAACACCATCTCCTTTAACTGTGATAACAAATAAATGATTCTGCTCTCAGATGAGGATAGAAAATTCAGATGGTGAAAATCCAATTTGCTTTGCTTTGTGATAGCCTTTCCAAGGGAATGAGCCAAGGGGTGTGTACTCTAAGATGTGTTGTAATGAAGACCAGAGGCTGCCTGCTGCCAGACAGTGCAATCTCTCTTTTTAGGGGTGCTGCTTTCATGGTAACATTGTGGATTGGTATCAATTTAACATCCAGGGAATTCTTGGAAGTGCTGAATGATGCAATTCAGCATGTGAAATAGCAGAACCTGCCTAGAGCACTCACTAAACATTGCTTTAATTATGTTGAAGAACAGACACACATAAAGGCATTGATTTGACACAGTGCCCCTGCAAACCCTAGTATGTGTAAGAATTATCTTAGGGGCTTTCTCAAAAGTCAGTAATTATCTTGGGAAATTCCAATTTAGTGCATGTGACATTAGGGTCTGCAATCTGCCACTTAAGAGAATCAACAATGCCATCCAGCAGGAGTCTGGTGCAGCTGTTACAGGCTTGTCATTTTGAGAAGATATTGAGTAGATCTAAAAACAGCATTAAGAGCTATGCTAGTCTAAAGGGACAGTGAAACATGGAGAAGCAGAAATCGGTTCATTCCATATAAGAAGTAATTCTCAATCATATTTGCCCATTATCCTCTCTTATCACCATATTCCTCCCACAAAAGGCCTTTTTAAATTAATTTTTTATTAGTCCAAATTAGGAACAAGCTTGCTTCACATGTCAACCCCTTCTTCCTCTTCCTCCCCTCTCCCCCAACCCTCCCCCAAACTACCACTTGTCCCCCACCCCATCCACTCTCCACTCCCCAGGCAGGGTAGGGCCTTCAACGAGGCTCCCCAAAGTCTATCATATCACCCTGGGCTGGGCCTAGGCCCACCCCTATGTGTACAGGCGAAGACTGCATCCCTTCACGTGGAATAGGCTCTTAAACTCCCTTCTTACACCAGGGAAAAATACTAATCCACTACCAGGGCCCCCCTAGAGTGCAGAGGCCTTCTAATTGACATCCATGTTCATGGGTCTGGATCAGTCCTGTGCTAGCCTCCCAGACAGCATTCTGGGGTCCATGTGCTCCCCCTTGTTCAGGCCAGCTGTTTCTGTGTGTTTCACCAGCCTGGTACTGACCCCTTTAATCTTCATTCCTCTCTCTCTGCATCTGGTATCTGTGGGTGTCTGCCTCTGCTTCTATCAGCCACTGGATGAGGGCTCTAGGATAGTATAAAAATAGTCTTCAGTCTCATTATAGGGGAAGGGCATTTAGGTTATCCTCTCCATCATTGCCTAGATTGTCAGTTCATGTCATCCTTGTAGATATCTGGAAATCTCCCTGGAGCCAGATCTCTCCTCAGACCTATAATAGCTCCCTCTAATATGATATCTCTCATCCTGCTCTCTTCTATTCTTCCTGCAACTCAACATTTCTGCTCCTCCATTTCTTCCTCTCACCTCCTCTTCTCCTCCTCTCATTCTGGCAGCTCCCTCTCCCCTACTCTAATTGCTCCCAATTAGCTCAGGAGTTCCTGCCCATTCCCATTCTCTGGGGTCCATGCATCTTTCCCTTAGAGTCTTTCTTGTTTCCTAGTTTCTTTGGTGCAGCGGATTGTAGGCTGGTAATACTTTGTTCTATGTCTAAAATTCATATATGAGTGATTACATACCATGTTTCTCTTTTGTGACTAGGTTACCTCACTCAGGATGGTTTCTTCTAGTACCATCCATTTGCCTGAGAAATTCAAGATTCCGTTGTTTTTTTTTTTTCTGCTGAGTAGTACTCCGTTGTATAAAAATACTACATTTTTCTCTATCCATTCTTCAGTTGAGGGGCATCTAGGTTGCTTCCAGGTTCTGGCTATTACAAACAACGATGCTATGAACACGGTTGAACACATATCCTTGTTGTATGAACAAGCATTATTTGGGTATATGCCCAAGAGATGAATTGCTGGATCTTGAGGTAGACTGATTCCCACTTTTTCTGAGCAACCACCATACTGATTTCCAAAGTGGTCTTAAAAGTTTGCACTCCCACCAGCAATGGAGGAGTGTTTCTCCTTTTAATCCACATCATCTCCAGCATATATTGTCATTGGTGTTTCTTATTTTAACTACTCTGGCCAGTGTAAGATGGTATCTCAGAGTTGTTTTGAGTTGCATTTCTCTGATGGCCAAGGATTTTGAGCAGTTTCTTAAGTTTCTTTTAGCCATTTCAGATTCCTCTATTGAGAATTGTCTATTTAGTTCTGCACCCCACTTTTTAATTTCATTGTTTTGCGTCTTGGTGGCTAGCTTCTTGAGTTCATTGTATATTTTGGAAATCAGCCCTCTGTCAGATGTGGGGTTGGTGAAGTTATTTTCCCATTCTGTAGGCTGTTGTTTTGTCTTACTGCCTGTGCCCTTTGCCTTACAGAAGCTTCTCAGTTTCAGGAGTTTCCATTTATTAATTGCAGACTCAGTGTCTGTGCTCCTGGCATGATGCTCAGGAATCGGTCTCCTGTGCCAATTTGTTCAAGGGTAATTCCCACTTTCTCTTCTAGAAGATTCAGTGTGGCTGGATTTATGGAGAGATCTTTGATCCATTTGCACTTAAGTTTCATGCATGGTGACAGGTATGGATCAATCTGCAATCTTCAGCATGTGGGAATCCAATTGTACCAGCACCATTTGTTGAAGATGCTATCTTTTTTCCATTGTATAGATTTAGCACCTTTGTCAAAAATAAGGTTTTTCATAGGTGTGTGGGTTAATATCTGGGTCTTCAATGCGATTCCATTGGTCTATCTGTCTATTCTTGTGCCAATACCAAGCTGTTTTCAGAACTATGGCTCTATAGTAGAGCTTGAAGTCAGGGATGGTGATGCCTCCAGAAGATCTTTTATTTTAAAGAGTTGTTTTGGCTATCCTGGGCTTTTTATTTTTCCATATAAAGTTGAGTATTGTTCTTTCAATGTCTGTGAACAACTGTGTTTGGATTTTGATGGGGATTGCATTGAATCTGTAGATCTTTCCATTTATGGTATCTTCTTTAATTTCTTTCTTTAAAGACTCAAAGTTCTTACTGTACAGGTCTTTCACTTTTTTTGGTTAGTGTTAGCCCAAGATAATTTTTGTTGCTTGTGGATATTTTGATGGGTGATGTTTCTCTGATTTCTTTCTCATTGGATTTATCATCTGTATATAGTATGGCTACTATTTTTTTTCTTTGAGTTAATTTTGTAACCTGCTACTTTGCTTAAGGTGTTTACAAGCTGTAAGACTTCCCTGGTAGAGTTTTTCGTGTCACTAATGTAGACTATCATATCATCTGCAAATAGTGAAAGTTTGACTTCTTCCTTTCCAGTTTGAATCCCTTTGATAACCTTTTCTTGTCTTATAGCTCTAGCTAGAACTCCAAGTACAATTTTGAAGAGATATGGAGAGAGAAGACAGCCTTGTCTTGTTTCTGACATTTAGTTTGATGTTGGCTGTTGGTTTGGTGTGTATTGCTTTTATCATGTTTACATATGTTCCTGTTATTCCTGTTCTCTCCAAGATCTTTATCATCAAGGGATGTTGGATTTTGTCAAAGGCATTTTTACCATCTAGTGAGATGATCATGTAGGTTTTCTTATTCAGTTTGTTTATATGGTGGATTACATTGATGGATTTTCGTATGTTGAACCATCCTTGCAACCCTGGGCTGAAGCCTACTTGATCATAGTGGATGATTTTTCTGGTGTGTTCTTGGATTCCACCTGACAATATTTTGTTGAGTATTTTTGTATCGATGTCCATGAGGGATATTGGTCTGTAGTTCTCTTTTTTTTTTAGTTGTATCTTTGTGTGGCTTGGGTATCAAAGGGATTGTTGCCTGGTAAAAATAGTTTGGCAATGTCCCTTCTGCTTCTATTGTGCAGAACATTTTGAGGAGTATTGGTGTTAGCTCTTGTTTGAATTTCTTGTACAATTCTGCAGTGAAGCCATTTGTCCCGGGGCTTTTTGTGGTTGGGAGGCTTTTGATGACTGCTTCTATTTCATTGGGGGTTATAGGTCGATTTAAACTGCTTATCTGTTCTTGGTTTAATTTTGGTAAGTGATATCTATCCTGAAAGAAAACTGTCCATTTCCTTTAGATTTTCGAATTTTATGGAGTACAGGTTTTCAAAGTATGACCTGATCATTATCTGGATTTTCTCAGTGTCTGTTGTTATATGCCCCTTTTCATTTCTGATTTTGTTAATTAGCTTGCACTCTCTCTGCCTTTTGGTTAGTTTGGATAGAGGTTTGTCTATCGTGTTGATCTTCTCAAAGAACCAACTCTTTGTCTCATTGGCCATTTGAAATGTTTTCCTAGTTTCTACTTTATTGATTTCAGCCCTCAGTTTTATTATTTACTGGCATTTTTCCTCCGTGGTATGTTTGCCTCTTTTTGCTCTAAAGCTTTCAGTTGTTCTGTCAATTCTTTCATGTGACTATTCTCCAGTTTCTTCATATGAGCACTTAGCACTATGAACGTTCCTCTTAACACTGCTTTCAGAGTGTCCCATAAGTTTTTGTATGTTTTGTCTACATTTTCATTAAATTCTAGGAAGACTTTAATTTCTTTTTTTTATTTCTTCCTCAATGCAGGAATGGAGAAATTGTGTATTATTCAATTTCCATGAATATGTAGGTTTTCTGCATTTTGTATTGCTGTTGAATTCTAACTTTAAAGCATGGTGATATGATAAGATACAGGGGGTTATTTAAATTCTTTTGTAACTCTGGAGGTTTGCTTTGTTGTCAACTATGTGGTCAATTTCAGAAAAGGTTCCATGTGGCACTGAGAAGAAAGTATATTCTTTTGTGTTTGGATGGAATGTTCTATAGATATCTGTTAAACCCAGTTGTGTCATAACTTTCTGTTAGATCCTTTGTTTCTTCATTAGTTTTCTGTCTGTTGGTCCTTTCTAGTATTGAAAGAGGGTGTTGAAGTCTCCTACTATAAGTGTGTGTGGTTTTATGTGTTATTTGAACTTTAGCAATATTTCTTTCACAAATGTGACTGCCTTTATATTGGGGACATAGATGTTCAGAATTGAGACTTCATCTTGATGGACTTTTCCTGTGATGAGTATGAAATGCCCTTCTTCATCTGTTTTGATTGATTTTAGTTTGAATTCTAATTTGTTAGATATTAGTATTGCTATACCAGCTTGTTTCTTGGGTCCATTTGATTTGGAAAATCTTTTCCCAACCCTTTACTCTCAGGTAATGCCTGTCTTTCAAGTTGAGGTGTGTTTCTAGTATACAGCAGAAGGATGCATTCTGTCTTCGTATCCATTCTGTTAACCTGTGTCTTTTTATGGGCATGTTAAGACAATTGACATTTAGGGAAATTAATGCCATTGATTGTTAGTTTTGTTTGTTTTGGATTTATTGTGTTTGGTGTCATTGTGGGTGGATTTCACCCTCCTGTTTCTTTTCCTGTTTGGTAAAGTTGGATTATCTATTGCCTATGTTTTTATGAGTGTAGTTGTCTTTGTTGGGTTGCTGTTTTCTCTCTAGGTCTTTCTGTAGTGCTGGATTTGTGGGTATGTATTGCTTAAATCTATTTTTGTCATAGAATATCTTGTTTTCTCCATCTATAGTGATTGAAAGTTTTGCTGGGTACAGCTGGGTTGACATCCATGCTCCCTTAGTATTTGTAGGCTATCTATCCAGGACCTTCTGGCTTTCAGAGATTCCTTTGAGAAGTCAGGTGTTATTCTGATAGTTCTTCTTTTATATGTTACTTGGTATTTTTTCTTTGCTGCTCTTAATATTTTCTGTTTATTCTGTAGATTTGGGGTTTGCTTATTATGTGTAGGGGGAATTCTTTTTGTGGTCTACTCTGTTTGGTGTTCTGTAAGCTTCTTGTACTTTAATAGTCATATCCCTCTGTAAGTTGGGTTAGTTTTCTTCTATGACTTTGTTGAATATGTTTTCTGTACTTTTGAGCAGTATTTCTTCACCTTCTCCTATACCTATTATTTGTACGTTTGGCTTTTTCAAGGTGTCCATATTTCCTGGATATTTTGTGTTAGGGATTTTTTGGACTTGAGATTTTCTTTGGTCAATGAATGTATATCCTCTAGCGAGTATTCAAAAACTGAGATTCTCTATTTCATCTCTTTAATTCTATTGGTTATACTCACATCTTTAGTTTCTGATCATTTATCTAGCCTATTTCCAGCATTGCCTCATTCTGTGTTTCCTTTTTTGTGTCTATTTCAGCTTTCATGCCTTGAACTGTTTCGAGTGCTTCCTTCACTTGTTTGGATGTTTTTTTCTTGGCTTTCTTTATATTCTTTAAGAGATTTGTTTATTTCTTGAATTTTTTGGTTTGTCTTTTCCTCCATTTCCTGTAAATGTTTGCTTGTCTTTTCTTCTATGTCTTTAAGGGATTTTCTTGTTTCCTCTTTAAAGATCTCTATCATCTTCCCATAATTTTTGAAGTCCATCTCTTCTTCATCCTCTATGTTGGGCTTTTCAGATCTTGCTGGTGTGGAGTCCCTAGATTCTGGTGGTGTCATATTGGTCTTACTGATGTTGAGTGTGTTTTTATTCTGTCTTCTTCCCATCTTTTCTTCTAGTGGGAGCAGGTTGGGTCTCTCTATCTCCTCTTGTGACCAGCTGGTGTGTGTGGGCCAGGAGTTCAATGTCCGCAGCTCTGGATGGTCTTGCCTCTCCTGGTAATCTCCTCACTTGGTAGTGGTCAGGCCCTGTAGGGTCAGGCTGGCAGAGCAGGAAAGAAGACTGGGGTGTTTCCAGACTCAGGGAGCTCTGCCCTGGATGGGTAGGTCCACTCCAAGCAGGCCCAGGCCCAGGCCAAGAGAAATTAGGGTGAGTGGGCCTTTGGACAGGATTTGGGCAATAGCAGAGGTTGTACTCACCTCGAAAGGGGTCAGGCTTGGTAAGGGTCAGGCCGGCAGATCAGGAAGGAAGAGTGAGGTGGTTTTTTGTTTTTTTCAACGTTGTTTTTTATTTGAATTAAAAACCGGATTGTTTTACATGACAATCCCAGTTGCCTTCTCCTTCCTGTCCTCCCCTACCACTCCCCCAAGGAAAACTCTGTCTATCACATATACTTTCTGCTCACCCTGGATGGTGAGACCTTCTATAGGGTTTATCAGAGCCTATTGTATCCTTTGAGATAGGGCCTAGGCCCACCCCTGTGTGTTTTCACTCAGGGAGAATTCCTCTATATGGAATGGGCTCCCAAAATCAACACCTATGCAAGGGTAAATACTGAACTTCTACAGGAGGTCCCATAGATTTCCGAGGTTTCCTCACAGAAACCCATGTTCCTGGGGTCTGGATCAGACCCATGCTGGTATTCCAGCTATCAGTCTGGGGAGCAAGAATTCCCCAGTGTTCAGGTCAGCCATTTTTGTGGGTTTCACCAGCCTCTTCTGGACCCCTTTGCTCTTTCCTTGGCATTCTCTGCATCTGGGTTCCAGTTCAGTTTGGTGATTAGTTGTGGGCATCTGCTTGTACTTCCATCAGCTGCTGGATGAAGACTATAGGATGGCATATAAGTTAGTCATCAAAATCATTATCAGGGGAGGGCATTTAAGGTAGCCTCTCCTCTGTTGCTTAGACTGTTAGCTGGTGTCATCTTTGTAGATCTCCAGACATTTCCTTAGTGCCTGCTTTCTCGGTAAGCCAAAATTGTCTCCCTCTATTATGGTGTCTCCATTTTTGTTATCATCTATTCTTCCCCTGACTTAACCTTTCTGCTCCCTCATGTCCTATGCATCCCTCCTCTTCTCCCCTTCTCATTCTCCTAGCTCCCTTCTCCCTCTTCCCATGCTTCCAATTTGCTCAGGAGATCTTGACACTATTCCCTTCTCCAGGGGACCATGTATGTCTCACTTAGGGTCCTCCTTGTTTATTAGCTTATTTGGCAGTGTGGATTGTAGGCTGGTAATCCTTTACTCTATGTCTACTATCCACATATGAGTGAGTACATAACATGTTTATCTTTCTGCAATTGGGTTACCTCACTCAGAATGGTTTCTTCTAGTTCCATCCATTTTCCTACAAATTTCAAGATTCCATTGTTTTTTTTTTTCCACTGAGTAGTACTCCATTGTGTAAATGTACCACATTTTCTCTATTAATTCTTTAGTTGCAGCACATCTAGGCTGCTTCCAGTTTCTGGCTATTACAAATAATGCTGCTATGAACATCATTGAGCAGATGTCATTGTTTTATGAATGTGCTTCTTTTGGGTATATGCCTAAGAGTGGAATTGCTGGATCTTGTGGTAGACTCATTCCCATTTTCTTGAGGAGTCAGAATACTGATTTCCAAAGTGGCTGTACAAGTTGGCACTAAGAGTGAGGTGTTTCCAGACTCAGGGAGCTCCTCCTTGGCTGGATGGGTCCATTCCAAGCAGTTGCAGGCCCAGAGAGATCTGGGATGAATGGGACTCGATAGGGGTCAGGTTCAGTAGGGGTCAGGCTGTCAGATCGGGAAGGAAGCACCAAAGGCTGTCTTTAAACATGTCATTTCCAACTTTCATGTCTTTAAAACTTTTTTTTTTTTTCTGAAGGAAGAATGTCATGCCACAGCATGCATGTGGAGTTAGGAGGACAGCTTGGAGGAGCTAGTTTTCTTCTCCCATGAGGACTGTGTGAATCAAACTGATGTATTTAAACTTGCTAACAAGTGTCTTTCCTCATTGAACCATTGTACTGAACTTCTCATGTGTACACATGTGTCATCATCCATGATGAAAAGTGGCTGGGCACAGTCTCGTGAAAGTAGCCAATGGTGCTGAGTTCATGAGTACAGCAGATCTAAGTAGAGAAGACAGCATTTCAGAAGATTTCTTCCCACCCTCTAGCTCTCAAGCCTTCCCCCATGTGGCTTCTTCAGTGTTCTCAGCCATGGAGGGTGTAAATATTTACAGTTACAGGGCTGTATTGATTAGGGCTGCTTTGAAAGTGGTCAAAGGAGTTTCTGTTTTCAGTGGGGTGATAGTTAATGCTATAACCAGGAATTGGTCTAAATGTTAAGAATAAGTGATATTGAGTCTTAAATGGAACATCACCCCTTCCAAAATTCAAGTTCATGTTTATTACCTGGTAGTTACAAATACATCAGTGAGAAGACTTAAAGGGTTCTATACAGATGGATGGATGCTTAAGGAAACTCAGATCATCTTTATTGAAATAGGTCCAATAACCTCATAGTCTACCCATTTTAGATGATTCACATCTTTAATCTTAAAGAATTGGAAGATGAAGAATAAAGTTCTTTGCTTTTTGAACCTGTATGCCCACTCCTTTCCATACTGGCCATGTCCTCACAATAAAAAAGTGGAACATTAACCTTAACTGATAGACACAAAGTACCCAGAAATAAATGAAGAATTATTGTGCCTCCATCAGCATCCTTTACTGAGGAGGTTGGGTTCAGTAGGACATGATGAAGAAAGATGACTTTCAAATTTATTTTTATAAAGCCAACAAGACAATGTAAAAATAATTCAAACTCTCCAGAGGCCAACTTTCAATGAATGAGTGAAATTGTGTGGTCTTTGCTTGTCTTCTTTCTCTCTCATTTCTTTATCTGTATTGTGTGATGGTGTCATGGTGTGTCACAGTGTAAGGTATCAAATGGAAAGGCACAGATCATTTTGCCTCAGTCCTGGAAAGCAAATGAACAAAGCTTCATCAGTTAAGTTACTTATTGCTGTGACAAAATGCTTGGTGAATGTGACTCAAGGAAAGAAGGCATCTTAGTTACTCTTTCTATTGCTGTGATAAAATACTCCCACAGAAGCACTTAGGAAGAGTGGGTTCATGTTGTCTCACAGTTCAAGATTATAGTCTATCATGAGAGGAAAGGCAAGGCCACAGGAGTTTGAAGCAGCTGCTCATCATGTCCAAGTGAGAAAGCAGAGAGGGGTTGATGTATGCTACTGCTCAGCTCTCTTGCTCCATTGATAGAAATAATTCAGGATTCCAGCCATAGCATAGTGTCATCCATAGTAGTCAGGTCTTCATACTTCCATTAGAAAAGTCAAGAGAATGCCCAGAATCATTCCGAGAGGCCAGTCATCCAGGGGAATCTAGATTCTGTCAAGACTGAATTTAACACTACTTATCACAAAATGGTTTATTTTATTTTATTTTTTGGTTCACAATTTTGAGATTACATTATATTATGGAGGCAGGAGTAGTGTAACGCAGCTGGCCACGTTCCATCCAATCCAGGAGGCAGAGTGGATTTTCACACATCAATTATCCCAATTCAGAAATAAGATTGAGCATCTCAGTACTCAATTATTTTATTAAATATTCTGCTTCTAAAGTTGTATTAATGGTTATGCATGCTAAATATTTCCTCCAGGCATATAATGGGTCTCAAGTGTCATTTCCTTTGGGACCAGACATATTACATTTCCAGGCTATGGAACCACTGAGTAAATGGAATGTCATGGACTCAGTTCAGTGGAGGCTTTTACAGAATAAAATTCGCTGAGCTCCCTGTAACAAAAGAAGAAACAATGCTCTGGGCAGAAGGACAAGGATAACTGCTGGGATAGCCTTAAGTTGTGTATCTTTCTCTCATAGGCTGAACTCCCTTAATGTAGAGATCTGAAAGCTGTACCTGAAAAAAAACATGATATGGCAACTAGAAAACTCTACACCTGATTTCATAATCTGTAGACACAATGCTGGTGGCATTGACATTACATAAAATTGACTTCAGACCATGTGTGTGAAATATATATGCAGAATCAGGGAAACATTACCAGAAATGGGTTGAGTTTCATTACAAATAGACCATACCATTTTCCTGATGTTGATGGTTTATTTTTGTTTATGTGTATGTGTGTTTGTGTTTTTTGGTACATGTGCATATGGATGCCCATGAAGGGCAGAAAATGATAACAGAATCCCTAGAGCTGGAGTTATAGGTGGTGATAAGCCATGGGTGTTGGTAACAAAATGAGTCCTCTTCAAGAGCAACAAGTGGTTGTAACTACAGAGCTCTGTCCATTCTCTGGAAATATAACTTAACGTTTCACTGAATGGTGACAAGAGGCAAGGATTGGCTTTGCCAACAGGTCTGAAAGAAACCGACCCCTAAATGCTGCATGTACTGCAGATTGGGAGCTGTTCATTGTTACTCCTTTTGTTTCATCAGCCTAGGAGCATATGACAACAAATGAAAGAGAGACTGTGAAGTGATGTGTAGGGGAGTTGCATTATTTCTCTTTGTTGTGGCTATGGAGGAAGGTCTTGGTGTTCCTTCTAAAGCCTCTCCAGCCACACATGCTTATGGAAAGATCATTATCTAAGGACTTTTATTCACTATGCTCCAGTTTCATTTTTTTACTACAAAAAAAATACTCTATCCAAAATCAAGTTGTGGGAGAAAGTTTATTTTCTTATCATTGCAGGTTAGAATCCTGGAATTTACTATAGCATAAGCTTGAGGCAGCTGGTTCTACAACATAACCATAGTCATGAACAGGGAGAAGTAAATGTATACAGCCTTGCTTTCTCTTCTCTTACAAAGTCAAGTGCCTGCCTAGGGAATGTTGATGGCCATAGATCTTGCATCTTCCCATATCACTTAACAATCAAGATTATTTTCCATAGACAGGCCCAGAGGCCAACATTATATAGAAAATTTCTCAATGAAAATCTCTTCTCAGGTGAGTGTAACAATAAGTCTTTCTGCCAAAGCCATCTGAGCCCTGTTGGGTGCTTTCCACCAGGCCGCCACATTAAGGTTCCAAGTAACATACAGAAACTTGTATTGGGTACAAATGTTGCTTGGCTAATGACTACCATTTCTCATCTTCTTAATTATCAACAATAATCATAAGACATATCTTATGGAGGACACACTTATCCTGTAACCATAATTGCAACAGCTGTAATAGGATTAAAAAGAGATGTAAGTAATAGAGATTAGTGTTATACAAATAAGTAAGTGACCCAGATACTGATATTGTGGCTCAAACTTCAAGCTGAATGTCAGAAAATCAAAGCAGCTGGCCACTGATTCTTACCTCTACTTCAGGCTGAAAGGGTTGACCTAAGAGCTCTCCTCAGCATGGCTGGAGACTGAATGCTCCTATCTTTAGTGTGGATGGAAAATGGATCTCCTTACTCTATCCTGATTCTGACTTACATACCTCTCATGAGTCCTGTGATTAAAGGTGTGAGTTATAATTCTCTTTTAGACTGATTCATTCTTGTGTAGATTTGGGTGTCCTTGTACTCTCTATGTACCTCTTAAACCTGAGTCCTAGGATTAAAGTTGGGTACCACCACCTCCTAGCTTCTGGATGCTGGGATTAAAGGTATGACTGATTTTGCTTTCTGAATCCTCAGGCAAGCTTTAATAGATCTAAAATAATATATAACGACAGATTACACTTAGAGGTTAAAATCAATGAAAATAATACAAAAAGAAACAAAAAGCAAAAGATTACAAAGAAGGCATCAAAAGTAAAGAGAGGGGGAAGAATAGCAGGAAAAACAATGTCACAAAATGAGAAAAAATGAGAAATACTAGAACACAGAGAGAGCATTAGAATTCAATTAAAGAATGAATAAATAAAAAATAAAAGTGTGTTTAAAGCAGGGAAAAGCAATGGGACATGAGGAAAACCAGTGGAAATGGTAAAAGCTAAACTCAACAGGGCTGTTTTGCCTCCACTGGCAGGGAAGCTGGTGGTTGAAGTTAACTCACCTTGGTTCTGGATTGTATGCTCTTTGCTTTGATATGAGCCTCTAGTCACCTCTGCTTTATTTCTCAGACTTTGTTCTCACTTTCTCTCCTCTGTTGGTTTGGCACTTTTCACAAAGTTCAGCTTTCATTCTGTCATCTTAGCTGTAATTTTGAAATTCTCAGGAAACCTGAATATTGTAGGTCATACATATTTCAGACCTTTACATACATTTAGTTGTTCAACTTTTTGTGGGTGCATGTGTACTTGATTTCTGTCTGTGTACATGAGTCTCTGTGTCTTCACACACACATATGGAAACTAGAGGTTTATGTCAGATGTCTTCCTCAATTTATCTTCCTCTTAATTTCTAATTTGGAGTCTCTCACTGAACCTGGAGCTTGCTGACTTACATAGGGTAGCTATCAGCAAATTCAAATGGTCTCCTGGTCACTGCCTTCCAGCCTGCAATTGCAGGCATGTGCCACTGATCACAGCTTTGCTCATGACTACTGTGATTCAAGATCAGCACCTCATGCTTGGACATCAAGTTCTGTGCTTACTCATGCATTTTGCTCATCTCCTTTCTCTCTCTGAGAGGATAGTTTCTTATTTTTCCAACTATTAAATGTGCATAGTAAAATTCGATTTATAAGTTCTTGAATAGATGGGGCAGTCTGATTAAATATTTAAATCACCTCCTGTGATTACTAACAAGTAATACTACTAATAAAGCTTAATTCCCATGATTACCTGTGGTAGGGATGTAAAACTTCTTTTAATTTTGTCTGATACAAAGAATTCTTAGAACAATGAATAAAATCACAGTGCTGGTCTCTGGATATATATGAACTGAAGGCAGATATATATCACACACACCAAGAACAGCTGAAGTAATGAATATACTCAGCATGGGACTAAAAATGGAGAAGTCATTTATTTTTATTTCTGGTGTACAATAACAGAGTTTTAGTGGCATTTCCCCCTTTATTTTCATTGTCAGTGGAAATTTGGAAATCTTATACATGGTGACTCTCATTACCCAAACAGTAACTTCTGTGGCTCTGTCAGAGTTGATTATTTAGTTTCTTAAGCCACATATGAGGCATTCTTAGGTTTTCCATTTTTATTCTTACAAAAGCCATGATGATGGACATTTATTTCATTTTAATTATTTCACTTAATTTAGTTTTACATCATTAGAATGCCTGTTTGTGCATGTGTGATTGTCTATTTTCTGTGTGTGTGAGAGAGAGAGAGGGGGGGAGGGAGGGACAGAGGGGGGAAAAGACAGAGTGATATAGAGAGGGGGGAGAGACATCTGCATGTGTGTATACATAGAGAGGCTAGAAGCCCAACCCATTGATTGATTATTTCTCATTATCAGTCTACTTTGAATTATGAGATGAGACCCTCTTGGTTTAGAACTAGCCCAGTAGGCTATTTGACTGTCTCTACCTTCTTTGCCTTGTTACTCCTGGGGTTACAAATGTCAGCCAATTTGCTGGTCCTTTGTAAAATGTGCATTCTAGGGTCAGAACTTGATTTATAGGTGAGCTAGGACTTACAGCTGTGGCCATTGCCTAGATTCTTTGAGCTGATTTAATCTATTAGTAGTTTTCACTGTTGCTAGCTGAAGTTTTTTTAGCTATTAAATGTTGTTAGTAAAGTGCTGGGAAACCTTTGAGTGGTTCCTGAAAATGTGAGCACTCTTTCTGCTGGTGCAGATGCAAGCAGCATCTCCTTCCCATTCTGCTGCCGTGATATTCAATAGTGCAGTTGATGTAATCAGAAATAGTTCACACTTGATAGCATTGCCCAAAAAACTTTCTTTTGGAGATGAAATATTTAAAGGACTCAGAAAATCACTTTTTCTAATCCATTTTAAATTATTAGATGGACCTACTGTTGTGCTAGTTACATTAATAATGTTCATACAGGGAAGGGAAAAATAATAGCCAGAAATGTTTATATCCCAAGAAAAAGCCTTTGAGACCTAAAAAATACCAAACACAGTATTTACAAATTAAACTGTCAACTTTATGTCCATTTGTAAGAGTAAATGTATTCTTTTACTTTTTATAATTTAAAGGTGACACATGTCACTTGTGTACTTAAAACCCTGCTGCTGTGACAATGCAATGCTCATTGTTTTGGAGTTAGTAAGGACTCTGAACTTTATGAGATCTCACTGAGGATGTGATCCCACACTCCAACATTTTCCTTTCTCTTCCTTTGGTGAACTGGGTAAACTCCACTTTTCTGTGATGCTTGAGGCTGAAAGAGATTTCGACTTGAGGACTTTTGTCACATTCTAGAGTGTTTGTATATACAAAATAAGTGCTGTAGAGAGACCTAAGGTCGTCACAATCAATTTATGTTCATACTTTATACACATAGCCTAAAATATTCTCATAATTTCTGCACAGTACAAGAAAGTTTATATTGTTTAATTTTTAAGCTGTGAATTCATGGCCCTATAAAGTAGGTGTTCTGTGTGCTTCTAGTAACTGTATGGCTGCTGAAGATATGGCTTATGCAACTGAACTTCCATTATTGTCTTTAGTCTATGTCTATAATTTGAAGATTTATTATGTTCATGGTGTTTTGTAAGTCCTAAATATCACTGTGTGTATGAATGTGTGTGTGTGTGTGTGTGTGTGTGTGTGTTTCATATTCTTTGTTTGAGTGACTAAATGGCTCTACTTTATCTTGCATTCCTGATATTCCTTCTTCCACTTGATCTGTCTTATTTGTAAGGCCTTTTGAACTTTCTAGTGGCTTGTTGAGATTTTAATTCCACCTGTATATTAGATGCAATTCTTTTCAATATCTTCATCTCTTTAATGAATTCAGTTTTCATATCCTCATTTTGTTCCTCATTTTATTCAACCATATATTTCTCTTTTCTAGGATACCACTAAGGAGTTATTGATAGCCCCTTAAGTACATTAAGCTCTTCATACCTTCTTTGAACTCCAGTTTATTGTTGTTCTTTTTTTAAATTTATATTTTTTGTTTTAATTAGAAAGAAGATTATTTTACATGTCAATCCCAGGTTCCTCGACCTCCCCTCCTCCTCTGCCCTGCCCCAAATAACACCCTATCTATCCCATACCCTATCTGCTCCCCAAAGAGGGTGAGGCCTTCCATAGGGGGTCTTCAATGTCTGTCATATCCTTTGGGATAGGGCCTAGGCCAACCACCTTGTGTCTAGGCTCAGGGAGTATCCCTCCATGTGGGATGGGCTCCAAGAGTCCATTCCTATGCTAGGGATAAGTAGTGATCCAGTACATTGGGCCCCATAGATTTCTAAGTCCTTCTCACTGACACCCACATTCTGGAGGTATGGATCAGTCCCATGCGGTTTCCCAGCTATCAGTCTGGGGATCAAGAGTTCTCCCTTGTTCATGTCAGCTGTTTCTGTAGGTTTCATCAGCCTGGTATGGACCCCTATGCTCATCTGTCCTCCTTCCCTGCAACTGCCTTTCAGTTCATTTCACAGGCTTTTGTTTTTTTCTGGTTGACTGTGTCCTTTGCCTTATAGATGCTTCTCAGTTTCAGGAGGTCCCATTTATTGTTGATCTCAGTGTCTGTGCTCCTGGTGTTTTATACTCAGGAAGCAGTCTCATGTACCAGTTAGTTCAGGGGTATTTCCTACTTTTTCTTCTAATAAGTTCATTGTGGCTGGATTTATGTTGAAGTATTTTATCCATTTGGACTTAAGTTTTGTGCATGGATAGACATGGATCTATCTGCAGTCGTCTACATGCCAGCATCCAGTTATGCTAGTACCATTTGTTGAAGATGCTTTCTTTATTCCATTACATAGCTTTAGCTTCTTTGTCAGAAATTAGTTGTTCATGTTAATATCAGGGTTTTCAGCCTCTGGAAGATCTGTCATTGTAAAGGGTTGTGTTGGCTATCTTAGGTCTTTTGTTTTTCCATATAAATTTGAGAGTTGTTTTTTTTCAAGGTCTGTGAAGAATTGTGCTGGGATTTTGATGGGAATTTCATTGAATCTGGAGATTGCTTTTGGAAAGATTGCCATTTTTACTATATTGATCCTACCTATCAAAGAACATGGGAGACCTTTCCATTTTCTGGTATCTTCTTTAATTTCTTTCGTTAAAGACTCAAAATTCATTTTTTCTAGATGCAAGCAGCAAGAGGCATTATTGTAGTTGTTTAATGAGCTAACCCCATGTTATCTTGGGCCTTTCATCCATCCACCATGGTAGATGGCTAGGAAAGAAAGCGAGAAGTCACTGCATACATACTTTGAAGGCAGCGTAAGGGGAGTGTCTAGGCTCAGGATTGGTGTGCCTCCAAGTTTGACCTGTGTTTATTGGTCTACTGGTTGTTATGGCCCATAGGCTTTCCCAGGGCAATTGCTATGATCTGTATGTCATTGCCCATTGCTGTAAAGCTGTAAAGCTTTAAAGCATAGCACCACCAGCTAACTTCTGATCAAAATTCTTATGATGCAGGTCTTTCACTTTTTTGGTTAGCATTACCCCAAGTTATTTTATGTTGTTTATGACAATTGTAAAGGGTGAGTGATGTTTCTCTGATTTCTTTCTCAGAACATTTATAATCCATATATAGCAGGGCTACTGATTTTTTTGAGGTGATCTTGTATCCTACCACTTTGCCAAAGGCGTTTATCAGCTGTAGGAGTTCCCTGGTAGAGTTTTTGGGTTCACTTATGTAGACTATCATATCATCTGCAAACAGTGAAAGCTTGACATCTTCCTTTCCAATTTGTATCTCCTTGATATCCTTTTGTTGTCTTATTGCTCTAGCTAGAACTTCCAGGAAAATATTGAAGAGATATGGAGCGAGTGGACAGCCTTGTCTTGTTCCTGATTTTACAGGAATAGCTTTGAATTTCTCTCCACTCATTTTGATGTTTGCTGTTATATCTTGTTTTTATTATGTTCAGGTATGTTGCTGTTATTCCTGATCTCTCCAGGACCTTTATCATGAAAGGGTGTTGGATTTTGTCAAAGGCTTTTTCAGCATCTAGTGAGATGATCATGTGTTTTTTCTTCTTCAGCTGGTTTATATGGTGGATGATATTGATAGATTTTCAAATGTTGAACCTACTCTGCATCCTGGGGAAGAAACCTACTTGATCATGGAGGATGATTTTTCTGATATGTTCATGGATTTGGTTTGCCATTATTTTATTGAGTCTTTTTGCATCAATGTTAATATTGATGGGATATTGATCTATAGTTTTCTTTCTTACTTGTGTCTTTGTGTGGCTTGGGTACCAAGGTAATTGTAGCCTCTTAAAAAGAGTTTGGCAATGAACCTTCTGTTTCTATTGTGTGGAACAATTTGAGGAGTATTATTATTAGCTCTTCTTTGAATTTCTCGTAGAATCTGCACTGAAGCCATCTGGCCCTGGGTTGTTTTTGGTTGGGAGACTTTTGATGATTGCTTCTATTTCCTTAGAGTTTATGGGTCAGTTTAAGTTGTTTATCTGTTCTTGATTCAATTTTGGTAAGTGATATCTGTCCAGATAATTGTACATTTCCTTTAAAATTTCCAATTTTGTGGAGTACAGGATTTCAAAGTATGACCTGAAGATTCTCTGGATTTCCTCAGTGTCCATTGTTATGTCCCCCTTTTCATTTCTGATTTAGTTAATTTGCATGTTCTCTCTCTACCTTTTTTTTTTTTTTAGTTTGGATAAAGGTTTGTCTATCTTGTTGATTTTTTTGAAGAACTAATTCTTTGTTAAATTGATTCTTTGAATTGTTTTCTTTGTTTCGACTTTGTTGATTTCTGACCTCAAGATTTCCTGGCATCTTCTCCTCCAGAGTGAATTTCCTTCCCTTTGTTCTAGAGCTTTCAGCTGTGATGTCAACTCTCTGGTGTGGTTATTTGAATTCTATATTCTGGACTTCATCTAGGTAATTCTCATTGAAGACTATTTCTACAGGACTAGTGCATTTGAGTGAGGGGCACACTGTCTCAGCCTTCCACATAGTTTTTGTCTACAAGATCATAACATACATACAAATTTCCTTCCTTGTTTGTATGTCTGATGTGATATTCAAGCCTGACACATACTTGTCAGGGACAGAGGCTAAGCATACAGATCTGGGCTAGCTCTCATAATATCAAGTATCATTACATTTTAGGCTCTGGAACTCTTTTTTTCTTTATATTAAATACTATAGGTCCATCAATGCTGAAGCCATATGGTTCAGCCCCACTAAGTTGTACCTGGTTAGCAGCCCAGTTTATGTTCCTGGATCATGGAATAGTGAATTTCTTTGTATTAATTAGCTCACGTTCTCTAGAGGAAATTATCTGATAGAATGTATGAATGCATGAATACATGAAACCAAATATAGAGATTTACTGTATATTATTTATATTCCATCAGATCTACTATAATATATTGATCTCTCCGTCTCTCTCTCTCTCTCTATATATATATATATATGTATATATATATTTGAGCTTGAGAAAGGGATATATATATATATATATATATATATATATATATATATATGTGTGTGTGTGTGTGAGTGTGTGTGTGTGTGTGTGTGTGTGTGTGTGTAAGTATGGGATTTATTAAAACAGCTTACAGGCTGTGATTGTACTAGTTCAACAATTACTACCAATGGAAATTCCAAGAATCCAGTAGTTGTTTTTATGACAAGATTTGATGTCTCCCCTGATCCGTATATACCAGAACCCTGAAGAAGTAATGCCAGTGAAAGAATCATCTTGTCAGACAGAGTGAGGGTACAGGTAATCAAAACTGGGAATTCTACAAGAGCAATATTGGCTGTTAACCACTGGACTATCTTTACAGATCCTTAACTCTTATTTTTGAATATTGACAAACACCTATATTAGTATATACCAACTTCCTTTGCTAACAATGACAGTCAAGGGTTGTTTTCTACAGACATTTTTGTAATATGCCTCTTAACATGGCACAGGTAACATCCCATTTTGATTTTGGTTTGAATTTTGCTGAAAACCGAGGCTGTTCATCATATTTCAAATATGTAGGAACAATCCACTTGTCTTAGGGAATTTTTATTCAGGTCCTTCCCTCTTATTTAAATGGCTTCTTTGCTGGGAGCTATTGATTTACTTGGGTTGTGCATGTTTTGCACCTTAAGCCCTTGTAATCCATTAATGTACTCATATCTGATAATTTTTTTTTTCTGTGCTCCTTGCAGGAACATTTTAATTTGGGGTAGCACCACCTATCACTGTTTGGTGATTTTCTATGTGTATTTAGGAGAGTGGTTATATCCTAAATTTTCATTGCCAAGATGACACTGAGATATTTTCCAAATGTTTTCTTATGGTGGTTTCAGTGTTATCAATATTCTATTAAAGTATTTGCTTTATTTTGATATTTGTATATGATATAAGATTCTTATTGATAACCAATTTTCCTAACAAACTATATTACAAAGAATATGTTTCTAACTTTTATGTTTTAGCAACCTAGTTAATGATCAATTTACTGTATAGGCATAGATTTCTCAGTTTTGTAATCTGTCTTTGTGATTTTTGTCTGCTTATATGCTAGTACTGCACCACTTGTATTTCTGCTTTGTAATATATTTTGTAATCAGTTACCATTATACTTCTATTCTTTAAGTTTCTATTGGATTTTAAGATATTTTGTAGTTTATATAAATTATAGAACTACTTTTCTATCTCTTTTAAAATTGACATTGGAATTTCATCAGTGACTTTGTTATGCCTGTAAAAAAATTTGAGTGTTACACAGATATTAAAAATGTGAAATATTGTACTTTATGAACATAAGATATATTTTATTTTACTTTTATCTTTAATAATTTCATTAGTCATTGTTTTGTACTTTTTATCTGCAATATTGTCAATTTAGGTTAATTTTATTTCTGGATATTTCATTATTTTTGAATAAACCAGATATTTTTACAGGTAATTGTTTTAGTCCACAGAAACTCTTATGGGGGATGTCCTTTTGTATGCTGTGAATATATGTTTCTTTTATTGGTTGATAAATAAAGTTGTTATAGCCAATGGCAGGAAGTAGCCAGGTAGGAAGCATAGGTGGGGCTACCAGACTAGGAGAATTCTGAGAAGAGGAACACAAGAGAGGAGCTACCAGGAATACACCATGTAGCTACTGGGAAGTTAGGAAGCCTTGGCATTCTACAGTAAGATAAGGCTATGTGGAAATAAATAGATTAATATTTATGTGACAATAATTAAGAGATATCTAGCTAGTAAAAAGCCTAAGCCATCAGCCAAACAGTTTATAATTAATAGAAGCCTCAGTGTGTTTATTTGGGAGTAAATGGCTGCAGGACCATGCATAACTGAAATTCTGTCATCAAAACATAACTGATTTTTGTTACATTTTAAAAATAAAATCTATTTAAATTAGAAACAATCTTATTCTATATATCAATTCCAGTTCAGTCTCCCTGCCATCCTCCCATGATCCCCACTGACCCCCCCCATCCCAACCCCCATCCACTCCCCAGAGAGGTGAGGTCTTCCAGGAGGGAATCATCAAAATCTGTCAAGTCATTTGAGGCACGGCCTAGGACCCTCCTGTGTATCTAGGCTAAGAGAGTATCCCTCCATGGGAAATGGGCTCCTGAAGTTGCTTCATGCACTAGGGATACACTTCCAGAGGCCTCCATAGATTTCCCATAGATTTCCAAGCTGACACCCATGTTCAGGGGTCCTGTCTTGGTCCTATGTTGGTTCTCCAGCTGTCAGACTGGGGTCCATGAATTCCCACTTTCTCAGGTCAGCTGTTTCTGTGGGTTTTCCCAGCATGGTCTTGACCCCTTTGTTCATCACTCCTCCCTCTCTAACATTGGATTCCAAGAGTTTGCCGAAATGCTTGGCTGTGGATCTCTGCTTCTGCTTCCATCAGCTACTGGATGAAGGTTCTAGGATGGCATTTAAGGTAGTCATCAATCTCATTATGAGGGAAGGGCATTTAAGGTAGCCACTTCACTATTGCTTAGATTCTTATTTAGGGTCATTCTTGTGGATCTCTGGATATTTCCCTAGTGCCAGATTTCACTTTAAACCTATAATGGCTTAGTCTATTATGGTATCTCTTTTCTTTCTTTATTCTTTCCCCTACTCACCAATGACAACAATGACAGTTTATGCTGGAGAGGATGCAGAGAAAGAGAAAGAAAGTTTCTCCATTGCTGGTGGGAGTACAAACTTGATAGTCACTTTAGAAATCAGTATGACAGTTTCTCCAGTAAAACAGGAACCAATCTACCTCAAGATCCAGCAATACCACTCTTAGGCATATACCCAAAGGATGCACATTCATATAGCAAGGACATCTGTTCAACTATGTTCACAGCAGTATTATTTATAATAGCCAGAACCTGGAAGCAACATAGATGCCCCTCAACTGAATAATGGATACAGAAAATGTGGTACATTTACACAATAGAGTACTACTCAGTGGAAGGCAATGGAATCTTGAAAACCACAGACAAATGGATGGAACTAGAAGAAACCATTCTAAGTGAGGTAACCCAGTCACAGAAAGACACACATGGTATGTACTCACTCATATATAGATATTAGACATAGAGCAAAAGATTACCAGCCTACAATCCATATCACCAGAGAAGCTAGGAAACAAGAAGGACTGAAAGAGAGATCGACATACAAGGTTCCCAGTGAAGGGGAAAGGAACAAGAGCCCCTGAATAAATGAGGAGCCTGGGGAGAGGGGAAGAAGGTAGGAGAAAACGGGGGAGGGGGGAAGAAGATGATCAGGGACGGGAACATGAGGGATCAGGAAGATTGAGTGGGGAGAGGAATAGAGGAGTGCAAGAAAAGAGACACATCAATAGAGGGAGCCACTATAGGTTTAAAGAGAAATCTGGCACTGAGGAATTGCAGAGATTTACAAGGATGACCCCAACAAGCAACCTAATCACCCTTGTTCATATGATCCCTCATTCCTCTCTTCAACTGAAGTCCAGGAGCTCAGCCCAGTGTTTATTTGTGGGCACTGCATCTGCTTCCATTAGTTAGTGGATGTAGGTTCCATGATGATAATTAGGGTAGTCACTAATCTGATTCAAAGGGAAGTCCCTTTTCAGACACCCTCTCCATTATTACTGGGAGTCTTAGCTAAGGTCGTCTGTGTGGATTACTGATAATTTCTCTAGCATCAGGTTTTTCCATAACCCCATAACAGTTCCCTCTATCAAGATATCTCTTTCATTGCTCTCTCCTCTCTGCCTCTTCCCCTATTCAGTCTTCTTGATCCCTCATGCTCCCATCCCTCATCCCCTCCCTTCGACCCCCTCCCAGTTTACCCAGGAGATCTTAACTATTTTCACTTCCTGAGACCCTCAATGTGTCCCTCTTAGAGTCCCCCTTTTTACCTATCTCTGAGTTTGTGGATTGTAGCCTGGTTATTCTTTGCTTTCCATCTAATATCCATTTATTAATGCAAACACACCACATTTGTCTTTTTGGGTCTGAAATTAACCCAAGTTTTTATGTATACTCTGCAATGTGGCTCATGGCTTGTTACCTCATTCTCTACAATCCTACTGCCTAGGAGGCTGATTGGCATCTCCTCTGAGTCTGCCTGCTTCTTCCCAGAGTCCTCTCTTTCTGGCTTTCCCACCTATTATTCCTGTCTGGATACCTGCCTGTCACCTTTATAGCAGCCAATGGGAGCAGTATACATTTACAGTATACAGGATTGTTCCAGAGCAAAGAAGTAAATGTTGTTAATTGAAAAATGCTTCTGGAATCTGGACAGATTTAATGTTACTGTTTACTATTTTCAGCATCAGTCCTCATTCTTTCTATGTCTATAACAAACTAAACAAATATTGAGCTGCACAGTTGTGCAGAACTTTAATACCAGCAATTGGAAGGCAGAGACAGGTAGACCTCTGTAAATTTGAGGTCAGTCTGATCTATATAGCTAGTGCCTGGCCAGCAAGGGTTGTGAAGTGAGACCTTGTCTCAAAATAAGCAAACTAACAACAAAACTAAACACATACACAAAATTCACAATTACTGAGTATTTTTCACAACTAGGCTACAAAATCTCTTTTTTTTTGAGACACTTAGCCATGTATATACATGTAGTCGAAGGCAAATTTCATTTTACCCTTTCAGTACTGGATAACTGGACCTAGTTGGAATTGCTAGTGTACCTTTGCTGACCAGCCTCCAGTTGTTCTGCTTTGTAGTGCATAGTGTTGAAGATTCAGCAGTGGCAAGCTTTTGTCATATTTTTGAAATATGGTTGTCATTATCACAGTTCTAGAGTAATGAGTGGTTTGATATTAACACTTTTGATTTGGGCTATTTTCTGTGTAAACAAAAATGAGACCTGGATCCCAGATTCCAGATACAACTTTAATTCCTCCCTTTAAACATGGTATCATCCAGGTGCTGTCTCATTTGTTTTGGCTTTCCTTTTTTCATTTAATTTGATTTCAGACTTTGAAGAGCAGCCAGAAATACATTAGGTCCCCTGTTAAATGCAAGAACTTGGAACCTACAATTGACCCACTGCTATTCACCGAGGTCTTGGAAGGTTGCTTCTGTCAATGCTGCCTCCTGTAACAGAGGAAGAAGATTGCTGGCTTCAGAGCCAAGTGATGTTTCTGTGTATTAGGCTCTGTTCCAATCACTTAGCTTTTCCACATGACAGCAACAGAGTCCCTAAAGAAGAAAGAAGCACAGATCGAGCAATTCAAAAACCTATACCTGACTCTGAACACTGGCACTATAAATGTCTAAATAATCCTGACTTAAATGCAAATCAGTCATACATGAATGAAATTATGTTGGTATTATCATTTATAGTGTTATGTCCCTAGATCTTTTAATAAAGAACATCATTCTAGATCTTTTAATAAAGAACAGTATTCTGTGTTGTGCTTCAGTGCATGTGTATATGGGCATGCACATACATCCACACACATAATTTATTCAGTTATTAAAATGTTAGTAATACATGCTGAGGGTATAATTATAATGATTACTAAGCATACCTACAGTTATGTAAATAATTGTCAATATCTCATAACACCACTTTAAAGCTTCATTATGACATAGTACATGTGTTAATGTCAGAAGACAACTAGTTAGAATTTATTCTCTCCTTCCACCATGAGGGTTCCAGGGGTTGAACTGAGCTTATAAGCCTTGATGGTAGGTGCCTTAACCCAATAAGCTACCTCAGTAGCTTACTTGCTCTCTACCTTCTATAACATGAAAATACATTGTGCATTGTGATTCCCCAGCAAAAACTAGCTAACGTTTTCTCTGTTGTATTTAGAGACATGCTTTGTATAAACATATAAAACTAATCACATCATGTGGTCACTCACTCTAATTTCTTAGCATGTAAAGTCATCTTTAATTGGGGTTTCACAACTAAGGCATCTAAATTACAGCTTTTATGTATTTTCTGACTGTAAAATATCTGCCAGAACAGTTAAATGACCTCTGTGGGCTAGCATGGAACAGAAAATCCTTGAGGGCAGGAAGCCTACAACCTTGCTCTATTTTTATTTTTACTTTTTGTTGTGTACTCTGCACATAATCATAAACAGGAAAGTGGTTAATAAATATTATTCAGATTCAGGCATGAGAAGTAGGAGACACAGGCATGAAATCCTGTTTTTATTGGTAGCATTATGCTGATGATCCTCTGGCCACTTCTCTCTGGTCGGTGTAATTGCACAGTCTTCATATTTTATTCATTAGAAAGCTTCTCTGTGCCCATTCCTCTTATGCTGCTGCTGTGACTGTATCCAGCACTTCCTAATGGGTGTGAGCTGTGGCTCCCTCCACTTTGTGCCTGGGATTAGCTCAAGCCTCTAATGAGCATTAGACTTGCAGCCATCAATTCAAGTCTAGAAACAAATGAATAAAGCTGTTGTTTTCTATTAGTATTGTGAAAAGCCAACTCACTTTATCTCCTTCATGTTATCTTTGATAAATTTGCTCACCTCTTATAACTAATTGGAAAGGAAGCTTGATTTATGTAGGTATTCAAATCAAGTCTTCTTGCTGTATTTTTTCTTTTTCTTTCATTATTTACCATAACCAGAAAATGCCTGTTAACTCTCTACAAAAACCTGCTATAGTTTCAACTTGCAATCAACTGTGTTCTATTTATGATTATCTGTGTTCTAAAAGAAGAAATGAATAGATTTTACTGATAACAGATCAAAGATGTGTATACAATAAGAGAGGGACAAACAATTTTGGGAAAATATAGGTGACTCACTACAAAGAAGAGCTAGAAGAAAAATATAGAGTAAAGATACAAAAGGCAAGAGGGAAGGAGACAGAGAACAAAAATGAGAAACAGAGAGAGGAGGAAAGAAAAAAATAAAAAGTATATGTAGGTAAATTCCAGTAAGCAAGACAATTTAAGTGTGTGCACATGTATTTGTATGTGTGAACATGTGCATGTCTACACATAAGTTCTTAGGGGTAATTAATTTTAATTGAGTAAAATAAATAGAGGTTCTACCATATGTTTATACTTTGCTGCCCCTTCATTTTATCTGGGTAAAATTTTATTCTCTAATTGGCAACATGTTAGTTTCCAAGTTTCAGTATGTTTTATTATAAATACCTAAACAGAAAAATAGTGTTATAAAACAACACCCTCTTTGAATTGAAAGATTTGTGCTTCTCTTAGCCTTGATCAGAGAAAGTTTTTATTGTAAGGGACAGTGGTAAATGCAGAGACTTATGACTGTTCTGAGTTCTGAGAGTAAGTTGTCATGAGTACTCAACTATATATGAAATATTTATATCAGTCCTCATGCCCAAGATTTAGAGAACATCACACAGAAGGGGCCTGAAAGAATGTAAATGCTATTACTTGGAGAGAAGTGTTGTGAAATGTTGACATCTTGATTTGATGTGGCTACAGCAGTTGTGCAGTTGTGCTCAGTGGCAGAATGACCTCCACAAGATCAAAACAGTCCAAAGATCCTCCAAGGGGCTCCCAACCACTGCTTTAGGAACCACTGGCAGTTAATGGCTCCTGGGTGAAGGAAAGTCATTTTTCTTTTAGGTGCAAGGAGAGGCTGTCCTATACAATAGTGGATGTCCATATGTATGTGGGAAGCACTCACTAGAGTCAGTAAGTTATTAAAGAAGAAAGCAAGCAACAATAACAACTTCCTGGCCAATATCCGTCTATAATTTTGATGGCTACTTTGTGATAAAGGAGTTTCCTTTTGTTAATTAGTGGGTTAGTATGAAATAAAAAACTGATAAGTGTTGTATATATATAAGAAGTAATCATGTTTAAATTTGGGGCACTTAACATCTTTGTCCAGCCATGTTCAGAATTCCTCTAGAAAGTGCTATTTGGGTATTAAAAGGTTTTCTTAATTCTATTGTCTGTATTTTTGTGTTACCCAAAATTTGTAGACTGAAATATGCTTCCTAGTGTGAATCCCTTAGGAAATGATCATGTCATGAGGCAGAGTCACCATGAATGGATTAATATCTGTCTTACTTGCTTTCTGTAGCTACAACAAAATCTGTGAGATGTTTTACATACAAAGAGAGAAGCCTTATTCTTTGTCTCAAATTTTAACCTTCCAATTTGAGATTATGTGGACCTGCCATGTAGTATCTTTGTAGCCATGCAATGTGGTAATGGCAGGAATTGTGTGGCAGAGCTAGTTGCTTATATCATGGCCTGGAAACAAGGGAGGAATATTACAGTCCTTTACAGGGATATATTCCTAATGACTAAAATACCTCTGAATAGGCTTCACTTCCAGTAGGTTCATAGCCCCTTCCAATTCATTCTGCTGGGCATGAAGCTGCTAACACTTGATTCAACTGAGCACAACCAGCATCCAAACTGCAGCAGTGGATGCAATAGAGAAGTCCTAAGAAGAGATATTTTAGTCCTTCTGCCATGTAATGACACAGCAGGAACATTCCATCTCTGATCCAGTGGCAGACTCTCACCACTGATTTGGTTTCATATTACCCACTATTCAGAACAATGCAAATTAAGTTCCTGTTGGTAGTAAATTATGTAGTCCATGCTCTTTCACTGTGGGAGTCAAATAGGAATAATATGTATACCAACTGATTGTTGTAGTGAAAACATACTTAGTGTCGTAGGTTAAAATAGAGGACATTAATGATTAACATTGTATACCTTTTCATTAATTCATATTACATTAATTCATATTACATAATACATTAATTCATTTTACATTAATTCATATTACATTAATGTAAAAAATGATGAATGCCTTACATAACTATTCTCATTGCCTATTACATGTCATTCAATACAAACACTCTACAAAAATCTACCATGAAAAATGTGGTAATAATTCTTATGACACAAACATTATTGGTTAGTTCTTACCTTAGTAAATGGTAAAAGTTGCTAAAGATGAGTCAGTAAACATGAGAAAATTACTTGAAATTTTCATACTGTTTTGCACATTTTAATACAAAATTAATGATGTATTGAATATATTATTAAAGATTAGGAAATGAGGACTATTCTATAGTTTAGTGTGAAGGGACTGACATGTGAAACAAGCTTGTTCCTAATTTGAACTAATAAAAAAATGTAAAAAAAATAGAAATTTGCACATATAATTGGGTTGTATCAATTATGAGAACACAGATCTCACCAAATTAGATAGTCTTTGTATGCAATTATGGAATCAAGCCAATACAAGATACTATGAAATCAATAATTCCTGTATTTTAAATAAAAAAGAAATACTTGCAATTTGAAGCATCAAATATGAATTCTTAGCAAAAACAAATAAATAATTTAGAATGATTTCCAAATAGAAGAGTCTGGAACTTGCAGGTGTCCAACTATGGAAATGCAGAAGTCAATCATAGAGGAGAAAATTTTATAGTCATAGAGCCAAAAAAAACCAACTCCAAAAACAAAAATCTTAAAAACAAAAACAAACAACAACAACAAAAAGGAAACATGATATTTTTCTCAAAATGTCAAAAAAGAGGAATTGACTGGTTTTGTTGACGAGTTGACATATGTCTGAGAAAATAAATCTGAAAATCCTTGGAGACCAAGGATTTGGATAAACTACATTTCACACTGCAAATGATAGTTTACCTTTAGCAGTTATTTTGGAAATGAGAGATACTATTGGACATTTTGCAGCCAAAAGGAGCCTTAGAGGAAGAGTTAGACTAAGAATGCTTCAGGCAGGGTAGAGTGGAGGTACGTGCATGCACAGCCTAGTGAGCTATGGCTGAAGATTCAGGAAGTGTGGGTTCACTAGAACAAAACTTGCTTATAAGAACATGGCTTTCTTTCATGCCTAGTAAATAAAAAAAAGTCCCTATGCTTAATTAGGGCTGAGTTTCTGAGCCTAGAAATCTAGAGTGAATGGGAATGAGAGAAAACAGCGTAGACAGGAGCACATATACTGTTTCCGAGGCATTGATGGAGATGTCTACCAAATGGTTGATAAAGAAGCAAGGCTGGAGAATATAGTTTTTAAAACATTTAAGTACAAGAAAGAGGTGACATATTTATAAAGAATGATAAGGCCACATCCAGTTGTAGAGAAGGAGGAGTGATGAGCAAAGGGATTAAGACCATGCTGGGGAAATCCATAGAAATGGCTGACCTGAACAAGTGGGAACTCATGGACCCCAGTCAGACAGATGGGGACTGAACCAAACTCCCTGAACATGGGTTTCAGTTAGGAAGCCTGGACAGGCCTCTGGCAGTGGAACCAGTATTTATTCCTAGTGAATGAGTGGATATTGCGAGCCCATTCCCCATAGAGGGATGCTCTCTCAGCCTAGATACATGGAAGAGGGCCTAGGCCCTGCCCTAAATTATGTGCCAGGCTTTGATGGTCCCCCATGGAAGGCCTTCCTCTCTCTGGGAAGTAGATAGGGGGTGAGATGGGGGTCAATGGGGAGCATGGGAGGAAGGGAGGTAGAGGGAACTGGGATTTATATGCAAAATAAGATTGCTTCTAATTTAAATAAAAAACAAAAAATATGTATAAAATGTGCTCCTACACCTGTAAGTGGTGTGAGATGGCAGGAGTCCTGTGAATACAGCCTAGCACATGCATGAGAAGATGAGCTAATGATGGATAGACAGACAGGAGCATAATGGATAAAATGGAGTGCACACCTCATAGTCCTTTTCAAATGATTCGCTAATGCATGTGGGAAACCTTTGAGAAAGGATTTGAAACTGTGGTAACTAATTCAGCCAAGGACAGGATTAGAGTAACAAGAAATTGCAGGAATTTGAACACTTCTCTTCTAACCTCTGCAAAATTTAAACACAGTTTCTTCCTGATAATGCCCTGAAAGAATAGAAATAGGCTCTGGAGAAGGATACACAAGTGAGAAACACTTTTCTGGGTATATTCATGAGAATTTATGAAAAGGTTGGTAGTATCAGTGGACAATGGCTAGATTTATGTTAAAAGGAGAAGCTACGTTGCCATAAATAATTATTCAATATTACTAGATCACTTTCTTCTCAGCTACGTGTTCAAATTTATTACTACCCTGTACTTTATCAGTCTCCACCTACGATTACATTCTGTTTAACATAATGTACATGTTATGGTAATTGAATTAAGCCTACAATCAAGTAGCTGGTTAGCATTTGGCAACCTATAGTACTTAACAAGAGTTCCGAAGGATTGGGTGGCTAAGGATGAGGTCTTTGTATGTTTAGAGTAGTGAGGCATCTAAGGGAAGATTTCAGAAATTCCTAAGACTTGATGTTTATGGCTTCAACCAGAAATTGTAGAATATATTTCTTTGTGCTTGTTATGTCTGTACACAGTCCTAACTTCAGACAGTTGCTGGGCTTTTTATTTTGGAGAAGGCAAGTTTGAGTTTATTTTCTTTGAAACAAAATGCTTTGCCTACAATTCTGTCACTACACTGAAGATGGCTTGTGGCTCATTCATTGTGGTCATTCTAGCACAATGTAATATCCCACCAAGGGGATTGTGGGCTGATGTTAAATAGTTTGTTTAACTTAGTTCTTTTTGCTCATTTGTTTTTATGACAGTCGTGGTAGCTTTCATGATAGTAGAGGAGTGAGAAATTACTCTAATGCACACTTCTGTTACTTCTTGGGGGGATTCTGCTGCAGGTTATCTACAGATATGCCTGTTTTCATTGCGCAATCACCTCTGCTGGCTACAGGATACCTGATAATAATTTTGTTGTTTTCCTTTGGAGATCAGCTATATAGGCTACACACACACACACACACACACACACACACACACACACACACACACGTGATCAATCAGGGATGTCATTGCATTTGTCATTTTAAAAATTAAATTTATAGAAACACTACAAATAAATGTGGGCTGTTGAGAAAGCTCAATCACTAAAGTGTCTGCCTTAGAAGTGCAAGGCCCCAAGTTTTTGCTTCCCAGGTGGGCATAGTAATGTAAGCCTCATAGTATAATCCATAGTAGTGTAAACCTATAATCCTAACACCAGGAGGAGGATTGCCAGAGCATGCTGGCCAGACTTTTGAGCCAAACTTAAAGCTTTCATCTCAGTGTTAGATAGTGTCTCAAAGCATAAGATGGAATATGATCCAGGAAGACACTCAATGTGAACTTCTGTATAAAAGTGCTCACCTGCAACACATTGTTTATATATGCATTGTATATAGCTATAAACATATACAAATGAAAAAATTCTCAACAAAGAAATAAAAATGTTCAGGAGAAAACTTTAAAAATTTATAGAAGGTTCAAACCTAGAAACCAATGATTATAAATATTTACCATGTAAAATGTTGGTGAAATGTCAGTGTACTTTGATTAAAATCATAAAATTAAGATGTCCACATTCTTAGTATCTTAGACAGCTCCTTCACCTGTGCTCTTACAAGCATTCCAGAATATTCTAAGTCAAGAGATCATAGGTTACATTTCCAGAAGCAACAAGCTTGGATTTCTATAGAAAGGGTTCAGCTGGATCCTGGTTACATAATAAGCATTTCGTAGCCACCCTGAGAAAACAATTCATATTTTTGTTGTTTTAGTTTTAGATATTTAAAATTGTTTTATATATTTCACACATTTAGATATATAATTCTGATCATAGGTAGGTCACTGTTGTCTGCGGGTGTTTCCCATTTTCAGGTGGATGGGCTCATAATCAAGCACACATTTGAAGCATACATGGATTTGGTGGGTTCTTAATTTTGGTAAAAAGGTCAAGAAATTAGGATATGCTTTCCCAGAGGAAGCCTGGGGGTAGAAATATTCCAAATACTTTATTTGTGATTTGGCAAAACTAAATGAAGAGTCTACCCAATCTTTATAGCCTATCATCCCTTCATTTAAAATGTTTTGTTCAACATCAGAATGAAATTTTGTAGAAAAATGTTATACATGTTTAGGCAAATTTGATTTCTTAACAACTAGGATGATTATTAGAATATTTCTCTGTGCAAAAATCTTTTGTTTCCTTGTCAGGTTTTTATTACGTAGACAGACCAGGATCACTGAGGAGACCATATGTACTTAAGAGAATCCCTAAGGGATCTGAGGCTTTATGCTCAATAAATATCTACAGCTTTGCCAAAGTAATGATTATAATATTGGTTCAAGAACAATTTTTGTGAGGAACAACGATGTCTTTTCATTTCTGCCTATGACAGGAGTGGTTTGACATAATTTTAAAAAAGTATTACTGAAGTTTCCAGTCATAAAATCTGAATTCACACCTTGCTTCTTACATGAGGTTGAAGAATTGACTACTCCTTTGCACACTTCCATTTCTTTATCTGCAAAATGAGAGGAGAAATGTTCAGCATTGTTGGAATGGCTGAATGAGATAAGATATGTGAGCCTTGTTTTGAATACCAATGGTATGGAAATACAATTTGGATTCCTTCATTGGAAAACTGAAGAAATAGCCAGGTATATTTATAATAGAACTGATGATAAATGTTTGCCAAAAATTGTACTATCTCCTAAATATTATCATTTTCTCTCGTTGACTTCCATATATTATTCAAATTCTACTTCAGATTTATTTCATTCTGATTTTCATTAAAGCTAATGATTAATTTTTTAAATCATGTGCATATGTTGAACTCTTGATGATAAGACTCTTGCTATTTGCATTTTTTCCAACCAATTGACTTGACCGTGGTAAATTTTTTAGGGATATTATGAGGTTTTGTTATTTTGTAACCATTATAGGGTACAAAAATGAAGATTGTTAGAGATACTTATTGACCTAATTTCCCTGAACCAGTGTTGTGGTATTATGCAGTGTTTTGACAGAATCTCTGTGAAAATAAGAGACAATAGTAGAACTGGAAAAATGACTCATTTTGTAAAGTACTTACTACAACAAAGAAGAGGACATGAGTTCCATCTCCAAGACCCATGTAAGAATAGTACTATGCCAATCCCCAATCCTTCTCACTCCAGTCCTCCCATGACTGAATTGGGATTGGCATGTAAAATAAGATTGTTTTTAATTTAAATAAAAATGTGTTAAAACAACAAAAAAAACAGTACTATTTAATGGTGGACAAGTATGACCCCCTTGCTGAAGGGAGTGGGACAGAAACACCGCTGTGTTTTACAGGCCAGTAAACAGTCTTATTGTGAGATGTCTCAAAAATTAGAGAACAGCTGAAGAATATTTCCAATGTTATCTTCTGGCCTACATGCACACACACACACACACACACACACACACACACACACACACGCACACACTATCATAAACACACATATACATATACACACATGTACAAACAAACTGAAGATATTTTATTCATATGTATTTTGTATGTTATGTTTTTGGATTTGAATTATACTCCTAAAGATTTAGGTATTGAGCTGGGGTGTGGTGGCCAACACCTTTAATCCCAGCACTTGTGAGACAGAGGCAGGCAGATCTCTATGAGTTAGAGGCTAACTGTGAGAAGGCCTAACAAAAAAAGGCCTTCTGCTATGATGCTCTGATTCCCTTTAGGCACAGAAACAACAGACTTTGGACTTAGACACCATGAATCAAAACAAATCTTTCTTTTTCCAAGTTATTTTACATAGAGATTTTGTAATAACAATGAAGTGACATAAATACCACAAGAAAAGTTTTTGTCATTATTTTATCTGATATGTCTTGTTTTCTGTATTGTCTATTGTTTGTGGGAAATCCTGGGCTGATGCCCCTTCTTGATATCTGTTCTTTGTTAGAAACTTTTATTTCATGCTTACTCGTGTTTTGAGCACATCATCTGTGTGCCTAATGCTTATAAAGGTCAGAAGACAGTATTGAATTCCATGGAACTAGAGATTGCTATAAGCTGGAATGTAGATCCTGGAAACCAAATGAAGCCTTTTGAAACCAGGCCTTTTGAAAGAGAAACAAGTTCTTTTAATCCCAGAGCTGTCTCCCCAGGAACAAGCTATTTGTTCATTACACATACACATTAGGCACCATCTTGTGTATGGGGTAACAATTATGTGTAAGGCATAAAAGTTTTTGTCATAATTCAAGTGAGGAGTGAGAGAAATCCTACAAATACTCCATAGTAGTCTATTAATAAAATAGTCTATAAATAAAATAAGAAAAACAGATGCTGGAAGGTGGCTCATTGCTAAAGACCATACGCTATCCTTGCAGAGAAACAACGTTTGCTTCCCAGCATCCAAGTCAGATAACTAATTATATTTTCTTCTGTCTCAGTTGGTACCGAAATCACTCATTCATAAACCCACACATATGATCAAAAGGAAAACAAAAATCCAGTAGATGCATGGGATAATAAGCACACCTTAGATAATAAGGAAGTGCTTTTTTTGCAGTACATTCTTAGGTCTAGTAAACATGAAAGACATGTGATCTAATTTCAGAACCCAAACATTCAACAGAATCAATTACTGTAAAGACCTGAGGAAAGGTTTAGATAGAATGTAGCCAATGTGAAGAGTGTTTTTAAGAGCAGCTAAGACTTCCCTTTTGTTGGAGGCTCCTGCTTGAGCTGGTGTGCAGCAAGATAATATAAAAATGCAACCTATGAAAGCCAAATGTCCTCAGCCCAATGGTTCTCAACCTTCCTAATGCTGTGACCCTTGAATACAGTCATTCATGTTGTGGTGCCCCTCAACTATAAAATTATTTTTATTACTACTTCTTAACTCATTTTCTTGCTTTTATGAATCTTAATATACATATCTGATATGTGATCCACAGGTTTAAAGACCTCTGCTGCAGTGTCTTATTGGTGTGTGTATTTTATTACTGTCTTTACTGGAAATACAGGAAAATAGTTTACAGAAATCTGAATCATCTGTTGTGTACCACCTGTCCATATCTACACACCCTGCATTTAATGAAACAAAATTGTATGTTTGAATACAATTGCATTAAAATATTTGGGGTTTAAAATGTGTTCATTCCCTAAACTGTTGTATGATGGCAGTTTAAATTTACATTTGTATTGAATATAACAAACAATCTGGGTATGATTTGAACTTCAGAGGATGATAATATGAGCTCTCTAATAATTCTAATATTTTTATGTAAGGGACTTAGGGTGCTCCATATTTTGGTAGCCTCAGGATCCAGCAACCATTTTCTCATAAAACAGTCCTTCTGAACTAGTGAGATAGCAGAGTGGGATGGGGCTTGTTACTAAGCCTGTTGACCTGAGTGAGATCTCTGGGAGCAACATATTTGAAGAACAGAAAAAAAAATCTTACAATTTTTCCTCTGTCTTCCATGAGTGGGTATACATTACCCCCCACCCGCCCTTACACACATACTCACCCATACCCCCCACATATGTCCAGATGCATATGCTATTTTATGGGAGAAAAGCATTCTTTGACTGGAGAAATGGTGGAGTTTGACATTTTGCTTTTATGTTTATTATAATAACTGGGCAACCCCACAAAGGTGCCCATAGTGACTGAACTAGGTTATTTATTTGATCCAAATCTTCCTCAAGCTTCTGATTTTACCTTTGTCTGCATCTTTGTTACTCATATGCAAAATGGGGATTAAAGTATTTGCCTTTAAGTTGTTCTGAATTTTGAATGAAGAAAGGTCCAACATTGCCGGAAACTGCCTGGAGCATTTTCAGTACTCAAAATGGGCAGGAGTTTAGCATAAATGCACTCCTGGGCATTGGCTGCTTTATTTAAAGCAAGCCACAGTCCCTCCACTAGTACACTGACATCAGCTATTTTGGTTGTCCAGCTCTTTTGTCATTTGTTATATTTTACTGTATCACTCAGCACAGGTTAAATTCTGTACTCATCCCTATACCTTACAGCTGACTCTGTGACTTGGCTCCATGAAGGTTTCCCCTTTTTCATATCAAACTTTGATATAGATTTGGGAGCTCTACTGTATTTTGCATTTGTAAACTGGAACCTCAACATTTGTCATATCAGACATTTTGTGGTAAAAACTGGGGAGATGCGAATGGCTCAGTGGGTAAAGAGATAGCCATGCAAGTGAAAACCTGAGGTGGGATCCTAGGACCTGTTTGAAGCCACATGAGTAGCACATGCTCATAAGCCAACTGCTTGAGAGGCAGCAATGGGAGAATTTCTAGACAATGAACCCTACTTATGATTTTCACAGTTTTCAATGTTCCAATTCACTCAAAGGTTGATGAGTCTAGGAGAAGATGGGTGGGGATCTGAATAGGACCACACCTTTGAGAGGCTTGATGACCAGGGCCCAGAGCCCAATTCCTGCCATATTTACCATCTGACTTTTAAACACATCCTTTTATCTTTATGTTCTTTACCACCATTTTCTAGAAAAAGTAAAATTCTCCAAAGAAAAATTAGTATTGTTTCCTCATAAAATTTTAATGCAAATAGAATAATTTTAGTTTGGTCATTGCCTACCCCTTTCTAACCATGTGCTGTGCTCTAGCGAGCCTTGGCTGATCTGGCTTAAGTAACCTTGTTAAAGAGACGTTTATCATTTATTTGGAGCTGCAGTGTCATTAATCATTTCTGTTTCCCCCTCTCCCTTTTGGGTTCACTTCAGCTGAATAAGCAGGAAAGAGAACAATGAACAACATTATGGAAATGTTAATTCCTGCTGTGGCTGAGTAGCCCTTAATCACACTATTAAGTGTATTCTCTGATTTAATCATCCTGGCTGACAAGCAGGAAGGATGGGATGGACGTTGATGAATGTCTGTCATTATCTTCTGATATGGATGAGGTTGTTTTCTCTCTAACTAAATGTTAGTTGTATTTTCTTTCCTGGAAATGATAGGCTGTATATAAAGAAGGGGTGTCTTTGAGAGAGAGAGAGAGAGAGAGAGAGAGAGAGTGTGTGTGTGTGTGTGTGTATGTGTGTGTGCGTGTGCATGTGCGTGTTTGTGTGTGTGTAAGCTGTATATAAAGAAGGGGTGTATAGAATGTCTTTGTGTGTGTGTGTGTGTGTGTGTGTGTGTGTGTGTGCATGTGTGTGTGGGTGAGGGTGTACACGTATAGGAAGGTACACATTCATGTGGGCACAGAGACTGATGTTGGCTGCCTTCCACAGCCACTCTCCTCTCCACCAATAGTTTTGCAACAGGATCTGTCATTAGAGCTCACTGATTCCCTTATTCTGGCTGGCAGGTGGGCACTGGGGCCTGGCTCTGTCTGATGCTAGGATTACAGACATGCTGCCTTCCCTGGCTTTTGTAAAAAGGGCTGGTCCTTTTGCTTGTTCACAAAGTTATTTTGCTGACTGAGCCATATCTCCAGCCCTACTGTGTGTCTATATTTTTCCTGTATCATTGCATAGCTGACTTCACAGTGTTTACAAAGAGAAAGAAATTATTTGGCCTTAGAATGTTAGTGGTTTTCTTATTTTCTATGCCACACACTCCAGCTGCAGTCGGTGACAGACAATGCTTAGTGTATGTAGAGCTTTTTTCCTCTAAAGACACTGCAGTCAGATCGCTTTTCTTGAGGTCCTTACCCACACAAGTGCTTCCATCTCCAGGACAGAGGTGGAGGAATTTCTCACCATGTAACCTATAGGCAAGCACCACTGTTTTCCTGAGATTTTCTTTGGGGTTCTTAGGAAAATGCCAGTGTCTTGCTCTGAGTTGTAGTTGGATGCTTATCTCACTCAGCTTTATGTTACTCATAGCTGAAGACATGCTCTTCTTCCTCCAGAAGTTAAGAGCACCATCAGGCCAGCCAGAATCTTCTAAAATTTATATCACTGATACATGACTCTATGACCCACACACAGCATAGAACAGAGAAACCATTAACATGATGATTGTTTAAGCTTTTATATTATTTTATGAATAATTCATCATATTTAATTATTCATATGTACTTTGTATGCATGTGTATACATAAATATATGTATATGTCTAGCACAAATATACATGTACACACTCACACACAAACACACACACACATACGAGGGGAGATTCATTTCTTGATTATTGGTTTGGATATGAAATGTTGCACTGGCTTCATGTGTTTGAGCACTTGCATGCCAGTTGGGGGTGCCTTGGGTGACATTATGGAACCTTTATGAGGTGAAGTCTCATAGGATAAGTAAGTCATGGGAATTGGATCTTGAGTGTTTGTAGCCTACCATCTCTTTTTGAGTGTGGATAAAATGTGACCATCCAGCCTTCTGCTCCTGTCTTCATGTCTTGTCTTTCATGATGGACTTTGGAATTTTTATCCAAAATAAACCTTTGTCCCTTAAGTTGAGTATGTTAGAGATTTTTTAAATCACAACAACAAGAAAGAATCTAAAACATACATTTAATTTTCCTTCATAGAAGCAGAAGCAGACACCTACAGCTAAACACTGAGCCACACTCCTGGAATCTAGTTTCAGATAGGGAACAGTGCTGAGCAAAAGGGTCAAGAACAAATGGGAGATATCCACAGAAACAGCTGACCTGAACAAGGAGGAGCCAATGGACCACAGATTGATAGCTGGTAAACCAGCATAGGACTGATCCAGACCCTCAAGATTTTAGTGTAAATATCCAAGAACACTTTTGGGTGTTTTCTTTTACAGTTAGCATGTTTGCGACAGGGTCTCTAGGTTGCCATGATACATAAAGAGACTTGTCAGGATTTCCTCTGTCTCCATTTTATCAGGCATTGAAAGCATTGGATTTTTTTTCTTTCTTTCTTTTTTTTTTTTTTTTTTGATTTTGCAAGACAGGGTTTCTCTGTGGCTTTGGAGGCTGTCCTGAAGCTAGCTCTTGTAGAAGAGGCTGGTCTGAAACTTAGAGAAATCCACCAGCCTCTGCCTCCTGAGGGCTGGGATTAAAGGCATATGCTGCTACCAGCGAGTTGAAGTTGTGGGAAAGAGTACAGTTCTTAATCAGGTTATAAGTGATTAGACATGAGAATAGTTTCTCTAGTATTCCCAGAATAGCTTCTAAGTAAACACATGAATGGGACGCATTAAGATGCAGAGATGAAGAGCTGTGTGTGGAGCTCAATTGGCAGGGTGCTTTTCTAGCATGCAGGAAGCCCTGGGTTCTATCCCCAGCTTTACATATTACTGGGCATAGCATTGAGACAGAAGGATCAGGAGTTCCCGGACATCCTTGGCTACATACTGAGATTGAGGCCAGCCTGGGATATATAAGACTCTATCTTAAGAAAAGAAGACTCAAAGATGAGGTGAGACCATTATTATTAGGGAAAATGGCCATATAAATTGAAGAAACTGGCATGTACCTTATATGAAACAGTTGATAGGTGTAGTTGTAAAGGTTGCATGGCAGAAAAGAAGACTGGGTTGAAAGTTAGAGTTTATTCTTCCTTTTGACTTACTGAGCTTTCTGGAATATAAAGCTATGACCAGGTACCACATCAAAACAACTAAGGCTCAGGGAACATCATGGAGGATAGAAGGGAAAGTTTTTGAGAGCCAGAAGGTGAGGAAGATGGCTGTGAAATTGTTTTTCCTAGGAATGACAGGGAAGCTACACCCATGATCCATCAACAATGGGGCTGCTCAAACAAGACCTGAAATATGATAATGCCAAAATATGTGCTAATGTGGACGGGGAAATCTCTTGGGGATCCACTTATAGACAAAGAGCTACAGATAGCTATAATGACAGCTGAGAAAGGGAGAGTTAGCTCTTCCCAGGAAAGAGCCCCTTAATTGGCCTTCCAAAACCAAGTGGTCAGCCAGAAACCATATGAAAACAAGCAACAATAAATAGACTCAGCAGGTTGCATTTATATATTTATGCATATATATTTAATAAAAATAATTGGACTAGCAATGTAAAAGGGAGGAATTGGAGAAATAGGACATGGTAGGGGATTGAGAAAGAAAAGGCAGTGAGGAAATGATGTAATGATACCTTAATTAAAATTAAAAGTAGGAAAAAGAAAACCAATTCTCTGAAGATTGTGAGACAAAACAAAATAAAAGTGGCAGCAACAGCTCAGCACAGAAGGTCTCCTAACTCTAGAGCTCCCTACCTCCTTGCTCAGCTTGCTGGTGAGCCACTGGCACTGCTCCTGGAAGAAGATGCAGCTAACCTGTCCTGGCTCATGTGCAGCATCATTGAGAGGCTGTGTGTTTACTGTCATTTAAACTTTAACAATTCAAAATTCAAGAGCATTTCCAATTTGAATTCTGTTCATTAAACCCTAATTGTGCAAAGAGGCTGATCCATGACTTCAAGTGGATTTCTTGTAGCAGGGAAATCATAATTGACCCAAACCTGCACAAAATATGCTCATGCCTAATTATTCTATTCAAGGGATTGTTTTCCGAAGGGGGAGGTGGGTTAAGTGTTTGTGTTGCAATTAGGAGGACCTGAGTTCAATGCTCAGAACTCACATTAATAATAAAGAAAAAGCAAAGGCCAGATGTGGTGGTGTAATGCAGAGTATCCTCTGGGGTATCTGCAGCCCCAGTTTTAGGGAAATAGAGACCAGAAGATCCTTTTAGCATCCTGGTCAACTAGTCTAATTTCATCGATATATTCCAGGTTCAAAGAGAGATCCTGTCTTAGGAAATAAGGCAGAGCTGGACAGTGGTGGCACCTAGAAGGCAGGTGGATCTCTGTGAGTTCTAGACTAGCCTGGTCTACAAGAGCTAGGTCCAGGACAGCCTCCAAAGCCACAGAGAAACCCTGTCTTAAATAAAAAAGAAAAGAAAAAGAAATAAGGTAGAGCACAGTTGAGGAAGACGCTGGGCACTTATCTCTGGCCTCTGCCTGCACACAAGTGAATGTGCATAGAAGCATACATATATCAACTTTTCTTCTCTCCTTAAGCCATTCCTCTGAAAATAGCATATTCACACTCACCAAGGGAACCTTAGGAGCAGCATGGTATAGCTTAATAATTACTAAAACTTCTGAAGTTGATCTTCTGTGATGTTTGGAATGAAGATACAATATTGTTCTTCAACAGTTCAAGAAGATATGGCTATGGACTAATATTCCTCTCCCTTTTCTCATCTTCCTTTCTTCCTTCCATTCTTTTTCTTGTTCCGTCTCTTCCTTTGCCCTTTTTCCCTGTCATCCTCCTAATTCTCCCCTCATACACACACAGACAAACAGGGATCTATTTCTTTTTGTGTATGTGTACATGTACATGAATGTGTACTTGCATGTGGAAGCCAGAGAATAATGTTGGGTGTTATTTCTAGGAGCCTGCCAACATATTTTCTCACTGGACTTTCACTCTGTGTAGTCTAGGCTAGTTAGCCATGGAGTCCAGACATCCATTTGTCTATACCACCTTCCCAACACTGGGATCACAAGGGAGGAACACTGTGTCTGAATTTTTTCTTTCTTTTTCTTTCTTCTTTTGTCATGCTGATTCTGGGGGTAGAGCTCAAGTCCTTAATTTACAAGGCTAGCACTTGATTGTCTAAAGTCTCTCCTCAGCCTGAAATTTGTATTTTTATATATTTTCCCTGTTATCAATATGAACTCAGAGGCATGCTTTGTTTGTTTCTTTGCTTTGATTATGTTCTGTGATTTATCTCTGATGATATAGTCCTTAGAATAGTGTCCAAAATAGATCAAATGTGTCATGTTTGGACAACAACTCACTATTTTAAAAATAAATAACAATATTTCGTTCCTTTGCCGATGGAGCACTTTTCTGTCAATAGAAGATAAAAGAAATGTCTCCAAAGGCCAAAATTTGTCGTTAAAGTGTAGATCATTTCCTTGACTATGAAAGAGTTGTGAATTAAGGCAAACCACATATTGTTTGTGGTTCTCAGTTTCCTCATTTTTTCTTCTTTCTATTACTTTACAATGATGAAAAAATAAAGATATGCTATCTGGAATAAAAAAAGAAAAACAAAAAATTAACCTTCAGCTTTCATACTTATATTTAAATATGCATATATTTAAATATTTTTCTTCCTTTTCTTTTATTTGTATGCAGTTAAAATAAAATAACCTGTCAGCTCTTCAGGCCACTTGAGTATGGCTTGTAGCCAAGGATTTGGGAGGAAGGCAATTAATCTGAATTTTAGAGGGAGATGTTTTTGTCATTTAGGAAAAGCCTTAAGAGAAGGGTCCTAGTTAGCAATCATCCACAGGCAGAATTCTAAGGAGGAAGACAGTACTGCAGGGGGTGTAGAAATTAAGCCAGACATGATGGTGGGATGTAGGCGGACATTTTCAGCTCTGAGAGTGAAGCAGCCCCTCAGAATGACTATGCTTTTCCCCCATTTCATAAAGACCTTTCCCCATTTTTGTCATGTCTTATATCATTGGGTTTCTTACTGGCTTCTCTCTGCCTATTTGCCTCAAAGACTTCCAGGAGAAGTCAGCTGTGTGAACAATTAGGAGGAAGTGGAATACTTTGTATATGTAGATAGTGACGGTATGAAAGTAAGGGTTTCCCTAATCAATGACATCCTATTTTTGTAAACGTCCCATATTATAGCATGCACAAACTAAAATTTGCCACTGCTTTACAATTATAATTATTGTTTGATTTGCTTTGAGGCAGTATCTTTTGTAGTCCAGGCTGGCATCTGACTTGTTGAGTAACTAGACACTATTGTGAACTTTTGGTCCTCTTGTCTCCACATCCTTAGTGCCGGGATTACAGGCCTGCACAACTATACCTAGTTTTGTGTATGCGGCTGGGAATCCAACCTAGGGCTTCTTTCGTTCTAGGCAGGCACAGTGCTCTAACCCATTGAACTGCTTCCCAGCCTCCAGTAGAATTTTGTATCTCAAAGATGAATAAAAGAGCCTATAATTTGTTATTGTTTTAAATATTAAGTATCTGGCATTTGCCAAGCCAAAGGAAGACAGCCAATAGAAGCCAGGTCTGGTGCCTTCAGCCAATGGTGTCCAGGGTCCCATATCTGTGCCTGCTCTTGTTTGGGATGTACTATCATCTTCTGAATGGCAGCTTTAGCTACTGTGGTATTCCCAAGCTTTAAAAACAGTAGAAAGATAATGAAATCGGGACCCTGAGATTCTTTTTCCCCCATCCTCCTCAGTGAATCATAATTCACTGAAGATCTCCAGGATATGATCTTCAGAGACTCTCTTCCTTTTAAGTCTATGAACTTGAAAGATCATAACTTCTTTTGATCAGCAAGGAGGTCATTTTGCTTCTCATATTGAGGCAAATCAATGGGTCAGGATCCCTTTCACATGTGCTTACATTTTATTTCCACCCTCTTTGATATCTATCAAAAAGAAGACAGGATTGGCAATATTGGCACTTAGTGTGGGTTTTTTTTTTTGTATTGGATAATTTCAATGGGAACTCATTCTACCCACATATATAGGGAGGCGTGTGTGTGTGTGTGTGTGTGTGTGTGTGTGTGTGTGTGTGTGTGTGAGTATGTGTGTCTGTGTGTGTTGTGTGTGTGTGTGTGTGTGTGTGTGTGTGTGTGTGTGTGTGTGTGTGTGTGTTGTTTGCCTAAAAGTTGATTCAATTTTATAAAGAAGACCAAGAGAGAATAATGGTGGGTGATTAAGGTGATTCTGAAGAACAGATGCAAGAGAAATGACACACAAATCAGGAAAGGGAATATACAGCTAATTTTTCTAGTTTTGACTTCACTATAGTGTTTTTTTTTTTCTACTTTTTCATGAAGGATATGTGAATTCATCCCTCTGTGTATTGAAATAAATTTCTTGGCATTCAAATAATATCCAAATAAATTATTCCTTTGAGTCTGTGTTTGTAAAAGTTAAGTTTTCTTTTTAATGCCACTGATTGTTAGTGCAATAGCACTCAGATGTAACCAGTCATTGAAAATCACATCTGGCACTGACCCACTTAAAGGGACTTTTTAAAAACTTTTTTTTATAAGGAAGGAATTCTAAATGCTAAAAATTTCACTTTCTTTTGCTTAAAAGTATGTCAAGTCATTCTACTATGTGTTATATGAACTGCAAATTTTGCATTGTTAAACTTGAAAATATAGTTTTAGATGTTTTAAGCTGATCCAACTAAGTTGTATTATTGTCTAAATTTTTATCAATTTGAGTTTATGTCCCTGACTTTTAATGTGTCATTCATCTATATTTACTTATGTCTTTTAATGAAAATATTTTTACACATGAACAACTCCATGCATATATATATATATATATATATATATATATATATATTGAGAAATGAGAGAGATTAAGAGGAAAGAGAAAATGTAAGCCAGAAAATAAGAAAGAGGGGGCAGGGGGGGACTATACATGTACACCACCAACATCCACCCTCATCCACACACCCACTCCCCCCAACCCAACCACACACATACCGCAGTGAGCCCCTCTGTACTGTCTCAGCTTGCACTCCTGACTTATGAAACATCTTGTCTTTCAGATGGAGCCCCATTTACCTGGTGGATTGGGAGGTCCAATGAAAAGCATCCTTACTGGGGAGGCTCTGTTCCTGGTGTCCAGCAGTGTGGATGTGGACTAGAGGAGAGTTGCCTGGACATTCGACACTTTTGCAATTGTGATGCAGACACAGAGGAATGGTAAGAAAAGCTTCAGTTTTCCTACAGCAGTGGGGAATGACTGATGCACAGAATTGCTACTAAGAGAGAAAGAGGCAGATGACCAATGCATTTAGGGCTGCTTTGAAAAAAAAAAAAGCCCTGGAATTCTGAGAGATGGTTCAGCAATTAAGAGCAATGGCTGCTCCAACAGATGATCTGGCACCCATGTGTTGGATGACAACTGTCCTTAATTCCAAATTATTTGATGTTTTCTTCTGGTCCCTGCATGCACATGGTACACACATGTAAGAACAAGATACCCAATATACAAAATAAATAAATAAATAAATAAATAAATAAATAAATAAATAACAATGTATTTTAAGGACTAATACTAAGGTTAGCACCAATACCTTGTATTCTGAACATTCCATTCTAAGCAAGGAATGTAATTTAATATAATACTTACTATTTCGTCAGTTTTTCTTTTTTCTATGCATCTGTCATGTTGTGTGTGTGTGGGTTGTCTGTGTGTGTGCCTGTGTTGGCATCTTGCCTTGCCAGTGAACTTGTGGTGGTGGTCACACCCTTTCAGCAGACATGACTCATAAGGTAGAGGAGGGGATGGTTAGCATTGGGTTGTGGAGAGCATCAGAAGGGCAGAGACTGCATCTTCTAGAGCAGCAAGACTGTGGCTGTTATTTATTCTTGTCTGTGTTAGTGTTTCCCGAATAAATACCTAATTATCATTTATTTTGGGTCTGTTGGACTCATTTAAACCCTGCCTTTATAGATGCTCTTGTATGTGAGAGTGTCTATTGATGGGGAAAGCCCTTGTGTATATGTTTGCCTTATTGGTTGATAAATAAAGTACTGTTGGCCAAGATAAGTGGGACTAGGAGTCCATAAGGATCCTGGGAAATGTAGTAAAGAGAAGTCTTGTGATCCAGGCAGGAAGTGACATAGCAAGCAGACTAAGAATATAAGCAGGAAATCATTCTCTTCCTCCCCTCTTTTCTCTGGAAGCTGCCATGTGAGCCCGACAAGAGAGGACTCATGCTGCCAGTGTCCTGTATTAGATAAGTCTTTATAAAATATGTAGATTAATAATTATGGTTGATACTAAGACAGAGATAGCAGATAAGAAATCCTAGTCATTGGCCAGCAGCATTGTAATTAATATAAGACTCTGTGTGTTATTTTGGGCGCCCACACCTGTGTTTATGCATGTGTATGGAAGCCAGAAAACAACTTTCACTGTTGCCACCAACCTTGATATTTTTCAAACTGGACCTCTCAGTGATCCAGAACTAGCTAAGTAATCATGGCTGATGAGCTGTAAATGCCTGTCTCTGGCTTGCTAGTCCTTCCATTGCAAGCCTTTATCACCATACTTGGCCTTTAAGTGTGGGTTCTGGAAACCAAATCAGGTTCTCTTATTTTAAGTCAAGCACTTTACCACCAAACCATCTTCTAAGATCTCAAGTAAGTTTTTGACATACTTATGTTGGGGAAGGGCCTTTGTCTTCCCCTGATGTTTTTAGTGCATTTACCACCAATTAGTGTCCTTTAGCATTAAATTAAACTTTATTGTAATTACTGATTTTGACTTAGTGATCATATAATTCTCACAATAATCTTGATATTCCCTAAAAGTATGTGTCTTGAGGTTGAGAACTGTGAGTTACAGAGAATTTAAATTATTGTTCCTAATACTATACACCTCTGTTAAGTAGCAAGTCCAAAATTCAAACCCAGGCCCATTGGAAACCCAGTGTCTAGTATTCTCCTACACCAGCTCAGTCATCTGAGATGATGTCTAAGTTCTCAGGTCTACCAGGTCTACATCATCTCCAAGCTCCAGACAAGCTTGCAGTTTTCACTTTATCAGTTATGCAAATGTACATATAGCATGTCCACTCACCTTTTGTGCCTAGGCAAAATTTCAGGGAGCCTATAATTTTAATACTTTCAATGTTTCTCTTTCTCCTCCTTAAATGCTTCTCAATTAGAGCTGAGAATCCTTATGATACCTTTCTCAGACCAGTTACAATTATCTTTGTGTACAGTATTTTCTTTTTTTGTTGAAAGTATTACTGGTATGGACCAGTTAGTTCAATGAAATTTAAGGTCTAATCAAAACCTTGTTTCAGAGCAGTAAGCTACAGTTGGGGAGATGACTCACTCAATAAAGTGCCTGCCATGTGACCATGGAGTAATGAATTAAATCTCCAGCATCCCTATAACTTAGTTATTTAAATATCTTTTCATGAATGGCATTGTATTGAACTCACAGAACTGGCAAGGTGGAGCCAGGTATGTGCTTGGGACACATCAGGGAAGCCCTAGGTGAGAGACCATGTAAAAAGAAACTTAAAAAGCTAAGCACCCAAAAATAGATGGGTAGTACCAAGGGAATGGATGTCAACATGTATACACACACACACACACACACACACACACACACACACACACACACACACACAGGAACACAAATAAATCTCAGAAAAAGAAGAAACAATGTCTCCATCTGCTTTTATGATATGTGGACCATGAGTTCAGAATGTCACAGAGCTGCTTGTGTATAGAGGTGAGCTCCTTTTGATGCCTCCATCACTCCAAACTCTTCATGTGAGAAAAGTCAGACTATGGTGACTGAGGTCAGATGTCAATGACTTTCTTCTTCATCCCCATCAATACTTTGCAGAGAATTTTATTACAGGATTATAGAGACATGCACATAAATCTTCTTTGTGTCCTGGATAGTGAACAAATCTCTAACCGCTATTCTTCAATCTATCTGTTCCTGATATAATAGACATTCAAGGAAACAAATTCAGAACCTCTTTGAAGAGGAAAATGCAAATTGCTTCCCTTTATTCAGAAAAAGGAAATTTTGCAAGGGAAGGATCTATTTGGCTCAGAATCTAAAGGTGTAATCCATTATGACAAGGAAGTCAGGGTGGCAGGAGCTTGAGGCAGATGATGACATTGTGTCCACAGTCATGAAGCAGAGAACAATGAATACTGAGTCTTAGGTCACCATCTACATTTTATTCCCCCTGGGACCCTAGCTCAGAAAATGGTGCTGCCCACATTAACATTAGGCCTTCCAGCATCAAGTAAACCAGTCCAGATTCTCCCGCAAAAACATGCACTGATGTCTGTATGAATGGTGACTCCAGTAATCAATAGAAGAGGTCATGACTAAGCACCATCTTCAAGCTTAGGAGAGTAGTGTGAAAATTTTCTAGGTGTTTGCATTACAAAACAAACAAGAAAGCCACCAACTAAAATCCTCTATTCTAGGCTCTCAGGTTCATTCGTAAGTCTGAATCATACATCCTCTCACTGTGTCTCACATTAGACAGCATTTACAGAATCATAGTCAAAGAATAAAATGCCTTTACTTTATTCTGTACAATTGGAGACGCTGACACATGAAGAAACTACAAGGTGGAAGCTGCCATTGATAATTGAGTGTTTCTTCTTCTGTATATTTTTTCCCACAGAGGCACACTGCCACTGTGTGTCCCTTCTCAAAGTACAATTATCAGTGCTTAGTTAATTGCATAGTAACAACTGAAGATAATAGCTGTTCCTCACTTGCTGAAGATGAATTAATCCTGTACTTTCATCTCTAGAACACCCCACTGATCATGCCATCTACTCCAATCCCACCTTCCTCCTCTATTGAACTTGTTATTTGCTCTCTAAGCTTGGGATCACCAATGAGCTGATATAACTTCATCACCTATGCTACACTTACATGGACTTATCAAAATGCCTTTTCCCCACTCCTCTTGTGCCTGCACACTTGTATGTGTGCAGGTGCACATGTATGCATGAGTATGTTCAGTTGCTGTTCTTCAAGTGCTATCCACCTTGATTTGTCCTGACTCCCATTTATCTATGTAGGTCAGCCGACCTTAGGGATCCACCTGTCTGCTTTTGCAGAATGAGGGATTATCATTTCCTACCAACCTAAGTTGAATTTACCCTGGGCTCTGGATACCAAACTCAGGTTATTGTGCTTGTATAGCACTCAGCTGGCTATTTGAGTCATTTCTCTAGTACTTGTAAGAACTTTTGGTACCACATAGATTAATACATATTCCATAACTCCTTCTATTCCTTTATATAATAAGCCACTTCTCTTAGAGTTACCAGAATTTTTAGATGCAGGTCTTGTTCAACAGCTGTCTTAATTTTCTCTCTATTGCTATGATAAAACGCCCAACGCAGGTTAGAGAAAGAGGAGTTTATTCAGACTTCGAGTTCTAGAGGGACCCATTTGCATCATCATCATGGCATTAATGCATGGCATCAGGCAGCAGGGATGGTGACTGAAGCACAAAGCTGAGACTTCACATCTTCTTGCAAACAGCAAGCCAAGGGAGCAAAGTAGAAATGGTGTGAAACTTTGAAACCTAAAATCTTGCCCCCATGACATACTTCTTCCAACAATCCTATATCTCCTAAACCTACTCAAACAGTACCACTGGGAACCACATATTCAAATATCTGAGCCTATGGGAGATGTTCTTATTCAAACCACCACAACCAACCTACTAAGAATCAAAGTAAAGGAACTGAAATGTCCTGTTAGGATGCTTACCACACCCACCTGAGTCCATGTGGAACAACTATTTGAAACTCTAAGGGAGAAGAGATTTAGGAGTTGCTACCATCTTATGATGAAGAAGAGGCTAAAATTTGGAGTTAACTCTTACCAGTTTTACTGATGACTTGATAACTTTCAGATGAGGTAAGAGAGGAAGGAGTAATGTCTAGAATCCCAGTGTGAGAATACTTGATACTCTCCTCCCTCCCCTTCCTCTAGTAGATTATGTCTACAACTCTGTCACCATTATCATACACCAGCCTACCTCTGTAATGTTCTGCTCAATTAGTTGCCATGGCTATGGAGCTAAGACAATCTTCACTTCAAGGACCATCGTATTATCCCCCACAAAAGTCATACTGTGTCACAAGGTATGTCTTGTTACATTGGTGTAGTTAATTTTAAGTGTAATCACTGAATATCACTCTGTGGCACCTAGCCAAGAAAAAGGCAGAGAAAAGCCGGGACACATATTTTATATCTCCAAAACATCTGTAGGACAGTGGGGGAAGTTCTCCTTAGTCATGAGTTGAACAACATGATGCATTTGGTAACAGAGTTAAGAATTGGGCCTAGAAACTGGCTCAAGAATTCTATGAAGCTAGATTTCAAGAAGTGAAGCAGTTAAGGTAGAAAAACTACATCAGTCTTATATGAAAAGGTGAGAACTTTTATGGACTGCATAAGCATGTTGGCATTATTGTTATAAGGAAGGAAGAAATAGAAAGAGGTACTATCAGAAGATGGAGTGTGTGTGTGTGTGTGTGTGTGTGTGTGTGTGTGTGAGAGAGAGAGAGAGAGAGAGAGAGAGAGAGAGAGAGAGAGAGAGAGAGAGAGAGAAGACTAAAAGTAAATTTCAATTGTCATTCTTCAGGGGCTGTCTATCATTTTTGAGACCTTGTCTCTCACTAGAATCAGGAGAGTGTCATGTATATTAGGCAAATCAGCCTGAAAATGAATAGGATCTGTCTATCTCCATTTCCCCAACTATAGCATTGTGAAAATATGCCATTACACCTGGCTTTTCAAGCATGCCTCAGTTTCCCTATGCTTTTGCTATAAGCAATTTCCTCATCAGCTATCTACTAAGACACAGATCACAGAACCTCTTATGGAAATACCTGTGAGCTAGATTTATCATCACAAAATATTGTGACTGTGTTGGCCACAAGATGTGGTAGAATTTGAAAATTCATCTGCCACTTCTCTATCCAACTCCAGTGTCTCCTGAAGAAAAGAAAGCAGAAAGCCAAAATGAATCCAGGAACAGTTCAGCTTCAAACTCCCCTGCATTCATTGTTAACATAGATCCAAGAGGGCTTTCTACATATTTCAATATTTTTGTTTCAGATCCTTTTGTTTCCACAAGTATCCCCAGTGTTTTAAGTGAAGGTTAAAATATTCAAGGACTTTGTACACTAAAATTCCCCCAATTTCTGCGATTGGGTAAAGTTAATAGAAAGGCAAAACTGGGTTGGTAGAGCAATGTAATCCATTATTCATGCTAAACAAAGATGTCAATTAAAATGCTGAAATGTTTTAGTGCTTCATGAACCATATATAATATTCACATCTCAGAAAACCTCTCCTTGAGATTCTGATTGTGATGGCATAGTGAGTGTCATGTGACTAATTGGCATGATTGGTATTTCAGCTGAGTTAAAGGATCCACTTGCCTTCACCGAAGGGACAGCTAATGTGGGCATTATGGAGCATGTCTCCAGATTCCAGAGAGGTTTCATAGACTCTCTGAAATAACATTGGAAATATATCCATCTTCTATCTTGCGAAGTGAAACTTCTCAGGGAGCCCCAGGCAAACTCATCAGCTGCTTGTTACTGATTTGTCTTTGCTCCATTACAATAGACATTCTGACTGAGCAATTAGTGCCATATGTTCCTATGAGATCAAGTAAACTAGTAGCATGAGTGGGTATCATATGGATGTTGAAAGGGGGAGAGAGCTGAAAATAAGATGGAGATACATGGGGAGAAAAATGTCACTCAATTAACACTTCTAGAAGAAACATTTTGATTAAAATTAAAGGAAATTTCAACTGAATAAATCCCTCACACATACACCTAGCCCACATATCTGTTGAGGTTTGGATTCTGGTCTACAACACATATTATAGTGCATAGATTTTCTGTCTTTCATATCAAATAGCATAGCATTTACATAGAATCGGTATAGCCCTTCTGTCAATCATCTTCAGATTATTATATTACCTCATATAAAGTTGATAGCTTTTAAATAGTTTGCCATGTTGTTTAGAGAATATTGGTAATCTTAAAAGATTTCCCTTGACCAGTATAAACACAATTTTAATTTAAATATTTTCTCCCTATAGTGGTTTGAGTCTCTGAATAAATAACCTATGGAGAACAGGGGACTGGGAGGTAGTGGCGCATGCCTTTAATCCCAGCACTCAGGAGACAGAGGCAGGAGGATCTCTCTGAGTTTGAGACCAGCCTGGACTACAAAGGCTAGTTCCAGGACAGCCTCCAAAGCCACAGAGAAACCCTGTTTTGAAAAATCAAAAAGAAAAAAGGAGAAAAGGGATTTAACTAATCACTCAAGGGTTTATGTTTCAAGAAGAATCTAAACATTAAAGAGAGGGTGAATAAATAAATAAGTAAATCAGTCTTAGTGTCCAACAACAGAGAATTGAATGAAGAAAATATGGTATACAAGCATAAAGTTTTTCAACAGTAAAGAATGAAGTTAGTTATTTTTTGTTTTTGTTTTTTTGTAAGAAATTAAGTGCAGTTGAAATAATAGAATTAATCCTAATAAGCAAATCACTGAATGAAAAAAAAACATACATTTCCTCTAATTTGTCAATCCTTGATTTTATATAAACATGATTGTGTCTGTGTGTATGTGTGTGGTGTGTGTGTGTGTGTGCTTGTGTGCACATGTGCGTGTGTGCAATGGTGCATGTATGATTGTGAATATGGGTGGGTCCATTTATGTGTGCTTGTGTGAAGAACAAATTTTGAAGTTAGGTATTTTCTATTGTTCTTCATCTTTTTTTTTTGTTTCTTGACCCAGGGTCTTTTACTAAACCTGAAAACTGGCTGGCCAATGATTCCATACATCCTCCTGCCATGGGGACTGCTAGGGTTACAGACTAATATAGTACAGGCACATCACTTTTGATGTATCTTATCTCAAACCCTCATGTGTTTTTCATTAGCAATTTCACATACAATTTCATCTACTTATGGAATCCACAAGGAACACTCTTTTATAACAGTTTGCTAGACCCCTGAGTGTGTACATGAAAACCCAGGGAACACCATGGTCCTGGACATAGTATATGGAGGTGTTATCTTTTCAGGGAGGAGAAAGTGACCATCAGAGAAGGAGGGGAGCATGGCTGTGCCACATGTTGAAGGTGGGAAGACACTGCAATAGGTACCTACTGGTGACTACCTTTAGCCTGAAATGCAAATTTTCTCATCCAGATAACAGGATCAATAAAAGTGAAGCTCCCTTCATTGAGAGCTTCCTTGCAGTTCTTTCTAGATGGTTACCTGCCAGGAACATTGCTTTCCAAGAGGATACACCAAGGGCCAATGCAATTATTAGAACTAGAATCCCTCAAATCGGCAATTTCAACAATGAAAGAACTGAATTGCCCCTTAAGCATACACAAGATGGGGTCACTTTGAAGCATTTTGTTTAGGCCCATGATTGCTCCTAATGAGTTTTAAAAGTAAAATTAACTTGTTCCTTTGCCAGTGGAGAGAGTAGTTGGTATTGTATACTCACAAGACTACAGAAAATTTCAAAATGCAGGTAGGGGGTACTTTTAACAAATGATGGAAATTTAAAGCCAAATGTCACATGATTTTTTTGAAAAATTCTAGATGGAGTACATTTATTTGGTGTTTTGTCAAGAATAGCATTAAGAAGCTTTCTGGAAACAGACTAGCTGATGCCGCCATCCCATTTTCTACTGGGAGAAACTGCCCAATATGCCTAGCTATGACTCACTTCCATTCTATGGAGCATTCTTCTAAAGTTTGCATGCAAAAAAACTAGGCCAAGGCGATAGCTCAGTTAGGAAAGGACATGGTGAATAAGCATGTGAGCCTGAGTCTAGTATTCAGAGCTCATATAAGATGAGGCAGTCACACTTGTAATTCCAAGGTTGAGTCAGGGAAGACAGGACACACCCTGGTACAAAGTGGAGAGTTCCAAGGAAATGATATCTAAAGTTTCCTTTTGCCTTCTACTCACATATGCAAACACATTCATGCACACTCATGAACACAGGTGAAGCTACATATCCATGAACTTTTTACACACACATACACACACACACACACACACACACACACACAGAGAGAGAGAGAGAGAGAGAGAGAGAGAGAGAGAGAGAGAGAGAGAGGCAGACAGACTACAGACAGACAATGACAGAAGAAATGAAGATGTAGACTGAGGTTTATGCCTACATTTGTCTTCTGTCAAGTCTTACAAAGACACCAAGACCCCGTGATATGTGAAGCTTAGCTAAATCAGCAAGTTCCAGGCCATGGGGAGGTTCGGTCTTTAAAATCAATGGGGAGCCAATGACACCCAGTGTTTGCTGTCAGTATGGCCCACACTAGGGCCTAAATCTATAATATGAGCCCTTTGTCTCTTTTGTCTGCTCTGCAAGCTTCATTATAGTTCTAAGTCCTGATCTGCCACATTTTAAGTGATGCATATTTATTTTTCTGAATTTGTAATTTTAAGGTATATTAAAAAAGAAATACACGTTTATTATGAGATATTCAAAGATTCTAGAATATATGAATAAAAACAGAAGTTTTCACCTCACTAACACTTTGAATCTCATGTATCTATCACATGTGTAAAATATTCTGTTTGTGAGTTCCATCAATTTCTATAGTAAACTTTAGTAATCTTTCCATTCCTGTTTCTCATCCCTGCCCTCTCCTATTGGCACCCATCTTAGTAAAACCCCTTTCATTTTCATGTCTTTGTTTTGTGTGTGGTCATTGAAGAATTTAATAATAGTTTCTTTCCCAAGTTTGAGTGAGAGACTACCTACTTGAGTAGGGGCAATGCAGAAACCCATAACTAGCCTTACTGTTAAGAGTGGGATTGTAGGGTACTCATCTCTAAATGGGACAGTTATAACATTCTGTCCAATAATCAGGAAACATCACATAAGAGGAAGCATGGAAAATATAAGAGTCAGGGAATAAGAAATGAGCAGAAAAAAGATATTGTCTGGACATGAAATTGCCATTTCACTAATAGAGTCACTGCATAAGACCTGTACAATACCAGACCCCCAAATCATCATGGATGAGGAAAGGACACCTGAAAGTCCTTCCTTTCATAAAGAATTTTTCGAAGTTATCTGTAGTTAGGGGAATGAGTGTCACTCTTGTCAGTGGTATAGCCACTAAATCATTGCCACATCCAAAATACTCCTGTAGATAATGACTGGGTATGTAGGATGTTTCAAAATGTAAGAATTTTATAGACATTCAGTATTTTAATGTACATGTTCATTTATTAGTAAATGTTTATGAAATTAAGTGTATTATTTTTCAACTTGCTTCTTCCATAAAAAGTTATCTTACAAATCTTTTCCTTGATTTCACTAAAGCAGCATACAAGTTAAGACATTCTGTCAACTTCAATTGGTACAAAGTCCTCCATAATCTGTTTTATCATTACTTTTTTTCCAAATTTCATTATGAATATTTGACTTGTGACTTGGTGTTTCACTATTAACAAATATTACAGTAGCAAAAAAGCCCTTGAGTTCTGATTTCTATTTTTTATTGTTTTATACATTATTATAATGACTAGAACCCCAGCTTAGAATCCTTAGAGGATGGACTATGACAGCCTGAGCAAAACCCCTTAGGAGACATTGATCATTATATAGATTCTAACAGATCCAATACTAAGTTGGCTGCTGTGGTCATGCAAAGCATGTAGAGAATTTCCCATCCCTGAGAGAATAGCATAACATATGTGATGTTCAACACTGATGAGCAACCTGATAGGATCTAGAATCACCCAGAAGACAAGCATGAATAAATCAAATAAAAGCCAAAGACCATTCCATGTCTTGGGGGTCCAGACTGAGTAAAAGGAAACTGTAAGCCGAGCACCAAACAACATTCATCTCTTTGCACCCTTACTGCACTATGCCAATCTGCCTCAAAGCTCCTGACACCATGATGAACATTATTGCTCTTGAACTGGGAGCCATAACAAACCCTTCCTTTGTTACATTGCATGTTTACTTTACCACAGCAACAAGGGAAGTATTTCATGCAGTGCAGGGAGGTGAGGCAGTCAGGCCTCACCAGAGTATCACACAGCCCTAACCTTAGATATTCCTTGTAGCCTCTTCCAGAGAACTTTCTGGAGCCCTTGAATAGGTAAGTCTCAGGACAGATCTGACATGATAGTCTACTCCTCATTTCCTTTCCAATGCCATCTCAACTGTCATATTTCCACAGCCCATGCAAAAGCACATGGCTTACTTGAGACAATCCAATGACTGTGGGTTCAAAGAACAGAATTCTCATGCTGCTTAAGGTAAAGATCTAATCCCCTCCTCCTTCAGACATCTACAGCTCTGATACTGTGATCTCATCATGCACTGAGCACATACAGCTTTTCCTATTTTTTTTTCTGATAGCACTGCGATAGTCTTGATGCTAACTGTAATAAATCCCTAACTAAATTTTTATTATGCATCAGGATAATCAAATCCCACATTTGTCATCTGTTAACTAGAGGATCTAAATCATTCAGCCTCTTGGAGCTTCAGGTCCTGATTTTGTTTTTTAAAAATGGAGAAAGGTTGGGTATCTATCTTTGGAGCTTGCTAGCTGAGTTAGCAAATAAACATCGTATTTATCACATGTGGCATGTAGTCAGTTTTGAAATAGTATGTGGTTATATCTATTATTATTTTATGTAATAATACAGTCTTTAATTATAAGATGCAGCATTGGTTTGTATATTAAATTTATGTTTAAGAAAACTGTAAGTGAATATATATGTGGAAAAAAGATCTAACACCTAGGTAGAAATATCATACCTGCATTATGAAATTTCTTTCAACTACCGAATTCTGCATGCAGTAAGGAGATAATTCTGAAGTATGAAGTACTCCTAACTAGGGCTACCTGAAAATTCACCGGTGCAGTGACTGGGCCTGCTGTGTATGAATATAGCAAAAGAGATGTGAGTGTGTAACTGAGGAGGCTGTGGTCTCCCACAGCAACTGCCAAGGTGACCCAGGTGGAATCTCAGGGAGTCAGTCTCAAAAATGATTGCAAATTAGTAAACTGAAACCCAATCAATGGAATTGTGTTTTGTGTGGAGAAAGCCTTTGTGAACAGAGTAGGGATGGTCATCCAGATACCAACCTAGGACAGCTCAAGGACTCAGGGCTGTTGCTTTGTGTGCAGCAATATCTAGAGAATGTAGTGACCATGTGGAATGCACCAGCTTCCTTCCAGGAGGAGCTGCTCTCTGCCAGTGGGACATCAGAGAGTGTGTTCACACACTAGTATAAATATTTGGGAATCCATTTTTGGTTACACAAGCTAGTCATTCCATTTCATACCCTGGACTTCCAGAAAAAGAATTTCAAAAGTGCTATTTATTTACCAAAGCTTAGATGTGGAAACAGAAATGACCAGCAGTGCTAGTGACACCACCTAATAATATAAGCAACAGAGGAGAGGCTACCTTAAATGCCCTCCCCTGATAATGAGATTGAAGACTGTCTTATATGCCATCCTATAGCCTTCAACCAACAGCTGGTGAAAGTAGAAGCAGATACCCGAAACTAATCACTGAACTAAATTGGAATTCAGTTGCAGAGAAGGATGAGTGAAAAGCAAAGGAACCCAGACCAGGCTGGTGAAACCCACAGAAACAGCTGACCTGAACATCGGGGAACTCTTGCTCTCCAGACTGATAGTTGGAATACCAGCATGGGACTGATCCAGACCCCAGGAACATGGGTTTCTGTGAGGAAACTCTGAATTCTACAGGACTTCCTGTAGTAGTTCAGTACTTATCCCTAGCGTAGGTGTGGACTTTGGGAACCCATTCCCAAAGTCCCATTCCACATAGAGGAATACTCCCTGAGCCAAAACACATGGGGGTGAGCCTAGGCCCTATAACAAAGGATACAATAGACTCTGATGACACTCTATGGAAGTCCTCACCATCCAGAGGGAGCAAAACGGATATGTAATAGATAAGGTTTTAGTTTGCCTGGGGTAGGGGAGGACAGGAGGGAGAAGGGAACAGGACTGTCATGTAAAACAATCCTGTTTGTAATTCAAGTAAAAAAATGTTGAAAAAAAAGGAGGTAAATGCCTCCATGAATGCCATCTGTGTTAGTCAGAGCATAAGCAAAGTAAGTGACAACAATACTATCTTGTACAGTGCACAATTGTGACTCAACATTTCTTAGATACAGATGACTCAAGGTACATCTCTCTCTATTGCTGGTATAATCCAGTTGTATTCACCAACATGGTTGATTGTTTGAGACATCAACTTTCTATAATGTAGAATTTCAGGAAAAACAGTTTCAATTGAAGATTTACATCACGTTGGCATGGGGATGATTGTCTTCATTGATGTAAGGAGACCAAGGTCACTATGGAAAATACCATTCCCTGGGAAGGGGTTCTGAATTATGTTTATTGTTTAAAGTTTCCAGATAAAAATCATTCCTGATAATGTGAACTACTCTACCAAACCAAATTTAAATTTTCCTGTGTTATTTGGAGGAGATTTTTTATACTTAGCATGCTTTTTACATATGCATATATGCTGACACAATGACATAAAGTAGATGTTGACAAAATATTATAGAGTCTAAGGGAGGCACAAGTCAGCATTAGTGGACAGACTTCAGAACCCAGCATGTGTAGCCAGAAAATAAAAATGGGATGGAGAGCATGACATAGCATGTCATGGTTCCTTCAGGGGAGAGTCTGCATTTTGTCTTTACTTCACTGTGGGTGTTTGACTTCTGCATTACAATCTCTACTTGTGAACACTTTTGAACAAAAAGGCAAATCTATTCTCTCCGTGGGTGCAACATGCATGGCTGTGCTTTCTAGCTGAAGAAAAGCCTTATCATTTGGACAGCTTATAAACATAAGCAATCAAATTACACATATTATATCATGTATTTCTTTGTATTTTTAATAGGGCTGTAGGGGAAGGGTTTGGGAGGATATTTGGTTTATTTATAACTTAGATAAATTATTAAGTGTTTTCCTCCAAATCTCATGAGTGTGATTCAAAATCTTAAAATTTAATTTCCACATGTGCTATGTAGGAAGAAATCTCCAAACCCAGGATGATAGCTGGATGCCTATGAAATAAGTTTGTCTTTCTTGAGTCCACAGAGTAGTTCAGGGACAAAAAAAGACAAGTCAAGCAAGTATCAGTGAGACCAGTTCTGAGCATTTAATACAGACCAGAAATTTGGAGCCCAGCAGCTCCAAATCTCATTTAATCCTCTGCAAGATGCTATTCACATGTGCACTCAACAAGCCAAGCATATTCAAAAGGATGTTGTGCACCCACACTACAGAGATAGGAACTGTTAACCCTGCTGTGTGTCCTCAAATGCAAGACAGCAGGGAAGCAAAACCATGACTTGGTTCCTGCCCTTTCTACCCTGTGGTACTAGGCAATGAAATGTCTCAGTGCTTCTGAGGCAGGTTCAACATTCATAAATGGACATAGTGGGATACAATGCAGAGGAGAATTGTGTGGGCAAAGATTACACCTATGCTTAACAAATTTTATCCTGGAAGCATTTGCACAGTTGATGACAATTTATTTTTTTTTAATTGAATTTGTATTATTATTTTTTCCTTTTGCAATCATGCATTCTTTTTTGAATTAGATAAAAGATTGATTTACATGAAAATTCCAGTTCCCTTCTGCCTTCCTTCCTCCCCACCACCCCCCAAACTAAAACCCTATCACATATCCTTTTTTCTCTTGTTCACCTGACTCAACCTTTCTGCTCCCTCATGACCTCTGCATCTTTCCTCTTCTTTTCTTCTCATTCTCGTAGCTCCCTCCCCCATCTTCCCATGCTCTCAATTTGCTCAAGGGATCGTGACCCTTTGCCCTTCTCCAGGGGACAATGTTTGTCTCTTTTAGAGTCCTCCTTGTTTACTAGGTTCTCTGGAAGTGTGGATTGTAGGCTGGTAATCCTTTACTCTATGTCTAAAATCCACATATGAGTGACTACATATCATGTTTATTTTTTTGTGATTGGGTTACCTCACTCAGAATGGTTTCTTCTAGTTCCATCCAATTTCCTGCAAATTTCAAGATTCCATTGTTTTTTTTTTTCCCCGATGAGTAGTAAGTACTCCATTGTGTAAATATATCACATTTTCTCTATCCATTTGTCCTTAGAAGGGCATCTGTCTTCTTTTGTTTCTGACAATGGCATACATGAACAGTATATTTGGATAACATGCATCCTCTACTCTTCCTTTTCTAGATCCCCCAGTGCATGTGTAGGTATATGTAAGACAGCACATTTTTACTTGTTTGTGTGTGCTGATGCGTGTGTACATATATGAGTGCATATGTAGAGGCCACAGTGAGATTCTGCTGTTATTCTCTGGCTAATGGAGAGTATACTTCATTGTCCTGGAGTTCATGAATTCAGCTAGGTTGGCTGGCTAGCAGTAGAGATCTGTCTATCTCTACTTCCACAGCCCTGATTACAGGAGGGTGCCATAAAGCTTGGTTTATTTGCATAGGTTCAGAAGATCAAGATTCAAGTCTCTATGCTCACAAACCAAACAGATTGAACTGTCTAAGATATCTCCACAGCTCCACAATGCCAGGTTTTTACTTCCAATTTTATACTCTGCCAAATGGGACCATCTTCACCTTGATTCTGAAAGACAGTTTAAAAAGAGGAGGAAACATTGACTTCTCCATGCTTTTTAAACTTTTCTATCAAAAGAAAACTAGGTACTTCCTTATTTGTATAATTAACAAGAACAAAGGCAGAGCTATTAACCAGCAAGGTCTTTCTAAAGAACAAAGCAAAAAGCAACCAATAACCATAAAGATTCATTTTAACACAACTTAAAAGGTGATACGGAACATTCAAACCTGATTAAAAACTGTTGGCAGGTGGTTCAGCCAAGTCCTGAGAGTGACTTTTGAGAGGGAATTGTGTAATCTATTTTCAAGCATATCTTATTTTATGGCAAAGTGAAATGATGTTTAATGTCACATTAACACTGCAGTGAGCCTTCGGGTCCTCTTGGCCACAATCAGCACAATGAACTTTGTAAACTACCTGTGCTCCTGTAAGCACATTTAGGGAAGATATAAAATCCAGTGGTGTTTGGAAGCAAGCCATGGGTTCTGTAATTGGTATTCCAACTATTAACATAGGCCCAGAGATGAAAGGCCTTCTGTTATGCTCCTCTCAAGCCTAGCCAGGATGCATCCAATCCAAGTCACTTTGTAAAAGAGGAGTCTTGACACAGAATCAATAGATAATCTACACTTTATTCTTTTTTCCCTTTAAATTTATGTTTTCCAGGACAAAAGACACTGGTGTTCTTTCCTTCAAAGATCATCTACCTGTAACTCAGATAATTATCACTGATACCAACAGATCAAACTCAGAAGCTGCTTGGAGAATTGGCCCCTTGCGTTGCTATGGTGATCGTGAGTACAACACTCTCCACCTCCTTTCTCTGAACTGCATGAGCATAAGATGTCTTCTTTCCCTTTTCTGTTTTCCATTTTCCGTTTTCCGTTTTCCCTTCAGTGCCCTCCAGTACTGAAAATTATCCACAAGCCCATTGCTTTTCTATGCCCATTGGAAACAGACAAGCCATGTTGAAGGATTCTCTGTTTCACAGGACACTACTGGAATGCGGTCTCATTTTCTACTGAAGCTTCTTACCTCCACTTTCCTACCTTCCATGCGGAATTCAGCGCTGACATTTCCTTCTTTTTTAAAACCACTGCTTTATCTGGAGTCTTCCTAGAGAACCTTGGCATTAAAGACTTCATCCGACTTGAAATGAGCTGTAAGTGCCTTCCTTTATGGTTCAATGTCAGTGGTCCACAGAGCAAGCTTTCACTTTATCTCTGCCACCAGCCACCAGTATAGATTGTTAGGGTGGAGCTAATATCACCAGTTATCAGTAAAGCTAGCACTGGAGCTGTCAAATATCTGCAAATGTGTTATGATTTATTATGTTCTATCAGCATTGGCCAATGGTTTCATCAGGAAATGCACATTCCAAAAGTATCCTTGCATTCCTATTCCAGGACCATTCACTTTTAAGGTGTGATTGTCATTTACCGGTCACTTTATGCCTCAGGATTGCACTATATGGGCAACAGGGACGATTGTTATTGAATATTCTCTTTATGTTTAGGATCCACTTTACTATTTTATCCATGGTTTAACTTCCTTTTTCTTTTAATGAGCTAGGAAGACAGCTCAACCAGTAAAGCACCTGCATTCAAGCATGAGGATTGAGTTCAGTCCCCCAGAACCCAAGAAACATAGCCAGGTATTCCCATGCCAGAGGAGGCACAGACAGGCACAGAACAGAAGAAATGGTGGAGCTCCAGTTCAGTGAGAGACTCTGTTCCAAAAACAAAACAAAACAAAACAAAAAACAAAAACAAACAAACAAACAAACAAAAAACTGGGGTGGAGAATAATTGAGGAGGAACTTGGACATTTACCCAGAGGTCTATGCCTTCAGCTGAGCACATCTTGACCTAGGCGTGTGCTCGCGTGCGCGCGCGCGCGCACACACACACACACACACACACACACACACACACGCATATATGAAGTCACACAATTTCTTGTCTGTCACTTAATAGGAGAGTATAACTAGTCATTAAGAATTCATACCAATTTTTCACCACCTTCTTGTCAGCAGCAGTGTGTGCGTGCAGAGTTAGATGCATGAATTATACCTTTTTAATAGCTCAGAACCCTATATGTGGAATCTGTGCATTAATGATCGTTAAACAAAATGGACCCTAAAGAAATATATATGGAAAGACATTCTACTGTGCGACACTGCATATCAGCATGCTAACAAAAATCATGAAAGCACAAAAAGGAAAAAAAATATAATGATTAATTAATTTTTATGAAACTGGAAAAACAAGCAATGTTTTAGTCTGTTTCAGTAATAATAACTTTAAAAGTCTGTTCATAAACCTGATTATCTGCAAAGTTGTCAATGACTTCACTGAAGTTAATTTCCTGTACTTGCTTTTGTTCAAATGAATCTATAAATTATATTGGCCCATTTATCATCTATTATATTTAGAAGAGAATATTTTTATTTAATTCAATATGATTGTTCTTTTCAATATACTCATAGATATTCAAAATGTTTCAGAAGATTTTTTTCCACACAGGGACAATTTTGTTAAATTCAACCATTTTTTATAATAAACTACCAAAATTATAATACTATCAATATCTTTTAACTGGGATCAAGTCTAGTGATTTCAAAATATCCAAGTAATCAAAAATCTTTCCATCAAATATTTTAATTCAGAATTCATCATAGATTTCTCTCCTATTGGGTAGAAACTGAAGAAAGCTATCAAGGGTTTACAATGGCTGGAGCTCTTTCAATTCATGTGCTGATGCTTGTGTTACTATGTGGACATTCATGTTAGTTTCAGGTTAGAGAAGGAAGTGGAAAACACACAGATGAAAGAAGCTTCTTTGTTTCTCTTCCAAACAATCACACCAACCTAGCTTTGCATGGAGCTAGTGGAGTTGTTCGTATTAACGATTCTCTAGGATATAAACTTTACTATGCAAGAAGTAATAAAATGTACATATGTATATATATATATATATATATATAATATATATATATATATATGGATATATATCTTATTTATCATATATATATATATAGTTAAAATTAACAGTGACTTTAGGGTGTGTGTGTTTGTACATGCATTTGGTAGGGGAGGTTAAATCATTTATGCTCTTTAGAATTACCAGTTAATTGTGATTATGAAACAACACACAAACAAGTCAACAAGAACCAAGTGTACAGCAGTGCAATCAGTTAAGTCCTTACACTGCAAGCATGAGAAGGTGGCTTTTATCCTCAGAACTCAAGTACAAAGTCAAAAGCCAGATTTGGCTTGGTGGTGTGTGCTTATACTTCCAGTCTGAGGGAGACAAAGAGTCCTTTTAGCCAGTGAAAAACTGTCTTAGAAAACATGGGTTGTTGGGAATCCTGAGGAATGACACCAATATTGCCTTCTAGCCTCTCCATGAATGTGCACACACATGAATGAACACTTCTGCTCACATGTGTATTAGCAAATACATAAATAGGCATACACACAGAGATAGATAAACAAACAAACAAATAAATAAATAAATAAATAAATAAATAAATAAAAACATTAAACATATTATAGGTGCTCTTAATGTTGCTTTTGGGTTCTTTACACTAAGTTTACACTCCATTACCTGTACCCTCTTGCTCTTACTCTGTTCATGACCACAGCTTGTTTGAACTTTTCCTTGTGCATTCCTCTACTGTTGTCTAAGTGGACATTTTCCAAAAGATTGAATGAGGGGATTGACCATATCCCAATGATGTAGCTTCATGAGATACACTTGAAATCTAAGCAAACATCTTATCCACAAACTTTGGAAATTTGAGAATTCCCCAACAGAAGACAAGTACATTTGCAGAAGGACACAGCGGAGGGTTTGTGTGGGTCTCCAAAACACGGGGGATCTGCAGTTGCAGACTACACACTGGGAAAAATGTGTCTCCATGTTACTTTTAACTAATTGTCCAAGGACACATGCTACTATTTGGGAAAACTCTTGTGATTTTGGAATAAAATAAAAGTCATTCATTAACTTGGGCAGACTCTGAAAAGCAGGTTAAATAGCAAGCAATCCAGAGTGTGGACATAATAACTCAATGTAAAAGTTATTAAAAAATCAGGCCCTGCAGCCTTTTCATTCATTAAACCTAAAATCAATGTTATGGTATATTATCACAAGATAATCATCAGTGATTGAGTGTTAATTACAGATCAGTGTCCAATTTGTTTGTACTTTGTAGCAGTGTACTGTGCCCTTCAGGCTACATAATTCTTTAAAATTCAATTAAGCATTAAATTTATTTAAAAAAACACACAAATAAAACCTGTAATGTAATTGTTTGATGTTTACTATCATTATACAGTCAAATATTACATTTTAAAACACAAAAAATTGTATTAAATATTTTTAAATGTAAGACCTAAGAATGGAGATGTAGTTAGTTCAGTAAAAGAGTGAAGGACTTGCTATCATACACAAGACGCTGAGTTCAGCGCCTACTAATAGAAAATACAAAAATACTAAAGATAAAGTTAGCAAACTGTAAGGACTCATACTTCCTAAATGTATTAATAATACTGTAGTTGTTACTATTGTTATGAAGGGGAAAGCTCTATCAAGATATCACAACCCTCACCCATCCTAGCATCATAGCTATGGATCCAGTAATATTACTCATTTAAGCAGATGGACTTTTCATGCTAAAGTGTAAATAACAAGAAAGTATACAGACAGGACACTTGGAAAGGAAAAGTCATTCAACAGATTTATGGACTCAGAAGACACACAGTCTCATCCCCAGAGAGTTCTCCTCTTTGCTATCCAAACAGCAGTTTCCATGGTTGATATATCCATTGAATGATATGTTTGCCAGAACAGAACAATATTGTCCTCATCCCTCAAGTGGGGTATGAGTACCTAATGTCTCTTTGTGAAGCTCTGAGCTGAGTGGTGGGAAAAAGTATAGAGCTTGGTCATTAAAGGTTATCTATCCTACAGAGTACAGTTCTAGGAGTAGGGGAGAACATCCAGTGGTCTTTCCTAGGCTTCTTTGATCCTTGGAATCCTTGTCAGACATCCCATACACCAAGGTATCTATAGGCTCTTCCTTTGACAATCTGTCAAAGAGATTGGCGACTTCCTGTTGTTTCATTCATCCCTTAACTCACTGGAAACAAGATCTGGCTTGATAAATGCTACTCAAATGCCCTTAGATTTGAACTGAACAATAAAGGAACAAATCATGAGAAAATATCCCTGTGAGACATTTAAGTGGGAACTTCAGAAAGTCTGGAGTCAAGCCCATGTTGGCTTATGGTACCATCTGCTCATTCATTTTTTTTTTTAATATTCAACTGTGTCTAGTTATCTCTGTTATGTATTCTAGCCACAGTGGCCATGGGGGACTACATAGACTACATGTTATTTGAAGTTGGAGGTAACAGTCAAAAATATAATCTCTACCAGTGATAACACCAAAGGCTAGGTCTTGGATGCCTAAGGTCTAGGCCACAATTTGTGGCCATGTACATGTCTGAGGGCTGTGCTGCCATTGGGGCCATACGAATCTGGGTAGTCAGTGCTGCTACAATGGGCTCTGGTGTCATCCAGGCCCAGGCTGATTCCTAGGGCCATGTCTGGGTCCATGGACTAGCAGTATCCAGCGTATGAGTTGATATGTATGGCCTCTCTTACAACTGTGCAAATCCCCAGAGTCTGGGCAGCCACTTGAGACCATACTGTTGCCCTAGGGCCTTGCTGTCACCAGGGCCATACTGGTTTAAGTAGTGTGTGCTGCCATTGGGGCCACAGTGATATCTGGGCCCTAGCTTCTGTCTGGATCCATGTTTCTGCTACAGCTGGAGTCTTTAATGATGTCCATGGACTTTGTTACTGTAGGGGTTCATAGCAACTATGAATCTTGAAATCTAAGGGCCATGCTGAGCTGGCCCTACCATTCACTGGCCCTGGGATAACTGCCCCTGACTCCTGCTGGACACTATACTAGAACTATACTTCTCCACTTCTCCAGTGGAGAAGTGTCCCCTGCCCTTGGGAGAGATGGCCCCACCCCTCATCATGGGCATAGGAGAAATGGACCCAACAATATGGTCTAAGGAGTGTAAGCTCTGCATCTCAACTGAGATGGGTTGTCCCATTGACATGGACCAACCAGTTTAGCTACAAACCAGACCCACATCCTGGACCTTGGGTTGGCCAACCATAATATCTACCCCATATCTGACCTGCTTAAATGTGTGAAGGGACTAGTTCTGTGGAACAATAATCACAGGATCCCATGACTTGGGGCAGCAGCAGAAGATCAGAGAGGGGTTTTGGTCAGAGTTCAGTGTTCCTGGTGTGCCAGAGGCCTTGAAGCACAGCAATGACTCATTGCAATGAACATTTTGTGGGTGACGCTGATCAAATAAAAGGTATAGTGTGGGACACACCACATCACCAATGCCACTAGAGTGAATGAAGAGATATTGGAAAGATGGGGAATCGAGGTGGTTTTGTTACTGTTGTTTGTTTTGTTTTAATTGTTTTGTGGGGAGGATTCCTTTTGGAGGGAGGCTATAGGAGTGAGAGGTGGATATGGAGGGACTGGGAGGTGAGTGTGATTAGGGTGCATGATGTGAAATTCCCAAAGAACCAATAAAGAACTTTTACAAAAAAAAATTCTGGAAATATATTCCCAGGATTAAATCTTAGTTCTTCTAGCCACTGTAACAGTGTGTGCTCAGTTCCCTCACTGATGAAATAGTCCTGTGTAACAAGGGTGTATTGAGGCACAGCTGCATCAGTGGATAGAAAATTCTTAGCAGTATCTCTGGCTTGTGTGATGCACCTGAAAATATTAGTGTTACTGCTAATATTATTTCACCCATTCTTTAATGTCCAGGAGGAATGGTTTAAATATTATTGGTCTTTGATAATTACTTGAATAGAGATAAGAAGTAATCAAAACACGTAAAACAGTTTTTTACAAGGATCCTAGCATCTAAGTGTAAAAATGAAAAACAACTAAAGAGATCTGCAGCATTTATCACCTTGGCTTTGCTAGTGCTATATACGGATAAGCACAAGACTTGGGCTGGGTTTGTAAATAGTAAGTGAGCATCCTGTACCCAAGCACAGTGTTAGGGTATGGATCTATGATAAATTAAAATTCTGCTACAAAAGTGTTAACCAATTTCCCTAATGCTTCAAGCCTTTAATACAGTTCCTCATATTGTGGAGACCACCAACCTTAAAATTTTTTTCCTTGGTACTTTATAACTGTAATTTTACTACTGTTATGAATCATAATGTAAATATCTCATATGCACTATATCTGATATGTGACCTCTATAAAAGTTTTAATTTAACATCCAAAGGGGTCATAACACACAAGTTGAAAACCACTGTTCTACAGCTTGCAGACTAGTTGGGGAGACAGACAATAGTCAGATCATATGGTAGTATAGGTGGTGCATGTTATAACTAAACTCAGTACAGACAAGAAGCCCAAATTGTTAACAGATTGGGCAAGCACAGCAGAGCATCAAGTCTTCCACAAAGATATATTGTCTGATGGTAACCTTAATATCTTTAAGATAATCTTTAAGGGATAATTTTATCTAAATATTTAATATTTCTCTCCCATATTCTTATGGATCTTTTTCTGGCATACATAGAGAGAGATAGATATGTGAAAGTCAGTCATCTTTCAATAAACATTTGATTTCGAAATGAACAGATTTTCAAGATGGAACTAGTGATCTGAATAAGAAATAAGAAATAGATCTGGCCAGTGGTGGTGAACACCTTTAATCCCAGTGCTGGGGAGGCAGAGGCAAGTGGATCTCTGTGAATTCAAGGCCAGCCTGGTCTATGAAGCAAGTTCCAGCACAACTAGGCCTACACAGAAAATTTCTGTCTCAAAAACAAGTTAAAAAAGAAAGAAAGAGAGGGGGAAACAAGGAAGGAAGGAAGAAGAAGGAAGGAAGGAAGGAAGGAAGGAAGGAAGGGAGGGAGGAAGGAAGGAAGGGAGGGAGGAAGGAAGGGAAAAAAAGAAACCAAGGCTAAAGAGATGGTTTAATGGCTAATAGCACTTGATGTTCTTCAGAGGACACATGTTCAGTTCCTAGCACCTATATCCATCCAAATGTAATGCCAGTTTTAGGGGATCCATCACCCTCTTCTGGCTTCTGTTAATATCAGACATACATGTGGTTTCATAGACATATAGTCAGTTAAAACATACCTGTAAATTTAAATAAATAGTATATCTAAAAGCAATTAAAGTAGAAACAGAAATCAGGGCTGAGAGAATGGTTTAGTTGTCAAGTAATTATTTATGTATGCATGTATGTATGTATGTATTTATTTATTTATTTATTTGTAAGCATGAGTTTGACCCTCAGAGCACATAATCACATATGATAGCATGTATTTGTAATATTGCTATTCACATAAAGAGTCAGAATGATCTCTGGACCTGGCTTGTCAACCAGCCTAGGCTCATCATTAAGCTCCAAGGCTTACTGATGTCCATAATATAATGTTAAAAGAGAGGGACAGAGTCCTGGAAAGTATCCAGCATGGAGAGTGGGGTTCTGAGCAATTTAAGGCAGTTCCAATTTCAGTGTTATTCCCCTGGACAAGCAACTAATATCATCCATGGCATTTTAGTATTTTTAAGATTCAGTTTTTGTTTATGTGTTTGTATATATATGGGTATATATCCCTGTATTTAGGTACCTGTAGACACTAGAGAGCAATCATATCCCCAGAGCTGGAGATTTAGGCTGTCCCATCTGAGTGTTAGGAACTGAGCTCTGATTCTCTGCAAGAGCAACAGATGGTCTTACCCATTGAGACTTCTCTCCAGACTGATTTTGGAAATTTTAGATATGGAAATATGAGTTATTGGGTCACATGCATTGACTTAAATATCCTGGCAAATGGTATTGTTGTTCTAAGGGCATGAGTCCTCTCTCTGCAGCAAGAAGATGCTTAGCTACTTCTTGCATACAGTAGGACATATGAAAAAATGACATAGACCAAGGGAACACAGAGTTTCAGCAGAGATTCAAACAGGCACAAATGTACCTGGTCCCTGGTCCCTGCTGCCTCTATTGAACAACTAGGAACAACTGAAGTGGCAGGGCATAGAACACTTTTGTTTGTAGTCTTTAGAGGTTGATAGTGCTGATGCTGATCCAAGTGTTCCAGAGAGTTCAGTGATGTCCTCACGATATTGATAGAGACTTATAATTCCTTTCCCTAAACATCCTTAATCTGCTTGTGCCTATGACACACTGACAATGACCTTTATCCTTCTTTCTTGTTTGGCAACAGCTCCTTCTGAGGTCACATTTGCCATTGATGTTGGGAACGGCCCTGTTGAACTCCTGGTCCAGTCTCTTTCTCCTCTGAATGACAACCAATGGCATTATATCCGGGCTGAGAGAAACCTCAAGGAGACCTCCCTTCAGGTGGACAACCTTCCACGGAGCACAAGGGAGACCTCAGAGGAAGGCCATTTCCGACTTCAGCTGAATAGCCAGTTGTTTGTAGGTAGGATACATAATAGAGCATATTTGTGCTAAATACATACAAGATAGCCTTGTGTCCTAGCTCAAGGAAAATTCCTAGTATTTTACAACTAGTAAATGAAATATATATATTTTTTACTATTAGTTTAATTTATTAATTGTTTTATTCCACTGGATGACAGTGATACACGCCTTTAATCTCAGCACACAAGGGACAGAGACAGGAAGATCTCTGTGAGATCAAGGCCAACCTGGTCTATTTACAGAGCTACTTCCAGAACAGCTAGGGCTGTTACACAGGGAAACCCAAAGAAAAAAATTGTTTTACTCTAGCTTTGTAGATCATCACAATAAAGTTTGTGCTACTCCTTCACAAATTTAGTGGCTGTCTTTGACTGTTTTGCTACCATTTCTCTTTGTATATATTGTTTTCAGACATCTATGGAGTATTATGTTTTGGGTTATTGTAACAAAAATTTACAGCATAGGCAGAGGTTCCAGTCCATCGCTCCTGATAACTATTGTTAACAGTGTGATGAAATAGCTTTACTAAACTAAAGAAATTCAGTTTTTAGGAGTAGAAATTAGGGAGTGTGCTGGCTGGTTTTATGTCAGAATGACACCAGCTAGGGTCACTTGAAAGAGGACTCTCAACTGAGAAAATGTCTCCATATATTTGGCCCGTAGGGAAGTCTGTAGAGCATTTTCTTAATTAGTGGTTTAATTGAGGGGGACCAGCTATTGTGCATGCTGCCACGGATGTGCTTGTGGTCCTAGATTCTATAGAACTTCAGTATGAGTATAAAGCATACTTGTAGGCAGCCTCTGTATGGTCTCTGCATTAGCTCCTGCTTCCAGATTCTTGCCCTGCTTGAGTTCTTCCCCTTACTTCATTTGGTGACTGGCTGTGATAATGAAGTGTAATCAAAATAAAGCACAGTTCCTCTCCAAGTTGTTTTCAGTCACAGTAATAGAAACCCAAACTAGTGTAAGATGTTACTCATTCCCTCTGTGAGACTCAGCATTAGCACCAATGTTATCTCTGAATAGGTGGCCGCTGACAATGTTTGGAGTGGGTATATTCAAAAGCCTTAGACTGAATTTGGTCATTCTTTTATTTCCCTATATCTCTTCCTCCATGCTCCCTTCCTCATTTCCCCCATCAATAGTCACAGAGGAGCTAATTCTGTTTAAGTAACCTCACCTGATAGTGGAGATAGAAATAGAACTAAGAAAAGTCACTGCTTTTCAAGTTACTTGTGTATGTGTGCATGTGTGTGAGAATGAGTGTGTGTATGCTTTGTGTGTATGTATTTATGTATGTATTCATGTATGTATTATGTGTGTATGGTTGTGCATGTACATGTATTATTATATGTGTGAGGGGGGAAGAGGGACTATTTTTGACATTCTAGTCTAGTACTGATATAAGGCCAGTCTTTGCACTGTTTTCTATCAACACCTACTCTGTATAGCTCACCCCCAGCCACATAACTCCATGTACATTCCATGTGCATTTTGTATTTGCTTCCTTTATATGTGGGCTAATGTAATTTCTATATCTGAAAATATCATCGCTGAAAACATGCTTGCTAAATAAGAAGAGATACTAGAATTTGAGGACATCAAATTTTCATTTTATCACCCACCATATGTATATTTTCATTAGCTGTGTTTTGTACATCCAGTAGAATCTAATATCAAGTGATTAAAAACCTTCTTTTGATTACAGGTCTTTTCCTTAATTAATAACTCCTGTAAGTAATATGATTTACCATTGAAAAAATTTAAATTTATTTTGAGGTTTTAGTTCTATTTAAACATCACATTTTATTTCTTGGAGGATGTTTGCTACTCATCAAGATTTAGTATCTTCTTTTTGGTGGAATCAGTTCAAGTATTTTACAATTTCCATAAATTATACTCCATGTGAAAGTCTAATTTATTTTGAGGCACTATTTATGAATATTTCTGGCTGAAGCAGAATCTAAAGATGGAGGAATAGTTTCTACACAATCTTAGCTACACAACTATCACAAGAGGAAAGATGAGATGAAATGTGTGCAACTTAAAAGGGAAAAGAGGCAGCAGTGGTTTGTGCCAAGTTTTTAACACCAGATATTTAAATTGATCATAAATGCAGTGAGTTGTGTAAGCATGTGGATGGGACTGGGGGAAACATCTTGATAGAGTTGTAGCCAAGATCAATCTATGGAGCATGCTCACTTCTGTTAGGCTTCTCTCCAGTGAGTCCCATCTTAGAATAACTGAGGTTTATTGAGTTTATCTTCATGAAACTCTTTAGTGTTCAGTGACAGTTATGTTTGCAAATGTCATCTGGCCAAAGGCAATTGAAGACACAGCATTTCCATTTTTGTGTATTTCATCTGTGCAGTGAATGAATGATTGAAAGTTTTTGCTTAGTCATTGCCCTAATTTCCTGTAGAGTTTCTGGAATAAAATTTCCCAACAAAAAGAACAGAGAAGAAAGGGCTTATTCAGGTTACAGTAGTTCCGGGTTAGAATCTATCAGTAGGGAAAGTAGAGACAGGAACTCGAAGCAATACTTTACATCCACATTGAAGAACACAGAGCAAATGAATGCATGCATATTCACTCTCAGTTTACCTCCTCCTCTTTTATATAGACTAGCAACTAAAGCCAAAGGATAGTGGCACCTAGGTCCTATCACATGAATTAACTTCATCAAGGTTATCTCCAAAAGACATGCCCACAGGCCATCCTAATTCGAACAGTTCCTCGATGAGACTCCCTTGACAGCTAATTCTCTATTTTGTCAAATTAGCAAAACTAACCATCACAGTTATATTAGTCCAAATGAAAAACTGTGTCCTCCATCACTCAGAAATTTGGAACCATTAGATGCTTATCTTTGGCATGTAGCAGAAAATGCCTTTGTTGGAGTGTTTGTCTTGACTGGGATAGATTGAGTATGGTATGGTTTAAGTGTCAGTATGGATGTGTCTGCCCAGATACCTTTATCCATGGGAGAATTGTAAATCATAGTAGAGTGTTCAGCTGCATTTTGATCACTGGACTTCTGCTGCGATCATGAGTGCTTTCTGTGCACCAGATACAGATGCAGCACATCTTTTAAAATAGGATGCACCTACTGGCACTGCCCTGGTAATTTCAACGTGACAGCATGAAACGTGTTGATCAATGACTCATTACTTGATGGATTCCCAGAATCAATACTGAAACGCAACACTGTTTTGTCACCATGAGAGTTAGGGATATTTGAAACAAGGACATTTTGTCCTATTCATTGATTTAGTAGAATATGGGAAATTTTATAGAATGTAGCTTTGACTATGTAATATGTAGCTGAAGTATAATCAGGACTGTTGACATTTTCATTATTTCTGTTTTGTGAGTTTTACATATGCATATATGTGTGTAGTGTGAATGCATGCTTGCATGTGTGTTAGCAGGAATATTTGGTATCAGGAATATTTCTTGATATCTTTCCATTGCATTACTGGGTCAGTCAATCTCACTTGCTCAACCCCTTATTTGGCTGATGTAGCTACCTAGCTTTCCCCTTGTAGAATGCTGTCTTTGTCTGCCAAGTGATAGATTACAGTCGGTTGCTATAACATGCCTCCCAGCTACTATATGAGTACTGGAGATCTGAACTATTGTCCTCATCCTTGTTCTGTGAGTTAGTATACTGGAAGAGACTTTGGTAGAGATACCTAGCATTAAGTATATGATTTTTTTGCCATAGAATGGAAATGAAGATCAAAACTGACAAATCTACTACTGCCTGCATGCCTCATGCCTGTTTGTGTAGAACAGCAAGGGAAGAGTCTAACTTTTCCCTGCTGGGTGTGGCATCTTCCCAGATATGCTGCAAATGTACAGTATACATGGGTGTAGATGAGCCTGTGAGTCTCACCTTCTGCCATGACCTCCTTCTGCTTATTTCTTTCTTCCATGTAGGTGTTTGAGACAGCTGGTCACATTGTAGTCCTCGTCAGGAAGCAGAGAAAATGCCTGCTGGTGCTTAGATCTCCCTCCCCTTTTTATTCAGTACAGGAAAGCAGCCAATGGGATGGTGCAACCCACATGTAGGGTGGGTCTTCCACCTCAATTTATCAAGTATAGATACTCCATCCTACACATGCCTCAGGCTTGTTTCTTATATGATTCTAGATTTGCCAAATTAACAATTAAGCTCTAGCATGACAGATGTTAAGATTCTGTAGGCTATTTACTGGCTTCAGGCAAAGTAATTTACATAGGAGATAAAGAGATGAATAGAAGAAAAGAGGGGAAGGAAGGATGCAATGTGGTAAAGGAAGAAGGGAAAAGAAGAGGGAGAAAGAGGTATAATTAGATGAGCATAAATACTGGAAAAGATTACTGTATTATTCTTTTAATGGGAGCTGTATTTGGCCCATTCAGTGCTGGCAGCAAAGGAGCTAAAAATGAGAACGTGGGAAAATGGAGTTTCCTGGGTTTGTGTGTGGTTGGAGGGGACAAATGTATAAAGGCATTTCTTTGGAGTCAGTGAATATTTGTCAATTGGTTTTCTAAGGCAGGCTTAGCATTAATAGTTAATTCATACTTAATCCCAGCAACCACCATCCTAACGAGCCCACCTGATACCAAGGCCAAATAAAACATGCAATACCAAATTTCTTCCTGCTACCCCATCCAATCAATGCTCTTTGTTGTAAAAAAAAAAAAAAATCAATGTCAGGGCCAAAAGGACAAATGCATGTGTGTGTCTTTCTTGGTACAGGAAACAAGACTAGAGAGAAGCAGGAGAAAGTGGATTCTTTTTGTTGTGGTATTAACCTCGATTTTTCAGTATAATAGCTTAGCTCACAGATTCAGGGCTCAGAGTCATCTGTGGTGTTGCCTGTCATCAGATCTGATCCCTTTCCCAGTTCTGCCATACAAAGTTTGACTGACTCCTGTTACTAGCTAAGGTGATCATTCTTAAGTTGTGCAGAGCGAAGGGTAACAATACTACTTCCTTTCTCACTGATAATTAGATGAACTTCAGAAATGTGTAGTATAACTCAAGCATGCCTGAAATGGGTTTACTTAAAGGTGATGAAATTAGTTTGATTCTTAAGGAACTTACAGATTGAGACAGACTGTAAAGAAAGGTTGAAAACTAACGATAAAGCCATGTTTTCACTCTTCTAACTGTATAGTAAACAGTGTGAATTTTCCCTTGGAGATGTGAACAACCATCTATTCACTCTAGACAGGGCAAAAATCAGAAACCAAATCAGCAATTCCCCTAAAGTCTGGCTAACTGAGACAGTGAGTTCACTGGTTTCGTATATGACTACGCATGAGGCTTGCTCACAGGAACATGGTGGGGTCAGGTAGCTGCCTCACTGACAGGTCACTCTGGCCTGGAAGATAACTCACAAAAGCTGCATCCTTCCCAGTTCCCAAACCACATACAGGAATCTTGTGGGGGAGAGTGTTCAATCATATCCTGTTCTAACAATTGTTATTACTTATATTGCTGCTGTGGAACATAGGTTTAAGATGTGTTGCATTTATTTCCTCTGTGGAATATTTGTTTGATGATGCAAAGATGTGGTGTCTTCTTTTATGTTGCGTTTGTCTAACGCTGTAAAGCTGTGTTACTTTATCTCTGTACAACACCTGATTGGTTTAATGAAGCGTTGAATGCCCAATAGCTAGGCAGGAGAGGGATAGGTGAGAATGCCAGTCAGAGAGAATAAATAAGAGGAGAAGTCTAGGCTCAAGAGAAGAACAAGAAGGATGAAAAAGGAGAAGGAGAGGGGGATGCCAAGTGCCAGCCACCCAGCCACCCACCCAGCCATCAAGTAAGAAATCTTTCATATATATATATATATATATATATATATATATATATATATATATGTATATATATATATACAAATATATACACATATATATTACATAAAAATAAAAAGCCCAGAGGCAAGACATAATGAAAGAGAAATGGGATAATTTAAGTTAGAAAAGCTGGGTAGAAACAAGTAACGTTAAAACTGGGTGTTCATAAGTAACAATTATCTCTGTGTATTTATTGGGAAGCTAGGTGGCAGGCCCCTAAAGAGTAAAAGTCAACAATTGCATATAGCCTTTGGGAGGGGCTCATGAATGGTGCAAATTTTGTTTATGTCATTTGGTCTTAATGAGTATCTCTAGGAAGGAATGTCATAAATTGGAAAAAAATAGTTACTTAACAAAGGTACGTAAGTCAGATGAAAAATGCAAAGTGACAAATGTATTAGAATGATGGCTGAAATATGTGTGTGCAAAGTCAATAACGCAACCTGCTAAATCTGGGTGAGGTCTGGGCAAGAAGCCAGCAAGGAAGCAGGTACATCACATTTTGTTCTTATTTTTGTTATTTATAATGGAAGACGTACTTGAATTTGTCAAGTACTTTTTTTTCTTTTTAAAAACTGGCAACTTTGGTATGAAAAAAAAATTGGATCAGCAGATACAGGCACTTGCCAAGTCTGACAACCTGAGTTTAATTCCCAGAACCCATAGGGTAGAAGGAGACAACTTACTCTTGCAGGATGTCCTCTAACAATGTGTGTATTTGTGTCTTTCTGTGTTCTTACACATGTATGTTTAGACATGTATTTGTGTTTTCTCTCTTTTCCTGTTTGTGTTGTCTCTGTTGTGTCTATGTTGTATTGCATGTAAATGTATGTGTATAGAAGTGTTTGTGTTTTTATGTATGCATGCTTGTGTTGTCTCTGTATGCAAGTACATGTATGTAGGTACATGTGTTTGTGTTGTCTTCTGAGCATGTCAATTTAAATGTGCATGTGATGTGTGCTTATGTTTGTGTGCTCTATATGTGTATATATATATGTGCTCTATATATATATATATGTGTGTGTGTGTGTGTGTGTGTGTGTGTGTGTGTGTGTGTGTGTGTGTGTGTATGTGTGTGTGTGTGTGTGTAACTTTATGGATGTGTACATGTGTGTATTTTTGTGATGGTATGTACCTTCTTAAAATTATCCAACATGTAGTCTAGTCTGTATATTCCTTATAATAAAAAGTCTATTCTATATTTTTTTCTCCTTTGGAAAAACAACACGCAGCCTGATAAAAGCACAATATTTGTTTACTCTGCAAGGCAGTTGTACAATGCTGTGTGTCATTGTGCTCTGTCAGCATCTGGAAGGGATTGGGCTTCCAGTCTGTGGAAAATTGCACTAAGTTTTCTATGTCTCCACATTGAGAGGTGCATTGTTACCAGAGAAATCACCCTAGCCATGCTTTCATTTATAAACTTGTTGACTAAGCCACACACACAAGAAAATGTGCAATAGATCTTGCAATTGCCACCTCTGCTAGGAGAAAAATGACACTAAGAAGATATATGAAGAGTTATTCAAATCCACGAAGGGGAGAGACTACAGAGTAAAAGAAACAGAACCAAGTGTTAGACTCCATAAATCCTCCCCTCTTTATTGCATATAACCACCAAAAAAGAAATAATGAGCCTTTCTTTGTGATCAGCTTGCATGAGCCATTGATTTATCTGTGGTTAAAGGAGACTTACTCACCGAAATTGAAACAGACAAGAGAGTGCAATTGAGGTTTGGCCTCTTGGCCTGAATTCTCATCACAATTGGAAGCAAAGTCAAGTTTTTTTCATTATTTCAAAATAAGAGACTAGCCTTGTGCCTCAGGAGTGTTTTCTTTTTTAGTTGTTGAATTCAAGCAGTGTCTCATGTGTTTACTGATCTGGTAACAGGTATCTTATTTACTTTTCTATTCCTGTGATAATACATGATGACATAGTACATGCTTAGACTATGTCTGTAGTTACACATGGAAAGAGTCTGTGACAATCATGAAGGGGGCATGGCAACAATCAGGCAGGCATAGCACTGGGGCAGTACCTGAGAGCTTAGGACTTGATAGATAATCATGAGGCAAAGAGACCTAACTGGGGATAGCATATAATTTTGAAACCTCAAAGCTGGCCTCAAGTGACACACCTTCTCCAACAATGCCATACCTCTTAATCCAAACAGTTTCACCAACCAAATGGGGAGCAAACAAGCAAACATGATCTTAAGGAGCTGCTCTCATTCATACATCCATACTTGGGATGGATCAAGGAAGGTAAATTTCTAACCAACTACACTCTAGTTTCCCACAGATCTGCCTGTCTCCACCCCACATCTTACAACACTGTGATTATGGGCATGAACTCATCACCTAGCTTTTTCATAAGTCCTGAAGATCAAACTCAGGCCTCTATGTTTGTGAGGCAAGCACTTTACTCACTGACCTATCTCCACAGTCTCAACTTACAATTTTATTTTCCTTGTTTACATTTATATTTCTTTTCCAAAATGGCAAATTTTGAATGCCTATCTTATCTTTTTTCATAAGAATACTTGCATGTGTAGTTACTTTCTAGACAAAATTAAATAGAGTTGTAGCATAGGCTGTTAATTAAGAATAAGTCTCAGTTAAGGCAGCCTATAAACACAGACAATAATGAAGTGTAGTTTCTACCCTCAGTATTTTTTCCTGCTTCTCCTCCTTCCTTGTTTTTCTCTTCCCTCCTCCTCCTCCTCTTTCTATTTTTCATTAGTACATTAAGGAGTAGGGAGACCTCAAAAACTTGTATTTACTCTCCACTCATCTATGATATAACCTTGAGCTCAAGGGTTGGACACTAAATGCCTGTTCTCTAAAGCTAGAATGGGCCTCTGCCTCTTGTGGGATCACTCAGAATTTTCAGCACAGCACACATACAGGCTAATGGGATTTAGCTGTGCTTTCCAGCTTCTTGTCTCTTAGCACTCATTTGTCTTACAATTTGGAAGAGCTGTGTTTTCTCTGTGAACAAAGCAATGAGGAAGTTTAAATATGCTTAATGCCAAGGGGGGTATTGAAGTCTCTCCTGACACTGTTCTGACATCTCCCTATAATAATTAGATTACAGCCCAAGTCTCAATTTAAGTGGAAAAATATTATCAGCTAAATAGCATTTTATAGATCAACTCTAAGATCAATAAGCAGATAATGTATAATGTACATACTGACTCTAGGCAGTAGATGAACACTCAAGAGAAGGGCCCGGGGGCAGTGGTAACTTTACAGAGGGTATACTCTATGATCTGCAGTAAACTTTGCTATAAAAAAGTGAAATGATAAATGGAATAGCTGATTCATAAACAATTCAGTGCTTAATAGAGCTAGTGAGTGAGTGAAATTAAGGTCTTTTCTTCTTCAATTGCACAGCCCTGTACTACATAGGCATAAAGGAGTATGTTGCATTTTGTCTCTTTTGTTTACCTGACAGCTCTCTTTGAAATTTGCCAGGAGGCACAATCTGACTCTGTGGCTTTTATTTCAGATTAAACACACTATAGTCTGCATTAAAAAATCCATATTTTATTTACATGCAGAGACCATGGTCGTGTGAACCTTCCTTCTTAAGCATCTAAGAAGAACTATGTATCTGGGCATGTTTTTCTTTGAAACAGTGTCTGATAGTTTGTAAGCTGGCCTTGAACTTGCAAAGTAGTCAAAGATGACTTTAACTTCTGATCCTGGGCAGCTTTCACATCCTGAGGGCTGAGATTATTATGTGCACTACCATGCTAATATTTTCAGTGGTGCTAACAATTGAATCAGAGCTTCATGCATTCCATGCAAGCACTCTACCAACAATTACATCCACAGCTCCGACTTCTAGTTTCTTTAAATTCCTTTCTCTCACTGGGATCTTAAAAAGAAGTTCAGGAGTATTGACAGTATCACCCCAGTTAAGTGCTACCCCAAAGATGATGCTCTTAAGTAACACAATGTTGCATGTTGACAGAAATGAAAATGAAATGAAATTACTCTGTAGATGAGCTCCCTTCAGAGAGTAATTAGCACCAAGATAACAAAAGCCAGACAGGTTCAAAAATGAGAGTGAGGAGCTCTTAGCTCCAAAGAACAAAAGGGAGTCATCTGGATCTTACATATTTTCAAGAAGATGGGATTAATCCTACACCAAATGCCCCGATCTACATGGTTTATGTCATCTTTAGCATTCAGTGTTAACTCAAGCCCCACTAGGGTCCTGGCAGTAAGGAAGGAGCACACCTTGTCTGCAGCAAAAAAGGGAAGAGGAAGAGCTGCATGGTCAGAGCAGGTGATCCCATTCTGTCCAGGGAGAGATCCCACAGCAGAATGTGGTCTGACTTCTGGAAGAATGGACTGTTTGAGGTTCTGTGATCTACCAGTTATATCTATGAAATATAGCTATGACACCTTTCTTGTTTTCCCTCTTATTTTTCACCCTTAGGAGGAACGTCATCAAGACAGAAAGGGTTTCTTGGATGCATCCGCTCTTTACACTTGAATGGGCAGAAAGTAGACCTGGAAGAGAGGGCAAAGGTCACCTCTGGAGTCAGACCTGGCTGCCCAGGTCATTGCAGCAGCTATGGAAGCAACTGCCACAATGGGGGCAAGTGTGTGGAAAAACACAGTGGCTACTCCTGTGACTGTACCAACTCACCATATGAAGGACCTTTTTGCCAGAAAGGTAAGCTGTTCATACGTGCCACTACTGTGTCCAGTCCAGTAGCATACACATACCACAGCCAGTAAAACCACACCTGAGGCAATTCATAGCATTGCTCTTGTTTGTGATGTTCCAGTACCCACATGGCATGGTCAATCCAATGATACCGATGCCTTTAAGGCATTCTCCACCATTGTGTCAGTGTGTGGCAATGATCAAACCAACATTGTCCATGTCCTCAAGCCAGATCTTGTATTCTCACGTTTTCCCATATTTAGTCTTTGCTTACCTCATCAACATGACCATATCCTCTGTCATAGTATTGGAGTTGTGTGCTTGCTAGCAGTGCAGTTGTGCTTAGTTATAGTTGAAAATGGACACATCTTCCAAGTTGAGGAAATAGTTGAGGACCAGAAGCTGACCACTTACTAACATTTTAAGTTCCAGTACCTCAATAAGAAAATGTATCAGAAGACCACACAGTCAAGGGCATAGTAAGTTTATAGAAACATTTATGCCATCTTTAAGTTTTTGGAAGAATACATGTCAATAAATAAAAAAATGTTCCTTATAAACTTTATAATTTTTTAACTTTTATTTACAAGAAAGAAGTTTTTTGAGTACCCAATATAAGCAATGTTCAAATAACAGTATTTACTTTAAAATGAAATATTTTAACTTCTGCAGGACCCTGTAATTCTATATGGCACTTACCTATTCATAAAGACACTGTTCTTTTTGGTGTGTGTGTGTGTGTGTGTGTGTGTGTGTGTGTGTGTGTGTGTGTCTGTATTCCTATCTATGTGGGATGTGCATCAATGTACAGACCATTGAACAAATGAGCACATGCTCTGCAGCTGGCATATACCTTGTATTTTGAGGCAGAGTCTCTCACTGCTCTAGAATCTCCAATGAACCAGGCTGACTGGTCAGCAAGCTATGGGTATCTGCCAGACTCTGGATCCCTGACATTGAGATTTCAGCCACTAATTTGCTAGTTATTATTTTTTTAAACTTGGGCTTTGAGGATCAAACTCTAAGTACCAGAACAAAAAAGTCTTCTCTTGATCCTTTAAAAATATTTTTCAAGATCTTCCATCAAGCAATTATTTATTTGATCCAGCTTAATCAAGTTGAAGAGAAAAGCAAGCACCCAGTGTTTTCCTTGAAGGAGTCTATAATTTAACTTCTCCCCTGATTCATTCTGACCTTCTTTGCAGCTAGTTGGGATCATTTGCATGTTACTGTCAAGATGCACAATAAATTCTTTGGGAAAACAAAATATTGGAACAAATATTAGGACCAGCAAGTGTTAAGCCATGCATCAGAGTTTGGAATAAATAAAACAGCCCCAACCAATAGCTCTGCACGGAAGATGAACCTAAGATTTTCTATTGTATTTATTTATTTTGTTGAGGGACTATATGTGCTACAACACACATTTGGACATTAGAGAATAACTTGTGGCCATTGATGCTCTCATTCTACCATGTGGGTCCACAGTTCAAACTCAGATCCTCAGGGATGGTGAAAAAGTGCTTTTCACCTACCGAGATATCTTGCTTGTCACAAAACTTTTATAGATAATGGATAATGAAATTTTAGAAGTTGTACTTGATTACACATGGACTGCAAAAGATCAATCTACTCAATGTTCCAACATGGAATTTGTAGGGACTCAAGAGTCCCAGCCCCTCGCTGACAACATATTGACAGTTGATTTGTTGAGGAAGAGTTGGCTTTCTTTAGGGTTATGACCACTTTTACTGTGCCCATGCTCCCTTGATTGGTCTTACATTCATGCCAATAAAGCCATCATTAACTGGACTCAATAAATAAATAGCACGTAGTTAGGAGGGAATATGTGAGAATGGAAGGAGTTGTAATAAAAATACATTTTATATGTGGCTTAATTTGCTTTTTATTGCTGTGAAAATGCCATGCCAAAAATGACTAGGGGAGGAAAGTGTTTATTTGGCTTACAGGTCACAGTTCAAAATCAGAGTAAGGCAATGCAGGTACTCCAGGAAGAAATTGGAGGCAGAAGACAAAGTAAAATCTACAAAGAATTGCTGCTTACAACCTTACCCCTCATGGCTTGCTCTGCCCATGTCCTTGTACAACCCAGGATCTCTTGCCTAGGAGTTTCTTGTCCTTGTCTGTAGTGGGCTGTGCCATCCCACCCCATATTAATCATTAATAAAGAAAATGACCACACAGATTTTCCTGCATGCCAGTCTGATAGAGGCATTTGCTAATTTAAGTTCCCTCTTCCAAGATCACCCTGGCTTGTGTCAAGTTGACAAAAATTAACCAGGACAGTTGTCCCCTTGTCAACTTGACATACCAATATCTTACTACTGAACCATAACCTTTCCTTTATTGTTTGCCTCTGGGATCTCATATTAATATCAATATTATCCAACTTTTAAAAGCCCCACAGTATAGTGGGAATTTACCAATATGGAGCCAAGTGGAAATATAAGGGTATTTAATAGGGAAAAGCCTTACTTACAGATCAACCTAGCCAGCTGGCATAGCAGCGGTCTGTACAGCAAGCCCAAAAGTGAAACCAAAAGCAAAAACGCAGTGTTGCTCTCAGTCACCCTGACCACGCCCTCGCAAGCATGGTTAGGTACACCTGTAGCCAGCCCCTAAGTAGGCTTGGCTACAGCTTCCCCTACAATTCCCCTTTTAGTCTGAAAGAGGATTAAAACTTAACAGTGTAAAGTATCCAAAATTAACAATCATAAAGGTAAAATATAAGAAGATACAACAATCTGCTTATGTCACATCCTAACTATCTATGTTAACTAAACCCTAAATTCATCTGAGAGAGGTATCCAAGCCTGAACACCTCCTTCCAATCCCAACCATAAACAATAGGAAGCTATCCCTAACTAGGTATATACATTATCCTAAGTGACAACAATGGGGAAAGGGGGCATAGCATCCTCCAAGTTACTTCCTGCTGAAATGGGACGATGATATTCATGTGGGATCCTGTAGGAAGAAAATATTAGTGTAATAAAAGTCTTGAATGTATTGTATCCAGTCCATTTTAGATGGGATTCTCTTGATAGAAGATCTCGCTTGAAATCCTCAACTTGATTGAAGTCAGTATCCAAAGCTTTGGCCAGAGTGTCCGTTGAAATGGAGCAAGTTGGATCCAGTGCAGTTGAGGAGGTGTGGCCCATTTTCTTTCCAGGGTGTCCAGGGATTGCTGTCAGGCAGGTCTTCATTGGCTGTGTGGGACTCAAACATAAACAGTTAGCAGAGAAATATTTGCTTGTGTATGTACACATGCTGGGGAATGCAACCATGAGAGCATAACAATTATGAGAGGGTATATACCTTGAGAGAAATATCCAAGAAGAGACAAAGATAGTCCCCAATTTTTTCTTTTATTCTGTATTACATCAATTGGCTTCTTGATACAATACAGAAACACTAAAGTTTAGTTAAATAACGTGCTTGGATTTTAGAGGAGGAAAGCCAAATCCACCTCTAAATCCAGCATTGGTTTAATTTGAATAGGGACACCAGATATAGTGGGAAATTACCAATATGGAGCCAAGTGGAAATATAAGGGTATTTAATAGGGAAAAGCCTTACTTACAGAGCAACCTAGCCAGCTGGCGTGGCAGTGGTCTGTACAGCAAGCCCAAAAGTGAAACCAAAAGCGAAAACGCAGTATCGCTCTACATCACCCTGACCACTCACTGGCAAGCGTGGTTAGGTACACCTGTAGCCAGCCCCTAGGTAGGCATGGCCACAGCTTCCTCTATACCACAGTTTTTAAATTTTTAAGCATTTTTAAAAGTTCAGTCATTTTAAATATCTGGACTCTCTAAAAGCCTCTCAAGGGTTTCTTCCTCTAATATAAAAAATAAGTAACATCCTTTCTCATTTGAGGATGGGGGAACCAGAACACAGTCACAACCAAACCAAAGCAAAACTAAACTTAGTGTAAAAGTTGAGTGCTTGGCATTGGTACCCACTTGTGATCTGGGATCCTGAGGCCCTGGCCAGCTCCACTTCTCTGGCTCTGCTGTCTCCAGTACACACTCTCTTACAGTCAGGTCAGCTCCAAGCCACAACTGCTATTGACCATGGCTGTTGTCTCACAGTCCCGGCATCACTAATATGATGGGATCTCTACCTTTACCAATGGCTTCTTGGCCAGTCCTTTGTGACTCTGACACTACCACATGGTACCCAAATTCTGCTTCTACCCATGACCCTGCAACCCTGGGATTTCTGTTGTAACCAGGGCTATATCCTCATCTATTGCCTCTTATGAGGCTATGCTTCAACTTCTCACTATGATACCTTCAGAACTGCAGTTTAATACCACCAAAACCAGTACCATCCAGAAGATTGTTAGACATTACCAAGTTTGGTGTGCTAACACTGAGCAAGCACTTTCCTGAAGATTTTGCCTCAGTGATGCTGCTGTCTTATTAATGACAGCTGATACCTCATCTCCACTGACCAGCATCTATTGACTCAGTGAAGCACAAGTTTCCCCTTCAAAGATTGTGAATACAAAATATTACACAAACAATCCTAATAGAGTCTATTCTTTCCTCTGAAACTTATCAGGCTAGGCCTCCATCATCTACTCTGTTCTTGACATTATGGTTCAAATTCATACAGAGTACCCCAGTAGACTATGGCACACAATGGCTTTTCAACCTCAGAGCACCAAATCCATTTCACAGTCCTCCCCCAAACAGCATATTTACATTTACCCCAGCAACTTTGTATCAACCAGCTCCTGACTTCTGATTGAGTTGACAGTCTTTTGCTATGATAAGTGCTATGACCAAAATAACCTGGAAAGCAGAGAGCTTATCTGGCTTATAGGTCACACACAGTCCATCATCAGGAAGCAAGGCAGTAACCAAAGGCAGGTACCTGGAGTCAGCAGGAACTGAAGCAAAGAGAAAAAGGAATAGTGTGTACTGGCCTGGTCCCCATGGCTTGCTTAGCCTACTTCCTTGGATAATCCAGGACCACTTGCCAAGGGGCAGCACTTCCCAGAGTAGGCTGGGACTTGCTACATCAATCATTAATCAAGAAAATGCCCTTAAAGGCTTGGCCAAGGGCCAATATGATGGAGGAATTTTCTCAGTTGATGTTCCCTCTTGCTGGTTTACCCTGACCTGTGTCAATCTAACGAAAAGAAAAATGTCAAAGACATCATGTATAACAAACACATTTAAACTAATTTGAAGACAAAAGTGTTCTCAGTTTTCACCTGGGGAAAACTCTGCTAACAATTTCTGCAAATTTAAGAATGGCCCCATTACAGCAAGAAGAACATGCCTAAGCAGGGAAACAGTCATGAGACCAAAGTATACAAGCAGTGTCCTGTAGCATCTATGTCAAAATCTCCTGATGGGAAGGGCAAACTTGATCAGTGGTCCTACCTTCATCTCTCAAGCAATATCATTCAAATATCCCTTAAACCAACCTCTAGCTTTAGTCTCATTGTTTTGTGTTCCCCTTTCTGCAACATTTGTATTCATTCTTCTCTGTTAATACTGCCACAACTGTTGGTTCTTGTCTGTTAAAACATACTGTTTCTCATTTTGATTCATTAGTTAAATAAGCAACTGTGTGTTTCTTAGCCTTTTCAGGATCTTACCTAAGCTGCCATTTCCTGTTTCTATCTCTTCATTGAAATTACATTATTCCTTGCATGTAATATGTCTCTCTTCACCAAATATTTATCTTTAAAATTGCCCCTGGAAATGTCTTTTGGAACTGAAAAGGAGAGCCATGTGCTAAGAGAGAACCCTGAAAAAGAATTCTCTCTGGTTAGTGTGCTCTTCCCTGCTTTTCATTGCAACCTCCTGTTGTCAGAGTTGAGATTTTTAAACATGTGGGATATCAAGTAATGGAATTAAGGACATGTGCTCATTTCCCAGTCCTGGGCCAAATCATTTATTTCCTGTTACTTATAGTGCTATAATAAGGAAGAAATGGGCATATAATTTGAGACATTTCATCCCACATTTCCTTGGCTCTATTGCTTTTGTGTCCATATTGACATGGGGCATCATAGATGAGTGTGGCAGAGAAATATCTATTTCTTACAGCTTCTGTGGAGCAGAATTGAGAGATGGGGTGTGGGGATCCCAGGATCTTTTCAGAGTCATGTCACCAGTGGCTCAGCTCCTTTCTGACAGGCTCTACCATCTTGCTTTGTTTGTAAAGATTTATTTTATTTTTATTTTTGTATATGATTGTGTGCATTAATGCCATGTGTGTGCTGGAGTCCAAGGACACCAGAAGAGACTAAGATTCTTGGAACTGGGGATACAGGTGTTTGTTAGTTGTCTGACATGGATGCCAGGAGCTAAAATAAGGTCCTGTGGAAGAGGAAGAGCACTTAGGTATCTCTCCAGCAGAGGTTACATGAAAGTCAGTCACTCTCAGAGCTGGGGACCTTTGATTTATCTGATTTCTGTTTTGCTTTAGGGCTTGTTCTCATTTGTGATTCTTATTTTATTTTGAATAAAATATGACAGAAATACCCTTCCAGGTATGAAGCTTTTTGCTATCTTGCCTTTAAAAACATTTATTCATCGTTAGTCTTTTAGTTAGACACATTTCAAATGGAAAGAAATCCCCTGCTAAGGTGTATGCCGTCCGGTTTTCTGTTGCTTTCATTCATACACTTCCTTACCCAGTTTCAGATTGTCTTCCTTGTCAGCCATCTCAAACTCTCATGGCCACTAGCAGCATTCTACCTCCTTAGATGCCAGTACTCTTTCTGTCTCTGTGGGTTTGCCTAGGCTGGAACTCTCATATAAAGGACCCCTAATACATGGTGCTTTTTTTAATCACCTTTCTCCCATTAGATAATGTCACTTCATACATGTCATGGCCAATTTACTTTCCATTGCCAAAGTGTTTTTGTGGCTACTCCTACTGTGCTTGCCTGTTTGTCAGTCAGTGGATACTGCCCTCTCTCCATTTCTTGATGCTCCTGAACAAAACTACTGAAACTCATGTGCATGCTTGGGGATGTCACATGATTTATTAATTTTTGATTTTGCATTTTATTTATTTATTTATTTATTTATTTATTTATTTATTTATTTGAGCATGTGAAGCTGTTAGGGCACATGTGTGCCATGTGGTCCTGTAGATGTCAAGCAACAACTTTCATAACTGGGTTTTTCTTCTTCTACCTGTAACTGATGGCACGACGAGGAAACCATGGAAAGGCTACACCATGGGGAGCATACTTTTATTTATTGTAGGTATGAGAGAGATAAAAGACAGAGGCATTGGGAAGAGCTCAGAACAGAAGGGGAAAAAAGCAGAGGACTGGCAAGGTCCAGGGCTCTTTCTCCTGCAGGATTTTAGAAGTGGCCAAGAGAAGTGGAAGAAAATGGCAGAGAATAGCAAGGGAAACAGAGAAGCAGGGGTTGGGTCAGCAGTGAGGAGCTTGCTAGTTTTGTAATCTGAAATAATCTGGGAGGTAGCATAGTGGAGGAGGTAAGATGGGCCAGTGGGTCAGGATTCTACTGTAGGATTTGAAATGCCTAACAGGTATGTGCTTAGGTACCAGGGAGGCAGGAAGTTAACTTTGGACTTTCATAGGTAACTACCAGTACATGTCAAGGAAACTAGCCATTGCTGATTGTAGAAAACCATTTTACAGGTTTCCTAGCATGAGTTTTGATCAGTCCAATAGAAATCCTCCTAGGATCCTGCTTGAGCTGAGCCTAGACTTTCATTTTTGACCAAGTCAGTGGGTCTGCCCTTTTTTGGAGATACATAGGGCTTTATTCTCTTTGGCCCCAACATCACTTTATAGCAGAGAATAAAACTCAGGTCACTAAACTTGGTTAGTGACAAGTGCACTTACCTGCAGAATCAGCTTGCTGGCCCCATGTTTATGTCTTGAGGAACTACCAAATTGTTTTTTAAAGTGGGTTGCTGATTTTCCTTTCTTACCAGAAGTGCACAAGAGTTCTACTTTTTCTGCTCTCTCACACACCTGTTATTGTATGTCTATCTTATAGCACACATCCTACCATATAGGAATTGGTGCCATACTTTGGCTCTGACTTTCTCATATTTAATGACTAGTCATGCTAAAATTCTTTCAAATAACTACCATTCATTTCTATGTCATTTTGAATAACTGCATATTCAAATCTTTTGCAGAATTTTATTCTCATTGCCCTTTTGCAATTTTTCTTTCTTCTGAATATATGTTCCTTATAAAATATAATTGGCAAATTTATCCTCCCATTCTATGGGTTTTCTTTTCCCAGTCTTCAGTATATCTTTTGAAAAGAAAGTTCCTACATTCTGATGGAACTTAATTTATCTTTCTTTCCTTTTATTGCTTCTACATTTACTGTCATCGTGAGAAGTAATTAGTGGGTTCAAGGATATAAAAAATTGTACCTATGATTCTTCCAACAATTCTACAGTTTTAGTTTTTGAATTGAGGACCTTGTTACATTTGGAGATAACTTTTATATTTGTTGTAAGTTTGGGATTTATACGATTCTATCATTTATTTTCCAAATTATTATTTATCTTATTCTCTCTCTCTCTCTCTCTCTCTCTCTCTCTCTCTCTCTCTCTCTCTGTCTGTCTGTCTCGCTTTTCCTTCCTGCCTCTCTGTATGTTTTCCAGCATGCCAGGGCACATGTGTGGTCAGAGAACAACTTTTAGGCATAGCTTCTTTCATTTTACCATATGGTCCTAGTGACTGAACTCAGTTGGCTGCAAGCATCTTTATCCTCTGAGCCACCTAGACAGCCTTGGCATGATTCTTTTATTTGTTAATATCAATCAAAACATGCCTGAGCATCATTTATCAATGTGTACTTCTTTGCCTTTAGCTCTCTTCTATTGTTGACTGAATAAACAATTCTACCACTTAAATGTTTTCATTGCTAAATTTGCTACATAAAAAATTTGGAAACTGGTGTACAAATCTAGAAATCTAAACCTAACTTAACAACACAGAAAATCATTTATAAAATGAACAAATAAAATCGGAGATCATGGTATGTGTTTTACTTATGTCACAGGCTTCCCTTATTTCATCACATAAGCATCCCTGTACATGTCATAAATATTTGTATGCATAAGTTTTAGTCATTGCAATAGTTTCCATTGTAAACACTGTCTTCTTTTATTTAATTCATCTATTGCTGGGGCTCTGCAGAAATAGACTGGGTTCAGGTTCTCATTAATTTACCATTGTCTATCTGAGACAGTAGTCATGTATTTAATCTCAGACTTCCTTGATGTACACATTTGTAATGTGTGGGAAGTGCAGAAGTTTTATAGATGGGATCATGTTTAGCACTCAGTGAATACTGCACCCAGCATATAAATTCTCCCTAAAGTCTGGCTTTTACTCTGTTTTGCAATGTTATACGATCTGAAGTTAAAATAACAATAAAAGTTAAAATTCACTGAATATGCTCTAGATTTTATTTCTAAGTAATCTATGGGAAAACTAAACCCATTCCAACACCTTTAGTTCCTGTCATAAAACAGAAGAAAATGGATGAGTAACAGCACCTACCCATATTGTTGAATTTAGCTTTATACTGAAACAAACAATGACTAAACAGTAGAAATAATTAAAACCTGGTTCAGAAGAAGAAAAAGAACATCAATTTTGTATGGCATGTCTAATTATAAAAGTTTTTCTATTTTTAATTTATTATCTTAAAGGGAAGAAAAATCATATTGTATATACCTATCTCTAGTATGCTTTTCATACACTCTGAATCACATATATATTTGAATATACACACAAACATCAAAGAGAAGCTTTTATTCTGTCAACTAGCCAAGAGTACGTCAAAAGACTACATAAGTTCCCAAGGAAGACACTTACATCAACCAGACCATGAGTCAATGTCTTCATGGCCCTAAATGTTGGCTTCCTGTTTTTAATGTAAGATGCTCTCATATAACTTGCTTGATAAAAGCCAGACATTATTTCTGAACCTTTCATGAAATAGTTTACTAGTCCCTGTCTGCCAGACAATATGCATGAACATGTAGCATTAATTAGGTGGCACACTATAGACTCTTAACAGAATTTTATCAATGCAGAAAAAAAATGGCAAGAACATTAGGAAGCAAACACAAGTTTGGTATGTTCTCAGTGCCCCAAACGTAGCCAGGGAATGTGGAGGATTGGGAACACGGGCATCCTTCATTTTGGAAGAAAAGAAACCTATCATATCCATAGGAACTCAAGTTTACCACACAGTTTCCAGTCATATGTGTGCTCACAGTTCTAAGAAGTGTTGCTATAAAAGGTGATCCTGCCTTTACCCCTCAGTATAAAAAGACGAGACTTAAACTTAGCTCAAGAGCAACCTGGACTCTGGAAGAATAAGTATTATAACAAATTTAACTTGTTTACAGACATACAGTCAATAACATGACATTTTTCTTGAAGGCAACTATGATGATTTTATTTCTCATAAAATAAATGAGAAAAACATAGATTAAATTATCTTCTTTTTCTTTGTTTTTGTGTGTTTGCAGTATGTGTGTGCATGTGTATGTGATTATGTGTGTTTGATCATGTGTGCATTCACATCTGTATGGAGGCCAGAGGTCAATAGCAGTTATCTTCCACAGTTGCTCTCCATATATTATATTTTGGGACAAGATCTCTTCTCAAATGTGGCATTTACCAATTTCTACACTATCCAATGAACAATAAGGTTCTTCCAGAACTGGTGTTACATATGCACACCAGCACACCTATCTTTTATGTAGATATTGCAGATCCAAAGTCACATTCTCCCAGTTGTGCAGCCAACACTCTACCATGTGAGCCATCTGCCAAGCCCCAGGTGATGCTGTCTTGCAACAAAGGTTCCATGAGTGCAGACTCTGCTTCTCAATGCTCCTCAGAGCTTTAAAAAGACCATCTTGCTGAATAACATGGTGATACAGAAAAAGGGTTAATTTGTAATTAACCTGTGCAGCCACATTTGCAGTTACAAAGGACACAAAGGGCTGGACAAATGGCTCTCAGCAAAGTGCTTTCCCCACAAGCATGAGAATCTGAATGTGGATCCCCAGTGTCCTCGTAGAAAACAAGATGTATCTCTAGAGGAGGTGAGATGATAAGAGTTCTCAGTTCACTGGCCAGTCATTCTAGCCAGTCCATGAGCTCCAGGTTCAGTGTCTCAAAAAATTAAGCAGAGAGAAAGGGGAAGATGTACCACATTTAGTCTCCATTGTGAACCCTCATCCATACATGAGAACATATACACAAGAATAGATTTGAGCCTCCTCAAAATTATTAAGATGCTAGGGAGGAGGGGAGGGAAAGGGAACTGGGATTGACATGTAAAACAATCTTGTTTCTATTTTAAATTAAAATAAATGAGAAAAACTGTCTTTTTTAACAGTCCTCACACAGTGCTTGGTGCACACATCAAAGGACAGGCATTATAGCTACCCCAAATAGCTGACTAAGAGATTGAAAGCATGTTCTCTTGTCTTCTTTTACAGAGATTTCAGCTCATTTTGATTCTGGCAGCTCAGTTACATACATGTTTCAGGAGCCATACCCGGTGACCAAGAACACAAGCCTCTCATCATCAGCTATCTACACAGATACAGCTCCATCCAAGGAAACCATCACACTGAGTTTTGTGACAGCACATGCCCCCAGCCTCTTGCTCTTCGTCAATTCCTCTTCTCAGGATTTTCTAGCTATTCTGCTCTGCAAGAATGGTGAGTGTTGGTCACATGAAGCGACAAGGCTAGCTGAAGGAAGAGCTCATGCTCACCAGTACCCGGCAGAGTTTAGCATCTGGGCAGCCTCAGCCTCAGCCTTTCTTCTACTTTACCTTTATGAGTCATAATCAGTATCCTGGGAGAGTGTCAGTTTGCCACTGGTCTCAGACTCATTGACTGTAATTTGCCTTGATTGTGTTGTGGTGATTCTTATTATTTTTTCTGTGCTGCAATCCATTAAGTATAAAAGTTCATAAGGACATCTGAATTTCAGAAGGGCAGTTTCCACATGTATCCTGTCATTTTTTCAGCTGTGCTCTTCACTGGGGCCTGGTAAAGCACAAATAGTGACTGTACTCATAAATGGACATTGTCTAGGTCTTCCAGAGAAAGATGATGTGGGAGCTGTACCTTATGGCACAGCCCCAAACTTCTACAGACATGAATTCTTTCTATATATTGGCTGACTCATGATATATGATAGTTTCCAGTCTGAAATGGCAAGACCTGGAATATTTTACTTAGACAAAGAGTACTATTGATCAGAAATGGAATTTTGTTATTACTTTCCTTTCTTGCAATTATTACAATTAGTGATAAAACTCATGCCTTCATCGAGGGCGTTGTCCCCTGACTTAACATACATAGATTAACTTAAATGTCTTTTGAAGGCCGCAGTTCACAGATACCTCTGCTTCTTTGCTCTTGACATCCTCAGTAAAGGAGAATTTGCAAAGGAGACTTCATTTCTCAGTTGTAAAGGTATCTGTAGCTGGCATGATGTTGGCAACATAAGATGAAGATGTGGATCAGGCTTTGGAAAGAAAGTGGGCCTAGTAGATACAGGAAGGTCAGAGAAAGGACAGAAATTCTATCATACAAGAAATAATGATGATAACCACATAAGGGTTAGTAGTTGAAAGTCAAGCTTTATGATCACATATTTTTTAAAATCACACTATGCCAGGACAAAACCTGACAGTAGAGTCATGACTGATATTTTAAATTGGGATCGTACCATATACAATTGTTTGAACAAAGGAACCACTGAAACACACACACATCTCTATTACATGATCTCACATGACACTCTCCTGTGGTTCTAGCCTCTTACAACCAATTGGTAATATGACAGGATTCCAGAATTTTGGTCAACTCATCCTAACTTAAAAGTAAGCTCCAGGGTGACTGTGGTGTACCCCACTCTGTGGAAGGCAGCATGTATATGACCCTGTCTACACCTCAGGTGGGAAGTACACCTTTCTATTAGTTTGGGGTATTTTTTCTGTTTGTTCTTTGCCTTATCTTTATTTCTCACAGTGTACTACATATGACTTGAATATAAAGAATGATTACCCTGAAAGTTATAATGAAATACCAGCAAGTGTGTAGGATGAACCAGCCTAAAGGACAAAAATAATAATAGGCAGCCTATGAAAATGCTACAGATAGCATTCATTCTGAGACCAACATAAAGAAAAAAAATAAAATATGGATAGGCATGAAAGAATGCAAAGAGAAGACAAGAATGTAGAGGAGAAGGAAAAGGAAGAGGAAGCAGGAAAGGAGGGAAAAGATGCAGAAGGAGAGGACGATTGGGAAGTTTGATTATTTTTCAAGCCCATGGGCTATTTGGTAAAACTATTCACTAGACTTCTTAAAGTTGATGGCCAAAAAAGGACAATATATCAGACCTTCAGCTTTGCCATGTCAAGCTTTCAGTGGTATTAAGTTCCTTGTCATTAGCAGTTTTCAGATAACAATTCAATGATTATTTGCCAAGGAAATTATAATAATTTGAGAAATAGGTGAGCGACAAAATAATAACCGGCAAGAGTTGAGTTTCTTCCTAAGCCTTAGATTTTGTGATTCTTTGTTCTTTCCTTGTACCATCTTCCATGAATATTTCTTTCTGTTAAGGCTTCATTTGCAGACATTGAAATGATCCTTGAGAAATTAAGAAGAATTCATGTCTTCAGCATGTTCCTAGTATATTCACAGCATTAAGCCATTGACCTGATTACCAGTGGATCAGGAACCAGGATCATTTTAATGGAATTTGGCTATATTAGGTTGACAAATGTGCTTCTGAGCTCAAAGCAGTGGATCACACCTGGAAATGGAGGCAGGAGGACTAACAGTCAAGAATAACTTCATCTTTGTAGCATGTAAAAGACCAGCCTGGGCCACACGAGATTCTGAAGAAAGACAGAGAGAGAGAGAGAGAGAGAGAGAGAGAGAGAGAGAGAGAGAGAGAGAGAGGGAGGGAGGGAGATGTGGGGAAGGATAGGAGTAAATTTTGAGGTGGGAGAATCCTCAGGAGACACAGGTCTGGGTTTCTGAGTCTCAGGCAACTTGGCAAATGAAGAAGAGGCTTTAAATAGAAGCAGCATATATGGAAAGGGGGGCACTCTAAGTTTACACTTGACCTCTACATTTCATTTTATTTCTGTATGCATTAGGTAGGCATATATAGACACAGATGCACATAGAAGCCAAACGAAAACCTTTCCTGTGATCCTCAACAATGCCTTCCATTTCTTTGAGAGATGGTCTCTCATTGGCTATGAGCTCACAATTAGGACAGTGGGCTGGTGTATGAGTGCCAATATTCTGTCTGTCTCTACCTACCAGGTGCTGAGATTATGTACATGCCAACACACCTGGTATCAAACTCAAGTCCTTAGGCTTGTAGAGTAAGTTCTCTATTAACAAAAATATCAACACAATTTTACTGAAAAACTATTCTCCCTTTCCCATAATACCAACATGTTTTTCTTCAAAATTGTCATGTGACAAATATTCTCAGAGCTCCTTCCACATGGCAGGAATGATTTAGTATACCAGAGAGACATTAAGAATCTGCTTTTCAGCCAGAAACATATATTAGTATCAGCTTCTCATAGGCATAAGGTTTGTACAGCTTGAGTACAGTTAGACAATCTGGCAAGAAGACTGTGGATATTAGGTACATGGAGAGAACAAATTTACCATTCATTCCAGCAGAGAAAGTCACAGAAAATTCCATGAAAAGAGAATTTTCAATCATGACTGGTAAGTCAGTATTCTGTTGGTAAACAACATTTAACAAGAACATTTTAATTGTTCTTTCCTCATTCTTTATGTTATTCTCACCGTATATATTAAAATGTGTGCATGTGCACCTGTATGAATTATTTTCCTTTCCTTTGCTCTGAAAAATTGTACTAATAAAGCGATTCAAGAAGAAAGAGTCATAGATTGAGGGAAAGAATGGTGGCAAGGAGCTGAAGGTAGCAGGAGGCAGAGGGAAATTAATGCTGTTGTTCAGCTGACTTCCTCCTTTGTCTCTAGTCCAGGACTTCAGGCCATGGAAAGGTGCTGCCTACATTTAGGTAGGTTTTCTGACTTCAGTTAACCTACTCTGGATAAACCCACAGAGGCATGGACCGAGGCTTCCCTCTTTTGTGATTTTAGATACTGGTGACAGCATTTGCCATCACACTGTCTATCTATGTACCCCTGATGCAAATATTTTAATTGGTCTTTTTGATTCCTTGCTGTTTGAAATAAACAAGTGAAGCTAAAAGATACACAAATAAAGCCATCAATCTACACTGAATTTCCTTCAGTATAAAATCCACATGATACTCCAGGGTCACCTTCCCTTCGTGGTTATTCAGCTGTGTCTGGGATTGAATGATTTGTGTGCCTTTGCTTCTTCTATCAATTTTGTGGGAGCATATAAATTTATAAGGTTCACAGTCTGAATTTCTGATTGCCCATACCTCAAAAGGAATAATTATGACCTGAGATACTTTGTATTTTGTATGTACTAGCTCAAGGGAAATAGAAAGAAGAAAGGATCATGACAGAAAGTGTCTTCAAAGTGCAAAACCTTATAGTTGCAACACAGGGTCAAGTTGACAGTAGGATGTCCTCACTGCCCTGCTTCCTCTCAAGGAAGACCTTTGGAGGTCACTGCTTCCTCTTGTCACCCACCTCTCTGACACCAGTATATGCTTGAGTTCCTCTGGGCAGAGGTAATTCTGATGAACGGAACTGGAGAAGCATGCCCCAGAATGTTACTTTCTTGGGCTCATTTGGCCAGAACACTCCAGTCTCTGGGACCTCTCTATCTATTGAGTTTCCAGGCTAGGCTTGATTGTATCACTGCATAACTGTCTGACCTTTAAATAATTTCTTACTTCCATTACACAATCCATTTCATAATAATGTGGCTGTGACCCACTGTGACCTTTTATCCATGGCCATGAGTGCTCCTCAAGGGTAAGATATGTCCAGTACCTTACTAACCCACAGTGCTAAGTGGTGGGTCTGAGTCAATGAATAAAAACATGTGGGTAGGATGTGATATGAATACTTGTTCATATTTCTATTCTATTTATTGTAATCAATGCTTTAAATTTTTGGTGTGCTCCTAAGTATCTAAATATTGCTTAGATATAATACTATGTAATATGAACAGAATTTTGCCACTACTTCCCAGCCTAGAAATTGAAGTCGTGATTTCCCCTCCTTCTGTTATGGTTAGATTTGTAGTAAGAGTAATTATGTTAAAAGAGGTCATGGAGGTCAGAGTCCTGATTCCTCTGAAGACACTGGAGGACTTTATCTCCTCTCTTTCCATGGCATGTAAGAGCAGAATTGGAAAGTCTGCATTAACATGCAAACAAAAGAGACCTCTCTAGGAGGAAAGGCTAAACAGCCTTATGTTTGATCTCCAGATGCTAAAAGTGTAAAAAAAAAATCATATAGCTAGGCTAAGGGTTACTCAGAGAATGACATTTTATTTTAATCAATTGGGTACAGATAAAGTAAAATAATGGATATATGTACTTCATAGACAAGAATTTACAAAGGATTTAATCACCTTATCGATAGAAGTAATAATATATGAATTATTAGCTTAATATTGTATTATCAGAGCATGAACACAAAGGCTAATGTTTAGGACATTTGATTTTAAAGAATAATTAAACTAGGAAATGGAAAGTGCCCAGAGCCTAGAGGGTGAGCACTTTATGGGCAGAAAATTACTAGAGGAAGGAGAAAAATAATATTATTGGTAATCTTAAATCCGCTGGCTACCATTTCAGAGGGAGAGCAGATTTATCTATGCAAAAGCATGAATGCAAGATCATTTAAGAATGACTTCTTTTTCTTTTCCTTTTTTTTAATTCAAATTAGGAACAAGCTTGCTTCACATGTCAATCCCTTCTCCCTCTCCCTCTCCTCTCCCCCAACTCCCCAACAGCCACTCACCCCATCCCCCCTCTGCTCCATAGGTAGGGAAAGGCCCTTAATGGGGGCTTCCCTAAGTTTACTACATCATCATGGGTTGGGCCTGGGCCCTGCCCCATGTGTCAGGGCTGAGAGAGCATCCCTTCATGTGGGATGGGATCTCAAAGTCCCTTCTTACACCAGGGAATACTACTGATCCACAACCAGGGGGCCCATAGAGTGCCAAGGCCTCCTCATTGAATTCCACATTCAGTGGTCTGGATCATTCCCGTGCTGGCCTCCCAGACAGCAGAATGGGGTCCATGTGCTCCTCCTTGTTCAGGTTAGCTGTTTCTGTGGGTTTCACCAGCCTGGTTTCATCCCCTTTGATCTTCATTCCTCTCTCTCTGCAATTGAGTTCCAGAGTTCAATCCAGTACATAGCTGTGGATGTCTGCCTCTGCTCCCAGCAGCCACTAGATGAGGGCTCCTCATGCTCCCAATTAGCTCAGGAGATCCTGCTCTTTCCCATTCTCCTGGATCCATGAATTTTTCTCTTAGAGTCCTTGTTTCCTACTTCCCTTGGTGATGAGGATTGTAGGCTGGTAATTCTTTGCTCTACATCTAAAATTCATATATGAGTGAGTACATACCATGTTTGTCTTTTTGTGACTGGGTTACCTCACTCAGGATGTTTTTTTCCAGTTCCATCCATTTCCCTGTGAATTTCAAGATTCCAATGTTTTTTCTGCTAAGTAGTACTCTATTGTGTAAATGTAACATATTTTCTCTATCCATTTTTCACTTGAAGGGCATCTAGGTTGCCTCCATGTTCTGTCTATTACAAACAAGGCTGCTATGAACATGGTTGAACATATGTACTTGTTGTGTGAACATGCATTATTTGGGTATATGAACAAGAGAGGTATTTCTGGATTTTGAGGTAGACTGATTCCCATTTTTTTTGAGCAACTGACATACTGACTTCCAAAGTGGTCTTATAAGTTTGCATTCCCACCAGCAATGGAGGAGTGTTCCTTTTTCTCCACATCCTCTCCAACATAAACTGTCATTGGTGTTTTTGATTTTAGCCAAAGAATGGCTTTTTTTCTAAGGCCTTGTGAAACATACCTTCTAAAGAGAGGCGGGGTGATTAGCAGCGGGGATAAAAATCACGGAAAAGTGTATGTGAAGGATGAATAATCTTGTGTACTGCTAGACCTTACCATTTAAGCCCCAGTCAGTAGATAAAGTTAAATGTGGTATAAACTCTATGTGTTTCAGTCGTGTTGAGTGTGGTGCTACTTGTCAGTAAAAGCCATCATCAAAGAAAACCATAAAAGGGAGAGTAGAATCTTCTGAATCAGTCTCCTAAGTCCTTGGACAAAGAACACTAATCAAAGGCTTATATAGATATGAAGTTAATGAAATATCAGAAATAAGTAACTCTCCAGACACCTATTGAGTGTTTTATTTGTCTATGAGGGATGCAGGCTAAATGCTGCTGTTTCAGAGACTTGAAGGGTGAACTCATTTCCTCATGGTGTATGAAGACTTGGAGTACAAAGTCATGTGCTGGCTGACAGATCTGTCGTCTGCTGGGAGTACTTCTGTTAGGTTGACCATCTTTTCTACTTGTGCTTATGCCTTTACATCATAGGGAGGTAAAGAAGGGAAGGGGAGGGAGCAATAGTGAAAGAGCAGGAGAGGGTTGTTGTGTGTGTGTGTGTGTGTGTGTGTGTGTGTGTGTGTGTGTGTGTATTCAGGGAGAAAGAGAAAATGGGAGATTTCTGAATCCTTTTACGTCTTTTCTTTGAAGGACGTTAATCTTGTAAGATCAGGGTATGTCCTTTATTACATCAGTTTGTTATTGAGAAAATTAGCCTTCCATCTTTAGTTTCTTAGTCTCTCTGATGAAGGTAATCAAGATTGGGCTCAAAAAGAAGCTCAGGGGTAAGTTTCTTAGAGTTTAAAACAAAACTCCAAAGCAGGTAAACTTACTGCAGCTTCCCAGAGGACAGAGACAAAGAAGAAGAAAGAGCCATGCTGTTGGAGCTAGGCATGGAGAATGGCCACATGGCAAAAAGAAAAAAAGGAAGGAAGCACAGAATATCAGTAAAAGCCCAAATGGGCTCTGGACAGCATCTGGAAGGAAGGACAGAAGATAAGACAAAAAGAAGAGATACAATAGTCATGAAAGAAGGCACACCTAACAGAACCTCAGGACAATTTTGCAACTACACTGAAGAATTCTGAGAAAGGTGCATTATACCATTAAAAGATTAGTTATCCTTTCTACCTCTTTAGCTTGGCTTAGTGTGAGCCAGCCTTCTGGGTAGGGTGGTGGTGTTGATCCTTTAAACAGGTGATTGGCCAGCCCATTTAGGTGAACTCTTGGAGAGGATGCAGTTGTATGTCTCCATACAGAGGTAGATTCTTTCTTAATGTAACAACTGATCTTAATTATCATCTCCAAATGTAGCCACATTGACTGTTAAGCTTCAACATATATATTTTATTGATACTACCTAAAATGTACTAGATACTTATCTATGTATATGTAATATAAAAATTAATAGATTAGTATTGACATTTAGAAGATTCATGAGATAAAGAATCATGTTTGATTCATTTTAATAACATCATCAAAGAGCAAATCAGCTTAGCTCACAGAGTGTTCTCTCATTGAAATATGAACTCTGCCTCTATTAATATAGTCACACAACTAGCAAATGCAGGAAGTCCCCATAGAGTCCATGAGAAGATTTTGTAACCAAACACAATTGTTTAGCCTCTTGAGGCCTACAGAGCCAGAAAACAAGATAAAAAGTATGAAACATCAATATACATCAAAGATAGTGAGAAATATTTTATTCTAGAGCCAGCTATAGTGACCATGGTCATAGAACACAGAGTAACAGTGTATTCAGAGAATATAGATTTAGGATACCTCAAATATTACATTCCAATATGGTAGCAGTTGATGAAGATTTTTGTCATAAAAGAACAGTGCAATCATGAATTAAGGCACTTCTCAAATATATTTGGGAAATATTAGGTAGGAAGTTTATAGCATATACTAGCTGAGAACACTCAGCCTCTTGGCTAGTGAGATCTTAAATAAATATATCCCAAAAGTTTTCACTAGTCAGTAATAAAGACATTAGCTCTGACACAAAGATAGGTGAGTGATGACTCTGAAGGGTGTTAAAGATGGCTGTATGAAGCAAGCTTGTTCCTAATTTGAACTAATAAAAGAATAAAATAAAATAAAATAAAATAAAAGATGACCAAAACATAGCATGTGTAGGTTCCAGAAGGTATACTTCTTCTGTAGAACTGTTTTCACAGAGCAAAGATTCAATATTCCAGCAAGTAATTATCTACTCAGCTCCCTGCAGAGAAAGAAAGGGTTTGGGGGATAGACATGCATACTCATAGAGGCGACTCGTTATACAGTAGCTACAGTTTCCTGCTCAAATTCACATGTTCAAACATCCAGCAGAGACAAACACTTTCAGACAGAGCATTTAGTGTTAGGATTAGCAAATCTTGCCACATCAGGATTTTTAAAGAGAGTCAAAATGACCTGGCAATCTTGGATGACTCCTCACAAGTTTCTCCAGAACGTCTCAGGCAAAAAAGGACAATCTGAGGGTCCATGTACACTTATTTAAAGAAGCAGCAATGTCCTCAAAACTCCAGCTGCCAAGGGGTAGCAGTGTCACAAGATTTCAGCTGAGTGACTCTGGGGAGAGAGTATGTCTGATTCCTGGTGTGTGAAAGAACAAAGGCCTGCAAGTGAACTGGGCAGGAGCAGAGGAAGAATTGAATATCATGGATCCTCAGAGTTTCCTCTCTGAAATTCCATTTGGCCACCACAGAGCGGGAGTCTGGAACTCCACTGTGTCTGTTGATCTGCTATTCTGTGGATCTATTTCCTAAAAGCTACTAGATCTTCTCACTCTGTACTTTCCCAGTTTAAAAACTCTCAAGAAATGTTCTTAGAACTGAAAAATTGCTTGTTTGTTTTTTTTTAAGTAAGGTTGCTTTCTTATCACTAGTGTGAGCCTCTAATTATTATCTTCCCTTGTGCTGTTCAGTTGTTTGAAAAGGGGGAAGGAATGCTCCAGGTTCCCTTTGTTTTCATCTGTAGATTTGGGATAATAGTGTTGGTCAAGGGTCTTGAGGAAGGTTTGGGGGATTAATGAGTCCTGTTTGTAAACAGTTTGCAGGACTCAGATGAAAGATGAAGGATAAATACAAAATAGGGTTATCACAGAATCCACCAAAGAGCTGGCTGCACACTGAACCACCTGGATATTTTTTGTTTTTTAATGCTGGGGTAGAGAGATTAGGAGATTGCTTGTAAGTTTAACTCTTGGACTAGACCTCTAAATAGAAGTTTAAAAATTAAGGCGATATTTACCACCTGTGTAAAGAAAGCCTTTCTCAGCCGGGCATTGGTGGCACATGCCTTTAATCCCAGCACTCGGGAGGCAGAGGCAGGCAGATCTCTGTGAGTTTGAGGTCAGTCTGGTGTCCAGAGAGTGCCAGGATAGGCTCCAAAGCTACACAGAGAAACCCTGTCTTGAAAAACAAAAACAAACAAACAAAAAAAGCCTTTCTCAGGTAAAAGGCATGTTGTTATTCTTCCTGTAGCACTTTACCTACAAACTCTTGCTTCTTGGGATGGTAAAGAGATTCTACAGAAGGTGCTAACTAGGGGCACATTCTTTACAGTGCATTTTCTTTTGTGCAGCAAGTATGCCTTGAATGGTTATTAATTTCTTCTAGTTGTAAGTTGTTCGAAATGCACTTGCACTTTTTTTCTCCGGCTTGGCTCCTCAATGCCTTAGCATGTGTTTGTATTCTGTCCTCTTCCTTCTGTGATTATGTGAGCTTATCTCCTGTGACAGTACTTTTCCTCCCCAGGCTTGTTTGAGGTTTCATGGAATTTGTATGTTTTGTGGAGAACATTATATTTGCTGCCTCTATCCACTCCATCCCTGATGATACTGTTCTTGATGATATAGGTTGTGGCTGAGTACTTAGAGGCCTCTTACTTAAGAATGTAATGAAAACATGAAGAGACTGCCAAAAATCAAAGGAAACTACCCCGAGCAAAGGAGTGTACAGGTTAGAAAGAAATGAACTGTTGCATTTGACAGAGGGCCACATAAGTGAAGAGAGTCGAGCACCACAGGTAACTCTCTGAGGTCTTTTTTTGTGGATTTTAAGGAGAGAAAGGGTAGTTTCTAAGTGTCATAGTTTGGGGTGCTATTTTGATTGCTATGTTAAATTATATGATCATTTTTCTACTCTGACTATCCCATTCCCATAATGCATCAGATTTTAATCATATACATTCTTGGTTATACATATGTGTAAGGTGGTAAATAGAGGGTTCTCCCTAAAACTTTAGACAACACAGATTTGCCTTGTTACACATAAACTCAAAACCAGTTAAGACCAAATCACAGAATATGATTGAATAGAATTTGTCTAAGTTTTAATATTCCATGAGGCAAGATGAATCTTAGTGCATTGGTTAGAGAGGGGTGTGTGCAACTGGATGCAGGTGGGTCTGATGCTTCAGACCAATTGCTCTGGGAATTGCTCAGAGTAGGGGGAGGATGCACACTGTACTCTTAGGTACGTATCTCAGGCTGCCATGTATTATTGTTAGAAGGGTAGTGTGTGTAGGCAGAGCTAAACTAGGTCTCTGGCTGCTAAATTGTTCTTTATGTTGGCCTACCTTAATGCCTCATTTAAGAGACATTTGCTTAAAAAAGGGTTCAGGTTGAAATTATGGGCAAGAATATAAGAGGGTAAAACCCCCATTAAAACATTTTAGAAAAATGTTGCTAGCATAAAATAATAAAAGACTGCCACCCAGCTACTATACTTTGTAATTATACTGTGGCACACACAGATGTACAAAGAAATCTGGAGGAAAGAAAACTTCTCCATTGGTGCCAATTTTTGTCACACATGTTCTAGGGCACAGCTATAGCCCTTGGCAGTGAGAACAGCCAGCACAGTCTAACAATCCTGGTCAAACTAATATATTGCAGTAGACTAAATCAAGGGCAAATCTTCTAAGAACAAGTGATTTCAGTATTAATAATAAGACTTAGCAGCATTGCTGTTCAGACAAACTGCATATAAAAATGCAAAGCCCTGTTTAAACATGGATAGATGTACAAATTTATCAATATCTATTTTCACACCTCCAAAACTACACATAGAAATTTTAAAAATAATTCAAAATGCCAGAGTCGTAAAGGACAAAGAGACTAGACGACAGATAACGGTAGGATAGAAATGTCTACACACTATTGGAATTTTAAGACTGGAGAACAGATAGAGGAGAGGGGTAGCCCCCTTCAAGGCTATGCTGAAGGCAAATTCATGGGAACAGGACCCACTGTCACTGGTAGTCTCTGCTAGGACCTGGTGTTTAGGAATTCTCGACATTTTATTCAAAGATGTGAAGTCATGTACACAAACAGTAAATTAGCAAGAGATTTAATTTAAAAAGAAGTAAAAGTACAACCCAAATAGTGTGGAAAAGAATAGTGAGCTTGAATGGGATTTATTCAAGAGATCCTGCTCACTGTCTGAGCTTCTTTTTGTAGGTTCAGGAAGAGGAGGAGGAGTTGGTTGCTAGGGATAGCATGTGGGTTGTTTTCTATTTCTGTTGATAGGCTTGGGTTATATAAGCCTCTGTTCCTTGCACACATCCCTTCCCATGCTTCATCTAATTTTAGTCATATGTATGCCCATCATGCTTAGCCATAATATAGTAAATAAGGGATTTTCCTTAAAATTATCTTGCATTGTTGTGTATGCATTCAAATTTTGTATAATCTGCATTAGTGAGCTGGCCTAAGCTCTGGGATATGCTTCACAATGTGTTTGGCTACACAAGGGCAATTACTGAATTCATTCAGGGAACTCCATTGCTTCATACAAGGTGTGTTTTCAGCTCTAAACAAGTGGAAGCCAACCTACTAAATGCATCGTTGGGAGAGGGCTGTGTATAGCTTAACCTAAGCAGGTTCTAGGCATACCTGCCTCACTATAGCTACTTATCATGGTACTGCTCAGTTTACCCTTGAGCCTGGGCTTGAACAACTAATGGGGGAAAATCAGATGTTGATTGTGAAGAGAGATGTCGACCTTCAGTCAAATTTTCCTTGAACAGGAAGAGAGACAAGAGGTCTCATTTCACCTTCAACTTTGACTTATCTTTGGTTTATAGAAATTAAAACAAAGATTAGCCAGAAGTGAAGTCTCACTGTAGATGCAACCACAAACAGACATGCAGTGCACTCTGCACAGTGAATTTGGGGACCCAAGCCCAACTTTACTGACTTTCCTTCTTCAATGAAGATAAAAAGAACATTCTTTCACAGAATGAACAGTTTTATGAAAAACATACATGATATCTTCATGTTTGGAAATACCCCATTGAAAATCAATCTCCCTTGTGACAACCAACCAATGATCCCCACTCAGCAACAAGCTGAGCCTACATATCTGATTTTCAGTGTCTCAATAATCTGTGTAAATAAGAAAAAAACCTCTGTGTCCATAAACCTTCCCAGATGAGAAATAAAATAACCAAATTAACGAAGCAAGGAATTCATAAATAGAGGAACATAAAGCCAACATGTAGGAGGGACTGTGGAGATGACTCACCTGCTCAAGGAGTGGGACCAGATCTCTCCTCCACCACTTAGGTAAAGTCCTGGCCCATGGCATCATAGGACTGTAACCACAGTGCTGGAAGGCAGAGACAGGTGGATCTCCAGATGTCATCAATCAGTTTTGCTATTTGATGAACACCACGTTCAAAGACAAACCTTGTACAAAATAATAAGATAGAGGAAAGTAGTAGAAGACATCAACTTCAGACATTCCTGTACATGTAATATATGTGCATACAGGCCAAAAAAAGTAACACCCACATGAATGTGTGCATATAACACACAAACATCTTTAAAGAGATAGGAGAATATATAACTCTATCAACCATAATCTATTAAAATAAAAATCAGAGATAATGAGAAAAAAGTCTTGGCAAGTAGAATAGATGAGATTTTTAAGTTGAGGAATTTGGAAGATATAATCTGAAAATTTGCCCAGGGAATTAAACAGTAATGAAGGGGATGGAGGGAGTGGAACAAGAAAGGAAATTGTACGTTTAAAACAGGATGTCTAATGTCTTTAGTGATTTTCAAGATAAAATATCAGGTGTGGAAGAAGGTTTTAGCAAACATGTTATTGAAAATACTTTATAAAATTAAAAGGAGAAAAATTGTATTCTTATACAGCTCAGTGAGTAAAACAAAGACCTATCAAGATTCTAAAGACAGGTGATTAGGAGTTGAGCTAGAATAAAAGTTCTCAAGGAAAACTTTGGTTCCTTGAAGATGGTAGAAGAACTATTTCCATAATTATATGTCACCAAGGGTAAAAACAGAATAGAAGTTCTCAAGGAAAACACTGGTGCTTTGGAGATAGTCCAAAAACTATATCCACAATTATAAATCAAAATGATTTCCAAGCTGGAGTTATAGATTTTGTTAAATTATCAGTGAAGTGTGACATTGCTGCTTGAGCCTTTCTAAGGACATTTATTGAGAGGCTCCCTTACAAGTGTCGTATTTTCCCCCAAGTAGCCTCTGGAAACCACAAATAATTATTGTGGCACACCATTCTGGAAGAACCTAGAATTGGCTTTGTTGGAAAATACTAGCTGTGGTCTCGAAAGTGATCACACCCTTGTCCTGAGCCGTTGGAATCTGAAAGGCCCCAGGTCTGCTTCCAAACAGCCTCCTGTGTCTGCTCACCGAGGCTTTCAGCTCCTTGCTTTTTAGTAAGGTTGATCCGAAATGGCAGCTCTGTCCCATAGAGGAAAGCAGGACAGAGGACACCTGGCAGAAATGGAGAACAGTTAGTACACTATAGAATGTAATGACATAGGACTGAACAAAGGGGTGAAGGAATTATCAAACTGCCATAGAAGCAGTCTGCTGCCATGTGCCTCACTAAAAATGCATAGAAAGTTTTGATGGGATAGCTCAGTGGGTAAAGTACTTGTCACCAAGGAACACATTGAAAAAAACTGAGCAAACTCTACCCTCCTCTCCCCTCTCTTCCCCCGTGTGTGTGTGTGTGTGTGTGTGTGTGTGTGTGTGTGTGTGTGTGTGTGTGTGTGTGTGTGTGTGTGTGTGTGTGTGTGAACAGCCAGAAGACAATCTAGATGCCTTTCCTCAGGAGTTGTCCACTATTACGATAAATCTTTCTGCCAAAAGCGACCCGAGTTCTATCGCCACATTGGCAGTCTCCGCCAGCCTCCTGAGTTCTGCCCACTGCATGGATGGACAAAATAATACACAGACTTACATTACAGGTACAAATGCTGCTTGGCCAATGACTAGGATTCTCATCTGTTAAAACAATCTTAATTATCATAAATCTATATATAAGACTTATCGGACACCTTCCATTGGTGTCCCTCCTTGCCGGTGAATCACATTGTGCCACTGGAAGAAGAGCGAAGGGGAAAAAGGGCACTCTCCTTGCTTAAATATGAGTCTCCTGGGTATGTCACTTCTTGCCTGGATCACCACTTCTCTACTACATTTCCCAGAATCCTCTTTGACTCCTAGTCCTGTGTAACTTTCTGTCTTATTGGCCAAACTACTTTATTCAATAATCAATAAAATGAACATAAACAGTACATTCCCCATTAGTCCACCTTGATTTTTGTTGAACTTTTCTTTTGTTCTGGAATTTGCTGGCTTGGCTATGTGGTGGACTTGTCAACCTAAGAGATCTGCCTCTCTCTGACATCTCAGTACTGGGATTAATAGTGTACTACAACACCTAGCACTTTTACCCAGTTTCTGAGAGTTGAACTTAAGTCCTTAAGCTAGTTGAAAATACCTTACTGACTGAACCATATCCCCAGCTCTCAAACAACTCCTACTTCAGTCATTTTTGTTTTGCTCTAGGTAGCCTAATGTTGGAATCAAATTATCACCGTAGCATTTAGTGGTTTTTCTGAACTATATATGTGTACATTATAAATTCACTTTCTATTCTGACAACAGCAGTCTTTGGAAAATTCATATATGTTGAGGCCACTCCTTTCCCATAGCACTCCCTTGTCTCTGGTTCCATCTCAAAGCTTCTTCCCTCCCAGATTCTTGCTTTCCAATGACATCTGTGTTCTTAGTATTCATATATCTAATCAGACTCTGTACTTGCATTCACTCCTTTGTGAATTTGTATCACTGAGTCATCCTATTTTGTTTCCCTTGAGTCTTTGTACATGTGGCTGCTTTTGTTTGAAGCTTCCTTTCCATGATCACCACCTTTTCTTCCAATAACATGCTTGTGAAGATTCATTTGAATGAGAACACTCCTTTGTCTTACCTCAAAGGCTGAATTGGGTGTCCTCCTGAAGCACTTGCTTAGTATCCATTATACAAGTGGACAGAAGCTTCTGGCTTCATCCACTGTGAAGATACTTATTTAGTAACTCACTACCACTGACTTAGCATGTCAGAGAGCTCAGAGTCCATGTGGGATAAACAGGCCACTGTTAGAGCAACTTTACTGATGAAATTTTCAACAGTGTCAATAAACATCAGAATATGTTTATTATCAATACACATATGTTCTAGTGTTGCACTGTGCCAGTACTCACTATCATCTCATAGTGCAGTAAAGCTTGCCTAATATTCAAGGAAAGCAATGCAGCTAGTCAACAACCTTACTTCAAGGTGTGGAGCAAAATAAATTAGAGGAAAAGCTTCTAAAGTTTACAGACAATGATGAAAATGGATTGCAGTCATCCTATCCCTGCTAATTTTGATGAATGTTCATCCTCTCAATGTACATTAAAGATTCATGGAGGGAATGCTGTATTTAATTCAGGGCTGGGGAGATGCATCAGTTGGTATTGAATGGGCTTACAGTGTAAGCATGGGATCCAGAGTTCAGCATCCCAGAACCCGCATAAAATCACTTAAACATGAATGTGCACAGATGTATAATCCCAGTGCTACTGACGTAAGATAAGAGTTGAACACAGAAGACTCCATGGAATGTCACAAACCTACTATCCTGGTAAATGCATCACAGAATAAGAGATCCTGCCTCAAACAATATGGAAGGTGAGGACCAATACCTGAAAATATCCTCTGACCTCTGTATGTATACTGTGGTATGTTTGCATCTGCACACACAGAGACAGCCACATACATACATACAAAGACATTAAAATAATAAGGGTGGGCCAATTTCAAGTGCATGTATATACTACATTATAGGAAAGACAGAAAGGAAAGTATGTTGCTTCTTGTGATACATAGGTTTTGTGTGTGTGTTTGCATTGCCCTTTTCAGGAGGGAGCTCTAAAACAGTGGAGATCAAATTGGACGTTCAAATAGATCATTCAAATGAAAGAAGAGCAATAAAATTCAAAGAAACAACCCACATAATTCCCTTCTGAAGGTCTTGACTCCCCACTCTCCTAGCAATAACTAAGTAAGCCTGGTTGTCCTGTAACATAGGCCAGTGACATTTGTCAGGCTTTTCAATAAATTGGCAATGAAAGTCTAAATCCTTGCAAGGTGAGAGATAAATTAGCACACTGTCAAAGGTACTGGAAAAACGCACTGCTTGTTTCGTAGCTGAAATATTTTTTGATAAAGTAATAATCCTCCCATAATCTCTCCCCAGCTTTAAATAACAGCCCATCTCTGTGCTCCAAGTTTAATTTTGTTGGCTGCCCTTGTCTTACAAATATATTTAGTGGAGTCTGAAATATCATTTCATGCTGAAAGCTGAAGCTTTTGTCCTGGCAGAGTGGAACAAAGGCAATAAATCAAGGACAGAGTGAAAAGGAATAGAAACGGGTTATCGGAAACTTATTTCCCCAGAGTGGACCAGCTTTCTCCTCACGCCTGCAGGTGTACTGCATCAGGCATGTTTTCCTGCTAAGTGCCTATGTTGTAAGGATATTGACTTACAGCCACACTGCACTCTGCCTGGCAATGCTCCAAGTGTTTTAGATGCATGTGTGGGAACACCATGCTGCAAAGAGCATCCCTAAATATCTGAGCCTCACTCTGCTTTCCTTTCTCTTCTTGTTTTCTCCTCTGTGAGAAGAATCCTGAGCTGCCCAACCTCATTTTTTCCACTGCTTTTCTATTTTTCTGTATGAATAATAAAGCATTCACAAGGGTGTAGGGTCACTAAAAGTTTCCAGTTATAAAACCAGGACTTGTGATTGGCATGGTCTATGTTTGGTAAGTTGGTTACTCTGAAGAATGTATTATTTAAAAGAGAAGTTAACCTGTCTTTCCTGTATCTGTTTGGTTTTCACACAGTTGGTATCTTGATGGTGTTGCATTAATGTTTCCTACAAAGTTACAAACACATTATGACTCCAGGCAGACATCAACAAACCTAAGTACAATCACAGAAATGTTCAACTTGACAGACCAATGACTTTGTAAGACCTGCTTACAGAGAACAGGCAAAAGATTTCTTGCAGAAGCATGAATGACCCTTAAACAGTTGCAGTGACCCCTACATAGCAGCATCATTACAAATGCTCCTCCTCTCACTAAACAGTTACATCACTACAAAGTCACAACCCTCCATAGATGGTGACATTAAAGAAACATCATCTTGGAGACGTGCTTTTAATAAATCTTCCTATCCCCATATACTCTAGCACCTCAGGCAATCACTCACAGCTGGGAGAAGGAAGAGCAACAATACCTGGAATCTTAGGTGAGGGTCCTCTAACTCTCTAGTATGCAGTCTGCCAGGAAATATCAGGAGATATATTACCATCATCATAGACCTAGTTGCCACCTAGTTATCCTGAACTAATAGTCATGGATACTGGCGTGATTCTAAGATAGCATCCTATAATGGCAAGAATCAAAAGTGACATGTAACAAGTTCTTAGTCTTGACTGGCAACTTGATGGAAACACATCATTGGGCATGGATATGATAAATTTTCTAGATTAGCTTAATGGTTAGGGAAGACTCATCTTAAATGTGGCTAAAATATGGGTAGTATCACACTATGTGCTTTCTATACAAAGAAGAAAATGAACTGAGCCCAAGAATCTATCTCTCTATGCTTCGACTGAGGACACAAAGCTATAGGCAGCTTCATTCTCCAGGTCTTATTTATCTCTGAGTATGAGAGACTTACTCTTTAACTGTGAGCCAAAATAAATGTTTGCTTTTTTTAATTGTTTTGATTAGATACTGTGTTTCTGCAATGGATGAACTAATAAAGCATGTAAGGAAAATTTATATAGACTCCTGATTTCATGAGTTAAAATCCAGGTATCATCTGCCCTGTGGACACAAGGAATCCTCTGTTAAAATTGTTTTCTCCAACCTCCAGTAGGTTGCTGTTAAGAAATCAGTTCCTTGGTCTTATAGCCAGTTTCCATGGTAGGCAGAAAGATTGGAGAAGCCAGTGGTGGTGGTTGACTCCAAGGAAGCAGTGTCCTGAGACGCAACAAGAATGATGCACAAATGAGCACTTACTTGTGTCATAGAAACAGAAAAGTGTATCTGATGTCCAGCTAGAATCATCATTCCTATTGACCAGCACTCATGGTTCTGTAAGGTTCTAGGCATGCTACTGGAGGGTAATATATTATTAATGCCTTTCTCACATAAACTGTGACAGCATGTGTAATAGTGACATAGGTTCAAAACAGAAAAAAAAAAACATTGCTAAGAAGTGGTCATAAAGTTACAACCTTAACCAAGAAGTTATTTGCAATTGATGTAAAGAGAGAAAGGAAAAAAATCAGTGCTATTCAATGGATTGTCACTGAGTTTCAACAATATTCAAAGGCATATTTCATGCTCAGTATAGTTCATCAACAAAAAATTGACTCTTCCCCACTCCTGTGTCTGTGAGAGAGATGTACTTTTTAATTTATTTATTTTATTTGTTTTTGTCTTATTGGCTTTCTTTTTTTAGTTTCTCTGACTTCACTTTTATTTTTGCTTATTCCTTTATTTAGAGAGAAAGAGAAAACACGATGTGGATAAGTAGTAAAATTAGGAGGACCTGGGAGAGGTAAAGGTAGGGGAAAGAATATTCTAAAACATATTATATGGAAATGTTTAAGTAGAAATGTTTTTTTTTTTGAAGAAACAGGTTAGAAGGCTAGCTTCCCTTCAGAGGTTTGTCTTCTCTAAGAGGTGTGAATATGAAGGCCACCCTCAACTTTCTTCTACCTTTGCTCTGTGTTAGTAAATATAGGTGCTCTTATGTAGTCCATTTAAGCAGCTAAGCTATCTTTCTTTTACTTGCAAAAATTAAAATTAACAAATTTCACAATGTTAAAAGAAATCACCCATAAAAGAGTCACATTTTCAAAGATCCATTTTGCCATAAATTTTAAAATCTTGTTAGGTCTGTCTATGCTATTTTTAGGCAAAAGAGCAGTTACCCTAGAATGTTAGCAATGTTCAGGGAATGAGCAAGAGCAGTGTTTCTGTACAGTTCTGCCTCCTGATCTGAATTCCTCCATCTGTAAAAGTGTGTGGCTGTTTTACTAAGGACACAAGTTCTTTTTCTAATATAACTATACATTATGCCTCAGTGAAAATCTATTAAACACCACAAAACAAAGCAAAAGCAATTTCTGTATGACCTAGGTCTGGCCTGGACCATCTTCAAAGCCATTGCACCAGAGTGTACGTTGCATGAAAAAATGAAAATCCAGAGACAGACATTGGAGTTCAAGCATCAAGCTGAAGAGCAGAGAAGTAAAACAGCCAAGCCAGTAGATCTTACCTCTACCCAACTGAAATGGCAATACTGTCTCCATGAATCCTCAGATGCAAAAGGCTCTGAATTCCCATCTCCTCCTCCTCCTTATATTCTTGTCTTTGCCCAGCCATATTCTCCTGTCTCCAACTCCTTAGTGGGATTAAAGGTATATGATCCTGAGTTCTGAGATCACCTTGTGGGAGCTGTCTCTCTTTTTTTCTATTTTCTTTTTTAAAAATTTAAATTAAAACAACCTTATTTTACATACCAATCCTAGTTCCCTCTCTCTCTGGCACTCCCCCTCCCGCACCATCTCCTCATTCAAGACTCCCATCCACTCCTCAGAGAGGGTGAGGCCACCCATGCAGAATCATCCAAGTCTGTCAACTCATATGGGGCAGGACTGAGGCCCTCCCCTGTGTATCTAGGATGAGCAATGTGTCCCTCCATAGGGAATGGGCTCCAAAAAGCCAGTTCAGTGAGCTGTTTCTTTTAAGACTGAGTCAATTTCATGTAGTCAGTGTGGCCTTGAACTAACAGAGATCTACCTCTTAATTACCTCTTAAGGGTCTACCTCTTAATTCTGAGTCTTGGGATTAAAGGTGTATACTAACACCATCTACCTCTATACCTAACTGGTATGGATGCTTGGCTATTTTGATCTGCAGTGGCTTTAATAAATCATGAACAATGCACCAGCAGAGTATACCTACAGGTAGAAAATCTGGAGAGAATATAAAGACCATTAGTTGTGAAGTTCTTGCCTCAGGCTAGCACAGAGATGAGATAGATTACTAGGGGAGTAAGGAGTTTATTAGAAGAGTTATTAATACCCATGGGAAGACAGACAAGGAGGCTACAATATGACAGAGGCTGTGGAAGAGACTGAAAGGAATCAGAGTCCATTGGGTTGGATTCTGTTTATATAGCTTTCTGAGTAGGGAAGGAGGGTCGTGGCACAAGTCTGCTGCATCTAGGTCTCTGATTCCTTGGTATTTGGTAGAGAAGGGATGGGGAATAAAATGTATGACTTTGATGTAAACTCCCTTACCAGGTATGCTGTCCTGGCATTGGGACTGGACCTTAGCTAAATTCACCTGCCAGATGTTTTATCCTGGCATTGGCATTGTCTGTTAGTGAGAGACACACAGACCATTTCTCAGTAGGGTGTCTGTTAGTATCTATGAAAGAGAAAAAGAGGCTATTGGACTCTAATATTAAAACCTTACAGTTTAGGTTTTCTACCCACAAAGTATATAGTTGGATCTGCATGACCATTGGTGGTGCCTATTTCCTATTAGTAAAATTTTCTCAACTACTAAAATGGCAGTGAGAGCCTCTTTGATACCACTCCTTGAGGCTAGTTTGGAATTTTAACCAACACTCAGCAAAGCTTAGTGATAATTTTCTTTATTAACAGTCTCTAAAATTTTCATACTTGTATAACACATCTATGTTTGGTTCCCACTCCAACTCCTTACAGGCCCCTGCCTGCCATGCCCTCCTCCTGATTTTATGTCTTTATTTTCTTTAATAGCTCACTGAGAACAATCAGGGCTACAACTATGTGTATGGCTGTAGTAGGGTCATGCTCTGGAGCATGGACAAACATACACAGGCTATTTCCTGGGAAAAAATGGCTGTGCCTACCCCAACAGCCTTCAATTGAAAATGCACTTCAGCCCCAATGCACTGCCTTATCCTACATTTTACTCAATCACGTGTAGGTCTTATGTAAGCAGCCACAACTGCTGCAAGTTAATGAGAACTACCTCTAGATCTTACCATCTTTCCTCCTCCTTTAATAATGGCAAGATTTTATGGGTGTAACCAACTGATTTTTTAATTTGTGGCTCACACCACAGAATACAATTCATTCCTAATACTGCTACTTGTCAGATGATACTTGCCGGGGGAGCTCATAGGCCCTAGACAGGAACTCACTACTATTATATTGGTAAATGGACATTATGTCTAAAATCCTTCTGAATTCCTTATCTCCATAGCCATAGGTGTATGCATCTCATAAGAAAAGTATTGTTTTTCAGTGGATAGTGATTAATTTGATACCCAATGCTGGTCAGTGTTTAGAAAAATGAGTAATAGGAATGCTCTCCCCTAAATGAGACTGCCATCAGATTTTTCTGATCCTGTTCTATCTGGAAGCTCCCAATAACCACATAGAGAAATAGAGAATTATTATTAATTATAAAAGCTTGTGCTTATTACTAACTAGCTCTTATACTGTAAATTAACTGATTTTTATCCATTTACTTTTTGTCTTGTGGCTTTATTACCTTTACTTTTTAATGCCCATGTTGCTTCCTATGTGTCTGGCAGGTAAACCTCTGTGACTCCACCATTCTTCTCCCCAGAGTCCTCTCTGTCCTAAAAATCCTGCCTAGGTATTTGCCATTCAGCTTTTTATTAAGCTGATCTGATTGACAAATGTTCAGTGTCCAAAAGGAATAGTCCATGACATGAGTCATTTTTATTATACTCTTCACATGGCTCAAGGAATATGTCTGAAAAAATTTAATATTTAATTTCAATTGTGTGTGTGTGTGTGTGTGCATATATGTGTATAGGTATTGCATAGGATTACAGGTGTTCAGAGAAGCCAGATACATCAGATCCTCTGGGGCTGTAGTTGCAGGCAGTTTTGAGTTGTTACACATGGAAGTGGAAAGTAAGTTTGGTTCTCTAAAAAAATAGTTTGTGCTCTTAACCATGGAGCAACCTCTCCAACCATGCATAATTTTCTTTAGAAAACACTAAAACAATAGCCATGATTGTTGATGATGTATTGTCTACATGAAAGGAATATTTAGTCCACTTGGGGGATAAACTATCTTCAGGCTAAGAGTTGGACAGTAGGACCTAGTAAGCAATATTTAATTGATTTCATCCTCTCACTTCAAGAGTAAATCTAACAAAGAGATTAAATATTCCAAAGTATAAGAAGATGAGAGCAAAATGGGAAAGTATGATGACATATAACAATGTCATCATCCTGTACAGTACCCAGTCTCTCTCTCTCTCTCTCTCTCTCTCTCTCTCTCTCTCTCTCTCTCTCTCTCCTTCTCTCTCTCTCTCTCTCTCTCTCTCTCTCTCTCTCTCTCTCTTCTGCTTTGGATCCCAGCTATTGCATGTACTTCCTGTCAGTTGGGACTTTTCTCCTGCCTTATCCTTGGCTCTGTGCTCTTTATCCAAAATATTCATTACAGATTGTAAGGTCTGTCTGAAGATATATACCCTAGGTTTAGCTTTCCAAACATCTTCTATGCAGATGAATGTCCAGAATTTGAATATCTCCCATGGTTTGAAAATAAATTGTTCCCAGAATCATATGTGTTTGAACATTTTATACCCAGTTGGTAGCAGCTCTGGGATAATATAGAATGTTTATAAGGCAATAGGCAGTGGAAGAAATGGGTGGTTTTGGGACAGGCTTTGAAGATGAAACATCCCAAGGTTCCCTGCTTCTTGGCCTACAGAAATATAATAAATGAAACATGCTCTTGCTGCCATAATGCATTCAATTTCCATGTCTAACCCACAGTAATGCATTGTATCCTCTCAAACTTTGAGCCAAATCAGTTCTCACCCTCTTGATGTTTTTGCTCAGTCATAACAATGAGGATGGAGCTAATGCTGCCTTTGTATTATAGTCAATTTATCCATGACTCCTCACCTCTGGAACTGACTCAGTGGATAATGCACTTGGTGAATAACCACATTTGGATCCCCCAAGTAAAGTCTGGAAGGCATGCTGACCTTCCTGTAATATCGGAATCTGGGAGGTTGAGACAGGATGCTCAGAACAAGATGGTGAATCCAAACAGCTCCAGCAAGAGACTTTGCCTCCTTGATAAAGTGGAGAGTTATGAGAGGAAGAGGCAGATGTCAACCTCTGGCCTTCACATGTCCATTCGTCCATTCACTGTCAAATGTTAAACCACATGTGCATACCATGCATATATACATATACACAAAAGGATTGCCCTCATTAGAACTTTACCCTATTTGACTCTTTCCCTCATTTTTGAGACTAATGTGATTGCCTTAAAATACTCCATAAAAGTCATAGTCATACTATTTTCTGTTTGTTTCTTTGTTTGTTTTGCAATATACAAGTAATCCAGTGCTGAATCACATTGTATGCGAAGTCATGAAATAAGTAAGAGCTTCCTTCCAACTCAGAGCATGGCCATTTTGGAAAAGCATTTTTTCTACCAAGAAGTTATATGTTTTCCTTAAATACAGAGAGAGGAAAAAAAGAAAGAATAAAAAGGTTTTCAGAAAATGAGAGAAATGGATCAATATTTTAGTGATATCTAGGCAAACTCTGGGTCATTTTGCTCCACATATGTGATGTCTATGGAACAAACACAGATGTAGTGTTTACTGTCTGCAGAGCAGTGACTGAGAGACTTCAATTGACTTGGGAAGTTTTCCTGGGCTCTGCTTGCTCATGGTTTGACAACACAGAAAGAAAATGTAAGTAAAGAAATTAGATCTCACACAGAAATAGAGGTAGAACTATTCCAAGTAAAAAAAAAACAGCAAGATGATATGTAAGAATAAGATTGTGCTCCAGCTGAACCCATGTGTTCAACCAGAATGAAAGAGGCATAAATAATGGTTGGAAGAACAGTTCCTGCCCTGACAAAGCTCATGTGGGATATCATGATGGTTCAGTTAATAAATGCATTCCAAGACTCTGGCTATAGTGGTGGCCAGCAAGGGGCAGTGATCCTCTTCTCTCCCCTCTTCTTCCCCAACACTGGGATTAGAGGTATACAACTACACCTGGTTATTTACAAAGTTGCAGGGGATCCAAACTCTAGTCCTTATTCCTGCATAGCAAGAGCTCTTACATTCTGAACCATCCTCCCTAGCTTGAAGATCCCCATTTAAACATTTTTAACAGGAATTATCTATATGTGTGTGAGAGAGATGTGTGTGTGTGTGTGTGTGTGTGTGTGTGTGTGTGTGTGTGTGTGTCTGTGTGTGTCTGTGTGTGTGTGTAAATGTACCTGTGGAGAGCAGAAGATCGTGCTAGATTCTCTTGAGTTGGATTCACAATGGTTGAGTGCAATTCTCTGGGGAGGCTGGTAATTCACTCGTGTCCTTGAAAGAGCAGAAAGCACTCTTGACTACTGAATTCTGTTACCAAACTGAAGATGCTAGTATTAACTGTACTAGGGCCATGGAGGTCAAGTATAAGGACTGAGTTCAAGCTGTGTAAAGTACCCATCAGTGTGTTCACACCATTTCAATCATTCATATGACCTCTGTCACAAGTAACTGGAACATGAACCATCAGTGACTGACATCTCAGATATTGTTTTAGACAAATGGCCATATTCATTACCAGAGCCAGAGTTGCCTTTTGCTATTATTTATGTATGCATGTGTGTTTGCTATTTTTTACTTTCTTGCTAAAATACAAGGAAGACTTGTTGCTCATTCTTCTGCAGTACCTCTAAACAGGAAGTAGCATGCTTGCTGGTAGGGGCTAGCTGCTTTGACAAAAACGAAAAACAAAAGCACAAAACAAAACAATACAACAAAAACAGAAAGTTTAGCAGGAGAGGGTTTGTTAGTTAGAAGTTCACTGCCAGGGCACTTTATGCAGAGAGGGATCACATAGCAATGGCCTTTGGTGAGTGCTGTATGAGAAATCCATGTCTTGCAGTTATTTTTAAAACTATGAGATAGGCCTGGGGACATGTATGGCTAATTTCACTGATTAGTAACAACACTCCTGGGAGCAAATCTGGATTTGCTTTGGCCCTGAATGAGAGCAACCCAGTATGTCTGCACAGAATGTAATTACCAAGCTAACCCTAGACCAGATATAAGAATATGTCTGAGGGGGCTGAGGAAGACAGTTCACTCAGAAAAGAGCTTGCTTAATAAGTCATCTATTGGGCACTGGGAAGATAGCTTAGTCAGTAAAGGGCTTGCCATGCAAACACTTAGACCTGAGTTACATCATTGCAAACAATGTGTAAAAATCCTGATACAGCTGCAAACCCTCATAATCCCAATGCTGGAGAGGTGGACACAAGTGGATCCCAAGGGACTCATTGATCAGCCTAGCCTAATTAGCAAAAGGAATGAGATCCTCTCCAAGGAGATATTTGCAGGAGTCTTTAACCGTCAACTTGGCATAGCTTAGATTCATCTTGGAAGAAAATCTTAATGGCAAGAACAGGTTGACCAGTTCATAGATCTGTGGGGATTTGTCCATTGTAGGAAGCACCATTTCAGGCCTAAGCCATGTAAGAGTGAAGAAGGTTAGTGAAACATTAGCAAGCAGGAATTCAGAAGTTTATCATCTCTGCTCTTGATTGTGGGTGTGACTTTGACCTTCCTTTGACCATCCCTCATTACTGTAATTGTAAGCTGAAATAAATCCCCTTCCCCCTGACTTTGTTTTGTTTTGGTGTATTTTATCACAGGGTTGTAAAAAAATATTACAGTTTCAGCATTCATGTTACCCTTCCTCCATTATCGCAGTTACCAACCAAACACAATACATCTGGCAATGAAACATCAATTTTAGGCCTTCACAAGGCCATTCTTGAGGCAGCAGAGTTTTCTATTCTGTGTTGCATGATTTTCCCTACTTTTCTTGCTATCAGTTATTTCTGATCTTTGAAAACAAAAGCCCATTCACTTGTTGCCTATGGTTGCCACATTGACTCCAGTTGCCTATGGTCTTGTGAGAAATGTTTGAGCAAAGAGCATCCAAGACACCTCCAATTTTCTTTTCCCATCAATGTCTGGGATGTCATTCCTACTGATATGAAGGATATCAGCATTTCATACTCAACACCACCACTGCTATAACCTTGAAAGTGTGATTTACTCTCTCAGACAATATGACCATAAAGTTTGATGGAAATATCTATGACAAAGTTTGAATCTGAAGTGCGCCTCAGGCTCACAGATTCAATGATTGATCCCAGCTTGTGTCACTATTTTAAGGCTGTGGTACCCTTAGGAATTGGGGACTGGCTGATGGAGAGGCTACTCTTTGTATTCTATGAAGGATCCATTCTTCTCTATCTGCTTCTTGCAATGAAGGGGACTCTGCCTTGGGCAGTGCAGACATGGGTTGGGTGGGCTGTTTGGCTTTCCTGCCATAGTGTACTACATTGTTTCTGAAGTCAGGAACCTTTGCTACCTTCAGTTTCTTTTGTCAGTTATTTTGGTAGCATGAGTCAAATATAACTAATAATGGTCTGGGAGACAGCTCAGTCAGTAAAGTCCTTACCACAGAAACATGAAAATCTGAGTTGGATCTCTACCATCTATACAAGACATCTGGGTATAATATTGTTTGTCTTGAACCCTATGGCTAGGACCTAGAGGCAGGCAGATACTTTGAGCTAGGTAGTTCACCATTCTAGCTGTATCCATGAATGCCTGGTATGGTGAGAGGCGCTGTCTCAAAAGATAAGGTTAAAAACAATCAAGGAAGATAGATTTTGTCTACCTCTGTTCTCCATATGCATATATAAATGCCCCACACCAACATTCCAAATACACAAGGACAGGTATATACATTCACATGCAAGAATAACCAATAGTTTCTGTAGATCATCAAAAGCAATCATAGTACCTGAAATTAATCAACCAAAAAACACAAGATTTTGCTTATGTGTGAAATCTAAAATGCTAGTCTCATGTAATTTGAAAGACTTATTTAGTGGATACTGGGAGATCAAGGGGCATGGACCAGTGATAAAGACTACTAACCTATAAAAGTTAAATTGACGAGTGGATTATTTTTTGGTTTTGTATTGTATTGTATTGTATTGTTTTTCAAGACAGGGTTTCTCTGTGTAGCTTTGGAGCCTATCCTGGCACTCACTCTGGAGACCAGGCTGGCCTTGAACTCACAGAGATTCACTTGCCTCTGCCTCCCGTGTGCTGGGATTAAAGGCATGCACCAACAACGCCCAGCTACCAGTGAATTCTAAGTTAAGAATAAGAAGTTAAAGTGTGTGCCATTAATTATAGTGACAAAATTACAATAAACTGTGCCTTTCAAAAACCTACAAGAAAATATTTCAAAATTTTCATCTTAGAAAAATGATGAATGAGGTGCATGCTTTGTCTATGCTGATTTAAAGTTGTACAGTATGTATAACTAAATGAAATAACACATGGCACTCATTCGCTTCTCTGGAACAGCCAGAAAACAAATTGAGGGGCAGAGATGTAGCTATGTTGTTGGAGGACTCTCCTTGGTTGATCCCTATAAAACCAGTCATGGTGACACATTCATGGAGGCCAGACACTTGTGGAAAATGTAGAGGGTCGGAAGCTTGAAGTGTGTGCTGATCCTCATTGACATGGTGGTTTTGAAGCCAGTTTGATCTGTAGGACACAACCCCATCAAAAAAAAAAAAAAAAAAAAAAAAACCAAAAAAAAAAAAAAAAACCTCACATCAAGTAAAAGGTAAAAGAGGCTTAAATTGCTAAGAAAAAAAAAAACCTGTCAATCCTTTCTGATTTGTGCATATGTTGTTGAATGTGCCTGAGAAGTGGCTATTATTAGTTTTCTTATTTGCCTAGGAATTGTCTAAGAAGGATTTGCCATGAGTCTTGCCCAGCAAGACTTGCCATCAAGAGAGACGTACCAGGTAGCAAGTTCACCTGGTTCTTGCTACATGTTCAGGTTTATGATTTTATATGGAAGATAATATAAGCATCATCCAAACTACCATGAAGTTCAAATAAACTTTTTCTCAATAAGGAAGCAGATCATGCTGGAGCTTGGGCTCAGTTGGTAAAGAACTTGCCTACAGTATGAAGTCCTGGGTTTCATACCGAATACCACATACACAACACACATGGGGGTACAGGAGTTGGCACATGGAGGTAGAAAGATCAGAAGTTCAAGGCCACCCTTGTTTGTATATTGAATGTGAGACTATAAAGGACTGAATGAGAGTCTATGGATACAGGAACTACATCAGAGCCTTGTAGTTGATATTTTGCTGTAAAATCTGTCTGGATGACCACTGCAAAACATAGGTTAGGGATAATTGGCTCAGAGGAGAGCCTGACCTCTAATATCTGTGATATCAATGAGCCCCACGAACAGTCATGGGTATATACAAACATTCACAAGTTTCCCCTAAAGATGAAATTGTAGACAATTAGCTCTGTTGTTTCATCTCACCAGCTGTACTTTCTCTGAAGAGTGAATTTACTGAGCACAAATCCCCAGGGAGAAGATGCTAATTAAAGCACAGGCTTCCTAGCCAGCTGCTTCATACACAGAGAGGTAGTTCATGTTTAAATATCCAGGCTATAAAGGAGAGGTGCTGCTGCAGCAGCCTGTGCAAACTGTCAGAAGATATTTCTTGTTGAATGGCAATAGGAGCAGGGACTGATAACAGCATGATCTGTAAGTAACAGACAGCAGCTGTTCCATATCCTGCTGAGGGAGCCCAGAGAGAAACTATTGGTATTGTTGAGAATGGGGCTACTTCCATGTCTTACCCAACACTTTCCTCTACTGCCTGGGTCAGAAAAAAAAGTGTCAGGTGTGGGCTGTCACCTTCCACCTTGTTTGAAATACAGTCTCTGCTTCAGAATCTCATGTACTGACCAGGCTAGCCCAAAGCTTCTGAGAGTCCATGCTGCTGCTTCCTCTTTTGCTATAGGAGTTCTGGGATTACAAATGGATGGTCTGGCTTTACAGAGTTCGGATTCTGGGGATCTGAACTCTGCTTCTCGTGCTTACAAGACAAAGGTTTTACTCACTGAGTCATCACGCCAGCTCTATTGGCATCTTTGGGATAACTCAAAATTAGCAAATACTTAATGAAGAAAAATTAAAAAATAAGTGAATATGTAGAGAAAAAGAAATAATTAAATATTCTCAATCATATCTTTATGCAGATGTGTTAAGTTTTCTCCTTTTAGATCTAATGCCTTAGTTACACAAGGATCTAAATGAAATGGCCCAAAACCAGTATTTCTAAATCTGTCATGGTGGCATGCACTTGTAATCCCAACAACAGGGAGCAGAGACAGGCAGATCCATAGAGTTGGGGTTTCACTGGGAAGCTCTTTACAGACAGACACACACTCAGACATACAGACAAGTTCACCTTTACACATTAATATACACATATACATACATACACAGAAATAAACTCAAGAAAACTATCCAATGAACACCTATAATAGATGGCACAAGGTTATTGCCTCACCTTATTTTTTCAAAGTCTAACAGACATCTTTATGTAACAGATATTAATACTCTCATTTTGTAGCTAAGAAACAGAGGTGACTTATGACATTTCAGGAATTCACATAGTCAAGAATAGCTTAACTCTTTCTTTTTGGACTGAGTTCATGCACCTCTCTGTTTATCCACACTGTACATAATGCCAGCAAGGGCAGGACCTCTGTGTTTTAGTCAATATATATATCTGCTGCAATTAGATTGTGGTGGAAATAGAAAAGACTGAAAAGAGGAATTGGAACTGAAATTATTATCTTCTGTGAGGAAACTACACTTTTGTTTTGTGGTTGGTGGTGAGCCAGAAGTGGGTTTAAGCACAGTGAAATTACGAAGAAGTTATCTGTGATCCTGGGGAAAATAACTTTTTTTTTTCAGAAAATGAAAGTATTGGTGACTTTTCTTATGGCTATAACAAGGATAGCTTAAGTAATGAAGAGTATGCTTTGACTCACAGATTTAGGGTACAGACCATCATGTTGGGACCTCATAGAAGCAGGAGCATAAGGCAGCTAGTCATGGCATCTGCACTCAGGAAGCAGAGAGAGATGAATACTGATTTTCAGGTCACTTTCTCCTTGTCCAGGATCCCATCCCATGGAATGATGCCGCCAGATTTAGAATGGCTCTTCCCACTGCAATTTACCTAATCTGGAAACTGTATCAAGAGACATTCCAAGGTGTTTGTCTCCTAGGTAATGCTAGATCTGGTCAAAACCTTGCAATTACTATAAGTAAGATAATGCTCAAATAACAATTTAAGCAAATTAGTTGTGTTTCTGTCCTCATTAAGAGTTCTGCAGTGAAGAAATATTAGCAAGGCCCTTTGTCAGGTTCACAAAATACTATTGTATGATTTGTATTATCTGGAAACTAACATGTCAGGGATAATATTTAGACTACAATACCATTTGCAAATGAAATAAATTCCTCACTCTGCATGTTTTATATTGTACCCATCTGTGTAGGTCAGTGTTTCCTAATCAGTGGGTAACAATCCCTTTGGGGGTCACATATCAGATAGCATGCATATAAAATATTCATATCATGATTCATAACAGTAGCAAATTATGAAGTAGCAAGAAAATAACCTTATGTTTGTGGAGGTGGTCACCACAACTGTATTAGAGGGTCATAGCATTAGGAAATTTAAGGACCACTGGTGTAGGTCTAATGCCCTGAATTTTATGTACCTAATTTTAGAGGAAAGAATTGGAAATGCTACTTTGATTTTCTGTTCTGCTTCATGATTAAGAGAAGATTATTGGTGCAGTTTAGTCATCATGAAATCCAAATCCTTCCTGAATGTCCTTGAGTATCACGGAGTCCCTTTCCCCTCAATATGGAAGAGTGCCACTGTGATAAATTGAGAAAGCTTGTTGTGGTACCCGAGGATGAGAGTAGCTTGAAATGTGTTATACCTGTGATTAGCTTTAACTGTGTTTTTTAACAGTCTCTAAATGATTTCAGCCTACATCTAGGAAAAACTACACCCTGGGTTATTTTGAAATCATTTAAGTATCTTACGTATGTCAATATATAAATACACTCTTCCCAGAAGAGGCTGTAATCCCCATTGAAGTATTACTAATTATGCACACACCTTGTGTTTCTCTTTCAGCTTTCCCCAGGGACCTCAAAGCACTTCACAAATATTAATTGCAAACAATAAATAATACCTTGGATTTCTAAGATGCCCATCACTGACAACTTAAGTGCTTGCTTCTCTAAGCATTCTAACTGTAACAGCACCACCAATGCCTAAGGGCAAAAGTAAGCACACATAGTCTCCTTGGGGAAAAACATTGCAAACTGTCATGCAAACTTTAGTGAAATGTGGATACATGAGGGGATGATCATACAAACTGAGGATATAAGGTCATAGAGGTGAGAGTAATAGTAAGTGGCATTTATTATGAAAACTATGAATTATCCTGTATTAACTGGTATTCATTACATATTGTGTTATTCAGGTATAATGATGAGTGGGGAGAGACAGTTTAGAGCATATATAAGGACTCCACAATTAGGAGCCAATGAATTACTTTTGAAGTACCTCAGTGTCTGATTCACAACTGGCTGAAAGCCCCTTCTCTATGCTAGGACATGGAATATTCTAGATGAAATGAATGCAAATAAGATGTCCTCTATATCATAGCTTGTTATATTTTTGTCCCTACCTTATCCAGAGAAAAGGGGGAAAGAGATATGTGTGTTATTCTTTCCTTGTCATAGAATTCAAATATAATTGAGTTAGAATTCACCAAATGTGCTTTTTGTTGTTTTTTCCTTTAAAATATAAATACATAAGAATGGTATCTTTCTATATAAACTACTCTAGTATTTCATCTGCTCTTAAAGTTTCCTTTCACAGCACAAAAAAATCTGAATCTGAGATGAAAATTAGTTCTTTGTGAATTCTGCCAGGCTTCTGCCTGCCCAGCAAACTGTGCACACTCCAGTTCATAGCAGGTTGCTAATGAGAGAAACTCTGCAGGCAGTCCTCCCTGTGTTCAGCACTATACTTGTTTCTTTTCCAAATCCCTGTGGTGTGAACGGAGCCCTTAAATGTGATGTGACATTAACAGAGATCCATTCAGAATCATTTTAACAATCACAAAAATAATGACACAGAGGAACAAGTCCAAAACATCTAGTTTGATGATGATAAAGATAAAGATGATGATGGATGTAATGATAATGGTGATGAAGGTGGTGCTGGGTTTATCCCAGTCCCTTATGGAATTGCTGAAGACATAGCTTCAGACATTGTAAAAAACAATCATCAAAATGATATTTGTGATGCAACATAACGTTTCTTATTGTTATGTTCCAGATTCTTTTTTTTTAATTGTTTGAGACAGGGTTTCTCTGTGGCTTTGGAGGCTGTCCTGGAACTACCTATTGTAGACCAGGCTGGTCTCGAACTCACAGAGGTCTGCCTGCCTCTGCCTCCCAAGTGCTGGGATTAAAGGCGTGCACCACCAAAGCCCGGCTATATTCCAGATTCTTAAAGTATTTCAGATAGCTTCATTCTCTACAATTTTATGAACTAGATATTCATTTTGTACCCAGAGTGTAAAATGCTTGGAGGTTTGTGTGACTGGATAGGGCTATCTAGCCAAAATCTTCTGGTCTTGGAGTCTGACCCAAACTGATTATCTAAGGCCATTACTTTTCTTTTTTGTCTCTCAGAAAAGCATGCTGATGCACATGTATATAGGCTCAAGATTTGAATGGGACCGACATATCATAGATCTCTATGGTGATTCTGCTATTAAACAAGTGTGGTGTGTCTTATGGAATAGCATAGTTTGCAGTCACATATAGCATAGCCAGACTTTAGTTTGATGACCTGAGAGGAACTAACCTGAAGTTGACCTTGTAACATGACTTTAGTACAATATTATGTTATGTGTGGCAACTTATGCAGTAAAAAAGTCAGTTCTCTGTCTTTAGCAGCTTCCTCGGCATGACTCTTACATTGGCAATCTTGGTCTCCACCTCTCTCCAAATTGCAGTAATATATTCCTAGTTAGCTACTTAACTAATAATAATATTTTATGCAAAATGAGGTTGTTTTACCTATTGTGGTAAAATCTTTTTGTTTCTTCTTTCATATTGCATGAATGCTATCTGTTGATCTTTATTAAATACTAAGCAACACGGAAGAAACAAAGATGAATGAAAGAGCCACAATCTCAGCTCTCCTAGAGCTCATACTGCATTGGAAAGATCACATTTTAATAAAATATGTACCCTAGTAGAAACATAATTCAATACTGTGACAAGCCTCAAGTGAGAGAATACACAATTCTTTATTACTTTTTTAATACTATGTGAGCCTCCTTCAAAATGGAGGAGGGCAAGGATGCAGGCAAGGAAAATTTACTAGAGGAGAAATGTTTCAGTTGAGATCTTATGGTAGATTTGCATGCTGATTTGGGAACAGTTGACTCCAGCAAAGGGAATGACTTGTGAAAATGTCTACTATAAAGCAAGTAGGACTGGGAAGAAGCTAGAAGGTCCAGGTGCCATGAACAAGGAGAATCTATGCTGTGTGAGTGGCTTATAGACCAGGCTAGGTCCATGCTACCCCTGCATGTAACACCTAGTGTTAAGGTTTCACTGAACTCTTAGACTTCATGTATACCACTGACAGTAATCCTGCTAAATGAGTTTTTTTTATTTTCTCTTATCCTGTCATTTGATTTCTATTCATTATTCTTTATTTTATCACTTACTGTCCCCATCTAACCTAGAGCATCTTTTCATGGACACAGAAGAACTCATTTTAAATTTTTCTAAAATGAAAAATATATCATGTCTACTACAAGCTTATGTACGGGAACACATCATCATTTTATAGTGCCAATTTTTGAAGTCAGCAATGGAACCTCTGGTATGCAGGGCCAAGACTTCTAGGGAAGTTCTTTGAAGGTTACATCCTAACCTTAATGCAAGTCCTGTTTCTTTTTCTTTATTATCTATTGAGATGTGAAGAGTTGCTGTTTTATGTTACAGTCACTACAGGTGAACCTTCTGCTGTCACTTGCTTCCCTACTGTGAGTGACTGCAGAATTGTGCTTTGTACCCAGTCATTATCCTTTGCCAATCTTGACAAAATATAGAATTATGGAATTTCCCCTGTCACCATGTTTCCCCTATCTGATGCTTCAGGGTTCTGCTTTTGACCTATGGACATTAAAGCTAATTTATCCTATTTTTCCTTGCTAGCCTCCTATTCTTACCATTTTAATGAGAATATTTATCCCCTGACACCGTATATTAGAAGAATGTAACTTGATTTATATTATTTTATTATTCAACTATGGTTTCAATTAATAGACTACCTTGAGTCTTAGTAGGGATTTTGTACTACTTAACAGTATTTGACTTGTTAAGATTCTGTTGCTACTTTTAAAATTGTACTATGTGATTTTATATTGTGAGATAATCATTAACCTATTGGTTTAGGGGCTAAATATTATAGCTTAGATCTGAAATGTCACCAATAGGCACATGGGCTTGAACACTTAGTAAAAATCTAATGCTTTGGGAGGTTATGAAACATTTTAGGATGATAAGCCCATCTGGGAATGTGTGCAGAAATGGAAGGAATTTATGCCTTGCAGCATGGTAGTGCTTTTACTCCCATCCCTGCTCCTGACTTTATGAAAGGTGAAGAGCTTGAAGAACTCTATGACCTGCTAAGGTATAAATGATTACTCTGTGAAGATGGGACTTTCTGGTAGATGGAACACAGCTCTCCAGAAAAGCCTCCCTGAAAATACAACTAAGAGACAAATTCATACATAATTCTTAATTCTAGAAGCTTTCTTACACCACTATCACTAACGATGGAATCACCCTAGTCACTAGGCCTTTCCATCCATAATAAAACACATCCTCTAAAACCCCATTTCCTGGTCCAAAACAGCTCTCCAAAGTTACTTCTGTCAGGTAATTGGTCCCAGAGAAATAATTTCCCACACAATTCGAATATCCTCAAACTCCTACTGCAGTAAACCCTCTGTTCTAGGAATGTTCAAACTTCTTCATCATAGAAATGAATTAGTTCATGTGGTGGATACATTACTTAAATTTTCTCAGTACTGTGATACAATTCCCAACTACATCAATTTAAGGAGGTAAAGGTTTATTTTGCCTCATAATTTTAGGGCACAGCCTATCATGGTAGGAAAGTCATGTTGATGGAAGCAGAGAAGGAATGCTGGTGCTTAGTTCATTTTCTTCAGTTTATTTAAATTGAGGTCCTAACCTATGGCCTGGTGCTGCCAATATTTAAGATATATCTCCTCAACTTAATTCTAGTAGATTCTTCCAAGACATGTCCAAAGACTTGTCTCATAGGTGATTTTAGATCCTGACAAATTGTTAATCATCACAGTAGGCATTTTAGATGTACCTACTATTCAAGTCATAGTCATGGATAAGTGATTAATCTGTGAAGATGGGGCTTTTTGATAAATTGGATATGGGACTCCAGAAGGGCCTTCCTGAAAATAGACCCAAGAGACAAATTCATACACAATATGAAAATATAAATTACAGACAGGGTATTATTATGTAATTGGTTGTAAGTCTTCTTCACAGTGCAAGTGATACTACCAGGCCTGATGTGGTGGTGGTACGACTGATAACATATATATATATATATATATATATATATATATATATATATATATATATATATTCTAATCACTTGTCAGAAAAAGGACTTAATAACACTGCTACAAGCAGTAATATCAGAGTATGAAGTAAATATCGAACCTTCCAAACAAATCAATTTGCACAGTCGTTATAGACTGAGGGTAGGTGAGATCTTATACCATTAGGAGGTAGTCTCAGTTCATATGGACTCCCGGCTTTGTGTCACAGTTAGGAAAGAGTACTACACGAGACTTAGGCTATACATTATCTGGGTAGAAAAGTGAGGGTTAGTTAAGGTGTGACCCTTACAATATGTCAGTAGTCAGACTGACGATGACTTCCAAATGGCAGATGTAAATTCCAACCATGATCTTGGCACTCTGGTTATTTTGAGAGCCTGTGTTATCTAACATGATGGAGGAAGGCAGATTTGCTTAGAGACAGGGGAAATTGCTACAGAAATGATGTTTCATGAGAAGATCACACACTCACTTAGGCATTTTGGGATTTTAGCTGACCCCTTTTTAATCTACTGTATCTTCTCAAGTACCTCTTGTGGATCATGACACTCCCTTAGTGATTGGATTAATATTTAGTCTCTCTCTGTACCTCCTTCACCCTCTCCCTCTCTCCATCTCCCTTTCTTCCTTTCATCTGTCCTTCCCAGTAGATGTATTCTCTTTGAATGCAGAGCAGAGCATCTGGCTCTGGAGATCCAGCACAAACCAAAGGAACACACACACTATATTCAGTAGAAATATGTTTGCTCTTGATACTGTGTTTCATGTCACAACTTAGTGACCTGGAACCTAGCTTTTTAACCTAATTTCTAATTTTAAAACATGGAGGTTAGCTATAGTCAGTTACATTAATTATATTATCTCTGATTTTCTCTTCAGGGCAAATTATTGATATTTGATTTTGCTTTTAATACTGTAGGCCTGTCCCATAGTATTCACAATGTCATTAGAGAACAGCGATTCTAGGCATATCTCTCAATGCATATTTTGCATGTCCCTCTTAATTTGGAGGCTAAGCCATATAAATCTAAGCAAAAGCATGCTGCATGAGTATATACTAGGAAAAGTCTATGGTGCTATACTTTATTTTCTTTACATATCACATATTTAAGTTGGTCTGAGGAGGTAATTATAAATAATCCTAGACTTTGCTTCTTATCACTTTCCTAGCTCAAATCAGAGGGGATGTTCTCCCTGTCTTCTCATCTACTTATATCCCTAATGTTTATAAATTTAGGGTTTATGAGATTAAAGTGAGGTCATCTGCTTGACTGGTAAGAAGTAATCCACAGAGCATCTCACTAGCTTTAGCTTTAGCTTTAAGAATAGTAATAGTTATTACAAATTATTATAATATTACAGTTATAGTTCCTAGAAAAAGCCATTAAGGACAAGAAATTAAAACTGCCTTTTGGATGGACAAGAAACAGATTGCATAAGCCTGTATACTAGGTAACCTCAAGAATTCCACTATATTAGCCAAAGACCCATAAAAAAGTAGCAAGGCACACTATAGAACTCACTTCCCTCCTACTCTGTAAACATCTAGATGGACGGAAATCAGTTTTCTCATTTCCAAGGCAAGGTTAAAATAAGACAGAATAATTGATCTAAAAAGAACAACATCCTGGATGGGGTCCTTGGCTCTCCACAGGTGAGATTACAGAGTCAGAACTTGATACAACTCTCCCTCCCCCTTATTTCAAGAAGCTCAGTAATGGATTGCCTCCTTGACAACAAGCTAAACACTGTGGCTATGTGATGTTCTGCATGTGGGAAATGCCTGAAGCTATTTAAGAGCTAGTTATTCTGTGTGTTAATGATTTCAAAAAGTGGTTTAGGAAATCATCTTTAATTGACCATCATTTATATTTTCATTTATGGAAGTGCCTGAAGCCAGCTCAAATTGCTTTGTCTTCTCCATGCTTGGCAGAACACTATTGTGGTGCTAACAGACACTGAGAAGATAGAAGACCCAGGCATGTGGATTTCATTCTGACCAAGCTACAGGTTTCATACCACTAAACTAGTGAAATCATGTAAAAACCAGGAGATAATTGTGTGTGTGTGTGTGTGTGTGTGTGTGTGTGTGTGTGTGTGTGTGTGTAAGTCAAAGGTCCTCTAATGTCATTATCAGCAAGCTCTTCTACCCATGAGCCATGTTTCTGCTTCCCCAGATAGCATATTTTTAATATTTCTGTGCTGGATAGCTTTATGTCAACTTGACACAAACTAAAGTCATCTGATAAGAGGGAAGCGCAATTAGGAAAATGCCTCTATAAGATCAGACTGTAGGCATGCCTGTAAGTCATTTTTTTTTATTAGAAATTGGCATTGGAATGCCTAGCCATTGTGAATGATGTCATACCTTGGCTGGTGTCCCTGGGTTCTATAAGAAATCAGGCTGAGCAAGCCAAGAGTTGCAAAGCAGTAAGCAACAACCCTCCATGGCCTCTGAATTAGCTCCTGCTTTCAAGGTCCTAGCTTGTTTGAATTCATGTCCTTGTTTCCTTCAGTGGTAAACTAAGATGTAAAAATATAAACCAATTAAACCATTCTATCCCCAACTCTCTTTTGGTCATAGTATTTTATCAAAGATATAGTTACCAAAACTAAGACAATTTGATACCTGAAATGGGGAATTGCTGTGATAAACCTGATAGTGTTTTACCGAGAATTCTGGAAGGCCTTTGGCACTTAGGGCTAGAAAAGCCACTGAGTGTTGAGAGCTTAGTGAGATGTTCTGTAGGTGTTTAGGACATAAGAATGATGAGAACAGTCCAGATGATAGAGGCCTAGCCTGTGAAGTTTTAGAGGGAATGAGGTCTATACTAGGCCTTTTGAGTTAAGAATCTGTGGTTCAGGTTAGCTGAAGTTTAGCTATGATTCGGGGGCTGAAAGTTTGTCTGTGACTAACAAAATACAAGACCATTAAAGTGAAACATTTGTTTTGTTGGCATAATGATTCTGGTCAGCTGGGACTGAAGAATCAGTCATGATAAAGAAGAGAATAGCATTGGTGAGGTGAAATATTCTGGGAATTATTTCCTCAGGATCAGCATATTTGTTCCAGAAATGGCCAACGTTGTACCTCCTTTTGGCAGTCAGACTTGCTAATATAAGTGTCATCTGGGTGGTACTAGTTTTGTAGTATAAAGTGGTCATCAGAAACATCTGAGGCTTGGCCCTGTGTGTCTGGTCTGCAGTTTACAAAGAGAGCCCTGAAGAGGCTACATTTAGTGAAACTGCAGCAAACTTGCAGAAGAAAACACCAAAATTTTGGACCCAGTAACATGGGAGGGTCTCCATGGAAAGCAGCAGATATAGAGTGGAGCCAGCCTGAACCTAGAAGACAATCTGGGTGTGCTGAAGAAGGTATATCCAAAGAAGTGATGCAAGCCTTTGGAGGAGCCCAGAAGATCATGAGTGGATCCTAGACATTAGACAATGGGTTATTTACTGTTGGGAGTTTGGTTTTACTTTGTTCAGATTGTGACTAGTCCTTGAGGTAAGAAACTATTTATCTTAATTTTCACTTTTTAAAGGTGCCCACAGTGGAAATATTTCAAATATTTTTTTTTTTTTACAAAAAAATAGATAAGACACTGGATATTTTAAAGGGATCGAACTTTCAATGTGTTCAAATTTATAAAGTCCATGAGACTTTTAAAGACATTTATATTTTAAATGTGAGATCATGGGGATGAATGAGAAAGAAAATGTTGTGGCTTAATGGTGATGTGCTGGGGACCAGCAGTAGTAGTTGACAGGTTCCAAGAGGATGCAAGGAGTTGGTGAGGGAAGAAAGAGCCAGACATGGTGGTTGGAAGAATCTTGCAGCCTGGCTGACTAGTAGCCAGTGTTTCAATAGAGAACGTAGTAAGCAGAGATAGATTCATGTTCTTCCAAAACATAGTTCATATCTATTTTGTTTTTGGATATATTTTTCACTTCCTCTTGCATATCTTTTAGTCATCACTAATAAACCATGACAGAAAAGAGTTACATTTTACAATAATTTCCCCTCAAGTGTAATCATCATTGGTAAACAGTTATATTTTATAACCATTTTTACTTTTAAAGCCAATTTTTAAGAATCCAGAGGCATATGACAGCCTGTACCCAGGATAGTAGCTTTTGTGGCTTCAAGGACAATATAACAAAACAAAATCTCCAAGCCAGCCCAGGCAGATTGCCATTTCCCAAGCAGTGCATTATCAACTCTTAATGGTCAGAGTGCCCAAGAAAAATACTCAGGCCAAAGCTGCTGCAGTTATCATTCAATTTCTGGCATAATACATTATTTGCAGGTTATATCTATAGAATTTGTTTATATGTCTAATTCTGGCATTCTTTTGTTCTTTGGTCAAATGACATACCAGTGGCTCTGCACGAGCTCACTTTTCTAAGAAAAAGAGATCTTGACATCTCATTTTTAAAAAATCAGCTTTCAACATCATTCTTTGCCTATCAATGTAAGTGTCTGTGTAGGCAAGAGGTAACTTTCTGTAAACTAACTTTGTTGTTGTATGTAATTGCCTGAGTGTACAGTGGGAAGAGGCTTGTAATCTGATCTGTGGCCAACTCCTCTAGCCAACCAAATGTTATTGACCTTTTTAAGTTTACTTTATTTTGATTTTCTTGTTCCTGAACAAGTACAGGGACAGATGTTTCAAGAGTGTCTCATAGCCTCATAAAGAGACCTCTGGCTTCTTTATGTGTGTCACAGCCTCCAAGGCAGGAAGACCTTCATGTAGATAAGGATATTTCCTTAAGCAGTAGTGGTAGTATGTTCAAAACTTTCCTGGGCAAGCTTAGAAGCAGTACTACTGGCAAAAGGCATAAATACTGATAAGAAATTCAGTAAATCCAATAACCCCAAATTGTACAAACATTAAATGTCCCCAATTGTGCAACTGGCAGAGATCAAAATCAAAAATGGCATGGTGGCCTTCATGTGGCTCGGTCAGATTTGCTGGATCTTTGTCAAGCAGCTGTGCTGGCTTTATGACTTTTGCAGTTCCCATCAGATATGGCTGTGCCAGTGATGTGATTGTGTCTTCAGTTAGCCATTGGTCAATTTTGCATTATAATTTTGTGGCAACTTGACACAAACTAAAGTCTCCTGAGAAGAGAGAACCTCATTTAAATGCAAAAACTTAAGTCAAATAAAATCTCTCCTCCCCAACATTACTTTGGTCATGGAGTAGCATCACAGTAATAATAACTCTAAATATTACAGCTTCCTAAGAGATCACTACATATTAGATGCTGATCTGGTTTAGAGGAGGTTATTGAACCAGAGTAGGCTTCAGCTTCTTACCATGTGGACTAAATTTGCAGTGAACAGACTACCACCCACTACTACCCTGATCACAGTGGTAGTGATGTTTCAGAGCTACCATTCAGAGTGTACTCCCCTAAGTATTAGTTAGAAGACATTAAGTGATGTCCCTTTACACAGCTCATAGTTTGAGTTAGTAGCTTCCCTTAGGTCAGTTTGGTACTTCATGTACCAAATTTGTGCTAGGCATTGTCTTCCAGTTAGACCTCACATACACACTCACAAGTTCCTCATTCCTGTGTGTAACACTACAGACTTTTGATTAGAAAAGTCAGTTTATGTATAAATCACTCTTCTCTGACACTGCACTGCTACAGTTCCTACTTGCCTGCATCCAAACTCTTCAGAGATTCAATCTCAGTGTTATGAGTGCAACAATTTTGTCCAAGACAGGGATGAGACCTTGATACCCCTTCTATCTTCCAGGAAGGACATACAAATAAACATGATTCCTTTTCCACTTCCAATTAAAGGGTTATTTGCAAATGGGATAGTGTGTGTGTGTGTGTGTGTGTGTGTGTGTGTGTGTGTGTGTGTGTGTTTACACCCATATTCACACATGCAGAAGACAGACACTTGATATTTTCCTTTGCTACGTTCTATATTAGTCCCCTGAGACAGTGTCTCCTACTGAACTCAAGACTGGCTGAACAAACATCCAAGGATATAGCTTTCTGTGAACTTTCAAAGTGCTTTGATTATATGCAAATATTCCCATACTCCGATTTTATGTGAGTGCTGGGGATTCAAAGTCCATGTTCCCATGCTTGCACAAGCGCTTTTACCTGCTTAGCTGTCTCTAACTATCCCTATTTCCATGATTTTACATGTCTTTCCCTACAATAAAGCATTCTCATTTTATCCCTTGTATGTACTTGGTATGGGTATGTGTGTAGGTATGTGCTATGCAAGTGTAGATGTGAATTTGCACACTTGTATACAGATTTGGAGGTTAGTAGTGGAAGTCTGTGTCTTCCTTTATGCCTTTCCACATGATTATTTACTTAGATAGGGTCTTTCACATATTGGAATTCTTTCAGTGGGTAGGCTGGTTGGCCAGCTAGCTAGGGGTCCACATGTTTTTACTTCATCTGGCACTAAGGTTGCAGCTATGACCCCTGTGCCAGGCTTTTACACTGATGCTTGAAAACAAACAAACAATTTCTCATGCTTCTCTATCAAGCAAGTTACAGATTAAGCCTTTTTTTTTCAGTCATGTCTTTCCTTAACTTTACATTGTATTCCAGACACAAACTCAGAATTTTCAACTGTGAAACACTTTTGTGATTTCTTTGTCTAGACCTGGACCAGCTCCCTTATAATATTTTTAACCATCTTGTAATGACTGTTTCTGGCTCTCCATTGCTCTCTGGTGCCTTGGTTTTATGGGCTGGTGCTTGTACCACTTTGCATGCAGAGAGATGCTCAACTTGTGTGGAACATGTCAATAGATGGCTTACACTGCTGAAACCTGCACAGGCCAAAAGAGAGCTAAGAACATGGGAGGGAGTTTCTTGTGAGAGAGAAATACTACACCTGGGGAGCATTCCACCAAGAGACAACAAGCCTCAGATGGTCACCCAGCATTCTGTCATCCCATTCCTGTCTGTGGCCATTGAAACAAAGAGTATTCAAAGACATACATGAATGATATTACTGCCAAATATTTTAAAGTTTTAAGTGTTGTTATGAAGAGTGCCTATAGTCAAAAGAAATTGGATCATAAAGTGTAATGTGAAATTCACAAAGCGGCTTCACTGGGACTAAAACAAAGACTAATTGCTGCATTGTGTCCTAATGATTGTTGTCTTCAAATCACATAAATCATGAGCAAATAGGAAAAATGTTTTCTTCTTAAGGGAAGTGAATTCTAATTTGGTCTCCAAAGAAAGAAATACACATCCTTGGTAGCTTAACGGGATCTCTAAGCACATAAAGGATCACCAAGTCCTGCCTGTGGACCCAGTATCTCATGTACATATAGTGAAGATTGAGCTCAGAGTATGTGTCTGAAACAGGGAGCTGGATTGGATTTTTCACACCTGTTCTGGTTTCATTAGTTTCTGTGATGAAACACCAGACAAAAAGCAACTTATGGGAGAAAGGGGTTTAGACAGCCGCATCTGGTTCTACATTACTGCCCATCTTTGTAGAAAGAGGTGAGTAAACTATTCACATTACAGTTGCAGTCAAGAGCAGAGAGAAATAAATGTGTGCATTCCTGTCTGCTTCATTTATGGCTTGCTTTTACCTCTCCTATACATACAGTCCAAAATTCTCTGACTCAAAAGCAGTGATTCTCAAAGTGGACTGGGTTCGCCCACATCAATTCAAAGTAAAGATAGTATCCCTCTCTCCATCAGATTGCCTGCAAGCTAAGCCGATCTAGAGAATTCTTCAATGAAGGCTCTTTTTCTAGATGATTTCAGATTGTGTCAAATCAATGATTAAAACCTAATATTTATCAAGTGAGAAGTTAAAATTAAAGAAACTCTTCATTTCATCATTCAGCATATTTTCCTGCCATTTAGAAAGCTTCTTATTCCATGAACCAGGACATAGGGAAATATATAGGAACAGAGTGCCACAGGAAAGTGGCAACTGCCCTTCATTCAGTCATAATGGGACTTGATTCTATGCAAACATTTTTTGAGGTAAAGGTAGGGCAGATTGTGGGCTGTTTTGTGCTAGCGTAAACAGAAGCAGTGAAATAGAAGAAGATAATTGTTTCTTATTAAAGTGCTTAGAATCCGGCTGAATAAAGTAAACTAGAGTCCATCCACCAAATGCACTGGAGGTCTTGGCAACTGCTTATTACTTCCTCTGAGGACCTTCAAGGTTGTTTTGAATAAGGAATGAATTGAGCCCAAGAAAGCCATAATAGCAGAGTGGATGAAGGAAGATTAGAGCATTGAGGTTACTAACTCAGGAGAAATTCTCAAAGAGATCTTGTGTGGCTGACTTTCTTCCAACTAACCTACCCTTTCCTTGTGCAAGATAGAAACAGTGCAAAATAATCTTAACATTTACCTTTGCTCCAAAGGTGACTATAATTTCCACCAACTACAGCTTTGCCAATAGGCTTCCAAATATTAGGTTTTTAAAAGCACAATGATCTGACTGTGTATTTAAAACTTATTAAAATTACAATACTGTGTGTGTGTGTGTGTGTGTGTGTGTGTGTATGCATGTGTGTGTTTGTGTGTGCATGTGCAGATGAGTGCAGGTGCCCTCAGAGGCCAGCAAAGGCCATCGACTTCCTGGAACTAGAATTACAGGCAGTTGTGAGCTGCCTCATGTGGGTGCTAGAAACTGAACTTGGGTACTCTGTGAAATCAACACTCACCCACAGATATACACTGAACCGAACACGGGAACTTAGTTGCAAAGAGGGAGGAATGAAGATGAAAGAGGTGGGTACCAGGCTGGTGAAACCCACAGAAACAGCTGGACTGTACAAGGCAGAGCACATGGGTCCCAGACTGCTGTCTGGGAGGCCAGTACAGGACTGATCCAGACCCCTGAATATGGATGCCAATTAGGAGGCCTCTGCCCTCTAGGGGCCCCTGGTAGTGGATTAGTATTTTTCCCTGGTGTAAGTAGGGACTTCCCACGTGAAGGGATGCACTCTTGGCCTGGATATATGGGGGAGGGCCCAGGCCCAGCCCAGGATGATGTGGTGGACTTTGGGGAGCCCCCATAGAGGACCCTACCCTGCCTGGGGAGTGGAGGGTGGATGGAGTGGGGGTAGGTTGAAGGGAGCGGGAAGAGTGGGGGAAGGGAGACAGAGAAGGGATTTACATGTGAAACAAGCTTGTTCCTAATTTGAACTAATAAGCAAACTAACAAACAAAAAAAGCAACACATGCTTGTAAGAGCTAAGTCATCCTTCCAGTTCAACATCTTACGTTAAGTTGACAAATAGTATATGTAGAGTAAATAAATTATGATTTTGTAATAGGTGATACAGTTACATTAACAGTTCCATAACTGGGCTCTTAGGAGCTCACAGACACTGGGGCAATAGTAAGGAGCCCCCATGGGAACAAGGTAGGCCCTCTACATATCTGTGACAGTTGTATAGTAGTGGGAACAGGGCCTGTCCCTGATGCTTTGGGAACATATTCCTTATACTGGGTTGCCTTACCAAGCCTTAGTGCAAGGGGAGGAGCCTAGTCCTACCTCAACTTGATATACCTTGCTTTATTGATACCCATGGGAGTCTGGCCCCTTTCTGAACAGAAGCAGAGGAAGAGTGGTTTTTTGGAAGGAGTATAAAGGGGAGGTGGGGGAAGGAATGCAAGATGAAGAGTGAGGGGAAACTGCAGCTATGATGTAAAATAAATGAATAAATTTACATGAAAATAAATGAAAAAATGAGAAAAGAGTTGTTATCCTTCCCATAATACCATATGGGAGACACAAAATCCTTGTCCACAGGGAATATGACTAAGCCATGGTAAAATATGGACATTTCTTCATTCCTGACCCAAAAGTAATACAACCCTTTGATAATATTACAATTTAGATCAGTGTATATTGTCTCTATTTATACCAGTGTCTGTAAATACCAGTCCAATCATACGCCTTTCTAAGGACTGTGATCCTTCCCTTTGGAACTCTTATCCACAATAAAAACCACACATAAATGGAAAGAGGTGTTTGTGCACCTGTAGTCATTTTTATTCGAGTGGGTGGGTGGCAGTGTGTAGAGCTGAGATTCTAATTGTCATCATTGGGAATTTATAAGATTTTCATCATATTATCAGGTTATGAGTTTATAAAAAAAACTTCCTTGGGAAATAAATTTGGCTGTTCAATCAGTTCCTAATTATAAACTAGTGGCTTTTTTATTTTTGCTATTGTTTATTTTTAATGATTAAATATATGTATAGAAAATATTTAGCAGTTCCACTTCCAGCTATGAATGTATTATATACTCAAAACTTGTTCTTCTTCTTATAGCTTGAGGTGTGTGCTATTTGAACAGTATCTCTGTTTGACTCATCCTATACTAACCTTCACTCTCCTCATGGAGTCTATGGAATCTACATTTTCAGAGTTCCTATGTAAGTTAGAACCTGTGCTACCTGCCTTTTTGTGTCTATACTTTTCTACTTATCAGAATAGCCCCAGGCCCATCCATGGTACAAATGGAAAGGATTCCTTCTTTTGTTACAAGCCACTTCATACATAAACCACATTTCCTTCATTCATGCCTCATTTGACCTCTAGAGTTTGGCTTAATATTTGGAGTATGTCTCTTGTGCAGAAAGACCTGTGGGATGCAAGCATCTCTTTGAAATGCATTTTATTCTATTATATACATATATATATATATATAAATATATATATGACAACTAAATCACATGATACTTCCATTTTAATTTTTTCCTATATTTATTTGTTTATTTGATGTGTGTGTGTGTGTGTGTGTGTGTGTGTGTGTGTGTGTGTGTGTGTGTGTGTGTTTGTGTGTGTTTGCACATGCTATGACACTGCACACGTGGAAGTCAGAGAACAGCTTGGAAGAATCAGTTTCTCTACCTACTACATGGCTCATGGGGAACAAATTCATTTCTTCCTTGGCTGCAAACAGCTTTATCTAATAAGCCTTTATCACTCACAAATCTCAAACACTTATGCAGAAGCATCCACTGTGCTTTACAAAAAAGCTATGTACATAGGCTACAAGAGTTCCTCTTTCTTCATTGTCTTGCAAACTCTTGTTTTCTCTTGTTATTTCAGTAATGCCCATGCTGATGAGTGTAAGACCATATCTCAGTATGTTTTAGATTCGTATTTCTCTGGTGAAGTTTGAGCACTCTTTTGTTTTGTTTTGTTTTCTGATTTTTCAAAACAGGGCTTCTCTGTGTAATAGCTCTGGCTGTTCTGGAATTCACTTTATAGAACAGGGTGGCCAAGAACTCACAGAGATCCACCTGCCTCTGCCTCCCAAGTGCTGGGATTAAAGACCTGTGTTATCCCTGCCAGCTGATTGAATGCTTTTTATTCCTTTCAGATACTGTGTCTTCCTTTAAAATATACATTCATGATGTGTCCGTATCATCCAGGTTCTTTATTTTATAAGACCATTTAGCAATAAATTCTTTATGTATTTGGGTATTAGTAAACATTTGCTAAAGAATCTGTTTGGGAGTGATTTTTCCAATTCTGTTAGTAACCACTTTGTTACATTGGTTGTTTTAGATGTTGTACAGGAGCATTTTAAAATGGTATTGATTTCATGTACTGTGTGTGGGTGCGTATATGAAGTATGTATTTAGTGTAAGTGCATATGCCAAATTGCACTTGATAAATGATAGGATACCATTTAGTCATGCGTTCTTTCCTTCCTTCCTCCATGGGTTCTGGAGCTTGAACTCAGCTCATCAGGCTTATACAGCAGTGACTTTCCTAGCTGGCCAACTACCTGGCCCTAGCCTTGTGAAGCTAAGAAGCATCTCCACTTGAAGCACTCCCATTTAACTTTTGTCTATTATAACTTTTAATTTTGAATTCCTATTTTTATGAAATTGTTTTTTCTCTAAGAGTTTTATAAATTTGGATCACAAAGTTTAGCTTTTAGTACTTTCTAGTCAACTTCTGAGTGTTATCTAAAATCTCATTTTGTTATTCTGTATGAGCTTCATTAGTTCTTTCATCATCATTTACTGAAGAGGCAGTCTGTGTCCCTTTGTGTATTCTTTGAGATTTGTCAAGAATTAGTCTGGGAAGACTTAAAAGTGTCAGTGTGGAGTGGATATGATCAAAATACATCTATGAAATGATCAAGAAAAATATTTTAAATAATGAGTATTTCTCTCTCTCTCTCTCTCTCTCTCTCTCTCTCTCTCTCTCTGTGTGTGTGTGTGTGTGTGTGTGTCTATTTAGCTCTGAGCTCTTTATTCTGTTATATAAACTAAGATGTCTAATTCCATACCACTGCCATACTGTTTGTTTTGTTTTTCAAATTATGTTTTCTCCTTAGGGTTTTTTGTGTTGTTTTTGTTTTTCAAAATTATTGTTATCTTCAAGGATCTTTTGTAGTTTTCTAATAAATTTAGGAGTCTATTTTATTAAATATTATCACTAGAATTTTGATACATATTATAGTCAATCTGCAGTTTGCCTTGTATGGACATTTTATGATGGTAATTCTTCCAATCCATGAATTTGTTTTTTAAATAAATTTGTTTTTTTTTAAATAAATTTATGGGTCTTCTAGAATTATATAACTATATCACAGCATCTAACAGTAACTTGTAATGCTAGTGTGAATACAAGCCCTGGAAAATGAGTTTAGTTTAGGAATGGGATTATGTGATTTCTCAAGTTAGTTATATTGTTTCTTGTTTTGTGAAGTTGAGTGGCATTATTGTACTCATTGATCTACAGGCTCCTAAATCATGCTTTATGTTTTTATGGTGGGATCTAAGGGGAGGCAAACATTATGAATTTTAAATTGCAATGTAAGACATAATGAAATATGAGAGATCTTTATAAAATGGCTAATGTTCACATGTCCAGATTCATTTCACAGATTTTAATTTATTTCTATTTGAATTTCATATAAAATAATAGCACACATGTGATTTTACTTTTTCCGTTGTGGTTGTTGTTTCTTGCCATGCCAGGCATAAAACCTCGGACCTTGTGATTGTTACCCACAGTACTCTACCCGTAAGCTATAACTTTAATTTTAATAGCCTTGACGAATGAATAAAAAACAACAAAAACAATATTTAAGACAGATCTTGAAACAAAACCCAGTAAACAATACATAATTATATTGATAGTAAATCTAATTAATCTTGAAATTCTTCAAGCCAGTTTATCATCTTTCCAGAACTCACAATGACCTTATTTGGAAATAGAATATTAACTGATATATATAGTTGCAATGAAATGGGCACTAACCACAATGGCTAGAGTCTTTTTAATACAAACCATATGTGGACACAGAGGCACAGAAAAAAATCCCTTGATAGGACAGAAGGCCATTCACCTTGATGATAGAAACTATGTTGGGAGTGATAGTGCCTCATGAAAAGGAACAAGGATTGCCAGTGAATTGAGACTAAAACTATAAGCAAAAGTAATCTGAAAATAATGAACTTATTATGGAAGAGAATGACCATATGAGATGCTAAACAAGAAATAGATATGGACTGTGGGTAAGCAATTGGATTTAGAAATATATACAGGCCAATGATGACATTTTTAATGTTTAATATGTGGTTAAGTACCTCATCCTTGACAGATGTGACACAGAAACAGGAAGGATGTTAGCTTTAGTCTCCTTCAACTACATTCAAAACATTTCAAAGATACACACTTCAGAAAGATATAAACTACAGAACTAGGGGGCCTGGGAACATGGCTTGGTCAATGAAACCATTACTGTGCAAGCAAGAGGACCTGAACTTGCATCCCCAGTGTTCATACAAAAGATAAGTCTTTTGATCTGCAATAAAACTCCAGCGCAGAGAATGTGGAAACATGAGGATTTTTAGGGCTGCATGGCCAACCTGTCCCACCAGTCACTGAGCTCTAGGGCAACAAATGAGAGACCCCATTTCAAAATGTTAGGTGAAGATAAACAGAGGAAGAGTTAGTGTTGACTTTTATCTTGTACAAGTGCACGAATGGATATGCACACTACATACACATAAAAATGAACATCACACACACACACACACACACACACACACACACACACACACACACACACAGGCCCACTTGCACACGTACCAAAGCTATGTCCTGACTTCTAGAGAGTTTGCAGATTATAGTCAATACCATACCATGTACACTGGAGTAAAGATGGACATGCCTATGAGCTTAAAGAAGCCAGGGAGTTTCCCAAGACAAACATTTTGCTGCATTCTGAAGGACAGGGAGAAAGGATCCTAATGTAAAAGTTTCTCCTCACTAAAGGCTCTATTTTGGAAAGGGATGCCTGGCATTCTAAAGAAACATAAGACCTTTGAAACCATGTAGATATAGTTTCTAAACCTGACTCTAAGAGTTACTAAGTAAATACAATAAGTTCTTCAATTTCCAAAACTTTTATTTGTCTTCTTATATCTGTAAAGTTAAGAAGAAAGCAAAGAACTTTCTAGATGTACATGGAAGCAGGAACTCTTTCAAGGTAAATTTGTTTAGTAAGGAATGAGATGTATGTAATTCTGTCCAGTTTGACAAGGGCGATTTTTAGACAATCAATGTGATTCTTTTGAAGAAGGATAATCATCACTATGTTTAATTCTAGGGGTTTTAGTTTGATTTTAGTATAAATTTTGCACTATTATTTTCAATGAAAGAATTTCTATCATGCTAACATATTCATTGTGTGTTTCTGTTTGAGTGTGCAATGTGTCATGCCCTGTGTATAGAAGTCCAAAACAACATTCTGGAGTCAGTTCTGTTCTTCTTATATGTGGGACTCAGGGATTGATTGCAGGTAGTCAAATACAGTTACCTGCTAAGTCATCTCACCAGACCCCACTATTATGTTTTTAAATAGTATTGATAATAACTGTTGTGTAGCTCTCACACACCTAAAGGCATAAAGGTAATGATTTGGCTCAAAAGCATACAAAAGGAAGAAAAAAGAAGAAAGATATAATTTGAGTGTATCAACATTAAAAGGACCCACTAAAATTTTATGTGGTACTTTCTGGTGACCACAGTGCATTCTATTACAAATGTTTATTTCAGTAACATATTTGGAAAGAAGGAGATAACTGCATCTCAAAATCACTTTTATTTTTAATCTGGAAATTGTAAACAGCAAATCTCTGCCCATATTCATGCAGAGGAAGTATTCCATTTATGCACAGTACTGCTAATGTATACTAGAGAGAGAAATGAGACCAAGTGGGAGATAAATGCAGTATGATGCATTGCTCTCAATGCACTTCTGACCTGGCATTTAGCCTATTCTTTAGTTTGTTATATTGATAGTACATTTCCTATGATAGTTTTCTACCTCTGAGACTGTAAACCTAAACTGTTTTCCGTTGTGTAGTATTGAGGTAGGAGTGTGGTGATAGAGAACCCTAGGGAAGAGTGGGACAATGAATATTAAAAGTCACAGAGAGAAGCAGAGAAAGGAAAAGATGACTCAAACACTGTCATGATGACAAAGAATATTAATCTTAAATACAGCCCTGTTGTTTTTCTATGATTGTCAGCAGTAGAAAAATGAGTCTGTTGAGGAAGGTCAAAAAAAAAGGGGGGGGAATGGGAAAGGATGGATCAGAATCATACTTCTTAGCCCAAATTTGAGTAAGTGTACTTTTCTCTTCAATGTGTCTGAAAATATGATTCTGTACTTGGCACACAGCATGTTTTGCTTTCTTGTATACTCAAGGAAAGAGCTTCTGCTATATGAGGAAGACTCCAACTATAGAGTTTACATGAATGCTCAGAGTAGACAGAGCAACTTAGGCCACTAGCCATGTTGGAGAGATGAATTGAGAGAGCAAGGGATAAAGAAGTCAATGAATGTTTTCCTTCCATGTTAGTTTTTCATGTAGAGTAGCTTTCAAATTAAAAAAGGATATTCATACTACAGTAGATGTTCATGCTGCAGTGCTTTGTCTTCGTTGGTCCCTCAATCCTCTTCCTCCCCTTCCCACATAAAACATCAAGGAAGGAAAGTCTGCCATATGCTTTTCCAGACTCTCCTAAATCCTCTTTAGTTGGCCTCCATTTTGTAGCCTCTGAGGTTGAGATTCAGTGAACTGATACTCTGAATGCATGGATAGTGAAGAGTTGCTTGGAACACACTCTCCTGGTAATATTTGAATTTCCTAGGGGGCCATGAAGGTATAGGTTGGTCATCATGGCTTATTCATACCACACTTAAACTAGAAATGTTGCATTACCCATCAGTGGTGGCAACAGGTAGGTTTCCTTTTTCTCAGGCTCAGAAGGGGGAAGGTGACTTTGAAGGAACAATGTCATCATAATAACCAAGTCATGCTCATGTTCTCACATTCCAATTACAAGACAGGTCTGTGGGTATGCTTGTCAAAGTGGACATCTTACTTCCTGCTTTCCCTTCTCCCCATTCCTCTCTCTCTCTCTTCCTTCCTTCCTATGCTCTCTTTCCTTTCTCTTTCTTAATAGTAGTTTTTTTTTTTTTGAGGTAAGGTCTCATTCTGTAGTCCAGCTGGCCTGAAACCCTGATCCTCCTGTCTAGGCCCACTGTGATGTGCTGAAATTACAAGTCTACACCGCCATGCTTATCTCAAGCTAGTATTTTAATTAAAAATGGCACATGTAGAAAATGACAACAAGAACAACACAGAGACACTCACTTTATTTAATAGCTATATCCAGAAGTTTATATTTCAAGTCTGATGAGCATATGATTTTGAAAAGGTTTAATGCTGAGCCATTGAGGCCCAGAAAACAGACGTGACCAACTCATGAACAATTTAATCACATATTTCTATGTTGTGTTTGCTTTTCTTGATTTTAATCCCTATCCCCTCTTTGCTTTCAAGGAAGTTTACAAGTTCGCTATCGGCTAAGCAAGGAAGAAAGTCATGTGTTCACCATCAGCACAGAGAACTTGGCCAACAGAAGGGTGCATCAGGTGAAGATTAGCAGAGAGGGGCCAGAGCTTTCCATTCAGGTATTTTGCTTCTCTTTTTTCCACTCAGCCTACATGCCAAGGCTTCTCCATAAAACATGTCTCAGCTAACCAAAGCCACATACTGAAGTATGGAGTTGTCCTAATCTCTTATCCAGCACTGAGCTATGTTCCTTCTCAATGGCATTGTCATCACCTGGAAAGTAGTTAGAAATGGAAATCCTTGAGTCTCCTATCAGAGTCATTCCATCAGAAACTACTGGAGAGGAAGAGGAAACACAGTCTTTCATAGTGCTCAAGTTTAATCAGTTCTTAAATGCATTGAGATACAAAGAGATGCATGCAAACAAGAAAGTACAGAGGACTACAGCAAGGGATGTTTCAGAAGAGGTCATAGTGCACAGGTGGGTATAGAGAAAGGGACAGGTTGTATGGCAGTCTTAAGGACGTCACAATTTGCCTCTACACATCACTAGTTACTTCCTAGTGCAAACTGGGTCTTGACATCACGGAAGAGCTGACTTGGGTAGAAAAGACAGATAAGGTTCTCAAAGTGTTTATGTGAGCACAGGCATGGCTATCTCAGTAAATACAGTGTGGTAGCATCCTCTTAAAGATCAGTGACTCTGTTTAAAGAACCAAGAGCAAAGCACGGCAGATCTCAATAAAGTCCAGCCAAAGTCTAGACATCCCCTCCATCTAAAGAGAGATTTTAGTCAACTTAGCAATCACCATTTTGTTGAGTTGAGTTTAATACATCCATCTGTGTCCTTGACATTTGTCACTTCACATGCCATCTTTCCTTGCCAGCAACCGGTGCAATGGCATCTGCCATCTCAGAAGATGACTGCTCTATTCTTCTGTGAACAATGTATTCTTCAGAAGAGACATCACACATTCTCATTTGCCCATCTCCTCTTCCACAATCTCCTCCTACCTGGACTTGGGGGTTGTGTGCTCTGTCACTCCCATGACTGGACTCAATATCTCAGAGTTCTAAGGCCTGCCCTACTACCATGAGTCAGATTTCATGGCCCTGTCACAAGCACAGCTCCAACATCCTCCTGTCTTCTAGCCTTTTACCAGCTTTCCAACTCCACCAAATAGCTCCCAGAAGCGCAATCCACATAATTATTGAATGTGTCAAAAACAAGCAAACAAATCAACCAAGATCTTTCTGTTTCTAGAAAAGAAACCCAGTTCTCACCAGTTTTACAGAGGTAGATGTTAGTTTCAAATTCTTTTGAAAATTTGATATATACCTATTTCCAAAGTGTATCTTCTTAGTTAGTTACTGTATTCATTGCTCTGACAAAATAACTAAGAAACAGTTGGAATGGTTCTGGCTTGCAGTTTGAGAGCACAGTCTGCTATGCTGACAAGAGAATGAGGCAGATGGTCACATTGATTTCTCAGGCAGGAAGCAGAGAGAAGTGAATAAATGTGTTAAGCCCGCTTTCTACTTTTTACTTATTCCAGAGCCTCAGTTCTTGTAATGGAACCACACACATTTGAGGTAGGCTTTTCCTCCTCAGTTAATCCAACCTAGAACCCACACAGATATGCCTAGAAGCTTGTTTCCTTGCTAATTCTTAATTCCATATAGTTGACAATAAAAATTAACTATTGTCCTTTCCTTCCCCATTGTCCTACCATGTTACACAATGTTGCACTGCTCAAGATATGAAGGAGGTTACATTTGTGAAGTGTGAAATATATCTGTGGAGGCATGAACAAGTATCTACTTACTCCATATAGATAAACAGCAAACCAATATAAGGAATCAGCTAAGTCCAAATTAGTGAACCAGTGTGTTTTATTGAGATTATTAACAGGCAAACACTTGAGGGTTTACAGAAGACTAAGGGACTTAAAGACAGCTACACCACTGCAATCCAACCCAGCATAGGTGGCAACTCATTAAAGCTGGAAACCTGGCATCCACTGTCCAACTTGAAGGTAGATTAATAGGTAGGAATGTGCTTGTAACAAGGAACACAGTATGGCCTAGACATAGTGTTTCTGGTCAGTTTCAGGGACTTTCTAGGTCTTTGAATTATTTACACTCCAAGTTTAATGAGCTTCCCTGTAGGATGTAGTATTTCACTTCTCCAAGAGTAAGTACCCACAGTTTCTTACCGAGCCAAAGTTACTTGATGTGGCCTGTTAAGACATAAAGCCAGACTTGGGTTGAAGGGGACACATCAAGATTGAGGCTGTGGTAACTTTATTGAGAAAAATCAGAGTTTTTTTTTTTTTCTGTTATCAGAAGCAGAATACAGTGGCAATTTCCAGAATGAATACAGTTGTAGTTGCCAGGATACAAAGACATTTCCAATCTATAGAGGTTATACAAGATTAATGTCGAATACCAATTTTCCTGCTAAGCTTTCATGCTTTTTTAAATTGTAGGAAAATACAGAGAAACATAAAGTGGCCTGAAGGTGTCTTTGGAACTTGACCTATATTTTTTTTTATCAGTACCAGTCTTCTCTGAGGTATCTTCTACCCCATTAGTTGATCACTGCTGTCTCTGTTGTGAGTCTTCTGTTATCTCTCCTGCTCATTGGTGCACATACGACTCTGTTAAAGCCCTGAAGTTTTGTATCATTAGTTGTGTGCTCACTAAGCTTTCATATCTTATTCAATATTATAACTTTGAATGCTATACATTTCCCAATATGTTAATGTTTATCTTTATCAAGACCTCTCCTGATGTCCTGCAACCTTGCTCCTTTGATTTGCCTATACAGTGCTCATTATCCTTGACTCATTTTATTGTTTTCTCTTAAGAACTCCTGACATCTAATATGGAATATAAAGTATTTACTTACTTTATGTTCTTTAACTCTTCTCTAGAATGTAAATTTGATAAAAAACAGGAACTTGGTTTACATTTATTATTGCAGAGCTAGCTCCTTACCAAGCAGTCCATAGCAGGAGGTCCTCAGTGAAGGTTTGTGAACTAAGTGGATGGATTCCACATGGCTTCAGGAGCTTTGTGATTAAGACTGATGTGACTTTGTGGAGAAGGGGAAGATGCTCTATTTTCATGTCTGTTGCTGTGCTACATATCCTGACAAAAAAACAAGTTAGGTCAGAAGGGATTTAATTTTTCACTCATAATTCCAGGTTACAGTGCACCATAAGAGTGAAGTCAGCATGGAAGTTAAAACTCATCCTATTGCCATTCAAGAGCATAGGGAAATGGATGTATCTATGATCACTTGCTTGCTTGTTTCCAGCCTGATTTCTTTCCTCTAATGCAGGTTAGGACTCCCTGACTCCAGAATGGTGTTGCTCACAGTGGGTTTTCTCACATCAATTAACTTAAGATAATTCCTTACAAACATGCCCACAGGTCAATCCAATGTAGGCAATCTCTCATTAAGATTCTTTTCTGCGTTATTCTAGGCTATGTCAATTTCTTTCTTAAAACAAGACAAGTGGGATTACTTTAGCTTTTAAAGTTGGAAGTATGCAGATTAGAGCCTCATTGTTTGAACAGTCTGTGGTTCTGCACGGGAAGAAATGTTCCGAAGTGACTTACATAAGGAAAAATTTAGCCAGAAGATTCTATGTCCCCTGAAACATGTCATAAATCATGCTGTATAGGGTGTCATGGAGAACATTTCAGTGATCCCAGGGTGTAGTGTTGGGAACCAATTTAATGAGGCCTGTGGGAAGAGGTAAAAATGACTGTTAGTTGTTCCAATTACATGGGAATTCAAGAATAATTCTTGGATATGTAAAACAAATGATTGCCATACCATCAGAAATTAAGCTCCTACCTATTGCAGTGTTTTCTGAAATTGGTAATGGTCACCAATTTCATTTCAAAACATACACTTTGAGTATGTTTGGGTGTAGTGGGGAAACAGCTGATGAAATGGTTAATGGTAGGAATTGTAATGATAACTTTCTGTTTGTGTAGTATGTGTGAGTACCATGTAGCTGCCAGAGGACAACATCAAGTCTCATTCCTGATGAGGCACAGTTCCTCCTTAGTTTTTTAATTAAAAGATTTTATTGGTCTAGAAATCACTAAGGATGCTGGGTTGGCTCTCCAGTGATCTCAAGCGACCACCCTGAATCTTCTTCCCAAGTTCTGGGATTACAAACACATGCCACCACATGTGACACTTTACATGAGTACTTTAGACCAAACTCAGGTCCTTGGACTAATGTAGCAAATGCTTCATTAATTAGCTATTCCTACAAGTCTTGTTTGATTATATTTTTAATGAAGCCCTGATAGAAAACTGGGCAAGTTCAGTAGAAATTTTAAATATAATATTTTAGTACTTTTATATTTTCTGTACTCTTCAGAAATTAAAAAGGGAAGTAGAGCACAGAGAGCAGTAAGATGTATGTGTTTTCCTTCTCAATGTATTTTTCACCAATCAATTAATAGTCAATAACAAGTAGCCAATTTCTATTTGCAAAGTGCTGAAGAAAGCAGAGAAGACTAGAGCAGAGACTTTCTATTATTATCCTTAAGTCAGTTTATTGGTCTAGCATGATAGCATGTTTGCCTTTTGGACTATCCTTACCCACTTCTAATCCAATCTACATTTCTTTTTTTTTATTTGTTAAAAGCCATTTAGTGTAAACAAATAAATACAACCAACAACAGCAAAAGGAGGTCCCTGGTGTAGCCTTAGCTGCTGGTCAGCCAATAAGGGACATTTTAGGAATGCTGTCCCCCTGTCAGAGAAAGGACTGTTGTTTATCAATGTACTCACAAAACTCCTGGCTTTCCCCATAATCTTAATTTGGTTGTTCAAATTGCCTTTTCAAGGACAGGTAGACAAACATGGCTACTTGAAGACACAGACTAGGATCTCAAGTCCAGTAATAGCATTGCCATGGACAACTTTTAGTATAGTAGTGTGTGGCTTGGACTACTTATTCATCTTTATGACTTCTCTGAAATTACATTGTTCTATGTCATAGCATTGTAAGGTTGTAAGGAGAAAAATATTTGGAAGTATACATTTGGGTCGTGTTTCATATATTCTTTACTAAATAATAAATATTATGGTCTAATTCACAGAGCAGTGATACAATATTAAATCATGCACTGTGGGTCATAGTTTGTACTAAAGTCCTAGGATAAATGACAAGGTCAGGAGGTTTCTGAAGACAGTCACTCTTAATGGATGTATATAGAAAGAGAGTTATTTAAGGAAGAACTGGATGGAAATATTAAATATTAGTCCCGATTCATTTGATTTTCCCCAAGCAAAGCAAACTCACTGACCTCATTGAATTACTATGTTCTTCATTACTAGAGTATGTACTAGAAAATGATAAGGGAAGTATCATTTGGATATTCAGAGTGGAGCTTAGAGGTCAGGATCCAGTTGATCCAGGTTCAGTTGATAAAGCTTGTGCCTTGTCAGCATGAGGATCTGAGGTCAGATCCCATTATCCTTATAATGATCTAGGAGAGATGACAAGCACACACTTGCAATCTCTATGATGTTGTGAGAGAAGATAGAGACAAGTTGACCACTAGGAGCCTGCTAGCCAGGTAGCCTAGCCAAGTTCTAGGCCATAGAGAGACTCTGACTCAGACAAAAACTGAAAGGCACCTGAGGAATGGCACCTGGGGTTGTCCTCTGACTTTTAGGTACATATACTTTGATGTATATTGTATATGCATTGCCCCAGATAATAGAGATTCAAACAATCTATTGAAACTGACTAGATTGAGATGAATGGAGATAGATTGGGGGTACAGCATAGGAAGGACAGCTAGATGGGGAGGTAGATGGAATCAGTGGCATGTGAAGTTAGAGGTTATTACTAAAAGTGGCCCCTAGAAATCAAGGCCTGGAGAATCCAGCAATGACTTCTTTTGAGTGTGCCATGATCACCCAGCTCTGTCTGCAACAACAATATTTGCAGCTTTTATCAAGTATTTATCAAACTGAATTTTGTGACTAGCAAGCACTACCTGAGAACAGGTCAGGGTTATGGAAGAAAAGAAGATGGTGTGGCTATCAGAAAAAAAGGGAAGAAAAAGTGAAAATTGGCAACACTGCTGGGTCTCCTTTAATGTGCCATAGCAGATACCAGATGGGCTTCTGTGTTTACTTGTTTTCAGTGAAGAATTTAGTGAGGAACTCTCAGTGGGGAGATAAATACTTGACAATAGCTCTGTAGGATATCCAAAGGAGTCTAAGTGTGAAAGACCTTATTTTACAAGAAAGAAAGAAATGGTAGTTTACGTGCATTGTGGGAAAACTGATGGGGCATTTCTAATCTCTCTTGAGAGAAAACCCCTGAGAAGAACCTACCCTGTGTGAGCCTATAAAGTGTTTACAAAGTTATTCCTTTATGCCTTTTGAAAACCTGGGCTGATGGCATTGTTTTGTTTTCCTACAGGTGGACCAGCAACTCTTCAGCTATAACTTGTCCCCAGAAGTTGAGTTCAGGACAGCAAGGTCACTCATCCTAGGCAAAGTAACAGGTCTGTTTCTCTGTCCGTTTTTCAATGGATGCTGTTAAAATTAATGAGTTAGTAGTCTCTGTTGGTGTGGTCAGTGATTGACAGTTGCAGACACTGCACCTATCTGCAATCTTGATACAGGTTTTGAAACAGGATATACTAAGACACACATGTGGTCATTCATATCTGCTTTATTGTTTGGTGATTGCATTGCTAATGGCTGGTTATTTGTGGTAATTATTTTGTTGCTTAATTGTTAGTAATCTGGGGGAGAAAGGCAATCAAGTAATAAAGTAAAATGATAACATTTTAATTTAGATTTTAATTTACCACTTATTTTTGAAAGTTGAGTCCTTACTTTAATTTCCTTAGTTTTAAATTAAAGGAAGAAAGTAGGAAGCATACCTGCTGCATGAGGATTGAAACCTCACATTAGAAGAGTGGGATGTCCTCTTGTTCTCACACATGGTTTGTGAATTTTGACTTTCTGGTTGTCAAAATTTATTGCCTGTAGAGCACTGAACTTTTCATACTTTCTTGAAAAATTGGATATTTTAAACAGTATCTGATCTTTAACAATGACTTTTATAGCTTAAATATATGTCATTTATGACTGATAGCCAACAGGTCTTTGCTATGGTCACTAATTGGTCATCCTTTCATTTTAATTTTTTTTCTGTTTTCAGTCTCATTTATGATCTTGTGTAGAACCCAAAGTTAATTTTAAAGTATTGCACATGTGCACATGCATAATGTGTGATGTGTGCCTAGTCACATGTGCAACTGTGGGCAAGTGTGTGGCACGGATGCTTTTGGAGGTCAACAACCTCAGGCTGTTCTACCTGTTTGAGAGAGAATCTTTTGTTCTGTGCTTTGTGCAGAAGTGTAGAGGATTTTGGCTTGTGAGCTTCCAGGGATTTTGTCATCTATCATTCTGAAAGAGCTTTGGAATTCATAAGACCTAAACCACTGAGTCCTGCTTTCCTTGGGTTCTAGGAATTTAACCTCAAACCTTCAAGAAGCTAGCTCCAGTTTGCTTTGTTTGTTTTGGCTATGTATATAATCTAGAGATCTGTGTTTTATAATTAATAAATGCAAGTCTTTTCCAGATTTTGAAATTACTTGTACATTTGGACTTCTGCTGTCCTCTTATTTCCTACTGATTCAACAATTTTTTGTGACTCTCTCATGTTCTCTGTAGTCTGTTGGTCACAGCACAGTTTAGAAAACATTTACAATTATGGGTATCTTACTCAGGAATGGACAACACAAGAAAGCACTTTCCTATGGAATTTTTGCAGCCTTCAGCTGTGAATCTCGATAGAATCTTTTGGAATGACTTCTGAGAAATTCTGAAGGATTTTGTGGGGAGTGTGGGGTGCTCTCATTTATTTAATAATCCCCAACAAGTGTATAGAAGCTGTTCTAACTCATGCAGAATGTAGATTTGCAAGGCAAAGGAAACATACTCTGAAAAATGGCTGCAGAAAATTTGTTTTGCTAACAGTGGAACAGCTTAGATAGGACCAGAAAGGATCTGTGATTTCTCCAGGCTTCCAGATTCATTAAGAATATGACATTTTTAGAACATTATGTGAATTCACAATGAGTCTAGAAAGTCTCCGATTCCATTTCCCAAGTGATAAACAGATGAATCATTAAGTGTGAATGACTTCTGAATGGGCTTATTTGTTATCATACACCCCTCATGCCTAATAATAATACAGTAATAGTAAAAATGCTGTTCCTGAAGCTGTTTGCTCTGGTGCACTAATGTGGCCCTGATGAGTTTTACCTTTACCTAAGATACCTTCTGTATCTTAGACATTTCTGCTTTGTTAAAAAAAAGTCATTCTCTCCTTTCTGAGCCAAATCTTTTTGATATATTCTTTTCTGTCTTAAAGTCTGTGAATTATAAACTTTTATCTGAAGCAAGGTATTTATCTCACCTTGAGTCTTGGAAGATCAATTTTCTAGAGAGCTGAAGGATGTTATATTTCAGATGGCGGGTAAAGGGGAGGGAGAGAGAGTACATGTGAGCTCTGGCTATAGCGGCAGAAGCACTGGTTCATGACTGCTCCCAATGCACACTTTTCCTAGCTCTTCACCCATGATGTCATGATGGGGATTTGAAACTGCCTGAATGAAGAGAGATCACACTGTGGAAATCATAAATATGCATGCCAATCACAGCTATCCTTCCTGTTGGCTGATTTGAAATGCAAAATTTACCAATGATCACACACAGACCCTGTTGTCTCCTTGCTTGAGAGGTTGCCTTTGAAATCTCTGGTCAGCTGCTTTTAATTTTGAAAGCTCTACTTCCTACACAACAGCACACACAGCTGCTTTGATTGCACATCCTTAAGCATAAGAAACTTGGTGTATTTGAGTATGGGTTGATGTTGTGCAATTGTACATGTCTGGTTGTATAGACTTCTTTTTAAGTTTTCCTATTTGATACTTTATACTTCCTGAGTCTATTTATTAGTTCCTATATAGCTTTGCATCTAGTCATATGCAGTATTAATCTTTATTCATTAGTTCTCAGATTCTCAAATTATCAACTATTGAATATTTTACATTCTATGTATTCAAGTCTTTGAGAGCTCAATTTAATCAATTTTGGCCTTTCTAATATCACCCTCATATATTTTTTAAATGCTGAATGCTGTCAAAGTAGTATGAATTCAAAGTACATAAAACACTTTGTTTTTTGATCATAGTTTTGTGGGTGTGTGTGAGTGATTGAGAGTTGGGGCTGGTGAATGTTGGTGCATGCTGTGGAACACTTGGTTCAGGAAACCAAACTCAGTTCAGGCTTATCAGGCTTTCATGACAAACACTTTAAGCACTTTAGCCAGAGAATCAATTTGGGGACAGATTTTATTAAATTTTAAACTTTTCATTTCCTCAGATGTGCTTAATTCTAATTAGCATAATATGTGAATCATTTTTATTGATATTTTTCTTTTAATTTTTAAATGGAAATTCTATTATTTGGTGAATGAAACTGTTAATTAAGAAAACCTGTGGTCCTTGCTTGTTTCTTTATGATTTCCATCTGTTTGTAAAGCATGTTGATAGTAATTGTCAAACACTGTGTGTCTGCTGGTCCCACTGTCTGACCTTCTGGGGATCCAATTATGTTGCTATCTGTTTTCTATGTCTTTCCTCTGCAAGTTTCTTTATTTTGTGTATGTTGTGTCTGAGTGTGCCTGAGTGTGTTCATGTGTTCACATTCATGTGCTGTCATACACATTCACAAATGTGTACTTGTATATTTCATTGGAACTTTTATGGAGAACCTGGAGTATGGAAATTGGAGCATTTCTCTCCTGGTAAGATTTGCATTTGTTCTACAGGTGCCATGTAGAGATACTGATTAGGATAAATACAATCTCTATTTTTTTGTCTCTGGGTAGAACGGGACTATATATTTGAATTCTGAAGCTAATGATATTAAAGCTCTTGGTAGAGCTTCTCAGAATAAATTGTCAATATTATTAACATGCTATTTAATATTTATTTTATTTATACTTTCATGATTTTCATATTCACCCTCATTGGTCTCTCCCACCCTTCTTGCTTAACTCCTTCTTCTTCCTAAGGCTCCTATGACTCCATTTCTTTTTCCCTATAGTATGATTTGTTTGTATTCATCTGGTTTTTCTTGTCCTCTCTTTTCAAAGTATTTTGAGTCATTGATTCCTCATTTCAACTAACATAGTAGAAACCTGAGGGGGAACGTTCATTAAAGCTTTCATGTCATCAATCTCAGACTCCTGTGTGTGTGTGTGGGGGGGGGGCTTGTGTGTGTGTGTGTGTGTGTGTGTGTGTGTACACCAGGCTTGCTTCAAACTCACAGAGATCCTCCTGCCTCTGCCTTCAGAGTGCTGGGATTAAAAGCATGTACGATCACTCCCATTTTTCAATAGAAGAACTTTTCACGAAGCCAGATGGCCTTCATCCACACCCAAAATGCTCTTAGGATGATGATTTGGGGTTTCCATTAATCTCAAATGTGTGGCCTGTGGATGGTCTCTAGCTGAAAATGAAGTGAGCCATATGAGTATCTTGCTCATGAATAAGCAGACACAACTATCCTGAGAGAAAACAGAAGAGGGTGGAACAGGTGGTTCAGTGACTAAGATCTCTATCTGCCAACTTAATGACCTGGGTTTCATCTGCAAACCCCACATGATAGAAGAGAACTAACTCCTAAAAAGTTCCCTGTGATTTCTACACATGTGCCTTCTCCTCCCAAATAAATAAACACAATTTTAAAATTAAAAACAAAAATAAAGAGAGCAAAAGAAATGAGGCAAAGCTTCAGAGCAGTACAGAAATGAAGAAAACAAGAAGGATTTGGGCATAAGTGAATAAGTGTGTAGCATAAGTGTGTAGCATGGCAAAGAGAAAGCAATGGTAGAGCAGAAATGGATGTTCAGACCTGATAACAAATGCTACCCACTCCACGATTTTAGAAAAGATTACGCTGAGGGACATTTTCTACTGTAAAACAAAGATCTACAAGCATTTTTCATAGTAGATTATAAGGAGAAAATATGTATACAGTTTGTCTCAGTTTTCTTCAATAGCATTCCATTTCAAAGCCAAACGAAATTTGTTCATTTTCTTTCTGTGAAAGGATGGAGAAATTCACTGTCCTAAAGCCTGATGATTTAGTACATACTATGTCCCAGCCCTAGTACTTTAGGCACCAGGATGAAGAGAATAAAGCATTTTCTGTGGACTTCTGAGATAGAGACACTAGCCCATGAAAAGAACCAATGCCACTGTCTACATTAAAACTAAAGTGGGGCTGGCAAGACCCAAGTGAACAAATGTCCCTGCCACCAACCCTGACAATCTAAGTTTGACTTCCAGGCCCCCAGTGGTGGGAGGAGAGTACTAATTTGCCCACATTGTCCTGTAATCTACATATATGTGCTGTAACATGCAAGTATGCACATAGAAAAACAATCATAAAACCAAGGTGTGTTGACTCTCCATGAAGGATTGTTTGCCATGGCAAGTCATAAGATGTTCTAAGTTTGTATACAAGGGAACAAAACCCACTCTGTTAGCTTCTAGTTTTGGTATTATGTGTAATCACTTGGCTGCTGCTCATACTGCTTGTTCTTTTACAAGTCTTCTGCAATAAATATGAATTAATTTCATAATAAAATGTTTGCTTAAGGGGATAGAGAGATGGCTCAGTGGTTTAGAGCATCAATGCTCTTCCAGAAGACCTGCGTTTAATTCCCAGCATCCACATGGCAGCTTACAATTGTCTGTAATTCCAGTTCCAGGGGACCTGACACCCATGGCAAAACACCAATGCACATAAAATAAGAATAAGTAAATTTTAAAAAAATGTTAAGATTTGAGATTATTCTGCATATAAAACTTGTATTCTGCTTTTGTTTTAATATAGCATAAGAATTTGATCCCATCAATAAATCTCATTGTAAACATAAAAGTTAAGGCTTCATTGATTCATAAGTTGCATTTATTAAATATCCCTTTGTTTCTAGATGTTTCACTAGCCAGTAGCATTTTTGATTTTAAAATGTTCCTATGTGAATGTATATTCTTAAGTTTTCTGAAATTTTAAGTGATACCCTACTTATATTTGTTTATGGGGAACAGTCAGACCTTTTATTGTGTATTTATAATATGTAATAATTAGGTCAGTTTTATTATCATTAAAATATATTCTAAGTTTGTTTTTTAATTGCTCACTGTCATTGTGCTTAAATCTCCAAATGTTTTACTTGGCTACAACAAATATTATATTAATGACATTAAGAGATAATTACATTAGCAATTGATGAGGTGACTCAGGAAACAATGTGCTCACCTTGAATGGAAGCCCCAGAACCTGTGTAGAAAAGCCAGACATAGCCAGAAAAAGACATAGTGGCATGCATTTCTAATCCCAGTTCGTGGGTAGCAGAATGGATACCTACGGCTGGCTGGTCAGCCAGCCTAGCTTACTTCATGAGCTCCAGGGCAATAATGAAACTGTCAGATAAAAGCAACTAAAATTAGATAAGAGAAGAATATTAAGTGCCTGGGAAATGACAGCTTTGTTTGCTGGTATGCACACACTGTGGAGATTTGAAAGAAAATGACCGTAAAAGGGAGTGGCACGACCAGGAGGTGTGGCCTTGTTTTGTTAGAGGAAGTGTTTCACTGTGCAGGTGAGATTTGAAATCTCATATATGCTCAAGCCACACCCCATGAGACAGAGCACTTACTGTTGCATGTGAGATGTAGGACTTCCAGATACTTCTTCACCACCATATATGCCTACACACTGACATGTTCCACCATGATGATAATGTACTGAATCTCTGAAATGTAAGGAAGCCACCCCAATTAAATAGTTTCCTTTGTAAGAGTTGCCATGGCCATGGTGTCTCTTCACAGTAACAGAAACTCTAACTAAGACACACCAACTCTCTCTCTCTCTCTCTCTCTCTCTCTCTCTCTCACACACACACACACACACACTGACACATACAGGTGTATATTCATGCGTACAATCACAAACTCATACATATGCATATCTACACAACAAAAATAAAAATGATAAAGTAATATTTTACAAAGAAGGAGAGAGAAACACATTTAAACAAGTCAATCATTTGAACAAAGTCATCTTTTTCCAGAGGGGCATTCACCTGAATCAGCTCACATGTATTTTTAAGCTTTTGTTTTACTTGGTCCTCTCATAAGAACCAATAGACATTAGAATTAAAAAATGTTGAAGTTCCTAAAGACAAATGAAACAATAACAACAGCAACAGCATTAGAATTGCTGGAGACATTTCTGGGTGGGGATTGAACCCAGGGCCTCCACTTGATAGCCTACCTACAGTCCTAATATAGTTTCCCTAGAAGACAGAATTAAAGGGGGGGGTTACTGTTTTCCTAAGAAGTGACTCCTTCTTGATCTACAGACTTGGGGAATAGGTCCCCTTTAAAATATAAAAACATGTGATGCTGAAAAGAAGGTATATTCTTTTGTGTTTGGATGGAATGTTCTATAGATGTCTGTTAATACTAATTGGGTCATAACTTTTGTTAGTTCCTTTGTCTCTCTGTTAAGTTTCTGTCTGATGGTCCTGTCAAGTGGTGAGAGTGGGATGTTGTAGTCTCCCACTATAACTGTGTGAGGTCTTATTTGTAATTTGACTTTTAGTAATGGTTCTTTTACAAATGTTGATTAATGCCTTTGTATTTGGAGCATAACTGTTCAGAATAGAGATTTTTCCTGATGGATTTTTCCTGTGATGAATATGAAATGACCTTCTTCATCTCTTTTGATTCATTTTAGTATGAAGTCTAAATTGTTAGATACTAGGATACCTACCCCAGCTCTTTTCTTGGGTCCATTTGATTGGAATATCTTATCCCAACCCTTTCCTCTGAGGTAATGTCTATCTTTGAAGTTGAGGTGTGTTTCTTGTATGCATCAGAAGGGTGGATTCTGTCTTTGTATCCACTCTGTTAGCCTGTGTCTTTTTATAGGCGACTTAAGACCATTAATATTGAGAAAATTAAGGACCATTGAGTGTTTATTTTTGTTTGTTTTTGATTTGTTGTTGGTAGTGGTATTGTATGTGGATTCACCATGCTTTTTCTTTTGGGTTTTGGTAAAGTGGGATTATCTATTGCCTATGTTTTTGTGAGTGTAGTTAATTTCCTTAGGTTGGAGTTTTTCTTCCAGTACTTTCTGTAGGGCTGGATTAGTGGTTACGTATTGTTTAAATCTTGTTTTGTCGTGGAATATTTTGTTTTCTCCGTTTATAGTGATTGAAAGCTTTACTGGGCATAGTAGTCTGGGCTGGCATCCGTGTTCTCTTAGAGTCGGTAGAATATCTATCCAGGTTCTTCTGGCTTTCAGAGTTTCCATGGCGAAGTCCAGTGTAATTCTGATAGGTTTGTCTTTATATGTTACTTGGCCATTTTCCTTTGCTGCTCTTAATATTCTTTCTTTATTCTGTATGTTTGGTGTTTTAATTATTATGTTATGATGGGACTTTCTTTTGTGGTCCTCTCTATTTGGTGTTCTGTAGGCTTCTTGTAGTTTCATTGACATGTGTTTCATTTTGTTGGGAAAGTTTTCTTCTATGATTTTGTTGAATATGTTTTCTACATCTTTGAGTTGGTTTTTTTCACCTTCTTCTATGCCTATTATCCTTAGGTTTGGTCTTTTCATGGAGTCCCATATTTCCTGGATATTTTGTGTTAAGTATTTGTTGGACTTAAGATTTTCTTTGCTTAATGAATTTATTTCCTCTAGTTTATCTTCAGTGTCTTAGATTCTGTCTTCCATCTCTTGTATATTGTTGGTTATACTTGCCTCTGTAGTTCCTGATTGTTTACTCAGCTTATTAAAGAAGTTGGTTATTTCATTCTTGGAGTATTTCCTTTTCTATTTCAAGTCTATGACATCTTCCTTAGCAGTATAGTTAGCTGAGGGAATATCTATCGTGAATGTTCCATTCACCTTATAGAGGTTTACAAAAAGAGTGTTTCCACTATCACTGAAAAGAGTATTCCTTGAAGTGAATCATTTAAAAGGAATATAATTTAATTTTGATTGTACACACAGTTGGGCTTTCTTATGATTCAGATCTGGTGTAATCAATATGAGAACAACAAACAAAAGTACAAAGTGTATAATGATTGGCATGCATGATGTTATGTGTATCGACATGACTGTGTGTGTTTGTTATTTGTGTGAATAGTGCTGCATATGAGCCTGTCACAGATGTGTATGTAGGTCAGAGGGAAATCTTGCATGCTGGCCCTTGGCTTCCATCTTATTGGGCAAAGGTTTCTTGTTTACCACTGAGCACAAGGGGATTATTGGCAAGAAAGCTTTTAAGGAACCTTCTCTTTATATTTCCTGTCTCCAGGGAGGAGCCTCATGCTCCCACCAATCTAACTATTTGTGGGTTTTGAGAAATATGCAGACACAGAAAGTACTTTACCTACTGAGCCATATACAAAGCCAGGTTTCTAAATTATAAAAATTATATAAATACTAAACAGTGCTCACTTTGTTATGTATCTATCAAGGCAACTGTAACTAGGAGTTCTAAAGAGGCATGGTTATATTCTGAATATGTGTCTCTCCAGTACACTGGGGAGTGGCTATTGCTCTCTACCTGTTAATTTTATTACAGATTTATCACATCCAGTTCAGGAAAATGACAAGAGAGATTCTGAGTGTGAAGGCAGGTCAACTGACAGAATTTGATGGATCTAGAAACACAAAAGCCATCATCATTCATTCTTTCTAGACTGATCTGTTTGTTTCTGAATCCTTATGACTCCTTTCCCATTGTTTTGGGGGGATAATCCTCTTGTACACTGTAAATAATTGTCACTCATATTTCTTTAAGAAAGCACTGATTGTCCAGTAAACAAGCAGGAATTATAGGTGGAACAAAGAGGAAGGCAAGACTCAGTTGCCAGCCAGATGCAGAGAAAACAAGATGAGAATGGTTTACTGAGAAAAGGTATCAAGTTACATGGCTAAACACAAATAAGAATTATGGGTGAATTTAAGTCATAAAACCTAGTTAAGAATAAGCCTGAGCAATAGGCCAAACAGTTTATAATAATATAAGCCTTTGTGTCTTTATTTGGGAGTGAAGTGCTATGGGACCTGGTGGGACAGAAACTTCTGTCTACATCTCTTTGTATGGATTCAGTCTTAAATAGAATGCTAGTGACAAAAATGATGAAATCAGCAACCTAAGGCTTGAACATCACCAGGTCATTGCATCCCACTGAAGGAAAATTTCTCCTTTGTAGAAAATAAATTTCAAGTTAAGGCCTGGAATAACTATCCAGACATCAGTTTGTCTACTGATAATTACTAAATATTATACTGCCTAGTTGGTGGGGAGGGCAGAAACTGACCACCATGTCCTGACCATTTAACAGCCTTGAGCATTAAGGAGAAAGGCTCACTTTAGTGTTAACTATTGTGGCAGTCTGAATGAGAATGCCCCACTCAGGCTCATATATTTGAATGGACTGTGAGTCTATGGACTGTGAGAAGGAGCAATCAATATTGATTAAAAAATAAATGGGTTACAGATTCAGGACGAACTGGAGATTGTGGGAAATCTTAGCCCTGAGATGTGCTTATCTTTAACAATAGTCCAACTGCAGAAATGATATTTGTGAGAATTTTAAACTTCTCTTTTTCTTGTGGTATAAATATGTATGAGTGGGTACATGTGTGTGCGCGCTCACGCTCAGGTGTACTTGTGGAGGCTAGAAGTTGACTAAAGAAGTCTTCCTTGATTACTCTCCATCTTATTCATTAAGGCAAAGCTTCTTAGTCTAAAACATAGATCACCTCTACAGCTAGTCTAGCTAGCCAGAGTGCTGGAAGAATCTTGTCTCCACTGTTCGAGGCTGGTATTAAAAAGAGAGGCTGCCACATGCTCACCCACAATTTTTCTGGGTACCTGAGATCAATAATATCTATCCTCCTATTTGCATAGCAAGATCTTTTAACTACAAGGCATTTTTCCAGCCCCAAAGAGACTTGCTTTCTTTTAAATAGGCCTATCTTATTTTCTTTGGAACAAGTTTATAAAACTCCAAGGTTCCTAGTTACTTTTCTGTTTCTGTGAAGAGACACCATAACCAAGGGCAACACAGGGAGGAGGCAGAAAGTATTTGTTTGGCTTAGATATCATAAGTGGGAGTCCACTGAAGAAAGCCAATACAGGACCTCTAAAAAAACAGGAACCTGGAGGCATGAACTGATCAAGAGACCATGCTGCTCATTGCCTTGCTACCATGACATGTTCAGCCTGCTATATTATAAAATCCAAGACCACCAGTGCAGGAGTGGCACTACCAACAATGGGATGGAACCTCCCACACCAATCACTAATTAAGAAAATACTCTACAAGGTTACCTACAGTCTTATCTTATGGAAGTAGTTCATCAATTGAGGTTCACTCCTGTCTGATGACTCTAGCTTATGACACTTTGAAATAAATACTAGCCACTACAGTTGATGTGATGTCAACTTGACACAGAAACACATCACTGTTAAATCATAACCTTTCCTTTTTTGTTCTTCCTTAAGATCACACATTAGTATCAACACCACAATATAAGATGTTTTACAAACTTAAATGTCCCAGTCTTACAAACTCAAACACTTAAAGTCCAAAGTTTCTTTAAAATTTAAAAAAATCTTTCTAAAATTTTAAAGTGTCTTTATATTTTCACTCTCTCATCTGTGGGCTCCTGTGCAATCAAAAATAAGCTTGTTTCTAATTCCAAGAGAGAAGAACAAGGATACAGTCAAAATTGGTACAAAGCAAAATCAAACCCAACACTAAACAACTCATCTTTCAAGGTCTGGGATCGAATTCCAATCTTCTGAGCTACTCTAAGACCTGGAAGTCTTCTGTGGCTGCATACTCTGTAGCCCACAGAGCTTGCTTCCTTGGCTCAGGATTGTTCCACTCCATGGCTATTGCTGCTTTAGTGGTCATTTTACATTATGGGCATTCTCAAAATCTCAGTGAGATCTTCTGTTGCAAATGAGCTCCACTTTGACCAGTAGCCTTTTCTGGGCTCTGTTCAAGGACTCTGTCAATGCTGTGGAATGCCAATCCTACCTGCTATCCCTTGATGTCTTCAAACCAGTACCATCTAGGTGACTCTTACACTATCAAGTTGGGCTCCCAGCATGAGGTACCTTGGTCCCCTCTGGAACCCAGCTCCTATATTCTGACCCTAAGGAAATTTCCCAAAAGACTTTTATCTCAACAATACTGGTCTCTTCTTAATCACCACTAGTTTTTCAGCTTCAGCTAACCAGCATTGATTGCCCTGTAAAGCAAAGGTTTCTCTTATGTCGTTAATCACATCAAATTCTTCAGCCCCACTTGTCTAGACCCAAAGATTCTTAAATTAAAATACGCACTGACCCAGACAAACTCTTTAAATGGCTCTCAAATTTCCCTCTGGAATTTTATAAATCCAGTTTCTATCTTTTGCACTTCTCTGAATTCTCTACCTTCTATGGTCCCACAGAACAGCTCAACAAGTTTTGACTGCTCAATGGTTTTTGCCACAACAAATTCCAACGCACTTTCAAAATTCTCCCCAAAATAAGAGCTTGTCTGTCAATTCAATATCCTACAATTTTGGTACCAATATTTCTCTTAGACGGACTGTCTATTGTTGTGACTTAACATCTTTTAAAAAGGCAACTTGAAGGGGTTGCTGTTTTATTCATATTTCATATAATAGTTCATCATAAAAACTTAACTTGTGAGGACAGGAGCTCAAGTAGGAATGATGCAAAGGTCATGGATGGATATTGCTTATAGCCTTGCTCCTAATCGCTTTTTCTGCCTGCTTTCTTATAGAACCCAGGACCACCAGCCCTGGAATGACACCACCAATAATGGGCTGATCCTCTCAGATGAACAACTAATTAAGAAAAATGCTCTACAGGCTTGTCTACAGCCTGGTCTTTTAAAGCCACTTTCTCAACTAAGATATATATATATATATATATAATAATTATATATATATATATATATGTCAAGTTGATATAAAACCAGCCATCAATCCATGTGACTCTAATACAATATTTCAGTCTAGATGCACAGACTTTTTTAAAAGGTAATTCCAATTTGCGTTTATGCTGGGTACTTCAAGATTAAAATACCCTGGGCTGGATGTAGCTCATTGTTTCAGTGCTTGTCTGATATGCATGACAGCTGGGTTGATTTGCAACATTGGATGAACTAACTATGGTGGCACATTTGACCATTTGAGTTCTGGAAGTGAGACAATTAGGAATTCAAGGTCATCTTTGTTGCTTGGAATGATTAAAGGCAGCTCAGCTACATGAGAACTTGTCTGAAGGAATAGAGTAATAAAAATGAAACAGTTTTAAAACTGCAAAGCCCTCCTGACTTGAATCACAATATCATACTTCCATGTTGTATCTGTATAATATGTAATTATGTTTTTTCTGTGAGTCATGAAATATCTTAGACTCATTAACACATTTTGAACTTCTGCACCATTAAAGAAAAGACAAACCTGAAACAGGAGATTTCAATAACCTTCAACTTTTCAGATACACATATTTCACATTTTGATCAAGGAAGACTTACAAGTGGGCAATATGGAACTGTTGTTCCTGCTCCCTTAAAGGAGATGAGCTACATCCCCAGGGAGGAAACTCAATAGATAACTTATTTTGTCAAATGCAGCAAAAATGTGTGTTATATTCTTGAGCAAAAGTGTCAATGGCAATTTGTTTCCAAATACAGATTGTCCTTTGATTAGAGTCACAGTTACTATACCATTCCAAAGAGAGACAGTCTTGTGAGGGTTGTATTAGGATTACACATAGCTGTGTTAGTAAAGGATGTTTTTGTATGACTGACCAGAATGCAGGTGGCATGACTATTATTTTTTAAAAACTTCAAGTTAGTTAACTTCAAACAAAAATTATGGATCATTATTATGAGCTACATAATGTGGTATAGACAAAGCAAAAATAAACAATTTCTATTATAATGATACTTTTAAAAATATTTACTAGTTTCCAATGATGTGTATGTGTGTAGATGTGTGCATATGACTGTATAGGCATCCTCCACAAAGCAGGAGTTGTTAGCAACCTCATGTAGAAGCTAAGAACCAAACTCCAGTCATCTGAATGATCATTCTGTGCTCAAAGTGTCTGAGACACTTTGATTCCTTAATACTGTTTAATTTAAAATTACTTCTTCCTATGGAATATCATCAAGTTGAATTGGGGTTGAAAATCACAATGTTTTTCAAACTTTGTAGTGTTTTACTAGGCTTTCTCTCTCTAGATTTTCTTTTACTATACCAAAATAACAATTCTAATATTGTTACGATAAATCTATCTGCCACCCACTTGAGTTCTGACTGCCACGTGGAAGGCCAAAATCATATATAGAGACTTATATTAGGTACAAATGCTGCTTGGCCAATGAATTGGATTTCTCATCTGCTAACTCAGTCTTAATTATCATGAATCTATATATAAGACTTATCTTACTGAACACCTTCTGTTGGCATCCTCATCCCAGGGATCACATCATGACTCAGAGCAGAGAGCAGGAAGAAGTGCAAAGGGGAAAGGAACCATTTCCAGCTTGTCATTTCTTAAATATGAGTCTCTCTGCTATGTCACTTCCTGCCTGTGTCACCACTTCTTTACTACATTTCCTAGAATCTTCCTTGACACCTAGTCCCGTCTAACTTGGTGCCTCATTGGCCAAACAGTATGTTATTCAACAGTCAATAAGATGAACATACACAGAAGTACATTCCCAATCATAATATAAATGGAACATTTTTAGAATACTAAATTTATAATAAAGTGTACAATTTTTCATTATCGTCATTATCTAATAATTCATTGCTATGAGGTAGGTGAAAGCTTGTTTCTTAGGTTGATTTATATATTTTCTCAGCACAACCCAGCAGAGTAAACATTGTCAATATTTGAGCTTTCAACATGGAGTTGGATATGAGGAGATGACTCCATGGATAAAACACTTGTAATACAAACATTGAGGATTAAGTATAGATGCCCAGAACCCAGAAATAAGTGGGCCATGCAGCAGACATCTTCAAACACAGTTTTCTTCTGGGTAAAGGGGCAGAGGATCCTGATGTCTTGATGTTCTATAGCTCCAAAACAGTGAGCTGTTTTGCTCAACAATATATGGTAAATTGCTTAGCAGTTTAGAGAACTTATTTGTCTGAGTTTGACTATCAACACCTGCTTTTTGTTCCATATAACTTTGTTTAACTACAGTTCCATGGAGTACAATGCCTCTTCTCTTCTCCATGGGCAACTGCTTTCATACACAGAGACACAGACAAACAAATAATTAGAAGAAAATGAATCTTTAAAATATATTGTGGAGGGCTGGAGAGCTGGCCCAGAAGTATATATATGATTCAAGAAGACACTTGCCATAGATATGTGCACACTGTATACTCATTCACAGGAAACACATTTGTACACACATATGCCTGCATGTGCATGCAGACACCAGAGAGAGAGAGAGAGAGAGAGAGAGAGAGAGACATGTGGATATCTGGGTAGGGAAGAAGAGGAGGAAGAGGGGGAGATAGAGAAGGAAGATAAACTGAATCACTAAGGTTAGGAATTTTCCCATGTCTCCAATGTAGTAGGAGGTAAAACTAATAATTAGAGGCAAGGATATCTGTTTCCTAATCATCCTCCTTCCTTTCAATTGTTAATTGTTAGGGAATAGCACCCTATAATAATCGGTATGAAGCAGTGATACACACACACTTTTCTGGCTGAGAGCTCTTTCATCAATGGTTTACTCTTCAGAACTGGTGAGGTTAATACCCCAGGTAGAGCAGGATTTTTATCATGGAGCAAATTTCCTATAAGACATGTTTTGGAGTCAGCCCTGGTTTGCTATCATCACTACCTGATGGCTAATGTGACACAGACAATAGGTCTGTTCTTTTTACTTAGGTGATCTTGTACATGGTATACTTGAATTGTAATTTTGATACTTTTGCTGAGCTTCTAGTACAAGACATCAAGGGCATACAGATTAGAAAGGAAGTCAAACTTTCACTTTTGCAGAGGACAGTTTGCATAAGTGATCTGAAAAACTCTACCAAGGAAATCCTTCAACTGTTAAACACCTTCAGCAAACTGGCAGGATGCAAGATTAACTAAATAAATCAGTAGCCCTACATGTACAGAAGACAAATGGCCTGAGCAAGAAAACAGAAAAACACCCTTTACAATAAGCCAAAAACAACATAAAATATCTTGGGGTAACTTTAACTAAACAAGTGAAAGACCTGTATAACAAGAATTTTAAATCCTTAAAGAAAGAAATTAAAGAAGATACCAGGAAATGGAAAGATCTCCCATGCTTTGGCATAGTTAGGATCAACATAGTAAAAATGGCTATCTTGTCAAAAGCAAACTACAGATTCAGTGCAATCCTCAAGAAAATGGCAGAACAATTCTTCACAGGCCTTGAAAGAAAAATAAACAATAACCCAGGGTAACAAAAACAACCATGTTCAACAAAGAAACTTCTGGAGACATCACCATCTCTGACTTCAAGTTCTATTATAGAGCTATAGTCCTGAAAACAGCTTGGTAGTGGCACAAAAAAAGACAGAGAGACCAATGTAATCAAATTGACAAAACTGATATTAACTCATACACCTATGAACACCTTATTTTAGACAAAGAAACTAAAATTAAACAATGGGAAAAAAGAAAGCATCTTCAACAAATGTTGCTGGCAAAACAGGATGCTGGCATGTAGAAGACTGCAGAAAACTCCATAACTATCACCATACACAAAAATCAAGTTCAAATAGATCAAAGACCTAACCGTAAGCCCAATAACACTGAAATTTTTAGAAGAAAAAGTTGGAAGTACCCTTGAATGAAATGCAACAGGAGACCACTTCCTGAACATAGCACCAGTAACACAGATACTGAGATTGACAATTAATAAATGGAACTTCCTGAAACTGAGAAGCTTCTGTAAGGCAAAGGACACAGTCAACAAGACAAAAGGGCCAACTCACAAAATGGGAAAAGATATTCACATCTGACAGAGGACTGATTTCTAAATTTACAAAGAACTCAAGAAGCTAATCACCCAATCACCAAATAACCCAATTAAAAAGTAGGGTACAGAACCAAATAGAGAATTCTCAATAGAGGAGTCTAAAATGGCTGAAAGACACTTCAGAAAGGTCTCACCCTCTTTAGCCATCAGGGAAATGCAAATCAAAACAACTCTGAAATATCATGTTACTCCTATTAGAATGGGTAAAATAAAAAACACCAATGATAGCTTATGCTGGAGAGGATGTGGAGAAAGCAGAACTGTCCTCCACTGCTGGTGGGTGTACCAAGTCATACAGCCACTTTGGAAATCAGTATGGTGATTCCTCAGGAAAATGGAAATTGGTCTACCACAAGATTCAGCAATTCCAAGCATAGGCATACACCCAAAGGATGCATATTCCTACAACAAGGACATCTGTTCAACTATGTTCATAGGAGCATTATTTGTAATAGCCAGAACGTGGAAGCAACCTAGATGCCCCTCAACTGAAGAATGGATAGAGAAAATGTGGTACATTTACACAATGGAGTACTACTCAGGGGAAGAAAACAATGGATTCTTGAAATGGGCAGGCAAATGGATGGAACAAATGAAACCATCCTGAGTGAGGTAACCCAGTCATAAAAAGACAACCATGGTATATACTCACACATATATTAATTTTATACATAGAGCAAAGGATTACCAGCCTACAATCAACACCACCAGAGAAGCTAGGATACAAGGAGGACCCTACCAAACACACACATTGTCCCACGGAGAAGGGGGAAGGGACAAGATCTCCTGAGAAAATTGGCAACATGGTGAATTGGAAAGGGAGTCAGGAGAAAAAGAAGGGGTGCAGAGGAGGGGAGAGGCAGACATGAGGAAGCAGGAATTTTGAGTCAGGGGAAGAATAGAGGAGAACAAAAAAAAAGAGATACCATAATAGAGGGAGCCATTATAAATTAAAAGATAATTCGGCACTAGGGAAATGTCCAGAAACATTTAGTTAGTTGGATGACACCAACTAACAATCTAAGCAATAGTGGAGAAGCTACCTTAAATGCTCTTCCCTAATAATGAGATTGATGACTACCTTATATGCCAACCAAGAGCCTTTTTCCAGTAGCTGATGGAAGCAGAAACAGATACACACACATCTAAACACTGAACTGAACTCCAGGAATCCAGTTGCAGAGAGGGAGGATTGTTGAGCAAATGGGTCAAGAACATCCTGGAGAAACCCACAGGGACAGCTGACCTGAACAAGGTGGAGCTCATGGACCCCAGACTGATAGCTGGGAAACCAGGCTAGGACCAACCCAGATGCCCTGATCATGGGTGTCAGTTAGGAGTCCTGGGAAATCTACTTGGCCTCTGGCAGTGGGTCAGTGGATCAGCATTTATCCCTAGGACATGTAAAACTAGCTTGTTTCGAATTTAAATTTAAAAAATCTGAGAGAAAAAAAGAAAAAAATATTACTGCAGTAATGGTGCTAATGACCTTGATATGAGAAGGATTTTCATCTGCCTTTCCTGTGATATTGTACTTTATTTATGATTTGGAATTAGGTGTTTTATAGGGGAGAAAGTGTACAGACTTCTGTTTTCTATGTAATTAAATATGAACTTCACTCTATTTGGTTGAGTCATAAGGAATGGAATAATGAATTACCTCTAACTGATGATTGGTAACTTGTGGAATTGGGGTATAGGCAGTTCTAAGTTTCTGATCATTAAACCCCTTAAAAGAGTTGAACCTGGGAATTGGGGGGATAGTTAAATTGACACAGGGCATATACCTCTAGCCTTCTAACTCTAACTCATATGCATATACAATATACATGCATGACTACACCACACACACACACACACACACACACACACACACACACATACACACTCAGAAAAGAAATGAAGAGTTTACCTAGAAAACTCTGACTTTGATGCTCAACAATGCATAAATGGTGTATGCAGGCACAGACCTGTAATCACCACCATCAAACAAGAAGACAAGTGTATCAAAAGTTCTATGTCATCTTCAGCTTCATACAGACTTCATGGCCTGCCAGGACTACACTCGACTTTGTCTCAAACAAAGAAATGATTGGACAAGGATAATCACATCTAGTGGTATTTGAGCTTCTATTTTCTGTAGCAAAGCTGCTGCTGCTAGATTCAACAGTGGGTATTTGGAGGGTTAGGATTAAAATTATGGAATCTACTCCAATATTTGAAGATTTCAGACATTATTTCTCCCCTTTTCAGCATGGTGTAGCTATGACATTCCAAAAAGCAGACCTGAAACATTAATGGATTTATTCTTTCACTAAAGTTACACTATTGGCATCATATACTGCTCTTTAGTTTTGTTAAAAAAATCTGTGTGCATGCATGTATACACATGTGTGTGCATTGTATGTATGTGTGTATCCATGTATGTATGGACATGTAGGTAGGTGTGTGTGTGTGTGTGTGTGTGTGTGTGTACTAGCAAATGTGTATATGCATATGTGTGTAGTAGGAAACTGAACAGCATCATATTCTATTTTATCCCATTCTGGGGTAGTGTCATACTCTGTAGCTGGGACCTTGGATCCCTAGGTTTACATATACATATCATGATTCTTAGAGGGACACATGATAGTCCATTGAAAAGCAAATGAATTTGGAAATAAAAATCTCTGGGTTGAAACCTTGAAGTCCACTTGGCTGGATTAGTTACCACTAAAGTGACCTCTCTGATGAGTCATATTGATTACAAACTTGACAGAATCTAGAATTGCCTTGGGAGTAAATTGAAATGGGAAGATGCACCCTTAATGTAGACAGCATCATTCTGTGGCTAGGGCCCTAGCCTTAATAAAAAGGAGAAAGAAGCTGAGCACCAGCCTTCATCTCTCTCTGCTTTTGCACTGTGGATGCAATGAGCCCAGTTGCTACACACTCCTTCATCTATGCCTTTTCTACTGTAATTGCCTGTATCTTCAAGCTGTAAACCCAGATTAACCCTTTCTCCCTTAAACTTTTTTTTCATCAAAAAGTAGTTGTTCCTAAGCTTCCACAACACTGCTGTCTTTTAATCCTCTTTCTGGCATTTCTTTCCCTGGCCAGTGGCACCTCTATTGACTTGTTTACCCTTTACCTGAGGAGTCTGATCTAGTATTATAAATGTCAATGCTGACCAGGTAATTGACTGGAGGGAATTCTTGTAAGAGGGATAAACTTTCTGAGAAACTTTGTAAGGTCTCATCAAACTGCTGACTTAGGGCACACATCAAGACACATTATAAAACTGCTGTGTGGCCTTCTGCCTTGAAGACCTCCAGTCTTGTTCTTCTCATCTACACTGGGGCAACCTTATCACAGGAAAAAACAAACAGATCAGCTTACTGTGGAGGGAGCTCTAGTGGGAGCCTGCAGAGTGGTTGTCTTAATTACTTCATTGCTGTGACCAATTACCTGACCTATGAGACTTGAAGAAGAAAGGATTTCATGGGCTCACAGTTTATGGGTACAATATGTCAGGATAGAGGCCCCATGGTAGGAGTGGGTGGTCACATTGTATTTGTAGTCAGGCAGAAAGGAATGGATGTGGGTGCTCAGCTCTCCTTCTCCATTTTTATACATTCCTAGACTCTGGAACATGGAGTAGTGCTGCCTACAGTAGCAGTTGGTCTTCCACCTCAATTAACCTATCTAGAAACTGCCTCACAAATTTACCAAAGGTTTGTCTCCTGGCAATTCTACATCCTGATAAATTGACTTTCAGTAAACAACATAACAGTCGTGATCTTCTCATTCATATTCAACTTTTGAGAACTGCCCCCCACTCCCCAATCTCCACACCAATCCTTGAATTTGCTCAGTATTCCTGTTTTGTATTTCTTCCCTGATTCTCCCTGGGAAGGCTGTGGTCTTTGTGTTATTCTTCTTAGCCATCTTCCTCTTGTTATTCACGCATTTTGCACAAGCCTTTATGTTCTGCATTTGTTCTATGCATGTTTTGTTTTATAACTTTTATTCATTGGTGCATTGCAGATACAGTGCAGAAGGGAGAGGCTTGTATTTATTCCATTGATTTTTAAAATCCACACATTTCTTTTCAGTTTCTCTCTTTAAAATACCACAAGAAAAAATAACTTGTAAAAGACCTGGCTGAATTTGGGTTCCAGTTCCATACAGATAGGAGTACATCATGGCAGTAGGCAAGGAAGGGATGACATCAGGAACAGGAAGCTGATCAATCATGATAACTCTGCACTCAGGAAGCAAAAGGAGAACAGGAATGGATGCCATATTATGATCTTAAACCCTGCTTCTAGTGAAGCACTTCTGCCCAATGTTCCCTGCCTCCTAAAGTCTGATTCCCTTCCCAAACAGCAGCATATCTGGGAATGGAATAATCATATTCATGAACCCTTTGGGGACATTTAACATTCAAATCACCATGGACACCATTCTGATCTTACCCAGACTGGGATATAATTCAGGATGCAGGATCATGCATTTAAAGACTGAAGTCAATTTAGACAAGGTGAAACAATAGGTCATCCCAAACTTTGCTCACATTAGGGGTTTCCATAGTTGGATGGAACTGGACCCTGCAGCAAATGTCAACTGAGCCAATTTTTTTCCCATTTATTTCAATGATAGCTGAATCTTGCTGCCACTGTCCAGGAAGATCTGTTCAGACATAAGGCAGGAGAGGTTGGAAGAGGGTGAAAACTAATCAGTGAAGTACATGGTGACTTGACAGTTACTGAGCCTTAGTCAGGTATACTGAATCAACTGTCTTCAAGGCATGAGTTCACTCCTGGTCCTAAAAGCTGAGGTCTAGTAGAGAAATGAGATTATTTGCAAGAAGCTAATTAAAATGTAAGTGGTCTTTATATCTAAGAAATTATTGTCTCTAGACAAAGGAGAAATCATATGTGAAAGCATCATCATCACCCTGCTGTGCTCCTGACACTGGGTAAGAGGCCCAGGGTTCATTCAAGCAAGTGACCCCACCATTCTAGACAATGTGGAACAGTTAGACTTTAACACAGTGGATGACAATGTGCCAGGGTGTTAGTGTTATTCCATCATCTTCTTTAGATTGCAGATCAGGAAGCTCTGCCTGTGTCATCTGCTCTAGGAAGAGCCCACATTATCTTGTGACCTGTGCCAGTTACTTTGGTACATTGTAAAATCTAGGGGCTAAGACCATGTGTTTGTAGAACAATTTCCCAAGGATCCATATAAGAATTTGCTGTAGAGGGGCACAAAGCAAAACTCCTGGAGTTGATTGTGCTGTTTCAAGTTTGAATTGTCTTTCCCAAAAAATGATTCCTTCAACACCATATGCATATGTGTGAGTATATTTCTGTGTGTATGCATGTTTGTCTCTGTGTGTGTATTTTGGAGTATGTTTGTGTGTATATGTGGCAGTTGTCTCTTTGTGTCCATCTATATGAGTCAGAGCTTTATTGATTTAATTGAATCAAAGAGATAGACAGTTTCTTACAAGAAAAATAGTTTTCTTTAGCTAAAACAATTAGAACCTGGAAGCCCAAATAGAATTCTGCTCACTACAGTGGTTCTTCAGGGACCAATTGCCTATGATGAGGACAATTTCAAAGAGAAGCCAGAAAGAGATTCTCAGGGTCAGACTCAAGATGTGTAATAACCATGTCCTGAGAAACACTCTAATCTCTTCTGAGAGCACATGACATAGGACTTCATTACCCTGGGGATAAAACCCTCATCTCATGAACATTCTGGAAACATACAACCACCAAACCATAGCAGCATGTGTGTTCATATCTGAAAATTCATTGCTGTGTAGATGTACATATATGTGTATATATACTGGCGAATCTGTGTGCAAAGACAGGAATATCTGTGGATACATATAACTGTAGGTTCCTGTCCATGTGTATGCACATGTATTTGGCACACACACACACACAAACACACACACACACACACACACACACACACACACACACATATAAATACATCCATCCATACATATAGTACCTCAGCATGGACATGTTTCAGTGTCTATGTGTGAATATTTATATGTGTTTGTATATAGATACTCACAAGTTGGTTTTCAGACTGTAAATGACATTTCTCTCTCTCTCTCTCTCTCTCTCTCTCTCTCTCTCTCTCTCTCTCTCTCAAAGTATATATATACTTTGTCTGTTTATGCACATGAGTCTGCAGGTTTACATGTATGTGTGTGTCCTTGCCAAACTTGAAAGTTATTCTTTCAGTCCTATCCAACTTTCCTTTCCTTTCCTCTCCTTTCCTCTCCTCCCCTCTTCTCCTCTCCCCTTCTTTCTCTTTCTTCCTTTCTTTTTCTTTCTGTTTTTTTAAAGATAGAGTTTCTCACTCACTTTGAACTCACAAAGTAGGCCAGAATGTTTGAACAGAGGCCCTCAGTGATGTCTGTCTCCATCTACATAGTATTAAGATTGCAAGCATTTTCCACCATCTTTAGCTTTATATGTTGGCTCTGGAAGTCAAATGTAGGTCATCATACCTGCAAGAAAAGCACTATAACAATGAAGCTATCTTGCCAACCTGCTTTGCTTTTTCTTATGGCTTCAGTTTTTTTTTTTTCACCTCAAGTCACTTCTAAGTTGCTTTGTTTTAGTGTGTTTTTAATCAAAACAACAGAAATGAAACTAGAACATCCTTATTTTTTATAACAAAAATAATAATTACTAGCAAACTAACAATAGTAATACAACTAAAATAAATTAAAATATTTAAAAATATAGAGGTTATGAACAGTTAGTCCACCAATAACGATTTCTTTAACTCCAAAATATTTTCATAATCCAGAAAAGATTCCTGGTAACTATTGCCCATTCCTCTGTCGTCTCAGTCCCCTCTCAACAGCTTATTTTCAACCTGTCTTTATTGAGTTGCCTATACAGATATTTCTCACAAGGAAAATCACTTAGTAGACAAGCCTCTGGCATGTCTGTGGGAGACTGTCTAGGCACGGTTAACTGAGGTGGGAAGACTCTAAGCACGGGGGTTATCATTGTATGATCTGGGTTTCTAGACTACAACCAAAACAGAAAACCTCCTGAGCTCCATAATTCATCTCTCTGCTTCCTGGATGAGGGTGCGATGTGACCAGAAACCTCATGCTTCTGCCTCTACCATGGATGTGTCAAGATCAACTCTGCTCTCAAACTGAGCCAAAATAAACCCTTCCCCTCTCACAATCTTTAGTTAGGTATTTTAATGCAATAACAAGAAAAGTAAATGTGGGGTTAAGGAGTAGGGCAGAAGACAGGATGCCGCTATGCTCACTCCTGTGCTAGGTGACATCAAACACATGCTGAAACCTCTTGCCTGAGAATTCATCCTCTTTCAGACTTCATGGATGGTCCAGGAATCTTTTAGGAAATGATGATTTGTGAAAATTTTATGAATGTAAACCTGGCATGTCCAAAGCCAAAGCAGGCCCTGAGTCATGTTTAAAACTATTTTATGAAAAAATGTATAGAAAGGGAAATTGAGAGTCTTGGTCCTTCATGAGGGAACTGTTTACACATTGAATATCATATGGAAGCATATATGAGATGAAAAGCCTAGAAAGTTCTACTTCCAAAAGCAGGGAATGAAAGGGTGCATGCCTGAGCTCTGTCTTGGGGAGTTTGTTTGGGAAGCATGGCTCAAAATGTGGACTGAGTCTTTAATGGATTTCCTCAGTTTTAACACCAAAACTCATGATGACAACCTGTGAGGATTGCTTGTGAATGCATTTTTTTCTTCTTCTTTGGTAGTGGTGGGAGTTGTGTGCGTGTGTGTGTGTGTGTGTGTGTGTGTGTGTGTGTGTGTGTGTGTATGGTGTGTGTGTGTGGGGTGTGTGTGTGTGTGTGGGGGTGTGTGTGTGTGTGTGTTTGTCACACGTGTGTACAGTGTCCATGTGGAAGTAAGAGGACACACTCTGGTGTTGGGTCTAAGGCTCCTTCTAGAGTTTGTTTGAATCAGCATCTCTCAGTTTCTTGGAACTTATCCCTGTAGGCCAAGCTCGTTGGCTGATGAGACTCTAAGAGGCCAATGTCTCCTTCCCTCCAGTGCTGAGATTACAGTTGTGAAGCACTACACCAAGCTTTTTGTTTGATTTCTAGGAACAGATCAGTTCTACATATGAGCAAGGCAGGTGCCCTACTAACAGTCTCCATCCCAGGTTTGGTTTGGTAATTAAGCAGTGCAACCAGGTATATGTTGCTTGTTTTTGTGCATATTGCCCAATATGCAAGAGCTACACAATATCTAAATGTTAACTGAAGCTGTTTAAATATGAGAGGGTTGGACGTCAAAACAAAATAAATTCTTTATTCTTGAAGTTGGAAGAAAAACTTGACAGACAAGCAACTTCTATACTTCCCAGATTTCTGTCTTTTAACAGGGGAGTCCCCATGTAATTCCAGGTTTGTAAAACTGAACTCTATGAAAGCAATGGTAGTTGGGCAAGAAAAAGTGCAGCATAACCAGATCTCAGCCATCCAGAACTGCTTGTTTCATTTTACAGGATAGAAAGGAGGGAAAATCTTGCAGGCACGAGAAGAGGAGTATCCCTTCAGCCTGGAATCCTGAGAAGCTTTCCATGGGCAGAGAAGTAGGGTTCCTGGCCCAGTTAATTATCATGTAAGACAGTCTGTCACCCTGTTACATACAAGCAGTACACTAGGAATTGCAATGGAAAGGCCATTTACAGGGGAAGGGCATGTCAACTCTCTATGTATTCTGAGTATTCCCTGATTTCACTTATCTGATTACAATTACAACCAAGTCACTTCCAGAGCCATCTTTCTTAGGTCACTTACCAGAGGAGACAAAAAATGGAGAATAAAATAGTGTCTTAGCAACCTTTTGAGATATAACTTGAGAGCCACCAAAATAGCATAGTATACATGATAAATATTAGACAGTTATTTGTTACTTTCCCAAGAGAAGCCAGTTCTCACACTTGAATATTTCCCACTTTGTGTGACTCTTCTTTGAGAAGCCCACACCCTTGCTTTATAGGTGTCATAATTTTTGTTTTGTGGATCTCTTTCTCCTAACCATGTATATAAACTCATATTTAAATATCTTTAGTAAAATCGCCCTCTCTGCTTCATGAACTGGCTAGCCTTAAAACTCTTTCCAGTGCTGAAGCATTTTTCAGCATTGAAGAGCTCAGTGTAGAGTAAGCCACAGTCCCTAAAACTCTAGAACTCCTTGGGCTACTGAGATTGTGATGTGGAGCTCTATCTCCATAATCTCACTGCCAACATCCTGGCATGAAACATGGTCAGGGATAATGTTTAACAGAAAGGTACAGGATGCTTAATTACAATGATTTCCTTTCTTTCTCCAGAGGGTTCTTCTGCAAGCTGTAGTTTTGTTTTTGACTCTATTCTGTACTACTTTTGTGGAGTTTCCTAAAATGCTATTTTGAGGTAGCTGCTGTTCATAATGTGAAATCAAAATACACTCAACATCTGTTGAAGATAATGGTGGTAATCTCTGTGATAAACATGTAGCAAGTGCTTTTGGTTTAAATTGCCATTATTTTATGTGATGTTTCTCCTCTTACTCAGTATTATACAGTAATATTTTAGTGTTTAAAGCAAAGCATTAGTATTATAGCTCTATTTTATCTCTGCCATTTCTCAGTTAACAGGAGTAATTTGTGTATATGTGGAGTGTGTGTGCTGTGTGTGTAAGAGGGGTGTGTATTCATACATGTATGCATATTGTCTACTCAAGTGTTCATTGGAAGTCAGAGGAGGATGTTTAATGCCACAGTCTATTACTTTCTACCTTATTCCCTTGAGTGAGGGCAACTTATAGAACCTAAAGTTATCCAAGTCTCATCAACCCCAAGACATTTCCCACTCTCCAGCTTCATCGCACTGGGGTCACAGGAACACATATATAAGCATCCTCTGCCTTATATTTATTTTACAAAGTCAGAGAAATTCTTTTACTTTTTTATTTTTGAAATTATAATTTAATTTCAACTTTTTCCACCTCCCTTTTGCTGTCCCCAAATCCTCCCATATATCTATTCCTATTCTTCAAATTCATGGCCTCTTTATTTGGTAATTGGTTTTGCATATATATTGTATATTATAAATTACATATATATTTCTAAATATAAGTTTTTCAATTCATATAATGCTACGTGTTTGTATGTCTTCACTACTGGTCATTTAGTACTGGATAACCACTTCAAGTTTTCTTCCCTAGGGAAGGCCACCTTTCTCATTCCCAGGCTTCCTTAACTGCCTATAGATCTTTGTGCAGAGTTGAAGCCTCAAAGGCTTTTCTCCATTAAGTTTGACATGTCCACCATACCTGGATTTAAATGTGCATGCTGGGTATCAGAACTCATGTCTTCATTATTGCTTATCATGTACTCACATGTTGAGCCATCTCCTGGAAGTAAATATTTGAGACACAATTGCCCATTGTTGGTTTTTGCAGAACCACTGAAATTTAGTTAAGTATCAGTTGTTGCATTGACTGGTTTTCTTAACTTTGTTCTCTGATACACATGCATTTGGGGAGGATTATGCACACTCTACAGAGAGGTTGGCAAAGTTGCTTTGCATGAATAAGATCTGGATTTCACATTGCCCCAATTATAATTATTCACAACTTAGACTGTTCTACCACTTTGTCCTTTGATTTTTTTTTCCTTTCAAATAATCCACTTGTCCTCTCAAACAGTCCTTGGGGAATTCAAATTATAATGTAAGAGCTATGGATCAGAAATCTACTTTCTTGGATTTCTAGGTCCATGTGTCTTGGAACAAAGAACCCCAACCAGAGCATATGAATAGTGATGCAGAGTGTAGCAGTGCAACAGATTTCCATGAAGGGCTAGAAAATAGTGGCACTGGACACAAGAGCCCAATTCTTTGACCCTCAAGGGGTCATTTGTATATTCTGCTCCTTCTACATCTTGAGCTTGTTTCTTGCATGCTCTCTCCCACGAAAACATTCTTGTGGGGAGGGACTTTCAGATTCTCCACTAACTGAATTCAAATATTAACCATTTTTCATATGTATATTGTGTAAACATGTTAATATACCTATAGGCACAAATCTGTGTGCAGATGAACAAGTGTGTGTACAGGGGCCCAAAGTTGTCATTAAATATTTACCTCAATTGCTCTCAACTTCCAATTACTGAGTCAGGGTCTCTTAATTAAATCTAGATTTCACATTAATTATCTAGTCTAGTTAACCAGTGTAAATGATTCACTCCTCCTGTGTGTTGCCTCAATCAGACATGTGAAAGGCTGGTAAGTTTTAGAGTATCTCAACATGATGTCTATGTCAGGGAGAAAGATGGCCCTGGAGCTGGCAGCATCACTTCCAGTGAGTTCCAATGGAAAAAAACACCATAAGTTGCTACAGCTACAAAGGGGAAGACCCTGTCTGTAAGGACATATGAAAAGCCACTGCTCCTATTTATTTGACTCTCTCTCTCTCTCTCTCTCTCTCTCTCTCTCTCTCTCTCTCTCTCTGTGTGTGTGTGTGTGTGTGTGTGTGTGTGTGTGTGTGTGTGTGTATAGATGCCCATGCACAGGATTGACTGCTGGATTTGAAAAAGCCAACAGTAAACTTTGAGTGTCTTTTTCCAGGAACTGTATACCTTGTTTATGAAAGGTCTCTCACTGGTACTAGCAAGTTAGTATAGAGGGCAGGCAGGTAAGCCCCCACATTCCCTGTCCTTTCCACCTCAGTGCTGGTTTTACAACTGAACATCCCTATCCCTGTTACCATTTTAGGCATGTTGTCGGTGTCAAACTCAGGTCCTCATGCTTGCATTCAAGCATCATACACAGTTAGTCATCTCCCCAGTCCTTTTCCTGTTGTCTTTAGTCAACCATATGTAAGGGACATCTTCCATCTTTATTTTATAGATTTAAAAGAGTGTCCAAGAGACAATTTGTAAGATGTTTAAGGGAACAATGTTAATAAATAGGAAAACTGCATGTTCAACCCCAGGACTCTGATTTATTAATGATAAACCCTGTTTCTGGAGGAAGTGCTATATAAATGTTTAATTGAAAGAAAAGATGAAAAATATTATTTCAGGGAGTGTTTATTAAACTACCACTATTAATTTTCCTTTTTTAATAGAACACTGTGACATTTCTCAGTTTGAGGTATTAATATTATTTTTAAGGTAGCAATGTTCCTAGATTTTAAAACCTAGGAACACAATTCCTGGCTTCCACTGAATTAAGAGCGGCCATGTGCCCTTCTTCTGAATGATGGACTGACTATAACAGAAGTCACTAGTATTTTCCAGAAGGCTTATTTAGCAAGTATGTACATCCTCGTTCTTCTTTTATGCCTGGAAGAGAGGTGATGGTTGAAGTCTCTAAAGTAATTTTATAAAGAAGGAGATAAATGGTATAGTGTGTGGAAAATGGAGCAAAAATAATAAAAATAAGGTCTGAATGTCTGGTAATATCTACAGCCAAAATGAAGTACTAGGTCTGGACTGCCTAGTGTTAGATTTCCTATTAACTTCAGTTAAAAAAACACCTTTGTATTTAGGCCCCTTTAATTGCTTTTCCTGGTGCATACATTGCATCAAATATAATAAGAAAAGGATAATTTGTGACTTTTATGACCTATGGAATCACATGGGAAAAAGAGAAAAGATGGTTTTTCCCATGTTAGACAAATTTCCATGCTTTAAGCTAAATGTCAGTCATAAAAATGACAAGCATTGGTAACTCGAGGCCACAGCCACTCTCCATGCTCTAAATTAAGTTAATATATCTGTTTTTTTTTTAAACTGAGCAATGGTGACTTTGAGGACTGAGGCCATCCCTCAGAAGTCACTGGTCCCACTGGGAAGTCAGTGGATGCACTGGGACATGGAAATGTTGAGGTCTCTCGCTGTGACTAAAGTTCAGCTGTAGACAAAACTGGAAGCATACAATGCAGTGAGTAGCTAGCTCCTCAGGAGAGGTGTGTGGCTACAGATGATGGATGCTCTCTAGATGGGAGAGAGGGATAAGCCCTGCCCACAGGGCCTCTGGGCTAGCAATCCTTGTGTGCTGTCCTGTACCTGTTCTAACTGCTCAGTTCCAGCCTTTGTTCAGACAGCATGCCTAAGGCTCTGCACTTGTGTTGTCCTCAACTAGCATTTCTGAATCACACTGTGAAGCATGGATTTAATTAATCTTAATCAATAAAAGATTAGGAGTCAAATATTGGGGTAAGAATGTGGAAGATTAGAGAAACAGGAGCAGCCAACAGTTGCTTCTTACCTGTCTCCTTCCTCCGTCCAAAAGGGACTGAAATCCTGTTTCTACCCTACCTTATCACTTCCTGTCTGCACTCTACTTTATCACTTTCTGTCTCTGTCTCCCAAGTCTTGGGATTAAAGGCTTGGACCACTACTGCCAAGCTTAGTTGGTTAACTAGTGGGGAGGTCTGCCCTCTGATCTCTAGGCAAGCTTCATTTGTCAGAACACAAACAGAATCACACAACACACTCGTTCTAAACACCTTATACTGAACTCCCCCCTAAATACCTCATCTTATCAGGACAATTCTCAAAGACTTCTTTCAAAATACATGTAAAAGTTCAGGGAGAATGCTCAGTTGTTTAAGTCACTGCCATTGAAGAAGGAGGACCTAAAAACAGATGCTAGCACTGCCGTAAAATGTGACCCCAGCACTAGGGCAAGTGGAATACATAGGAGGATCCCTGTAACTTTGACTGAAATTAGGGTAATGGCTGTACACTTTAGAGCCATATTATAAGGAAGAAGAAAATGACTGCACTCTGTACTCAAGGAAGGAAAAGTGTACAAAGAGGCCTCATCTGATTATATCTCCTTATACAACAAGTTGATGGGATCCAGGTTCAGTGAGAATCTGTGCTTAAAAACTTGAGTGGAGAGTAGACAAGGAAGACATCTGATGTTGAGCCCTGTGCCCCCTACCCCAACACACACCATCTAGAAGAAGAGCACAGTCAGCAATCATCAAACATGATTAGCTCATTAATTTCCTGGTCAGTTAAACTTGGCTTTCCTCAGGAGGAAACAAGATTGTCTCCATGGGGGCACACTTTGTGGGAGGTTAATGAGGTCATAGAGAAAATGTTTACTAAATTTTGAGAAAATTACTTAAAGTAGAATTTCATTTTGGTCAAATAACACATTCATTCAACAAAAGACTTTGAGTCACCGTGCCTGTGACTCCCAGATCATTTGCCTGGATGGGCTCAGCCTCCACCAGATACACTAGGAGGGTGAACACTTCCTCAGAGCATCCTATTCTTTCACTTTTGGTACCATGATGGTTTGTGTTGATCATTAACATGATGGACTCTCAGTCACCTAAGTTACATATGTCTGGGTATCACTGTTTGGTTAACTACTTTAAATGCTGCATCCTGGACTGAACGAAAAGGAGAAATTCATATGATCACCATCTTCATCTATCTCTGCTTTCTCATCAGGGATGCAATGGGACCAGTGGCAGGCTGCAGTAAATAGGGTGATGCTGCCCACTTCAAAAATGGAAACTATAAATTCTTTCACAGATATTACCGATGTTTATTTCCTAGGTGGCTAAGGATGGTGCCTATTAACCAACACAGATCTTGTCCTTTCTAGTTAAATCCCAACTCTGTGAAAGAATGCTTGTTCTTCTTTGAAGTCAAGTTCTCTAGGGAAGTTTGCACCATAGGCAGATGTTGAGGGTTGCTTCTTGTTGGTTTCAGCTGTAGTTCTCACACATTGGTACAAGGAAAATTAAAGAAGGAGCACATTGACTTGGAAAACATCATGGTCATATGTTACCTTCATCCGCACAATATTCTTCTACTTTTTAATGCACAACCCTAGGATTATGGGACTAGCTATTTTTTTCCAGAAGCTGTATTCTCTTTCCTCTAGTATTACTAGCCTAGTTCATGGGACATGTGCTTGCCTTAAATGTTCTCAACTTTATTTATACAAAATAAAGTCTGCTACATTTGAAAATATATTTAGATATCTGAAAATAGCATGGCATTAGAATATTGACAAAAGAACTTGGGGTCAGAATATTTAAAAACCCATGAATTATGGAAATGTCCCATTTTCAATGTCAAGATGAAATAAGAATAAAAAGTGGCATGGCCTACACAGTAAGAGGAAGTCTATATAGTCTCTGGACATAAATTTTGATCACCCAGTTTTGAATAGACCTATGGGTTGAGGCAGACTCTTCTACTTGTGTGTATTTTGCATGTACATATATACATGTATGTGTATGTCCCCTCTTGTTGAGCAGAGAGGTTACTGGTAATATCTTTGTTAACTTCTCTACCTAATTTTTGAGGCAAGGTCTCTTACTGATTGGTTATACTGTCTGGTGAGTAAGCTCCAGTGACCCTCCTGTTTCCACCACCTGTCAAGTGCTGACAAATGCTCCTTGATGCAGTCAGTTTTCACATGTTTCTGGGGATACAAACTTTAGTCTTCACAATTGTGTGATGAGCCTTTTACTGAGGAACCCATTTCCAGGCTACAATTTTCTTTCTCTGTTCTCTTCTTGTGACATATGGGACTGCATTATCTCTTCAGTCCAGCCTGAGAATGAGTTGGTCTCAGGGAGGCCACACTGAATTTCTGTCTTCAGAGCTGCCCATGGGTGTAGGCACATTGCTATTAGAGAGGATTAATCACTGTTGTTTAGATCATGTGCATTAAGATTTGGTACATGTACATTTTAATGAATAAAATCTACATGACTCAATCTCTAAGAAAAAGATGGGCATCAAATCCCTGAAGGTGCTTAGCATGACATTCCCCATTAGTGGCTTTTCATGTCTCTGATGTGAAGTCCCACTTCAGGGCAGTTATTAAATTTCTGTAGCTCACTTGAGCAAGGAGTTGCTATTGGGACTTGAAATGCCCTAGTTTTACTCATTTACTTTTTACAAGTCTAAAACAGGAATAAACCAGTTCATGGACACTGTGCTATATCAATACAACATGCCTTGGGGGTTGGAAATCCTTTTGTATCTTTAATCCAAAGGAGTGAATTCTACAGCCACTTTTAAATATTGGCATAAAGCTTCAAAACTAATTTCTCTATGGAAAATATACTTAATACAGAATATATCCTAAGTGTATGATACCTAGAATTTTTAAATTTAGTCATGTTGCTAATGTCTGTGCATTTCAGCATTCACTGTCATATATCCACTGAGATGCCATTGCTTGATGCCTGTTGTAAGGCATCCAATTAATATGTGTTCTATTGTTCAGTCAGTAAATTTGTAAGTTGAAGTAATGGGCTTCAAAGGTAGGCTTTTAAATATTTTCTTTTATGTTTTGTGATTATAATTAGATAATTTCTTCCTTCATTTTCTTGCATCCAAACCCTCCAACATACCCCTCTTTCTCTATTTCAAATTTATGACATTGTTCTTTTAATAATTGTTGATATATATATATATTATTCACATATAATATATTTATATATTCCTAAATATATAAATACATCTTTCTTAGTCTGTACAATGTTACTTATACGTGTTTCAGAGCTGGATATTTGGTTTAGGATAATCAATTGATGTACTCTTACTTGCAGAAAAGTATTCTCCAGGTCTCAACTTTTCTTAAGTTTCTGGTAGGTTTGGGGTTGAGACATTATGGGCTTTCTGTCCTTGTTAAGCTCATGTTTAGGCAATCATGCTCTGATATTTTGTGGTAGACATTTGTTACTGTAATTAACTCTCTTGTTTTATTTCTGCCTGACATCTTATATTATATCACATCTATTTACCCATCTATGTCTATCTAATATATCATCTATTTGTTCATTTATTTATTCTATAAATACATCTATCTAGACATCTAATTAGAATAATAATTTTAACTAAATAAAAGTTATATAAATCATAATATTGCTAGACCCTATGTAATACTGATTCCTTTGAACAATGTTTAGTAATTTCTATGAGCAAAGTTTTGCATTTTCAAAGAAATTAACTCCTAATTACTTGTATATAAATTTGACATAATTTATTCATAAAATTATCAACTATAATAGTACATAAAAGATGGACCAATAAACATACAAATATAGGTAGGTATGGAGTAGAGGAGAAATGAGGGGGGATTAGAATCATAAAATATCTTAAATTCAGTTTATAAAACTGGGAGTTCATCCATTAGGAAAGGCGCCCAGAGAATTGCTGAAGAAAAGCCACATGGAGGGAAATATCTGCCATGCCACTGGTACAGGAAGCCTCCATGGAAGCACCTAAAGACTCAAAGTATGTGTCCTTACTGTAAAGTATAAACAAAGCAAAAGGTGGCCTGTGTTCACCAGACTTACATGACCACCATAATTCAGAGTACTGTTACTGAAGGCTCAGGACATAAGAGAGATATATTCTATGTTCATTCTTGGAGAGATGGAAGGAAACCAAGGAAGTTATAGCAAGAACACAACTTGTCTCATCAAAGAAAGGTCCAGGCATTGGTATGAATATAAAAGTAAAATTCCACGTTTTTAATTGGCCAGACTGGAAGAACTTAAGATATATCACTATCTATATCCCTCCTGAGAATGCATTTCAATTGACAATAGGAAGTGGGTTTTGTTTATTTGTTTGTTTTCCATTATTTTCCTTTACTAGAGTAAAGAGAACAAATTTTCTATGAAGAAATTTGTTCTAGTTGACAGAGGTAGAATACTGAGAAGAACAGGCTTCCAACAAGCAGGAAGAAGACAGAAAATAGGGTGAAGTAAAATAGTGCAATGAATTTGGGTGTCAGAAAGCTGCCTTGGAAGATGGAGGATCCCATTTCCCTGTGACTCCTACCTATCTCTCCAGAATCAACTTTTGCCTTTCTGTTTCTTTTTGCTATGAACCTTTCTGTCTTGCACATGCTTTCTTTCATCCATTGCAAGTTCTAACATTTTTCCATTTTATAACCACTGCCCAACTTAGCTTCAGCAATAAACTGGACACAACACAAAGTCATATGAGAAAGTCTCACTCAAAGATGGCCCAGAACAGACTTCTTGACTGGTGATTGATGCAGGAGGTCCCAGCCCACTCTGGGTAATAACATTCCTAGGAAGACATGTCTGGGCACTGTAAAATAGTTAGCTGACTATGAGCCCAAAAATATAAGAAAAAGGAAAACAGATAAGAATTCTTCCTTCATTGTTCCTGTCTTGAGCTCCTACCCTTATTCCCTTCCATGATTGATTGTGGATTTGAATTGTAAGCCAACTCAACTCTTTCTTTCCCAAGTTGCTTTTGCTCATTGTGTTTATCAAAGAAACTGGAAAGAAAAGAAGGAATACATTAGCTCAACTGCATTCATTGCAAGGTAATTTTCTTAAACTAGTTGTATGTCTTCCTGTGAGAGGCAAACAAACTTCTATTCATCCTAGATAGGAAACTCATGGCAGATTATGGTAATGATCCTGCCAAAGACCAGCTTAATGAGCATGTGAATTTATTGGGGTTAGTTACGAGAATATGAGTGAGGGGTTAATAACAGGAGCATGTAGACTGAAAAGCAGCTACATCCCACCTCATAAAGAATGGTAACTCATGAAAGCTGTGTCCCTGAAAATCCCACCCCATCCAGATTGATCACTAGTGAGGGCTGCCCACTGAAGATTTGTGTACAACTTTCAGAAAGATTGATTGGTTACAGAGTCTTTTTACCCTGGAAATTGTTATTTTGTGAATATTTTAAGTTTTGAGAACTTCTTAGAAACTTGAGGTATTTTGCTTCCTGATCCTTAAAAGTTTTATTTACATCTTGAGACTCAAGGAGCCTCCTACAGGAAAGAAATGTGTCAAGTGGGAAACCGCTACACCAGACTAGTGCTTCTGAAAAGTTGGGCCATGGACCATCTATATCATAAGTGTCTAATCATATATTTAAAAATATAAATGTTCTCTTTCTTATTTTAAGTTATCATGAATGCTTTAGTTTTATGCAGGATAATCTTTACTATTAAGGAATTTTACTATAACCAAGGGAGAATTTAGCTTTTTTTATTATAATACTTTTCTTCTATCCCAGAGTATTTCATACATGTATATAGGAAAATACAATCATATGCCCACATTTACCTTCTTTAGTTCACTGCATCTCCCCACAACATGCCCCCTCCCAACTTTATGTGTGGAAGTGAAACACATCCTCTTTTGAGACTGTTTACTTGTAGGAACCATTGCTCCAGTGGATGGCCTAAGCATCCAAACCTCTTCACATCTGACTTCTGTTTGCACATAGATTATGAAAAAATATTACTCATTTTCCTGGGGAGCTTTCATATACTATGCCAGCCCCTGCCTTAGATGTGCCACTATTTCCCTTTCCCTCTGTCTTCTCATAGACAGGCATTTCTCTTTTCCATAAGATGTATCATCAGTATATAGTAGGGCTACAGATTTTATTGAGTTAATCTCATATCCTTCCACTTTGCTGAAGGTGTTTATCAGCTGTAGGAGTTCCCTGGTAAGTTCTTCAGGTCACTTATGTAAACTATCATATCATCTGCAGATAGTGAGAGTGTGACTTCTTCCTTTCCAATTTGTATTCTCTTGATCTCCTTTTATTGTCTTATTGCTCTAGCTAGAACTTCAATGACAATATTGAAGAGGTATGGAGAGAGTGGATAGCCTTGTCTTGTCCCTGATTTTAGAGGAATTGCATTGAGTTTTTTTCCATTCAATTTGATGTTGGCTGTCGGCTTGCTGTATAATACTTTTCTTATGTTGAGGTATGTTCCTGTTATCCCTGATTTCTCCAAGACCTTTATCAAGAAGGGGTGTTGGATTTTGTCAAAGGCTTTTTTGGCATCTAGTGAGATGATCATGTGTTTTTTCCCCCTCAGTCTGTTTATATAGTGGATTACATTGATACATTGATGGATTTTCATATGTTGAACTATCCTTGCATCCCTGGGATGAAGTCTACTTGATCATGGTGGATCATTTCTCTGATGTGTTCTTGGATTCAATTTTCCAGTGTTTTGTTGAGGATTTTTGCATCAATGTTCATGAGGGGTATTGTTCTGTTGTTCTCTTTCTTAGTTGTGTCTTTGTGTGGCTTGGGTATCAAGCAACTCATAAAAAGAGTTTGGCAATGACCCTCCTGCTTCTATTGTGGGAAATACTTTGAGGAGAATTGGTATTAGCTGTACCTTGAATTTCTGGTAGAATTCTGCACTGAAGCCATCAGGCCCTGGGCTTTTATTGGTTCGGAGACCACTCCTAGGCATATACCCAAAAGAAGCACATTCATACAGCAAGGTCATCTGTTCAACGATGTTCATAGCAGCACTATTTGTAACAGCCAGAAACTGGAAGCAGCCTAGATACCCCTCAACTGAAGAATGGATAGAGAAAATATACTCCACAATGGAGTACTACTCAGCAGAAAAAAATGGAATCTTGAATAGATGGAACTAGAAGAAACCATTCGGAGCTAGGTAACCCAATCACAAAAAGACAAACATGATATATACTCATTCATATGTGGATTTTAGACATAGAGTAAAGGATTACCAGCCTACAATCCACACTGCCAGAAAAACTAGTAAACAAGGAGGACCCTAAAAGAGAAAAACATTGTCCCCTGGAGAAGGGGAAAGGGTCATGATCCCCTTAACAAATTGAGAGCATAGGAAGAGGGGGAGGGAGTTATGAGAATGAGAAGGGAAGAAAAGGAAGGATGCAGAGGTCATGACAGAGCAGAAAGTTTGAGTCAGGTGTAGATTAGAAGAAAGGATATGTGATAGGTTGGGTTTTAGTTGGGGGTGGTAGGGGAGGAAGGGAGGGAGAAGGAAACTGGGATTGTCATGTAAATCAATCCTGTTTCTAATTCAAATAAAAAATGATAAAGTATCATCTGAAACCATTTCTTGTTAGAAAAAGGAAAACATGTGGAGACCAAAACTTATCCCATCACCCTTCTCTACCACTTTCTACAACTTATTCCCATGAGAAAGGGATTGTCAAAGAACCTGGAACAAGCTGTCAGCAACCAAGTCCCAATAATTCTCCTGTCTCTATGTGCATATCCCTATCCCATTGATGGAGTTCCAAGTGACAAAGTCCATGTCTAGCTTTCATGTAGATAGTGAAGATTTGAACTCAGATCGTGCTAGGACCCCAGTCCTAATGCTGGACAGTTCATCTAGTTAAGTTTGTTCCAACTGCAGTGAACTCTAGGGGTAAAACCACTTTCCATGCATTCTCTGCTCATATCTCCGTTTACAACAGTTTCCTTTATTCATATTTTATCCTGATACAACATTTTGCTTTTAAAAGCCAGGGTCATGTGGCCCTGTATGGCTTGTTTTATGACACTTAGAGATTCAAATATTATAAATGACTTCTGACATATAGCAAATGCCATGTTACTTTGCAGAGCTAAGTCTCCATGGAGCAAATTTGTGACCTCTTCTTGTACTTATTTTTATGACAAAATTATACTAAAGCTGCCTAAGTAGTTCTCCTCGATTAGCACTGTCCTTTTCTCCACATGAAAATTTGCCGACAATTGTGCATTCATGCTACAACTGGTGTTGTGCTTCTTTGTTTGGCTTTGCCAATCATCTGGAGTGTTTAAAAATTAATGTGAGAGTCAGGTTTCAAAATACACAAAGAAGTGGCTGGAGAGAGGCCTCAAAGGTTAGGAGAACTTTCTGCCCTTCCAGAAAATGGCCAGTTCAAATCTCAGCACCTGTGTTTTGTGGCTCATAACCAAATGTAAGGACCCACTTCTAGTCTCTGACAGTACCTTTAACATTGGTGGTATACATTCAATACACACACAGACACACACACAAACAAAATAACAATGAAATATTTATTGTGACTGAATAAGTTTGTCTTTCATAAATTATCAATGAGTCATTTGATAATTGAGTCATTCATAGATTGAATAATGTTTATTTAAATTTCCCAATAAGGATAGCAAAAGTTGCATTTTAATCCTTGGGTATTATATTCATTATATCCATTGTATTGAAGGGACATCAAACTTAGGCAAATAATTTTAAATTGACAGACAATAGAATCAATAAAGATAATAGCATGTCTGACACTACACCATTAACAATATGCATTTAGTATGGAGAAATGTTAATCAAAACACAAAATTTCTGTGATGGGGAGCAAGTCAAGAAATCTATTGTATGTTATGTGACTATAGTTAAGGAAATCATGTTGTGAGCCAGTTGGGTTGGCAAAAGCCTATCCTCATAAAACCTGGGAGACTGTCCCAGGAGAATTATGTTTCAAGGTAATCTGAAGTGTCTACTGAGACCATGTCTCAAAGAAACAAATTAATAAACAGACCCACGGAGAGAATATGCTATTCATTTGAAAAAAAAAACTGCAAGGATGTATTTTAAGATTTCTTACTCACAAATAAAAACAGAAGTGAGAGATATAAACATAAACACACATACACACTCTATATTTGAATTGCTATGTGTGGGTGTGTATGTATGGATGTGTGTGTGTATGTGTGTGTGTGTTTATATGTATAGGTCACACTTCCATCTTTTTCTGAGAATAGGAATATATATTATATATATATATATATATATATATATATATATATAGTGTGTGGTGTGTGTGTGTGTGTTGTTGTGTGTGTGTGTGTGTGTGTGTGTGCGCGCGCGCGCGTGTGTGTGTGTGTGTGTGTGTGTGTGTGTGTGTGTGTGTGTACACTTGAACATGCATTTGGAGGCTAGAGAAGGATATCAGGTACTGTCCATTATATCTCCTCAGCTCATTCCCTTGAGACAATCTTTCACTCTACTGAAAGCTTGTCTTCTTCGCGGGATGGCCAGGGAGCTTCCAGGATCTGCTGACATTAATCTCCAAATACTGGTGTTACAGGCAAAGGCTGTGAAATCGATCTTCTTTGATGCAAGACATGGGAATTCAAATTACAAGATCTCAAGCATGTGTAATAGATATTCATATTTATAGAGCCACCTTCCCAACCAAAATGAAGATGTAAATTAGCCACCCCATGTCATGTGACTCCTTTATGTTTGGCTGCATAAATACATATTAGAACATGTAAGCAAAAATATAGTCACCAAAAATGCACTATGGATACTCAGCTAAGATTTACAGGTATTGTTTTATTTTCCCACTCTTTGTGGCAAACACATGACAATTTTTTGACAGTGGCAAAATCAAAGCTTTGAAATAAGGAAGAAGTTCTTTTGTATTCTGGCAAAATTCATCATGGCACTAGTATATTTGGTGGTGAGATTTAGAAATCCTTTCTGCATACCTAGAAGAGGCCACAAAATCAGTGGCCTTTGATTTTGCTTCTTTGAATCAGGACATAAAATACATCCCTCACCTAGCTTCTTCTTTATCTAGTTCAAACATAACTTAACCACTGAAATAAGCCAAATATAATACATATCATCTCTTTAATACAAAGTTCAGTGAACTGTGAAATAGTTGTCCAAAGCATTGATTTTTTCTTAATTTTGTGATCTGTTCTATGTATTTTATGTAAATTTATTTGACTACAGCTCCTTGAGAACTGATGCCCTCTTCTGGCTTGTATAGGCACTGCACTCAGGAGTATGTACAAATACATATGGAAATTTAAAAAAAAGAAAAAAAAAGGCAAAATATTTTAAAAAATGAAAGTAAAGCCAGACAGTGGTGGCACAAGTCTTTTATCCCAGTGCTCTAGAGGTAGAGGCAGGTGGATCTCTGTGAGTTTGAGGCCAGCCTGTTCTATATAGCTAGTTCCAGGACATCCAGGGCACCACAGGGACCTTGCCTCAAAAAAACAAACAAACAAACAAACAAACAAAAAACAAAAAACAAAACAGAAAAGAAAGAAGGAAAAAAGAAAGAAAGGAAGAAAGAAAGAAAGGAAAGAATGAAAAGAAAGTTGAAAAATCTTTTAAATTAAACAAATATTACTATATTATATAGTGACTCCTCAATGTGTTATAAATATTGAAGATATGGAGGAAGTAGTTATTTCCAACTTACAAGTTTATAATATGATGAGAGGTAAAAATCTTTCAAATTGTCCTTCATGGGATTTTTGTTTTGTTTTACCACATCAGATAAATAATTCCCTGAGCCCTCTAATAGAGTGTGTTCTTTTTATTATTTATACAAATTTAGTTTTCCATTACTGGTGTGTGCTCAGGCACATGTGCAGCAGACATATTTGGTGCTCTTTCTCCACTGAAGGTTTTTAGGGGGAATCAGGTCATCATACTCAAGGATATGTGTTTTTAACCAAATGAGCCTTATAACAAGATTCTGAGTCTACATAGTAATTCTTTTTCTCCTTTTTGGGAATCTCCCATCATCTGCAATTTTAATGTCTGCAATAAACACTTCCAAGAGATAGGACTTTATTCCACCCCACATTCCTGTAAGGAAAGAATGCCACTTTCTCACATTTCACCTATATTTTTTTCCTATATGCCTCTTTCTTAGAAAGAGCATTGATTTGTGACAATCTCTATAGGGATATCCTCCTTGGATTCATGAAGACTTCCTTCCAGTGAGCACCTGGAACGAGAAGTGGCACTCTTTACTTAGACTCTGAAGTCATACTTCAACAAAACATGGCTTTCCATTACTTTGCAATCCTTCAATACCAAAATGTTATTTCAGTTCATACACCCCTTCTCTAGTTTTTTGCTTCTCTATCATTCTGCCCTTCATACACTAACAATTAGTGGCTAGCTTCACCCTTCACAAACTACAAAGCCAATGACTGCTATGTGTTCTACATACCTGACTTGACAATCAGTGTAATGGCTGAGCCATATCCTCAATTCAGACACTTTTAGATTATTTTGATGAAACCACTGTATCTACAAGGGTCTTTAAGTGTAAAATAAGGAGGTAAAAAGCAGACTCATAAAAGAAATATGAAAAAAGACACAGAGAAATGCAACAACATTCCTTATCATGAGGAAATTCAAAGGAGGCTTGGTGTGAGTGAAGGATTGCAGCTGGATATCCAAAAGAAACATGGACATGATTTTAATCTCAGTGAGCACTGTCAGGCCCCCAACTTACAAAGATTAAAGACAATGAATTTATGTTTTAAGCAATTTGGGTTATTTAAATGTTAGATAGTACATTATATTGGTCACACGAAATAATGTGCCATTACTGGTGTTGCAAGTAAGAAAAGACAAGTGACAAGCTCTTTTTATGTGTATGTTGAAGGGAAAGAGTAAGGTGAAGACAAAAGTTAATGGGGCTGGAGATATGGCTCTATGGTTAAGAGTACTTGCTTGCTAATCTTTTAAATGAGCTTAGTTTTGTTGCAGGTATACCCAAAGGTAATTCTTGCTTTGGAGAATCTGACACCACCTTTGGTCCTCTACAAGCTCCACACAAATATATTTTTGTGAAGATGCATAATCACACACACACACACACACACACACACACACGAGAGAGAGAGAGAGAGAGAGAGAGAGAGAAGAGAGAGAGAGAGAGAGAGAGAGAGAGAGAGGGAGAGAGAAGAATAAATCTTTTTACGTGAAAATAATTAGAATAATTAGAGAAGAAATAGGAGCACAAGAATTACTAAGAACTATTAACATCTCAATTTCTACTTTACTCTCCTCACACATCTTTTCCTTAATGCTTCCAGCATAATGTATTCTTAGAGTTCAAGGAAGACACTATTTCACTATTTATGAATCAAAATAAAATTATAATGTATCCTGGCAGATAAGAAAATCCCTGCCCCTCTTCCAGAAACTAAAAGGCTTATCATAATAAAATAACCAGTTGAGTCATCTAGTTATGTTGAAACTATTATACCTTAAGAAAAATACTGTTCATTATGCAATGCAGTTTTGTGTAATTGCACCATAGCAATTTGTTCAAATGACCCCTTTTAAGAAAAGGAATGAGATGGCTCGAAGAAAATGAGACATTTGATCTTGTTGTGAATCTCAAATGATTGCATCTTCATCTTTTACAAAGACTAAAAAATATCCTAGGAATTTGAATATGTTCATAGGTAAAATAAATCTACCCAATTAGTTCCCAATCAGTAAGATGAAGAGAAGTGATGCAGGTAGAGATGTTTACTCTTTCACTCTGGTCAGATGCCTTGAGACATCTGTAGGAGACACACTTTTATTTCTAATCCTTTTGTTTCCTTCTTATTATTTCTCCATCATTAGAATTGTGAATCAAATGTTAGAATAAATGTTGTGATTTGCTTGTGTCAATCACTTGCATCCACAGATAAATAAGTGATGAGGACAGATTATTGTAAATATCTGCATTTTATTAGTGTAATATACAGCTACATTTCCCTTTCCACAGTTCATAAGATACATGAATGAAAAATTTAAAGCTTGAAACAATTTTGTATCAAAGCAGAGATATTCAAAGCCCTTTCCTATGAGATATAGTGGAATCTTGCAGTTAATATGCAGTTGAGATGTACAAGAGAAATATGTACAGTTTCTTGTTTCAGAGAATCACATGGAAGATTCAGTCATTTTAGTTAATGCCTTCAGTAAATGTGCAGTTGAGATGAGGAAGAGGGATATATGTATACTTTCTTTATTCAAAGAAAAACAAGGAAGTTTTGGGCATTTTAGTTAATTGGCATGGAAAACACAGAATATTTTGAAACCTAAGATCTGTGGTTCTTTTTTATTTGTTGCAGAAACTCTTGGGTTGGATCCGGAAGTTGCTAGAGCAAACACCTTGGGTTTTGTTGGATGCCTTTCTTCAGTTCAATACAACCACATAGCACCATTGAAAGCAGCCCTCCGCCATGCCAACATTGCACCTGTGACTGTCCAGGGGACCTTGACAGAATCCAACTGTGGCTCCATGGTGGACTCTGATATGAATGCAGTGACCACTGTGCATTCTTCATCAGGTACTTCCCAGAAGATGCTCTCTTGAGTTTCCATCACTAACAACACTTCTGCTGCCCACTAGAAATAAACAGTTGGACAGAAGCACTCAGCTTGTTAACTTGTATGATTATAGGTGGTTACAAATTATTACTGACTTCTCATGGGTCATATTTTATTTATAATACACTCTGATGGAAGCAAATTATAAGATAAATGTTTATTCTGCTTTGAAGTTCAAGCATCCAATTCATCATAAAATGGAATCAATATGACAGGAGCTTGAAGTAGCTGATCATGTCACAAACATAATCAGGATATAGAGCATGATGTACACATGCCAGTATTCAGTTCATTGTCCATTTATACAGTCCAGGATTCCATCCAGAGAGTAATACCAAGCACAGTGGATAGCTCTCCTCACCTCAGTTAATAAATCAAGATAATCCTACAAGTATACCCAGCAGTCTGTTTCTCAGGTGATTCTAGAGTCTGTCAGAATGACTATTAACACAAACCATCACACAAACATGGTGAATAAAAATAAAAATGAGAAGAGTATGAACACTAGAAAACTAATTACTTTAATTAATAATAAATTTTAAGTATGAAATTTAACAATATGCATATAAGGTCCATTTAGCTGATTGAAAATAATTAACAAGTTAACAATTAAAATTAACTACACATAACTTTACTGTAATTCTAATTTCAAAGGGTGGGCAGTGTTCATTAATGTGTAGTTCCGTCTAGGATCATGTGCATATACATAATATGTATGTACATTAGTCCATCACTATTGTTTAAGTGGAAACTGATATAAGGATTGAAGTATTTAGAGGGCGTAAAAACATCAGAATAGTGACTTAGATAATACTAACTTTAATACTAATGCTACAGCTTTTGGGGGGAAGAAGTAACAAAATTACAGACACATAAAGTGTAAAATATTATAACTTATATGTATTATACAATGATCGTTCTTATTAAATTAGTGGGAAAGGGCCTAGAAGGAAGATTCAAAGTCTAAATTGCTTCCTATACAATCATGAGTACCCAAGTTAAACCTCCAGGCAACAGATAAAAAACTAGGTATTTCAGTGAGCACTTGTAATACAGTGACAGGGTAATGATAAGAGGTACCTGGGGCTTCCTGACCAGGCAACCTTTCTGAATTAGTGACCTCCAGATTCAGTCAAAGATGTAGCCTCAAAACGTGTCAATAAAAATGATTAAAACAGCATCAGAAATAAATCACTCACCTCTACACAGGCCTCTTGGAATAACACATGCATCATTCAAACAAACAAATATATAAATAAATACATAAATGCATGTTATGCTCACAAATCATTTTATCTTGTTAAACTGTATGTGTTTATATGTCCAATTTTATCTTAAAAACATAATTGTTCATTTTATGAGTTTGTTTATTCATAATAAAATTTGTTTCTTTAATCAACAAAGCTCAAGCTACTGTTAAGTATTACATTAGGCTATTAGTTTTGCTTCTGTCTGTTTTTTTTTTTGGATTCTGATTAGTGAAATCATATATTCCTTTTCTTTATTATGGCTGACTTATTCCACTTGATCTTATATTGTTTTCATCTACATTCTTTTTAAATGAAGAGAACATTTTTTGTGATTGACTAATATCCCAGTTTGGTTTGTGGTATCATGTGTATGTATGTGTATGTGTGTTTGTATACACATGAATGTATGTCTGTGTGTATAGAAGCACAATTTCTTTTTACACTCATCCATTGATACTCAAGCTGCTTCCACATCTTGGCTATTGGGAATAATACTAAAATTATCACAGATTTTAGAGAGCTATAGGAATCACAGTACCTAATTTCATATTATATTGGAAAAGCATAATAATCAAAATTATATATTACTGTCATTGAAACTGATATAAATACAAAGGCAAAGATTGGAAATCCCAGAAGTAAACATAGGTATGTTTGGCAAGCACTGGGGAAAAGGACAGTCTCTTCATAAATTCCTTGGGGTTAGCTAAGTAAAAGAAAATCATGCAATTGCATCATTGTCTTAAACTATATAAAAAAAAACTTGACATAGAAATCATCAATTAGATTACAAGTCTTGAAACATTAAAAATTTCAGAAAAAAACTATAGAAAAATATCCTTGAAATTAGTCTTGAAAATGATATTTTATTAATATGACTAAAATGCATATAGTGAAAGCAAAAATAAAGTAATAAAATGCCATCTAACTAGACCTGGCTATGCACAGCAAATGAAATATTTAGCAAAATGAAAAGTAAAATGTGTGGGCTGTGAGCAAAGATTTCCGGGCTCTCTATCTCTTGGTAGCCAATTTTTAAGACATAGTAATTGATTTAACTCAGCAGGCAGAGAATAAATAAACTTGTTAAAATTAGGCAAAGCATCCACACGTTCAATTTTCCAAAGTGACATAAAATGGACAATAGAAAAAGTATTACGTGAAAAGTATGGCCATATGAAAAGTACCAACACCATCAGTCATCAGGGATGACAAATTCTGTGGCAACGGAATGCTCCTTATCAATCTCAGGATAGGTGTTTTCAAAAGGCAAGGGGTGGAATTTAGAATGAATATTCATTACTGATATCCTCAGAAAAAGGGAATGTGTGTGTGTGTGTGTGTGTGTGTGTGTGTGTGTGTGTGTGTGTGTGTACTTATTAATACACATGTGTCACCAACCTATCATCAATCAATCAATCAATCAATTAATCAATCTATCTAAATATTTTTTTATCTACCTAAAGAAGTATGGGGGCTAGTCAACAACTAAAAGAATTAGGGGGAAATGGGATTAGGGCCTTGATGATATCCTCTGTTTGAAGGAAGTAAGGCAAGGCAGGCAAGCTTGAGCTCTTTAGGGCTGGATCTGTTAAGTAACTTTGAACAACCCTGTGCTATGGATATTACTTCTAGATATCCTATAGTGATCTCGGTAGTGTCTGGTAGGGAAGGCACATTTACTTGGGAAGTGTGAGTTAGGTAGCAGGGTGGTTGGGGAAGAAGGCTGTGGGCTGACTAGTGTGTGTGTGTGTGTGTGTGTGTGTGTGTGTGTGTGTGTGTGTGTGTGTGCATGTGTGTGTATGTGTGTGTATGTGTGTAAGGTATGCCTATATGTAAAGTATTTACTGTCCCTAGAAATTAATTAGCCTAGCACCGTGTGACAGTATTCCTGATGAGATGTGAAAAAAACACCTACTCACTTTAGAGAACTGTTGACAGACCAAGGCTTGGATACTCCAAAATACCAAGTTGATGAACCAGTGAGTTCCACTAGGGTTATTTACAGGACTATGGGTGATATGTCACTTGGTGGAATAGAAATGACTCAAAGATAGCTTCAACTCTAAAGCTTTCCCCAACATGGATGATGGCTCATGTAGGCTGAGACTCTGGCCCTCACTCCAAAACTTTTTGCAGTTCAACAGTTCAGAGAGTACATCTTGCAGGCTGTCTTGCTAATCCCTGTCCCTTTAAGGTACCTCTGATTGTTTGAAGACCTTCCAGGCATCTTGCTTGATATGAGAGTGTCTATAATCATTTCTTATTGCCTATATAAGCTTGGAAAAGGAGGGCGCTACTCCATCTGTTCAGTTTCAGGAACATAATGGAGTTGCTGAGTTTACTTGCTGAGTCCTAAGTGCCTTCCAGTTAAAACATTCTGAGTCTTAAAAACTACCTTGACGGGAGAATGCACCAAGTCTAAGAAAATTGTTTCACACCCTGGCTATCAAGGTCTCCAAAAGAGTCATAAAATTCAGAAAAAAGTTTTAATTTATTAGTTTACTGAATTATGTGAGATATATCAGTATTCAGCTATAGACTCATATCATACACAGAAAAAGAAACAATAGAGTCTTGACTCAAATTGTTCTTTGATACTCTCAGATGGCAGAAGACCATTCTCAAAGGAAATGTGTAAGTATTGTTACATATTTCTGGCGAGATCTAGTATAATTAGTACTCGGTGAAACTTACCTTGCTTAGCTGTCAAGCAATGCCTAATATTATACTTTAAAATGAGAGTACTTACCATTGACAGAGAAATGGTAGCCAGATAAATAGATGAACAAATAAATTGTAGATAGATAGATGGTAGATTGCAGGTAGAGGATGGATGGATACATAATCAAGGTTGTGTTTATGCATTTAGGCTAAGTAATTTATTTTTGAAGGAGGAAGAATTAAGGATAAGATTGATTTTAAAATATAATATTTAATGTTGATCATCTATGCAAAGGAGACACTTGAAATATATCATCACTGTAATAAGGGTTACTTTTAGAACCTGACCAACAACCATACTACTGAAAATGTTACCTTAGCAGATCTGAAATGTTTACTCTGTAGCTTTAGTAAACACTAGAGAATTAGAATTAATAAAGTAAATTAATATGTATTAACCTATCAACATCAAAACATGTTAGAAATGGAGAAATCTGGGTTAATGTAAGAACTATGTTATTTACAATGTTAAAAGTAGTGCAAGGACCCAATAAAGTTGGACCCAGTGTGATCTGTTGAGTAAAAGGAAAGATACGAACTGTAGACAGTTAATATTGGAGTAGTCATGAAGAAGCAGGGGGTACTTCAGGAAGTAAGCTTGACATAGTAGGGAGTTATAAGGACATAGGTTATAAGGACATAGATTAGCTACAGGTTTGTCATTTTATCCATCCTTACCTTGCTCCCTCCCTGGCTCTCTGCTTCCTTACCTTACTGTTTCTCTTTCTACCTTGCTCTCTCCCTTTCTACCTTACTGTCAGTCTCCCTAGCATCTCTCTCTTCCTTGTTCTTCCCTCCCATTTCCCCCGTCTCTTTCAGACTGCCTATGACCCAGACTCTCATCTTTCCAAATACTTTTTATCCCTCTTTATCTCCTTCCCTATTGAAGAGAGGCTTGTATGGGCACCTCTCTTCTCAGAAAAGCTTGGATTAGACACAAAAGACATCCAAACACCTGTTTTCACCAAGAGATCCTTTATTAAGTAGTGAAAAAGTGGCTGCTTGATTCCCTGGAGGAGGAAATCAGTTTGGAGCTCTTTCATCCAGTAGCTGATGGAAGCAGAAGCAGACACCCACAGCTAAACACTGAGCTTAACTCTGGAATCCAGTTGCAGAGAGGGAGGAGACAGGAGCAAAGGGGTCAATACCAGCCTGGAGAAACCCACGGGGACAGATGACCTGAACAAGAGGTTGCTCATAAACCTCAGACTGATAGTTGGGAAACCAGCAAAGGATGGTTCCAGCATAGGATGAGGGAGGATGTTAATTTGGAGGTCTAGGCAATCTATGGGGCCTCTGGTAGTGGATCGGTATTTATCCCTAGTATACAAATGGTCTTTGGGAGTCCTCTCCACGTGGATGGATACTCTCTCAGCCTAGACACATAGGAGAGGGTCTAGTCTTTGCTCCAAATGATGTGACAGACATTGAATATCCCCCATAGAAGGCCTCACCCTTCCTGGGGAACAGAAAGGGGCTTTGGTGGGCGGGACAGGGTAGAAGGGGAGGGGAGAGAAAGGGAACTGGGATTGATATGTAAAAGAAGCTTGTTTCTAATAATAATAAAAACATCTATTAAAAAACAAAAAGAAAAAGAAAAAAAAATTGGCTGCTTTCTGACTCATGCAGAAAAACAGCATCAAATGACCTTGCAGGGGTCATTTTTAAGATGAGAAAAAGGAGAAGTGTGTTAGAATGGGCTAGTATGTGGTGGTATATTTTGATTGGAAATATTAATTATATGAACCAGAGGGGACTTTTTAATAGCTGGACTTTGGTATTCATCCTCAGAAATAAGTGCAGCATAAGAAAATGTCCAAATAAGCCAACAGAACTTGAGGGCTAGCTTTAGGAAGGAGAAGAGGTGGAGCAAAGCCTGCCAGTGCCATGTTTACCAGATGCTAGCCTTTGAGGGCCCTTCAGTTAGCCTCCTAATTCTTTTCTTCTGTCCAGGGCTATATTTTTTCTTTGTCCTTTTTCTCCTTTCATCCATCATCCATCCCATTCTCCCTCCCTGTCTTCCTCACTTCATGTCTTCCTATATCTTTGTCTCTCTCAATTTCTTCTACCCCTATCTCCCATCGTCTATTACATAGCAAGTTCATGGTCGCCTTCTACTCCGTAGCAAGTTAAATCCCAGCCTGGGATATATGAGATCCTGCCTCAAAATTAAAATAAATTGGGCTACAGCAATGGCTCAGATGTTAAGAGTGTACCCTGGACAGCTGCTCCTCTGGTGAGGGCTGCTCTGAGGGGCTAATTCTTCCAGTCTGTTAGCTGTCCTTGTCTAAAGACTCAGGTCCTGGTGCAGTCAGAGTACACGGAGGAAAAGGGGAAGTGTGAAGTAAAGGGCAGCTGTCATTCCTAGGAACTCTCCAGCAAAACAGAAGGCCGAGCAGATGACTGAAGGTGCACGTGCCAGGCACCACCCTAACCATCTCAAGACTATCTCACAGCTTACTGTGAGCTATGGAGGACATGAAGTATGGGTTGCAAACAGTACATTATAATCACCTTTAAATATTTGTGAATTGTGTGTATGCTTGTGTCATAAAGCATGTGGAGGTGAGAGGACAGGTCTGAGAAGTCAGGTTTATTTTTCACCTTGTTCCAGAGGCACAATCTTCATAGTTTCTATGCTTGATCTTCATAATTGACCAGCTACTCCCTCACTGGGATTACAGATTGGAGCCCCAGAATTCAGCTTTTAATGTGGGCTCTGGGATTGGATGTAGGTCATCATATTACATGCCATTTATTTAGGTTCCTTTCAAAACACCAGTTCCTCTACCCCTGCAGGAATCCTGTTGCACTACACAGTTGTACATTGCACTGTGTATTCTTTCCCTGTGCCTGAGAGAAGAGTGAAGTTTAAGTTTTGGTCTTTTCTTCTGTCTAGATACCTTTGGAAAGACAGATGAACGTGAACCACTCACAAATGCAGTCCGAAGTGACTCGGCAGTCATCGGAGGTAACTTGTCTTCATTACTGAAAGCAGGAAAGATATCTATGATCCTGTGCTCTGAAGAAAATTATCTGAAGCCTTCTTTTCCTATGATTGTCTAGCACCCAGAATCGGGCATTGTCTGTCCAGCCCTTAGCCTCTTTATGCTTGGTGCATGATTAAGAGCAGGCCCTCCTACAATGACCTCTGCTCCATGGCTTCATTCTGCCCCAAGTGCAGCAGACAGCTGAGTTCTGAACCAACAGCTGGAATATTTACTCACAGACAGGCAGCCTGCTTCTTGTTCATTGCATCCAGTTGTCACTTCTAAAGCACAGACAAAACAGACCAATAAAATTACACATGGAAAGAAGTCACAATGGTCAGACAGATGGATGGAGCTGCAGTTGTTTTCAGTTTTCCTTTATGGAGTGATTTGGGTTAGATCTAATGAGCAGGGTGAAGCCCATATGGCTGAAATTCCAAATCCAGCATCCCATCTGGTTATAGATATAGAGTTTGCCTGCTCTGCTTATAGCTCATCTACCACCAGCTTCCCTTGCTTTACAGTTTTTGAGGTGTGTGTTGGCTTCACCCTATGCCACTCTTTATTCTGTCTCAGCATGTCTAATGCCTGCAGGATTTTAATGTTCTGTTCTGGGTCTTGCAACATGGAAAATCTCCCAAGTAATGTTTAATGTTAGATGCCTGAGATATGGAAATCCATTCCCATTGGTGACTTATAACCATAGCAGGTGCCTCTCCCCAACCTTCTGGCAGCTGGAATGAATGAATGAATCCACACCAGATGGAGTTCTTTCAGAGTTGGCAGGATTCATTCATTTCACTTCTATTTAATCAGCTCCAGTTCTGGGTCAGACCTGTACTAAACACAGAGATGCAGGAGGAGAGATCCAGTTACTGCCTTCCTAGACTGAGCAGACTGGCTAGGAAGGAGATAGGCAAGCAGGCAGCAGTAACTGCATAGCAGCTGGTTCCACAGGCAAATGGAGATAGAAGGACTCTACCACAGTAGTATCCCAGAGCAGGAGGACCTTGATGTTTCCTTAAACCTCCATGTGAACAAGGATGGAACTTTATTTTTCTTTAAAATAAGTAACTGTCATCAAGTATTTTATATCTTTTTCTTCTGTAAGTATTCATCTAATGAGGAAAGACTGTGGGTTCTCGCACTCCCCACTCATTGGCAAGCTGTGTTGAATCTCTCTAAGAATGGGAAGGTTATCACAGACCCACCGGAGATCCTGGGAAGCTTGCCCAGCTTCCAGCCTGCAATAACCCCTTCAACTCAGCAGCAGAAAAGAGGCAACCTCTGCCACATTGGAAAGCTACAGTTCATGATTTAGATTCATTCATTGCCAACTAGTCTAGACTATCAACTTTGGCATTTTATTTTGCCTTATTCTAAAATAGTTGGGAAACATGTTACACAATGTGTTTAGCATATATATATAATATAATATATATATATATATATATATATGACAATTGGAAGTGGTCTAAGTTATGATCACAACTTTTAAACTTTTGGTGGAAAATAGTTCTATATATTTAACTTTCTGATATCTATCCACTTAAACAGTAGTGAAGAATAAGCAGTAACAACTTAGAGAATATGAAATATGCAAATATATATGCTTTTTTGAAATGAAGATATTTTGGATTACCAAAACTTAAGTGTTTTGTTTTAATTATTAATTTTACATGCATGCTGTTTGTTTCTTAGTTGTTTTATTTATTTTTAATTTTGAAATAGGGTATCACTATGTATCACAGAATGGAGAAATGGCAGAGACAGCAAGAGAGATCTTGCTTCAAAAGAAAGTGGAAGGCAAGAATAGACTCCTAAGTTGTTCTTTGACATCCACAAAGATGTGGATGTCATCTTTGACAGTCAAGATGACATCTATGGCAGTCAAGCACCTACATGCACATACACAAACATTGAAACACACACACACACACACACACACACACACACACACACACGGAGTTGGGAGTAGCGTTTAGATCAAGGAATTCTTTGCAAGGCTTGCTGTATTTAAAAATCTGTGAAATCTGGCTTTGATCTCCAGCAACAAAAACCAAAACTCAGAAATTGTACAAATTCTCTGTTGTTCTAACTCTATGTTTATTCTTAGGCATTCAACAGAACTTTCTCAGAGAAATAGCCTTTCTTTCTCATTACTCTGCTTGCAGAAGGTTTTATTGAAACTGAAGGTCAAGGGCTTCTGTGCAGGTCTTTATTTCTGGGTACAGAGTAGATTTGTGTTTGTGTGTTTGATTTGTTGCTTTTTCCCTCCAAAGCATGTGCTTGTGTAGACTGAATTTTCTCTGTGACAACTTTCTTCTCTTTCCCCCTCATTTTCCTACAGGTGTCATAGCAGTAGTGACATTTATTACCTTTTGTGTCATCGGCATCATGACCCGCTTCCTCTATCAACATAAGCAGTCACACCGTACCAATCAGATGAAGGAGAAGGAATACCCAGAGAACTTGGACAGTTCCTTTAGAAATGACATTGACTTGCAAAACACAGCCAGCGAGTGCAAACGCGAATACTTCATCTGAGATGCCACAGGGTCACTTGGTCCTCTTTTTTGTGGTGTTTCCTCTCTCTTTTTCTCTTCTCTTTCCTGTCTTTTAATTGATATTCTCTCTCTCTCTCTCTCTCTCTCTCTCTCTCTCTCTCTCTCTCTCTCTCTCTCTCTCTCTCTCTCTCTCTCTTTCACTCTTAATTTTCCAGAACATATCTGCATCCGCATCCACCTAGAGCATTGATCTCCATCCCCCAGCTCAGGAGATCAGGTAGCTGTGGCTACTGCCGTCCACTGACATATGCATCGTTGTGAAAGTGACCACTGGAGACACAGACTTCACTATTGTAAACAAGGAAGAGATATGTGAGCTCACATGCACATTTGATATGTGTAGTTGAGTTTTAAATTTCACTCTTTAGTTTCTCAGGCACTTAGTCTTGTCAGCTTTGATTAGACTGGAGCTCTGTGGCACTTGGCCTTCAATAATTATCCCTAATAATTGGCCCCATAACATATGTTTGGTATCATGGCTTGAGAGGAGAAACGGGGTGGGTAGGTGTGTGTGACAGAAAATTACAGAGTCAAATCATTTTTTAACAGAGTCTATTGGGGAGCCTGATAGAGCAGTAGGGTATGAAGGAAAATAGTCCACCTAGAGAAAGCAATGCTTGTTCTTTTAGGTCTCTTGTGATAGGATAGAGATGCTGGGCCACATTATCCTACAAAGAAATGCTTCTAAAGCAGACATCATCTAGCCAGGATTAGAGAGAGTTTTTGTTGTTGTTGTTATTGTTGTTTGTTTTATTTTTAAATTTTATTTTCTATTTTATTTATTTGTTTTTGTTTTGTGACTGAAGTTAAGCATCCAGGACATTATTTCCTAAGACACAGATTAAAGAAAAATGAGCTTAGTGAGTGTGAGACCCTGACAAGGCCACAGTCATGTGTTCTGCCTGTAGCCTTCTCCATTCAGGACTTAAGTATCTGGAAGTCTCTGACTGCATGAGGGCATGGGGAAACTTGGTTCCCTTGAGAGCTGAGGGGAGAGAGGCTACATGTCTGCCTGGCATGGCAGCCCTTGATAATGCCTGTGAGAACAAAGAGACTTATTGTTGGGCTTAGGTTATAACACCCAGCTAGGGGACCCAGGGTCATTCTGGCCTATTTGTTTTGGTGGCATTTTACAGGCAACCAGAGAGATCTGTATTAGTTTAATGTGGGCACCATAAATATTCCCTAACTCCATTCATCTTTGTTTCCATAGAGTCTCAGCACTTTCCAACATAGAATGACTGAGTAGTAAACAGTTACTTTTTGCCTCTCTTGCTGTTCTGTCTTGAGGCATGGATACAGTACCCTGAACCCAGGAGGCTTCACAAAAGCTGTGAGGAATTAGTGGTTCCCATAACTGCCTTATGCACTTTGCTAGAACATGTTACCTAGGTTAATCCTCAGATTGCTATAATGAAGATAAAACAATACACACGTGTGTGTATTGTGGCAGCATAAACAAAATCCAAATAAATGTCTAAATTTTTCCATGGCAAATGCTTAGGCCCTCTTAACACAGCTTGGAGGAAAAACTGGAAAAAAAAATAAAGAAAAGAGCTGCAAGAAAAATGAGAAGTACCAAGCAACTGAGCTGTTTCACAAGAGGCAAAGCCTGACTATTGTGTGTGGCAGTGTGGCCACCACACCAGCTTAGGGGATTTAGGGGAAGCCCTTATTTTGTGAAAGAAATCACATTTTCAAGTTTGCACCTGTCTACACGAAAGTTCCCATGCACTTGGCTTGCTTGCTTGCATAAGGCAGTGATGCATCTCAGGCTTTGGGTTCTTTTGGTATCAAGACATACAGATAATTCAAAAAGGGATCTTGAATTTGTCCAATCTGGACCACCTTAGAATAAAGACAAAAAACAACCAAAAAAATTAACAAAAACAAAAACACCCACCCAAACCCTTTAGGTCTTAGGAAATGCTAGAAGCCAGATCGTTGAAGGATAAGGCAGGTCAGACCTAATTTGCAAAGCAGTTAACTTGACAGTCATAGGTCATCCTTCTTCCTAGTGAATGTCCTGCTTCTGAATGTTCAGCAATGTCCTGGACAGGAGGTTCATAGTGAAGCCCTCATTCACTTCACCAAGGCTCCAATCAGCAGTCTTTCTTCTATTGCAGAGCTACAGATGTAAGGATTGGGTGTGCCATCACAGTCCACAACTCTGAGATATTGTTCTAAATACATGTTCATTCCTTAAATTTTTCTGTGAACTCTTATAAACCCTCCTCTTCTTTTAGGATATTGATATCCTTTTGCTAGTGAATTTATTTTAAAGCAATTCTAACACAGATGCCCTTTTTAATTTTCTATCTTTAATATGAGAAATAATCATCTAATAAAATGAGAGATACTGAAAGTCTATTTCCCTATGCCCTTCATTCCCTGAACTCCAACTTCTACTTTTGAATTTTCTGGCTGTATAAAAGATTGTTTAAATAACCCTTTTGCTTGGCTGCATATTCCTCTGCCACTGGAAATGAAAATCATGTTGAAGTTTAGCCCTAAGCCCCTCTTGTAGTGTAACAACAAGTAAGGGAGAGAAGCCATGTTGGAACACTTTCTTACTGGAACCCTTAGAAGAAAGCACCATATTTTGCTGACATAATATGATTGGATAGAAATGGAAGCACAAACCAAATCAGTGTTGTGATTCCCTCATCTACAAATATGCACTTAGAGATAAATAATCACATAGGGAAATGTGTAAAGTTAGTCTCTACCCTCTGCATAGTACTCATTCTACTGGCTTCATCCCTGTTTGTTCAGGCCTGCATACCAGGATATTGGGCATGTAGACCAAAGAGTGAATGCATGACAAGATGGTATACTATTATATGTAGTCTCAGGGTTAAATCAGAATTTCTTAATAACCCCACAACACACACCAAGTGAAAAAGCTAGCAATCTGAATCTTCCTAAACTGAATGCACAGTTAGAAACAAGGACACACTTCAGTGGCAAGGCAAGATCTATTTGGTTTACACAATTATTCATTTGTGTGTTTTACCTTCAAACAATTATAACCTAAAACAAGGGAAGAGTGTTTTAATTCTCCTTTATCCACAATTTTCCCTATGGTATACAGGTTTCATGCTGTCTCCAATTATATAATACTCCATCAATGATGCTGCTGTTTATTAAAAAATGCAGAATTTAGTCCCTTTACAGTAAGACCAAAAATACCTGTGTAGTATCCCATTCTAAGGTGCTGTTCTATTGATATTAGTCCACTGAACAAGTCTATTAACACAGATACTGTATGTTTGTTTACTCAAAATGACATTTAGCATTCAGTCCATGAACAGGGTAGATAACTGTGGTTTCTCCAAGAACTAGTTTAGGAAAACAGGTATTTATCATCTTCTGATATCTATTTCATAAATAGATGAGCTCATGTTCATCTGAACAACTCTGGAGCTGATAATTTTCAACTTTTATTCTCTTCACAAATAGAAAGTGGCACTATATGAATTTTCAACTGTTGCCAGAATCATAACTACCATATGATAGCAGAAGCAGTACCACAATACATGAGTGTGCACTTCTTTTTCCTGTATTTAGTCATAAAACATGTGAAATGACCATGACTCCAAGTGCTCTGTTGGATATGCAAAGATTTACTGTCCTTATTGACTTAGAGTACAATTATAGCAGCAGATCTTACAGAAACAAAGGTGTCCACATAGAAGCAGGGAGCAGAGAGCAAAGATTAGGCACAGCTAATGTGCGAACCACTTTCCAGAGAATTTGAAAAGCCAACACAATTTTGGACAATTCTTATTATTTTATGTCTTATTTATTAATTCCACCAGAAATGATTGTATTGTTTAATCTTCCTCAAACTAGGTAACTGGCCACAAGATAAATTTCTATAGAGGATGGTAAATGGACTCTTTGGACAGAGGAAGAATAAATGGTCCCTATATCAGACACACTTCTTTAAACAGGGTTTTCTAGGTAGCCCATGGCAGCTCTGGGCTCTCTATTGTAAATCACGCTGTATTTGGACTCACAGAGAACCACCTAACTCTGCCAAGGTATGCCTGCCATCTTTTCCAATATCAGATGTATTTGAAAGGGTGCTAAATTCTCTGTTCTATCATGTGAATTTTAGTTAAAACTTTCTACCTTAAGCTCTTCTATCTTAAGCTAGTTGGTATTCTAGCATTTTTAACCCTCCTAATCTTCCCTAAGGATCCATTTGACTATATTTAGGTATATCTCTGTGAATTAGAAATTATCTATTGAGTGACTAATTTGTTGGTATGTTATCCATCTAAATGAGGTCATACTTCCATGTTCTCCAAGAATCTTTCCAACCCTGAAGGCCATGCACACTCTCTCTGCATATAATATCTCCTCACTTAGAAAACACACTAGGAAGTGTGTCATAAAATCCCCCTGGTGTCCATGTAGATTAGTACCAAGCCTGTGGAAATCCAGCTTAGATTTTGTCTAACAACTGCTTCCCTTCTTTGAATTCCCTTTAGCTATAAATCATCAACTGTATTGCAACAGCACTCTGAAAAGAGGCTCTTGGGGCACATTATATTATCCTGTCACTCATTACTCCCTGAAGCAATTTTTTGTGTTTGTTTTGTCCTCAACTGTCCCACACATCAAGTTTTAGCTAAATAAATAAACAAGCAGTGGTGTATCTGTAAGTAGCAAAGGAGTATAATGGAAGGGTGTTATGGGCAAACACAAACATGCTTGAGTTCTTGAAGGATGCGTGAGTGCTGTTTCATGAATCTCACACAGACTGGAAATGTTTTCTTTAAAACACTCACAGTGTACCTTAATCACTTCCATACCAGTTTGGAGACTTAAAAAACAAACAAACAAACAACAAAAAAAATCCTTTCCTGGACTTATCTACAGTCCTCCTCAAGTCATTTGTGTGGAAATTGTAGTTGTTCATTCTCAGCTCTGTGCTCACAAAATATAAATAGTTGATTAATTAAAAGGGGACAAGATAAAACACATACATACATACATACATACATACATACATACATACATACACACACACACCAGTCAAAGTGAATAGGCCTGTTCCTCAAACCTTATCCTGGAAACTATATCCATACCTAATTTGTAGGGAGAGAAGTATTAAAACTTTGTGTTGGAAACTCTTTTAATGCTTCCTACAAGTTTCTAATGATTGTTTTGCTCTTTTTGAGTGGTCCCTCCCCCCTTTTATTTTCCACTAAGGTACTCTGGAGAAGAACAAGAAGCACATGTTGTAATGAAACAGTGTACTTTGTAAGCTAGTCCTCTGTCATGTGCAATGTTTATTGTCCAAAAGTGATTAAGTGGACACAAGCAAGATTTAGGTAATGGTGGGTTTTTGTGTTAAAACAGTTTTGATGGGAACTTTTTAAGGAGGAAGAGAGTACTCATGGGGCAAGCAATGTATTCTGGCATTTGAAATGGCCAAAAGTTCCTCTCTCAATTTCCTGACTCCTAACTCAGGAGTCTCTTTCACGCATTTGTCTTATGCCATAGGGAAGAGGCAATGTAACAGGCCCTGCATGAGAAAATGTTATTCACATTTACATGGCATTTTCACCCTACCCCAGTGATTTTTGAGGTATATGTTTTGGTAATATAGTCCAGCAATGCTTTGGAATTATCACCACAATGATTTTATCTGCCCAGGGTGAACACTCAGATAGCAGCTTTAAGTAAAATAAACTATGGTCAAGATCCTCAGGTTCACTGTCCCTAATCAGATACTCTATGGATAGAAGTTCTGAAATACTGGAGTCAGCCTAGTGGCCTTTCTTTCCCCTTCCTTGGTAATGTCATGCATTGGCATACCAAAATTACAGATGTTTTCCATCACGCACAGTGTGTATTCCTGAGAGCCACCACCTGACATTCTATGAACACCCTTTCCATGCTGCCACTCAGTATACAAGTAAAGCTGGTATCAAAAGCAGGTTACATTGAGGAAGCTAGTCCCAAGTTATGAAAAAGGTGATGTGTGCCAGTGATTAAAGCCTGGTCATATTTACATTAGCATTATGCTATGCCATGCTTCAGATCCCAGCAGTAAATCTCAGATGACAAAAAAAAGATACTGGGTATGCATAACAGGCCTTCTGTCACCCTGAAGCATACTTGAATGGCCTGCCCAGGTGGAGCCATTTTCCTTACAACCTTACAGGATAATATGAATGGATCTCTGACTAGTTACTCTTTCACATTGTAGTCAGCCATATCCCAAAGTTCATACATGAAGTAACCTAATCTCTTCTCTTTGAATGGCAGCAACAACCAGTATAACCTTGTCCTGCCTTAAGTAAATAACTCTTGCAAAAAAAGTAACCATACCTTGCTTAAAGTAGTGTAGTTATATCATGAGAAGGACTTCATATTTGGTGAGGATCAATGCCAGTAATTTTCTCCTGAACTTGCCAATAGACAGGCTCCCCAATCGCCTATGTTGTCTTAAACAGACCCTTCCCACAGCCAGCTAGCCAATGGCAGGAACACAGAACACAGGGAAATGAAGACACATAACCCATTCTAATTACATCTTATAAAACAGGCAACACTTCTAATTTGGATCATGAAATTCCTAAATCCCTAAGACGAAGAATTATCATGTCCATTTCAACTGAGAAATTAGAGTCTTTCTGGCACTTTCTTTGGAAAACTGAGAGGTCAGGGAGATTGCCTTTAGCAAATAATTAAAGTATAAAAGCACCTCTCCCAATTATAGACATATAAGTGAATATATATGTATATATATTCATATATATCATTCATATGTAGATATGAATGATATATACAGGCTTTCTTTGATAAAAGCACAACAGAGGCAAAGCAGACCATACCCTCGGGGATTAGCTGGAGACTCCTTTCTTTTTGCATATTTTGGGTTTTTTTTTTCCCTGTATCAGAATCCCCAGTCCCATGTGATGTTGCCTCATCCCAAGTCTGCTTTGTATACCATGTAACATGTCTTAACACACTGTATGGAAAAAAGTGAAAGTTAGCCTTAGATTTCTTTGTTTTCTATGGTTTTTGCTGTACAGAAGAAACACTTACCTGTAAATATTGTATATTTAATAAAGAAAGAATTTTGTATCATTTTGTGTGGAACACAAATAAGTCTCACTGTGTTGTTCTTGGGTTAATGAGGAGTCAAATAATTAATCCCTGGGTGCCCACTCTGATTTCTTAGATCATTAACTTCTAGCTAACATGACCCATGAAAAGCACAGAACTCTTCCTCTCCAAGTTTATTGATTTCAGTGTAGTTCAAACTACTGTCTTGGGTTCTTTCATGCTTAACTGACTCATACCAAACTTCACGTCAGGCACAAAAGTGCACATGAGCCAGCTCACTGGTTTGGTAAAAATTGTTCCTGAACCATGCTGACTTCAGTGCCTTCCAGGAAAACTATAGCCTTGCTGAACCCTTCTCAGTATCTACTCACAGCACTTTGTGTATTTCACTGCCTGCAATTCCTTTTTTCTGGAGGACTGTTACTTACACAACACCTCTATGTTTGAAAGAGCATATGTATAATTCTGTGGAGGAGATTTGTCTTTATTTAAACTTGTGTTCATGAGTTACCTGGTGGACATAGTCTTATCAATAAAACCTAAAGGTGATTTAAGGGGCTGGGGATGTAGCTCAGTTAGTAAATGCCTTCACAGTAGGCACAAACACCCTGGGTTTGATCCTCATGCCCAAATAAACAAGGGATGCTGGTACACACCTATAAATGAAATATTGCTCAGGAAGTGAAGGCAATAGGATCAAAGGTCCAATGTCATCTTTGACTACATAGTGACCTTGAGGCCAGCCTGTGCTACACAAAACTGTCTCATACAAACAAACTCCCTACGACGGAATTAAGTCTGTCAGACAGGATATTTATAGCATCCTTAAATTGCTCAATTCAGAATGAATTACAGATACATAGAAAGGAAAGAGGAAGAAGGAAGAGTTAAGACTTATGAGGAGTGTAGCCCTGGTACAACAGAAGTGAAGGAGATTTCAAGAGTATCTGAGCTGGGAAGGAATCAATGACATTTGCTCATGGAAAGGCAAGAGAATTTGAGAGAAAAGGGAATCCAAGTACTGAATATTTAATTTTCACAACAAATGGAGAGAGTAAGAGTTTTTGTTGCATGTGTAGTGGGGAGAAAAATGGAGGCTATTATTTAAAGAAATAAGGCTACATGAGGCTGCTTTAAAAATATACTTAGGTTCCTTATTAGAGACACTTAATAAAGAAAGTGGGGAAGAAAAAGATTGGAAGTCATGGATCAAAGGTCAGAATCATAGAATCATAGAATATTAAAGTTTGATGGATACAGGAGCCAGACATACCCATCCTTTATATACAATCCCTTATTATCCCAAAACCTAGTTTTGTGACTTAGAATTAAGCACTGGAACCCCAAGGTTTGCTAATTAAAATTGGAAAAGAAAACAAAAACAACTAACTTTCACAGATGCTGAAGACCAAATTGAATGATTCTTTTAGCCCACCTAGCCAAATATATACTCACCGAGCTTCTCCAAAATGTTACTTGACAATTACTTTGTGAGTGTGTGTGTGTGTGTGTGTGTGTGTGTGTGTGTGTGTGTGTGTGTATGAGAGAGAGAGAGAAGAGGGAGAGAGAGAGAGAGAGAGAGAGAGAGAGAGAGAGAGAGAGAGAGAGAGAGAGAGAGGGAGGGAGAGAGAGACCCACAAAGGCATGTGGAAGTCTATATCTCTCAAGAACTCTTTGTATTATTTTCATGAGGCACATTCTCTCACTGAACCCAACTCATCAGTCTGGCAATATTGACTGTCCAAATGAGCCCAAGACATGTGCCTATGTCTGTCACTGTCTTTCTAGAATAGGTTACAGACAAGCACTGCTGCTTAGAACTTTTACATGGGTACTTGGCATAGGACTCAGCTCATTGTAGCTACTTTGGAAGAGCTTTCCAACTGAGTCACCTCTGCAGCCTGCTTTTATTTATAATTTTTAGAGAGCAAGTGACATGTGCCACAGAGAACTGAACTCCTGAATGGACATCCATGTCCATTCTTGCTTAGTGTCTGTTTGCAAGTGAGTGATGTTGGAAACATCTGCACTCTGGTTCTGGCTGTCATAGTTTAACTTAGTAATCTTGAGTAAATATAATATGCATATCTTCTGTAAAAATTCATTTAGATATCCTACTTGAAAGAGATAACATGATTCTAAATAATGAGAAGAAATAATGCTCTTAAGAGAAATATTTGCAGTAACTCTCAATATTAATTAACTCACATAACAGGCTTCTGGCAAGGCAGTTGGGCCTTCAGATTTCAAGCCTCACAGGTGGCTGAGAGACAGTAAACAAATGCATTTTTCCCATCCTGAGTTTCATTTCCTTAACACACAAATGTTTTTAGAACAATCTTCATTCACTCAAAAAATTTTGAGTGTCCATCCTATATTTTGGGGGCTTAATCACGATCATTTAATGAATGAAATAGGTTCATGAAAGTTTGGATGGGATGAAATCCACTTTTATATTCTGCATTTGCTTTAAGATAATAGAATGAGCTGCTGGTGGCAGCAAAGAAAAGGAAAGCTCTCTCTCTCTCTGTGTATTCTCAAGTATGCAGATATATGTGTGTACATGTGAATGAAGATTAGGAAACATTATACAATGTCAGGTAATGGACATTCTTCAGGAACCATGTGCCTTGGTATCTTGAAGATAGGGTCTCTCACTGGCCTAGGGCTTACCCCATTGTCTGGGTAACAACCCACATCCTCTTGAGAGCTGCCTGAAACAATGTCATTAATAAGAACAAGGTGCTGTAACAAGTTCCCACAATCCCCCAAGCTGATTGCATTGCCCCACCCCTAGTGGCTTATAAACCAGAAATCTTTGTTCTTTATTTTTATTTTCTTTCACAGTTCTGGATATTGGCAGTCCAAGAGAAAAGTGCCAGGTTAATCATGCACTTATGAAACTCTGAAGAAAGAGCCCTTGGCCAGCATGTACTGCAGGAAGGCCTGAAGTATGTCCATCACATTGTAAAAATGGAAGTGTGGTGCATACCTGTAATCCCAGTTTTCTGGTGCTAGAGTCAGGAGGATCAGAAGTTGAAGGTCATTCTTGACTATATAGCAAGTTCAAAGACAGCCTTTGATACATGAGATCCTTTTTCAAGGATAAAATAAAATAAAGAAAAAATAAAGTGGTGTTCATATTCCACCATTATGTGGTAAAAAGGTAAGGCTCATCTTATGTCGATGTGTGAATTTTTGTCCTGGAGGCAGCACCCTCACCATGCAATCACTTTCTAAGATCCACTTTTCTAAATGGTGTTGTTTTGGTTAGCATTTCAGTGTGAGTTTTTGTATACAACTCAAACATTTTGTCTCTTATCCACCAAGTATTAATTTATTTTTCATGGTGGCTCATGAAAGAAATTTCCCTGTGTCAAACCATGATCAGGTACTTGCTCTTGAAGTGTCTGCTCCCAGGAGCCAAAGTTGGGATTGCAGCGTGCCCAGATATGCAGCCACTGTGGCTCAGTTTTCTGACACCTGAATGTCAGGCTGCTGAAGACAGCTGAATCTCTCTTTGTGTGCAACATCCACCTCAGGGGAGGAAGTATGAGCACTCATGACAGTGCTGACTAGTCAGAAAGGTAAATCTGCCTCAGCCTTGGTCTCCAAGGAACTTTAACTGCTCAAAAGGGCCTTTAAGAATTCTAGCCTGTCTTAGGGTCAATCTGTCTTTCACAAGAGTTAAGTGGCAATGGCTTTGTCAGAAAGTGGACAAGCACCTCTCTTCATAAGTAAGCAGGGTATCTGTCTAGTTCATCCTCTGGTTTAGGGAATCTGACACCAATGCTTGTCTCCCAGAGCTCATGGTTACAATTGAACTCTCTTTTAAGGCTTACTGGCACTACTTGTATGACATATTTAGAATAGTCAAAGTCAGGGAGACAGAGAGTACAAGGGCAATTGCTTGAGGCTGCATGGAAAGGAGAATGGAGACTTATTATCTATTTGATAGGCACAGATGTTCAGTTTAGAGAGGAGAAAAAAAACATTATTGGGGCATGAGGTGGCTGTAGAACAATGCTATGTTTCTCTGAACTAACAGCTAAAATAATGAACTTGTTTTGCATTCATTATAGGAGGAAATGATGTAGAGTTCTGAAACTAGTCAAATATTGTCATCAATTTGCTATAATGGTTTATTAAAAGGCTGGGGAGATGATTGACCCAAAGAGTACTTGATATATGAACCCAAGTTCAATCCCTGTTAAAAAATAAAAAGGAAAAAGAAAAAAAGCCAGAGTGGTCTCCTAAGAACCAGCATGGCATTTTCAGCAGGGTTTACCTAGGCTTTTCTGTTGGAGATTGTAAGGACCTGATTTGGTGATGTTTTGCTGTTTTAGTGCTGCTTCTGCTAACTGCCTTTCCACGTCTGCTTGCTATATACATTCATGCATTGAAAACTGAATCTATAGCTGTCATAGATCATTTTCCATACCAGACAACCTTCTCTCAGGTCCACTTTTTGTTCAACAGGTAAGGTAACTAAAACTATTTTTAAGTGGGTGTCTACAAAGCCAAAATGATGTTTATTTAAAGCTGGAAATAGATGAAAATATTTTTTAGCACATATGTTGTCACTTAGTAAAAGATCTCTCCTTGATGGATGCATGATAACTACTCAACACTAAATGTAACCATTGTACAAAAATACTGGCATTCTCATGAAACAGGACTCTCAGAGACACTGAATCTTCCCACGTGGATTCTAGGAAGGAGCTTGCAAATGCTCTGAGCAAACTTCAGAAAGGGACAATAGGAACTGTAATGTACAGTGGGTCAACATCCCACCTTATCTTTTCTTTTTAAATTCCAAGCAGCAGGTAGCCATACTAGTCATACTGTGTAAATACAAGTAGACAGAGGTCTTGGATGTACAATTCTTCAGTGCTTAATGTTACATAAAAAGACATATTTTTGTTTTGTAATTCTTTGGGTTTTGTAACATGACTTTATAATACAAGTACAGGTAAAATATTTCTGACTCAAAAATGTAAACACAAAATTCTCCAAAATTCAATATTTTCATGTTAAAAATATAATTGTTTTTTTCATTTATCATATGTTAGATTTTATCAAGCTGCCTACACAAATCCATTTTCTTTCTTTTTTTTTTTTTGGTTTTTTGAGAGGGTTTCTCTTTGGCTTGGGAGGCTTTTGCAGACGAGGCTTGTCTCGAACTCCCAGAGATCCACCTGTCTCTGCCTCCTGAGTTCTGGGATTAAAGGTGTGTCACCAATGCCCAGTCACAAATCCATTTTCATGTAAGCATATAATAATGCATAGCCCCCACTTCCTCTGAGCTACCCAAGAAAGGGTAGCTCAACTCCCAGGTAGTTTATTTTGTCCCTAGATGGTTTTCCTTCTATTCTTGTGTCATACATACATGCTTAATTTTATGTAATCCAAAATCTACAAATGAGAGAAAACATGACAATATTTATCTTTCTGAGACTTACATAGTTAGTTTAATATTTTCAGCTGCATCCATTTCCTTGAAAATGTTAGAACTTCACTTTTGTTTATGAAGAAAAAAATTTATTCTATAAATTCTTTACCCTTTGTTTGGCTTACAGACACCCCTTTTGGTGTTGTAACTCGGCTGTTTTAATCGTGTGGGGGCAAAGACTAACATGCAAATATCTCTCTAGCATTCTAACTTGGATAAATGGCCAAGAGTGGTGCAGTTGTGCCATGTTTGGAGGATTTAAGGAATGTTTATATTGCAAAATTCAAACCTTTTGAATACCAATATGATACTAGAAATGGTAAATTAGCTGCATACTTGACTAATGGTATGAAAGTATTCCAACACTGCTGTACACAATCAACTCCAGAGTTTGTGTATTAGTTGTTCTGTTCATACATTGTGCACAATAGCCAAAATGTTTCATGCTATGCATTGAAATACTCTAAAATACAAAGACAGTGCTGAATGCTTTGGATCCTGGTATTCTGATTAAAGGAAGCTCCATGTGCATTATACCCACCTGTAAATTACATTACCTGTAAGAACTATGAATTGCCTCTCTTCTTAATTTATTCATTTATCAATGACCAGCTCTTTCACATGGACATTGAGAAGATAGGAGTGATCACTTAAGATCTGGTTGTTTTGTAAAAGGAAACACGTGTTAGTTGAAGATACTCGGGTGACTGGTGCTATAGAGAATGGTCATGCATTATACTTCCCATGTTCAAGATGATGCATAACTGGGGGTATTGTTTCAGTTATGTCTTCAAGGTATATAATGAAGAATAATCAAAAGCTCAATAGAAAAGTTATACATAAGAGAAAGGAAATAGCCTCTGAAAGCAAGCATCAGGCAAGCACTGGGGTGATGATTCTCTGGGTTGTATGTAACTGTTTGCAGTATAGAATGTAGTTGCAGAGCTGATATCAAAATAACAGGGACATTGAGGAGGGGTGTGAGTGATTGTGTACAGCTGTAATGCATTGGGATAGAAAAGCAAAGGTGACAGAGATCACATGAAGAGCTGACATTTAGGTCAGGTTGTTACAATAGTGTTCCTTTTAGGTTCTTAGTCATGTTAATAAAAAGAATTTTAAAGCATACTCAGTAGTGTGATTTTTATTAGAAATTAAGAGGAAAAACAATGGGCAGGAAAGTTCTTGATCTTGGCAGCAGCCCAAAGGAGAGAAAGCAATGTTTTTCTAAATCATCTTTCTAACCTGCAGCATGCTCATCAATGGCAGTGGTGGGAGAGGGGTAGTTTTAGAAGAAAAGCACCCAGGACAGAGTATCCAAGCCTTATAGAGTACCCAAAAGGAAAAGATAGCAAACAGGGCAGCTATGTTTTTCTGAGTCAGAACTCTGAAAGTTTGGCCAGTTCATGGCAAACTCAACCATACTAGATAGTAGAAGCTCTGCAAGGGCCTGCAGTTTTGCAGGAGAAAGACACTTCTGGGAAGGAAGCCATTTCATTTCATTAGGTGAATAGTTATTGCTTTGCCTCCCCCAGAATTTCTTCAGGAGAAATAGATTTCCAGAAGTGAGGGGAACACACTCCATGTCATGTGATTTACAGACCTTATTTGATTAACTTTTAAAGGAAGAGAAAATAGCATGCAATGGCTCTAGTGTCTTGGAATTTTGAGTCATTTTACCCACAGCTAGAAATAAAACTGAAGTTTCATCCTTTTGACACAAACATAGTAGATTTTTGTTGATGGGCTCAACAAAGTCCTGATACCATCTTATGTGTTAATTTAAATCACAAGGAAGAAGTTTCCTTTACAGTGTTTCCTGTATAGGGAAAAGGGAGGTGGGGGTCCAAAGTCCACAAGGGAATGTCTTATCTTTGTTGTGTACCAGTTTCTAGTGATAGTAAAACCTTCAATCAGACATCAACGTATGAAAACAAGACATTAAAGGGATGTAAAAACAGGATGCTATTAGACCTTGTGACATTAAAAGGGAGGCAAAACACTGAGATATTCTAAGGGAGGTGAACATATACCACCAGAAGCCCCTTAAGCTCAGTAAGCAAGCAACTCATTAGCTTCAGGAAGTCCCTGAAACTGACCAGTTTCACTAGACTCCATCTCACCAAACATACATATGCTAAAAGAATTACTGCAAGATCTTCTGATAAACAGACATGTCTGAACAAGCAGAGACAAGATGAACCACCTACCAGAAGGTTGTACCATGTGATCTAAGATGCCAGCTTTTCTGAGCTGTTACTTAGCTATGAATGATTGAATAATTTCTGTTCCTGTAAGCAACTCATGACCCATAATCCCATATGTAATCTCAATAAACTCATTGTTTCATAAAGATAGACTTTGGGGCTATCAGTACTTTGATCTGTCCTTTGTATCATATCTGGGGTGAGCAAACATTTGTTCCTGTTTTCCTACCAATAGTGTCACAATCTCCAGTACCCTCCAAGCCCATTAATATTCAAATAGTTTAATGTCCCAGCAATCATTTGAGAGCCCCTATTCATAATTCTTCAGAAAGTCAGAAAAACTAAATTACACATATAGATACATTTGAGAGCACTTACCTGGGACATAAGCTTCAATACTGGTGGCCAAGACAGTGAAAACAGGCTAGTTCAAGTGCTAATGATGGAATTCTAGCATCCTGGCATAGTCAAAGTTCAAAAATATTTGAATCTGGGAACAGCTTGTTTATCCTGTATTCCAAAGGCCTGGATGTCTGGAGTTCCATTGTCTAGGCTACATGCAGCAATTACAGAAGGGACTGTATCTTGTCTGATCTCTCTGAGTCCCAGCCATTTGGAGACACTTGCAGACTTATGTGCAAACCTTACATACTCTCAGCAGATTTATGTGCTGAAGTCTCATAGACAGACATTCCTGGCATACCCACTCACCAGTTCCCTGTGGTTCTTTTGTCTAGTCAAGCAGAAACACCTCCAGTCAACTACCACACACAGTATTTGGTGCCAGAAAATTTCTATCCAGCTCAGCCCTCTTCTGGGCTGAGGGCATCTAAACTGAAATATGTGCAGGGAAATGTTACTTGACTGAGCAATTATGAGTAATAAATAAGGTGAAAATTTTTGAGTAATTTTTGTGAGCTATGAAGCAATACAAACATTATTTATCAAGATTGACCTACTAACAGGCAGTGGTGGTGCATGACTTTAATACCAGCACTTGGGGAGCAGACACAGATGGATCTCTGTGACTTCTAGGCCAACCTGCTCCACAAAGAGAGTTCTAGTTCAGCCAGGTATGTTACACAGAGAAACCCTTTCTCAAAAATCAAAAAAAAAATTGCATCTACTAGACAGAAGGAAAGTAAAAATGTTCATGAACCATAGTATAGACTAGAAAAGGATAATAAATATTTTTACTTTCAAGGTCCAGTCCCTATTTAGACTATTAAACTCTAATACTGAATTGGGAAGACAGCCAATATATGACAGGAATAAATATGTGTTTGTTTTTTCTAGTAGTGTTTTATGCATGAAAGTGAATTTGAAATTTCTTGTAAGTGAACACAGAAAACTGGAGAGATGGCTCAGTGCATTATATACTTGCTCCACAGGAGTGAGGATGAAATTCAGATCTCCAGAACCCACCTGAGACTCCAACAGGCGTGTTAGTCACCTATAATCCCAGCACTTGGCATGTAGGGAAGAAGTAACCCAGGGGAAAAAACAATTGCTACCTGGACTATGTGGATTTGGTGAGTTCTTGATGCAGACAGACACCCTGCCTTGATAAATAAAGTGAACATCAACCAAGGAAGACATCAACTTTTCCTCTTCGTATTTGTTTGTACACACCTCCATGAGTACCACATGCACATGTATGTACATAGATGCAAACACTTATACACAGGTATGCACTCAAGCACACCTGAAACAAAAGATCATGTGACATGAAATATTCTTCTTTTAAAATTTCCTGCCATTTAAAAACACAAAATATGCTGAGCATAGTGGCATAGTCTTTTAATCTTATCACTTTGGATGCAAATGCAAGAAGATATCCATTAGTTTGAAGATAGTTTGGGATACAGTGTGAGACTCTATCAAATGAAAGAAAGAGAGAGGAAGGAGTGAGCTAGGAAGGAAGGAAAAAAGAAAGATAGGTAGAGAGAGAGAGTGAGAGAAACTGAGAAACAGAATTTAAGAAAACAGAGAGGAGCAGGTTTCTAACACCAAACACTCCGAGATAGCACGGCCTCCATCCACCAGCCCAGGTAGCTAGGAGCTGTTTCTGGCTCCTGTTCATGATCGCTGCTCAGAGTCATCTGACACAAGTGACCTGCTTGCCTGACGGAGTTTGGCGGTGGGATCAGAAACACCAAGGCCCTCTGACAGCTCTGCCTCCAACTACCGCTATTGGGACCCAGCACACTTGAACACTGCCAACACCTGGGTAACAGTGATACCTCCATCCACGAGAAGAGGACCGACATCAGTATATTGGATCTGTTTGCAGAAGAGAACCTTGGTCCCACACTCACCAGGAGAAAAAGAAACTCTTACTACAACCAGCAGAAGAAAGGATGAGAAGAGGGCAAGGTAAAAGCACATCCAACAACAGAAAGTCCAATAGGACACCACCAGAGACTTGGAACCATACTCCAGTGAGACCTGTACATCACCATGCAGATGAACCAGAAGAGAATGATATTAAAAGCATCTTAATGAAAATGATAGAGGACCTCAAAGAAGACATGAGAAAATCCTTTAAAGAAATGGAAGAAAAAAATTAACCAAAAAATACAAGATATCAACAAATCTTTCAAGGAAACAGTTCAAGACCTAAAAACTGAAACAGAGACAATAAAGAAAGCACAATCTGAGGGAATGCTGGAAATAGAAAAGCTGGGTAAATGATCAGGAACTGCAGATGTATGCATAACCAACAGAATACAAGAGATGGAAGAAAGAATCTCAGGAGTTGAAGACACACTAGCAGAAATAGATTCATCAACCAAAGAAAATATTAAATCCAACAAATCCCTATCACAAAATATCCAGGAAATATGGGATACCATGAAAAGACCAAACCTAAGAATAATAGGTATAGAAGGTGAAGAAATCCAACTCAAAGGCACAGAAAACATATTCAACAAAATCATACAAGAAAACTTTCCCAACATAAAGAAAGACATACCAATGAAAATACAAGAAGCCTACAGAACACCAAATAGACTGAACCAAAAAAAAGGTCACCTCACCACATAATAATCAAAACCCCCAAAATACACAACAAAGAGCAAATATTAAGAGCAGCAAAGGAAAAAGGTCAAGTAACCTATAAAGGCAAACCTATCAGAATCACACCTGACTTTTCCTTGGAAACTCTGAGAGCCATAAGGTCCTTGTGAGATTTTATACCTACACTAAGAGACCATGGATGCCAGCCCAGACTGCTATACCCAGCAAAGCTTTCAATCACTATAGATGGATATAAGAAGATATTCCATGACAAAACCAGATTCAAACAATACATATCTACCAATCCAGTCCTACAGAAAGTGCTGGAAAGAAAACTGCAACCCAAGGAAGTTAACTACAATCAGAAAACCATAGGCAATAGATAATCCCAACTTACCAAAAGCCAAAAGGAAAAAGGGACAGAATCCCACACATAATCTCGCTACGTAGCACCATCAAATCAAAAACAAACAGGAATGAACAATAATCAATGGTCATTAATGTCCATCAACATTAATGGTCTTAACTCCCCTATAAAAAGAGACAGATTAGCAGAATGGATAAGAAGATAGAATCCTTCCTTCTGCTGCATACAAGAAATTCACCTCAACCTCAAAGACAGATGATACCTAAGAATTAAAGGTTGGGGAAAGATCTTCCAATCAAATGGACCCAAGAAACAAGCGGGGGTAGCAATCCTAATATCCAATAAATTGGTCTTTAAACTAAAATCAGTCAAAAGAGATGAAGAAGGTCATTTCCTACTCATGACAGTAGAAACCCATCAGGATTAAGTCTCAATTCTGAAGATTTATGCCCCCAATACAAAGGCATCCACATTTGTAAAAGAAACTTCAAATCACACACTTATAGTGGGAGATTTCAACACTCTACTCTCACCACTGGACAGGAACACCAGACAGAAACTTAACAAAGAAACAAAAGAACTAACAAAGTTTTGGCGCAATTGGACTTAACAGGTATGTATAGGACATCCCACCCAAATACAAAACAATTTACCTTCTTCTCAGTGCCACAGGAACCTTCTCTAAAATCCACCACATACTTGGCAACAAAGCAAACCTCAACAAGTACAAAAAAATTGATATAACCCCCTGTGTCTTATCAGACCACCATGTTTTAAAATTAGAATTCAACAACAACACAAACTACAGAAAACCTACACCTCATGGAAATTAAGTAACACCCAATTGCACAATTCATGGGTCCAGGAAGAAATAAAAAAAGAAATAAAAGGTTTCCTAAAATTTAATGAGCATTCAGACACAACATATCCAAACTATGGGATACTTTGAAAGCAGTGCTAAGAGGAAAGTTCATAACGCTAAATGCCCACATGAAGAAACAGGAGAATAACTACACTAGAGAACTAACAGCACAACTGAAAGCTTTAGAAAACAAAGAAGCCAATACTCCCCAGAGGAGCAGACACCAGGGAATAATCAAATTGAGGAATGAGATCAATAAAATGGAAACTAGGAGAACAATACAAAGAATCAATATAACAAAAAGTTCTTTGAGTAAATCACCAAGATTGACAATCCTTTATCCAAACTTACCAAACAACAAAGAGTGAACATTCAGATTAATAAAATCAGGAATGAAAAGGGGACATAACAACAGAAACAGAGGAAATCCAGAGAATGATCAGGTCATAATTTGAAAACCCATATTCCTGAAAATTTGAAAATCTAAAGGAAATGGAAAATTTTCTGGATAGATTTCACTTACCAACCTTAAATCAAGAACCGATAAGCAACTTAAATAGACCTATAACCTCTAATGAAATTGAAGCAGTCATTAGAATTCTCCCAAGCAAAAAAAAAAGAAAAAAAAAAAAAGCCCAGGGCCAGATGGCTTCAGTGCAGAATTATACCAGAAATTCAAAGTACAGCTAATACCAATTCTTCTCAAAGTATTCAACACATAGAAGCAGAAGGGTCATTGCCAAACTCTTTTTATGAGGCTTCAATAACCTTGATACCCAAGACACAAAAAGACACAACTAAGAAAGAGAAATACAAACCAATATCCCTCATGAACATTGATGCAAAAATTCTCAATAAATACTGGCAAATTAAATCCAAGAACATATCAGAGAAATCATTCATCCTGATCAAGTAGGCTTATCCCAGGTATGCAAGAATGGTTCAACATAGGAAAATCCATCAATGCAATCCATCATATAAACAGACTGAGGAAAAAAACCACATGATCATCTTACTAGATGATGAAAAACCCTCTGACAAAATCCAAAGCCCCTTCATGATAACGGTCCTGGAAAAATCAGGGATAACAAGAACATATCTCAACATAAGAAAAGTAATATACAGCAAGCAGATAGCCGACATCAAATTAAATGGAGAAAAACTCGATGCAACTCCTCTAAAATCAGGGACAAGACAAGGATGTCCACTCTCTCTTCAATATTGTCCTAGAATTTCTAGCTAGAGCAAAAAGACAACAAAAGGAGATCAAGGGAATACAAATCAGAAAGGAAGAAGTCAAACTCTCACTATTTGCAAATGATATTATAGTCTACAAAAGTGACCAAAAAAACTCAACCAGGGAACTCCTACAGCTGATAAACACCATCAGCAAAGTGGCAGGACACGAGATTAACTCAAAAAAATCTGTAGCCCTACTATATATGGATGACACATTGGTGGAGAAAGAAATCAGAGAAGCATCACCCTTTGCAATTGCCACAAACAACATAAAGAGTAACACTAACCAAAAGAGTGAAAGACCTGTAATGTAAGAATTTTCAGTTTCTAAAGAAAGAAATTAAAGAAGATACCAGAAAATGAAAAGATCTCCCATGCTCTTGGATAGGTAGGATCAACACAGTAAAAATGGCAATCTTACCAAAAGCAATCTACAGATTCAATGCAATCCCCATCAAAATCCCCAAACAATTCTTCAGTGACCTTGAAAGAACAATTCTCAACTTTATATGGAAAAACAAAAGACCCAGGATAACCAAAACAACCATGTACAATAGAGGAACTTCTGGAGGCATCACAATCCCTACCTTTAAGCTCTATTACAGAGCTACAGTCTTGTAAACAGCTTGGCATTGGCACAAAGATAGACAGGTAGACCAATGGAATTGAAATGAAAAGCCTGATATTAACCCACACACCTACGAACACCTGTTTTTTGACAAACAATCCAAATATATACACTGGAACAAAGAGAACATCTTCAACAAATTGTGCTGGCATAACTGGCTGCAAACATGTAGAAGACTACAGATAGACCGAAGCCTTTCACCCTGCACAAACCTTAAGTCAAAATGGATCAAAGACCTGAACATAAAACCAAGCCACACTGAACCAACTAGAAGATAAAGTGGAAATACCCTTGAATTAATTGGTACAGGAGCCTGTTTCCTGAACTTAACACCAGTAGCACAGACACTGAGATCAACAATTAATAAATGGGACCTCCTGAGACTGAGAAGCTTCTATAAGGCAAAGGACATATTCAAAATGACAATCCACAGACAGGGAAAAGATATTCACCATCCCCACATCTGACACAGGGCTGATCTCCAAAATATACAATGAACTCAAGAAACTATTCTTAAAAACACTAAACAATCCAATTATAAAACGGGGTACAAAACTAAACAAACAATTCTCAATAGAGGAATCTAAAATGGCTGAAAGATCTATAAGAAAGTGTTCAATATCCTTAGCCATCAGGGAAATGCAAATCAAAACAACTCTGAGATACCATCTTACTCCTGTCAGAATGGCTAAAATCAAAAACACCAATGACAGTTTATGCTGGAGAGGATGTGGAGAAAGAGGAACACTCCTCCACTGCTGGTGGAAGTGCCAACTTGTACAGGCACTTTGGAAATCAGTATGATGACTCCTAAAGAAAATGGGAATAATTCTACCACAAGATCCAGCAATTGCACTCCTAGGCATACACACAAAAAAGCACATTCATATAACAAGGACATCTGTTCAACCATGTTCATAACAGCAGTATTTGTAATAGCCAGAAACTGGAAGCAGCCTAGATGCCCCTCAACTGAAGAATGGATAGAGTAATGTGGTACATTTACACAATGGAGTACTCCTCAGCAGAAAAAAAACAGTGGAATCTTGAAATTTGCAGGAAAATGGATGGAACTGGAAGAAATCATTCTGAATGAGGTAACCCAACCAAAAAAATACAAACATGATATGTACTCACTCATATGTGGATTTTAGACATAGAGTAAGCGATTACCATCCTACAATCCACACTACCAGAGATACTAGTAAACTAAGAAGACCCTAAAGAGACAAACTTTGTCCCCTGGAGAAGGGGAAATGCTCACCATCCTCTGAACAAATTGAGAACATGGGAAGAGGGGGTGGGAAGCTACGAGTGTGAGAAGGGAAGAAAAGGAAGGATGCAGAGGTCAAGAGGAAGCAGAAATTTTGAGTCAGGTGTAGATTAGAAGAAAGGATATATGACAGGTAGGATTTTAGTTGGGGCTGTGGTAGAGGAGGAAGGGAGGGTGAAGGGAACTGGGATCATCATGAAATTCAATCTTGATAGTAATTCAAATAAATAAATAACAGAGAGAATGAAAGAATGAAAGAGGAAGGATGGAAGGAAGGAAGGAAGGAAGGAAGGAAGGAAGGAAGGAAGGAAGGAAGGAAGGGAATATATGAAATGACCTTAGTTTACTGACTTCATAAAACCATGACGTTGGTTGGGTATCACTTGTGACCATAGTTCTTCTGTTTCAATTAGAAAAAAATTCTGAATTCAGTTTAACCTTTCTAAGTGTGAGAAGTGAAGTCATAAAGTGTATATGTGTTCTTTTATTTCAAGAAGTAAGAGCATGCCAACACACACGTATTTTAGAAAATGAGAGAAATGCTGAGAGCTAGCTTTCTGAGAGTTGTGGGATTCATAAGATCATCGCCATTCCTGAGTTAGAGAAAAGGATTTAAAGATTCAGGAGTTACTGCAGTAGCAGCTCACCCAGGTTAATTTAGATAACCTGACTTCTTCCTTACCCCAGAGAGTTGCCATGGAAATAAAAATCAGGGGAGCTTGTGAATAAAAAATTCTTGTTAATATAAAGCATACATCGGTGAGTTGTGCTGAAAATATGTAAAGTCTTGCTTGTCTTGTTTTGGAGACCCAAATTATGTTTAAAGTATCTTTACAAGTCTTGGGATTTAATTTTACCACTGAGTTAGTATAAAAGTGAGTTACTTTATAGAAGATAACATTGTGGAGAAGGGCGGCATTGTTCTATCAGGATAGTCAATTTTGTTATTTTTCTGTTGCTATGACAAAACACCATCACCAAAAGCAAGTTAGAGAATCAGACATTTATTTTAGTTTATGGTTCCTGAAGAATGAGAGTCCATCATGGCCAGGAGACATGACAGGAAGCACCGACCATGAAGGAAGGAGCAGGAAGCTCAGAGCTCATACCTTGAGCCACAAACACAAATCAGAGAGAAAACCCTCTTGTACTTGAGAGCCCAGCCCCAGTAATGCACTTCTTTTAGCAAGGCTTCATCCTGTTAGCCTCCAGAAACAGTGACTATAAGTGGGGAACCATGGTTGTCAGGGCATTTCACATTAAAAACACCACAGCAACATATAGGTATACAAGAACAGAGAGCTCTTATTTACAAAACTTTACATGAATAACTGCCTGAAGTAAGATACCAGTTCCCCCAAAACTTTAGGGATGAAGAACATTGATTAGGGTAGTTTAACTGGTGCCCTGTCCTCAATTTCAGAAATGATAATTTTATTAAAATTCAAATTTGGTGGATGATGATAGAATTCCCTATGCTGCAATCTGTATTTTGGAATCAAGAAAAGGAGCATAAACTGCAAAGTGACACAGGGAGATGGAAGGCTTTTAAGGACAAAGGAAGGGAGAGGACAGCTGGCCAGACAATTCTTAGAAATGGAAGTAAGAAGATGAAATGATGCAAAGTTATATCAGGTCAAAAGTCAAATGCTGTGTTCTCTGCTCGAAAAGAAAGTTCGAAGCAAAAGCAACAAAATCCCAGAGAATTTGTGTGACATTTTCACTTCTCACTTTCAAAAGGTGGTTATGAATCTCAAGTGGAAAAACTTTATTTTGTACAAATGATAAAAGACGAGGACCAGAGTCATGTACAAAGCACATGAAGGAAGCTGCATCTTCTGTGCTCTGGTAGCACTAACCATGATCCCTGTCTTTAAACCAAGAAAACCATCCTTCAGAAGACAAAGACCACATTCAGAGCCAGTTACAGGCTCTTCATGAAAAGAGAGCTGTGAAGCAGCAGCTGTAAGATATTTCTCCAGCAATCTGAGCAGGCAAAGTACATTATGTATTAGAACACAAACCTTAGAGGTTTTAGAAATGCTGTATTCTTGCAGTTTATTCACTGAAATGAAATTAATTGAAATAAATTGACGTCTATAGAGATATTTGAACCAGACAGAAACAGGCCCTCTCTCTCTCTCTCTCTCTCTCTTCTCTCCTCTCTCTCTCTCTCTGTGTGTGTGTGTGTGTGTGTGTGTGTGTGTGTGAATTTGTTTATACATCATGTGTAGTATATAAATACTATTTATTCATAGAATTCAGACAAGGATGTTAGGTGTCCTGCTCACTCTGTGCATTATCTTTTTGGGACTGGATCTATCACTTTACATGGAGCTAGACTAGTAGCCAGGGATCACCAATGATCTCCTTGTCTCTGCTTCCCATGGTGCTGGTATTATAGGTTCATGTTCATACAGGTCTGGCTTTTGACATGGGTACAGAATATTTGAACTTAGGTCACAGAAAGCAGTCTTACACTCTGGGGCATCTCTTTATTCCTTTACCCTCCTATCTATGTTATACAGACACTTTGATCTATTCTACCTTCAAAAGCATTCTTCTACATAATTTCTAACCTGGCCAAAATGAGTACAATACTATTAGGGGATAACTGACATTAAGAATGATTATCAATAACTCACTCTTAACTAGAGCTATCATTATAGTCCTGAATACTCCATCTTAAACTATGTCCTACTTCACAACTCAGAATTTTAATTAAGAGTGCACTGTTTGCTAGGCATGTACATAAATCAACCTTCCTAGGGAAATGTATTAAGATTAAAGAGATAAATATATTTCTTTCATATGATATTCTGACTAGAGTTATTACTAAGAAATTAGAAAAGTAACCACATTTGTTGAACCTGAAAAAAAATGAAAGATTTGCAGAGATAACTGTTGTATTAGTTATGGTAGTGGTAGGGGGCTAGAAGGCAGGCAGAAATAGAGACTTGGTTTGACCTTAAAAGAGACTATGTTGATTCACAAGTTACATTGTATCACTCATGTTTGTGAATGAGAAAAATGCCTGCAGAAGAAGGCAGGATGTAGCCCCTTATGGGGGTAGAAATGACTACCCAGGCACACCACACTTCCTCCAGTATTTCTGCATTCCATAGCTGCTCTGTCAGTGAGAGAAGCAGGGAAGTATAGGTTTTAGGCTGAAACTATCAATTACAATAATTTAAGTTAAAGAAGAACATGCATTTGTTATGATAAATCTTTCTGCCAAAAGGCTCCTGAGTTCTACCGCCACATCCACCGCCAGAGTTCTGCCTGCCACGTGCATAGGACAAAATAATACAAATGCTGCTTGGCCAATGACTCAGATTCTCGTCTGTAAGCTTGGTGTTAATTATCATAAATCTATATGTTTTATAAGACTTAATGGATGTCTTCCATTGGTGTCCCTCCTTGCCGGTGGATCACATTCTGCCACTGGAGGAAAAGCAGAGGGGAAAAGGACCACTTCCTGTTTCTCCTTGCTTAAATATGAGTCTCCTTGCCATGTCACTTCCTGCCTGGATCACCACTTCTTTACTACATTTCCCAGAATCCTCTTTGACTCCTAGTCCCGTCTAACTTGCTGCCTCATTGGCCAAACAGAACTTTATTCAACAATCAATAAGATAAACATACACAGTAGTACTTCCCCCATCATAGGTTTAACATGTTCTCCTTCTGCATTGAATAGTTCATACATTCCCATGCCATTTTCTCTTAACTTTCTTCATACTGTAAAATAATGGAAATTTACTTATTAATTTTCTATATTTATTTTCTGGGTTTATTTGTGGAAGTCAGAATAGAACTGAGGACCTCATATATGCTGAGCAAACATTCTAGCACTGAAATATTCTCCCCAGGACCCCATTTCTGAGCTCCTTCCGGTCAGGGCCCAGCATCATATATCTCTATATATACATCTGAGGACATCTTATTTGGGCTTATTCATGAATGTTGAATGTCATACTCAAGTAGAGCAATGGCTTTCATGAAAGAACATGAGGTAAAGGATGATCTTATGAGTGTTTGTAAATAAAACATAGCACCTTAAATCAGACCCACACAATATGTATAATCTGATAAGGAAAAATATAGTGTAGCTCAAATCTCTGAACATGTGAATGATTCATGCATCTAGATAACTTAGCTATTATCTCTAATTTCAGGCCATTCAATATTTTTGAATTTTCTTGCTTTGTGTCTCAAAAATTTATGTAGCACTGCAACATTATGTTAAGACACACATATCAGAACCCTTAAGTACACTTTTGTTGTTTTATTTTTCCCTAAATCATATAGAATTAACATAGAAACCCACAATTGGATAATGTGCAGAGTGAGAGACTTTGGAGCACTCAGCCCTCAATAAAACATCTATATAAACTCGTCTCCTCAAGATACAGGTATCTATATCTTGGCAGAGGCAGAAGACATGAAGAACTAGAGGTGGTGGATGAGTACAAGAAAATCAATAACAGAAGAGGACTGATGCAATATGAACTCACCAGAACTGAGACAGCATACACAAGACCTGTATAAGTTCAAACCAGGCAAAATTCCAACACTGACAATGGGAAAATGACACAAGCAACCATATCTAACCAAAAAACTATCTGTAACTGATACCTGCTGTAAAAGGGAAAGTTGTTTTTTCTCAATAGAGTGTTATTGGTTACTCTACCACTCTTCATGGCTAGAGTATGGCCAAGACAGTTGACCAAAACTAAAGACATTCAAATTTTTTAAACCTTTTGTTTTGCTTTAGTATTTTTTCTCTAATTCATTTTTTAAGTTTGTCTGTTGTGATTGTCTTTCATGGCAGTGAAGAAGAATGAGAAAAATAAAATGAATTTGGGTGGAAAGAATTAACAGGATCTGAAAGGGTTAGGGTATGAGAAACAATATGATAAAAATATACCCAACTCAGTGTTCTGTTGCTTTGAGGAGACATCATAATCATAGAAACCCTTACAAAAGAAAGCATTTACTTGGGGGCTTGCTTACAGTTTCAGCATCATGATAGGAAGCTTGGAGGCAAGCAGGTAGACATGGTGCTAGAGATGGAGCTATGAGTTCCTGGATGCACAAGCATCAGGAAGAGAGAGACTCTGGTCTTGGGATGGAATTTTCTGAAACTTAAGAGTCCACCTTAGTGACATACCTTCTCCAACAAGGCTATCTCTCATAATCCTTTCAAATAATGGCATTCTCTGGTGACCAAGTATTCAAATCTATGAGTCTGTGAGGGGCCATTCTTCTACAAGTCACCTCAATATTGTATAAAAATTTAAAAGAAAAAAAAAAGCATTTTTCCCGAAAAGTTAAAGACATATCAGTTCTATGAAGGTTTGGCTATTGGGCTAACACCTCAATGTCAACATATCACTGGTTACTACTATGAAATAGGAACCAATGAAAGAGCAGTGTTATGGAAAATCTAATTCCTCTGGTCAAGAGAATGAAATCTGTGTCCTGGGTAGAAACAGAACATTTAAATTACAAGGTATTACCTAGAAAGGCAGGCTCACCCTTAGTCATGCTAATGAAATATTTGTTTATCTTTTTCTTTTCTTTTTTAAATTTTTTTTTCATTTTGCATACCAACCCTAGTTCTGCCCCCATCCCCTTCTCTTGCTCCCTAACCACTTCGCAACCCAATCAATTCCTCAGAGGGGGTAAGAACTTCCTTGAGGAGTCAACAAAGTGTGGCAGAGCAAGTTGAGGCAAGACCAAGCCTCTCTACTTGTATCAAGGCTGAGTAAGGTATCCTACTCTAGAAAATGAGATCCAAGATGCCAGTTCAAGCACCTTGGATAGGTCCTGGTGCCACTGCCAACCCCCCAACAGATCAAGTCACATAAATGTCACACACAGTCAGAGGGTCTCTCTTCATCCCATGCAGGTTCCCCAGCTGTCAGTCCATAGTCTGCGAGCTCCCACGAATTCAGGTCAGCTGTCTCTGTGGTTTTCCCTGTCATGGTCTAGAGCCCCCTTGTTCATGTGATCCCTACTCCCTCTCTTCAACTGAACTCCAGGAGCTCCACCTAGTACTTGGTTGTGAAAAAAAACAAAAAAAACAAAACAAAACAAAACAAAAAAAACAGAAGAAAGAAAGAAAAAGAAATAGGTGGAAATGCTATGTGTTTGTACTATATTTTTCCTAAGCAGAATTTCCACCACTGGCTAAGTCCTTACAAGCCATCATAAGGTTTTGCTGAGTCTATCCGTGTTTCTAACTCTGAAATATATAACTTTTGTTGTTGTTTGTTTTTATGTTTTGTCTCTTTCTTTTTGGTGCTGGCTAGAGCTAAAGCATGCTTTTTTCTGGCATTTTGAGCTTCCTTGCCCCTTCTAAAGCTTTACTTTCCATGTGATTGCTGGCTACCATGTGGTTGGCCTCCATGATAGCTTAACCAAATGCTAAGGCACCTTTCCGAATCTCTTCATCAACTCCAGTTCTCTGGACAGCTTCCAAGACTGGAAGTATTAGGCTTTAAACGATAATAAAATAACTTCTATTTGAAGCTGCTCTTAAATTATTTTATTAATGAGTACAAGAACTCCAAGATAGGACTCTAATTTACCTTATATTGTATGGTATTCACAAAAGGAGCTGCCAGACTTCATGTAACACTACCTTTAACAACCTCACATAGCATCTCTCTGTATTTGCTGTTGTGTGACTTTCCCTCGGGACATGTGAGAAATGTCTAATCATCGAACACAGGTGACAAACCACAAACGTGATTCCATCCAAATCTACTTGATGGATTTATTGAGGTTATTTATAGAAGCTCAGGCAACTCAGAGACAGCTGCGTCACTGAAAATTGCCCAGCTTGGTGACAGCTTATGAAACTGCAGTTTTAGAGCTTCCTGCCTAACTTAAGGGTAGTTCAAACTAGAGTCTCTTCCTCCCTGTCAATTCTTCCCACTTCCATGATCTTGCCATGAGTCTAGTAATTTAGCAGTTTTAAGTCCTGTTTGTGTTCAGACTTAAGCACTTTGGATAGGTCCGGGTGCCACTGCCAATCCCCCAACAGATCAAGTCACATAAATGTCACACACAGTCAGAAGGTCTCTCTACATCCCATGCAGGTTCCCCAGCTGTCAGTCCATAGTCTGGGAGCTCCCACGAATTCAGGTCAGCTGTCTTGTCCCTCCTAAGTTTTCTAATCTTCTCTCTTCTCTGCAGAAAGTAATGTTTCGTTTTGAAGGATCTAGGTACCTGGGACTGTTTAGTAGCCTCAGAAATATGTGAACCCCTGTGTCACAACTGAAACTCTGTATTTGGGGTTTGAATAGCCATGGTCATTAGCCAATTACCATGTAAAGTTGGTCTGGACAGTGACTTATATATTGATAACATGCCCTCTCTCTCTTCTGAGTTCTAAAATGAGTTTTGGGATATAAGCCTAAATATGAAACATGATAGCCTATGAGTGGTCTCATACTTTCTCTGAAGACCCTCTTTCTCCATAAAACAGCTTGTTAACACTCCTTACATAACATGCCATGCTTCTAAGTCTCTAGCTCAAAGGCAAAGCTGTCTCATTTCCTCTTCCAATTTTTCTCTTTTTTGAAGCTTCTGGGATTTACAGTGTTTGCCTATAGTTACTTACTTAAACTCTAATAAAACAACACCCATATTTTAAAAGCATACAAAAGCAAACAAGACAATGTGATCTGCAGACAAATTTAAGAGTTATTTGTATCACTTAGTTGTATGGAAAGCCGAAATACTTTTTTTCCAAAGAAAAAGTAATAATATCAAAAAATAATATTTGAGGGAAATTTTATATCCTACAAGTCTAATGCTTTGACATTGATGGACACAAAGAGGCAGCCAGGTAGTAGGGACACAGGATGTGCTTGGTTTGTACTACTCATGCAATGTTTATCAGGATGGAGAATTTTTTCCTAATTTTCATGAGCTAAGTTTTATTCAATGAAAGTCTATTGTGGATTACTGGTTGGATCATTACAAAACAATTCAATCCTCTGCAGTACTCAGCATTTCTTAGCATGGAATGAGAAAGGTGAGTCTTAGAGTAGCAGTTCTTAACTTGTGGGTTGTAAGCCCTTTGGGGGGTCACACTATCTTTCCACAGGGGTCACCAAAGACCATTGGAAAACACAGATATTACATTAAGACACATAATAGTAGTAAAATTACAGTTAAGAACTAGAAAGAAAAATAATTTCATGGTCATAGCATTCAGAAGGTTGAGAATGCTCTGGACTAGGGCCTTTTTAGTCTGCAAGTCAGGGCAATACTAGGAAAGGTCTTGGCAAGAAGACATTGTTTTAACAATAATGATTTCTCATGGAGTGTTGACTAAGCCAGAGGAAACATGCCCTTACTGGAGGATAAGAATGCAGAGTGATTATATTACAAATAAAAAAAAATAGTCTTGTCAAAAAAGTAAGAAAATTTCTAATTGTGACTTAGATTTGGTCAATATTTCTTCAAGAATAGAATAATAATCTCTTGACAAAGTCAACAATAAAGTCTTTGTCTGTGTAAGTTTGGTTTATTTGCATGTCTTCAATCACATGAGTGTGCTTCTTTCAACCCCCTATCAATATTAATATGTCTATTATTAATCATAAAACTTCCCTTCAATATGTAATTTTATTTGCTAATACTTGTCTATGTGGTTTCATTCTAGGTGTGTAACCATCCTGCAGCAATGGAGATATTTTAAATAGACACTTATACCCCCCCTTTAGCTACAAATCTCTTGAAACATCATACCCCGCAATATAGAATTTCCCCAGGAATCTCTGACAGGAAGAAAAAGAAACTTAATGTTAGCATGGGAATCTCTCCCCTAGGAAAATATTTCACACAGTTCTGAAATTGTTAGTGGGTTGAATTAGAACCCTCTACAGGGTAGAGTGAGGATACAGGGTAAGCAGAGAAACTCAAGGGTCCCTCTGGAGGTGGCTCTGGCATCAGTCCCATGTCTCCGACTACCTCAAGATCTTCTCCCTTCTTCTCAAGCTTTCAGGGAAGGAAGGGTCTTAGTTAAACACAGCAAGAAGAGCCTGAATATTGAGCTCAGGCATTCACCAGCTTCGAGTTAGTGTTCTGTTCAGTTTTTGTTCATTCCTTATCTTTCCTAAGACACGTCATTGTTGACTTGGTCCACAGCCATTCCCATTTCTAAGGAAGCATGACCCAACATATCCATTTAAATAAACAACAAAATCCCATATCCAGAACCCTTACTTTGGGGTTAAGAACAAGGGAAGCCTGAGTAGATGGTAATCCTAAAAGCTATATCCAAGAGGAGATTTGAGCAGAAATGGCATAATTTAGATGAAAATGGAAAAGAGTCCTGTTTGCAATTTTGAGAAATTTTATTCTAAAATTAACCACCCCAGGAGCTAAGCTCTCTGGATTTATTTTCTTAAAAAATGAATTACATTAATTTTTCTGTCTCTATCTTTGTGTGTTTGTGTGTGTGTGTGTGTGTGTGTGTGTGTGTGTGTGTGAGAGAGAGAGAGAGAGAGAGAGAGAGAGAGAGAGAGAGAGAGAGACAGAGAGACAGAGAGACAGAGAGACAGAGGGGGGAGGTTGGAGAAAAAGAATGTTTATAGAAATCAAAGTAAATCAAAAGACAACTTATAGGAGTCACTTCTCTTATTTTATCACAATGATCTCAGAGATGAAATTCAGATCATTAGGCTTAGCAGCCATCTTGCTAGTCATACCCTGTCACTTTCTGAAGAGCTGTGTAGAAACTAGAACAGAACCTAAGATAAAATGGCTATTCTAGTTATCACAGATTGAAGCTGTGAAGTGGGGAGATTAGACTGTATGTCTTTGCAGAAAACCTGGCATAAATGCTATGTCAGGTCTTTGTAAAACAGGTAAGAAGTGTTGAGATTTAATTGTCTCTGTTCATTTTGAATAGTTTTGAGTGACAAGAAAACTGTTAGGGTGTCTGATGCTAAACCTCAAAAAAGAACAAAGGTTGCTGTATCTTGAGTTTCTTAAAGAGGCAGAATTCCTTCCCAGTGGGTCTAGATGTATTGAACTGTGTCCACTGCCATTCAGGGTCTCTGTATCTTACCTCTAAAATGAAGCAAACAGGTACACTCTGTCTTGGGGTTGCTTTCCATCCAAACACGAGTTTATGATTCTAAAATTTGTTGAGGAAAATTCAGGCCTACATAGATTAGAAGAGAGCACATCATTAAATGAGTATGAGAATCTACATTCAATTCCTTGAATTCTTGTTCAAAAAATGGGGACAATATGGAACTCTGGTGGCAGAGTGGCAGAAACAGGAGGAATAGTGCTATCCAATGAATAACTCTCAGCTAATTAAGTTCCATCTCAAAAAAAAAGCAAATACACAGCACCCTTAGGAAAAATACCTAAAATTGATCTCCAGCCTTCTCTTTCAGGTACACACATATACATATACATATGTATTTGCATATACACACATGCACATGCAGATACACACACACACATACACACACACACACACACACAAACACATACACACACATACAGAGATATAGAGACAGAGAAAGAGAGGGAGAGAGGGAGAGGAGAGAGAGAGAGAGAGAGAGAGAGAGAGAGAGAGAGAGAGAGAGAGAGAGAGAGCACTCAAAAACATGTTCAGGACTTGTCAAAAATATTTTACTTCTGTTTTGAATCACATATATCTGCATGGATGGGTACATGTGAGTACAGGTGCCCTGGAGTCCAGAATAGAATAGGGCATTGGACCATCTGGAGCTGGAGTTACAGGCAGGTATAAGTGAGTGCTGAGATGTGAACTACAGTTGTCTTCAAGAGCACAAGGAGTCTTCAGTGTTTAGCAATCTCTGCAGCTGCTGGCAGGCATTCTGAAGCAGAGTCACAAAATACAAATGTAATCACTTTCTAACAACAACAACAAACACAATGACAACAAATGAAAATTATGGATAAAGTGATCAAATTCTGTGTCCATAGTAGTGAGTTGGCCTATTCCTCAATACACCAGCACTCAGAATGACTTTTGAACTTATACTGTATAAACTTCCTATCTCTTTATCTCTTGATATCACAAGCTTGATGCAAAATAAGACCCAGCATTCCCATTTTGCTGAAGAGGGTATTTCATCTCCAAAAGGTTATATTATGTCTCCAATTACTGCTGTTTTGCAGAATTGGAAGAAGGAAAAATCAGATACATGGCTATTTGACTCCAATGCCTTGTGCTTTATTGTAACCAACACCAGGAAAGAGAGGGTAATATCTCCCTAATGTATGGCAGGGATTTTGATTGACACTTCTAGAGAGATGGAGTGAATAGAAAGAAACTTAAATGCATTTAATGAAAATTTTATGTGACAGGAGAGCCTTCAGAAATGGGACAGGAAGGTAAAAGAAAGCTTTTTATTTTATTACTGTGCCTGAGAGGAGACGTGGATAGTTATGAAGGCATGTGATAGTCACCTGATGATCAGCATGGGATGAGGAATCAAGAGAGTCTTCACTGTCTAAGTGTTTTCTGTGTCTCTATAGGGGATATTTTCCTGTTGATATGAAGTAGGTACTGGTCGGGAGAGGACTTCAACACCCAGAGGTGTTGGCTTTCTTAAATTCAGTGATCTAGGAAGAAAGGAAATTGTCTTGGCTCACATGGTATACATGGAGCAAGGAGGAAAAGTGGGGGCTATGATCAGGAAGACCTTGACTTTGAAGTTTTGCAGTGTCCTTCAGTGCTATGTTCTCAGTCTCCTATGACATCAGTCTACGAATCCTGTTATTTTGTCCGCACCAATTACAATAGTTACCTCCCTTGGCCATCTCAAAAAGAATGACACAAGACTAGAAATCAATTGAATAGAAGACATTCAGTTATTGAATATGAAGTCAGCCCATCCAAGAGTGAGCCCCAGGAGGTGACAGGAATAAGAGTAGAAACACACTTTGTCAGTAAGTCCCTGAATAAGATGGGTAGATACATGGAGGGTGATACATAGATAATAGATAGGTATATAACAAACATAAAATAGATGATGCATACAAAAAAACAAAGATAGTAGATTAGTAATAATAAATGATAGAGATGGATTCTATATACATATAATGGTAGATAAGACTATAGACAAAGTGAGACATTATAGGTAGAAAAACATAGAAAACATTGATAAATACAGCTATGTAGATGATGTATTAAAGTCAGAAATGGAGAAAATAAACACCAGACCCAACAAGTTCAACATTGCTGCATATGGAAACAATAAAATATTGTGTACTAAGATCAGCTATGACAGTTATTGTTTGATACATCAGCCTTGAGCAAAAGATATTTTGATTTTCCAGTGAGGAAGCACCTTGTATTGGAGAGACAGACAAAAAGATCATGTAGCTATGGCAGATCAAGGTTTTTCAGACTGACCTTGCATCCTAATGCTGTTTTCTCAGCAGTGTTTTCTGTTAATTCCTGAAGCACTTGGAAAAACAGTCTACAGTGGGGCAGATTGAGTGGAGTCCTGGTTTTATCAAGGTTGGCTCTCATACTAGTTGAATGAATGCAGGACACTCAAACACCCCAGAATATAAAATGCATACAGAGAAGGCTGAGATTTCATGAAGTGATTAAATGTTCTGCTCTGGGTCAAGAACTCAGCTATAGCTGGGCTGTTTTCCAAAGTTTGCATCCAGTGACCCAGAGGCCAAGGCAGAGCAATCTTCTGATATGATGTAGACAGGAAGACTTCAGACACAAGAGTTCATTAGCTAGTACATTAATGGATTCTGTACATTTGTCCTAAAAAAGTACCCACCTTTTTCTTCTCTTTGTTGTCACTGAGTGCTATTGTTCATATTTTAGGAACACAGGACACAGACATACCAGTTTCTCATCATTCTCCACACCATCCTAAATCAAGCACCAGGGAAAATACCATGCTGAAATTATGGGGTCAGAGACTAAGCTATGAAAGAGACTTTGGGGTTCACACTGCCAAATAATTTATGTATTTATTTATTATCCTTTTAAAGAAAGTATGAGAGTGCTGTACTAGAAACAGTCATCAAGTATAAATCCATACAATATCTTTCTAAAACCTACAGAAGTCCAGCTTCCTTTACATAGAAATTCAAGGCTGCTTAGTCTGTGTATTTCAGCCTGCTTTAGCAGTCAGTTACTGCATTTTGTTCCAAAAAATTCTCTCCATTAGCAAAATATTCAACTTTGGAAATAGAGGTAAAGCTTGGTGGCACACACTTGAATAGCTATCACTAGGCCCTGAATTCAATTGCCAACATTTCTCTAACCAAAGAAAGAACAAGAAGGCTGATTGCAAGGGATGATGGGGTGGTTCAGCAAGTTTGCTCTTGTTAAACAAGCCCAATGGCTGGAATGTTGTTCCCAGAATCCATGTAAAAGTGGAAGGAGAGAATTAGCTTTATAAACTTGCCCTCCAACCTGTACAGCCATCTCTGAGCATACACACACACACACACACACACACACACACACACACACACACACACACACACACACAATATGAGCACACAGTAATAAATAAAAATGTTAAAAGAAATTGAGTTGATTTCAATTTCAGGTTTGCTGAAGAATATGTATGGAAATTCCCATGGTATTCTCTGTGATTTTGTACTTCTGTTTCCCACTGTCTCTCTCTTTCTGTGTGTGTGTGTGTGTGTGTGTGTGTGTGTGTGTGTGTGTGTGTGTGTGTGTGTGTATGTGTGTGTATGTTATATGTGTGTACATATACCCAAGTGTGAGCATACCAGAGGTCAACATGAGATATCATACTCTATGTCTTTCCACCTGTTAATTGACACCATGTGTCTCATTGAACCTGAAGTCTGTCATTTTAGAAGACTGTCCAGCTGGCTAGTCCCAAAGGTCCCTGTCTCCCTCCACTCTCCTAGGTCTGGGATTACAGGCTCTGGCTCTCACACTTTCCTATTATGTGGAAAATAGGGTCTCATGCTCCTGCATTGTGCACAGCAGTCACCAAACCATTTCACTTGCTTATCTTCCATCCTGGCTCACAGTCGTAGCTGACAGTTACATTTTGATTTGGGAGTTAACTTAAAAAATCTATTTAATTGGAATAAATACTTGCACCCACTTTAAAAAGTAAAACAGTTGATAAGACTTGCAGGGAAAAGAACACATCTCAGACCCAACTAAATCCCTCCATAAATTTAATTGCCTAAAGAATGGTTGTTAATCTAGGCAGTAGTTTCTTCTCATGTTTTTCTCTAGTTTTCTAAATGATGCATGTACTTTGGATTTTTGAATATTTATTTCAGGTAGACACAAGAAAATAATAATATGGCTTTTGTAGCCCTATCCAGAAGAGTAAATTTTCAGGTACTTTGGACAACAGCAGGCAGTGTTTACATCATAGTAAATACAAAAGTATTGGCTGACCCAGCCAATTATTATGCTACGATTGAACGTATTCTGCAGTGGAAATCTGTCTGATATTTTCATGTGTTTGAAGGTCTCTGTGTTGGCTGCAAATTTACCATTAAACTGCCTGCGGTGTGATCCTTCCTTCCTACGCTGACACACATCAGCTATGCTGTTTCATTTCACCCTTGCCTCTGGAAGCTTTTGATCTTGCTACAACAGTCAAGGCTATTGCTCTCAGGCTTGTGGCTGAGTGATTCTCCTGGGGCTTCCCTCAGTCATTTGGGTGTGGGTTGTGCTTTCCACTGTACTCTTTTACCTGCATCTGGAGCAAGAACTCACTGCTTTGCTTCCTGGTGTCATTGTTGGAGAAAATATCAAGGAATAATCGACAAGGAGAGAGAGAGAAAGAGAGAGAGAGAGAAAGAGAGAGAGAGAGAGAGAGAGAGAGATTGATTTGTATCTTGCCTTCCTGACAAGTTGTACGAATTTCAGTTACTTCATTATTAACTAAGTGATGGATAGAATTTATAAGTTAAAATCTTTTCTTTCAGATTTTCTTAAACCATTTTTATTATTATTTTCTTTAAGAATATCATACTTGTATGTAATGTATCCCCATTACTTTCCCTACTTGCCCTCTCTTATCTCTGCTGTATCCCTCTCAGCCCCATCCTTCCTTACAAATCTCCTTTCAAAACACATTCCATTTTTTATTTTGTGCTCCACAGAGTTTAACTAGGACCTAAGGCAGTTGGAACAGTCAGGGTTGTGGAACTATAAATTGGAGCCTGATGGGATTCCTGGTGGGTACAAAACTATAAACAAATGCATCCCTTTCCTGGGATCTGAGTTACAAAGTTCTGCAACATTTCTTCAACAGATTGTTGTATTTAAAGATTCACATTTAACAGGGCCTCACTAAGTAGTCCCAGATATTTTCAAACTCATAATGTAGACCAGGCTGACCTTAAACTCACAGAGATCTACCTGTTTCTGCCTCCCAAGTACTGGATTAACAGCATTCATGCATTACCTTGTGCAATCGCCATATTTAGATCTCATGCACTGATAAGTAAATCCCAGTAAAAGTTTCATGGAGACATATTTTTATGCTTATTCTTCCTGTTGTTTTCTCCTCTACACAGTGTGTGTGTGTGTGTGTGTGTGTGTGTGTGTGTGTGTGTGTGTGTGTGTGTGTGTGTGTGAGCATGGATGCACACATGTGGGGTGTATGTGTGTATGCATGTTCTATCAGGTGTGCATGTAGAAGGATAATTGTTCATATTGAAGCCAGAGGTAGATATCAGGATTTGTCTATTTAACACCTTCCTTTTGAGGCAGGATCTCAGTCAAACCCAGAGCTGTCCGATATGGCTTGTGTAAATAGCCAGCTTGCCCTGAGGATTTCTTTCTACAACTTTTAAGGCTGGTATTACAGATTAGTTCAAAATTCTCAGCCTTCTCCCCAGCTCTATCATCTGTGCTTTGGTATCCAATTTAAATGAAGGAAAAGTCAGAGGCTATTTAACAAATATATTTGTATTATGTTCCCATCAGTTTTTGAAGGCTTCACTCCAATGCAAGTATTGCTTCTAACAGAACTATGAAATTTCCTTCAATTTCATCACCAGCTTTTGAATGGCTACTCATTCATTCCTTTTCCATCCTTCAATGTCTTGCCTTTCCTGTAACTCTGAAAATTCCTGAGGCCATCATGTGATGAGGATGCCTTTCCCTACTTGGGAAATGCTTTGGGAAATGCCAATATTTATTTCATCATTCTTCCTTTGGATTTCTGTCTGTTTATGAAGAAGATGATTTGGACACATGGATAAGTCTGTCTGTCCATCCATCTCCTGTCCTCTCATGCTTCCTTCTTAGTTTACCTCCTAATGCTACTCCTCTGGTTTTGAGCTTTGAATTGATTATAGCAAAGTTTGCTTTTGCTTCATTAGCTTAATGTCTTCTTAAAACATTTCCTTCTCTCTTCATCATTTTCTCCTTTCATTTTTCTCTGACAAAATTAACTATGTGCCAAATATAATTCCATCCATATTAAGACCTTATAAATCTAACAGTGTTTCTCAGTTATTTTAATACACATTTCAGGAAATTTCAAACACACAGACACACACACACACACACACACACACACACACACACACACACACACACACACACACACACACACATTCCCTTATAAAGGTTGCCTTTCTTAAAACTATTGTTGTTCAAACAAACATGTATGATGGCAGTATGGATAGTTTCTCAATAGTAGAAGTGGGGCAAAGGTCTGTTGACATGGAAGGTAATTCAAATTCTCTTCTTCCCAAAACTTTTCCCAATGTCTTGCTTTAACCCATAGGAGCCCCCCGGAATTGCTCCTAATGGACTTCCCCTACTTAAAATACTAATAAAACAAATACATCATTTGAGAGGTAAGGTTCTCTCTACTGCAGTTATTTTGTTAAATAAATTAAGCCCCTTACTCCAATTTTATACACTGAACACATATCTCTTAATGCTGCTTGATTTGGTGACTATACCATGGTGAAGTGAGTTCATAAGGTGATCTACTAACCTGAGAGGATGAGGAAGGATCCTTATTGGAAGATGATTGACATCCAGATAGCTCTCTAAATGGGACCCACTGAAAAGAGGGCATGTGAGGAGCCAGTAGAAAGGACCATTTCAAGTCTGGAAGAAGAGTAGGATCCATCTAAAACAAACCCTTCTAGTACCTTGTTCTGATCTTGAACTGCTAGAGTATATAACTGTGAACTAAATTAAGCTAAAGTATATGTTGTCATGGATGTCTTGGCAAAATAACTAATTATCAAATCATCAAATGAAAGAAATAGGAACTGATTGATGTATATTTGAGGCTAGTTCATGAGGACTCTGACAAGCAATGTGTAGGAATACTAGTTAAGAAGAAGGGCCCTCTGGGTTCTAGTGTGAAGCTTGCTGGTGTCGTGATTGATTTTTAGTTGCCAGACATTTACAGAAGTTCCACATCCCAGTCAGAGCATAGAAGTCAAGTGCATAGAGAAACAACTATTCATGAATTAATTGCACATTTACACTTAACCCCAATTCTTCCCAGGCAAGGGAGACTGTAGACTCTTGTGCTATTTATGTTGAGGGGTTAGTGGAGAAGCTGTTTTACCAATATTCCTCACATACTCTGCCTCCCAAAGATGCACTCACTGTTTCTAACTGCATCTGGGTGAAAAGAGGCTTTGTCCTCACATAATGGCCAAGAGTGCATTGCAGGCTCCCTACTAGTGCCCTTTGATTGACACATAGCTGCTGTGGTGGCACTGTCCAAACTTGCTTTCCTAGCAATTCCTGTGGAAGCACAGACTCCTGCTGAATCAAACATTGATCGCTTGGGAAGAAAAAGGGAAACTACTCAGGTTTCATGAAATTGCTATTCCTTTTAAAAAGTATGTAGCACAATAGACAAAGGCAAATTTTTGTCTCAAAACAGCTAAATAGTTTCAAAACCAAAAGCAAATATGTCTGTGTCTCTTTGGGTGATTATTGCCATTATAATTCAGCTATGCATAAGTTTCAGTACAGTGTACATGTGGAATTGCCAACCTAACATACACAGAATTTTTAGGAATCACTATTTAGGGTTTGAATCTGCTTGCTATTCTGTTAAAAAATGGGAATTTTTAAATTCAATATAATGACAATGTATAATACATCATTGTGGCATTTTCAAACAGAGAGTATCTTAGTTGATTATTTTCTCTGTTCATCTCTTTATCTCTTTCATCCCCTGCCGCTCATTCCCCTTTTCCTAACTCCTTCATCTGCACTGTCCTTCATTCCCCAGAACATACATCCCATAGTCATCTATCTTCGTTTTCCTTGTGTGGCATGTGACCCACCACACACACATACACAACACTAAATAAATAAATTTATAATGAAAATCGTGAGAGAAACACACAGTTCCATAATGCAGCATGGTTGACACAATGTACTCTCTTTAAGAGCAGCACCCCAGTGGCTGTTATTTTTTAATGCTTTAATATTCACTTTCTATTTATTATCTTACAGCTTCAATGCATTATTACACAGCCTATTAAAAGAACATTTTTTACTGCTTATATTTTCTCTCTTTGCCATTGGTTTATGTATTTTATTGAATTATTAAAACTGCAAATTTGTTTTGTCCTAAAAAGGAAAGAACTGCTAAAAACGGTTTACTCTGGTTATGAAATAAGTTGTCAGAGCCTTTGGAAGGAGGGCAGGTGGGCTCCTGAGTGAAACATCAGCCATGGGATCTCCATACTAGCAGAGCTCAGCAAGGCTTCCTGGCCTCCCTCAGTGCCAGCCTTCCCACCTGCAACTTCTTCCAGTCACTGGATTCCATGCCTGCTTACTAATGGGCCTGTGCTTCTCCCCATGGAATTTTCTTTTCTATGTCACCTTGGTGAAGCTTGACAAGAGATGAAGGGTTTTGTATTTCTCCTTCATGCCAATTCTTCTCACAGATCTAGGTGAAAGGTTCAGTGTCCTACCTGAACCATGTTGATCACCAAAAATACACCTCTGAAGACATTTATATAAACCACTTTTAAACTTCATTTCTATATATTGAATCTAGGACTTCATGCATGCTAAGCAAGCAATTAGCACTGAGCATGTCTCCATCCCAGTCACTTCTCATTTTGGTGAAAGCCTTCATATAAGCCTAGAAACTAGGGGACTAGGTCATTTTTGTTACATCTTTCATAGATAGATAAAACACAGAAAATGCAAATCATCATATACCTGCTAGCTAGATTTAAGAATTGGTAACATTTTGTTACTTTTGATAAAGATCTTAATTGGCATGAATACCTATGTTGCTTGGACTTTCTTTTTTTGGTCCACTCTATTTGGTTTCTGTAGGCTTCTTGTACTTTCATTGGCATATCTTTCTTTAGGTTGGGAAAGTTTTCTTCTACGATTTTGTTGAATATGTTTCCTGCACCTTTGAGTTGGGTTTCTTCACCTTCTTCCATACCTACTGTAGGTATAGAAGGTTTGGTCTTTTCACAGAGTCCCATATTTCCTGGTTATTTTGTGTTAGGCATTTGTTGGACTTAAGATTTTCTTTGGTCTATGAATCTATTTCTCCTAGTGTATCTTCAATGCCTGAGATACTCTCTTCCATCTTTTGTATTCTGTTGGTTATGCTTGCATCTGTGGTTCCTGATCATTTACCCAGCTTTTCTAATTCCAGCATTCCCTCAGACTGTGTTTTTTTAATTGTCTCTGTTTCAGCTTTCAAACTTTGTACTGTTTAAATTGTTTCTTACAATTTTTGGTTTGTCTTTTCCTCCATTTCTTGAATATTTTTGTTTGTTTTTCTTCCATTTCTTTAAAGGATTTACTCATTTCCTCTTTTAGGGTCAATATTATCATCATGAAGTTGTTTTTAAGGTCACTCTGCTTCATCTGTGTTGGGATGTTCATGTCTTGCTGGTGTAGAGTCCCCAGACTCTTGTGGCATCAAATTGGTTTTTCTGTTGTTGAAGATGTTCTTTTATTGTTGTCTTCCCATCCCTTCTTCCAGTGTGTGCAGGTGGGGTCTCTTCATCTTGTGGTGGGTGTGGGTCCAAGATTCTCTTCCAGTGGGTACAAACAGGTTCAATAATCTGATGGGTCAAATGATGGTGCAGGTGAGTCTGAGAAACACCCTCTCCCAGTGGGTAGAGATGGGACTACCACTGTGATGTCAGCAGACTCTGAATGATTTAGTCCACCTGGGGAGAGTTGACCTAGGCAATGCCATGCGAACCAACCTAATAAGTAACCTTTTAATACATACATTTATTTGTCAGGTCTGAACTTTTAAAGAACTCTAACTTCCTTTTTTCTTCATATTTTATTTATATTGATATTTATTCATTGAGGGCTATATTTATTTATTTATTCAATGGGGAGTTGCACATGTCATAGCATGCACATGGAGGTTAGAAAACAAATTCTGGATGTCAGTTCTCTCCTTCCATGTGGGCTCTTGATGTTAAACATAGGTTACCAGATGCAGTGACAAATTACCTTCACTTACTGAGCCATCTAACTGGTTCAACTCTTACAACATTTTAGGTTCCTTAGAATCTTGGATCTTTGTCTAGGGCCAGAGACACACTTATCTCAAATTATTTTAATCAACAGTCAAATACTGTAGTCTCCATTGATTTTGATTAAGGTTACCATCCACAATGTCTTCTAAACCCACGAATGGCTATCTAAACCTTTCAGTTCAGAAAATTTTGGGTAAGTAAACAATATTTGGAGATATAATTTGAGGTATGCTTGAAAGATGATTAGCTAGACTTGTGATAAACAATCAATTCATAGCATTGGATGGATAAAATGGCTTACATGGACAAGTTCTTCAGTTTTCAGGCATGATAGGGAACAACATTATATAAGTGATTTCTCATTAAAAACAAAAGAGCACTGAATTATTATACATATAAAAAGATTTAGAAAAATATTATATATAAGATTCAAATCAGGTTCATACATTCTTTACAATTTTGATTTTATTCACTGAGCAGGGCTAGGAATTGAGTTTATATAAAGAAAATATTTGAGATTTGAGAAGAGGCAAGATTAGAATCATGGCAAGCAACACTCTACTGATATTGGTGTGTACCCTAGGACAAAGACTCTTTTTACATTTTTGAGTGTTTTTCATGTGTTTATAAGCATATTTACATGTATGCATACACATGTGTATAGGGGGTATACCTGGACCCATCCTCTATCACTCTTCCACCTGCTTAGAGATTTGGGATCTCTCAGGCAAACATAGATCTCACTGATATGGCTAGGTGTATTGAGCAGTTTGTTCTGAGGATCCCACTCTGTCTCTGAAGCCAGAATCATATGGTGGAGACCATCCCTTCTGGTATTTACATGTTTTCTGGGAACCGGAATCTCAGGCCACATGTTTACAGGGCAAAAGACATTTTTATGGCACTTGACCAGAACCATGACACATGTTTACTAGGGCCTGAGTAGAGTGTCTTATAGGGACTAAGACAAAAATGTAAAAAATAAGTGGCAGGAAAGATATCTCAGTGCCTAAAAAGCATTCAATGTCCATGAAGACAACTAGGGTTTAATTTCTATCACTCACATGGTGATTAATAACCATGTGTAATTCCAGTTCCAGGAGATCTGATGCCCTCTTCCAGATTCTGTAGGTTCTGCACACATGGTGCACAGACATATACAGGCAAAACCTTACACACACAAAATAGAAATAAATCTTTTGTACTGGAACCAGTACTTATTCCTAGTGCATGAACTGGCTTTTGAGAGGGATACCTTGCTCGGTCTAGATACATGGTGGAGGGCCTTGGTCCTGCCTCCAAATGGTGTGACAGTCTTTAATTATTCCCCATGGGAGGCCTCACGCTCTCTGAGGAGTAATGGGTGGTGGGAAGGGAAGATAGTGTGGTAAATGGGAGGATGGGAGGGAGAGGGAACTAGAATTGGTATATAAAATAAGTTTGGTTTTTTAAAATAAAAAACATTTGAAAGAAAAACTCATAGAGGATACTGTGATAGAAGAACACTTAGATAAAGAGAAAGCAGGGTCATGGGCAGGCTCAGAATATCTTGGCTCTGAGATTTTCCTTACATCTCTGACCAATTTGAGTTAATTTTTGTGGTTCATGTTCAGATAAATGATCCCTAAAGACTGCACTGTCTTAAAATACAACATATGATAATCCTCTCAATAGGAATAACCCGAGATTTACTCTTAGATTTATCATTCATTTATAAACCAGCTAATTTGTCAGTCTCTCTCAGTTGCCTATTTGAAATATATAATTAAAAATGTTCAGGGCTTACTTCAGAGTCTCATAATTTAGCAGGAGGTTTTCTATGCAAATGGTTATAAATAAATGTGGTAACTGCTGTAAAACAAACACATTAATGTTTCCTGGACTGTGAGCATTCAGATTTATTATGCAAATCAAGAAACACTTTAGTTTGTAACTGATACCTGTAATGACAATTTTTGCTTAATAAATTATTTAATGTTAATAGTATATATATATATATATATATATATATATATTTGTTGTTCTTTTGTTTTATGATTCTTCCTAATATATTTTTATATTAAAATATATGATGCATTTCTTGAATTTATATCTTTAAAAATTAATTAAAATACAATTATATCATTTGTTTCTTCCATTTTTTCCCTCCAACTTCTCCATTTCACCCTCTTTCTCTCTCTCAAATTCACAGTCTGTTTTTCTTCAAACAGCACGTGTGTGTGTGTGTGTGTGTGTGTGTGTGTGTGTGTAAATATACACATGTATATATTTGCAACTATTCAGTCCATACAATGCTATTTGTATGTATGTGCTCAGGACTGACCACTTGGTTCTGGATAACCAATTGTGTGTGTGTGTGTGTAGCGGTGTTGCTCTTCCATAAGTAACACTATTTCTCCTGCTCTCACCTTCCTTAATTACCGTAATTCTTAGCCTAGGGTTGAGACCCCATAAGATTTCACCTTTGTGAGTTGATGTGTCTATTGTTTCTGGTTTTGTTCTAGTCTTATTAATAGCCATATTGTGGAAATATGGGTACAACTTGCCTGTCATTTCTAGGAGATTTAGTCTAACAGCATACTTCCTCCAGCTCTTAAAACTTTTCTATCTCTTCTTCCCTAGTCTTCCCTAAGTCTTAGGTACAGGAATGATGTTGTAGATACCTTATGCTTCTTTTTAATAATACGTATTCTTCAAGATTTCATACACGTTTCATGTGATGAGATGAGGAGCACACCCAGCATCCATCTCCCTTCTATTTTGTATTACTGAGAATTTATTGAGATAGTTGTATTTTCCTTCACAGATCCTCTGTATAACAAGGTGGTTGAAGCTATGCCTGTGAAACAGCAGGCAAGGAAATATTTGGTGGTAATAACACATAAAGCTCCAGGTATTGATTTAGCCACAGGGAGGATGATTGTGGCTGAATAATTTCACAAGGCAGGAATTGAGCTGGCTTCATTGGAAGACACTACAAGGCAGCTCATATCTATGGCACTTAAATGGATCACTCTTGGAAAATATTTTTAAGCTCTCAAAGTCAGGGGGAAATGGAATGTGCTTATTTGATCACCAGACTGTGTCTAAACTAAGATGATACTTTGTGAGTAGTATGTGTGTATCTAGAGTTCTATCAGATTTTGTGAGCAGGAAAGTGAATTTAGTAGATTCTTTTTCCTCCTTTTTCCCTTCCTCCCTTCCTCCATTATCTCCTCCCTTCTTCCCTTCCTCTCTCCTTCCCCTTCTTTCCCTCCATCCTTCTGTCTTCCCCTCTTTCCTGTTTCACCTTCTTTCCCTCCTTCTTTTCTGCTTTTAGCCAGGACAGGATCTCTTGCAGTTAGTTAGGCTCTGACATTGAATTGCTGATTCTCCTGACTCTGCTCAAGGAGTTCTGAGATGTAAATATGCACAATCTCAGCCAATTTATACAGTCAGTTTTGGGGTTGAACCCAGTCCTTCCTGATTGCAAGGCATGGGTGCTAGGTATGAACACTATTATCTTAGCTATAAAAACTCCCCTTACCTTAGCTCAATGAAAATTCATACATAACATGTTCAACTACAGCCTAGATATTAATATATTAGCTCCTGAAAACTTGTAGACTCTGAAGTTCTATCTAAAACTATACTATAAAAAATATACAGCACATAATAAAATTGGTGGAATTTTTTACATTGCACATTTGCCAGTTCTAACTACTATCATTTTAGGCTGGCTATTTCATCTTATCTGTGTGTGTGTGTGTGTGTATTTATGCATGTGTGTGTATCTGTATATAGCCCTGTGAATATGAGTGTGGGTTTGCAAAAGCATGTGTGTTATCAGAGGACAACCTTGGGTATTGGTTCCCATCACTCAGATTGTTTCAGATGAGATCTTTGGCTGTTGTGAGCTGTATAAAACAAGATACCTGGCCTTCAAGTCAAGAGATGCTTCTGCATTCTGTCCCTATCACTGTAGGAGTGCTAGGATTGCAGTCATGCACTTAGCACATATGACCTATGGGTTCTAGGGATCTGAACTCTGGTCCTTAGGCTTGTCCAGCATGTTGGTTATCCATCGAACCCGTTATTCAGCCCCTGTATATGTTTTAAATTTCTATCTCCATCAATTGAGTCATCTTTTTATTTATTTCATAATTTTTTAAATAAATGCACATGACAAAAATTCCAGCCTGCATATTATCCATTGGATTTTAATATTTGTTTATAGTGTCTTTTTCAATCTAAAGAACCATGACAAAACATGAATTGCATTTGATGTTCTCTAGCGGAGTGTTGACAGATGCATATTCTGAAGCAGCAATTCCTCTTTCCCTCCACCTCAGAAAGCCTAACTGGATCATTACCAGTCATACACCACCACAGCAAAATAAATACTCTGATTTTGTCCTATAGTTTAGACTTGTACATCTTATGAATTTATATTGTATAGTAATTGAAGTATTGGGATATTTGTGCAAAGCTGTCTTTATATAGTATATGTTGGAGATTCACCTGTATGTATTATTGCTGAATATAATTTTCTACTAATTTATATCATGGTTTATTAATTTATTTCCCAGTTGATAAACAAGCCATTTCTATATTTTGTTGTCATACATAGATATTTTAAGTGAACTTTACTTCTTTTTTATAAATATTAAGCATGAGGCAGAGATAATTCAGTCAGCAATGTGCTTATATTGCAAGTTCTATCCTCAGAAGTCACCTTATAAACACAGACTTGTTGACTTCCTCTTGAATTCTAAGACATAGAAAGAGAAAAGAGAGAAGTGTGCTGTCTAGGGTTTACTAGCCAAGTAGTCCAGTATGCTGGGTGACTTCAAGGCTAATGAGAGATGCTGTCTCAAAAAAGAAGGTGCAACATCTGAGAAATAGCACCTAAGTTGATTTGGCCTCAACAGTACATCCCCCAACACATATATTCTCTCTCTCTCTCTCTCTCTCTCTCTCTCTCTCTCTCTCTCTCTCTCTCTCTCTCTCTCTCTCCATCTCTCATTAGCCTAGACAAGAGTCTGAAATTATAGCTACAAAGGAGTTGCATGTTTTTGTTTTTTTTTTCTCATTCACCAATAATGTCACAAGCTTAGTCTTCTCTATAGCCATTAGAATATGATAGTGTCCATCTTTAATTTGACCACCCCAGGGAGGAGCAAGCTAATGCATCTCCTGGTGGTCAATGATACATCTATTGTCTCATAATAGTGACTTTTTAAAAATCATTAAAAGTTTCAATTAATAAAAAAATATACAATTTCCTCCTTCCTGTGGTGGTGTGAATGAAATTATCCTACAGAGGCTCATATGTTTTAACTTTTGGCCCTAGTTGGTGGAACTATTTAGGAAGTATTAGAAGGTGTAGCCTTGTTTGAGAACGTGTGTCACTAGGGGTGGGCTGTGAGATTTCAAAAGTCCATGCCATTCTTAGTTAGGCCTCTCTTTTTCTGCCTCATACTTGTGGATTCAGTATAATCTCTCAGCTACTAGTCAGTACAATTTCTGCTCATATGTTGCACCACACCTTGTCATGATAGTCATGCACGCTAACCCTTTGGAACCTAATTGAATGCTTTCTTTTATAAATTGCTTTGGTCATGGTGTTTTGTCTCAGCAATAAAAGGGTAACTAACCCCTCTCACAATCCCCTTCATTCCTTCTCAAATTACTGCCATCTTTTTCTTTATTGTTGTTACATACATATATATGTGCATAAATATGCAACCTGCAGAGCTCCTTTTTCCATGGTTGTATGATTTTTTTGTCAGAGCTGAACAGTTCATACTGGATAAGCAATTAGGGTTGTTAATCCTTGGAAAGACTAATTTTCCCTCTCTTGGCAAGTCATTAATTGCTTGTAGATCTTCATCTAGAGTCAGGGTTCCGAAAGATTTCCTCCTTCTATGTTAGCTTGTGCGTTGGTGTGATCATTGCTCAGGTCTTGTTTGAAAATCATAGTTTTGATGGATCATGTGTGTAGTTCCCTATCATTTCTATGAGACACATATTACAGAAGACTTCCTGGGCCCCTTGTCTCTCTGTTTCATATTTGGAGAATTTTTTCTGTGATAGTTAGGTGTAGTGTTGTATTGTAGATGTATCTATTGGGGCTGGAATCACCATGAACATTTATACTCTGACTTTTTACTAGTTGTGGTTTTATGAAATGGTTTCTGTCTGACACAGAGAAAAGCTTCCTTAAGGAGGCATGACTCCTACACTTACATAGGGGATAAGTGTAAGTATTTAGAATGCAGTAAAATTCATACTGGTCTAACAAAGTGGTAGCAGTAGATTTTCCTCAAAATCCTATGACTTCACTGGACCTTATTAGTTGTCCTGGTTTCTAGTACTAGATTTTTCCCCCTCAAGAAAGGGCCTTAAGTTCAAATAGCTGTTAATTACAGACAAAATATGGGTGCCACTATTGATATTGAACCCTTCTTTAGTGTATCACTGCCATGGTGGTTATTGCTATGGCTCATAAGCATCACTTCTGAGTTAGGTATTTTATTGATTTTCTTCTGTGACATCGTGCATAGCACCTTCTGGTACTAGTAAGGCTGGTCCTCAGGACGAGAACATGAAGCCCATGTTCATCTTGAATCTTCTGAGCCATATAGATGAAATGTATGCTTGTCTTCAGCAATAGAGACTTACCTTTAGACTTTGACAGGCAACCAAGGAGAAAAGAACTTGTTTTGGATGTCACTGAGACTCCTGTGATCTACAATTTAAAAAGGGTTTCTCATGTCCAGTATATGGATCTGGAAGGAGCACTGTCAGTCCAAGAGTCACAACACACACACACACACACACACACACACACACACGCGCGTGCGCGTGCGCATGCACGCACGCACCCCCCCACACACACAGGCACGCAGGCATGCACCCATGCACACACATGTAAAATTTCCTCTCACTATTTCCTCTATTATATAGATGTATAAGTTATGTATTATATATCATTATATATGCATATATATGTTTTATATTGAAGTATATATGTATATGTACAGTGCATATAAAATATATGTGATATATTATATATATACATATATATATACAGACACACTTATTATATATATATATATATATAATTTTAGTTAAAAATAAAATAATATGATTTCCTATGTTTTTTTTTTTTTAAGTATCCTCGGTGTTACTTACTTCTCCTCTCTTTTCATCTTTCTTTCTTTTTTTTTTTTTTTTTTTTGGTTTTTGAAACAGAGTTTCTCTGTGTAGCTTTGCAGCCAATCCTGGCACTTGCTCTTTAGACCAGTCTGGCCTTGAACTCAGAAAGATCTGCCTGCCTGTGCCTCCAGAGTGATGGGAACAAAGGTGTGTGCCACCACTGCTGGCATCTCCTTTTTTCATATTGACCTTTCTCCACAATTAAAGCTCCTAACATTTTCCCCATCACCCCTTTACATCACCAATATCCTGCTATTCCTCACATTGGCCCTCTTCCAAAGTCCTCTTTTATATTCTGGTTCCATTGTTTACTCTGTATTGTGTACTTACATATGTAGATTTGGTGCTCAATGCTGCAGATGAGAAAGGACACTCAGTCTTTGTCTTTCTGGATTACCTCACTCAATAATAGCATTTGATGTGCTTTAGATGTCTGTGAATTGTTCCTTTAAAATTGGATTGTTTTTTTTTTTCTTGTTTTCTGATTTATTTTTGTGTTTCACAGTGGTTGGATTGAATTTAGGATCTTATACATGCCAGGAAAGTATTCTAACATTGAGTTGTATTTGTAGCTCAGGCTTGGTTGTCTTTTTGTTATTGAAATGAGGGGATCCATAAGATGGATCAGTGGGTAAAGCTGCTTACCACCAAAGTTGAGAACCTGAGTGTAATAGCTGGGCCTCAGATGACTCCTAGAGTTATCCTCTGATCTCCACACACTTGTAGCACAAGGTACCACTAACATGAAAAACAGGCACACAGATAAAATAAGTAAATATGCTTAAATGTGGGAGCTCTTTTTATTTCTTTTTGGCTTTTCAATACAGGGTTTCTCTGTCTTGAACTTGAACTTGCTCTGTAGACCAGGTTGGCTTCAAATTCAGACATTTGACTCCCTCGGCCTCCTGAGTGCTGGGATTAAGACATACACCACTACTTCCTGACTAATAATTTCTTTTCTAAAAAGTAGTTTCATTTTGTGATGTTAATTTAATTTAATGATGCATTGACAAATTGAGGATAAATGTAATAATCCTATTGTTAATTTTTTTTTCTCTTCTGCTTCTCATTCTGGAATTGCTATTTTGAAATTTGGTTTTAGATATGATTTCAATTCCTTCTGACAGATGCCTTGATATCAAAATGAAGAGTAAAACTTGTTTGAGCACATACTGATTTCTTGTGTACTGGTAATATGTTGATTCACTGATTTTAGCTCCAGCCATGTCAGACGATTTGTAGAAATGCAAAAGTGAAATTTGTCCTCGTAAAACGATAGGACAGCGGGAATTCTAGCTGCTTCCATTGCTGTGATAATGAACGGACTAAAACAAACTTTGCATAAAGGGGTTTATTTCATCTTGCAGGTTACAGACCTTCTCCTATGGAAGCCAAGACAAGACCTTGAGGCAGAAGCTTGTAGCAGAAATTGCCAGTGTAAAGTGCTTGCTAGCTTTTTTTCCTCCAGCTTGCTCAGCAGCTTTTATTACCATAGCTTAGGACCACCTGAGTAAGGATGGCACTATCCACAGTGAGCTGGGCACTTCTCCTTCAATTAACAATTAAGAAAATGCTTCACAGACATGGCTGAAGGCCAATATGATCTAAACAATTCATCATCTTTATACACAGAGATGTGTTCATCCTTGTCTCATCACAGCAGCTCCTTTCTGTAGCTGGTATCAGAGAGTTTGACAACTGGTCAAAACATAGAGAAAAGGGTGACTGTAGGTGTGCAGTATCAAATGGGACATCAGTCATGTGACTCCTACACCTTAGACTCAGGAACCATTACTGAAGATGAAGGAGAAAGATTGTAAAAGCCTGAGGCGTAGACCCAACAACTCATAACAATTGGCTGCCTGCTTAAAATGTACAAGAACCACACCAGTTAATAGTCAAACTTGAATGGATTTCACAAGGTGCCTCCTCTAGAAGAAGAGAGGCAGGTAATAAATCACTAGGAACAAACTCTTAGCCTTAAGTGATCAGCCCTAAAAACTTACAAAATTGGTAACAATGGTTAGACTCAGTAAGGTGTGTGTGTGTGTGTGTGTGTGTGTGTGTGTGTGTGTGTGTGTGTGTATGTGTATACACGTATGTGTGTAACAAAAGTAATTTAGAAAAGAGAAGTCTTGAATTGAAGAAGTGGTTGAGGGGAGACAAAAGGACTTGAAGGAGGAGGAAAGCCAAGGAATACACAGATAAAGGGTATTCATATATGATATGATCACGTCAAATATAAAATGAAGTAGAAGAGTAAGGAAAGGGAAGAGAAAAGGGAACAGAAAGAGGATGAGAATAAGGAGTAAAAGAAAAAACTAAATGTCAAATATAAAGTAAATTGAATCTTGTGCTTTTATAGTACAAGACATGAGCTCATATACATTTTATTTATGGGAGATTATTTTTTCAAATTGCACCTATATGTGTGTATTAATAAAATACCATTTTGTATATATTGTGTATGCAAGTGTCCATTTGTGGGTATTTGTTTATGTATCTGCATGTTTGTGCATACATAGTAGAATGAGATGCACAAAGAATGATCAATGTACAAAATTCTTGAGAGACCTACACTCAGTAATTACGTTTCCTAAATGTTGCCAGTCAGCCCAGGGCTTTTCATCTGCCTATTGGAATTATTTTTATGTATGCATGTCTATATGTGAATGCCAGAGATAAACCTCAGGAGTCATTCCTTAGGGTACCTTGTACCTAATTTATTGAAACAAGGCCTCTTATTTGGCCTAGAATTTTTCGATTCTGCAAACTGGTGAGTGAAGTTAAAAATTCCACCCCTCTGTCTCCCCAGGGACCAGTTTACAAAGGCACACTATAAGATTTTCAACCTTTCACGTGATCTCTGGAAGCAAACAAACCCTTGTACTTGTACAGGATTACCTGTGCTTCCTTATCATCTCAGAGAGTCATTTCTCAGAGAATTCTAGCCAGCCTAACCAACCAGATCAATCTCTATCTTATCACGAAAGTACAGAACATACATACTAAATTTACAAAGAGGCTTCAATTTCTCACACATAGTTATGACAGGACAGCCTGCGGACATTATCTGAGATGCCTATATAATGAGAGATTGAGCACCGATTTAACTAGCAACATAACAAATTAGAACAGCTTTGCCAAGAAGAAGAAAACTTCAAGTAAATAATGATCACTAAATATCTTTAGAAAAGCCCAAAAGTATTTACATTTTAAGCAAGTAGAAAACTTGGAAAGCAAATTAATATTCATAGACCAAAAGAAAATTTCAGCAACATGCATGTAAAGAATTCAAAAGAAGATTGAAAGAAGTGAGTACAAAACTATTAGATTTAGAAATCTTTCATAAAAGATTTTGTCATCAGACAAAAAATAAATGAGATAAGATGGATGGTGATAAAATGAGACTCAAAAGGAACAATTAAAAAGTTATAAAATGTTTCTGAGACACATTTCACAATGATTGAAAAAAGAATCAGAAACTGAATGGGTAGAGAAAACAGAATGAAAATTCTCACATACAGAGTCTATTGAGCTTCACATAGTGAAAGCTTTGCTATTCCCATGGGATGAGGTCCTTGATATGGCTGTGTCTATGTCAAACAATAAACATGCACTAATGACTTTACTTGCTCCATATATAAAGATCATATATATTTTTAAATCATATTTGTTCATTTTATACATATGTAGAGTGAAATAAAATGTTACCCCTCACAACTCACTCTGGGTACCATGCAACACATAACCCTCACCATATCCTCTTCTTAAAAATCAAAAACACAATAAAGCTAGTAGTCAACCCATATGTACATAAGTGTGGGACTATCCCTTGTGCGTGGGCAGCCTGCCAGTGGTGATAGCCCAAAGAATTATTCTCCCTCCCATAGATCCTGTCACCAGCCAACAGCATTTGGGGTCTCATGAACTCCATCTGTATTCTTTCTGGAATTTCAACTGACTTGGTCCTGTCCATTATTGATCAAGGAGCCACAGCTGCTGGGAGTTAATGAATACATATTCCTTCAGCATTTTGCAACACTCCCCTCTCTGCCACCTATTATACTTTCCCTTTCTTCTTTTGTAATGATTCCATCAGCCTTGGCAGAGGTGTTTATGAGAATGTCCTTTGTGATGCTGAGCATTCACAATCACTTATGATTAGCACTTGGAGAAGCACTGAGTTTCTGGGTTGACAAAGTTCATGCAACTGTGTATAAGTGACTAATGTTGGTGATCCAGCACTCCAGATAGTGGAGAAAAAGATTGAGGGTTTGAAGCTACTCAAGGCAACATAGGGCGATCCAGTCTTAAAGGCCAACAAAGAAGCCAACTATAAAGCATAAATACAAATAACTCAAAACCCTATCTATCTATCTATCTATCTATCTATCTATCTATCTATCTTTCTATCTACTTATCTATCTAAAGACAGATTCGTTATACAAAGTCTTTCCGGCTTGCAATTCACAGAGATCCACCTGCCCCTGCCTCCTGATTTCTTGGATTACAAGCATGTGCACTCAAAACAAACTTAAAAGTGGTATCATTATAGCTTAAGGGTTCTTTTATATAAACAAAAGGAAAGAAAAAGACTTTAGAATTTTAATTTAAAAGAATGTTGCTAGCTAGAAACTTGTTCAAGCTGAATATCAATGAAACGGCAATGCATACTAAAGGGATTTTTTAAATGAGGGTCTGAAAAATGCAACTGTCCTTCTCTGTCTTTTATGATAGGGCTGCAAGATAGAGTGCACCATAGAAAAGAGAGAATAGGTTAATGAGAAAGAGAACACACATCCACTGCTTGCACAGACACATGGATAGCTGTCTCTGAAATGACAAAGGAGAAAGGCGAAGTGACAGGTTTGCTTCACAATTAGAGATTCACTACATTTGTAATGCAGCCTCTGGCTTCAGAAATGAGTTACCAAGAAGACAAACCTGACATGGCTTCGGGTATGTCACTATCAGAGTGAAATTATTAGCAAGTCTATTGGGAAAAGGATTACAATCAAAAGGAACAACAGGAAATTATTTGCTTCAGGGAAAAGTTGTGATGGAAAGAAAGAAAATGATCAGGTTGCCATGAGGTTCACCTCAGATTAGCTATAATTTGTCACAGCAACAAACACCTGATAATTGAATTAGCCTGCATTGAAATTCTATGGTGGACATGTGAGGTAAAATGCTATTGGATTGAAGAGAGGCAGCTAAATCTATTTTGGTTATAGTCTGTTGTGAAAAGTCATTAGCTGATTCTTTTTATATATTTTAAAACAATCTTATTTTACATACCATTCCCAGTTCCCTATCACTCCAGTCCTCTTGCTCCCCCTACCTTCTCCCCACCACCCATCCAATCCTCAAAGAGGGTGAGGGCTCCCATGGGGAATAAAAAAGTCTGTCACATCATTTGATGCTGGACCAAGGCCCTCCCTCCTATATCTAGGGTGAAAAAGATATCCTTCCACAGGAAATGGGCATCAAAAAGGCCATTTCATACACGAGAGATAAATACTGGTTCCACTGCTAGCGGCCCCACCCACACACCTACAAACACCTGATTTTTGTCAAAGAAGCTAAAATTATACAATGAGAAAAAAGAAATCATGTTCAACAAATGCTGCTGGCATAACTGGATGTTGCCATGTAGAACAATGCAAATAGATAAATTTCTATCCCCATGTATAAAACTTATATTCAAATGGATAAAAGACCTCAATATAAGTCCATCCACACTTAACCTCATAGAGGAAAAAATGGGAAATAGCCTTGAACACATTGACACAGGAGAAAACTTCTTGAATATAATACCAGTAGCACAGACACTGAGATCGACAATTAATAAATGGGAACTCCTGAAACTGAGAAGCTTCTGTAAGTCAAAGGACACAGTCAACAAGACAAAACAGTAGCCTATAGAATGGTAAAAGATATTCACCAACTCCACATCTGACAGAGGACTGATCTCCAAAATATAGAAAGAACTCAAGAAACTCAACACTATACCAAATAATCCAATTAAGAGGGACTTCGAGAGCCCATCCCACTTGAAGGGATTCGCTCTGTCTCTGAACACATGGGGAGGGGCCTAGGCCCAGCACAGGAAGATTTGGTGGACTTGGTGGAGCCCTGGTTGGGGGCCCTACCCTGCCTGGGGAGTGGCGGGTGGATGGGGTGGGGGGTAGGTTGGAGGTGGGGGAGAAGGAATGGGGGTGGGGGGAGGGAGAGGGAGAGGGAAAGTACATGTGAAAATATTAATAATTTAATAAAAAAATGCAAAAAAAAATAGGGTACAAATCTAAACAGAGAATTCTCAACAGAGAAATCTCAAATGACTGAAAGGCACTTAGGGAATTGGTCATTCGCTAATTCTTACAGGTGGAAATGAAGTGGTTGCACACAGGAGGCACAAACTAGTAGGTCTCTTGAGTTCAAGCCTAGCCTACTCTACAGGGCTAGTCCCAAGATAATGAAGGAGGCATAGATGGCTACATAAGCATGTTACCCAGAAATGCCTAGTTAAAAAGAAGAAAATAAGATTTAAAGAAACACTTGATATAACTGAAAAATTATTTTATTAATAAATAAAAATATATTGTGAAATATGATGTTTACTTGACATTGAAAATATAGAAACTATCTTTAAAATGTATATCTACAGTAAATTGATACTTGCATATATATATATATATATATATATATATATATATATATATATATATTAAATCTCATCTCTCTTCTGTTGGACAGGAAAAGGAAGGAGTAACTTTACGTGTCTCCTCCCTACATTTTTTACTGTTCCCCTTTCTATTTTTCTCTCATTCTACTCCTTGCCTACAGGCCTAACCACAATGCTAGGCTGGCTGACTATACTACATTTTGAATGCTACTTATACTAATCAACATTTTATTACACACACTATTATTGTTTTTTATTTATTCTCCTAAATTTTGAAGTCAAGTCATTGTTTTGAGTTGGATATTACTATATTTTCATAGTGAGTTCTATTTATCAGGTGTTATTGCTTCTTCAGACACTGTTGCTCTATCAGAGTAGTGCTGAAGGTGCACTTATAGTCGCATAGGGAGGGTTTAACCAAACTTCCTGCAATCCACAGTCCTGTGGATGAATACATCTTCTTCTGCTATAAATTCATTCCCTCTTAACCTGGCAAAACTTTCCAATAAAACAATACAGAAAACTAAAAGCCTCCACTTGATGGTTCAATCACAGATACTTAATTCCCAATGTAGAATCACAAGAAACATGAAATACATAGATAGCATGACTCCTTCAAAATTTACTAATTCCACAGACCTAAACTCTCATGAAAATTAAATAGGTGTGGAATTTAACAAAGGAAATGCAAATGAGTGATTATAGAATGCTCCACAAAATCAGAGGACACAAACACACTTCAGAACAAATAAAAAGATTAAACAAAATAGAAGAGATGTAACATAAAGGAGTTGTTTTGGTTAGTTCTCTGTCAATTTAAAGTGAACTATAGTCATTTCAATGGGGGAGCTGTCAACTGAGAAGTATAACCACCATTTTAACCTATGGGCAAGCCTATAGTGAATTTTCTTGATTGATTACTGGTTATGGAGGATCCAAATCACTGTGGGTTGTGTCATTTCTTGAATGGTGGTCCTTAGTGCTATAAGAAAGCATGTATAAGCATTTGGAGCAGTAAGCAGTCTGTGCTCCTCCATGGCATTGGCTCCTGCATCCAGGTACCTGCCTTGAGTTTCTGTCCTAATTTCATTTAGTAAGGTAGTGACAAGAATGTTGTAAAGATGAAATAGACCTGTTTCTCCCCAAGTTGCCTTTAGTATGATGTTTTATCACAGACATATAAGTCCTAAATAAGACAGAAGTAAACACAAGGTATAAAAGGGAAAACCAATAAGATAAAGAAACTCTGAAAGGCATCCAATTGAAATTTTAGTACTTTAGAAATATATCAATTTGTCAAACAAAAGGCTCAGGGGAGATTTGCATCAATAAAATAGATCAAACGGGAGATAAAATATCAATATTTGAAGATAACTTTGTAAATTTGAACAATGAAATGAATCTAAAAATGCAAATGTATGAGCATAAGATATACCTATGGAACACTAGGAAGAGACCAAATCTGTAAATCATGGGCATGGAAATGGAATAAAGTTCAATGGAACTTACTTCCTTGAAGCTTTTTGTTATTACTCATATTTCTATCCATCATCAGTTATTATTAGTTTTCATTTGTTCTTTAAAAGAATGTTTTTGAATTCCCCATTATTTTATTTTTGTTTTTACTAAGTTTTGAAATAGTGATATGTGGTGTCTTATTTTTAACTAGTTGCCACTTGATATAATTTGGAAAAAATACAGTTTTAAAATTATTGCATTATAAGACATTTTTTTGTTGTTGTTTTTTCGAGACAGAGTTTGTATGTGTGTAGCCTTGGAGCCTATCCTGGCACTCACTCTGGAGACCGGGCTGGGCTCGAACTCAGAGATCTGCCTGCCTCTGTCTCCTGAGTGCTGGGATTAAAGGCGTGTGCTACCAATGCCCGGCAACATTTTAGAATTTTTAAGCAAATATGAGACTGATAGTCATGTGGGCAAGATATTGATAAAAATCTATGATAAAATGTTAAGTATCTTTAATTTATTGGTTGTAATGAATATTCTTGGTTATCAACTGGACTACATCTAGAATTAACTGAAACCCAAGTGGCTTGGTATACCTGTGGATCATTTTTAATTAAATCATTTGAAGTGGGAAGACCTATGTCTAATTCAGAACTTTGAAGTGGGAAGACACATGTTTAATCTCTGCCACAGTTTCTACTGGCAGCCTATATAAATGACATAGAAGAAAGAAGCTAGCTGTCTTTGCCTGCTTTCCCTCACTCTCCCTGGCAAGCCCATTCCTTCTCTGGCATTAAAGCCTACCTCTTTGGGATTCTGGTGTATACTGAAAACCACCTGATACATCCAGCCTCATGTAATGAACAGATGGACAATAGACCCCAAGTCATTCTAATAAGTTTCATACTTATATATTCAATATTGTATGTTTTTTTAGAGAACCTGACTCACATATTAGTCAAATTTAAATATATGACTTTGTAAAATATTATAATGCTGTTATTATATGACAACCATCAATAATTAGAGTTAATGTAGAGAATCAGACAGGCTTCTTAATGGTGTCAAGATAAAAAGTTATTTCATCAAATTTTGTAAATAAAATGAAGCCACAATACTATAGTTCTGATCAGCAATATTAATCTCCATAGAAAATTTCCTTTAAATATGTTTAGAAAAAGGTTTTAACTCTTCAAACCCTTATTTTTTACACAAGGAGGGAGTCACCAGAAAACATATGATGTCTCAATGCTTTCCCACAAAGAACAGGCAAGGCTGGTGTCAGCCAAACATCTTTGCATCTGAGAGCAAAGAAAGGAAAAAAGCAACCTTTTAACAGCACTGACAGGAAGAGATTCAGATAATTAACCAGGAATTGTAAGGAAAAAAGAAAGAAAGAAAGAAAGAAAGAAAGAAAGAAAGAAAGAAAGAAAGAAAGAAAGAAAACTTTCCTTAGGGGGATTCCTGTACAGTTGTAAAGATTCATTGAGCAGTACTTGGACAAACAGACCTTATCAGATGTTGTGATTCCAGGGATGCTAAGAGTTGATGAGGTCAGTCATGTATTTCTCTTGGCAGCTGCCTGATCTCAAATTCAACACATCTTCATAAAGTGATAGACAGCAGAGGTCAACAACCTAAATATTTCAAGAGTTCATTGACTTTAATGATCACCCATAGAAGGCCTCACCACCCTTGGGGATCAGTTGGGAGGTGTGTTGGGGGTATGGAAGGTAGGGGGCATGGAAGGATGGAAGGGAGAGGGAGCAGAGGGATTGATATATAAAATGATTGTTTTTAAGTAAAAAAAAAAAGAGAGAGAAGAAAAAAAGAAATCTTATCCCATCATGGAGTACATAGCAAAGGAAAGTGAAATCAGTATGTTTAAGGACATTTACACCTCCATGGTCATTAATTACACTACCTACCACAGTAATAACAGGAAAACTTTCAAGTGTTTGTCCACTAATAAAAGAAAAAAAGAAATGGGGCACATATGCACAATGGAACATGATCCAGCCTTCTAATGGAAGGAAGCTTTATCACTTGAACAGCATGTATGAACATTATATTAAGTGAAATTAGTGGAAGAGCCAAAAACACATCGTGAGATCCCATTTATGTACTAAATCTAAAGTGTTGATCTCAGAACAGGAGGAAAAGTTCAGTAGACACAGGGTAGGTCATGCTGATTGTAGATAACATTTTATTTGAAAACTGCTGACAACATAGACTTCACTTGTTGCTTAACACAAAATAAGTAAGCATGGAGAGAGAGAGAGAGAGAGAGAGAGAGAGAGAGAGAGAGAGAGAGAGAGAGAGAGAGAGAGAGAGCAGTATGGATCTAGACCTAATCTTCTATAATGTATTGTTCTATTTTTTTCTTACTGCAAAACTACTAAAGTTATTTTGGAGTTATTCTGTCTGCATTGTTTTCTTAAATAAAGAAAATGATTACATAGGTATTAAATGATCTATTCCAGAGAGACATAGGCACAGTTCACATGTGATTATAGATACACATCAGTTGAAACATGATTTAGTGAACAGTATTTAGTACTTTCTTTGGACACTGTGAAGCCCAGAGTATTTGTTGCACTTCTTACAGGAAAGCCGCTAAATTTAATCATATGTCTAATAATATCAGAAATGTCACTACATTAAAATCCCTTGATATTTGTACTTTCTACATCAATGGATTCAATTAAACTTGGAAGAAAAATGTTTAAATAAAAATTCTATCTTTGTATAACATGTATAAGCACTTTGGCCACTCTTAGCAAAACAAAATAGTGTACCAACTATTTGTACAGAAAGTAAAAAGCATAAAGTATTGTAAAGAATCTGAAAATTAATTAAATCATATAGGAAATTATAAGAATATGCTATGTCATTTCATACAAGTAATTCTTATATTTTGTTATCCAAAATGGGCCTTGGATCAAGTCTACATGGCAGAGTCAGGGAGAGAAAAAGTATTTTGCTAGGAATGCCTATATACTTATTTTGGGATTATATATTACACACATATATTTAAATTATAAAAACATACTTATAAAATTTCTGTACTTCCCCACCTAGGAAACATATAAGAAAAAGTGATTTCATTTAAATATCCTTGTTTTGGTCTTTTCCTAAAGCAGTGTGTGTGTGTGTGTGTGTGTGTGTGTGTGTGTGTGTGTGTGTGTGTGTGCGTGAGAGAGAGAGAGGGAGAGAGAGAGAGAGAGAGAGAGAGAGAGAGAGAGACTATTTTATTCTATTTCAGTCTTGTAGGCTTGGTTTATTAGTTTGCTTACTGTTTCTATAACAAATTACTTGAATCTAATAGACATTCTCTAGTAAAATTAGCCCCTGATAAGGTGTGTACCAGATTACCTGATGGTAATTGAAGGGAGAAACCCCACCTAGTGTTGGTGGGATGTTGTCCTGGATGAGATCCTAAGCTATGTAATTGGAGAGTGGAAGCTGAGCAGTATGCATTCATTATATTCCTGGTTGTGGACACACTGCTCTAAGTTCTTGTAGTCTTGACATCCCTACTATGATGTATCTTTGAACTATGAGCCAAAATAAAACTTTTCTTCCTTAAGTTGCTTTTGTCAGAATCTTTTTTATAACAACAGATAAGAAACTAAAACACAATTTGTGTTTTTATTCCTGTGTATATATGTGACAAAAATCATTGTCCTAGAAGTCATAGTTGGTAATAACTCTCCATTAGTGTGTAGAGAAAAGTTGGGAGACCCAGGTGCATACTCCTTTATGATGCTAAGAATTTTATGGAATTTTTCTAAATAGTTTTCTAAATAGACTTTACATAACATTTATAAATGGGCTGCATTACTACAGTACCTTAAACAAGAATAGAGACATATATAAAGTATAAAGAAAACAACCTTAAATTTGTATCAATATACAAAAAATCTTTAAAAATAATGGAAACATATTGAATATGCTCTAACAAGAATAACATTAAATTTGCATCAATGAACAAAAATCCATACCAATGTAAAATATTTGAGATTAATAGTTGCTTTTTAGTTAAAAGTAGATTCAGTTCCCCACTCTTTCACCATACCATTTCTATATTCTTCCCTTATTTTTTAGAAAGAGATCGATAAAACCGACCTCCCTTGCTTAATTTCCTCCCTTACCACTACCAACAACAACTTGTAGCCAATCACCCTAGGTGATGGCAAACATTCATAACCCACTGAATAACCAAAACCACCCACCCCAGCTCTTGGAAATGTTGGCATTGTACTCTTAAAATTCCTCCCTGGTGTCTGGAGGTGACAGCATCTGTATGGCCCCTTGTGAAAATATGGTAATTTCGAAGTCACAGAGGGACTGGGTGTGTCATTTCTTGTACAGTTTCAGGGCTTATCTGAATTTCTAGGTAAAGTAGTCCATGGGGCTGGACCATCTCAGCTAGCAGCTTTGAATTTGTTCTGGTTGCAGAATTTTAAGGAAATTTCAACAAAGGCATTCTGAGTGTCTGGATAACCTGTACTACCTCTTCTCTTTTTCTGGAAACACACCTTTTAAAGATAACATATATTTGTATTAACACAGATACGGGATGTGCAGTGTGCAGAAGTTAGCTAAATATTAATATATCATTTTTTATTTTAGCAGGTTAAATGCATCTGTTAACTTTATGTCTTCTTGGACTGTATAACTAAACCTGAATCCATGACACATGAAAAGATGGCATGTAATAATAAGTCGTGAGGTCTCTGTTGCCAAAAATATTTATAATGACTCATCCAGTTTCAAAAATGTTCCCATGTGGAGGGAACAGCATATATGTTACCTGCCTTGTAATCTTTCAGGACACTCTTTTAATCTCTAGCCAAGATTTTTAGGAGGTTCCCCCCCCCCACCAAATCTTATCTTCATTAATTTTGAAGAAATTCTTAGCTTTTTGTTTCCTGTGGGGAAAAAAGCACAACATTTTTCCCAATGCTACACATTTTCTGACTTCTATTCTGAAGTTAAGACATTCTTTAAATATATAGGTTGGTTTAATATAGCAGTTTCCATAATCCAGTATCTCTCAGAAGCTGTTGTTTGTTTATTAACATTTTAAAAATGCAAAGTCAACAAAGGACCATACAGGATCTAGACCTGTATATTTCCCATCTTTAATTTGCTTATATTTTATGTTACTTACCCTTTCTTTAAAAAATTCGCCATAATTTTAAATTTATTTTTTATGAATATACCCACTTATTACTGCACCTGTTTAGAGGTTTTCTCATTCTGGATTGCTTTATTGCATATATACAGCCTTTTGTGACCACATGAAGCAAGACTTACATGGACTGCTCAGCTCTGCACTGGTTGCTGACTCTACCCTTGTCCAGTCCTTGAGATCTTTTGTCCACAGAATAGACTGGGAACATCATTTACCTCCCCCAGCTCTGAGAATTAGCTGAGCCTATACTGTTTGTACTTAGTGTGCTAGCTGCTCAAGTTTTCAATATACAGCTGCCACACCACAATCACTGGGTTACTAGGAAGCTGTTTCTGTTTTTTTCCCCTCAGGCCCTACATGGAAATACATGACCAGAGGTTAGTTACCATGTGTAACAAGTCTTGGTCCTACAAGCCAGCTCCCAAATAATAGCATGGAGATTTTACTAAATATAAAAGCTTGGCCTTTAATTTAGCCTTGTCTCAACTAGCTTTTATAACTTAAATTAACCCATTTTTACTAATATACTTTCTGCCACGTGACATTATCTCTCTTCCAACTTACATCTAATCGATCCTCTAATCTAGCAACTCCAACTTTCTTCTTCTAATAATCACCTCTGACCCCAAATGGCCCACCTAACCTCTTCAACTCTAGCTATTAGCCATTCAGCTCTTTATTAAACCAATCCAAAGGAGCCTAGTCAAGATGTCTTCGTAGTGTAAAGAATAGTCTCCAATATATTTTTGTTGATTTCTCATTCTAGCATCATTTCTGCTGCTGTGATAAAACACTCTGATCAAAAGCAACCTGAGATAATAAAGGGTTGGAATGGCTTACAATTTTAGATGAGAATCATTCACAATCAGTTCTGTCATTGAGGGAAAGCAAGGGATGAACTCAAGCAAGAGTTTGTACCATAAATTATGGAGGAACATTATCTGTTGGCTCAGTCATGACTCTTACCTATGCTTGTCGTTAGCTAGCTTTCTTCAACAGCACAAGATCACTTACCTAGTGTTGGTGTAACCCATAGTGGGGAGGGCCCTCCTATATCAATATAAAATCAAGATAATTGCACATAGTCATACCCACAGGCAAGTCTGATTCAAGCTATTCTCCATTCTAGCTTCCTTTGAGATATAGGTTTTATTAAATTGACAGTTAGATCTTACTAAGATAATATGTATTTTAGGTAGCTATATTTCTTCCGGTAGACTTAGAAAAGCTTCTTTATGTAACCAGTCTTGATTAGCATTGGTAGATAAGGAATGGAGAGATATCAACAAAGAACACTTATAATACATTCACTTTCCCCTGAGATATGTCACTGTCTCTTTATTTGGTGTGACCTTTACTATATGTACTTCCTCTTAGGACATTTACCAGATGTAGTGTTTCCTTGGAACTGAAGCATTCTCTCTTAGAGAAACATTCTTGACACTCAAGAAATGAATCAAGCCTCCAAGATCAAAAGATTTAGACTAAATCTTGGCTCCTAAAACTTAAAAGTCTCAACGGATCCCTTCCTGGGATAATATAAGCACCAGCTAAACTCTGAGGAAAGTAGACACTGGTTGAGGAAGCTGTCTCTGGGTTGCCTTCAAGTTCTGCAGAGAGCTGCATGGTTAGAATTATACCCAGCTTGGAGTGGGCTTGCTGATGATGTAAGTTGCCCATGAGTCATCCATGCTCCTGCACATAAAGGTTCACTCATGTTCTGCAAGAACTCTTTGGTTCCCTAAGGTGAACTTTTGTGGAATTGTTCCTTGGTTTGTTGACTTTGACATATCTAAAAAGAATAATGTTTTTTTTAAATCTCTCCTAAAAGATTCAACCCATTAATCCTGCCTGCTTCCTCTGCATACCCACATCTAGAAACCTCAGTGTTTCCAGATGCTTTTCTAAGAATAAGCACGCTAGCTGAATAATGTCAGTCCTATTGTTTGAAGTTTAGATGAGTTTTGACTCAGGTCTCCAGATTGTCATGTGGCAAAACTGAAGTTCTCTACTGGAATTTTTCATGGTTTGCTTTCCTTGTCTGCCTTTTCTACCTTCTTCTTATTTCCTGCCCCTCCTTCCACTGAAAGAAGACAATTTATTGAGTACTTGATGCATAAACAAAAAGTAGATCATCATCCTCAGGCTCCCTCCTACCCACCTCCCATGCACCATATGTGCTGCACATGTTCAGCCGTCACATTAAATATTGTAAGATAGGGATTGCAATTTGGATATGAAATCCTCCTTGTAGGGCTCTATTTGAACACTTGGTTGCATTCTCAGCTATTTGGAAAGATTATGAGACTTTAGGAGTCAATGTGATCTGATCATGACATTTTTTGTTTGATGCTACTTTCCATTCCTTCTGGTTTCTGAGGGCTGATACACTGTGATTATCAGGCCCGCTCCACCTACTAACTTGCCTTTCATGACAGAATGTATCTGCTGAAACCATAGGCCAAAATAAAGCCCTTCTTCCCTGAAGTTTTTTTTTTTTTTTTGGTCAGGGATTTCATTGAAGCAATCAGAAAGGCAACAAAACCAGATCAAATTCTTCATCCAAAGTCCATCAGTACCTTTTCCCTCAGGATTTCAAAACCGCAATATCTGTTAAATTTTGGAAGGAGGGAGAAGGGAATTCTATCCCTCTGGGTCTTTCTGGGTAGAAGAACTGAATCAGATAAGGGACAAATAACTCAGACTTAGACCCAGTAGGGGAAATGAGGTTGCTGTGTTCCTGCTTCCCCATCTTTTATCTTAAGAAATCCTCATTCTTTTCTTCACAAACCTACGAATGCCAGCTCTCTTCAGACTTGACATACTAAAATGCTGGTGTTCTACAAAGAAATACCCATTAAAGAGCTTCCATATATGCCAGTTTTATCTATCTGTATATGTAGCTCCCTAGAATCCACTAACTCTATTTGGCTTGGGCAGAATCTAAAATTGTTCATTTCTTTTTTCTGTGTCACCTTTGGGAAGTTATATCTCATTGTCTTAAAGGCTTATATGCTAACAATTAAAGTAGTACTGCACTATCTTTAGGAGCTGGGAGCAGTTTAGATTCTTGTGACTATGATGATTAAAACAAAACTTCATATGGTCCATAGAATTCTAGAAACCCAAGAGCAAACCAAATACTGGCATTCCTTTCTGATATGAACCACAGGGACCTGTCTCTATGGAATAAGATTGAGCATGAATAAAGCCAGTCTGTTTACAACTTGTCAGTGGCACATGGACTTTGAGAGAAAGCAGGGATTTCTCTAATCTCTTTCTGGCTCCCTTTTGTTAGGCATTGATGGTAAGAGGTTGCAGTTCATCATGACCTGGCAGCTCTTTCTAAAGCAGGACAACACGAGGGAATTCCTCCCAGTGAGACTTCCTGAACTCTACCTGCCCTTATCTGGAGAATGCCCCTAGGAATAGAGGACTGAATTTATCTGAAAGCTGTTTCTCTGCCTGAATGGCTTATTTATGTCTAGAGCAACACTTGGTACAGTTTTCTGTTAGAAGCTTTCCCCTTCTGCAATATGGAAACTAAGACTTGTACTACGATCTTTGCTATAGGAAGGACTTTGGTGCCATTTAGGAAACCTTATGATAGGAGTATGCCACTTCATGCAAATTAGTGTTTGTTCCCAGGCTCCCCAATCCTATACTCATGAATAAAACTGATTGACTGAATTCATCTTTAGAGGTCTATCTCCATCATATCCTCAGTCATCTGAACTCTCCATTGCTTTTGCTTCCTCTCCCAGTCATGGACCAGCATCAGATGATCCTGAGGGAAGAACCTCAGCCACTTGTAGAGACTCTATGTATATAATTGTCTGCATCCATCTCCTTATACCATTTCAGACTTGTGAGCCATTCTGTATGCATCCAAAGGAACATTTTATGACTGAAAGACCTAGAGGTACCATTTGTGGCTGAACACTCCTTTGACTCATATTCTCTGTACTCTGAAAAGTTGTTATGTTTTTATATTCACCATTATCCTATGTACAAAGAAAGATCTCTGAAAATGTCTGTGTGATGCTTTTACACTTGGATTCTGGTGGCTGAACTCAGGCCCTTACACTTGCATGATTAGTGCTAAAACCAGCATCCTGGCTTTCTCTCTCTCTTTTTTTAATTTATTTATTTGTTCCTTATACATAATAACAGGCTTCTAGGGTTTTCAACCAAACATATCACAACTAGTTACAATAAGACCAGGCACATAACCTCATATTCAGGCTGGGCAACGCAACCCATTAAGGGGTAAAGTGTCCCAGGAGCAGAAAAACTGTCAGAGTTAGAGACAACCACTACTCGCACTTCTAGGAGTCTCAGAAGAACCCCAAGCTCCACCACCAAAGCATATATGCAGAGGACCTAGCACAGCCCCATGCAGGCTCCTTCATTGTCACTTCAGTCTCTATGAGGCCGATAATCCCTGCTAGTTGATTCTGTGGACCCTGTTCTTATGGTGTACTCAACACCTATAATCCTTCCTTCCCTTCTTCTGAAGAGTTCCCTGAGATCCATATAATGTTTGGCCATAGGTCTCTGTATCTGTTCCCATCAATTGCTGGATGAATCTTCTCTGGTGTTGACTGGGTTAGGCTCCAGTTCCTGACTATGAGTAAAGCAGCATATCCGTAGGAATCATTTGACTGACTTTTTTTTGTTTTTGTTTTTGCTAGTCCTGTATGTTACTATTTTAGTTCTCTAGGTTATGCAGTCTCTGGGTCCATCCAGGTAGTGTCAGGTGTGGGCTCCCTCTTGTGGCATGGGCCTCAAGTTGAACCAGCCATTGGTTGGACAGTCACAATTCTATTGCCACCTTTAACCCAGCACATATTGCAGACAGGGCATTTTACTTTGAAGGTTTTGAGGTGGGTTTATGTTCCAGTCCCAAAACTGGAAATCATTCCTAGTTATAGAAGATGGCCAGTTCTGGCTATGTATTCCTCTTTTATAGGAGTCCTCATTAGGGTCATTACCATAGATTCCAGGGGGTTTCCATTACCCCTGATTTCCACGTAGCCTCCAAATGTCCCCCAATTGAAGACTCCTCTCCCAGTAAACTCTTCATCCACCCATCCCCTCTTTAGATACCTCCTTTTCCCATCCTCACCTTCTCCCAATCAGTCCATAAAATCTTTCATATTTCTCTTTCCCAGGGAGATTCAAACAGCCATTCTTGAGCCTTCCTAGCTTCTCAGCTTCTATGGGCATATGGACTGTAGAATGATTATCTATTATTTAATACCTGATATCCACTTATAAGCGATTACATACCATGCTTGTTTCTCTGGGTCTGGGTTACATCACAATGACATTTTTAACAGGTAAGTAATATTTCATTGTGTGAAAGTGCACAATTAATTTTTCAGGTGAGGGACAATCTAGCATGTTTCTAGGTTCTGGCTACTATAAACACAAATGCTATGAGCATAGTTGAGCACATATCCTTGTGGTAGGATGGAGCACACTTTGAGTATGTGCCCAGGAGTTGTATAGCTCGGTCTTGAGGTAGATTGATTCCCAATTTTCTGAGGAACTCTTCCATATTGATTTCCAAAGTGGATATTTAAATTTACACTCCCACCATTAATAGAGGAGTGCCTCAAATCCTTGGCAAACTGAGCTATTACATGTATTATTGATCTTAGCCATTCTGACATGTGTAAGATAGACTTGTGAAGTAACTTTGATTTGCATATGCCTGATGGCTAAGGATGCTGAAAATTTCTTTAGAGTTATCTCATCCATTTGTGACTCCTTTGTTTAAATCTTTATCACATTTTGTAATTGAGTAATTTAGTTTGTTAATGTCTAATGTCCTGTGTTCTTTATATATTTGGGATACTCGCCCTTTGTCAAATGTGGAGTTGGAAAAAAAAATTCCAAAACCATAAGCTGCTTCTTTGTCCTTTGACAGTTTCCTTTGCCTTACAGAAGATTTTCAATTTCATTGCATCCCATTTATTTATTGTTGATTTTGCTCAGCCTGTTAGTGATCTATATAAAGAAAGACTACTTTTTTGAGTTAATCTTGTACTAAGCCAATCTGCTGTACCCACTTTGCTAAGGGTTTTCATTAACTGTATGGGTTGCCTGGTAGAATTTTGGAGATAACTTATGTATACTATCATAGCATTTGTAAATAACAGTACACTGATTTCTTCCTTTCAAATTTTTATACCCCTGATCTTATTCAGTTGTCTTATAGCTCAAGCTAGAAATTTAAGTACTATATTGAGTGGATATAGAGAAAGTTGACAGCATTTCCTTGTTCCTGATTTTGGCATAATTACTTTGAGTTTCTCTTGCCTCCACACCATGATCATGGCAACTCTTTAAAAACAAAACAAAAAATCATTTAATGTGTGGCTCACTTACAATTCAGAGGTAAGCCCATTATTATCATGATGGACCATGGCAGCATGCAGGCAGACATGGTGCTGAAACTAAGAGTCTTACTTCTTGATCTAAAGGCAATAGGAAGTAATATGAGATACTCGGCGTCGCTTAAGTTTATATGAAAAATCAAAGCCTGCCTCCAGAGTGACATGCTACCTCTAACGAGACCACATCTACTCCAAAAATCCCTAAAAGTGTTACTCCCCTTGGGGGTAATTTTCTTTCAAGCTACCACATTGGAGCTGGATTCCAGTTTCACAGATTTAATTCATTATCATCATGGTGGGACATGGTGACATAGAGGCAGCCCTATGCTATAGAAGCTGCCAGTTGTACATCTTGATCCATAGGCAAAAGAGGAAAACTGTGAGCCACACTGGGCATAGCATGAGCACATACAAATCCCATGTCCACAGTGAAACACTCCTCCAACAAAGACATACCTACTCCAACTGGCAAAGGCACCTTTGCCTAAGTACTGTCATTTTGACTTCAGACGCCATTTTACCTGTAGGTTGAAACAACTTTCAAGTTCCCATGGAGATCCCACAGGGAATTTCCAGAAGCCAACCAATATACTTTTTAAACAAATTCTAATATATGTTCCTAACAACAAAAATAGCAAATTAATTTCATTGGTTGAACACTCTGCTTTGGTTGACAATAATGAAATACATACCTGAAAGCTGCTAATCTCTGAATTCTGATTAGTTGAAAATGTAACTATTAGTTGACACAGGTAATTTTATGGTTTTGTGCTAATAAATTCTGCTTCTGACCTAGCCCTTGGCTGAGAGGAGAAATAAGACTCCAGAGTCCTTGTCCTGAAGCCTTGATCTAAAAGTCAACCCCTCTTATGTAGTGATTTATTAAAGACTTTGGAAACAATAAGTGTTGTCTCTATCCTTCCTTGTAGCCCACAACAGACACAGATGTAACATTTGGAGGTCCCATCAAGATGTGCCATTGAGGAATGGAATAGGGATATCCCATAATCAGAGTTGGGGAGTTCTCTGGAGGCAGGTAATATTTAGGCACCAAGGGTTGGGACTCAATAAGGAGTTATGGATGTCCAGTACGCCTTGAGTCACGGGGATAGGAATGATATCTCTCTTAGTCCAGGGAGTTCCTGACTCAAAACAATGTGTCTCAGGACATGGGACTGTGTCTTTTATAAGTTGATGTCTGTCCTGTGTCATTTGTCCATTTTATTTGTCTGCTGGCAAGATATCCAATTCTCTCCTTTCCTGCCGACACCTTAAAATTAGAGCTTGTCTTTCCATTTTGAATGTATGAATATTGTCCCTGCATATTTGTTTTTGACTGGTCTTAATCATATGTGTTTACTATGTTCAGTGTGTCTTTGTTACAGCTCAGCTCCAACAGTTGCAGCCAACCATCCAGGTTCAAAATTTATCTCTGGGCTTTGTGATCACTGAAAACTTATTAAAATGTCAATTGTGTATGAATAATATTAAATTTGTTTTTTGCTTTTCTGCTTTATTAAAGAGTTGGCTCTGAAATTGGGTTATTCACCCTCTTCCTAGTCTCTATGCCCTGGTGGACAGGAAGAACATGAGTGGAGCTACTAAGAAATTATTGGCTTAAAATTACTGAGTATAGTTAAAAATCTATAACATTTGTAACAAAAAAGAGTTAACTTAAAATTTAACCATAGAGCTAATAATCAGAAGGTTACATAGGTAATCTTAAAACAAAGATCTAATCCATCAATGTCTATAGTTCTGGACAAAAATTCAAATGCTCTAACCTTGCTTTTTGACAGCTTTACTTCTGTTTCTGACAATTTTGTTAACTGAAATACATCACCCCAAAACACAACTTTTGTGTTTAAAGGCTCACATAAGAAAGACTCAACACTACACTGGAATGTAAAATATCCAATGTATTGTATTGATTGGCCAACAAAAGTTAGGGCCACAATTTCTAAGCAACAGAAACACAATTTCTAAGCGAAATTCATATCCTATCCTATCCTATCCTATCCTATCCTATCCTATCCTATCATGAAATAACATGGTGACCTGAAACAGTATAACAAAGAGCAAAGAGCTTGAAATAGTTCTGAACCTATGGATCCTAAAGCTTTGGGGTCAAGAGACCTGCAATTTGAACATTTGCTTTACAATCCATAGCAATGTACCACAAAAGTTAAAAAAGCATTGGCTTAAAAAATGTCTCTCCTTACTTAAGGTTTGTTCAAGCTTATAAAAAACTGGATCAAAGTGATGTCTAACTTTCTTGTATTTGCTAGCATTGTAAAGCTATAGCTATTTTGGTAAACTAAGTCATACAAGAAACTACTATATTCTATAGTGGTACACAATGGCAGGAAAGTTCACAGTCTCTGTAAATTATGTTTATAAGTTAAGAGTGATCATGAGACCAAAAGTGCTTCAGTTCAGAAATTGTTACTTTTAATATAAACTGTTAAAGACTATTAAGACTTGAGATGTGTAGAATTATATTTCTAGTCATTCTAAGTACTTATAGTCAAGTACAGAAAAATAAAAACTTTCTTTACCTCAGACATAGGTAGTATATAATGGTACTCAAACTGTCAGAGATGTTCTAAATGTGGAATTCAAGATATTATAAACTTATATGAGAGATAGGGACTCCAAGATCCTAGCAGTGACCCCCAAGTTCTCCAAGAAGGCAATAGACAAAGTGATGTATGAATCCACCTGTACAGTGGTAGCACTAACCACTAGATGAGATGGCCCCAAGACCTCACCTATTGCCAGGGCTCAGCCTAACCTATGGACAAACAGGACACTGGAGAGTTGATTGTCCCACTTTGCCTAGACAAAGTGAGGTCAGCCCTCCACATTCCTCATCCACAAGTAAACATCCCATCTTCTGGCCCAACAGCTAAGACTACTGTCCTGTTGTCCCTGCCCACAATGCCTTGAAGAACACAGGAAGATTGGAGGGCTACCCTAAAGGACTATCCTAAATTACCTAAAGAACTATGGAATGGTCTCTGTCGTTTTGATTGCTCCTTCTCAAACTGATCCAATTGACAGTGAAGCTAACTGCAGTTTTGTTAGCTACACAGCAACAGATTATCAACTCCTTCCCCTAGGCTACTTGTTAGTTCATTAATCAGTTCATTAGTTAGTTAAAGCTACTAGGTCTCCATGCAGGTTTTTCTTGTTCTCATGTTTAATATTAAATGATAAACAAGTTTTAGGTGTGTCTTTTCACCAAAAAAAAAAAACACAAACCAAAAGACCTTGCTTTATAATGATGATTCTCAATGATAACTACTCCTGTCTCTATGATTAAAGTCTATGTAAAGTCTGATGATGTAAACTTTAAATAAATTTGAAAGGTCTCTAATATATTGTGTGTGTGTGTGTGTGTGTGTGTGTGTGTGTGTGTGTGTGTGTGCCTGTGTAAGCATGTGTGTTTACCTGTGTGTATGCTGTAAAGATATATTGTTACACAGAGATTTCAAGGGTTCAAGAACGGAGCTTTGATAAGCTGGTCGAACACTGAATACTTAATACTTAATCATAAGTTCAAATTTTTAAATTTCCTTTGGTAGTCTTCTAAATATACACTTACTTTTGTTTTCATCAAGGTTAACCAAAAGCCATAGCTTTTGCTTTCTCTCCAAGGAATAAATCTGTATAGCTGTCTTTACATATTCCTGTTTACTTCTTTCTTTCTACATAATGGATGTTAGTACAATGGAAACTGTAAAAAGTCATATGAGTTTTGGGGGAAAGAAGTCATAACTCTTGGATCCATATGTCACATGTCGAATGGACTCGTGATAAGTAATAAAAGTTTCAAATACAGGGCTTTCTTTTAAGTTTCTAAGTTTTATCCTCTGTCCTTCGTCTATATTTGTTTGAGCAGATTTAATAGACACCAGCTAGGGAGCACCTGTGTATTATCACCTGGTGAGACCTGGACATGCTTTTGGCTCAGTCAGTGTGATTGCTCCCCATCTCGTTACCTGGATCAGCTAATCAGAGGCTGCTTATAAATATCCACTGTCCAGCATTTTACTATGCTTTCAGGTTTCCTTGGCCCTGACAAAGAACACCCTAGTTTCCACTGGAAGGTATTACAGAAGTAAATACATCATCTCTGTCCCCTTAGGAGGCAAAACATGTTAAACCAAAGGCAAATTTTCTTGGGGGTTCTCCCAGGATAGGTATCCTAATTTTGATCCCATTCATCCATTTACTCTTCAGTGTACAGAAATTGAGACACCTATGTCCTCCCAACAGCCAGATGGGCTTCCCTCAATGAATGTACCTTCTTAGCTGCCCCTATATCATTAACTTGTTTTGCCTGTACCTTTGGCTTAATTTCCTGCTCTCCCTAGGGCACTTCACAGGAAAACCTGGCCTGAAATTAATTAGGGTGAGTTATTTAGAATGCATATGGGAACTACTGGCTTACTGCACACCAGGAGGGCACCTCCCATTCTTATCCCCCACTCCATAGAAATAACCTTAATCACTGGGGACCACAACATGAAATTGTTAAGTGAACAAACTGACAAAAATATTTCCCACTTCCATTTTTCTATCTCTTTCCTGGAAAATCAAGTTGGCACACTATGTGAAGTGGTACTGCAAAATTGTCATGGACTAAACATAATTTTCATTAAGGAAGAAGGTTTATGTATGGCCTGTGGAGAAACATGTGCTTTTATGCCTACCATTCAGGTATTATTAAAGGGACCCAAAGAAAATTTAAAGGAAATGTCCTCACTAGGGAGGAGGAAAGAAATCAAATTCCAAATGGTTTTAATCACTTTTCACATGTGTCTGGTTGACAACCATAGTTACAAGGCCAGTGGGTCTCCTGACACTCCTGTTCTTGCTCCACTGTGTGCCTGCTGCATTATTAATGACATAGCAGGCATTGTGCAAGAACAGGTAATGTCAAACTCTTGATTTTAAGGGCCCCAAACAACTCATGTTCCAGCTCCTGCATGAAAATTTGATTCATTTATCACAAAATAAGAGTGTGTGTGAAGGGAGCAGGCAAAAGAACATTGTCCCAAGTACTGCCATTTGGACTTCAGTCTCCATTTCACCTGTAGGGTGAAACAGAATTCAGGTTTCCATGGGGACTATCCAGAAGCTAGTCAACTTCTTCTCTAAGTAACATTCTCCCAAACACAATACTTGTTCCCTACAACAAAAAGAACAAATGAATCTACTGGACATTTTGTGTAGGTTGACAATGATGGAGTATATTGGGAAACCCCCTAATCCATGAATTCTGATTGGTTAAAACAAAGTAATTGTATCTTGTAACAGGTGTGTTTTTGGTATTGTGCTTATATGACACACTTCTGCACTGGCTCTGGGATGCCAGAAGAAATAAGGCTCCTGAGTCCTTGTCCTGTAGCATTGAATGATCAGCAGCCCTGCTTATATGGTGATTTACTAAAGAGCTTGGAACCTGTAAGTGTTGTCTCTCACCTTTCTTATGGCACATAATGTACAAGGACACAATTCCTAGTAGAGATGCTCCCTATGGGCTAAGCATTCAAACACCTGTGTCTATGGGAGCCATTCCTATTCAAACCACCATATACAATGTTACTGCATACTGTATCTTTTGAGTTTTTTTCCTTTCCAAATATGTGGTCAAATTTGGAAAGCCAGGAGCCACTGAGAAGTTTTCTTTTTTTTTTTTGTATTTGCATGAAATGTTGTGTAAACATATATTAGGATCATTTGAGTTATGACCTTATTTACCTTCAACATTTTTCTGTTTAGGTTTTGTTTGGATGACCTTTTATTTGGCAAGTGTAGGGGACTGAAGTCACCCATTACTGATGGGTGAGGGTTATTATATGATTTTAGCTGTCATTGTGTTTCTCTTATGAAACTGGCTGCCCTTGTATTTAGTAAAATGCTACTTAGACTTTTAATATATACTTGGTGGATTTTGATCTTTGATGAGGATGTAGTGTAACCCCCTCTTCTGCATAGGTTTGGTTGAAAGTCTATTTTGCCATAGATTAAAATGCTGCAATTGCTTACTTTTTTGATTCATTTGTTTCGTATACTGTTTTTTCATACCTTTGCCCAGAGGATATGTCTATAGTTGATGGTGTTGTGTGTTTCTTAGATGCAGCAGAAATATGGATTATGTTTTCTAATCCATTCTATTAATCTGTGTCTATTTATTGGAGATTTTTAAAAACATATGTACTGAAAGTTGTCAATGAGCAGTGTTTATTTATTCCTAATATTTTCCTCATATAAGGTACGTTTCCCCTTGTCTAATTTACTATTCTGTAATTGTTTATTATTTGTTACTTCTTGGGTGTGATTACCCTCTTAAGATCGGAGTTTTCCTTCTAGTGCATTCTTTAGAATTTATTGATAGACAGCTGTTGCTTTAATTTGGCTTTATTGTGGAATTTTTTCCTACTAATTATGACTGATAATTTTGCTGGGTAAAGAATTATATATTGGCATCTGTTGTACATCAAAGATTGTATGATATTTTTTCAGGCTCTCTGGTTTTCAGAGTCTCCATTAACTCAGTTGTTATCCTAAGAGGTCTGCCTTTATATTTTAACTGATATTTTTCCATTAAAGCTTTTAATATTTTTTATTCTCTACATTTATGGTTTTGATTATTATGTGTCATGAGAAGTTTCTTTTCTGGCCATGTCTACATTGTGTTCTGTATGCTCCATGCTCCTAAATTGTTAGTTACTATCTATTTAATATGGGAAAACGTTTTCTATGATTTTGTTAAAAAATATTTCTATGACTTGGGCCTGGGTTTCTTCTCATTTCTTTATTTCTATTATTTGTGTATTTGGACTTTTCATAGTGTCCCAGATTTCCTGGATGTTTTGTTCCAGAAATGGTTTTGATTCAACATTTTCTTTGACTGAGTTATCTATTTATTCTATCTTTTCTTCAAAGCATAGATTCTCTCACATCTCTTGTATTCTGTTGGCAATGCTTCCCCTCTGGGGGGGGTTGTTTTATTTTGTTCATTTTGACTTCCTAAAATTTTCATTTCATTTTCATTCAGTTTGTGTTTTCTTTTGTGATTCTAACTTTACTTTTGTATCTTGAACTCTTTATATTTTTGTGTGTGTTTTTATTAGGGATTTATTTGTATATTTTAAGGTGCTTGAGCATAACTATTATGGTCAATACGAAGTTTCAGTCCTGTGCTTCAGCTATATTCTCTTTCTCAGGCCTACTTTATGACAGATACTAGATTCTGCTGGAGGTACTGTTTTGGCTGTTTTCCCTGAATAGGTACAAAGGAAAGAACAAACGTGGCTCCACACCAAGACTCAGCATTTTCAGGGACTCAGTAGTAAGTACCCTTAACTGTAGAGCTATGACTCATGCCCTAAAGATGTGGAATCTCAGGACATTCTCATGAGGAAGACTGGATGCATAATTCACTTCTCTATAGCCAGAACAAGTAGAAAAGGATAATCTGCAAGTCTTAAATGTCCATGGGTGTCTATGGCAGAGAGTCAAATCATTTTATTTTGAAGGGAACAGTATTGAACAAGTTGGGGCAAATATCACATATCTACTTCTATTTTAACTTCTAAATTTTCATATAGATTTAAAATGTTTCATATATGTCCATATATGTCCATTTCTAATGTTCAATATGTATATGAAACAAAAGAAAAGTGTAACCATCTAGGGGAACAAAGGGGATGACTGGGAGTGAAGAAGGAAAAAAAAATCAGAATAGTGATGATGTTAAGAATGTGAATAACTTCAACATACAACCTATTAGTGAACAAACACTTAAAAACTTGATCAATTAAAAACAATTTTTGGGTATATCTCTCTATGACAGCTTGTATTTTACCCTCAACACCAGAAAAGTGAGGGCCAAGATCTTGGTGTTACAGAGAGACAGAGCCAATGGCAAAAAATAGGATTTTAGCCTAATACAAGAACCTTTTCAATGGGATCTTAGGTCACACACCTTGAAGGAGACAGCTGTGATGATGCTACACCAAGCAGGACACTGCTACATATTAGAATCACTGAGCTCCAGCTGCTCCCTATTTGAACAAATCTGAATGTTTCTGATATAGTAAAGTCCTCCCTAGTGTTTTCTGGTGGATCCATGGTATGGCTAGCTATTGTAGCCCTGTGAACCTGAACCTCTGGCCAGCTCAGAGGTCTAAAACAAGTATTACTCAGCTTTAGCTTGCCTTGGTTTGAACATTCTTGTTCTAAATTTCAATTATTTGCCTGGATTTTTCTCCCCACAATATTTCTTTTAACTTTAAAAGAATGTACTTAGTTTAATTTTTTTGATTCACCTAATTACTTCAGCTCTTTTGTGTACAGTTCATAAGTAAGGGTGAACAAACATCCCATACTGTGGGCATAAACATAGCAGAGTCCTAGAACTGAGAAACTCACAGGTACTTGATGTGTGACTACCCAAACCTAATAGCCATCTTCTGAAGTAGGAAAGTGGCTTATTCTTTCTTTTTTTGTGACTTTTACATTTTTTGTGTGTGTGTGTGTGTGTGTGTGTGTGTGTGTGTGTGTGTGTGTGTGTGTGATGCATGTTTGCCTGTGTGTACCTGTGAATATAATATGGGAGCCAAAGATTGATGCTAGGAATCACCTTTGATTGTTCTTCTTATTTATTCTGGTAGGGGATCCTAATAAAACCTAGAGATCTCCCTGGTCACCCTACTCAGAGTATCCCCAAATCCTCTTTCTGGAATTATAGATAGGATGCTATTCTCAACCAGAATTTTACATGGGTACTGGAGATTGGAACTCCAGTCCTGATTCTTGCACTGAAAGCACTTTTGCTACTGATGGATTTTCCAAATCTGCCATTCCTATTTTTGTAAATAATAGAAGCTTTAAAGAGTAAAGATCATTCAAAATATCATATATATATATTATATATATATATATATATATATATATATATATATATATATTGAGCATCAACCCCAGTCTGTGAAATTAAAACCACTTCCCTTAAACACTATTTGACATGGGTATATAAATGTAGCAAGGAAAGCACTATGTAAATACCTATAATGGGCTTCATAGTCAAGTTCTTTGAGTATATGACATGCTCACTAGCCAACACTCTTTCTTGAAGGTGCCCTTTTATGTAATTAACTGTCTCTATTTTTATGAATAACCATGTGTCCCTGATGCAATTCAGTGTCCTGTTAAAGAATTTGGAAACTTCAGTAGGTGTCTTGAGATTTGGATCCTTGCCTGCAACATTTCATCTCAAAGCCCAAGCCAATAAGAACTTCTTTCAGCAACTGTAGGAGTATCACAAGGTCTTTCTCCACCTGTCAATAAATTCACTAGGAACAATATTTAGTTTAAATACTGACTTCAGGCCAAGTAGTAGTAAGTAAGGCAGGTATGGTGGAAAGGCCAATTCTTCCGCTTTTACATCTGACCTTGAGGAAGCTAATTTATCTCTGTGTGTTCTAATGAGGAAGAAAAGGGAACAACAACATTGCTAATGAACAGCAAGGACAGAAACACACAAAGTATCTGTTAAAATGCAAATACCAGACAAATGCTTATCAATGTTAGAAGGTGGGATTTAATGCTTGGTAATTCCATGAAATATGAGGCTATAATTGGTCTAGATAATAAAAGGCCTGTCTGTACAGACCTCCAGACCTCTATGGTTAGCTAGTGGCAAGCTCCATTCTCTCACCCCCAGACAGGCTTTATTTGTGCAAGAAAGATATCACCACAATTCCAAATTCTTCCAGTCCCAGTATGATACCTTGGGATGAAGCTAATTTCCAAGCATACTCTACTGCATGTGCCTTTCCAGGACCCATAGAAGTGGATTGTTTTCATATCCCTTGCCTCACTAAGTGTAACTGTCCTAGTGCCATCATTTCTCAGATTGGTGTCTGTTCATGCCTCTGAGTTTGCTTTTCTGCATTGTTCCTTGTACTGAAGCAGAAGAAACTCAAAGTGATAAAATTTGTACTATAAAGGATTTACTAAAAGAGACATTAAGTCACACAAAGTAGAATTTAACTAAGGGTGAACTGCCTCCAATTAGTCGGAAGCTAAACAGTCTGCACTACAGGCCTCTTAGAGATAACAATATTTTCTATATAAATATTTACTTACCAGGATTATCCATATTGCAGGTTTTGGTTCCCATGACAAAGAAGACAGGTCTAACCTTAAAACTAGCTATTAGGCTCTAGTTCCTATACTAAAGACCTACCTCTAATGGGCAGCTGAGGGAGAACAGTGTAGACTCTCAACCATCACTAAGTTCAGATCTACTATTAAGTTCACTATGCTCTTACCAGGAAAAATAATTCTGCTAGGTTGGTAAGAAGACCCTGAGTAGAACTATTTATGAAAAAACAGCCCTATTGTGTTTGAAATACTTCTGGCAGTATGTAATATCTTTGAAGTATTAATCTCCTTTCTATCTAAGTGGCCAGACTTGCATCTCCTGTCACTATTTAAATTGTTTGAAATTTAACCTGAGTCCAGGTCAGGAAGAGAATTAAGTTTGATAACATTTATGGAATGTGTAAGTCTAAAGTGTAATAGTTAGGAAATCTTCCATTGAATTCTAGCTTTTCCTTGGTCATTCGTAGAGAGCTGGACAAGCATGATCCATAGCTGAGCTTGAATGTTGGTAATAGTTTTCTACCAGCAGTCTGTGTGACTCCTTCTGGTACTATGAAAGCCAGCCAGCAGGACTGGAAGTTTCTAGTTCAGTCTCAGTGTAATGTTTCCATATCCTGCAGTCACAGTATGTAGCTCCAAAATCCTTCACAATAGGATTTTGCCATCTAGGTCTGGCATACAACTATCAGCAGTACTAATGACTTTTAAACTTTGTAGAGCCTTACATACTTCCCTGACCCCAACTCACATGGAAATAACCCCAATACTGGCATTGGGGTTTCATTATGGCTTCTAGCAGTGTCTTTTAGACCCATGTGAGATGACTTTTGCATTTAAACCTTTTATCTGCTATTTCCTTTCAATTAACTCATAAGGTTATAAGGGAGGTAGATTTATCTTTGTACTTGGATATCTCTTCAATGCTTTCCAAATCTGGAATACACTCAGAAGTTAGCATCATGTAAAATATATAATAAAACATTTTTGAAAGGATGATCAGGATAAGGCAACATTCTAAACCACCACTATTCCATAACAAATGCAAAGATAACCTTGGTGAAACACTGTGGATATCTACTGTTATCTGTGCTAAGTAAGTATAGCTGACCTCAAGGATCACAATGAAGATACCAAAGTTTAGCATAAGCAATGTCTAATACAGCATGACACATTTCTACTCATTTTATAAGTTGCTTCTCCCATAACTTGGAGGTGGTACCTTAAATATATCCCTATAATCCTCAGTCAGTCTCTGAGCCACTGCATGTCCATAATATAGATCTCTTCTATGGAGCATCCTTGTGTTTCTTCATGCCTGATTAACTCAATGAGCCTGACAATTTGCTCAGACCAACTCAGGCCAAAGATGAGCATGGCCCTTGCTCTCCCTTGCTACACCTATTGGTACCTTGAATCAAAATAGTTATGGGTTGTCCTGGTTGTTTTAGCCTCCCAATTTACCATACTTGACTGTTGCTGGATAGACAGTTGCTACCCTTTTTATGGAGAGAAATGTACACCCCTTTGTCTAGATTTTATAATTAGCTACACCTGGGACGGACTTAATCATCTTCACTTGTTTTATTGTAGCACAGATGTATTCTATGAACTGTTCCTCAGGCTTTAAAGACCACATAGAAGCTTCTTATCACATAGTTTGACTTTCTCTTTCTTGCTTTTTTCACATATTCAAGCTTAACACAAATCTTCCCACATTTATCTTTGATGCATACAGACAAACCTCTGCTGTACCTTTTTTTTTAAGTCTACAATAAATTGTTACAATAAATTGTTCTTTAAATGCTGGCTAAAGTCATTGAGATCTGCCAATGTCTTTCTCAATTTATAAGATCCTGTCTTGCCAAAGGATGAGTAAACATACAAAAGTTTCATAACACCACCCAGGTATTTACTGCATTAACATTTTCTTTAACTAGAACATAGTTATATCTGGCCCAGTGAACCGGAGTTGAAACACAGCTTCTTTTATCCTAGTTTCCTCTATCGATCTGTCCTTCTTCTTTTGTTTTCCATTTATGGACATTTATGGGGACTTATGATGAAGGTAACCACATGTTCCTGAAGGCTTTGGTAAGTCATCCCACAAGAGACTGATTTCAGTCATAGTGTCTCATCTTATGCAGTGTGCCTTCAGAAAAGGATGGGTGGTTATATTACTTATGTTTTGATTGTTTCATACTGATCCCATTTGCTCGGCTGTCCCATAGCATTATAAGATAAGATGAAGACAAGATTGTAAGACAATCAAAGGTATAAAATCTGTAGACCAGGCCACCTTCCTGGAAGAAGCAGGAACCAGCTAAGCACCTTGGAAGGCTAAACATTGTACTCCAGGTTCCCAGCTGTATGAGCTGTGGTGATGTACCTGTCTTTGAGTAAGTTTTGCTTCTGTAAGTAACCCCTCACCCATATTTCTGGAAGCAACACCAATAAAAATAATACTTCACCAAATTGGACTTTGCTTGTGTCTGTACTTTGGTCTGCCCTGAATTCCATATTTGGGGTAAGTAGATATATGTATTTCATCTTCCCAGAAAAAGTTTTATCATACAACAATATTTTCTTTAATACACCATTTAGTGCCCTTTGTTACTTTGGAAAATTTCAATTCTATATTTACATCATGTGTACTGGTAGGATGTTATATATCTATATGAAATAAAAGCATTTTCACAGGAGCTAAGCTAGGGAAACCACCTAGGTGTCCATCCACAGAGGAATGACTAAAGATAGTAGTTGGAAATCAGTATGGCAATTTCTCAGGAAAATGGGCATCAGTTTACCTCAAGATCCAGCAATTCCTCTCTTGGGCATACACCCAAACTGCACATTCATACAACAAAGACATATGTTCGCGTGTGTTCATAGCAGAAATGCTTGTAATAGCCAGAACCTGGAAGAAACGTAGATGTCTGTTAATTGAAGAATGAATAGAGAAAATGTGGTATATTTACACAATGGAGTACTATTCAATGGAAAAAAAGCAGTGGAATGTGAAATCTGCAGGCAAATGGATGGAACTAAATGAATCCATCCTAAGTAAGGTAACCCAGTCACCAAAAAGACAAACATGGTATGTACTCACACATATATGGGAGCTAATCAGGAGCAAGGCAGTAGGGTGAGAAAGAAATGGGGGGAAAGAGGAGGAGAGAGGAGGAAATGGGGAAGCAGTAAGGTTGAGTCTGGGAAAGAATAGAGGAGAGTAGGATGAGGGATACCATAATAGAGGGAGCCATTATAGGTTTGAGGAGAGATGTGGCACCAGGGAGATTTCCAGAGATCTACAAGGCTGTCACCAATTGGCAATCTAAGCAATAATGGAGAGTCTACCCTAAATGCCCTTTCCCTATAATGAGACTGTTGACTACCTTATATGCCATCCTAGAGCATTCATCCAGTGGCTGATGGAAGCAGAGGCAGACACCCACAGCTAAACACTGAACTGAAATATGGAACCCAGTTGCAAAGAGAGAGGAGTGATGAACAAAGAGGTCAACACTGGGCTGGTGAAACCGACAGAAACAGCTGATCTGGACAAGGGGGAGTGCATGGACCCCAGACTGATATCTGGGTGGCCAGCATGGGACTGATACAGACCCCTGAATGTGGATATCAATGAGGAGGCCTCGGCACCCTATGGGGTCTCTGGTAGTAGATCAGTATTTATCCCTGGCATAAGAAAGCACTTTGAGAGCTCATTCCATTTGTAGGGACCCTCTCTCAGCCTGGACACATGGGGGAGGGCCTAGACTTTGGGGATCCCCCCATGGAGGGCCTTACCCTCCTTGGGGAGTGGAGGGGAATGGGGTGGGGTGTGAAGGGTATGGTTGGCGCAGGGGAGGAGAGGAGGGATAGAGTTCTGGGATTGACATGTGAAGCAAGCTTGTTTCCAATTTAAATAAGAACACACACACACACACACACACACACACACACACACACACACACACAGAAAACATTTCATTGGTTTGGCTACTTTATAGTTTCTGAGATTCAGTCCATCATCATCATGGCAGGAAGCCTGATGATGAGCATGTACTAAATTGTTGCTGAGAGTCATACATCTTGCAGGCAAAACAAAGTCAACTAGACAATGGGTGATATCCTGAGCATAAGAAACCTTAAAGCCTACCCTTACAGTGACATACTTCACCCAACAAGGGCATTCCCACTCCAACAAAGCACCTTATTCTCCTAATACTACCACTTCCTATGAGATTATGGGGACCAATTACATTCAAACTACCACAGTAAAATAGCCAAAAGACTATATTTCTTTTTATTTAAATTAGAAACAGGCCTTCTTCACATGTCAATCTCAGTTCCTTTTTCTTCCCCTCCTCCCCACACTTCACCACTCAAGTCTTATATCAATTCTAAGACTGTTGGCCATTAGCTTGGACTTCTTACTGGGTAGCTGTCTTAATTACCAGCCCATTTGTATGAATCTATGTATTCCCAAGAGGCTGTGGCTTACCCAGTAATGCCTAGCATAATGTTACTCATCTAGCAGCCTACAGCTTGACTCTCTATGCCTATGTTTCCCAGAATCCTCTTCCTCCTCTCCTAGTTCCACCTGTCTTGCTTCCCTATTGGCCAACTCTACTTTATTCCTCAACCAATAAGATACACATATATACAGAAGACATCTCCACATCACAAGAGAGAATTGTCTATAGCCCTGGGGATAAATGAAGGTATGTCATTTGTAGGAAAATGGATATAAGTCAGTTCAGGGAAGACAAATGGCTTTTTCTCTTATTTCAAGGATTTGAACATTGTTTTTAGTGAAATTTTACTCATGAAAAAACGTATCAATTACCAAGCTCAAGAGTGAAGCTTTAGGGTACCATTAGTATAGTTTGTATTTGATACCTTGAGAATCTTGCACTACAGAATTTGAGAAGACATTCCCTGGGCTTCCCAAACATACAATAACCTTTAAGGCATCCTTTCTGAGCTTTAGAGGGTAAAGTTACTAGAAAATGTGGCTGACCTTCATATGCACAAAATTTGACTGGAAATGAACAGGGATGCTTATGTTTAAAATACACATAAAATACACACAGACACATATATACATGTAAATATGGTAACTATTTCTACTTACTTATTTTTAATTAGCATAAAAATTATTGGCTTCATTGTGTCATTTTCAAGGAAATTTTTCTTTGTTGATTCTATTCTCACTGTGTCCCTTGGCCACCACAATATTCTGCTTTCTGCTTCAATATCACATGTGTTCTCCTGGTCTGTGCTCCTTCGTTGTGGATATCTGAGATGTAAAGCCCATTTCATAGATGGAATGGCCTGTGTAAGACAACATCTCATCCTGTGTTTTCATACTCTGGTATCAGAGTTACTTTCCTATTGCTATGAAAAAAAAATATCCTGATGAAAGCAACTAAGGTGATAAAAGTTTTGTTTGGTTTCTAACTCCAGGTTATAATTCTTCATTCAGAGAAATCAAAATGGCAGGATTTGGAAGCAACTGGTCATATCAAATTCATTGACAAGATTAGAGAGTATTAAATTGATGCATTCATGCCTTTGCTCACGTTCTCCCCATTTTATTATTTCATGGCCACGCCCATGAAAGATGCTGCCCACATTCAGGGCAAAGGACCAGGGCCAGTGGATGGAGGCGGGACTCTTGTTGAGTTCTTAGTAAATGGGCTGATTTTAAAGTGATCCTTTAATAAATTAATTTTTTCTTATTGTGAACCATTACTCCCAACCCTTACTCATAGGTCTCTGATCATAAAAGTCATTTTGTGCATCTTAGTTACTTTTGTATCATTGTGAAAAAATATAGTGACCAAGGAAATTCATTAAAAATGGCTTACTGTTTCACTGGGTGAGTCAATGACAAATGTGAGTCAGAGTGTGGCAGCAGACAGGTAGACATGACACTGGAGTAATAGCTGAGAGCTTACATCTGATCCACAAGCACAAGGCAGACTGATAAAAAGAACACTAGGCTGTCTGTCACTGCATCTACTTCCATCAGTTACTCCAAGTAGGTTCTATGATGACAATCAGGGTAGTCACTACTCTAATTAAAGGGGAAGGCCCATTCAGACACCCTCTCCATTATTGCTAGGAGTCTTAGCTGGGGTCATCTTGTGGATTCCTGATAATTTCTCTAGCATCAGGTTTCTCCCTAACTACATAATGGCTACCTCTATCAAGGCAACTCTTTCATTGCTCACCCCCTCTGTCCTTACCAGAACTCAGTTTTCTTGATCCCTGATGTTCCCATCCCCCATACACTCCCTTTAAGCCTCTCCCAGTTTACTGAGCTGTGCTCCTGGAACACTTATGCTGGGTGCATGGACTAGCATTTTTCAGCCCATTCTGTATGGTGTGATACAGGAGAGAGGCTTGGTCCTGCCTCAACTTAGTATGTTAGACTTTGCTGACTCGCCAAGCAAGGCTGTACACCCATAAGGAATGGATGGAGAAAAGAAGGGGGAAGGCAGGGGACAGGAGAAGGGGAGAGAAGAGCAACAGGGTTTGGTATATAAAATGAAAAATAGGTTTTTAATAAATAAAGAATGATAATTAGAAATGGGATGGGCTTTTGCAATCTTATCCAAAAATGCTTTCATCCTCCAATAATGCCATATCTCCTAATCTTTCACAAATTGTTCTATGAATGGTAGACCAATCATTCAAACATACCAGCCTATGGGAATCATTCTTATTAAAACTAACATAATGTGACACTACTTAAATTTTATTTCGAGTTTTTTAAACTTTTGTTTGTTTCACTATTTCTTCATTTAGTCTTAAGTATGTCTGGATGACCTCAAACTCACTATGCAGCCCAAGAACACACTAAAATTCTGATACTTCTGTCATTACCTCTTAAGTGTTGAGATTAAAGCATACACCACTATATCTGATTTATACAATGCAGTATATAGAACCCATGGATTCAACAATGGTAGGCAAGCACCCTATCATCATGGCTGGATCTCTAGACCCTCCTTTTTTTCCTTAGTATAATTACTTGATTTTTATTTCTGTACTACACTCATGGAAGATGCATGGACCAGCTTCTTACATGCTACAAATGAAAGATTGACTGGGGCACAAACAGGTGAGGAGAGGAAGGAAAATGACGTGGTAGTAGTTTCTGGGAACATGAGACAAAGGAATATATATATATATATATATATATATATATATATATATATATATAATGAAACAGAAGTGAAACCCTTCCAGGAATGAATGCTCAGGGAAGATTTCAGCACATCTTTTTTTTCAAGCTAAGAATGTATATATTTTATGAGTTTCAGGTTTTAATTAATGATTTTATGTTCTATGTATTACCTTAGCTTATAAATTCAAATGGGGTTTGGAATTCCTTCAGGTGAGAAATGTCATCCATAAATGTAATATTCTTATTAATCCAGGTAATTAATATTTAATTCAAAATTGAATAATTAAGCCTGTACTAGTTCCACATTTTATGGTGCTTCTAGAGCTCATACCTTCTTTCATGTCCAGGCCACATAATCTCACCTTTCTGGTTTTTCTTTTGATTTGAAATATCAAGATCTACAGTACATCTGTATTTAGCCCTTCTCTTCATAAGTACTTCTAAAAGCAAGTCCCATATGCATGTAAGGGTTGCTCCAAGCAAAACAAGAACTTACATGGAGATACCATGAAGTGAAGTTTGAAACAAGAATTTCACTGTGTATTTCATGCATGTCAGGATGTGCATGTGTAGGTCAAAGGTCAACCTCAAGTGTTATTCACTGGGATACATCCACCTTGTTGTTTCAGGTAAAGTCTTTCCTGGAATCAGAAGATCATCAAGTTTGCTAGCTGAGTGGCCAGTTTGTCTGCAGTTATCCTTGTGTATCTATCTCCTTATTAATGGATTTAGAAGCACAAACCACCATTCCTGTCTTTTATGTTAATGTTGAAGATCTACTCCAGGCCTCATGCTTGTGCACCAATCACTTTATTTACTGACTTCCCTAGTCTCAACAGAGGGACAGGAGGCAAGATCAATTAAAGGCATACCACAACAGATGTCATCACTTTCATTGTCAAATTTGGTCCACCATGGAATGTATCACTAATTTACTACATAGGCATCAGACCCAGAAGATTAAGCAGGCTACTATCATCCTCTGCCACCAGAGAGAATCTCCCACTGTACCTACTGTCTTGTGCAGTTCATTCACTAGCTTCTGCTCTGATACAATAATATGAACATCTGTATCATTGTGCCTGGGCCACATGGTTGATCCTGATGCAAACAGTGGTGTGTGCATGTTTATGGACACACAAAGGGATTATGCTCCAACTAAATGAAATTTTTTATGTTCCAACATGGAACTCTACCAAGGCAGTTTCTATCCTTGTTGCCTACACCAGAGTGCAGGGAAGCCCAGCTTAATCACTTGTACTACCATTCTTTAGCATTCTATCACTATACCCTCTGATTGAGAAGGTGGACTCACAGTTTGTATTGGAGGGGTTGCTTGCTTTGTTCTTTACTTTTACAGTTGTGGATATATAATAATTTCCCAGAATGTTCTCACTTAGAATATAGTTAAAACATTGATGTATAACTTTTTGTACTTTCATCTCTCTCTCTCTCTCTCTCTCTCTCTCTCTCTCTCTCTCTCTCTCTCTCTCTCTGTGTGTGTGTGTGTGTGTGTGTGTGTGTGTATGTGGGTGTGGGTGTGGGTGTGGGTGTGGGTGTGGGTGTACCTGTGTATTTGTATTCACATTCCACAACACATGTGAGGAGGTCAGAAGACAAATTGGAGAAGCAAAGAAGCAAGTATCAGAAATGAAACTTGAGTTGTCAGGCTTGGGGAGAAGTGCCTTTACCACAGAATCATCTTGATGAAACCAAAATAGATAGATTAAATAAAATGTTTATTTAAAAGTTGTTTTCATTATTTTCACATGAATCAAATAAGTGATTGTTGAGTACTTAATCACAAACCAGATACCAATATTATCCCCTATCAATAACTGGATCCTCTAATCTTCCCTCTTGCCAGGGATCAGGTTATCTTGTGATGAGATGCAGAAAAAACTAAACCTGGAATATGGAAGTTGTGTAGGGGTGCTGTGAAATTCTGTGACATTACTTGTCTAGTAAACATAGAAACCCAAGCAGTTGTTGCCTTTACAAGATCTAGGCTGTCAGTATACCACCATCTGTTAAGGTGGAGCTCATGAAGCCCCAGCCTCCTTCTGTGGCTACAGACAGCTCATAGTTGCCATGGAAGATTGGGGAGTAATATTCCCCAGCAATATGGCTACTAGTTTTTGTCTTTGCTTAAGTAAATAATCCCCCATGTGTTCATGCAAGGTTATGTTTATCCATATTTAAATGTAGTAGAACATAAAAGTGTAGAAAAATAAAAAAGACTATGTCAACAAGATGACTCATCAGGTTTTAGGAAGATGCTACTACCAAGCCTAATTAGACTACTTTGTTCTCTGGAACTCATGCGGTACAGTGAGCTATCTGATCTGAAACGGCAGTCCCTACATCCACAGGATCACTATGGCTTGATTACCTCCACCTATTAAGCACATAAAGTAATTTGTTTTAAAACATGAAAGTTGGATTATTTTTTGGGAAGAAGGGTCTCAGTGGTATTGGAAGGGTGATGAGAGCATTTTGGGGAATGATATTGTCTATATGCATTATATGTATGTTTATAAAATAGTTAAAGAGTAAGTAACAAGACTATGTCAACAGAGAATAATGTGAAAATATTCCAACAATAATGGTACAGTGTAATCCTTCAGAATAATGCATTTATTGCATTTGTTTGCATGTTCTCCTTGTCCTATGGACACTCATTTAACCACAATTTCTAAGTTGCTGTTTCTACATTGCTCTTCTGTGATAGCATGTATACACTTAATTCTAAGACTTCTGTTATCATCAAAGTTTCAGCCCTGGGGGTTCCTCTGAGCACCACCACTTGGGAGAGTCCTCTGACCCTTACTAGGTGCATATGAATTAGGCCTCTATATTTTGCCTGTGCATTATTAAGAGAGTTTGGAATATAAGTCTAAGTAATTTTGAAAATAGTTTAAATGCTGTATTAAGATTTTATTCTATTATAAAATATATGTACATATTTCATTTCCTCAATAAAATTGATGTTTCTTTTCATAAAAACTAAACTGTTTACTCTAAGAAACAATAATTTCAACAGAAAAGACTACAAATCAAATTTCCTAATGCTTTATTGTGTACCCCATATTTTCTATGCATCCTGCTTTCTCAATTTCCAGGATTTTAGTTGCTTTGAAAATTACATTAAATTTGATGTTTATATGTAGCAAACACTTACAGGTTCCAAAAATTAAAATAATTCTCACAGTTTTCTACTCCAATGATGGTATTATTCTAGACACAATACCCAAGTTTGTCATCAGGCAGTATAGACATTGGGCCTTATCCAGATATGCCTCCATTAATGTCTCATAACACTTTGAGCATTTTGGACAGTTTCTTCTTAGGCAAATCTTATTTTAGTGGGGTGTGGGCATGTGCTACATGTATATACAAGTATACTATGCAGTTACACACAGTTGGCGGGCAGAGAAGGCTTTCTCTTGTCTCCCTTACTCTGTCTTATTTACTTGATGGGGTATTTGAGTGAATCTAGAACTGCAATTATTTTTCCACTGGGCTGTTGGCTGGCAAACTGAATAATTCTCCTGTCTCATCTCCCACGAGTGTAGGAATTTCAAGCATATAATGGAGTTGGAAGCATGTACAACACTCCTTAGCTTTTCACATGGGTGCTGCAGATCCCAATTTACTTGCTGAGGCTTCTCTAGCTAATACTAATGACTAATCATCTCCCTAGCAGGCCCACGCTAACTTTTGGAAATATTTAAAATGTGACATATATATATATATATATATATATATATATATATATATGTTCTTTCCCTTAATCCTTGCTTATTATGTGATTCATCCTAAAACCAAATTGCTTGATGAAGTCAATAAAAACATTATCAATAAAAGCATCCTTCTGCACTGATCATATAATGTACTCATTTTTCCCTTACCCTAAATTATGCTTGTATTAATCAGGGTTCTTTGGTACCACAGAACTTGTGATTTAGAAATGTATCATTAATGATTTATTAAAACTTGACTTAGGATTCAGAAAGCAAAGTCAGCCTCAAGGAATAGAGATCAGACAGTGGTAGTATACACCTTTATTCCCAGATTTCACAATTAAGAGGTAGACAGATCTCTTTTATTTCAAGGCCATTATGGCCCACACAAGAGTGAAGAGTAATAGAGATCATGCCTTTGTTCCCAGCACCTGGGATAACACCACTTTAATCCCAGACAGGAACAGGGTCTCAGAGATGGCATTCATTCTCCAGACACATTGAAGATAGGAAGTCTCAGGATTTTCCAGCTACATTGAGGAGAGAGTCTGGCATTGTATTCTGAGGTTTGGTGGAGCCAAGATTGCCTTCCTGAGGTAATGGCTGGTTGCTTTCATATATATATATATTGGAATGATTAACAGACTGAAGTCCATTAATGGCTATTTGTGGGTTGAATGTTCAAGAATCTAGTAGTTCCTTAATCCTAGGAGGCTGTGTGTCCCAGCTGGTCTTCTGTATATGCTGGAATCCCAAAGAAGTGTCTCCAATGCCAGTGAAGGAATAGATGTCCTGACAAAGTAAGGGCAAACAGGCAAATAATTAATATTCCTTCCTTCTTCCATTGTCTTGATATAGATTTCCAGAAGGAAGTATGGCCCAGTTTAAAAGTATGCCTTCTAGTCTCAAAATATGGATTATAGGCACATGTCATCCCAACTAAAGATCCAGATCAAAAGCCTCTTTCTTTAGCAGACTTAGGATGTTTTTGTGGAGGAGTGACACAGACTTTCATCCCTGATTGGTATGTGACCTTTGTTACACTGCCTTGGCTAGGCTGCTGTAGTTTCCCATTAGTTTTAATCACAGTATCGAGTTATAACCTAAATCATCTCTTTCACTCCAGACATACTCCTTCTTACCTTCATTGTGGAGAGGCAATCCAATTTCCCTATGGTAGGTGGAACCTTTAAACCATACTAACAGTGTTATTCTTTTCTCAGCCTGTTGGTATAAGGATATTATTAGCCCAAAATGATGAGGGGGAAGTCTGAGTTTCCAGTTCAATTGTATATTTGCTTGTAGCTCCTGGTAGGAGAGCTTTCTCCTCTTGAACCAAAACTTCCAGCCAGCAGATCTTAGGATTTTAGAAAAGGAAGCAAAAATATTCTTAGTGGGTCACTACAGGTGATAGTGAGTGCAAATACTCTCTTTTCCACCCCTTGATTCCTGGACCCATAAATCCTGGCCATAGGAGAAATTGTACCATATATTGGACATTGATTCAGAGTATATACTGCTTTCTGGAGAACCCTACCCCCACCCTCCAAATTGCTGCCACTTTATTGGCATTATAACTGTGTCTTTAAAAGGCCCGTCTGTCTTTCTATCAGGCCTGTTGTTTCAGGATGGTGGGAAACATGGTAATTCCAGTGGATTCCATGATTATGGGCTCACTGTCTCACTTCTCATCTGTGAAGTGAGTTTACTGGTCAGAAGCAATTCTGTGTGGAATGCCTGGTGGATTATGCATTCTGTTAGTCCATGGATGGTGGTTTTGTCAGAAGTATTATGTGCAGGATACGCAATCCCATAACTAGAATAAGTATCTAGTCCTATGATGGACAAAGTGTTGTCATTTCCATGGGATAATTGTTTAATACAGTCAACCTGCAACTAGGCTTTTGGCTGGGCACCCCAGAAAATGGCGCTTTATCTGAGGGTCAGTGTTGTTCTCTACTCTTGGGCAATCTGGAACTCAGAAGCAGCTATAGCCAGGTCAGCCTTGGTAAGGGGAAGTCCATGTTCTTGAGCACATGCATAACTCATATATATGCCATCATGGACCCTTTGTTCATCAGCCCACTAGTCAATGTCAGGGAAAGAGGCTGACTATGTGCAGAGTAGTTTATTTTTATCTACTTGATTACTGATGATCTCCTCTGCTGAAGTCACCTTTGATGAGCATTTACATGGGACACAACCTTTGCTGACTTGGAGATATTTATCCACATAATTCTTCCTCAGATGTCTTTCTCACCAATTTTCCAATCATGTGATTTTCAAGTCCCTTACTATCTAGCCAGTCCATTGGCTTCAGCCCATGATTCAGTGAACAATTGTACATCCAGCCATCTTTACTTCCAAACAAACTGTATGACCATATGTACTGCTCAAATTTCTACACACTGTAAAGATTTCCCTTCATCAGTATCTTCCAGACTTATCCCAAAATGTGGTTATTATTATTTCCACTTCTGAATGGTGCCTATGTAATGTACAGAACTATTAGTAACCAGGCCCTACTTAGTCTTTTCTTCCTCAATCAAACAATCATAGAAAATGCCCCAAGAAAGAGGCTTGGCATCAACGGTAGTAATAACCATATGCATTTGGGCAATTTCTTCACATAGCTTGATAATGCCTTCAGGACATTCATGAGCCGAATTTCAATACACCACTTTCATTTGGTAATAGATTTCTTCTGTGCACAATCTAATTTATAACTTGATGGGTCCAGTAACACCTTGCTCATGATGGGCACTTCAGGTTGCATGGTAACTTAATAGCCCGATGTCAAATGTTCAGTTTCCACTAATTCCTAATAGTAGCCACAGAGCTGTCTTTCAAAGGGAGAATAGTTGTCTGCAGATGATGATGGGCCTTGCTCTAAAATCCCAAAGATCTATTCTGTGATTTACCTATAGAAGTTTGCCAAAGAATCCAAACAGCATCCCTATCTCCCACTGACACCTCAAGTACAATAGGGTCTGATGGATCCTATAGTCCAAGTGGTAGAACAACCTGCACAACAGCCTGAACCTGTTGAAGAGCCTCCTTCTGTTCCAGGCCCCACACGAAGCTACCAACTTTTTGAGTCAATTGGTATATGGGCCAGAGTAACACTCCCAAGTGGAGAATGTGTTGTTCCCAGAATCTAAGTAGTCTCACTAAACATTATGCCTAATTAGAAAGGAAGATATTAACTTTAACATAGTAAAACTATACATAGCCAAACAGTTACCAAGTAATAATTATAGGTATAATATCTAGTTTATGTGTGTTTGGCAAAATAAGAGAAAATATTGCATTATCTGTCTTATCTTTGTGAGTCCAAAATTTTGTATCTAATTTACCTGTTATTATAACTAAGGAAACCTATAACTATCTAGTCATCAGCTCCACCAAAAACCCCAGGAGTGAGAAATGTCATCTAACAAGAGGGATATCATGTTGCCTGGACAGTCACCCAAAATTTCTCTGTAACTTTGAGGCATCCAACTCAGGCCTACAGGATCTGCATCTGTCAGAATTTCCTGTGAAGCAGGGAAATCTGAGTGATTACCCTACTTTGACTTGGCAAAGATTGGCAGAGACATTTCTTGTATCCAGCTAGGCCAGTTTGAGCAGTATATTGTTAGCAGTTGAGGCAAGGACAATTTCCTTGCCCACAGGACTAGCTTATTCCATAAAGAATAAGTAAATTCCATATGGAGCTACTTTGGTTCCTGGCATCTTCTCTGAAGGTGCTGCCAGGAGCAGATTTGTCTTCCTCTCCTGAAAAGTTTTAGGTTATTAAACACATTAAATACCACATTTTGTTGGTCTTCGAAGTGTTTGAAGACCATCTGTTTAATACATCTGTGTATGACCTCGAAAACATACCTAACATGACTATAAGTTTTACTATTGTAGATAACTATTAATCTGTATTTCTTAAGTTTACATTTTAAATTATCTGCATCAACACAATATTTTAAATAACAAAATTAATTTTAAATTCATATAAATAAACCAAAATTCATACCAGTGCTAAATATTTAAGATTAATAGTTGTTTTTTGGATTAAAGTAGATTTTATAATCTACCTTTATATTCTTTTATGTCTATATCCCCCTTTTCTTTTTAGAATGAGATCCCTGAATATAATCTCCTTTTTTTCATCCCCTTTGTTTCTTGACCATCACCAACAATAACTTGTAATCAACTCCCTTAAATGATAATAAACCTCCATAACCCATGTTTTGGGAATGTTTGAAGTTTTATTTATTACTTCCTCTTAATTGGATGCACTGGTATTCTTTGAGGGAACCTTGAGAAAATAAGGATAATTTTTATATCTTGGCTGCAGTTATATGAGGCTGGATCACCTCAGTCATCAGGCTGTAAACTGTTCTGTATTCTCGATCACCCAGGCCATCATTTTTATTCGCGTTCAGTCACCTTTCTTTGCAAACATATAAACTTTTAAAGGTAACATAAATATCTGCTTTAGCACAAATATATATTGTGTATTTTACAAAAGTTACTAGAAGATGATTTTTTGTTATATGTTAGAGATGGTAAAATATATATCACATGTCCTGTAGTTCTTTTTTGTGTATAGCCAGGATTTTCAGGGAACTTCCTTGATCTAACCTTATATTCCTTAACATGTAATGAATCCATAGCCCTCTTTGCCTGAAAAAACAAAACCATAGCCTCTCCCCAAAAGTAACATATCTTTGGACTTAAATTTTGAAGTCAAGATGTTTTTAAACGTTTTGATTAGTTTAATCAAAAAATTTCCATAATCCAATATCTGTTAGCAGCCAAATATTAAAAAAACACAATAATACACAGGATATAGACTCTGTGTATTTTCCATCTTTGAATCATTATATTTCTCTTTTAAGGACTTTTTTATGTTAAAAGTGTATTTTTAATCTAATTTACTCTGTGCATGAACAAAATGTTTTGTGTAACTCAAACCATGGCATGTTTGCATTGGGTCCCTTCTTGTGGTTCCCTAAGAACCTAGTCATGATCGATGGATGTTTACCAATAGCTCTAGGAGCTATGTGTACTGTCCCAAATCTGGTAAGTTTCTGGGTCCACACTACAGATGAGTAGCATGTTACACACTGATCATAAACACTATTTAAGAGTTTGGTATTGGGGCCCCCTTAAAAAAGCTCGCTGATTTTGTTGCTAGCTTTGAGCGAGGAAGCTGTCTCTTAAAATAGTCAAGCCTCTGATGGCTACCAGTGAACAGAGACAACCTCAGAAAATGCAGCTACCAAGAAGCCTTGCTTGACTCTGTTCATGTGTATCTAGTATCCTTCTATCAGTTTTGTCAGGTTTTATGTGGAAACTTTGGCCAAATGTAATGCCATATATAGGTAGAGTTTCCTGTCCCACAGCTGCTCTGAAAGAAATACACTGAGACTTATATTAATTGAAAATACTCAGCCAGAAACTGAGGCTGATTACTGACCGGCTCTTAAATTTTAAGTTAACCCATTTATCTTATTTATATTCTGCTACCTGGTGCTACCAGTATAAGCATGGCATGTTCATCTCCTGCTCCCTCTGTGTCTGGCTGGTGACTCTTCATGACTCTATCCTAATTCACCCCAATATTCTCAGTTTGATTGTCTCACCTAACATTATCCTGCCTTGCTATTGGTCAAATAGCCTCTTTATCAGCTAATGAGAATAATACACATTCACAAAGTACATAATGATTATTGCTTCTGAGGAAAAACTAGAGAAAGCCTAAATGTAAAACTTTTCAGTATCTTATCAAGTTCCTTCATTAGGAGAACCTAGCCACCCCTTCATTCAAGAGGTTCTGGGTCTGAAGTCTATCTCAAGTCTGGGAATTGATTTACTAGCTGAGACTGCCTTTTTGCTATGATTTAATGCAGACTTTCTTACATTTGCTTGAGAAGTTTTCTGCTTATTCAGATCAAACAGAAATGCCATAGGCTTCATACCCATCTTATGCCTGGAAATCCCATGATTGATTAGCCAGGACCAAAGGTCATAAGAGTTATGTCATTATAAATCTCACCTTCCATGTTCTAAGCATCATGGGATAAGTCATTATGAACACTGTTTTGTCTGTGTTGCACATTATGGTCACAATGATCACTTTGCCTCTGGCTATTCAGTGCTTCAAGCTGGCTTCTACTACCTTCCAGTCCAATTAAAAACACTGCATTTAATCCATCCAGTTAAGTAGTAGCATCTCCAAACTTAAGGTTTGACACAAGGAAAAGATTGATGGAAAAAAACTTTTTTAAGTAATTTTTTTATTAAAATTAGAAACAAACTTGTTTTAGATGTCTATCCCAGTTCCTTCCCCCTCCTCTCCTACCTTTCCTGGCACAAAAGCCCTATACCATCTCCTTTCTACTCCCCAAGGAGGATGAGGCCTTCCAAGGGGGAATCTTCAATGTATGTCAAATCATTTGAATCAGGGCCTAGACCCTCCCCAGTGTGTTTAGGCTGAGAGAGCATCCCTCTATGTGGAATAGGATCCAAAATTCCATTGCTGTACTAGGGATAAATACTGATCCACTACCAGAGACCCCATATATTAACCAGACTTCCAAACTGACATCTTGATTTAGGGGGTCTGGAACAGTCTATTCTGGTTTCCTACTAATCAGTCTGGGGTCCATGAGCTCCCACTTGTTCAAGTCAATTGTTACTGTGGGTTCCTCCTGCCTAGTCTTTACACCTTTGCTTATCACTCCTCCCTCTCTGAAACTGGATTCTAGAGTTCATCTAATTGTTTACCTGTGGGTGTCTGCTTCTGCTTCCATCAGCTACTAGATGAAGGCTCTAGGGTGGCATATAAGGTAGTCATCAATCTCATTATCAGAGAAGGCTATTTAAGGTAGCCTCTGGACTATTGATTAGATTGTTAGGGTCAACCTTGTAGATATCTCAACATTTCCCTAGTGTCAGATTTCTCTTTAAAATTTTACGGGCTCCCTCTATTATGGTACCTCTTATGCTGGTACATATACCTCTTACCATTTTGAATTTTATAGGATTCATGAAGGATATGTCTTCTGGGCCTTATCATGTGGAAGATTAGGTTTCTTACACAGTGTACCCTCTCCAGCATTGCAATTTTCCTAAGCCAAATTTTCATACCAAGCCAAAGAATATTAGGCATCTCCAACTCCCTTTCAGTAGAACATCTTTTGGTGATCACTTCAGTCAAATACTGAAACAAGAATTTTACAACTTATTTTTTTTCTACCTGTGTGAGCTTCCATATTAAACAAAGAATCTGTACTCAGAGGACCCATATCAGTAATCTCATCTGTTCTAGTCTTATTTTCCTTCCACCATTCTCAGGATAGCCAAAACAAACCTGTACAATAAAGGAATTTCTGGAGGCCTCACCATCCCTGACTTCAAGCTCTATTGCAGAGCTATAGTCCTGAAACCAGCTTGGTATTCGCACAAAAATAGACAGGTAGACCAATGGAATATAGTTGAAAACCCCATACACCTACAAACACCTGATTTTTGACATTCTCTTACACTCTTACATACATTCCCACACATATTTCTCAGACTACATAGCTTCAATAGTATCCTCCCACACATCCATATTCCAAGTTACAGGATACCATTCTTTACCAATTAACACCTTTACTTTAACCTCTGACACTCTCTGAGGCTGAGACTTGAAATTTTGCTACAGTTCAGCCAACATTATAATGAGGACTGCAATTAGATATTCTGAGACTTGATCTCTGTGGCTGCTAGAGAGCAGATTTTCTTCCAGGGCACACTTGGAAATTTTGGACTGTTTATTTGCATCCGGAGCTGATTAACTTTATCACTAAATTCATTATCCTTTACTTTATTCTGATATTCTGAAGTTCATTAGTTTTATCATGGTGCCCCTTCCTCTCCTTTAGCAATTTAGAGATATGGACAGAAACCAACCAGCAGCAGCATTTTCCCTTTCCCACCAAAGTGTGAAAAATTTCATATGTAATGTCACTAAATCCATTGCTACTTACTATTAATTAATGAAGATAATCAAAGGCATTTATGGATTTAAGTTGGAATATAGGTCACTCCATGAGCTTTCAGTACTTTCTGAGCTCCCAGGAAAACGAGTGGAGAAACTTCAACTACAGTAGCTGAAGGTGGTGGCGAATTAAAAAGCCCCTTTCAGATACTTAAAAGATTCATGCTTATAATTCTGTCTCTTTAGAAGCACTCTCTTATTAAAATCTGTAGTCAGAATTCTCTAGAATCACAGAATTTATGGCATGACTCTCTCTCTGTCTCTCTGTCTCTATTTTTCTCTCTCTCCCTCCCTTTATATATGCATTTATTTGAATAACTCACAGGCTGCAGTCCAGCAATGACTAGTTGTGAATGGAAAGTCCAAAACTCTAGTATCTCATCATTGCCATGAGGCTGGATGTTTCATTTTGTCTACTGTTTACACAGGAATCCTGAAGAAGTTGGTTATAATACCATTGGAGGAATGGATATGCTGACAATGTGGTGACAAATAGGCAAAGAATACATTCTTATTTCTTCCATTGTCCTTATATAGGCTTCCAGCCAAAGTTGTTGCCCAGATTAAAGGTGTACCTTACACCCTCAATGTCTGATTAAAGACATGTGCCATCCCTCCTCAAGATCCAGATCAAATGCCTGTGTCTTCTTGCTTCAAGATCCTGATTAAAGCCATGTTGTCTTTCTTGCCTCAAGATCTGGATAACCAGTGGCCCCCCATTGCTGGAGTGTAGTTCATTACAGATATTGACAAATTGTCAACCAAGAATAGCCATCAAAGGTCACTAAGTGGACAGAAATGCTGCCATCTAACTAAGAGTGGTTACTTCCAATTTTAGGCCAAGGTCTTACACTTGTAAAAATGGGTATGTGAGGAAGAGTTAGTGAAGCCTAGATTTCAAAAACTATGTGACCTAGTAGGTCTTGGGGAGAAAGAAGACAAATGGGTGTTTTTAGTGAGTAATGTTCATGGCAGCTTATGACCACTCTTCTGTTTGCACAAATAGTCTTACCATCCAACTGACTTCATACAAAACCAAATAGAAAATACAAGACAATCAACTAGGAAATATCAACATACTGTGACTAATTTTAACTAGGCCAATGAGATTGAATAGTGGGAAAAGATTTTTACCCCAAGTCAGACAACCTGCACTCATTTTACTGTACTCACATGCTCAAAGGAAAAAATATACTCCCCAAAACATGTCTTCTGATCTCTACATGTATACTGTGGTACAAGTATGCCACCCTTCATGCTTGTCACAACTCATCACTGCACTGCATGCTGGAGAGATATCTTAGCTGACAGAGAGATTGCTGTGAAGGCATGAGTATCCAAGTGTCATCCCCAGAACCCAGGTAAAAAAGCTGGGCATGAGGATATATCCTTGCATTTATAGAGACAGAGAGGAAGAGACTAGAGAATCCCTGGGGGTCAGGAATCCCAATTAGGCAAAAGTTCAGTGAATGATTCTATCTACAAGAATAAGGTGGAAAGCAACTGGAGAAGACAGTTCACATATTTCTGTCTGCCACACGAACATGCATACAACTGTGTACACATGAACAGCCACCCATACAATTCCAAATATTGAAATATAATTGAATGAAAATTGAAAAGTATCTTCACAGTCACATCCTGTTGTAACCCAGGTTAGCCCCTAGAAAGAAATTTATTAGATGGAAATAAACATTGATATTCTCTCCAGCTAAAGCAAATTTCCCATAGAAAAATCTGCATCTGAAATTGTTCATTCCATAATCCATCCCTTTTTCACTTATGGTGGCTGAGACCAGAGACGAAATATGAAGTATATCCTTCACTGAATCTAAATCTGCCCTTCCCTTCCAGATAACTCCTCTCCCTCTTGTCATGCAGCTTTGTAGACTACATTCAATTTCCTAATACACTCTTCATTCTTTCCCATACTCCCCTTGCTGGCAATTTATATAATATATGTCAGGATAGCTATTTTTGCTGTCCTTGGTGTTCAGCACAGTTTCCCTCTCTCTTGTGCTGTTTAAGCAACATAGCTGACTTCTCTTATTAATGCACCTGTGCATGCCCTTTCAAATTCCTTTTCTCCTCAACTTATAAGTCATTAAGGCAATTGACTTTTTAAAAATTTTATTTTAGCTATAACATAAATTTGGCTACTTAAAAACCATAACTGCCTGAGTGGTTTTAAAGGAAGTTAGGTTATTTCAATAACACATGCCCTTGGGAGGAGATGGCATGAAATGGGTGTTGGGGAGTAGCTGCTGTTATGTAAGCAAACAGATCAGATTACACAACTTCAGGAGCCTCTCTTTCCCACATTCTGAAGGTAAAGAGTCATTGGACACAGAAGAAACACCTAAAGCAGAAGGCCTAGAGTATGCTTCCTGGGAACCCAGAAAACTGCAACAACAAAACCCTCATACTGTGCAAATGATTGCATGAGAAATGAATATCTCCATGTTGCTGCCTATAGCCTGAGAATTCCATTTCCTCTCAGATGACTGTACTCAAGTAATATCAGTACCTATAGTCAATGTTGAAAAGAATTTCAGCCACTATAGTAATCAGAAATATGTATCAGAAAAGTGTAAGTGAGCTACACTATAGTCAACTGATGGGGTATGTCCTTGTGTAATATGTTTCTCTTATGGGTTGAAGAATAAAACACTGATTGGCCAGTAGCCTGGCAGGCAATATTGGCAGGGCAACCAGACAAGGAGAATTCTAGGGAGAAGAGGCAGATAAAGGCATTGAGAAAGGTGCCAAATAGCAGCAGTAGGAGTATCATGCCAGGGCACTACCAGGTAAGCAAAGAGCATATGGAAATAATTAGATAAATAAAAATGGACCAATATTTAAGACAGAGATAGTCAGTAAGACACCTGAGCCATTGGCCAAACAGTTTATAGTTTATTATGTCTCTGTATTTATTTGGGGCTAAATGGTTTTTGGACTAGGTAGGAAAGAAACTCTGTCTAAAGTCAACGTGTCATTCCTGGGCATACATCTATATCCTACTACAGAGATACCAAGCTAGTCATGTTGATTGGTGGTCTGTTCTCAACAGCTAGCAAGTAGAATGAGAAAAGATATCTATCATCAGTATTCACAACATAGATCTTAAGCATGAGTGTTAAGCTTAGAAAACACACAATTCACTAAAGTTTCAGTGTGTTTGTCTCAGATGAATCTCTCACTTTAGTCTCCTTACAATAAGTATATGTAGGATTCTGGTAGCTCTCAAGTTGTATCTGTAAAGATTACCAAAAAACTACTGTTTTCTTTTTAGTATTGCCCAAATAGTAGATTTTATAATGTTTGTAAATTGTTACGAAGGATTTGTTGAAACTGATGGATGAGAAGGTTTTGTGAAATTAGAAGACAAAGGTGAGTTTGAGAATTTGAGAGAAGTACTGAATCAAGATTATGAGACATTCTGTTTTATTGGTAAGCACAGAGAGTTTAGAAAGATTCATGATATCTCTACAGATGGTTCATTGATTGCTATATTTAAAAAATATAGAATTACTTTTGGGGAAACTCACTAAGCATGTCTGTGATAGATTTTGTAGAATGAACTAATTAAAGAAATAAGGCCTGCCACTGGTTTTCAATGACAGCACAATCCCATGACCTGGGATTCCTTATTGCATGTAAAAGGAGAAAATGAAGGGACAGTGGACATTAAACTTTCTCAGCTTCCTGAATGTAGATGCAATGAAAGCATTCAAACATCCTACTACCATGACTGCACTCCTGAAATGGTCTGTATGCCTGGAAACTGAAAGCTAGAATGAAGGCAAATTAAACACTTTCTCCTTTAAGTTGATTCTGGTCAGGTAGTTTTTCACAACAATAAGAAAAAATAACCAACAAAGCAGCATCTGAAATTTCTGTTTCTATGATTGTCTGTACAGGTAGAATCCCAGGATAAAGGGCTCCTATTTTTGCCAGCATACCTTTAATTTCTATCCTTCTTCAATAATGTTCTGCAGTCATCATATTGAGGCAAGTTGGGGTCTAGCACTCAGAGATTGGAGTATAAAAAGGCAGTATTTTAAGGATATAGGAGAGAAGTCTTCACATGACATTTCAAATTGACTATGAAGAACTTAGTGAGATAAATAAAAATATAGTTTTGCTAATGACTAAATAATCTCTGTTATAAGTAGAAAATGTATCCAATGACTCATAAAGGAACAAAGAATCAAACTAAAAGGTCAGTGGAACAATTTAGGAGCTTGGATAAAGATAGTCTAAAGCAGATATTCACAGTAATAGAAAACAGAGCAAATAACACCAATTGATTGAAGCACAGTCTTACACAAAGAATAAACTTTTTTTGAAGACAGAAAACAGTGATAATTTGGGGGCGGCTATAAAGAATTTCTTGAAGTTGAATGTAGCTCAGATATTTGTTATGTGATTCCCATATGGGTCCTGTCACAACTTTAGCCTCCAAAATAAAACACAGAGATTCTGTTAGTATAACACTGTTGGCCAATGCCTAGGGCTTTTATTGACTAGCTTTGTCTTAATTATTAACCAATAACTATTAATATATGCATTTTTATGAGGTCTAATCTTGCAGAGAACACCAGACTCATGAGTCCTCTTCTCCCAGTATCACACGGTGACTCTCTACTATATTTCTACTCTACTCTCTACTATGTGTTTTATTCTTTAACTAATAAGTGAGACAAATACACAGAAGGATGTACCCAATCAGGGGATTGTGAATTATGCTTGTGGAATGATCAGCAAATTGCCATATTTATATCCAGAATTCAATTTAAACATGTGTACTATCTATCACATTGATTCTAAGATAAGTGACTACAGAAATCTAAAATTGTAAGGGTCTCTTCAAAGAAAAAAAATTTTGATTTTATGAATTCTTTTCCCCCCTTTTTAATTTTCATTTTTTTTAAATTTTAATTAGAAACAAGATTGTTTTACATGTCAATCCAGTTTTCTCTCCCTCCTCTGCTCCCCTACCAAGCCCCTCAACTAAAACCCTACCTATCACGTAACTTTTCTGCTTCCCAGGGAGGGTGAGGCCTATGATAGGGGGGTCATCAGAGACTGTCATATCCTTTGGGATATGGCCTAGGTCCACCTCTGTGTGTCTTGGCTCAGGGAGTATCCCTCTACATGGAATGGCTTCCCAAAGTCCACATCTATGCTGGGGATAAGTACTGATCTACTACAGAAGGCCACATAGATTACCAACGTCACCTCACTGACACCCGAGTTCCTGGGTTAGGGATCAGTCCCATGCAGATTTCCCAGCTATCAGTCTGGGGACCAAGAGCTCTCCGATGTTCAGGTCAGCTGTTTCTGTGGGTTTCACCAGCCTGGTCTGGACCCCTTTGCTCTTCACTCCTCCTTCTCTGCATCTGGATTCCATTTCAGTTCAGTGGTTAGTTGTGGGTGTCTACTTCCACTAGCTGCTGGATGAGGGCTATCAGGTAGCATATAAGTCAGTCATCAATCTCATTATCAGGGGAGGACATTTAAGGTACCCTCTCCTCTGTTGCTTGGATTGTTAGCTGGTGTCATCTTTGTAGATCTCCAGACATTTCCCTAGTGCATGATTTCTCTGTAAACCTAAAATATTTCCCTCTATTATGGTATCTCCATTCTTGTTATCTTCTATTCTTTGCCTGACTCAGGCTTTCTACTGCCACATGTCCTCTGCATCCCTCTTCTTCTCGCCTTCTCATTCTCCTAGCTCCCTCCCCCTTCCCCCATGTTCCCAATTAGCTCAGGAGATCTTGTCTCTTTCCCCTTCTCCAGGGAACCATGTATGTATCTCTTAGGGCCCTTCTTGTTTACTAGCTTCTCTGGCAGTGTGCATTGTAGACAGGTAATCCTTTACTCCATATCTAAAATACATATGAGTATGTACATACCATGTTTGTCTTTTTGTGCCTGATAACTCAAGAAGCTAGTCTTCAAAATACCAAACAATCCATTGAAAAAGTGGGGTATAGAACTAAATAGTCAATTCTCAGTAGAGGAATCTAAAATGGCTGAAAGACACAAAAGAAAGTGTTCAACATCCTTAGCCACCAGGGAAATGCAAATCAAAACTACTCTGCGATGCCATTTTACCCCTCTCAGAATGGGTAAATTCAAAAACACCAATGACAGTTCAAGCTGGAGAGGATCAGGAGGGAGTGGCAACTTGTACAGCCACTTTGGAAATCAGTATGGTGACTCCTAAGGAAAATGGGAATCAGTATACTTCAAGATCCAGCAATTCCTCTCTTGGGCATAACACCAAAACATTCATATATCAAGGACATATGGTCAACCATGTTCATAGCAGTGTTGTTTTTAATAGCCAGAACCTGGAAACAATCTATATGCCCCTCAACTGAAGAATGGATAGAGAACATGTGGTACATTTACACAATGGAGTACTATTCAGCAGAAAAAAAATGGAATCTTGTATTTCACATGTAAATGGATGGTACTAGAAGAAACCATTCTGAGTGAGGTATCCGAGTCACAAAAAGATAGTATTAATTCTTGTGTGTGCATTTGTATATGTGTTTATGTATCTTGTGCTCTATAGTCAGGTTGCCAACGTATAGCAAGTGCATGTAAACATGTACATCTGGAGGATAGAGGTCAAGCTAAAGTATCTCTTTCTATTCATTTCTTTTTTATTTGTTTGTTTGTGTTTTGAGGCAGGTTTTCTTCCACATCTGAAACTCAGCAATTAGGCTAGGCTAGGCAGGCAGAGAGCTCTGGGATCCGTCTTTGCCTTTGCAGCACTGGGATTCCAAGTGTGTATCTGCTGGCCTGGTTTTTTATGTGGATTCTCGGCATTGAACTCTTGTTCTGATGCTTTCACAGCAAAGCATCTGATTAAGCCATAGTCCTGCTCTAGGGCTATGAATTCTTTTTCTACATTTTGTTCCATTGTCACTTAACACTTTCTGGATCTTGATACTCACTAATTTGAACTCATAAATCTTCATTAATTATGGAATTTTAGTAGCTCATGAATATTTATCAGTATATTTAGAAAAAAATATTTCTATGTTATGACAGAATCCAAGTCACAATTTCCTGATAAATAAGATAAAAATTCTAGAGCTTCACTCTCAAAAAACCAGCTTTTAAAAGATATTTGTAAGAGTTAACATTTGTTGGCAAGCACCTTGGACCAAGATTTATCGAAAGATATTCCCTTGAATGATTTTTGAGAGCATTTCCAGGAAGGATTAACTGAGAGGAGAAGATACTCCAGCACAGTGATACACTTGCCGCTCCAATGTGAAGAAGCCTGAGAGAAAGGCCTTCACTTCTTGCTGATGGAAGCATCTATTTTGCTGTTGCTGCTGGTGGTCCTGAAATGTTGCTGCTATCTTTTGCTGCAATCAAAAGCCATCTTGTTCAGCCCTCCAAATCAGACTGAAGACTACTATCTCTCCAGGAATGTCCCAGGATTTTTACACGAGGCTGACACTTGTCTTAGTTAGAATTGCTACTGATAAGTTGTCATGACCAAAAGGAAATAAGAGAGTAAATGTCTCATTTAACTTACACATCCACATCACAGTTCATTAGTGAAGGAAGTTATGACAGGAACACTAAACAGGACAGGGACCTGGAGGTAGGAACTGATTCAGAATCTGTGGAGCCAGGCTGTTTGCTTACTGGCTTCCTCCATTGGCTTTATCAGCCTGCATTCTTATAAAACACAAGGTCCTACAGCCCAGGGTAACATCACCCACAGTGGACTCAGCCCTCTAACATCAAAACACTTAGAAAACTTCCAACAGGCAGACCAACAGATCTTATGAAGCCATTTTCTTATTTGGGGTTTCCTCCTCTGAAACCTGCTCTAGTTTATATTACTCTTGTTGGAATAAAACCAGCCATCAGAGTTCTGATGAAGCATCTAATCTAATATACTGAGCAGCTACTGGATTCTCAGAGTCTATAGCAATAGCAGATAGCAATTGTTGAATTACCTAGAATACAACATATAAGCCAATCTCCTAAATAACTTTGTAATATACATTCATTGCTCTGACTCTTTTGCTTTAGAGAACTCTAATATTATACAATAAATTCTGAATATATAAATTAAATTATTTTCATTATTTTATATGTACAAACATTTTGTCTACATGTATGTCTCTGCCCCACTTCAGTGTTTGGTTCTCACAGAAGTTAAAAGAGGGTCCCAGATGTCCTAGAATGTGAGTTATAAACAGGTGGTTCTGACTTGCCCTGTGGATAGTGTCAATTGAGCCACTCTCCTCTAGACAAGCACCCAGTACTCTTAATTACTAAGCCATCTCTCCAGCCATCTCAGAATGTATTCCAATCAGTGGGTGGATTGTCTCTATGCACTGGGTCAAATAAGTCTCTTCTTAAGGATTTCATAGTAGAATAAAGAATAAGAGGTCTTGTCCTTGATATGGAAGTTTGTTGTTGATAGGACTTCAATATATTCTACCTGACAGAGAAAATTATAGCTAGAGCTTCTAAAGACTAAGCCTTCTTACCTTTTGATGGCTTCAGACTATATTGATCAATTGGTCAATACTGAATCATATTAAGAAACAATAGATGTCTAATAAATAACAACTCTGTGTATTACTATGAGGTTCTCTCTTCAGATAATTAGATCCTGTTTATTCTGATCTAAAAGTAGTTTAATTTATTGAGGGATTAAGATTTTAAATAAACTGCTAACAGTTAGTAAAACTGCATGTGGAGTAAATAGAATGCTGGTGTGTAATGTTAAGGAATATATTTTGCCTTGGCACATTGCTGTTACTTATTTGGTCTGTGGCTCCTGTGATATAAACTTCCCCATGCTTACCCCATCTGTTACATACATCCCCTTAAAGTTTGAAACATATTAGCAAGAAGCTCCAAAACAGGAAGTTAAATGACTCAAAATAGCTTCAGGAAGTCCCTGAAACTGACCAGATTTAGTAGGCCAGATCTTGTGATAAGCAAGGATAAGTTGTGACAGAAACCTAGTTTCCTCCACAGACAGAAGAACAGCAAGCTGCAAAAGCAGAAGCTAGCTAACATTACTAGAAGTTGTTTTGACCAACTGGGGCACCTGGAAAAGATGCTCTCCAATATGTTCTACAGCCTTCAGGCTGTGCATTGTTCTCCTGCTTCTCAGGTTTTGTGAGCTCTCACTCATGATTGGAGGAGCATTGCTGATGCAATTGCTTTTGAATGATTACTGCTTGATCTCACCCATACTTCTGTAAGTAACTTCAGTAAAACTCACTTGTTCACTAATTTGGACTTTTGTGGTATCTGTTGAAAGGAGACGTGTTGGCTCAGAATCCTCAAGTCCAACTTCCCAGCATAAAAGAGATTTATTTGCCCAAAAGGGACAGAGTGAAAAAAACAGTAGAATCCTGAAATTTGCAGGAAAATGGATAGAACTAGAAGAAACCTTTCTGAGTGAGGTAACCAAATCACAAAAGGACAAACATGGGTATGTACTCACTCATATGCGGATTTTAGACATAGAGTAAAGGATTACCAGCCTACAATCCACACTGCAAGAGAAGCAAGTAAACAAAGAGGACACTAAGAGAGACATACATGGTCCCCTGGAGAAGGGGAAAAGGTAAAGTTCCCCTGAGCAAATCGGGAGCATGGGAAGAGGGAGGAGGGAGCTAGGAGAATGAGAAGGGGAGAAGAGGAGGGACATAGAGGACATGAGGCAGCAGAAAGGCTGAGTCAGGCAAAAAATAGAAGATAACAAGAATTGAGATAGCATAATAGAGGGAAATATTATAGGTTTACAGAGAAATCATGCACTAGGGAAATATCTGGAGATCTACAAAGGTGGCACCAGCTAACAATCCAAGCAACCGAGGAGAGGCTACCTTAAATGCCCTCCCCTGATAATGAGATTGATGCTGACTTATATGCTACCTGATAGCCCTCATCCAGCAGCTAGTGGAAGTAGACACCCACAACTAACCACTGAAATGAACCTGAATCCAGATGCAGAGAAGGAGGAGTGAAGAGCAAAGGGGTCCAGACCAGGCTGGTGAAACCCACAGAAACAGCTGACCTGAACATCGGGGAGCTCTTGGTCCCCAGACTGAAAGCTGATATACCAGCATAGGACTGATCCAGACCCCAGGAACATGGAAAACTACGGGACCTCCTATAGTAGTTCAGTAGTTATCACTAGCATAGGTGTGGACTTTGGGACCCCATTCCACATACAGGGATGCTCCCTGAACCAAGACACATGGGAGTGGTCATAGGCCCTATGCCAAAGGATATGATAGAAACTGATGAAACCCTATGGAATGTATCACCATCCAGAGGGATCAAAAAGGATATGTGATAGGTAGGATTTTAGATGGGGGGTGGCAGGGGAGGAGAGGAGGGATAAGGGAACTGGGATTGTAAAACAATCTTGTTTCTAATTCAAATAAAAACATCTGGAAAAAAGAAATAGAAGATGAAGGAGAAGTAGGAGGGAACAAGGGGAAGGGGATAGAGACATTTTTGTCTTGGAGAGACAGAGGACTGCCTCTAGATAGAGAAGAGACTGATGTCTCCCATAGGCAAATGGTGGTTTATAAAGGTAAACTGGAAAAGTCCGTGGTAGGATGAAGTATTAAATTGAATTGGGCATATTAATTAGGCGAGTCAAGAAGGGCTTTTGATTGCAGAATTTCAATACTTTGAAAACTAGACCTTGGTATTCAACCTTAGGAGAAGAATGTGACCAAATAAGGTATTCGATCTTAGTGGCTATGTTTAGGAATGTAATCTACAGATATTTTGTAAGTAAAGGGACCTGGGAGGGAAGGACAAAGCCTGCTAGAGCTTGCCAGAGTTCCTTAATCTGCACTTTGGTCTATATTAATCTCTGATAATGGGATGAGTAGATAAGTTTGTTGTTTCTTCCCAGGAAAAATTTTGTCACACAATATTACCATGATGGGTCAAAACCTATGAAGTAAAATAACTGACATTTAATTTATATTTTTGTATCTCGTAGTCTTGTATTAGAAAGCCCACACAAAAATTGAGGGGAAAAAGTAATACTGGAGACATGGACTGTTTATTGTACTAAACATGGACAAATGGATTTTAAGTATTTTAAAGAATTTGGAAATTTTTGCATAAATGCCCTACAGGAAAACCTAGAATACTGTCAGCACAGTTGAGAGAGCAGTTCTGCTTGAAGCTCACAATAACAGAATGACAACAGAAGTGTGTCAGTAAAGTCCATAATTGTGAGTTTTCACATGGAAATGACTCTACTATATACTAGAATGGAAATCATTGATGTTAGGTTCTAAAAAAAGAACTTGGTAGGCTTTTTGATAAGTCCTAAATATTTTTGTAGTTTTTTTTTAAAAATATTTATTTATTTTAGTATACCTGTAGGAGGAAGTGCTTGCTTCATAGCATGCCTGTGGAAGTCAAAGTACATATTGGAGGTGTGTTATAGCATTTCTCCAGTTTAACTATGTGGATTCCAGTCACTGAATTTAGTCTTCAGATTTGGGGGCAAGAACTTTTACTTACATAGGTTTTTGTTTTTTATTGTTAACCAAGTCAAAGTAGAATCAACTGGGAAGAGTGTACCTCAGTTGAAATATTACCTCAATATGATTGGGATGTGAGCTTGTCTCTTAGTGGTTTTCTTTGTTGATGATTGATGTGGCACTAACTACCCACTTCAGGCTGCACCTTCCACAAACAGGTGAGTCTGGACTGTGAATACACACTTAGCTAAGCATGAGTCAGTGGGAAATCCAGTTAGGAATGTTTTCCCATGGTTCCTGCTTCACTTCCTGCCTAGAGTTCTTGCCCTGACTCAGTGATGAATTACAACCTGAAAATATAACCTAAAATAATCTCATTTCTTTCACAAAGTTTGTTGTGGTCAGAGTGTTTTATCACAGCAACAAGAAACTAACAGGACATCCAGTGAGTCATTTGGCCTGCACTCACAGCCTTAGTCTCTGTGGGAACCTACATTTAAAGTTGACAGTCAGTCTAGTGCAGACCGTTATGGTGATAGCTGGTTATTTTGGTAAATTTTAATGATAATCAAAAGCAAATGGCACAGCATAAAGGCTTGAAGTTCTTGTAGTTGGGATAGAAAATCATGTGTAATGTTGTGGCTAAATTATTTTCTAGTGAAGTTGGGGCCATTAAAATAAAGTCAAATACTTTATTTTTAAGACAAAAAGAAAGACTCCAAATGGCACCTCAGAAATTGCCATCCTTCACAGACACAGGGGTACAAATATTTTTACTCATTTGAAACACCTTGCTTTGAGAAGAGGTAGAGATTACTGCCTTTATATAGGGTTGTCTATGAGATAGACATGCCTTTCTTAGCACTGAGTTGGAATGTTAGCATTTAAGATGTGTTTGGGATTCAGATTTACAAGGGGTTGAACTTCTGCTGCTTGATCTTGATTGTGTTCTGAATTAGACTAAGAAATACCTATGGTGTAAAATGCATCTTTGAGTGTGTAGATAAGAATAGTTAGATCATGAGGCCTCTGAATTAATGAACCATTTAATGCATGCAGGATTCAACATTTGAATATACCAATTTGAAGTAATGGGACTGTGGATGATGGAGCTTGGTTGGAGGAAATATTCACTGTGATCTAGTCCTTGGAGGTATATCTTGCCCCAGCTATTTTACTCTTTCCTCATTGTACTGCTACATAAAAGGAGCTGTTCATCTATATCATACCCACCAAGATAGAATGAAACCTCTGAATTTATGTGCTAAAATAAATACATAATTTGTTTGTGTGAGATATATGGTCCTAGAAACACAACAGTACCTAATGTCTTGAAATTTCTAAGAATTAAGTCTGTCCTGGTAGTGGTAGAAAGGAGAAGATATACCATTTACAGCTGAAGATATAACTTGTTTTCTAACACACACTTTCTTCTGAATCCTGTACTAAATATTCTTATATTTCAAATTAGATTTTTATCCAAACTTTTCCAAGGAAATATTGCCATTGAGCTGCATCCCAGCCTTTAAAATATAGGACACACCTGATGAAGAATCATTAGCAGTTGAAAATTTCATGTAGGCAAAAAATATGAATTGTTGTATTTTAAAAATTTCTTCTCTTTTTTTCTGGCATCTAAAAGGCACTCATTTTTATCATGAGATGAATAAATATTCGAGATGCACAACTTTCTGTGCTTTTGTAGTAAGATATCTGAGCACCCATTTGTAAAAAAATGCTAGTCTCAGGCAAGATTCTGAGCATTATAAGATAACTTATTCCAGGTTTCTGACCTCAAAACAGTAGAGGAAATAAACAAATAACAATTGAAATCCCTTGAGAAAAGGTATAACTATGTGTAACATGAATACGTATAAGAATACCCAGACTGAATATGAATTACACAAAAGAATTTAGAGAACATACAAAATATTTATAATGATATATGAGTCAATTATGTCACCAAGCATAGATGAGTAAAGACAACCTATCCTCAGAGATTTGAGTCTAAAGAGATGCAGATGTTGTCTATTGCCTCTCTTTGTCCCTCTTCCTATGAATAAACACTAGATTTCCTACATTCCCATCAGCTCCCATGGAATCTATTCCTCTAACTGTGCCAAAATAACTCATGGATGAGATATTTCCAAGTGTTTAATTGGAAGTCTTGCCCCTTCTCACCTTCATTACATAGACTATGGGATAATTATTCAGAGCCCACTCAAGGAATATATTTCTAAATCAAATTATTCTTAATGTAGCAAAAGGTTTTTAAAAGCATGAATAAATATCCCAATTGAGAAGCATAAACCAATTAAGTTCCTATTTATCTTTGTTTTGCAACTAGGCACTGACTTCTTCTCAGCATGAGCTTGAACACTTGGTGCAGAGAACAGGGGATGCTGCCTGTGAGAAACAAAAGTGTAGGGTACCAGATCATCTTCCAGTGCTTAGCAGTAAAAGGTAGACTCACTGATTCATCAAGTGGTGCTTTGGTGTAAACATTACTTTGGACTGCTGTGTGTTCCCTTTGTGAGATGAGTAGATTCATATGTCCTGTCTCTCTAGGAAACAGTTTCATACAACAGTCAGAGAATCACATTTTATCTACAAGGGTTTTCCATCATCATGTGATCTCTAGGAACATATTGTTTTATTCCAAAACTTATAGTTATTTATTTTAAATGATCAAACAACAAAATAGGACACGACATGCAAATTTGAGCTGGGACTCAGTTTTCCACTTAATGTGTTTTGACATTTACATTCTATTGTTTTACTCCTACTTTTGCTGAACCATTCTTCTTGCCAACTTGTCCCAGTTCTGCGTTTGTAAGGATAAGTCTTTACTCCATCCCCCAAACACCGCCACCATGTGTGTGCTTTCTGCCAGCCACCCAAGTTCTGCGCACCACGTTAGGACCCCAAATAATAGACAGAGACTAATATTATTTTACAATGCTGCTGGCCAAATGACTAGGATTTTTTAAATATGCTGGCTCAGTTTTAATTATCATCCATAATCATAAGACTTTTTGGATGCCAACGGTAGGCATCTACTGTTGCCAGATTACATGGCAGCTCCAGAACAGAGAGCAGGAGGAAGAGAGAGAGATTGCCTGCTTATATTCTGAGTCTGCTTGCTATGTTACTCCCAAGACTTCTTTACTACATTTCTCAGAATCCTCCTTGACTTCTAGTCCCACCTACTTTCCTTTCCAATTGGCCAACAGTACTTTTATTTATCAACCAATAAGACAAACACATACACAGAATCACTTTCCCCATTACAGGTTCATGTTTCTCTTTCCACTTGAGACCCATGAGTTTCATCAGAGTTGCTTATAGGATAACGGGTAAGTGGTATTTTACTTACAGGGACATGAACACCCCATCAGTGGCTACAGGACTGAAGAAAATGCTTGTCTTTCTTCCAACAAACAGTAACTGCAAATAAATTTTCTGAGTCACAATAGGCCTGTGAGCCCCTTCCTTCTGTGGCAGGATATTGATGAGCCCAATCTCACAAGTCTTGTGAAGGGACTTCCAGAGTTTATCAGCCATGTCATCCCCATGAAGACATCTTGAAGCCTTTCCAAACAACGGGTATGCACTCCCCTATGTTAGAACATAGGCCTGCACACTTAAGCCATATCCAACTACCAAATGATGCATGCCTCTCAGAAGCTCTCCCCAGAACAGAGGATTAGCAAGCAGTCTCAACAGTAACTTCCCAGCTCTCAATTTGTGGTACTTGTCTCCTCCATGCTCCTTGTCATCTGTATACCCTATGTTGTACTACATCATGTGATATGAAACTTCTGTTCATGGGAAGAAGTTATAAAAGGTCAAATTTTGCCTTTGTTCCCAGGATTTCTTCAAGACAACTCTGGCATGCTGCTTGAGAGATTCTCCTAAAGGCATGTTCCACTGACCTCCCATTACCATTCCTGTTATGGCAGCTATCCTCTTTGTCACACTTTGTCTTCTCTACCTCTCTTTGATTTTATAACTTCAGGAAACAGGCCTTAAAGGCAATCCCTCTAGTACCCCATCTTTTCTAGATTGCCATGTATTGTGTTGTTCATGTCTAATGATTTCCCTTCCTACCCTGAAGCTCAAACATGGCCTTGAGGCCTTTTATTCTAATATACCTCATGGAAGGTGTACTAGAAGGTATATGTGTTGCCCTATTCTTTGGACTGACAACTACAGTTAACCTCTTCATATGTTAGTACCACCTACATGTAGTAGATGCCAGAAATACTGGCATGAACACTGCTGAGTGGAAGTATGTATAATTATGCTGCATAGAACATGGTCTGTGATCCCTCCTTGTTCGTCAATAGTTGTAAATTGACAATAATGACAGATGTATTTTAAAGAGTTTTGATGAGTTAATAACAATGAGCTCAAAGCATTTTCCAGTACCTTATAGGCACTAGAAGTTTATAAATACAAAGCACATTCTAGAATATAACACTAATTATATCTCTAATTTCCAGAATTGACAACATTTTGATTCAGTTTTATAATGATATTATAAAGTGCTTCTTTGTATATAAATGTCAGAGTAGCTTTAAGTTCAATGTAGTTTTTTTCACAGAATAACTTAGGAAAATTTCTGACCAGCTTTCTTAAAGTTGACTGGCATTTAGTTGATGCTGTGGTATTCACCTTGACAGATAGGACAATATTTAATTATGGTATTAGTTGATTTGTATAAGTTAAAAGGAAGAAATAAAAGAAGAAACGGATGGATGAAAGAAGTAAGTAATGAAAGGAGTAAGAGCCAATATCTAGAAAACAGCAGACATTTCTGCATAGAAGTCACACTTCCAAATATAAGGCAGTACATGTGTTCAGAACCCATGTTCAGGACAGGAGCATCAAAAGCAGGACTTTGCAATGCCACCACCACAAGTGCTCATGACAGATACCCAAAGACCTTAATAAAGAAACCTGCAGTAATTTATGTTAAAAAATGAATAAAGGAAAAACAGAATGCCTTATCTGTTTCAGATTTCTTAGCTCTGAGGTCTAAAATTGCCCTAGTCACTCTTCCAATCCAGTGTAGAGACACCATGGCGAAGGCAATTCTAATAAAAGACAGAATGAATAAGGATTTGTTTAATGTTTCAGGGATCTTGTCCATTATCATCATGACAGAGATCATGGTGCCAGGCATTGCAGGCATGGTGCTAGAGAGAGAGTTGTAAGCTACATCATAATCTTCAAGAAAAAGGAAATGGAGGCTAGCTTAAAGACCTTCTCCAGTGATACATTTCTTCCCAAAGGCCACACATCCTAATCCTTTTATTTTATCCTATACTTCCATTCTCTAGTTTCTAAGTATTCAAATATATGAGTATATGGACTACCTTATTCAAATCCCCACAGTCATAAAATCAGAGAAAAATGGTACTAGGAGTTAGGGTGGACCCTAAAGAGACCAGTTGTGGTTGAAGTTCCAGGCCTAAGTCATATTCCCATGGGGTTGCTTTTTTCCTATAAACTTTTCACTATGTTTTCTCTAGTCTTCAAGTGCCTAATTGGCATATATAGATTTCATAGCAGGCAGGCCATTCTAGGGTCCTATGATCTGTGGAAGAAAAGCCATATTGACAGTAAAAGTCTCTAATATGGCCATGTACACAGGTTTTCTTTTGCTCAGTAAAGATAGTAAATCAGAACTGATGATGTGCCATGTAAACCTCAGGGAGATTACACTGCTGTTGAAAATTTACTGAACTGAAGGATGAAGCAATGCTTCTGCCCATTATTTGCACATTCAGATTGCTTGTATGGACTCTGAACACAAGATGGCTCTTGGAAGATGAGAGGGGTATATTATAAACATAGCAAGTGATGGTTATAATTATAGCTTCATGATTGCTGTGGGCTGATTTCTCCCTGAACAGGAATATAGCCTGTGACCATGAAATGGCAGTCCATCAGATGAATCCTTACTTCTGAAAATCTTCCAGTAAAAAAGTAACAAAACAAGTTGTAATTCATGTGGGAGAATATTTTAACAGTTTCTCCATATTGTTAATTGGTTCACTTTCTGTCTTTGCATGATCTAATGGATCTTGATCATCACTTATTCTGTATTTGTGCACTGAACCCTCAAGTTCATATATTGAATCTTCATCTCTAATGTGAGGATATAAGAAGTGAGACCTTTGAGCCTGCTTTCATAAATGCAACCAATGTCCATATAAGAGAAATGATATATGGAATAAGCACTACTTAGTCTACGAGGAGAAAATAAAGATGTACCCTCTGTGGAGTGTGAAGTGGTATCTCAGTAGATATTGAACTTAGTTTGGATGTTTCAACTTGCAAAACTGCGAGCAAAAACTTTTTTTCTTTATAGAACACTGAGCCAAAAAATTTGTTGATATAGCACCTGGAAACACAATGGCACATATCTGAAAGCCACCAGGGCACTCAAGTAAGCTGCAATCTCACTCTAGTGACACTGTCTAGTTACTATGATCTAATGAGTAGGATAACATAATAAAGACTTGGAAATACCTATTATGACTCACAAACACCAGAAAGAGGAAGTAAACAAATAGTCATTTGAGAGTTTGCACCCAGTTGATTATCAGGTGTTCAGTGGGTTATGACATGTTGAAACAGGAGCTTAACAGTGAAAGACACCAATTTCCAGCTTATATTTGCCACAGTGAAGGAACTGGTCCAATTTTGATAAGTCATATTAAACATATTTAGTTAAACATTCCTTCTGTCTAATAAACTGAAAGTCCTCAAGACTAGGATGCAAATCTTGCAAAAGGGAGATTTTCAAAAAGAGTTTTAGTTAGTATTAAACTTACTGGGCTACTCAATCTCCAAAGTCAACAAACATGGATCTAGCATATTGTGATATGCTACATATTAAAATTGCCCATTGAATAAGCAATGTCTACACAACAAGTGACACTGAATTCTCAGATATCATGTCAGCTAATTGAGATGTTTCATTGTGGAAATCCTCTAAGGTGGTTTAGCTGACCTGGCCTCTGAAAAAAAATTGGAAGTAAGTTAGCTGACATGACTCTATGATGATATAGTCATGTGTTTTTCTTCTTAACTGGAAACAAAACTTTTGATGGAATAGAATCTCTCTCTCTCTCTCTCTCTCTCTCTCTCTCTCTCTCTCTCTCTCTCTCTCTCTCCTCTCTCTCTCTCTCTCTCTCTCTCTCTCTGTGTGTGTGTGTGTGTGTGTGTGTGTGTAAACATGGGTAAATATAAATGGATGTGGTTGCTATGTATATATGTACAGGGCAGGGCATAATTTTGTGATGTTGTCCTTTTGTAAAGACACATAGATTTTGGTTTGTTTGTGTAGGGTCTCTCATTGGCTTCGGACTCACTGATGAAGTAAGACTGCCTAGCAGTGACCTCCAGAGATCAGCCTGTCTCTGCATCATTCATGCTGAGATTGCCATAGTACCACCATGGTTGACTTATTTGTGAATTCTGGGGTAGTGCACAGATTTCTGTGGTTGTATAGAAAGATTTGAGTCTTAACAAAGGAATTCTAATTCTGAAAATAATCAGATAAATGGTCAGAAACAAGCAGAGCAGGTAGATTCCTGCTGGTCCCTGCTGTCATGAAATAGCACAGCTCAAAACTTCAGTTTGGCTACATGTCCTTTACTTATTCACAAAATTTTCAGAAAGCTGTACCTCCTAGCCTACAGATATATGGGTTAACAGTGTACATCTAATGTATCAAAATAAATGCTTTTGCATAAAGACTCAGAAAATGAACCAGGAGACCTGAGCACCAATATTCATTTGTATGTTTATATGGCTTTGTGACTGCTGAGGTAATGGTCAATGGAGTAGTAAATTATTTTGGGGTCCTCCTTTACCTCCTTCTTGGGTAAGTGGTATCTATTAGCTGTTCTATGTTACACTTTCAGAGACAAATGTTCATGGGAAAGGTACTTTGCTACTTTAACTTAGGTATATCAAAAATCAGGAGTGGGCACAAAAGGAAAATTATCAAAGTAATATTATTGTTCAAATTCATTGATATCTATAAAGGGTGAGTTTTGCCCATGTATACAATGTTTATCATAGAGTTATAAACCAGGCTGGGAAGAAGTTGTAGGATTTTGGTCCTGAGGAGATAGTATTGGCAGAGTTGCTCATGTCTCAAGGATGGACTCAGCACAGCAGGCATTTATGAAAATTAAGATTTGGTCAATCTGTATATTAAGTTGTTAGCATCTGATAGATATCCCTGTTTTCTAAATCTTCCCAAAGAGAAATACAGACCAATATCTCTCATGAACTTTGATGCAAAAATACTAATAAAATACTGCCAAACTGAATCCAAGAACATATCAGAAAAATCATCCACCATGATCAAGTAGGCTTCTTCCCCAAGATGCAGGGTAGGTTCAACATTCAAAAATCTATCAATATAATCAATCATATAAACCAACTGAAGAAAAACAAAACACCACGTGATCATCTCACTAGATGATGAAAAAGCCTTTGACAAAATGCAACACCCCTCATGATAAAGGTACTGGAGAAATCAGGAATAACAGGAACATACCTGAAAATAATGAAAACAATATACAGTAATCCAACAGCAAACATCAAAATGAATGGAGAGAAAAGTAAAGTTATTCCTCTAAAATCAGGAACAAGACAGGCTGTCCACTATCTTCATATTTCTTCAATATTGTTCTTGAAGTTCTAAGTAGAGCAATAAGACAACAAAAGGAGATCAAGTTGATAAAAATTTTAAAGGAAGAAATCAAGCTTTCACTGTTTGCAGATGATATCATAGTCTACATAAGTGACCCAAAAACTCTTCTAGTGAACTCCTAAAGGTGATAAACACCTTCAGCAAAGTGGCAGGATACAAGATTAACTCAAAAAAAATCAGAAGACCTATGGATGATAACTGTGCTGAGGAAGAAATCAGAGAAATATCACCCTTGACAATTGCCACAAACAAATTAAATACCTTGGGGTAATCCTAACCAAAAAAGTGAAAGTCCAGTATCATAAGAATTTTGAGTATTTAAAGAAAGAAATTAAAGAAGATACCAGAAAATGGAAGGATCTCCCATGTTCTTCGATAGGTAGGAAAAAAAATGCAATGTTGCCAAAGCAATCTACAGATTCAATGAAATCCCCATCAAAATCTCAACACAATTCTTCACAGACCTTGAAAAAATAATTCTCAACTTTAAATGGAAAAACAAAAGATGTATGATAGCCAAAACAACCCTGTACAATAACAGAACTTCTGGAGGCATCACCATCCTTGATTTCAAGCTACAGTCCTGAAAAACGGCTTGGTGTTAGCACAAACATAGACAGGTAGACCAATGGAATCAAGTTCAAAAATCTGAGATTAACAGAAATTCCTTATTCCAAGTTTATGTTAAAAATTATAATGCTATGTTTCATTTGATACATTTCTTTTACAAATGAAGAATAGTATTATGCTTTCTATTCTATAGCATTTACAGATATCTTTCTTCCATTGTTTCATCCTTTCCTATGTAGTCTTATTATTATTGTTGCTTAATTTATCTGGCATTGATCTTTGTGTTCATTATACATCTGTTTCTTTTGTTTCTTCTATACTTATACTGTAACAATAACTCTTTTTGCCAAGCCACCTGAGTACCATCACCACATGGGTGACCAAAATGAAACACAGAGACTTATATTAGGTACAATGCTGCTGGCCTATGACTAGGATTTCTTAATGGTTAGCTCTGTCTTAAGTATCAAACATAGCTACACATCTATTTTATAAGGACATATCTTATGGACAACACAAGCCTTATGCACATTCTTTACTTTTTGTTTTTGTTTTCATGTGAAAGGTAAAATTTTACAGATTTTTTTATTTGAATTAGAAACAAGATTGTTTTACATGTCAATTCCACTTCCTTCTCTCTTCCATCCTCTATTACCACCCCCCCAACTAAAACCCTAACTATCACATATCCTTTCTGTTCCCCAGGGATGGTTAGGCCTTCCATAGGGGGTCATTAGAGTCTCTAATATCCTTCGGGATAGGGTCTAGGCCCACCCCTGCTCTTGGCTCAGGGAGTATCCCTCCATGTGAAATGCACTCCCAAAGTCCACACCTATGCAAGGGATAAATACTGAACTACAACAGTAGGTCTCTACACTAAAACCCATGTTCCTGGAAGTCTGGGGACCAAGAGCTCCCCTTTGTTCAGATCATCTGTTTCTGTGGGTTTCACCAGATTGGTCTGGACAACTTTGCTCATCCCCTATCCTTCTCTACAACTGGAATGCAGTTCAGTTCAGTGATTAGTTGTGGGTGTCTGCTTCTACTTCCACCAGCTGCTGGATGATGGCTATAGGATGGCATATAAATCCGTCATCAATCTCATAATCAAGGGAGGGCATTTAAGATAGCCTCTCCTCTGTTGCTTACATTGTTAGCTGGTGTCATCTTTGTAGATCTCCAGACATTTCCCTAGTGCCTGATTTCTCTGTGGATTACATTAATGGATTTTCTTATGTTGAACCATCCTTGCATCCCTGGGTTGAAACCTACTTGATAATGTTGGATGATTTCTCTGATATGTTCTTGCATTCGATTTTCCAGTATTTTATTCAGTATTTTTGTATCAAGGTTCATGAGGGATATTTGGCCTGTAGTTATGTTTCTTAGTTGTGTCTTCGTGTGGCTTGAGTATCAAGGTTATTGAAGGATCATAAAAAGAGTTTTGCCATGACTCTTCTGCTTCTATTGTGTAGAATTCTTTGAGGAGAATTGTTGTTACCTTTTCCTTGAATTTCTGGCAGAATTCTGCACTGAAGCCATCTGGCCCTGGGATTTTTTTTTGGTTGGGAGAATTTGATGACTGCTTCTGTTTCATTAGGGGCTATAGTTCTATTTTTGTTGCTTATCTATTCTTGATTTAATTTTGGTAAGTGAAATCTATCCAGACAATTTTCCATTTCCTTTAGATTTTCGAATTTTGAGGAATTTTGGTTTTCTAATTATGACCTGATGAATCTCTGGATTTCATCTGTATCTGTTTTTATGTCCCCATTTTCATTCCTGATTTCATTAATTTGCATCTTCACTCTCTACTGTTTGGTAAGTTTGGATAAAAGTTTGTCTATCTTGTTGAATTTCTCGAAGAACCAACTTTCTTTCATTAATTCTTTGTATTATTCTCCTAGTTTCCACTTTATTGATTTCATCTCTCAATTTAAGATTATTTCCCGGTGTCTGCTCCTCTGGGGTATATTGGCTTCTTGGTGTTCTAGAGCTTTCAGTTTTGCTGTTAATTCTCTAGTGTGACTATTCTCCTGTTTCTTCATGTGGGCACTTAGCACTTTGAATGTTCCTCTTAGCACTTGTAGCTTTTAGAGTGTCCCATAAGTTTGGATATGTTGTGTCCACATTCTCATTGAATTCTAGGAAATCTTTAATTTCATTGTTATTTCTTCTTCGACCCAGGAATTGTGCAATTGGACATTACATAATTTCCATGAGTTTGTTAGTTTTCTGCAATTCGTGTTGTTGTTGAATTCTAATTTTAAAACATGGTGGTCTGATAAGATACAGGGGATTATTTCAAGTTTTTTTGTACCTGTTGAGGTTTGCTAAGTTGCCAAGTATGTAGTTGATTTTAGAGAAGGTTCCAAGTGGTGCTGAAAAGAAGGTATATTGTTTTGTATTGGATAGAATGTTCTATAGATGTCTGTTAAGCCAATTGGACCATAACTTCTATTGGTTTCTTTGTTTCTTTGTTAAGTTTCTGTAGGTGTTCCTGTCCAGTGTTGAGAGTGGGGCATTGAAGTCTCCCACTATAAATATGTGCAGTTTTATGCGTGATTTGAGTTTTAGTAATGTTTCTTTTAGGAACGTGGTTGACTTGTATTTGAGCATAAATGTTCAGAATAGAGACTTCTTCCTGCTGAATTTCTCCTGTGATGAGCAGGAAGTGACCTCTTCATTTCTTTTGATTGATTTTAGTTTAAGGTCCAATTTGGTGTATATTAGAATTGCTACCCCTGATTGTTTCTTGGTTCCAGTTGATTGGAAAATCTTTTCTCAACCTTTAATTCTTAGGTCTGTCTATGAAGTTGTGGTGTGTTTCTTGCATGCAGCCGAAGGATTCTGTCTTCTTATCCATTTTGCTAACATGTGTCTTTTTATAGTCGAGTTAAGACCATTAATATTAAGGGATATTAATGACCATTCATTGATTATTCTTGTTTGTTTGGGATTTTGTGGTGGTAGTGGGTTTCCATCCCTTTTTTCTTTTGGCTGTTGGTAAAGTGGGATTATCTATTGCCTATATTTTTCTGGTTGCAGTTAACTTCCTTGTGTTGCAGTCTTCCTTCCAGAACTTTCTGTAGGAGTTGATTGGTGGCTATGTATTGTTTGAATCTTGTTTGTCATGGAACACCTTGTTTTCTCCATCTAAATTGATTGGAAAGCTTTGCTGGGTATAGTAATCTGAGCTGGCATGTGTGGTCTCTTAATGTAAGTAGACTATATATCCAATACCATCTGGCTTTCAACATTTCCATGGAAAAGTCAAGTGTAATTCTGATATGTTTGTCTTTATGTGTACTTGACCTTTTTCCTTTGCTGCCCTTAATATTTACTCTTTATTCTGTATGTTTGGTGTTTTGATTATTATGTGGCTAGGAACCCATTTTGTTTGTCCAGTCTATTTGTTGTTTTGTAGGCTTCTTGTATTTTCATTGGCATGTCTTTCTTTAGGTTGGAAAACTTTCCTCTATGATTTTGTTGAATATGTTTTCTGAGTCTTAGAGTTGGATTTCTTCAACTTCTATACCTATTATTCTTAGGTTTGGTCTTTCCACTGTATCCCATATTTCCTGGATATTTTGTGTTAGGGATTTGTTGGACTTAAGATTTTCTTTGCTTGACAAGTCTATTTCTCCTAGTTTATATTCAACTCCTGCGATTCTCTCTTCCATCTCTTGTATTCTGTTGGTTATGTTTGCATCTGTAGTTCCTGATGGTTTACCCTGCTTTTCTATTTCCAGCATTCCCTCAGATTGTGCTTTCTTTATTGTCTCTATTTCAGTTTTTAGGTCTTGAACTGTTTCCTTGAAAGAGTTGTTAATATCTTGTATTTTTTTGTTTGGTTTTTATTCTTCCATTTCTTTAAGGAATTTTTTTCATATCCTATTTGAAGCCCTCTATCTTTTTCATGAAGTTGTTTTTAAGTTACTTCTCTTCTGCTTCATCTTCATTGCGATGTTCAGGTCTTGCTGGTGTATTGTCCATAGTCTCCATTGGTTTCATATTGGTTTTTCTGTTGTTGAATGTGCTTTTATATTGTCTTCTTCTCATCCTTTCTTCCAGTGGGTGTAGCAGGAGGCTCTTCCTCTCCTGGTGGGTATGGAATCAATGTTCCCTTCTGTTAGATGCACACAGTTCCAAAACTCTGATGTCTGTTCTCTTCTCATGGATGGAGGCGTGTGTGTTAATATGGCCTTGGCACTCTCTGAGCGTGTTTTCTCCTGCTGAGTTCAAATCCCATGAGCAGACCCCTGGCATCAGGTGTCTCTGAGCAGGGCCCATATGTGTACTCTTGCCAGCAATCACATGGCAACTCCACAGAGAAGAGAAGAGGAGGAAGACAACAATTTCCTGCTTGTTCCTGCTTATATTCTGAGTCTGCCTGTTGTCTCACTTCCTGCATGAATCACAAGACTTCTCTTTACTACATTTCCCAGAATCCTCCTAGACTCCTAGTCCCACCTATCTCACTTCCCTATAGGCCACCAGGGATTTATTCAACAACCAATAACACTTAGACATAAACAGAACGACTTCCCCCATCATTTATAGTTTTGTATTAACTATTTCTTTTTTGTCCTTTAATACTGATGATTTCACTTTTAGAGTTTTGCTTGATTTATTATGTGTATTCTACAGATATACTTATTTATTTTATTTAATGTACAAGTGACACCATTTCTGTAGATGTCAAAGAACAACATTCAAGGATATGTTCTAACCTTCTACCTTATTGTAGCTATCCACTTCTGTTTCAGTATGCTGTGTGCTCCAGATTAGCTGGCCATGAGCTTTTGTTCAATTCTTCTGTCCACATCTTCTATCATCACAGTGGAGTGCTGAGATTTAAGATGAGGACCATCACATTCAACTTTATTATATGTGTTGCAGATATTGTATGCACATTGTCATGTTTGTATGTCAAGGAACATTTATCACTGAACCAGAACTCTGGTACTTACATGTTCATCTTAATGTATCAACAGCTTTGGAGTTATTCTAGATTAATTTTTGTTTTAAGCTGTTAGTGGTAGTTCCATTAATAACTAATTCCAATTATAATCTTAATATAAATAACAATGGTACATATTAGTTGTCCATCAATTATTACCTTCTTAAATGTTTATTTTTCTGAAACTCTTTCTTTTGCATTATTATTAACAAATAAAATAGAGAAATGTTACATTTCTATCATTGAGAGTCTTGGCAAGTATGGGTTCATGACATATGAATGCAATCTGTTATTTATTTGTTTAATGGTTAACAGGTACATTTTAGTGAAATTGGTATCCTTCTTGGCTACCCCCTAAGACTATACTCTGAATTTCTCTTTAGGGAAGGAAGTCTGGGGGATATCAACAGTTTCTTTGAAAGACTAGCTCAAAAGCCTCTCTTTTCCTGTTTCTTACCCCATATCCAGATGTTAAACTTTATTAATAGCTAGCTTTTCCTTACTCTTTTCTAAAATATATTGATGTCTCTGGAGATACAGAGATTCTTTTGTAGTTGTGGTGGTTAAAAAGAAAATGGACCCTAAAAGGAGTAGCACCATTAGGAGGTGTGGTCTTGTTGAAGGAAGTATATTACTGTGGGAACAATATTTGAGGTCTCTTTTGCTCAAGTTTCCCTCAATGTGACAGGTAGGCAATATGTCCTGCTGCCTTATGGTCAAGATGTAGCAAGCATCATGTCTGACTGCATGCTGCCATGTTCATTATCATAATGATAATTAACTGTAGATCTGAAACTGTAAGCCTCAGTTAAATATTTCTTTGTAAGAGTTGCCATGGTCATAATGTCTCTTCACAGCAATAAAAAAGCACTAATCTTACTGATAAAAGAATTTAAAAACACTCAGAAAGAACAAATTCTCTTCTCAGAAAACAGAATTCAAAAAATGAAGGTAGAGGAGCAGTGCATAGTCGGATTTCTTTCACAGGAAAAAAAAATACTTTGAAATGCTTAATAGAGAATGGATTTCAGAACATCTTTCCAAATCTGGAAGCAAATTTCTATTTGTAACAGTGCAGGGCAGTGTATTTGAGACCTGAAGCAAGAGGCCACCTTTGGGAAAAATTCTGCTGCCAATGGGTCATGGAAAAGAAAAAGAAGGGTCCATTAGGTGTAGAAAATTGCATCCAACTCAAGCTATCAAACTATAAACGTTTCAGAATCCAGAACCATGAAGGTCACATGAAGAGACAATTTGCTTTTATGTCGTCAGATTCTAAAGGTCCTATTACATAGACTACTTTTGTAATCTATGCATCTATTTACTAGTGAATTCAAATGCAAGTAATTCATATTGCAGGGCTGTAGTACAGAGTGTCTGTGGTAATTTACATGTGTTTCTCTAATCATTTGTGTCTGTAGCCTATGGAAGATAAATGGGTTTTTTGAGCTCCCTAGAATCCAAGAAAATAAGAGGTGGATTGGTGACAGATAAGAGAGGATTTCGGTGTTAAGAAGATGATGGGTCCATCTGAGGATGCTGATGATTTTATAAAGCTATGTCAGGTGATCTCACTTATCTTATCTTTGCATATGTGTGTGTGTGAAAAATGTGTGTGTGGGAGGGTATGTCCATTTGGATGTGGAATGTGGATGCATATAGATATCTAATGACAACCTTGGAAATCAGTCTCCATCTTCCATCTGAATTTAAAATCTCTTGTTTACCCCTGGAATCACCAGGGTAGGTAGTTCATGATCTCCAGATTCCCTGTTTCTGCCTCACATCACCTGACAAGGGTGCTGAGATTACAGTTTTTGGCACCTTGTTCAGCTTTACATGGGTCGTGAGGAGATGAACTCACGTCCTCACAGGTGCATGGCATATTCTTTCTCTGTAGAGACATCTCTACAGATTACAAGTGATCCACTTTCTGACTTGAGGTTATTCATCGTGAGGACATTTGTGACCATTTGCACCAAAGAAATCAGAAAAGCTACAAAACCTATAGTTGTTTCCTCCCAACAGTCAATTTGTCAATAAAATAAAAATAATTTTATATTACTTTGTGGCTCAGACATACTTTCGGTAGTGGTAATAGAGAAGCGGAAACACTTCTGTTCCCATCACATTACACTTTGCAGCTTGGGTGATTATAAAGCCTGGAATTCAGATCTGAGCTGAATATACTGGTTATACTGTCCCTATCACCTCTCATCAAATGCTTTTTCTCTCTGGTGCTCAGTGTCACCAGTATTAAAGCAAATGCTTTAGATTAAATGTCATCTAGAAACTTGCAGCACAAGTGATCATTATGTTTTCTCAAAAAGTAATAGATCCCACAGAATTTCTTAATAGAAAAGCCTGGTTGATGTCATAGAAAAGATACCCAGCTAATTTGATTTTAGCACAAACCTTTAAAGCAACCCAGTTATCTACATAGGCTAAAAGAAAAATGTTGGTGGCTTCTCATCCATTTAATATTTGTTTAAAATTCAATATTTACCAGCATTTTATCTGAGTTCATCTTAATACTTTGAAACCATACTGATATTCTCACCCCTCATCTATGCTGCACTACATGTATTGAATTGATTCAGAGCGCTGTTGCAATTATAAGAATGAATCATCCCTTATTCTCAAATTCTCATTATCTCAATTTCCATTATTATTTTATTCCTAATTTCTTTTTCTTAGTTCCCCATCTCAGCATTTATACAAAGACTTTGGAAATGATGATGAGCAATTTATTCATTTATTTTTATTTAACTACTGATATTAAACAATTTTCTTCCTTAGTTTGAATGGGAAAGAGAACTGGCCCAGGGCAAATGCAGAAGTGGTGAAGCTTAGCTTCATTCTGTTTTCTCTCTTATAGTTCTGCAAGAAACCATAATGAAAACAACACAGAATGACAAACAGTGTAGTGTCTTTTTGCTGTTATTTCCTTACAGCAAGGGCAGCATACTATGAACTCCACAGAATCTCTCCCATCTGACCTTTTGCTCTTGTTTCATCCACAGAATGACCACATTCTTGACTCTGACACCATTTAGACCTACTCTTATTTCCTAACTCCTCCAACAGTATTGACCCTTTTCCAAACCTTCATTGCCGTATTCTCAGATTCCACTCACACAGTCAGCATTATACCCTCATGCAGAAACATGGAATAGAGCTGGGGATGTCTGCTCCTAATGTGCTCACTCAGTAAGGGTGAGAGGGCCTGAAATTGATTCACAGAATCCATATAAAAAAGTGAGATATTATAAACCTCATTGCTGCCAGATAGAAAAAGGAAGATTCTTTGGAACTTGCTGCCAGAGAATATTTGTGAAGTTTAAAGATTGATCCTGTCTGAAAATGAAAGTGTTATGTCCTGAGTCACAAAACTGGAAATGGTCACTTGGCCTCCATATTCATAGGCACATATGGGCTTGTGCACACACACACACACACACACACACACACACACATTTGTATACACACATGGCTTACACAAATATATATATATGAACACATACACTCACACACATGCATTTTTCTACAAACATGGACACACACACACACACACACACACACACACACACACACACACACAATTTTTACATCAGTGTATCAGAATAGACATTATTAGAAAAGAACAAACAAAACAGAAACAAAACAGAAACTGCACAACCAGAACCATTTCTTAGCCCAGTCTCACACAGCTAACATAGAGCAAACTGTCTTTTACTCCATTACATGTTGACCTTTTAAAGGGCAGACAATATCATAGTTGGATATGGAAATTCAGACATCTTCACTTTGGAGGGAGTGGTAGTGTGGTTACATGTAACCCTTGTCAATTAAGAGCTCAGAATTGCAAGGCTGGACTTTGATGCTCTGTTCTTGCTCATTTGCCAGTATGGGGTATCTGGGATGGACACATCCTTAGGGGAAGCTACCATCTGCACTGAGGCTGCCCCTGAAGTGGCAGAAAGCAAGGTACTGCCCCCCCTCCCCGATAACTGGTGCCTATAAATCTGGGATGCAGGGTTCATATAATATATCTCTGAGATAATTGTGCTGTATGTATTTCACATTTGCACACATTGATTTTTGTTTGCTTTTAAAATTAAAAATAGATTCTTTGGCCATACAATACATCCCAACTACAGTTCTACTCCTTCCAGATCCCACCACCAATTTCATACTCCTCCAGATACACTTCCCCTTCATGTGCTCATCAGAAAAATGCAGTCCTCGAAGAGATGACCACCTAGCAAGACAAAACAAGATAGAGTAAGACAAGCCTCAATGCCTTATATCAAGTCTGGAAAAGGGAAACCAAAAGGAGGGCAAGAGACTTAAGGGCAGGCAATATAGTCAGAGGTACACCCACTCCAAATGTTAGGAGTCGCATAGAAACACCAAGCTAACAGCCATAACATACACAGAACATCTGGTACAGACTCATGCAGGCCATTTTTTCATTTTTTATTCAAATTAGAAACAATATTGTTCTACATGTCAATCCTAGTTCCCTCCCTTCCTCCACTGACCCCACTAACAACCTAATTATCCCATATCCTTTCTGCTCCCTAAGGAGGCCATTCATGTGGGATCTTCAGAGTCTGTCATATCCTTTGGGATATGACCTAGGTCCTCCCCCATGTATCTAGGCTCAGGGAATATCTCTCTATGTGGAATGGGTTTACACAGTCATTCTTATGCTAGGGATCAGTACTGATCTACTACAAGAGGCCCCATAGATTTCCGAGGCCTCCTCACTGACACCCACGTTGATGCTGTCTAGATCAATCCTATACTGGTTTCCCAACTATGAGACTAGGGAACATGAGCTCCCTCTTGTTGAGGTCATCTGTTTCTGTAGGTTTCACCAGCCAGGTCTGGACCCCTTTGCTCATCACTCATCCTTCTCTGCAACTGGATTCCAATTCAGTTCAGTGATTAGTTGTGGGTGTCTGCTTCTACTTCCACCAGCTGCTGGATGAAGGTTATAGGATGGCATATAAGTCAGTCAACAATTATCAGGGGAGGGCATTTGAGGTAGCCTCTCCACTGCTGCTTAGATTGTTAGTTGGTGTCATCCTTATAGATCTCCAGACATTTCCCTAGTAACTGATTTCTCTTTAAACCTATAAAGGCTCCCTGTATTATGATATCTCTTATCTTGCTCACCTCTATTCTTATCCCACTCAAAGTTCCTGCTCCCCCATGTCTTCCTCACCCCTCCTCTTCTCCCCTTCTCATTCTCTTAGCTCCCACTCCCACACCGATGGTCTCAATTTGGTCAGGGTGTCTTGTCCCTTTCCCCTTCTCAGGGGGACCATGTATGTCTCTCTTAGGGTCCTTCTTTTATTCTACCTTCCTTGATGGAGTGGATTGAAGGCGAGCAATCCATTGCTCTATGTCTAAAATCCATATATAAGTGAGTACATACCCTGCTTGTCTTTTTGTGAGTGGGTAACCTCGCTCAGAAATGTTTCTTCTAGTTCTATCCATTTGCCTGGAAATTTCAAAATTCCATTGTTTTTTTGTTTGTTTGTTTGTTGTTTTGTTTTCTTTTTTTCTGCTGAGTAGTACGCCATTGTGTAAATCTACCACATTTTCTTCATCCATTCTTCAGTTGTGGGGCATCTATGCTGCTTCCAGGTTTTTGCTATTACAAAAAAATGCTGCTGTGAACACAGTTGAACAGATGTCCTTGTTGTAGAATGTGCTTCTTTTGGGTATATGCCTAAGAGTAGAATTGCTGGATCTTATGGTAGACTGAATTCCATTTTCTTGAGGAATTGCCATATTGATTTCCAATGTTGGCTGTACACATTGGCACTCCCTCCACCAGTGGAGGAGTGTTTCCCTTTCTCCTGATCCTCTCCACATAAACTGTCATTGGTGTTTTTGATTTCAGTCATTCTGACAGCAGTAAGATGGTATCTCAGAGTTGTGATTTGCATTTCCCTGATGGCTAAGGTTGAGCACTTTTGTAAGAGTCTTTCATCCATTTTAGATTCCTCTACTGAGAATTCTCTATTTAGTTCTGTATCCCACTTTCTAATTGGATTATTTGGTGTTTTTGAAACTATTTTCTTGAGTTCCTTGTAAATCTGGGTGTGGATTTGGTGAATATCTTTTCCCATTCTGTGGAATGCCCTTTTGTCTTGTTGACTGTGTCCTTTGTCTTAAGAAGCTTCTCAGTTTCAGAAGGTCCCATTTATTAATTGTCTATATCAGCATCTGTGCTACTGGTGTTATGTTCAGGAAGTGGCCTCCTGTACCAACTCATTAAAGGTTACTTCCCTCTTTTTCTTCTATTAAGTTCAGTGTGGCTGGATTTATGTTGAGGTCTTTGATCCATTTGGACTTAAGTTTTGTGCACGGTGGTAGGCATGGATCTATCTGCAGTCTTCTACATGCTAACATCCAGTTATGCCAGCACCATTTGTTGAAGATGCTTTTTTTATTCCATTGTATAACTTTAGCTTCTTTGTTCATTTCAATCATTGTGAGTGAGCCTTGCTTAGTTCACTCAGTGGGCCCTATACTTGTGGTGTCCTCCATTCCCTCTGACTTCTCCTCCTCTTCTATGCATTCCCTGATCACTGAAGGGAAGAGGCTGATGGAGACTTCTAATGAAACGTTCTTTTCGTAATGTCTGGTTGTAAGTCTCTACATCCATTCCATACTGCTGTTGGAGGAAGCCTCTCTGCTAAAAACTGAACAAGGAGCAAATCTCTGAGCATAGCAGAATATCATGAGAAATGATTTCATTGAGTATTTCCCTGTCATATTTAGTTCTAATTTAGGACTGTGCTCTATCCAGTCCGTGTTCATCCAGACAATGTATGGCATAGGCTCCCTTTTGTGATAGATCTCAAATTAGTCTAAGCAATGTTTGGGTACTTCCTCTTATGCACCACCATTGCCCCCAGATCATTATGCAAGAAAGACAGTTTATAAGTGAAGGATTTTGTAACTGGGTTGGTGTTCAGGTTTCTCTTTCCTTGGCTTGCAGAATAACTTCACTCAACAAAGAGCCTAGAATTTCAAGATAGTTTTCAAGCTCACACTAGCTAGACTTCTCTACATTCAATGAGCTGTTTGGTGTTTGGAAGGTGTCTTCAGTTATAGGGCCCAGCTGCCTTTTATTATTCAGCGACCTTGTGTCCTATCATCAGTCTGGGATATTTAGGGATCTCCACAAGGACCTCTTAGGCCAAACAACTTGACCAAAAATATACTAGAATGATCACTGCAAGACTTGCCATCTTCAATAGCATGAACTGTCACTTGTGCTTCTGATATTAGCCATTTTGAGCAGGTGTAAGATAAAATCTCAAAGGAGTTTTGATTTGCTTTTCCCTGATGGATAGATATGTTAAATATTTCCTTAAGTGTTTCTCAGCTATTTGATTTTATCTATTACAATGTTTAGATCTGTACCCCACTTTATTTGGATATTTTATTTCTTTAATATCTATTTTCTTGAGTAATTTATATATTGTGGATATTTGATGTCTATCAGGTGTGTGATTGATATAATATTTTCCTATTACATGGGCTGCCCTTTTATCAAATTGACAGTATCCTTTTCCTTACTGAAAATTTTAAGTTTTATGAGGTCTGATTTATTAATTGTTTATCTTATTGCCTGAACTGTTGGCATAATCTTTAGGAAGTTATCTCCTCTGCCAATGTATTCAAGGCTATTTCCCACTGTCTTTATGTCAGGTACAGAGGATCTGGCTTTATCATCATGTATTTGATCCACCTGGACTCAATTTTTTTTGCACAGTGATTGATGCGGATCTATTAGCATTCTTCTACATCCCAACATATAGTTGTTGAACACAATTTGATAAAGATGCTTTATTTTGCATTGTGTATTCTGGTATATTTATCAAAAATCAGGTGATGATGGGTGTGTGGATATATGACTTGTTCTTCAGTTTGGTTACACTGATCAACAAGACTGTTTTATACCAAGACCATACATTTTTATTATTATAGCTCCATGGTACAACTTAAAATCAGGGATGGTAACACTGCTGTGTACCCTTTTATTTTATAAGTTTGTTTTAGCTGGTGTTGTGATTTTCCACATGGACTTGAGAATTTTCCTTTTAAGGTCTGTAAAGAATTGTGATAGAATTTTGATGAGGATTGTAACGAATGTTTAGATTGCTCATCATAGGATGGCCATTTTTATTATGTTATTCCTGTTGATCCGTGAGCATGTTCAATCTTTCCACCTTTGCATAACTTCTTCAGTTTCTTTATAAACCTGAAGGTTGTATCATATAGGTCTTTAACTTGCTTGATTGCAATAATCTTTTCCTTGAGTAATTTATGAAACAACATAGTTTCAGACAGTGATGAATTTCAATATTTAAGATTTTGTAAAAATTCTATTTTATGTTTTTCAGTCTTTAGAAAGTTCTTTCTTGAATTTCTGGAACACACACACATGCACATATGCACCATTCAAAACTAAAATAGTGAAATCAGAGGTCACATGATGCCAATTTTATGTGGGGATTTATTTTTTCCTTCTACTCTGGAGTGAATTATTTTTCTAGGTCATTATCTTATTATTTTTATGTCAAAGTTGTCATCAGGCTTTGCATTGCTTTGGTGGTGAGTAGAGATCTACAATGTAGCTCTTATATAGGTACATCTAGAGCTGAATGAACACATATGAACAGAAATGTATGCATATACTCACCATATATGCACCACATCCTTACAGTTAAAATGGGGTAGAAAACTTAAGCGTCTTTATGGAGTAAATCTTAGTAATATTCTCCTATGATTTCTGATTTTTTGAAGACGACTGTTGGAACTCTCCTTGCCCTGATATGCATTAATTTGTCTGAAGAACAAGAGGTGCTGATTTCCAGGGGTGTCAGGTGGGACTGATGACACAGCCATGGCACTCCAAGAAAAGTTGCATCAGGTTACCCAGGGTCCCAGCTATGCTCTTTATTGTCCTGGTATATGAACTACTCATGAACAGCAAGACATATTGTTGCCAGAACTTTTCTGTCGTGCCTGCCATTTCTGTAGCTGCTTATAACATAATAACTTAAAGGCTTTAATATTAATTACAATTGTTTGACCAGTGGTGCAGGAATATTACTTCCCAGCTCTTGCATTTAAATTAACCAATTTCTAATAATCTATGTATTGTTTTGTAGACATGGAATTACCTCATTTCTACATGTCTTGCTTATTCACTGGCTGCTGTTGTCTCCTCCCAATGCCACAATTTTCTCCTTGTATATGTGCTAGGATTTCCTATCTAGCTATATTCTGCCTTACCATAGGCCAAAGCAGCTTTACTCATCAACCAATAAAAACAACACATATTTACATCATATAGAAGGACATCCCAAATCAACATATGAATCCGAATGCCAGGTTATCTTCTGGCAAGACTTATACTGCTGCTAATAAAATAAACTGAAGTCTGTTGAAAGTGATGAGCAGACACATATTTTCCCCCACAAAAAGCATTCTGAGACTAGTCTCAAGGAAACCAGGTGTGGTACCTTCATTTCAGTAGATATTTTTTAGTTTTTGAAACTGCTGTGGTGTGTAGCTCTCTTTCAGTCCTGGTAACACCTTGAGCATTAGGTATCGACATTGTATTGTTTAAGTAGGGGAATTTGAGAATATTAATCTAGTGCTAATGGAATGTCCTTAGAGGACTCTTGTTATATTCAGCACAGCAGGATAACTTTTGTATTGAAAGACCTCAGAAGAGGTACTTTCGTAGCAGGAGACCCGCACCCAGGAATCAGCGAGACCACATTTGGATGCAAAACCGCAAGAGGTTTTATTGATGGCCCCGGGCACCCGGGGACTTAGCTTTTTGTTAGGCTAAGCCCCGAGCCCCGGAAGGGGAGTCCTTTTATAGGGGAAAAAGGCACCGTAATAGTCAGGCGAAATGGCCTTTATCTTTTGCTGGTCCAGATGGCTGACCTTGGGGCGAAGGCACCCCATTGGGGGGCGTGGGGGGGGGAGTGGAGGCCGGCGGGGGCAGGGACAACAGGATGAAGGGGAAGCAGGGCGGCTCCGCCCTTGGCCTTGGAGGTGACTCCCTGCTCGCAGCTCGCAACTCCCGGACAAGCATCGCCCGCGCTGCACTCTCCAGCCCCTGGCCGCATCCTAGCATCCTAGCCCTGCCCTGCTCAGTCCCCGCCGTGCTGCCCTCGGTCAACTGCTCTTCCCAGCCCATCCCAGCTGCTCCAGAGAGAACACCCAGCATCGGCATAGGCAGGGGGAGACAGAGAGGCAGCGGGCCTTTCAGTATTCAACCTGAGGAAGATTATTTACTGAGACACTGCTTTTCATTTTTACTCTTTTGAGTGTGAACTTTATGTGTACATAGAAGTTTTGTATGTTAGCTTGTCACTGAACTATGGTTTGTGCTGTACATCTCCCTGTATAAACTGATAGCTCTAGACAACTTGACAATTTTTGTATTATATTTCTATGCTGCAGAATCCTAAATATTTGAGATTGCAAACAGAAAAGTGTTTATTTGGCAAAAATTGGGCAATATGCTGTATTAATTTGATATCCTGAAAATACAAACAACTATGATTAAGTTTGCCCATAATCAGAAATAGCTGTATCAGGTCACCAAAAGAGCACCAGTGATTAGAAAAAAATTGTAGTTGTGTGTGTTTGTGTGTGTGTGGGGGGGGTGGAACTTTATAGTCGTGTCATGTGACTTTCCCTGGAAAGTTGTAAAGAAATATCTTCTCACATCTAGACATACCAAAGAAACAGTTCCATCACATTCTAGTTAAGTGTGTTAAGGATTTCTCTGGGTTTTCTTATAAGATGATGGGAAAAGTGTTACTAAGAGGCACACAGGTGACTGGAAGGCATTGGCATGCATGGAAGAAATATTATGAAAGCAGCATCCCTGCAGCATCCTGCAGTACTTTTGGGAGATTGGCAAGTTGAAGAATTTCCTCTGAGTAGTTGCTTCTGATTATATAATCATAAGAAGGGCCTTGTGAGTCTTACAAGTTTCAGGGACTTGTCTTTACTACTGAATCATAAAGAGTCTCCCTCCTTGAGAGACTGCTCAACTTCAGGAAATTTCTAGACAACACGGTATAATATTATATGTGATAGCAAAATGATCATTGAAAACAATAGCAGGCTCAAGGAGTATCCCTCTATGTGGAATCGGCTCCCAAATTCCATTCCTATGCTAGGGATAAGTACAGATCTACTAAAAAAGGCCCTTTAGATTTCCGAGGTTTCCTCATTGATACCCACGTTCATAGAATCTGGATCAGTCTCATGATGGTTTAGCAGCTCTCAGTCTGGCAACCAAGAGTTCTCCGTTATTCAGAGCAGCTGTTTCTGTGGGTTTCACCAGCCTGGTCTTGACCCCTTTGCTTGTTAGTCGTCCTTCTCTGCAATTGGATTTTAGTTCATTTCAAGGTTTAGCTGTGGGTGTGTGCTTCTACTTCTACCAGCTGCTGGGTGAAGGCTATAGGATGGCATATAAGTTAGTCATCAATCTCATTATCAGGGGAGGGCATTTAAGGTAGCATCTCCTCTGTTGCTTAGACTGTTAGTTGGGGTCATGATTGTTGTGGGGGACCAAAATGTTTCCACTATGGAATATTCTGAGATTCAGCCTTGGGTCTCACTAAACATGAGCACCTGAAAGCTCTGGCCCACTATTGTATTGTTAATGTCAGTAGGGCTACTTTTGTTTACCATGGCCTCAGGGTAATATGCCTCCTTATTTGCATATCTATGCACCTAAGCATCTGACTAGGCTTGCACCTGGGCAGAGAGATCTGAGATGTGAGTAACCTGTTAGGAGAGAAGGTTAGGAGTTAAGGGCCAGTGGAGAGAGCAGGGAAAAAACAAAGAGAGAAATGGTTGCCTCATAGTATTAGCAGGATGGTTAAGAACCACCAGAAAAGATGACAAATAAAGAAATGACTCTAGTTCCACAACATGGAACTGAGAGCTCTCTGAAGATGACAAGATGCCTATGTTTGGTCTTTATCGCCGTTGGGTTGCTTGGAGCTTCCAGGTCCACACACCCCTACTCAGGTAGAACCTCATGGACTAAGGCTGAGACATGCTGGGTCACGACACATTGTAGACCTACAGACATTTCCCTAGTGCCTGATTTCTCTTTAAACCTATAATGGCTCCCTGTATTATGGTATTCCTTACCTTGCTCTCCTCTGTTCTTCCCCCAACTCAAACTTCCTGCTCCCTCATGTGCTCCTCACCCCTCCTCTTCTCCCCTTCTCATTCTCCTAGCTCCTCCTTCTGACCCATCATGATCTCAATTTTCTCAGGATATCTAGTCCCTTTCTTCTTCTCCAGGTGACTCTCTTAGAGTCCCCTTGTCTCATAGCTTCTCTGGCAGTGTGGATTGTGGGCTGGTAATCTTTGTTCTATGTCTAAAATTCATATATGAGTGAGTGTATACCATGTTTGTCTTTTTGTGACTGGGTTACCTTGCTCAGAATGGTTTCTTCTAGTTCCACCCATTTTCTGTTAAATTCAAGATTCAATTTTGCCCCCTTCTGAGTAGTACTTCATTGTATAAATGTACCACATTTCTTCAGTTGAGGGGCATCTATGTTTCTTCCAGGTTCTGGCTATTATAAATAACGCTGCTATCAGCATAGTTGAACAGATGTCCTTGTTGTATAAATGTGCTTATTTGGGTATATGCCTAAGAGTGGAACTGCTAGATCTTGTGGTAGACTGATTCCCATTTTCCTGAGGAAATGCCATATTGATTTCCAAAGTGTCTGCATGAGTTGACACTCCTACCAAGAGTGGAGGAGTGTTCCCTTTTCTCCACATCTTCTCCAGCATAAACTGTCATTGGTGTTTTTGATTTTGGCCATTCTGACAGGTGTAAGATGATATCTCAGAGTTATTTTGATTTGCATTTCCCTGATGGCTAAAGTTGAGCACTGTTGTAAGAGTCTTTCATCCATTTTAGATGCTTCTGTTGAGAATTCTCTATTTAGTTCTGCATCCCACTTTCTAATTTGATTATTTGGTGTTTTGGAGACTAGCTTCTTGAGTACTGTGTAAATTTTGCTGATCAGCCCTCTGTCTCATGGGGGTTGATTCACAGCATACAGAAGGATATCCCCCACAATCACCTCTTTTCTGTCTAAATAAAAAGAAATGTTTTAAATTTAACTTTATAAAATTACATAAAACAAAGCAGTTATCAAGCAAGAATTTTGTTAACAATATTTAGTCTTCTTATATTTGGCAAAATTTAGAGAAAATAGTTTATCATCTATCCTATCTTTGTAGGTCTAGAGATTTTTATGAAATTTATCTTTGATCATAACAAATGTAAAACATAACTATCACTCTTCCACTCCATCAAGACCCCAGGAGGATAATATGTAAACTCTCAAATTGACAGAGAATTCTCACTGCTTAAACAGTCACCCAAAGTTCCTGTGTGACATTGTAACATCCCTCTTTACCTGTAGGCCCAGAATGTCTGCCAGACTTTTTTTTTGATGAAGCAGGAATTTTGAAGGATCTTCTTGTCCCTTGTCAAAATGTTAGATTAAAACATCCCTTCAGGCCAATGACTTCATTGTCTTGTTTGGGCTAGTCAGGTTTTATGCATGTTCACTCAGCAAAGATGCCTGAGGAAGACCACACAATGGCCAACCAATGTAGGACAAATAGTTTGAAACCTTAGCCATTCAGACAGAAATTGCCCAGTTGATGTCCTTGATCATTTATGCTTTCTATTAGAACAAAGAGTTATTTCTGAGGAAGCCTGTTTCAGATTCATCAGATGCACTGAGTAAAATCAGATGCAAGAGATTCAGAGATCCTAGTAAGCTAGACTCTGGGAAGGAGCTGCACATTTGTTTCATTCCCATAAAATAAGATCAAACACTTACTATTGTGGATGTTGTAATTGGAATGAACGAAACTGACTTGATGAACAACCTTGGGATTATTCCAAGTCTGGCACAAAAGCCTTCATGGAAGCTTTTCAGCCTGGGGCAGATTTCTCTATAATTAGCCAATTTGGTGTTGGCTTTTACTCTGAAAATTTGATTGCTGAGAAGGTTATAGTGTTCACAGTCATACTGAAGATGAACAGTACACATGGGAATCCACAGCAGGGAATCATTCAAAGTAGGGACAGACATGGGTGAACCAATTGGTTTTGGAAACAAAAGATTATCTTACATCTGAAAGACCAAACCCAGTATTGGAGCAAAGGAATTTATAGGAGATTGTGAAGAAACATTCCAAGTTTATTGAGTACATTTTACTCTCTTTGTGGAAAAGAAACATGATAAGGAAGTCTAGGATGACAAGTCTGAAGAAAAAGAAGAGATAAAGAGGAAGAGAATTTAAAAGAAGAAGGAGATTCTGATGACAGGCCTGAAATAGAAGATTGTTCTAATGAAGAAGAAGGAGAAGGAGGAGGAAAAGTACTTTGATCAAGAAGAACTCTACAGAACAAACCCTATTTGGATTAGAAAACCTGATGATGATGTTACTAATGAAGAATATGGTGGGTTCTATAAGCACTTAACCAACTAAAAAGTGGGAAGATACTTTGACAGTAAAGCAAGTTTTCTGTTTTTTATTGAAGGACAATTGGAATCCCAGATTCTTCTTCCTGTTCCAAGATATGCTGCTTTTGATCTGCCTGACAACAAGTTGCATGTTCTTTCATTACTGATAACTGTGAAGAATTAATCTATGGGGCCCCTTGTAGTGGATCAGTACTTATCCCTAGCATAGGAATGGACTCTGGGAACCCATCCCAAATGGAGGGATACCCCCTGAGCCTAGACACAAGGGGGTTGGCCTAGGCCCTATCCCAAAAGATATGACAGTCTTGGAAGACCCCCTATGGAAGGCCAAACCCTCTCTGGGGAGTATATAGGTTATGGGTTAAGGAGGGTATTAGTTGGGGGGGCAGGAGAGGATGGAGGGAGAGAGACCTGGGATTACATGTAAAATAATATTCTTTCTAATTAAAATAAAAAAGAAATACCTTAATAGGGGCAGCCATTATAGATTAAAAGAGAAATCTGGCACTAGGAAATTAACCAGGAATCCACAAGGATGACCCCAACTAAGAATCTAAGCAATAGTGGAGAGGGTAATATAAATGCCCTTCCCCTATAGTGAGAATGCTGTTTACCTTAAATGCCATCCAAGATCTTTCATCCATTGGCTGATGGAAGCAGAAGTAGAAACAGAAATCCACAGCTAAGCACTGAACTGAAGTCATGGAATCCAGTTGTAGAGAGGGAGGAGTGATGAGCAAAGAGGTCCAGACCATGTTGGGGAAATCCACAGAACAGCTGATCTGAACAAGTTGGAGCTCATGGACCCCAGTCTGACAGCTGGGGGACCAGCCTAGGTCAGAACCAGGCTCCCTGAACATAGTTCTCAGTTGGGAAGTTTGGGCAGTCTATGGGGCCTTTGCCAGTGGAACCAGTATTTATCCCTAGTGCGTGAATGGATGTTAGGAGCCCATTACCTAGGGAGGGATATTTTCTCAGACTAGATACACAGGGGAAGGCCTAGGTCCTGCCCAAATGATGTGATAGACTTTGATGATTCCCCAGGGGATGCCCCATGCACCCTGGGGAGATGATGGGGCATGGGATTGGGGTTGGTGGGGACATGGGAAGATATGAGGGAGAGAGAACTTTGATTTGTATATAAAATAAGATTGTTTATAATTTAAATAAAAATTTATAAAAATATTTCGCTATTTTTCCAAAGAAAATAATTGTCACTTTCTCATTTGTGTGTAAATCTGCTTTTGTCTTTAATAAATAGTGAAATTACATTTTTGCCAAAATTAATTTTTGTAAACAAATATTTTAACAAATAAATTAATGTGTTCTAAGTAAAAGCTTAATTTCTGCACACAAATATTGGAAACCTCCATTATGTACCTCTATATGATAAGTTCTACAAATGTCCATGGGCTGAAAGAGGTCACAAGTAAATTGATTTAAGAAGGCTTGCTTCCTGCAACTAATGCCTTTCACCTTTGCTTAACTTTTGTCACAAATAACTTCTGCTTAGAGGAACTTTATTGAGTGCTTCATCTGAAATGATGCCCATACTCCTCAGGTATTTCTGAATTTGTGATTATTATTTTAATTATATGTTGAGAATTTTATTACATACCTCTGAGTTTACCTCCCTTCATGATCCAAGACAGTAAACTTCTAGACAAATCAGAACTTCTTTTTGATCACATTTCCCACATAAAAGGTAGAGAATATGAACACTTTTGTAATTCCAGATTTTATTACAAGCCAGAGACAAGATTGCATGACTTGTTGGCTAGCTAGCCTAGATGAATTGATGAGTTCTACACTCAATAAGACAATGTCTCAAAATACAAGATGTAGAGTGATTGAGGAGGAATCAATCTCAACCACTGCCTTCCATGGAGGTACACATATGTGACATCCACACACTTCCTCATTAGACACATACACACACACATGAAAACACAAACATGAATACACACATACACACAGGCCTACATATTGTATATGTTCAATATTATGTGTAATGTTGACTAAAAGAGATGTTAGTTTTTCACATATCTCTGTTTTCCTTACTAATGAAGAGGAAATAATAGCTCCCTTCTTTCTACTTTGACACAGGTAGAACATGCTATCAAATGGAATAGTGGAAGAATTTTAGACACTAGCAAAATATGTGGTTTTTATTACTTCCCACAGGAACTGTGGAAGAACATTTGGAAAATGATTTTTCCAATCCTTCAGCAATCTGTCGCTTCTCAGTCAACAACACAGCAGAACAGCAAAATCACCACATTTTTTTTTACACTAAGCAATCGATCACAAAAGGTATGTTTCAAGCAGCATAATGGCACAAATCATTTTCTCCAAACTGCAGAAAGAAATGGTCAAGTGCACAATTTGTGGCAATGCCATGTTTTGTTCTTTTATTTACCTAAAGTTTGCCCTTTAAGGAGAAAAAGAGACAGCTAATAGCAGAACTAAAGCATGCAGTTGAAGATTAAGCAATGCATGATCACCAAATCATGTATATTTAGAATGTGCCAGACAGGACCCCAATATCAAGTTTCCTTATTAACATCTCACATTCACTAAACCTCATCCCTAAAAATACATTTTCTCAGAAATTTGAAATGTCTTCTCCATTTAAAATTGTAAATTAAATAAAATGCAACACTTCTCTCTAATTCCTTTACTAACTCTGCTCATGTCTTTCTTCAATAATGTACAGTTTTGTTTATTTACTCATACTACATGGAATATTTGTTTTGGGGTGGAAAAACTGAACATGGAATTTCTGTTCTAGTTATTTTTACTTTTTAAAATGTTTTATTTCAAAATAAAATATAAACAACATAATATAAATTATCCATACTTAAAGTATAAAAAATATTTTATGATGACATGATATGAAATGTAAAAATATTGTAATAACCTAACAGTTCAATATCATGTGCTTGCATTTTTAAGGAACTATGTTCATTTACAACCAATCTATTATTATAAGATGGGAAATAGGAACTACTTCTTATTGCCTGACTTGTAACAGCAGCAGACTTTCTCCACTTCTATTCCACTATCATCCACAATATTTCATTGTATCTCAGAATGAGATAGGCTGGAAGTGACAAGATCACTGCCTGATCCAAGACTTACATCCCCTGGGGCTTCACCGGAGTCCCCTTTCTGTACCTTCAAATTCTGTTAACAAAATAGATGGAAATGAAGACTTTGTGTCAAGTATTTCCTGCCTTTCCAAATATTTTTACTGAAGTGAAACTACTCAACATAATAGTGGTATTTGATACTTCTCCATTTCTATGACTAAATACATATAAATACAACATAGAAAGAAAGGGAAGGAGGGAGGTTAGATGGGAGGAAAAGAGAGAGGGTAGGAGTAGGGGAAAGTATTTTGGTTTACAATTTTGATAGGAGTGGATTGGCAGTGAGATCAGCTTTTTCTGCAACAGGAGTCCAGAGTGTCTGGCCATATTGCATCCATCGGAGTGCTTTCTGATGCTTTTATTTCTTGTGTAACATGATATAATGCTACCTACATTCAAAGGGTATCTTCCCTGCTCAGTTAGTTTTATTTATTTATTTTTTCTGGAAACACCCTCATAGCTACATATTGAATTACGTTTCCACTTTGATTATAATGCAAATAAGTTGACAATTAAGATTAAATACCACTGTTCTATTTCTTGTGAATGTAACAGGAAAACACATGACTTTAGAGAATACCACTCCACCCCTAACCCATAAAGTCTCCTTTTCATCTTAGAATGAAAATTCCTTTACTACATTGTCCAAAATCCCCATAGTCTTAACTGTCTCAAAACTGTTCATATGTCCAAAGCCAAAAGGGTCTTCTGAGATGCAAAATAATTTCTTAACTCTGAGCATCTATATGATGCTTTGTTAAAGACAAATATTATTCAATATGCAATGATATAGGTTAAAATTCTCATTCCAAAGTGAGAGAGTGAGAAAATATCAAGGAAAGAGGAGGCAAGCGTGATTAAAGTCCAAGAAGGCAAATACTGAATCCTGAAGCAATCTATCTGACATTTGGTGTGCATGATGGGATTACCTGGCTTTGAGAGTTCTGGGTAGCCTCATGCTTCCAGCCTTTCTGCATTAAGAATTATACGTGAAATCTAGGGTCAACTCTAGTCCATTTTTAAAGCTATTTTCATTGGATCTTGTAGTCTTTGTGTCTCCAACATCCCTGGGTCTCCAATTTAACTTAGACTTCACCTGCCCAATTGATGCAGTAGCATATCAAGGGTGTCTTCCAAGGCATCTATTTTTGCCATGCATTCTGTGGTTATAGTGACTTTCTGAAATTTGGTGGAAAGCTTTATGACCTCGTTTATTTTTGCATTTTTTTCATGATTGCAAAATAGCTACCACATAACAGTGCTGAATCCTGTTGCAAGGTTGAGACTTAGGTTTGTCCTCTTGGGCCATGGACACAGTAGCTCTTGAGTGCCACCTTTACTGACCCTAAAAAAACTCTTTCCTTGACAGCCATTTTGGTGCAGGGAACCTCTTCAGAATCATTCTCAGTTTGGACTCTCTCCATTCACATTTGTTTCCCTTGTTACTAGGTGGCATCTTCAAGTTGTCCATCTGTAGATACTTGTGCATATATAGGGTACTTTCCTGATTCCCAGTGCAGGGTATGAAATTTCTCCTTTCTGCTGCCTATCATGTTGAAATGACAGCTGCTTTCTCTGAAGCAATCTTGTCCATATTTTACCCATTTGCATATTCCTTTCCTTACCAAAAACAATTTCCCATGACTTTCTTCTTCACTATTGACCATGGCAACTACAGTGAGCATTAACCATGCCACATCTTTGATATTATCTCATTTTGGAATTTTCTCTTAAAGAACAGCTAAGTCCATTGCTTTTGAATACAGACTGATGGGGGGATGTCCTTCTGTATGTACGTTTCTCTTATTGGCTGATGAATAAAACACTGATTGCTCAGTATTCAAGCAGTAAATATTGGAAGGGCTACCAGCCAAAGAGGATTCTGGGAAGAGGACACAAATAGAGGCTACTGGAAAGATGCCATTTAGGCAACACAAAGATAGGATGCCTGGGCATTCTCTGGTAAGATAACACCATATGGAAATATATAGACTAATAGTTATCAGTAAATAATTAAGAGAGAGCTAGCCAATAAGAAACCTGAGCAATTGGCCAAATAGTTTATAATTAATATATGAGTCTGTGTGTTTATTTGGCATTGCAGGGCTGCAGGACCAGGCAGGACAGAAGTTTCCTCTATAACAGACTCACTCAAATTTTCATATAAGAGAAAATAGAACTATCTTCTTTATATGAACAGACAGGCTTTTCTTCTTATAGTGCCCTCTGAAACATAATGAGCAAGGTTTCTACTCTCTCCATGTGTCATGGCATGTTGTTTTCCAGATTCCAACCAAAATGGCTCATTGATTTGTGTTGCTAATATTCTAGGGGTTCTCCATTCCAGAGCTCAAACCTCTAATTTATCCCTCTTACAAATTAGTTCAAAGTGTTTAAAGCAACACGATCAGTTTCTCACAAAAAATGCTGTTGTTGATTTTCTGGTTTTAGTTCCTTTTATTGATGTGACAAAATACCTGATGTAGAATATTCATTTACACTTTGTGAATATATGCCACTCTGATTGCTTTAATAAAGAAGCTGACCATCCAATATCTTGACAGGTACATTTTTGGTAGGATTGGCAGAAGACGAGGAGTATCAAGTGTGACAAGGAAATGAAAAGGAAGCAGGAGATGAACTGAGTCACATGGCAGAGTGTAGATAAGAATATGGGCTAATTTATAATGTAAGAGTTAGCTAGGAAATAGTCTGAACTATTGGGCAAGCATTTATAATAAATAAGTCTCTGCATGGCTATTTTGGAAATATAGCCTGCTAACACCCTGATAAAAGTCCCTTAAAGAAAGAAGCATTTATTTTGACTCACAATTCTAATGTATATTACAGCACAATGGTGAAGGTATTACAAACGTCTAGCTATTGTTGAAAATTATCAGGCAGCTGGAAACATTGCATCTTTAATTATGGAGAAGAAAGCAATGGATCTTGGTCTTCATCTTGCTTTCTTACCACTCAAAATGATATCGTGACTTATGAAATAGAGGATATCACATCCACAGTTGTGTATTCCTCTCCAAGTAACCCTTTTAGAAATATCCACACTAAAATTTGTGTTTTCATGGTGATTATAATGGTGATCCTATAATAACAATATTTTCTTATCATTTTCTTTGAATTTATACTACACTTACTACAATTAAAATCTTGTAGTACAAATATAAGGATTAATGCATAATATATACATCAATTCAGACCCAGCACTCAGGAGGTAGAGGCATGCAGAACTTTGTGAGTTCAAGCACAGCCTTGTCTATGAAAGCTAGTTCCAGGATAGCCTCCAAAGACACAGAGAAACCTTGTCTTGAAAGCCCTCCTCCAAAAAAGAGTAAAATAAAATTTCACTCCTACTATCCACTTCTGAGTTAGTACAAACCATGTTTATCTCTCTAGATCTGGAATATCTTGTTCAGAATTTTTTCTAGTTCCATCTATTTGCCTGCATATTCCATGAAATCATTTTTTTCATAGTTGAGTGATACTCTATTGTCTAGATATACCGCATTTTCCCTATCCATTCTTCAGTTGAGGGGCATTGAAATTGTAAAATATAGGATAACCAATCTATAATGTACAGTTCCTGAGAAGCTAGACAACAAGGAATTACAATAAAAGGGATGTGTGGGTTTCGCTGGGAAGGAGAAATAGAAGAGATCTCCTGGGTAAACTGGAGGCAGAGGAGGAGGTAATGAAGGAATCAGAATTAGAGGGAGCAAGTTGGGTGGGCTGGGTTCAGGATAAAGGACAGAATAACCATATGGAATAACCATAGAGATATCATGATAGACAGAACTGTATTGTGTTAGGAAAAAACTAGCACCAGGCAAACCTCAAGAATCAACAAGGATAACCCTAGATAAGGCTCCTAGTAGTAGTGGAGTGGGTGCCTAAACTGAAAATCTACTATAATCAGATGGGTGACTACCCTAGCAGTCATTAGGGATATCTATGCAGCAACTTATGGAAGCAGACATCATGATCCACAGACAATCACTGGGCTCAGGTCTGGGAGTACTCCTGAATACTGAAGGGAGTAGGTACTGTACTAGCCAGGAGGGTCATGATTGGGGAGCCCACAGGGACAGTTGACCTGAGCTTGTGTGAGATCAAGGACTTTGAACACACAGTTAGGGAGCCTCCATGGGACTGATCTAAGCCCTCAACATGTGCGTGACAGTTGTGTAACTTGATTTCTTTGTAAGAGTCCAAGAAGAGAGAAATGGACTTATCCCTGGTGCTTAGCTGGCTTTAGGAAACCTTTTCTCCATACTGAATTATGTTGTTCAACCTTGATGCAAGGGGAGGAGCTCAGTCTACTCTCAAATTGATGTGCCATGCTTTGTTGAAATGCATGGGAGGCCTGTTCCTATCGGAATGGAGAGGGACAAAGTGTAGAAGGAAAGAAAGGTAAATGGGAAGAGGGCCTAGAAATGCAGGAAACCAGGAGGAGAGGAAACTGTGGTTCATATGTAAAATAAACAAAAAAGTTATATAAATAAAAATAAATACATGCACAATTTTAAAAAAAGAAAAAGAAAGATGACATACAAACATAGATAAGTTAATTATTTTTACCAAAATAATTAACAGAAGGAGGATGTCCTTCTGTACATATATTTTTCTTATTGGTTGATGAATAAAACACTGATTAGTCATTAGCCAGGAAGGAATTACAGGCAGGGGTGCCAGATAAGGAGAATGCTAGGGAGAGTACTCTCATTGGGGCTACCCAGAAGACACCATATAGTTACAAGAAAGATAGGACTTTGGGCATTCTCTGGTAAGATAAGGCCATGTAGAAATATATAGACTAATAGTTATGGGTTAATAATTAAGAGAAAGCTATCCAGTAAGGAGCCTAAACCATCAACCAAGCAGTTTATAATTAATATAAGCTTATGTGTGTTTATTTGGGAATGAAGTTAAGAGGCACCAGGTGGGAAAGAAACTCTGTCTAAAACAGACAAGAGTTTTCAGTAAAGGAATCTCTTCCTTTTCCCATCCAGTGTAATGAACCTGACTACAGAGTCCTACTGTACATGCAGATTAATCTAAAACTGACCATAGGAAAAATACTTGTTGCCTTTTCTTTTCAAACAATACTTCAGAAAAGAAGGCAACTCATACCTTAAGGGAACACATTTGAAAATCATATGTCTCACAAGGAACTGGAATATAGAATGTCAATGACATAATAAATGATAAAATAACTCAATGTATGATATGAAAAATGATTTCGCAAATCAGCACCTTGTCAAATAAACAGAAATACCAAATAGATGTGTAAAAATATGGGCAACGACCCAGCCACTGTGAAAGATCACCCAGAGTCTGTGGATCCTTTTGTATCTGATGTGACTACAAGGTCAGATAGTAATGAAAATATTTAAGAGGGTGTGGAGAAGTACATAGTCTACATTGAAGCAGGAAAACAATTCAGGCAATTTAGGAAAGAGATCTCAAAAAGCCAGCTTCCAAACCAATTAAAGTGATATTAGAGAAAATTAAGTAGAATCTACTAATAAAACTGAACACACTTGTTTCCCTTGATTTGAATTTAACATGCCTCTCATCAAAGTCCAGGGTGCTTTGCCTAAAAATGACAAAATAAAAATAATACAGTCAAATAAGACTTGGGGATTCTTGTTATCAAATCCACCAGAGACCAGAGAGAGAGTCTGTCTTTATATACTCATAGTTCTGCGACAATCATGGTGCATTCCTTAAGGGTTTGCATGTACCAACATAAGCCTTGGTTTGTACTATTGGTCACATTATTCACTGTCAGTTGGAAGTGAGATTGTCCTGGAAACTTCACTTTCATTTGGAAACTTTTTGTCTAATTCTTTTGTTTTCTTCCTTCATACTATTCTCTCTCTTTTTTTTTTACTTTGATCCAAACCTACTTTTAGAAAACCTGTTTGTCACCTTATAATATACCTTTGAGTCACTAAATCATTCCTTGATGGCCTAGAATTTCCATTTGCCTCTTAAAGCAATGTCAGAGACCAAGAAATATGATAGGGAACAAGCCTAGAGCAGAGGTTCTCAACCTAGGGGGCAAACGACCTTTTCACAGAGGTCAACTAAGACCACTGAATAACACAGATATTGTTATGATTCATGACAGTAGCGAAATTATAGTTAGGAAGTAGCAATGGTAATAATTTTATGGTTTGTGGTCTCCATAATATGACAAATTGTATTAAAGAGTCACAGTATTATAAAGGTTAAAAAACACTATATCTAGAGGTTTGATGCTTCTAGAATATCATAAGGACAAGGAGCTTGTCTACACATCATAATCACAGCTCTTCTCTCTTTGCAGTCTGAGGTACAACCTTCAAATTGCAGGTACATTGGAGATGAGTGTAAGTCAAGGAAAACACTCCATAAAGAACTGCTGACAAGCCCCATTTAGATGTGTCCATAGGCATGATTTCCTGTAGGCACACAACTTAAAAGATATCTAAATCTCTGGTACAGGAGATTCAGTGTTCTTGAGCTTGTGTCAAGCAGGCATTGAAGATCATTATTTACTTTTCTATTTGGAGTGTGCATATATGTTTTAAGAGTGACTAGCATGTCAGTTTGCTCAACTGTTGAAATCTCAATTCAATACTGGGATAAATTTATCAGCAGCACTGACCAGTTACAAAAACAAAGAGAACAGCAATCACTGAACAACATTTTCAGCTTATTTGTACTCTTTAGAGACTATTGCAAACCCTTATAAAAATTGATCCTGGTGGCCAACTTGGAGAGAGTTGCATCTTTCCATAAAATGGACTGTGGCCCTAAATCTTGCAAATGGACACAGAACAAATTCCTTAACAGAGCTATCTGCTTTCCATTTATCTCCACAGTCTGTTTTTGTACCTAGCTTGCTGAGTGATTGTCAGGTCAGAGTCACTTCCCACTGAAGGCACAATGTATAGACTTTCTCCAATGATAAAACAACATCTACAGCAATCATTAAATTCATCCATGTTCACTATATTTTCAGAACAGGGATCTCTTTTTCTTGGCTCTTGCTTTGTGTAGTCTCCACTTTCTTTTGTTTTATTTAAGTCCTGTATCAATAAAGCTTAAACATTTCAGAAGAAAAAAGAAAGTAAAATGCCAGGAGACTTACTGAAAATGAAGGCTGCCTTCATAAAATAATGTTAATCCATGTAAGAAACACAAACATGCAGTATTGATAGGGTATCCATTGCAAATAAAGTTATTGAATGTGGTAATGGTTACAGAGGATATAATAATAGCTAACATCGATTATGCAAGTACTGGTTTAGTTCTTTAGCAGAAGCTTCATTGTGTATGAACTTTCAGTGTTATCACCACTATTTATCAAAGGCTTCCTGTGCATCTGATCCTGACCTGGACAGATATCATCTGCTCTGTGTGAGATCTCTACAGTTAACCAACAACATATAATGTAGCTATCATTTATTCTCCATTACTCTCTTGGTTACTTACTCACCATGTGATAATATAGCTAAAAATAAATTAATGAAGAAAGAATCTAATTTGGTTTACAGCTCTAGGGAGGTACACTCCATCCTGATCAGAAGACACAACAACAGGCAGGGCAGGCATAGTGGCAGGAGTAGTTGGCTGACTGGTCACACGGAATCAACACTCAGAAAGAAGAGTTTATTTAGGGGGGGTGGCCTAGGTCCTGCCCCACATGATGTGACAGACTTTGATTTTCACCCATGGGATGCCTCACCCTCCCTGAGGAGTGAATGGGGGGTGCGATGGGGAGTTATTGGGGGAAATGGGGAGATGGGAAGGATAGGGAACTGGGATTGGTATGTAAAATAAGATTGTTTTTAATTTAAATGAAATCAATTTAAAAAGAAAAAAAAGAAAGCAGACTTTAAGCAAGTAAGGTCAGAATATAAAACTCTCAAGTTATGACCCCAGTATGTCACACCGAGTATCTCATTAATAAAGGTTCCAAAATCTTTCTAAATAGCAGTATCATGTGGAAACTGTTTGTTCAAAATGTGAACCTGTGGAGTCTTCACATTCAAACCACAAAGGTTTGAATCCACAATATTTAATGGTATGTTCCATACTTCATGTAATGATAAAGTTGTAGTCACTACACTAGCCACTATTTAAAACAGTATCAATACATGTGGCACTATGTTAAATTCATATACAGACCTATTTAAATGGCAATACCACCATCTTTATTTGCTTGTTACTGTGTCTGTGGAACTAGAAGAAACCATTCTGAGAAAGGTAACCAGTCACCAAAAGACAAACATGGTATGTACTCACTCATATGTGGATTTTAGACATAGAGTAAAGGATTACCAGCCTACAATCTACACTGCCAGAGAAGCTAGTAAACAAGGAGGACCCCAAGAGAGACATACATGGTCACCTGAAGAAGAGGAAAGGGACAAGAACTCCTGAGCAAATTGGGAGCATGGGGGCAGGGAAGAGGGAACTAGGAGAATGAGAAGTAGAGAAGAGGAGGGGTGAGGAGGACATGATGGGGCAGGGAGGTTGAGTTGGAGGAAGAAGAGAAGAGAGGAAGATAAGGCATTCTATAATAGAAGGATATATTATACATCTAAAGATAAATCAGGCACTAGGGAAATGTCTGGAGAGCTGCAAAGATAACACCAACTATCAATCTAAGCAATAGAGGAGATGCTACGTTAAATGCCCTGCCCTGATAATGAGATTGCTGCCTAATTCATATGGCATCCTATAGCCTTCATCTAGCAGCTGATATTAGAAGAAGCAGACCCCCACAGCTAAACACTGAAGTGAACTGGAATCCAGTTGCAGAGAGGGAGGAGTGATGAGTAAATGGGTCAAGACCTGGCTGGTGAACAACACACAAACAGCTCACCTGAACAAGGTAGAGCTCTTGGTCCCCAGACTGATAGCTGGGAATCCAATATTGGGCTGATCCTGACCTGCTGAATTTGGGTGTTAGTGAGGAAACCTTGGAAATCTATGGGACCCTTGTAGTGAATCAGTATTTCTCCCTAGCATAGGAATGGATTTTGGGAGCCCATCTCACATGGAGGGATACTCCCTCAGCCTAGACACAGGGGTGTGGGCCTAGGCCTTATCCCAAAGTATATGACAGACTCTGAAGACCCCCAATGGAAGCCTTTACCCTCCTTGGGGAGCAGAGATGGTATTAGGTAGGGTGTTAGTTGGGGGGTCAGGGTAGGAGGGGGGTGAGATGGACCTGGAATTGACATGTAAAATAATCTTGTTTCTAGTTAATTAAAAAATAAATTGTCATAATCAACCCTTGAAGAGTTTTGAGGAAGGGAACTGGTTTAGATATGTCAAGTTCTATGCACTGTAATTCAGGTATAAAATTTCAGCCTCTTTAATTCATGGTTGGTCCATCTGGTACAGCTGCAGAATAGATCATTTAAAGAGGGTTTGTATATTTGTTTGTGTGTGTATGTGAGTGTGATTGAGGAACATTCACACAGAGGAGATCCTCTTTTAGACTGTTCTGGAGATCTGAAATAGAGGCTCTTGCCAAAAGCCTCATAAAAGCACATCTGACCTTTTAAGAATGAAATGAAATGGCACATAATTGAGAATCTAAGAGTGCTTTTAAAAATGGAATCCCATTTATTCAAACTATGATTAAGGTTATAGATTTAATTTGAACTTTAAAAGAGTAGTTTGTAAACCCTTCTAACTCAAGACAAAGAATATCCTTGTTAACTATTTCACTTGTGAGAAATAAGAAGCAGAGTTCAGGTACCAAGAATAAATACAAAGAAATGGAACACAAAGCAAACAGAATTTTTTCAAAGCATGTCAAGTAAACAGGACCCATTAGTAGAAATTTAAAATATTAAAAGGGAAAAGACCACATACAGTGTGGCCCTTCTGGTGCAGTAATTACTACCTTTCTGCTTTTGTTACTTATGTTAGCATGCCTTGATTATTGTACCATAGGTATTTAGTGCACTTATACACATCTGTATAATGGAAATTTGGGAGTATGAAAAATGATATTTTACTCAAAGGTTTGAAGAAATTAAATTAACATATGGCTTTGGTCATGGCCAACATATGGTCTATCTGTAGATATAAATATACATTCATTTTATAAGTATATACTAATTATAAAAATTATAATTTATCATGACAGTTTCATGTATGTGTAAGAGAACATCAGAAAGAAACAGTGAAACAAGATTGTTTCTTTGGTTTGTAACTATGTGTCTTACATCTGTGCTTAGTATCTTTCATTCATGTGTATACAGAGGTGGTTGTAGAATGTCAACTTCTAATGCTCTCTACCTTATTTTGGGGGAGGGTCTCACATTGAGTCTGTAGACTACCTATTGACTTGACTAGCTGTGTGCTTAGCTCCATGGATCTATCTGTCTCTATCATCTGCTTATTCTCCATTGCCTACACGTGTCACCATGACAGGCTTTTTTTTTTTTTTTTTTTTGGATTCTGGGGTATCCATCTTCAGGTCTTCACACATTCATGGCAAACACTTTATAATCCAAGCCATCTACCTAAGCACTAGTTGGTTCTTTGAAATGCTAATACAAAATTGCTTACTTTAAACTGAACTAATCAGAAAAGAAAGAGAAAGAAAAGTAAAATTGACAGAATCACTGGGGAACACTTTGAAAATACATATTTCAATGAAATTGAAATTCTATAAGAAATGGATATGGTTTCTAGACACATATAACTTATCAAAATTGAACAGAATGTGATATAAACACCCTACACAGATTTATAATTAACAGTGAGGCTGAAAGAGTAATTAATGGTCTCTGAGGAAAGAAAAGCTTGGGGACAAACATTCTGCTAGTATTAGTCAAGGTCCCCTAGAGGAAAAGAACTGATAGATTACTTGTGTATATTATTATGTATATATATTATTGAAATTATTTTAATAAGAAATATATTGGATTACCTCACATGGTTTGGATAGGTAGTTTAACAATGTCTGAGTGGTATAAAGTTTTGAAACCAGCTTTCTGATATAACAGTTACTGCCCAGCTCTAGGTGCTGGAAGTTTCTTTCCCCAAGGGGTTACTGGTATTGATTGTTTCTTAAAGACCTAAGTAGTTGGAGTCTGATGCCAGTGGACAGCACTGGCAAAAGACATAGTCACCCCAAAAAGATGGAAACCTGAATTGCTTTTAATAACCTTTCTTAATCATGGCAAATTATTCAAATGATAACCTAACCAACCATCCTTGATCACTGTTTCATGTATCCATTCTCTATTGATGGATGCTATAGACACAGCGATGCTCTTAGCACTCCTAAATATTTCTTAATTTAGTCATTTTGACAACACATACTGATCACAAAACTGAAATGTTGTTTTATGGAATGCATTTTTTGCTACTTTGTAATGATGTACTTTGTAATGCTACAATGTACCTCTTTGAACAGTACCAACATTCACACATTATTAGTTGTATAATAGTTGAATTTTTATGCTCACTCCGAATCTTTAATCTCACATTTAATTCTCACTTCCTGTCTTATGGCTGACTCTTTACAGCTCTTGACTGCTGGTCTTATTATGATCAGAGTGATGCATAAGTCTTAAACTATGACTCCTAACATTGCTCTTTGGGGACATAGTTTTAATCTTTTTCATAATTGTGACTTTCCTGTATTTCGGGTAAATCCTCTTCCATTCATTTTCTAAAACTTCTCTCTTTCCTTAGAGGGTCAAATCCAAGGTATACACTAATAGATAAGCAGTTGAAATTCAGGGGAGCCTTCTTATAAAATTTCTTTCCACCAGTCTCACTTACTCTGAAGCTCACTAATTTTTCCAGACACACAGAAACATCTTTCACTAACCAAAATCTTTACAAAAAAAAATAAAATAAAAGACTACAACTTCAGATCTTCTCAGTCCATCCAGCCTACTTTATTTCTTTAACACTCATGTCATTCCCAGTGACAGTAGGACCAGATGATGGAATGCCATGGTCAGTCTCAATGCTTGGGAGAGGGACTTGCTTCTGCCCCAGACTATTGTGCCAGACTATGTTTAATCTTCATGGGAGTCCTTACCTGTGAGGAGGAGTGGACTGGGGGTGGGCTAAGTGGGAGATTATATGGGTTGGGAGGAGGGAAGGGAGAACTGTTATTGGAATGTAAAATGAAATAAAAAACTTAAAAAGTTAAAAAAATACTCATGATCTACTCAAATTTCTCTAACAAAACAGAAAAATTGGTCAGAAAGAATGTTAATACCACTGTTTGATCACAATGGTGATACTACTGTGCTGGTGTGTTGTGCATACAACCTATAAAAGTTAGTATCTTTATGATGGTTTTGGTGGTTTGAATAAGAATGGCCCCATATGCCATATGCTCATATATTTGAATACGTATTTTAATACTTTGTGCACAGTTGGTGGAACTGTTTGTGTAGGATTAGCATATGTGATCTTGTTGTTAGTTTGTGTCACAGTGGGTATTGACTTTGAGATTTCAAAAGCCTATGGTATTCCCAGTTTCTTTTGTTCTGTGTCTCATGCCAATGGGTCAGATGTAAGCTATCACCCACTCACCTTGCCACCCAGATTTATCCTCTAAACTTAAGCAACCCAATAATTAAATGATTTATATTATGTTTTCTTAGATATGGTGTCTCCTCACAGTAATTGGAACAATAACTAAGGCAGCAGTTGGTTTTACAATTCTGGATATTTCTCTGACAGGACTGACCATACTGGTTTTTGGAGAAATTTGGAAGATATTGCGAATTTGTACTACAAAAGAGATTGAATGGTGTAATTGTAGCTTAATGGAACATCTTAATAAAACTAAGAAGACAATAGTGTTTTGGTAATTATGGACTATAGAAGACCACCTCAAGAGATTTCAGAGTAGAAGAACATTAACAAATGGGTTAGAGTCTATGTTTATGATATTTTGACAAAGAATGTGACTGTTGCCTTATCCAAATAATCTGTGGCTAAATTGAAGTTTATGACTAAATTCATTGCCAAAAGAGATTTCAAGACAGCCTAATATTGAGTATGTTGCATTATTATTAGTAACTGTTGACATGCTATCTAACATGAAAAAGAGCAGATAGGGCAAAAAGAAATCAGAATGTACAGTTTGAGGAGAAAAATCAAAAGGAAGTTAATATTGGAGCCAAAATTTGTGCTGAAAGACATAAGGAGTATCCTGAATCTATATGAAATTAAGGGAAAGGTGTACTCATGATGAGACCCCTAACAAGATAAACCTGAAACCCTTAAAAAAGAGAACCTAAGGCATGATCTGTTCTTAAAGAGTTAAAAAATATGAAACCCTATGAAAATGCAATTCAATAATTGGGCCAGCAACACATCTTGGTGATATCAGAAACATGGTTATGTTGTTAGAGTCAAGATAGATACAGGAGCATTATTGAATCTTCCCCCCTCCCCTCGCCCCCCCCCCCCCGCCCCGCTGGTAAAGGAAATCCAGTGGGACCAAGCATGTGGGAGGGAAGTTCCAGCAGGGAGACTCAGAGAACACATTGCATGAAGTTGCCAACGTGCAGCCTGGATTGTGTTTGAGACTCCAAGGTGTTACAAGATGCCTGAGCCATGGGTAGATATCTGACAAGTAGAGCTGCATACAGTGCGTGAAAATAACCAAAGAGAAATGTGTGTTGCAGTCAGTAAAGCTAGAAGGATTAGGAGATTTTCAAATTCATCTAAGACCTTTTACATCACACATGGACTGCAAGATTGTTTTGTGTCTTACTGGGTTCCATTCTTCCTTTTTTTCTGGTATTTCGTCACCATGCCCTCCTTTTGGAATGGTAATATACATTATGTGCCATTGTATGTTGGAATTGTGTCTTCTGATTTTTACTTCACAGGGGCTTTCACAGATTCTCAGAAGAGATTTTGGACTTTTAAGCAGTCTTGATATAGAAAGAAATGTAGGTTTCTCAAGATTAACTAAATGTATTTTGCATTATGGTGTTACTACAAGCTTATTGGGGCTATGGAGTAGAATGCTGTGTTTAAAAGAAAATGCCACTCACATATTCATAAATATCTTTAATGCTTTGTCTGCAGTTGTTGGAAGTATCTATGGAAGGAGTATCAGACACCAGAAATTAATCAAATTGAGGGGCGAAATCAATAAAATGGAAACTAGGAGAACAACACAAAGAATCAATATAACAAAGAGTTGGTTCTTCGAGAAAATCAACAAGATAGACAAACCTTTATCCAAACTTACCAAATGGTGGAGAGAGAACACGCAAATCAATAAAATCAGGAATAAAAAAGGGGACATAACAACAGACACAGAGGAAATCCAGAGAATCATCAGGTCATACTTCAAAAACCTGTATTCCTCAAAATTAAAAAATCTAAAAGAAATGGACAATTTTCTGGACAGATTTCACTTACCAAATTAAATCAAGAATAGATATGCAACCTAATTAGACCTATAACCCCTAATGAAATAGAAGCAGTCATCAGAAGTCTCCCAACCAAAAACAGCCCAGGGCTGCTGGTATCATTGTCCCTTACTTCAAGGACTTTTAGAGAGCTATTGTCCAAAAAACAGCTTTGTATTGGCACAAAAATAGATAGTTAGACCAATGGAATAGAGTTTAAAACCCTGATATTAACCCACATACCCACGAACACCTGATTTTTGACAAACAAGCTAAATTTATACAATGGGATAAAGAGAGCATCTTCAATAAATGATGCTGGCATAAGTGTATTCTGGCATGTAGAAGACTGCAGATGGATCCAAGTCTATTTCCATGCACAAAACATAAGTCCAAATAATTCAAACAACTCAACATAAATCCAGCCACACTGAACCTATTAGAAGACAAAGTGGGAAATACCCTTGAATTAATTGGTACAGGAGACCACTTCCTGAACATTTCACCAATAGCACAGACACTGAGATCAACAATTGATAAATGGGACCTCCTGAAACTGAGAAGCTTCTGTAAGGCAAAAACAAAATGGCAGCCCAGAACCTGGGAAAAGATATTCACCAACCCCACATCTGACACAGGGCTGATCTCTAAAATATACAAAGGACTACAAAACACCAAACAATCCAATTAGAAATTGGCGTACAGAATTAAATAGACAATTCTCAATAGAGGAATCTAAAATGGCTGAAAGACACATAAGAAAGTGCTCAACATCCTTAGCCATCAGGGAAATGCAAAACAAAACAACTCTGAGATACCATCCTACTCCTGTTAGAATGGCTAAAATCAAAAACACTGGAGACGTTGTGGTGAAAGAGGAACACTTCTCCACTGCTGGTGGGAGTGCCAACTTGTACAGCCACTTTGGAAATCAGTATGGTGACTCCTGAAGAAAATGGGAATCAGTTTACCACAAGATCCAGCAATTCCACTCAGGCATATACCCAAAAGAAGCACATTCCTACAAGTACATCTGTTCAAAATGTTTATAGCAGCACTATTTGTAATAGCTAGAAATTGAAAGCAGCCTAGATGCCCCTCTACCGAAGAATGGATAGAGAAAATGTTGAACATTTACACAATGAAGTATTACTCAGCAGGAAAAAAACAATGGAATCTTGAAATTTGCAGGAAAATGGATGGTACTAGAAGAAATTCTTCTTCTTCTTCTTCTTCTTCTTCTTCTTCTTCTTCTTCTTCTTCTTCTTCTTCTTCTTCTTCTTCTTTTTCGAGACAAGGTTTCTCTGTGTATATTTGGTGCCTGTCCTAGCACTAGCTCTGGAGACCTTGAACTCACAGAGATCTGCATGCCTCTGCCTCCGAGTGCTGGGATTAAAGGCATGTGCCACCGATGCCTGGCCAAAGAAACCATTTTGAGGGAGGTGACCCAATCATAAAAAGACAAACATGGTATGTACTCACTCATATGTGGATTTTAGACATAGAGTATAGGATTACCAGCCTACAATCCACACTGCTAGAGAAGCTAATAAACAAGGAGGACCCTAAGAGAGAAATACATGGTCTCCTGGAGAAGGGGAAAGAAACAAGATCTCCTGAGCAAATTGGGAGCATGGGAAGATGGTGGAGGGAGCTAGGAGAATGAGAATGGGAGAAGAGGAGGGGTGAGGAAGATATGAGCGAGCAGAAAGTTTGAGTCAGGGGAAGAATTGAAGAAAACAAGAATGGAAATATCATAATAGAGGGAGACATTTTAGGTTTACAGAGAAATCAGGCACTAGGGAAATGTCTGGAGATCTACAAAGTAGACACCTGCTAACAGTGCAGGCAACAAAGGAGAGGCTACCTTAAATGCCCTCCCCTGATAATGAGATTGATGTCTGATTTATATGCCACCGGATAGCACTCATCCAGCAGCTGTTGGAAGTAGAAGCAGACACCCTCAACTAATCACTGAATTAAACTGGAATCCAGTTTAACTTTCACACATCACTGTACCCAACCAGTGTGTGAAAGTTATTTGTTCACTTTATCATGCTACTTTGGGTGATCTGATCAAGAGTCAAAAATAGGTGGCTATCTGTGAGTTTGATGCCAGCTTGTATACACAGTGCATTCTAAGACAACCAAGGATATATATATATATATATATATATATATATATATATATATATATATATATAATGCCTCAAAAATAACTAAATAAATAAATAACCAAATAAATAGAAAAAATAAAGAAAAAATATTATTCAAGGAATGACCAATAATCTTTATTATCCATGAATAAATAAATCACCAGATCCCATCACTGAAAGAAAAGAACCTCAGTAAACAAAGAAAGCGTAGGGATGACAAAATAGCTCAGTAAATAAAGTCACTTTCTTCCAAGTTGCAAACTTTAGTATGATCTTAGAACCACCATGTCAGAAGGAAAGAAGTAATTCTCACCAGTTGTCATCTGACTTAGAATTACTCCCCCATGACAATAAATAACTAAAGCAATAATTTGAAAAACTGAAAAATAATTCTAGTCCTTTTGTTTTATGTCTTAAAGAGACTCAATTATTTAATTGAGTCCCTTTACATATGGATGTATTGAGCCATATGGAATACAGATCAATTATCAGTAATATTCATCTTAAAGAGTATATGATTTGCAATTTAAATGCTGTAGATTGTTCACATACAGGAGTTATAGTGAACAGAGAGATAGTGCGGTCAACTTGGGAGAATGTGGGTGGGAATGATGCCTCTTAGGCATCTGAGATACAAATGCTCTTAGATCTGCTGTTTGGAGCATTTCATGGGACTTAAGATTGGAGAAGAGCCAATCCTACTGAGAATCTAGTGAAACACAATGTGATACTACTGTGGGGAGAAACCATGATTGGAGGTACCGCTGATGAGGCCCATTTGGGCTGGTCACAGGTACTGCTAACCATGCCCGCTTGGGCATAGTCAGAGTTATATAACAAGGGTTTAAAAAGGAGGGAGACACACAAGGGGCTCTCTTTCACCTGGCTGAGCTGACTCGGAAGCATTTCTGGGTCTGTCCTGCTCAGGTGCAAACCTGGCCACTGGCTCCGTGCTTGAGTACTTTTCCCCAATAAACTACTTGTTATCAACCTATTTTTGACTCCACTTTGTCATCATCTATATACTACTAATATTATATAATCAAGATTTCATCAACTATATAAAGGACAAAAATTTTAGGTGAACAGGTGAATGAACTAGAGTGATTGGTATAATAAAATTACCAAAACTACTTCCCTAAAATCCTGGTTCAAAAAACACTATCAGACCTGCATGGAGTGAGTTAGAAGAATTGTTTAACCTCATTCACACAAGAGCAATAGCCATCAAGGGACATAAAATAACATGAAAGTGGGTATAAATGGTAGGAATAATGCTGCTGAATTCTGTATGCTTTTCATTGTATTTTATTAAATCTGAGGCATCTACAATACAATTTTCATATATTTTAGAAGATAAATGCAAGGCATTTATGGTTAAAGTAATTTTACCCTGTGATAGAAGCTCCCTTAAAAGTTTGTGATTCAACCCTAACTACACATAACCATTGGTTTTATCACAGGATTCTAGGTAAAGTGCTGATTTGACAAGAAAACACTCTAGACAAAAAAAAAAGTTATTGTGGTTCTGATTAGGGAAGGAAAACACTTATGATACATACTCCTCTGGGAGGTTAAGTAGGTGATAAATATTTGCTGCAGGAAGGGGAGACATTTCCTTAATTGTTTAGCCACTGGTTATGTTGCTTATATACCTGAAAGCAACCCTAATTAAATTTACTGGACCACACACAAAAATGACATGAAAGTTGAAAGGGGAAAAGTGTGTGAGTGTGGGAGGGGAATCTCTGAAATAAATGTGAGTGAAAGTGATTGGAATACATTGTATGCATATATGAAATGTCATAATGAACCCCATTATTATGTTCAATTAACATGGGTTAATGAAGATGCAAAGGAATGTACAGATTTTCAAAGTCAACACCTCCTCTACCTTTTATACATTAGGAAGCTTGTTTATAGTTCCATAGCTCTTTCACTGACACAGTTCTTCAAAGACAATTGGTATGCTCTTAACCTCTCCGAAAAGAAATGGAAGGGGTGAGGGAGAATCAAAGGAGGGAGTATGTCTATCCACAGAGGATAGCAGAAAATATACAACAGAGATCAGATGGAATTCTAAATGATAACATTAAAATTCTAGGGTGTAGTACTGTTGCCGAACTACAGTGAGAAAAAATTTCCAGAAAACATGATTGGTTTCTGCCATAGTTATCTTTAAGTGTCACCATTATACAGCCTAGAGTCATCTAAAACAGAACCTCTATTGAGTAACTGCCTACCTCCTCCGAATGGCCTGTGGGCATTTTTTTTGAGGGCATTGCCTGTGTTATTAATGAAGGTAGGATTTCCTAAATCACCATGGATGGTGTCATTCCTTGGTCAGGAGGTTTTCAACTATATAAGAAAATGAGCTAATTATGATCCAAATAACAAGCCAACAGACAAAGTTCTTCCACGGGGTTCTTGCCTCTAGGTTTCTGCCTTGATCTCCCTCCATGGTGTACTATTATCTGGAAGTATAAACCAAATAAACCATTTCATCTTTAATTGATTTTGGTTAGAGTGATTTATCACAGAAACATAAAGGACAATGGGACAGTTGGTTACAAACATGTTCAAGCTACCAAGTCTGAACAGTAAGTGCTATCTAAACTTCCTGAGATACACTGTTGATTCTGTTTATGAAGCTCATGACATAGAAATAAAGAGAAGGAAAGGCGACAGAGGGCCTTTATTTTTCACTCCTGTCCCTCTATATTCTTTTGAGGCAATGTCTCAAGAATTCCTGACTGGTATCAAACTTGTGGTTGAGGATGACACTGAGCCTCATGCTTCCACATTCCTACTACTGGCGTTATTCATATGCATTGGTTTTCCCAGTTTATTGGCCACTAGAGAATGAGCCCAATGATACAGGCACACTAGCTAGGCAGCGCTGGGCCTCTGCAACCTGTATCTGCTCAGTATTTCTTATAGCAACTTTCTTCCAAGTAACAGTCATTACTGAGATTTGGGATTGTTTTTACTTCTTAAACAGTGTATACTTTCTTCATAAAAATATTTTGTTTATTTATAATTATTTGATAATTTTCTTTCTGGGCATTAAAACTTGCTTGTGCAAATACATGTTCTACCAACAAAATAAAACCTCATCATCACCATTTTTTAATGTTATTATTATAAATTTTAGCACTGAGAATGTGTATATGTGTGTGGGGGTGTGTGTGTGTGTGGTTTGCATATGGCTGTGCATGCATATATACATGTCTGATTATTCTTTTAAATTATTGAGTCAAGGTCCCTGAGTCACACACAAGAGTTCAGAAACATGACACGTTTTTCCAGCCATCTTGCTATGGGATCCCCTCACCAAAGATCTAGAGACTATAATTACAGATGGAAAGTCATTCTCTACCTGCTATTTCCTTGCATTCTGAGGAATATTAATTCCTCATTCTTTCCTTACACTGCATGGATAAGTGTTTTAACAACTAAGTCATCTTGCTAGCCCTATTTTACTTTTTAAAAAGATAGATTCTCAGTAGGTTCCACAAATAAGCTAGCCATCCACTGTTGCAAATAGACATCCTGCACCGGCTCCCACAGTAGCTGAGATTACAGGAGTGTGTCATGGCACCTGGCTAAACTTGCTTGTTTCTTTGGCACCATCTTCTCACTATCTCTGGACCATGTGTGACTTATATCAAAATAAAACTACTAAGTAATTAGTTTGTAAGATCTGTAAGCTTGCCTCCTGTGTTTTCTTTTGAACTTCTATTTATTGATAACCAAAATGCTACTTGTTTATAAGATACAATACAATTTTCAGCTTTTCCTTGAAATTAATATTTCGAATGTGTTAATCTTATAAAAATCTTGTACATAGATATTAAGTGTCTTTGTCTCGGAAATGGATGGCCATTGTGCTTCTGGTGTAAATACTATCTATTAACTTTACGTTTATATGTGCTTACACACAAATATCTGGTTTCTCCCACTGACTGACAATAGCTTGTAAACTCACATGGTTAATAGACTATTAATTTGATCAGATCTAAAATCTCCTAGGAGAGAAACCTCTGGGTTTCCCTGTGATGTGAGAGAGTTTTATGTTTGGGCTGAAGAGGGGAAATCATTTATAGTGAATGGGAGCTACATAGGCTGAGATCCCAGACTCAATAAAAAGGAAAAGCGAAATGAGCACCAGCATCCATCTCTCTGCTGCCTGACTACAGATGCAGTGTGACCAGCTGTGTCATGCTTCTGCCTCCATGCTTTCTCTGACATGATGAAATGCATCCTGAAACTGAGAAAAATTGAGTGCTTCTTTCTCTAAGCTGTTTCTATCATGTATTTTATAACAGGAGAAGAAAATATTAATAGAATAGGACTTGAGGAAACCATGCTCAAGATCATATTTTTACTCACTCTCTTCAATGATATCACATATTTTCTCCCCTTCTTAATTTATTCGTGTTGACAATTCATATCTATATATGTCTGTATTCATATCTGTATATCACATGCACCATAATCTTTTGTAGTACATGTACATTTTGGAATGGTTAATTTACTTAATATATTTATTCTTTCTAAGCCATTAGGTTCCCTACCTCTGTTCTCTGAAGTCATAAAATTCATTGATTTTATCCCACTGGCACAGTGGTTTGATCATTAATAACTAATCTGTAAATCTTTTCAGCTGAGGGGATTTGTCTCATTCTTAAAGATTTATTTACATTTTATGTGTGTGTGTGTGTGTGTGTGTGTGTGTGTGTGTGTGTGTGTGTGTGTGTGTGTGTGTGTGTGTGCCTTTGTTTATGCAAGTGCCCTTGTAGAACAGAAGATGTCATCAAATGACCTAGAACTGGAATTACAGGTAAATGGGAGCTGCCTGCCATTGATTCTGGAACCTGTACCTGGATCTTCTGCAAGAGCATCAAGGGCTCTTGATTGCTGAGCCATCTCTACAGACCCACATGCCTCATTCTTCAGCACTTCAGGAGATGGAATAAAATGTTTGCTTAGTACATGGACACATGACTGACAATGTTTTCTATTTCTTAGACCTTTTTTCCATCTCATGTATGACAGTGTCTTAAGTTTTGTGTGGTGAAAGTTCCCTGGCTGTGAGTGTGGGGTAAGGGTGTCAATAGTTTTCTCTTGTATCTCTCAGTTGTACCATTGGTGCTTCAAAACAGATTTATTCAATTGTAAACTGAATTGTCTCATTTTCTCTGTGATTTCAATCCCCCCTCTATGTTCATCTCCTTCCTTTTATTGATCAATTGAAGACAGCATCATTTTCTAGTTTGACTTAAAAAGTTCTCTTCCAAAATTCTCCATTTTTGTAAGTTCTAAAAACCACACTCGATTCCTGGGTATTTTTGTTTGAATTGAAAACATTAAATACAAAAGGTCTCCGTTACTAATCAAGTCCTAGGTTTTTTTCCTTTTCAGATGAGGAAATATGAATTTTGAATCAGATAAAAGTGGAAGTGAGTCATGTAAAGGTATCCTCATCCTTTGTCCATTATGCTCAGGGATTGCTCTTCATTTTGATTTTCCATAATGTTTTGTTCTTACTTTTCTTGTCTCACAAACCTTCCCATGTTGACAGAGTTGACTTCGGAATCTAGAAATGAGGTGCTACCTAGTTGGTACCACCTTCCTGATTTCTAGGAAACCCAATATTGTGGTGTAGATATTTGGTTTAGACCTTAATTTGGAAGTTACACATACAACTGAAATTAGTTTTCCAAGTTTCCTTTGCGGAGGCAGGAGCTGCATGGACATCAGTGTAGCAACCATTTCTGAGGCTCCTGATAATGAGGGCACATGGTCATCAATTCAAAATAGTACTGACTATTGGTTCCCTGACTGCAGGAATCATGTAATTTTCTCATAGTAAAACTCTTTTTTTGTTCCTCAGATTTTTCTTTGTAACTTCGTATATATGACTTTACTAAGATAGCCAGACATTGGAGAGTCTGATCTAAGTATCCAATTAAAGCCTATTACAACATCTTGGAATATGGGCCTAACTTCTATTTATATATTTTTAACATTCATTTTATTTCAAATATGTGTATGTGTGTACATCGGTGTGGCCATATGAGTGCAGGTGCTTGTGGAGGGCAGAGAGGGAATTGGATCCCCTGGAATTGGAGTTACAGATGAGTGTAAGCAACAAGAGTTGGGTGCTGGCTGCTGATCTTGGGTCCTCTGCAAAAGCAACTGCTTTCGGGTAGGAAGGCAAATGTCTTTGAGTCCAAAGACATTCCTTCCTTGCCATTTCAGCAAACATTAAATTCAACACCAGGAAAATATTTCATCATGTATCACAAAGACCTGTTCTGAGTCATGAATTATATTTATATCTATATATATAGAGGAGGTGGTAAACACACTTTGCTTTGGGTTTTATATCTTGGATGCACTTGTCTTCTAGGTGTTAGTATGAAGAGATGTAAATACCCTAAGAACTAGTTTCTGAAACACAAGCTATAAAATTAATGATCTATGCCAAAAATTCTCTCATTTCTCATCACAATACACAAATTGGACATAAAACAGCATGGCTCCATGCATTTCTGAAGGTAGAGGAGTGGAGAGCAGAAGAATGGGGAAGCAGACATTGATATCATCATTATTTGCCAAGGGGAGAATGAAAAGAAAATAAATAAACAAGACTTTTAGTTCCATGGGCCTAAAAGTTCAAGGTTTGTGTTAGGATGCCTGAAAGGTAGTAAAAAAAAAAATCAAACTCAAATCCTTGTAAGAAGGATGAGTAAAGGTCGATCTGCAAAGCTGTTCTCTTGGTGATCTAACAGGAGTCAAGTGTTAAGTGAAGAGCTGTGGTGGGTATGCCAGCTTTCAGGCAACAGTTGATTGTTCCACTATGTCTTCTCTGTTTTACTTCAACTCATCAATTTGTATAAAAATAGACTTACTGTTTTGATATGTAACACAATGGCTGTAATTGATTTGCATGTAATTATGGACTTGAAAATATTTCTTAAAAATACTGTTATATTTACTTAGATATTATTACTAATTTCTTTTCTTTTTATGTGCAGTGTGTGTGTATGTGTGTGTGTGTGTGTGTGTGTGTGTGTGTGTGTGTGTGTTTGTGTGTGGGTGTGGGTGTGGGTGTGTGAGGGTGTATGTGTGTGTTTGGGGTATTAGTGAGACTTTTCCTGTATGTACATATGAATATTGAAACCCAAAGTTGGTGTCCTATATCTTCGTCAGTCACAGTCCACCTTATTCCTTGAAGCACAGTCTTTCAATTAAAACAGAAGTCAACAACTGTTCTTTTCCTCCCAGCAGCCTGAATGGTCTATGTCTCTCTTGCCACTTCCTTCCAAGTGCTGGAATTACAGAAGGACATTATGCCTGCTGGATATTTACATGTTGGATGTTGAAATCCAATTCTCCTGCATATGCAGCCCATGCTTTGCTTGCTGAACCATCTCTCTAGCTCAATTTCAAATTTATTTTACTAATCTCTTATTATTTCCAGGGTGCAAAGCCTACACCTCTTAACCACTGAGCCATCACCCAGCTCCTAAATCCTACATCTTTTTATCACATTTATTTTGATATGTTTGTTCCTTTCAGAACTTATTGTGTTCTTTCTCTTTAATTTAATTTTCATGTGACTCAGATTTTATATGGAAATATAACTTATTTTAATATCTAATATATTGATTATGTATATTTAAACCATAATAGACTTCATTTATTTTTAGCATTTTCCTGCTTTGAGATGTATTTCATAGTATTTTCTAGGGTCAACATTAAATCATCTGCAAACGATATTACTTCACCATTTTAGTATCTATTAGTGAAGTTTCCCCTCTCTCCATTCTTCCCTACCATCCCTCTGTTATGATAAATCTTTCCACCATAAGCTGCCTGAGCCCCACCACCACGTGTGTGCTTTACACCAGCCGCCTGCCCGAGTTAGGCCCAAGTGAATACACAAAAACTTGTATTAGGTTCAATGCTGCTTGGCCAATGACTAGGATTCCTCATCTGTTAGCTCAGTCTTAATTATCATAAATCTATATTTTTTTATAAGACTTATCTTATCGGATGCCCTGTTGGCGTCCCTCCTGGCTGGTGGATCACATCGTGCCACTGGAGCAGGAGCGGATGGGAAAAGAGCCCTTCCTGTTTCTCCTTCACTTAAATATGAGTCTCCTTGCTATGTCACTTCCTTCCTGGTTCATCACTTTTCTACTACATTTTCCAGAATCCTCTTTGACTCCTAGGACCATCTGCTTGCTGTCTCATTGGCCAAACAGTATTTTATTTAACAATCAATAAGATAAACATATACAGTACATTCCCCATCATCCCTCCTTTTCCTTTCCTTCTTTATCTCCCTTCATTCATCTATTCCTCTCTTCCTTGCATTTCTTTCTTTGTCTGTGGGGATATTTTGTTTATGATCTAACCAATAAAGCTTGCCTGAAGAGCAGAGTGCAAGGCTAGCTAGCCATAGAGGCCCTGTGGTGGTGGTATACACCTTTAATCCCAGCACTTGGGAGACAGAGGCAGATGGAACTCTATTAGTTCAAGGCAACCCTGGGCTACAGGAAATTGATCTCTCTAAAACAGAAACAGAGCTCACACAAAAAGGTAATCCCAGCACTTAGATTGACGTGCCTTTAATCCAAGAACTACCAAACTGGAGACAGAAGTGATATGACTGGGCATAAAGAGTAATATAAAGTGGGAAGAGACAAGAAAGAGATGGGGTCTGAGGAACAGTGCTGTCTAAGCAGTCTCAGGATGGAGTCTGAGGACAGGATTACCCCTTTTGTCTGAGCCTCGGGAGAGGCAAGAACTCTCTAGTGGCTTGCCACTTTGCATCACTGATCTTCAGCATTAACCCAAATATCTGACTCTGAGATTTTATTATTAAGAACAATTAGAATTCATGCTAAAATTCTCCTTACCCCTTCCCTCTCTATCCTTCTCTCTCCCCTCTTCCCTCTAATTCTTTCTTTCACATTCTACCTTATCTTTTCCCTCCACATTCTTCTTTCTTACGTCCTTCATTTCCTCCTTTCCTTTATTTATCTCCCCTTCTCTCTCTGAATTCCTCCTCTTTTCATAACTCTTTTTTAGAAGCCTCCTATATCCATCCTTTTCTTCCCTGCTTTGTTCTTTGATATCGTTCATTCCATTCTCTATCTTCATTCTTCCTTCCATGAAATTTTGCATAATGATGCCAGAGTTATCTGTATACTTGATAGCATAGGTGTCATAGCTATTCTGGCCACTATAGATCTTATAGACATCACTACAGTATCATCAATGAAGTGAGGACAGAAAATTAATGGGTGGATATAGCTACAACCAAATAAACCTTGGCAGAAGGGAGTCTATACAAAATACTTGGCTCATGAATTGGAATTAACAAACTCCTGGTAAACTTATAAACATTTCAATCATCTCCAGCCCCTCCCCTACCCAAATATGATAGTTACCCCAAAGTTCAGGAACTAGAAATTTAAGCACTAAATTTATATGCATGGAGTTTGCAAGTGGGACACTTGTGTAGTGAACATGTATGAAGAGGTGGTCTATGGCCCCATGAACACATTAGTGGTTTTATCAAAAAGGAATAGTAGGAGACCATCACCATCATACTTCTTCATATTTTCAATCATGATGCCTCTCTCCTGTGTAATGCAGTATGGAGAAGGTCTTCAATGGGTGGCATGGACCTGGTGTCTCTAGTGTGCTGACTAGTTTTATGTCCGTTTCACACATGCTAAAGTCATTTTTGGAACAGGGAACCTTAGTAAGAAAATTCCCACACTAAACTAGTCTTTTGGAAAGTTGTTGGCACATTTTCTTGATTGATGATAATTGATGTCAGACACCTCAGCACAATCTTGGCATGCCATCTCTGTTTTAACAAAGCAGGCTGATTATTAAAATAATGCTGCTATGAACATAGTTGAACAGATGTCCTTGCTGTATGAATGTGTATCTTTTGGGCATATGCATAAGAGTGGAATTGCTGGATCTTGTGGTAGACTGATTCCCATTTTCCTGATGAATCACCATAACCTGGAAGCCCTTCAACTGAAGAATGTATAGAGAAAATGTGGTACATTTACACAATGCAGTACTACTCAGCAGAAGAAAAAAAAAAACTGGAATCTTGAAATTCACAGGCAAATGGATGGTACTAAAAGAAACCATCTTGATTGAGGAAACCCAGGCATATATGCTATGTATTCACTCATATATGGATTTTAGACATGGATCATGGGATTACCAGCTTATAAACACACTGCCAGAGAGTCTGGGAAACAAGGAGGACTCTAAGGGAGACATGCATGGTACCCTGAAGAAGGGGAAGGGGACAGGATCTCCCATGTGGATTGGGAGCATGGTTGGGGGGAGGGAGTTTGGAGAAAGAGAGAGGAGGGAGAGGAGGACATGGGAGAGAAGGAAGATTGAGTTGGGGGAAGAATAGAGGAGAGCAGGATGAGAGATAACATAATAGAGGAAGCCATAGGTTTGAGGAGACATCTGGCACTATGTAGACTTCCAGAGATCTACAAGGATGACACCAATTGGCAATCTAAGCAATAGTGGAGAGACTACCTTAAATGTCCTTCCCCAATATTGAGATTGATGACTACCTTAATTGCTATCCTGGGAACTTCATTCAATGGCTGGTGGAAGCAGAAGCAGACACCCACAGCAAATCCTTGAACAGAATTCCTGGAACCCAGTTGCAGAGAGGGAGGAGTGATGAGCAAATGGGTCAAGAATGGGCTGGTGAAACCCACAGTAACAGCTGACCTGAACAAGCAGGATCTCATGGACCACACCCAGACTGATCACTGAGAGGCCAGCATGGGACTGACACAGAACTCCTGAATGTGGGTGTCAGTGAGGAGACCTTGACAATTTATGGGGCCTCAGGTAGTAGATCACTAGTTATCCCTGGCATATGAATGCAATTTGGGATACCATTCCATGTGATGGAATGCTCCCTCAGCCTGGACACATAGGTGAGGCCCTAGGCCCTGTCCTGGATGATATCACAGACTTTGGGGATCCCACATGAAGGGCCTCACCTGCCCTGGGAAGCAGAGGGGGGATGGAGTGGGGAGTTGGAGAGGTTAGTGGGGGGTGAAGGAGGAGGGGGAGGGGGAGCTGGGATTGACATGTGAAGCAGGCTTGTTTATATTTTAAATAAAAATAAATTTTAAAAAAGAGAGCAGGCTGAAAAAGCTATGGAGAAAAAACCAGTAAACTGCTCCCCTCCATGATCTCTAAATTCTCTTCTGCCTCTAGGTTTCTACATTAACAACATTTAGAGGTGAACTGTAATTCAGAAGTGTACGTGAAATAAAACCATTCCTTCCCAAGTTGCTTTTAGTAATGGTATTTTAACATAACAATAGAAACCATATTTATCACCCCTTGTTTCCCAGATTCTAGAAATGGGAAAGAGAAGTTTGTTTATTTTATTGGCTATGCCATCTATGGGCTTCTGTCACAGCAGCATGAAGTGACTGAAGCTCTTTGTAATTTCTTGTACCTTGAGCTACTTGCAAGTGCTATTGCTCTTCATAATTTCTATGCTCTCAGGCTTAGACATTATGTCAAGTTCTACCATGCTATTAACCCATCTAAAAGCAAACCACACAATGCCTAAATTTTGTAGAATATTGCTTAGAAAGTTTTTCTTGTTAGGGAAAGGCCAGTAACTCAATCATAAATTTCAGAATGATAGTAGAGCTCCACTTTAAATAGTGCTTCACAAGCACTATGACGAACAAAAGATCTTATGTACACAATATCTAGATACATTGATAACAAAGTTGCAGTGAGATAAAATCTTTAATATCCATTTCAAATTCAGCCATGTTGCAAGGGTTGTCTATACCATAAATACATTGTTAGAATTTTTAAACTATTAATGTCCTGTTTAAATACTTGCATATAAACACTGATAATAAAATACAAACTGTGGTGCCTTTTTGCCAATGTGTGTTTTCAAAATAAATATCAATAATTAACTTTTGTTAAGCTTCTGAAATGATGTTGGAACATTTTGCTTTGGAAACAATGTCTCATTATGTTTGTCAAGTTCATGATCTTACTGCCTCATCTTTCTGACGGCTAGGATTACAATAATACCTGGTTGAGTTAGGAAATTTTTAACCATTAAATTTTATATTTTTTGGAAATTTTAGCAAAAGTTTTAGAGTAAATGAGAAGGGAGTATTTAGAGTGTTAACCAGACCAAGACAAGGAACATGAGATAAGCAGTACTAATAACTGCTTATGAGAATGGTTTACTTAGGTGTTTTAAAGCACATAGTTCTTTTCCTGTGCTTCTCTGCTTTGTTCTCCTTAGCCCTGTCACAATCATGTGGCCAGCTTGACCTAGGACAGATACTTTGGGGGAAACTTTTAAACCAACAGACTTGAGTCTGGAAAAGGATGTCCATAACCAAACTCCAGAAAGACCATTTAAATGGAGTAGAGTAGCATAAAACAATTTTAATATAGTTCATACCCAAAAGACATTTGAATCTCTCTAAGATTTAGTACAATGATTACATGGAAAAACTAGAACACAGAGCAAAGAAGGCTAAGAGATAAGAGATTTCTGAGAATGGAGAACAGAGAAAGTTTAGATATAGGATATGTATAGATCATATATTTGTGCAGTGGCATAAACCATTACAAAAAGTGAGAACTTAGAATGTGAGAATGCCACCATTAGCCATTGAGCTGTACTGAGGACAATCTGTTTCCACAAATAAAATTAAGCTTAATATAATCTCTGAGTTTAAAGGGAAAATAATATTTGAGAAGTCAGGGAAGCAGTATTTTGAATGGGAAGAATCCATGGTTAGGACAGGAGCCAGCTGATAGATAGAGCAAGGAGGACAGAAGTCACCCTTTAGATGACAGTGCAAAGGAAAGAGAGAGGCTTAGGGCCAGTGGTCCCAAAAAGGAATTCAACCAGAGGGAGATTTCCAGTATCTTAGAGACCCAAGAAGACATGGAGAACCTGCCTGATATAAAAAGAGGAGGCTCCAGCTAGCCAACAAGGAGAAAAGAGAAAGAGCAGGCAGCTCCCGGGGGAGATGAGGAAAGACAAGTAATTAGATAGAACAAGCAAGGAGGAATCCAGGAGCAGAATATGGAATCAGCAAGACAGAAAAAGCTACAGGATCAAGCCCAGAACATGTAGGGAGGGAGAGCCAGGATGGGAGACAGAAGGGTAAGTGTTCTGGTGACAAGAATTAAAATCCATGATGTTCCCATGTGGGCTGAGTGACTTCTCAGAGAAAGAAATTCCAAATTACAAAGGAGAGGAGGAGTCCCTATGCATGGAGTAGATGGTCAGTAGGGTGAGAGAAACTGCTTGGCACACTGCTGTGAGCTTTGTAGAAGTAGTGTGCTCCAAAGCAGGTGTCTCTGGGGTGACAATTCTTGAGTAACAGGAGAGATCTTTCAATGTGATGGGTGTCTAGGAAATCATACCAGGCTCAAGGATCAAGGGTTAGTTGTCCTGAATCACAGTGAAGAAGCAGAGCAGGTAGAGGGAAGAAGTGGCTGAAGAGGCAAACTAAGAAATTTCAAATCAAATAAGGTGGGTGACACAAGGCAACAGAAATAAATGATCCATATCTTGAAAGAGTAAAATTAGCTGTTTGGTCAGTTGGCAGAGGATGGGCCTCTTGAGACAGGGTCCTTTTGTGGCCTACCCAGGTTTTGGCCCCAGATATATAAACTGTTAGCATGATGACAGCCCCATGGTATGGTTAAGGGAAGGATATATATGTATAGATTTGAGAGAGAGAGAGAGAGAGAGAGAGAGAGAGAGAGAGAGAGAGAGAGAGAGGATACTGGGCACTCTGGAAGATAGAAAGAAGTAGACTAAGTATGGTGAGGAGGTGCCTGGACCTAACCATGAAAGAACCAGAAATGGGTCAGGGAAGAAAAGAACCGGAGACAGAGAGAACATATAGAAAATAACAGGGTTATATGGAAAATGAGTAGTTGGCAGGAAGGAAGCCTGTAAGCCAGAGGAAATTTAGAATAAAGGAAGAAATGAGATGGGAAGGAGGCTAGCATGGGCTCTGAAATTATTTAACAGATGCTTGTGATACTAAGGACCCCTGGAGCCCAGCATGTGCTTTGGTAAGACAAAAAGCACCAAATGTAGCCATTTGTTCCTTAGACCAGTGATAATGGAAATAAGTGCTTTGTCAGAAGGAAACCTGTTTCACAAGTTCTGGAGGAATGCTAACTTTTATCTAACAAACAGAAATCTCTCTGTAGACCATGTTGAGCCCATTTTCAGATATTTGAAATGCCTCATGGAATTTGGGGAAATGGTACTTCCTTAGGAGGGTGGAACCTCACCAACCCCGTCACCTAGCATTGGAATTCACAATCCTGTGCAGGTCTTGTGCTGGTAAACAGAATATGGACATAAGCATGGAGTAGGAATTTCTTGTCTGGGATCCCAAAACTGCCCAGTGTATTTTCTAATCACAGTGAGCATGATGTCTATAACCATCTTACTATCCATGCAGATCTTTTTGAAAATATTCCAGAAGGTGGGTATCCTCAACTAAGATGAGAAGAGAGCAAACCAGCAAGTGAGAAATAGAGTGCTGGGCTGCACATCAAGAGAGACATAAGGGAAATGCCCAAACACCTGGAGAAGAGATGCTCAATGGAACAAATAGTCGGAAGCCAAGCCAACAGGGAGCATATGAAATGTCAATCATGTAAATCATTTTCTGGCCTAACTTCAGGGTTAGTAAACTTTCTCTGCTAATGGAGAGGAAATATTTCAGATTTCATGTCACAGACAACAAGTACTAGAGCAAAATGCAATGCCAGTGTCAGGTTCTAGACAGAAAGCCAGGCAGCAGGCCAAGCTTGTCCATGTATTTGCTAACCACTCCTCTCAATGTAAAATATGCAGTAGGTTTCACAAGCTACTAAATGAAATCATGCATCAATTAATAAATTTACCACTGACTATAATGACATGATGGCATTTTAGATTGTTGGGTTAAATAAAATGAATACTTTGTGACTATGGCTACTGGAGTTTTAAATGATAGAGCTGACTTTCCATTTAACTTCTGCTATTTGAATATATAATATTATTGCCACACCATATCTATAAAAGTTTTCCAGTTTAGGATCTGTGAAGATCCCTCAGTTTGTAAGGTGCTTACTGCATACTACACAATCTTGAGGTCTGGAAGTTGATCCCTAGAACCCAAGAAAAAGTGGTTATAGTGGTATATGTGTTTGTAAAGTCAATGCTGGGGAGATGGAGGCAGAGTGATCCCTGGGGCTCACCTGACAGCCAGCTTAACTTAACTGGCATGTTGCATACCAACAAAAGAGCCTTTCTCAATAAACATGGTAAATAGATTTTAGAGGTGACAGGAAAGGTTGTTGTTTACTTCCAAATGCACATTCACACATGTGTACAAACACATGCATGCACATACACTCATGAAATAAATGTTTTGAAAAGTTTATATTTTTGTCAGAATAGATAAGAGGTTCCTAGTATGAAGATGATGAGATAATATAATACCAAATACAAACAAATGCACTGAGAGAATGATACCAGAGGATGATGTTCAGAGTTATAGGGAAATAGACAGACCAAAACCTAGAAAACAAGAACACACAACTCTAGGAAAGCCAAACAAATTACCCAACTAAGGATGTAAATGGAGTTCATAATTGGTCTAAATGTTAACAATCCAGAGTCAAATATAGAGGAAAAAGCTGAGAGATCAGAGAGAAGGAGCAAGTCACAGCCACACCTTGCCTCCTTAGTGTCTCTGCAGACAAGATAGTGAGTTCCTATTTCTCCCTACTTATATCTTATTTCCATGCAGCTATCTCACTTTCTTTCTGTCTGTAAAGATCCCAGACCTCTATGGTTAGCTAGTGGCAAGCTCCATTCTCTGACCTTCAGACAGGCTTTATTTGTACAAACAAGATAGCACCATAATAGTTTACCTAATAGAGTATATTCAATTCTATAATACTGAAAAGATTCAGTTCTGCAATCACAGAAAGTTAACACTTCCTTTCCATTTAATTGTGACATTGTGGGTTGAGTGTAAAACATATATTCCACTCATTCTAAGCTGGTGTCACTGTTTGGTATGGTTGTGCAAGGAAGTAAAGCCTTATTGGAGGAAGTGGGTCACTGAGATTGAGCTTTAGGATTGTGTAGCCTTGCCCCACTTAGGGCTGTCTGTTTCCTGAGTATAAATAGGATGGGGTTGGTAAGCTTGTGACTGCTGCCTCCATGCCTTCCTTGTCTGATGCCTTTCTTTCATGTAATGGTAGATGGTATCCTTCCAGAACTCTAAGCCAACTCTAAAAACCCTCACCCCTTTTCCCTTAAGTACTTTTTGTTGAAGTATTTTGTCACAGTTAGAAAAGAAACTACTATGTCTCAGCTGGCAAAATGGCAAGATGAAAGCTTGGATGGAAAGAGGTAGAGAACTGAAAGTCTGAGAAACAAATCCTTACAGCTCATGGGGAAACACTAGGAGGACATTTTAAAAGAAAATTAAGAACAATAAACATCATTGTGATGCTTAGGAATAAATCCCTGAAGAGTCAACTAAAACAACAGCAAGATTAATGTCTTGCTCCAGGAAACAGGAATTCAGTTGAGTAAAGCCAGTCATGTGGATTTTATGCTAATCTATGTAGAAGTAATTCTTTAATTTATATGTGTGCATAGCTAATAAAAGAAGAGTAAATTATATAAATAAATACATGAGAATAAAACTTTCCAATATGAGAAGGGGAAGAGGGCTGTGAAGGAAGTAGATTAGAAAATCCACCTGATTGGGATGTTTACCAATGAGGCTGAAATGGAATAGAAAACAGACCTACTAGATGCTATCATGTGTCACCAGCTTACACAGAAGTAATCATCTCATAAACAGTGATAGGTAGATGAAAACTAGCAGGCCAGCCTGTTACCAAGGCATCAGCAGGGTCAACAGAGGCTGTCTTAGTCCTGTCACTGAGTCTTTTTTATTCCAAGGAAATAATCTGAAACAATGGGCCTCTGAACATATATGGCTTCTATGTTCTCTCCAAATGGCCTCTTCTTATGTGATTATGTTGAGGTCATCATCTTAGGAAAGTGTATATGTCAGAAAAAATCCTGGATTTTCTGCTTGCACTCTAGCCTCATCTCCAGTCAAACCTCAGTCATTAGATACAGCTCTGTATGTGTTTTATTCTGGAATTCTTTGTCTCATATAATCAATTGCAATCAGAAGCCTCTATCATCATCGCCTTATTATTATTATTATTATTATTATTATTATTATTATTATCATTTATTACTGATTGTCATTATTATTGAAAATAATGGGCTTAGTATGTAGTCCTGGATAGCCTGGAATTTGTTGTGATAAGGCTGTGCTTGAACTCATTGAGATCAGCCTGCTTCTGTCATTCCAATGCAGGGAATTAAAGGCAGGTATAATAACAACTCAAGTTTTAAAATTAACATAGAAAGTTTGGTGGTGGTGGAGAACGCTTTTAGTTCCAGCACTAGGGAGGCAGAGGCAGGTGGATCTCTGTGAGTTCTAGGCCAGCCATATGTACAAGAGCTAGTTGCAGTACAACTAGAGCTACACAGAGAAATCCTGTCTTGAGCCTAGCCTTTAAGAGCTGAGCTGTATGTACTCATATGTGGATTTTAGGCATAGAGTAAAAGAATACCAGCCTACAATCCACTCTGCCAGAGAAGCTAGGAAACAAGGATGACCCTAAGAGAGACATATATAGTTCCCAGGAGAAGTGTAAAGGGACAAGATCTCCTGAGCAAATTGGGAGCATGGGAGAGGGGAGAGGGAACTAGGAGAATGAGAAGGGGAGAAGAAGAGGGGTGAGGAGGACATGAGGGATGAGGGGACAGGGAGGTTGAGTTGGGGTAAGAAAAGAAGAGAGCAAAATAAGGCATACCATAATAGAGGGAGACATTATAAGTTTAAAGAGAAATCAGGCACTAGGGAAATGGCTGGAGAGCTACAAAGATGACACCAGCTAACTATCTAAGCAACAGAGGAGAGTCTACCTTAATTGCCCTCCCTGGTAATGAGACTGATGAATAACTTATATGCCACCCTAGAGCCTTCATTTAGCAGCTGGTGGAAGTAGAAGTAGGCACCCACAATGAATCACTAAACTGAACTGAAATCCTGTTGCAAAGGAGGACTGATGAGCAAAGGGGTCCAGACTAGGCTGGTGAAACCCACAGAAAAAACAAACCTGAACAAGGGAGAGCTCTTGGTCCCCAGACTGACAGCTGGGAAACCAGCATGGGACTGCTGAATGTGGGTGTCAGTGAGGAGACCTTGGAAATCTATGGGGCCCGTTGTAGTGGATCAGTACTTATTCCTAGCAAAGGAATGGACTTTGGGAGCCCATCCCACTTGGAGGGATACTCCTTCAGCCTAAACACATGGGGATGGGCCTAGGCCCTATCTCAAAGGATATGACAGACTCTAAAGACCCCTTTTGGAAGGCCTCACCCTCCCTGGAGAGCAGAAAGGGTATGTGATAGGGTGTTAGTTGGCTGGGGGTGTGGGGCTAAGTGGAGGAGGGAAGGGAGAGGGACCTGGAATTGATGTCAAATAATCTTCTAATTAATAAAAAAGAAATCCTGTCTTGAAAAAACAAAAATAAATAATTAAAATTAATATAGCATTTAGTAGCTTTCACAATGGCATTTTAAAATGTCTTTGTGTGTGAGTGTGTTTCTGTGTGTGTTGTAGCCTGTTGCCTGTACATGTATCTCTGTGTGTGCACATGTGTTATATTTCTGTGTGTGCATAATTGTGTATGCAAGCATGTGCATCACTGCACTGGCAAGAAGCTGACATCACATCTTCCTTATTTGCTTTTCCACATCACAGCTTTAACTAGACAAGCAGCCCAGCAATCTTCATAGAATCTCCTTGTCTCTGCTTCCACAGAGCTGGTGTTAAAAATGGTGCTGCCCTGTCAGCTTTTACACCAGGATCTGGCGATGGAAATTCATATCCTCAGGATTGTGTTACAAGCCCTCTAATACCTGAGCCAACTCATTAGCTCTTCATGTTGCTATTGAAATACATATATGTTATTATCATTTATTCTTTCATCACATGCCCTCTATTATTGCCTTTTCATTCCCTCTTTCTGACCTCTTCACTCCCAACTTAATGTCTCCTCCTGCTCAAATGTCTTATGTATTCAACCCCCTGCTCTTTCTCCCCTTCTCTTTTATGTTCCCCCCTCACACATACACACAAACACACTCACATTAATACCTGTCACTCATTTGTACATGTTTCTTTGTGTTCAAGGGTGCATGTGTTCTAGAGAGCCAGAGGACAACCTAAGTCCAGCCCCGGGATCACTGTCCACTTTTACATTGTGACAGAGTTTCTCATTGCCTGCAGCTCAGAAGTACATGGTTGGAATCTGTGGCAAGGAGAGTAATTAAAGAAAGGAGACTTGGGGCATAATGAAAGACTATGATGAGGGGACAAATTACAATGGAATATTTAACATACTCTTTCACTTCCTAAGACAGACACAATAAATATGTTTAATAAAATATGTTTTAAAAGTAAGACCATGTCTTTTGTCAGCTGTATGAATGTAGGAATCATACTTTCTTTAGATTTATTATTAGTGTGTGTATATCTCTATATATGAAGTGAGTTGGTGAGTTCAGTCATGGACATGACATGCCACAAAATGAAAGTCCTTATAGTTTATCGATATAATTCTGTTTCATATATGACTTATTCCTTTGAATATTACTAACATGCCTCAGTGACAGGAGCTTTCTTCTGTAATCTAATTACACAAACCTTTTTAAGTCAGTGTATTTTTGTATTTGTGCATGTGTGTAAATGATTGTCTGTGCTCATGCACAATCATGCAGTGGCATTTTCTCATGTGTATGCACACATGTTCCTGCCAGAGGAAAACCTTTGGTGTTATTTCACAGGCACTGTCTACCTGGTGTTTGAGAGGATCTCTTACTGGACTTGAACCCACCAAGGAGGATCAACTGACTGGAGAGGGAGCCTCCTCCAGTATCCACTTGTCTCTACTTCCTCAGCACTTGCCTCTTTTTCATCAGTTCTGGGGAATTAACTCAAGTACTCAACTTTTCACGACAACACTTTACCTCCTGAGCTTTTCCAAAGCCCTGTGATGTCTATTTTAAATTTATAAGTGATACAGCATTTTATCACCTCTTAGAGCCTACCAGACCATTCCAACCTGTGCCTGCTCTTTCACAATCCTGGAATAGATACACATGCATGTGGATGCCTGTTTCAGAATGCTAACCACCTGTTATACTTTCCTCATGATATTCAGCTACCTGGGTTTGTGAAGCATATTTTTACCCTCCATAAAATTTTCCCATTGTTTCCCTGACTGACATCTTGGTTTACCATCCTGACATCATCTTTATATTCTCTTTGCTTCCTAACACAACTATGAAGGTGCTACATTATTAATTTTTATAGTAGTCAAAATAATAGATGCTATCATCACAAAGTCGGTAAATAACTATGTTAGAAATGAAGCCTAAAACTATCTGAATCTAAAATTAAACTCTTCCAACACTCCAGGTTGCTTCAGTGAAAAGTGTTTTAATGGCTGTGTAGGGTTTTTCCCTCCTCGAATACACACACACACACACACACACACACACACACACACACACACACACACGCAAGTTTCACTCATTCCCTGCCATTCTGTCTTTCTGAATGCACACAAGAATCCATACGCATACATACACACACATTTGTATACAATAAAAATTATATACAGAATTCAGAAAGAATTCCCTTCATGGCTGTGTCTGCCTGTCTCTATGCTGTTGCAGTGAGCACATGCATTTTATAAGAAATACATATTTCCTATGACACAAGGCTCAATGGGTATGCATCATTTTGAAACTGACTGTGTGGTATGAAGTTAGGGATTCCTGCAAAGTAAGATGCAGTTAACCTTAAGATGTAGAGGAAAGAACTATAAAGAGTATTCAGGGAAGGGGAGGTAGTTGGTCTTAAGATAAAAAATGAAGGCCTTTTGATTAGTTAACGGAAATACTAATGCTTACATATTATTTGTAAATTGATAAGAAACGACAAAGTACTAGTTAATTCTCTTTCTCTACCTTTGATTCTATTCCTCTCCCTTACTTCCTGTCCCTCATCCTCTTCTACTCCTTCCCTCTTTTTGTTGCTTACTCAAAAACAGACAAATATATACCCGTACTCAGACATATTTCTAGATTTTCAGTAAAGACCTGAATAGGTATTTGCTGCTCTCCTGCCATTTTTGGCTCGGCTGATCTCTCCCATCACTGGTTTAACTCTAGCATAATACATATAAACCTTATTCTTTAAGAGCTGAAGGCTGAACACTGTCAGTTGTGACACACTGTAACATGGTGGCAATGGGTTGTGGAATTCAGTCTGCTTGACATTTTAGTCATAAATCCTTCAAACAGTGATGTAACTGTGGAGGAGTCATGAAGTATCCTTCAAAAGGCTTGTTGATGATTAGCTATCAGCTAACAATACTGTATGGAAAGTGCAGAAGCTGTAGAGGTGTTCCATAGGGGAAGTAAGTAGGTCACTGAGGGAATGTCCTTGGAAGTACTTTCTTGCCCTAATAAACTCCTTGTCTCTCATCTCTTCCAGCACACAGTGATATGAGCTGCTCTGCCTCCTTTGTTGCTGCCACCACAGCTGTCTTAATATAGTCCTTAAGTAAGTCAATAAAGGAGCATCTTAGACAGGAAGCCTGTGTGAATCTAAAGCTATGATGCTTCCAGCACTCCGAGTTGTTTCTGAGAGTGTCTTACCAACTATGTAGTGATGGAATTCTAAAATTATCAGCCAAAATAGTATTCCTCCCTAAGTTGTTTCTGCCAGGAATTTTCTCACAGTAAGAAGTCTGACTAGCAAATTCTATTTGACCCATTATATAATGCACCTGAGATGACTTGCCAACTTGACCACACCTGGAATGAACGATAATCTAGAAATGGAGTGGACACCTGTGAGATATTTTATGCTTCGTTTGAAGTGGGTGGATGCACTTCTAGTAAAGATCTTTGAGGTAGGAAGATATACACCTTTAATTTGAATCTGGAGGGAGGAAGAAACACACCTTTAATTTGGTTCTTGTGGTGTGAAGACACATCTTTAATCTGGATCACACCTTCTGCTGGAAACCTATAAAAGCACATACATGGAATGAGGAAGATTTTGTAGTTTGCCTTCTTGCCTTAGCCTAGCTAGCACATCCTTTCCTTCACTGGCATTAAAAAGTACACTTTTAAGGAGATCCTGTCTGGTAAAATGTACACTTTTAGGAATCCAGCATCTACTGGAGACCAGATGAGACATCCAGTCTTGTGGACGGAGCAACTAATGAATTCTTGGACTTTCCTTGCACAGGCAGCCATTGGTGGGTTACCTATAAATCATTTCAATAAATCCCCTTTATATACTGATTAATTTTATATGTTCTGTTACTCTACAGATCCCTTGCTAATACAACACATTTTCTTTTTTATTTGTGTGTATGTGTTTGATATCCATGGCTGTACAGAGATAATCTTGCACTTATTCCAGAGGTTGACATTAGGTGCCTTTTACAAATGATTAGCATATCATCATCATCATCATCATCATCATCATCATCATCATAATCATTATCAGTATTTGATTATTTGAGACACTATCTCTTACTGAAGAGGAAGCTTGCTAATTCAGCTAGATCCTCCCATCTCTGCCAATCAGGGCTAGGATTATGGGTGAATGCCACCAGGCTCAGCCTTCGGTGTAGCTTCCTTTATAAATTTAGGTCCTCAAACTTGCACAGCAAGACCTGGTAGTAGGACTGACTGAACCATCCTACAAGCCTGCAGATTTTATTTCTAGAGGTTTTATGAACATTTGGTCTATTTCTCACAGACCTCCACTCAACATCACTTCCTTTGGTTCGCGCTTCATCTTTAATTCTCAGTATCGTTTCACCTTTCTTAATGTGACTCAAAGAGTTTGTGAGTCAATGTGACTTCCATCTCAGTGTATTAGCTTATGAGAGTACAACCATGGTCACAGCCAGGGGAGAGGGATAAAAGCAGAGAGTGAAGTTTCAGAACCAGCCTCTGCACTCTCCATCCATTCTCTAAACATTCATGTCACGACCACCTTTCTGTCATTGTTTTGGGGAAAAAAATGTTTTCAATCATTTTATCTTGTAAAACACTCAAAAAATTAATACTCACCTAATATACTTGTATTTTTGGTTTTAGTGTATAAGGGTGTGTGTATCTGCATGTTAATGTATGTGCAAACATACATGTACGCTTGCACACAGTTGCATTTGTGTGTACCTGAGAAAGCCAGAAAATAACTTTGGATATCATTCCTAGGCACCCATCCATCTTCATTATAAGACAAAGTATCTCACTGAGATTGAGTCTTATTGAACAGGCTCAGCTGACTGAGCCATGAGTCCTGGATGGGTCATAATCATTGGGGTCCACTTTTCTCTGTTTCCTCAACATGAGGAAAGAAAACCAGCATTTTTACTGGGTACTGGAAATAAAACTCAGTTCCTTAAGCATGCATGGAAAGCAAGCTTTAATCTTACTGTAGCATGTTATAGTTTACATTTAATAACAATTAAGTCTATTTTGTATTTACATATTTTGTATATTTATAGTAGTTATGGTTAATATTCAGGCTAAATTCACAGATCATAAAATTTATCTTAATTTCAAAATTGTTTTTTAAAATTTGTTTTAGTTTGTTGAATAGTAGACATTGAAAAGAAGTACAAAAATATATGAGTGTCATGTGTATAATATTTAACAAAAATTAATGAATGAGATATAATTCTCTTTGCTCTACTTAATAACTTCAACTTCTATTCTATTTTGTCTGATCTTAACACTGATAAATCAACTGTGATAATTTATTTTTAATTTATGTTTCTACACATATTTTTCTTATATTGTGTTATATTTTGAGTTTTAATTTAAGTTGGTGTTTATGTGACTGTAACTATCTGAATTCTTATACATACCATGTCCTATTTAATTAATTTACGTTCATTTTAATTACATGTTGCTGCAGATGAGATGAAACTTATTTGGTAATTAATGTAAGTATTGAAAATGCTCAACTTTTTTCTAAGCAATAATATCTATGTTTTACCTTTTGGAAGAAGCTTTAAATTCTTTATTTCGATTCTTTCAAAATTTCATTCTGATAAGTATAGCCATCCATCTTTTGAGGTTATTATGATGCTGTTCTATCAAGCAATAACTTTCATAATTTGACAACCACCCTTTCTTTGTAAAGCTATATTATTTCTAGATTTGCATTGCTCATTATATCCTTATCTCTTGCATTTTTCTCTAATATATCACATCTTTGACCTTTTTTGCAATATTTTAGGAAAATGTGAAGATGAATGTCTTTGATTCTTTCTTTTATATACCTGTATAAAATTCAGGGTCAATAAATGGATGTCTGTTTTCTGATCTTGGATTATGTGGTGCCAGTTGAAGTATGAAGAGCTGATAGATACCTATAGACGAATGAAACGGGACCTACACCTCTCACCCTGTCCAAGTCAAACAGATCAAAGACTGTAATGTAAACTCTAAGACTGTTATGGGGAATCAGTTCAGATACAGGCGCAGGAAAGGACTGTCTGCAAAAGTCTCCAATAGCTCAGGAAATAACACTAAAAATTGATAAATGTGTATTTCCTGTTTTCATCTGCAGTCTCAGATGTTCAGGCTTTCCCTAAGGCAAGCTTGGCCACTGCTGGCCTCTGCTCTCCTATTAGTGACAGACTTTGCCTCCTTGCTTTGCTGTTATTGTTTTTGACTCTGGGAATTTCACTATGCTAACAGGCAAATAAGGACGATTTTATGTCTCCTTTTTTGTATGGTACTGATTTCATTCTTATAGCATTTTAATAGTATGGTCATCTGATATGGCAATGACAGAAGGCACAGTATTTCTCTGTGTCCAGTCCTAGGAGTGGTACAAGAACATTCTATTTTCTTAACATTCTGTGTGCCCTAGCTGCTGGAATCTGGACACATCATTTATCAAGATCAATGTTTTTATTAACTGTGGACAACACATTGTCTTAGCAATTACTCTTTTGATAATATATTAGTTAAAGATGGGTGTCAAACTCCATAGCCAGTTTTCAGATATTGTGAATTTCAAGGTACCATTCTTTTCTCTGTTCCTAAAACTAGGAACTGAAACTTAAATATATACTTTGTCTTTAGCTTTCAAACGGTCTTAGAAGGAAGGTTATGGCCCAGAAAATTGAGCATCTTCAAGTGGGATGTATAAGCATAATACTCTCTTCAGGTTGGGGATGCTTTTCTTATTGAGTTGGTGATGCTTTTGTGTCAATTGCTAGAAGAGTGGTCTAAGAAACTACACTGGAAAGCAGAGAAGCTCTCACATTTGTTTGTAGATCCCCTAGAAGACAGCATAGTAGTCTGTGTGTACTACGTTGGCTGTTCCTGTCCCTATCAACACACACAAGCTCCTAGGAAGCACATGGACTACTCCTGTTACTGTAATCCCACACCAGTTTGTGTGTAGCACATGAACTGTGCCTTTCCCTAGGGCATTTCTGGCTTGCTAACCTTTCAGAGAGCTGGCTGTCTCTCTTCCTGCCACATAAAGATATCTGTCTGACTCACGGCTAAACACTGAACTGAACTGGAACCCAGTTGCAGATAAGGAGGAATGATGAGCAAAGACCATGATCAAGACCATGCTGGTGAAACCCACAGAAACAGCTGACTTGAACAAGGGGGAGCTCTTGGTTCCCATACTTATAGCTGTGAAACCAGCAGGGGACTGATCTAGACTCCCTGTACATGGGTGTCATGGAGGAAGCCCTAGAAATCCATGGGGCCTCTTGTCGTAGATCAGTACTTATCCCTAGCATAAGAAAGACTTTCGGAGCCCATTCCAAATAGAGGGACCATGTTGATGTTGAATCCTGAGGTGCTACAAAGGACCATGTTTGGCTTCATAGTCTTGCTTCATGGTCCTTCTATAGCTGTGGTCTTTGATGATGTCCATAGTCCATGTTACCACATGTGGCAATGGGAAACATGAGTTTTGAAAACTGAGGGCAGTAAGAGCCAATCCCACCTCCCACTAGTCCTGGGATAGTTAGCTTTGCGCCTCACTAGTCACTGCATCAGAAGAGCTGGCCCTGGAACTCATGGGAGAGCTAGCCCCCACACTCAGGTGAGCGGGTCTCCCTGTCCCCTCAGCACAGGCTTGAGATAGCTGGCCCTGATGGTAAAGGCATAGGAGAACAGGTTCAGCCCCTCACTTGAGGAGGAATGACCTAGCAGTCCTGTCTCACCAGCAGAGCTACCACCTGAGGACCCATCCTGGGCCTTGAGTTGGCTCATCCTAACATCTACCCCAACTATGACCTGCTTGGGCATGTGAAGAGACTGGTCCTATGGAATGATAGCTGCAGAATCTCCATGAATCAGGGCCACAGGTTATCTGAGAGCAGTGTCTGTGAAGGTCCAGTAATGTTGATGTACCAGAGCCACAGGCCTTTAACAAATTATTTAACCAATAATTTGTTGCAATGAACATTTGCAGGTGGGGTTGATTAGATAGAAGGGTATACTGTGTAACACATGGCAGGTCCCAATGCCACCAGGACTAAGAAGAGATGTTGGAGAGTTTGAAAAGACAGAGGAGTGAGGTGGGGTTTTGTTTTGTTTTTAACTAATATAGGAGAGTCTTTATTTCATGGAGAATGCTGCAAGGGTAAGGAATAGATACACAGAGAAGAAGAGGCGATTAGCATTGAAGTGAATCGTGAAATTTTTAAAGTATCAATAAATATTTATGTTATCAAATAATAATAAAATAATTACAACACTGTTCATGTTCTTTCTCTAAACAATTGTTTTTAAAAATCAACTGAATATAACAGAAAAAAAGAATACTTATTTTCATTATTTCTTCTTAACTACCTCTTATATGTAAATCTGAACTTCTGAAATATTTCATTGCATTCATCTCTGAATAATTTTTATTTGCATCTTACTAAGGGTAGCTGAGTAGTTTTCTAAAAACTTCTAATCTGAGAGATGAAATTATGAATTTTATTTATATATATGAACATATACACATACTTATATAATTCATATATATATATATATATATATATATATATATGGTTTGTGCATGTTGGTTATTTATATCTCCTCATGAACATTGTGCAAGGGCTCTATGCTCTATATTCTATGATCAATGTTATCTTTTTGAGTATTGATACCAGTGACATTTTGTATGGGGAATTTGAGGGTATTTCCCAAATATTATATTCTCTGGCCATAGCAGCAATAGAATCTCCGTGATGTCTTTATATGACAGCTTTTGGGGTTTGCAGGAATGTGGAACAATCCAACAAAACTCCAGGTACAGGAGTTTCTTAATTTCCACACTTCCTTCCTGTTTTGTGTCTGGTAATTCAAGTGTATCAAAAAAGTATCTGTGTCCCAAAGCAGATCATCTCCGAGTCTTCTAATTCAACTAGCTGCTCAGGATTTGAGGTTGTTTCTTTCTGTGAACACAATTTTCCCATGGATCCAAGCATTCACCATTTTTAATGTTTCGTTTTGTAAGAATGAGAGAGATGGCTCTCCTCATTTTCCTGGTTAGTTAAACTGCTGTCTGAGCATGGTCCAGAATCATTTGAGAGGTCAGCCTCAATGAAAGTTGTCTAGGTGACATTGGCCTGTGGGCATATCAGTGGGCAGTTGTATTGGTTGTTAACTAATGTAGGAGGGCTCAGAACACTCTGGGAAGCATCATATTCCAGGTAAAGAGTCCTGGGAAGTATAAACAGGAGACAACTAGATGCTAGCCAGCCACAGACATCAAACAAGGACCCATACATTTTGTTTTTCTTTGCTCTTTACTATGGAAATGATATGAAAAGCTAGCTGCTTGAGTTCATGCCTTGGGTACCAATCAATTCTGGGCTCCTGGTTGTATAGGCCAAATGAACTCTTTCCTCCCCTGAGTCTCTTTTGTTTTGGATGCTTTATCACATCAGCAGCAATGAGACTAGAACAATTATCTTTACATGAAAGTGCTGAAATTGAACATCTTCAATAATGGTGTTTTTAACACTCATTAAAATATGCCCTTATCTTTTAAATAGCCTATAAAAAGATTCATTTTAGGAAAAGTGACAAGTAATGAATAAAGATAAGATTATATTTAAATATATAAGTATGAAAAGGTTAAAAGGTATAGATAAGAGGTATATTAAATTAATATGTGTATTCTTAGGAGGATTTGAAAGCCTTTATAAATGCATAACTTGAAGAATTGATGCATTTGTATACTTCAGTATATTTGTAAGAAAAATGACAATTTCAGTAAGTACAAAATTCTGTTTACACACAGAGGATTTTCTTGTGATGGTTTTATAGGTGCTGACTATCTGAACTTTGAGAATAAGCTCATTCCTATGCTATACAAATTCTTCTGGATGTAAGGAGAATCACCTGAATTTAGTTTAGAAATCTATTTTATGTAGCTGTGAATTCAGGCATACATATTAGCAGTAAAACTGTGAATGGCATATAACATAAACTTACTTACAAAATGTCTCCTTAGAATCTTATTAAATCCTTATAAGTTTGAATCAATAATCAATATTTGCTTGGAGGTTCTAGTACAATAGTAACAAGGGAATGTAAAATTGTCATAATAATGTAATACTCATGACGGCAGAAAAGAGTAGGTGGCAAAATTATTCTTAATCTGCCACAATTTCAGCACAGATATCAATAGAGGACAGTAGGGGGATGGAGTGACTACCAACTCAGAAGATCCTATCTTGGCTTCTAGAATTCACTTTCGACAGTTCCAGCAGCCTCTAACATCAATTTGAGGAGACATTACATCTTCTTCTGGACTTTGCTGGCAACATTATGAACATGCTTATCCCCAGGCTTCACCCAACACATATGCACCTACTTGAAAGTAAAATACAAATACATATGTCAGTAGAAATTATGAGCAGAAAGAAATTATAATGTAAGTCAGAAGATACTAAAGAAAATATCTGTTAATGACAAAAACTAATACAGACCTACATGAAGTAGAAAAATAAACACAAGCTTTTTAGTAATAAATCCAAAATTTGTCATCGGAAGTTTCCACAGAAATTGTAAAACAGTAAATGGAGTGAGTTTGAATGACTAATAGAACCATTCATAGTACACACACCACAATTAAGTTACTCATCCTTGTCATTTACTCCTGTTCCATCTTGTTCTGTTTTGCTTTAGGTCAGTTGTAGTTGGAAGTCTCTCTCCGACAGCCAATTTAGGAACCATTCTGAGGCTTGCTATTCTTTGCAATTGTTTGGCCAATGGTTCAGGAATATTACTAACTAGGTCTCACATTTAAATTAACCCATTTCTACTAATCTATTTATTGCCATGTGGGCATGGCTTACCAGTCTCATGGAATCTTACTCCTCCTGCAGCTACATGTCTTCTCCCTGACGCTGCCTTCCTTTTCTCTGTATCTCTGTTTGGATTTCCCTCCTACCTATATTCTGCCTGGATATTGACCAAATCAGCCTCTTTATTAGTCAATGATAACAAAACATATTCATAGCATAGAGGGGGCATACTACATCATCTCCCCTTGTCTTTCTAATTAAAAAGTAAGGTTTTAACTTTATCATTGTAAAATTAAATATAAGAATGGAGATATCATAATACAGGGAGACATTTTTGGTTTACAGAGAAATCAGGCACTAGGGAAATGTCTGGAAACTACAAAGATGACACCAGCTAACAATGTAAGCAACAGAGGAGAGGCTACCTTAAATGCCCTCCCCTGATTATGAGATTGATGACTGATTTATATGCCATCCTATAGCCTTCATCCAGCAGCTGGTGGAAGTAGAAGCAGACACCCACTGCTAATCAATGAACTGAACTGGAACCCAGAACCAGAGAAGGATGAGTGAAGAGCACAGAGGTCCAGACCAGGTTGGTGAAACCCACAGAAACAGCTGACCTGAACATCTGGGAACTCTTGCTCCTCAGACTGATAGCTGGAATACCAGCATGGGACTGATCCAGACCCCAGGAACATGGGTTTCTGTGAGGAAACCTCAGAAAACTACGGACCTCCTGTAGAAGTTCAGTGCTTATCCCAAGCATAGGTGTGGATTTTGGGAGCCCATTCCATATAGAGGAATACTCCCTGAGCCAAGACATATGGGGGTGGGCCTAGGCCCTATCCCAAAGGATACAGTAGACAGTGATGAAACCCTGTGGAAGTCCTCACCCTACCTGGGGAGCAGAAAGGATATGTGATAGATAGCATTTTAATTGGGGGGGGGCTGTAGGGGAGGACTGGTGGGAGAAGGGAACTGGGATTGTCATGTAAAACAATCCTGTTTCTAATTCAAATAAAAAAGTTGGGAAAAATTTGGAGTTTTTTAAGATTAAATTATTTCACATATTAATGATATCAATTACAGTCATCAACTGAGCATTAGTGTTTACGGAAAAAAAAAATAAATCGGCATCAAGGTAGAATTATGGTTAAAATATTTAATCTGTTTGCATTTGGCAAATTTAAAGAAGATACTCTATCATCTATCCTATCTTTGTGAGTCAAAATTTTATATCTAATTTAACTTTTAACATAACAAAGGAAAGTTATAAATATAACTATCTGGTCCTCAACTCCTTCAAAGACTCTAAAAGTATATAATATTACCTAAGTGAACAGGAAGTGGATTGTAAGCAACTTTCAAAATTCTAGAAATGTCAGAAATATCTGGCTGCCTAACAGTCACCCCAAGTTCTTTTATTAGCTAGGGGAATGCATCTTCAGCCTATAGATCCATAATACATGCCATACTTCTTTATGAAGCAGGAAATTTTAAAGACTGCCCTGCCTATATTATCAGTCACTTGCCCCCATGTCATGCAGATTGTCTGACAGACTCTTTAATGAAGCAGGAACCCTGAAGGACTGTACCACCTTGTTTAGCTAGGTTCAGCAGTCCTTTTCCTTTGGGTCTTGCATGTCCAGTTTACACAGCATCCGTTAAAGCAGTCCAGGCAAGAACAGTTTCTTGCCCAAAAGGCTAGCCTTTGCACATTGAAAGCAAACTCGGTAAGTTGTATCTTAGATGCCCATAATCCTCTTGAAGTAATTGGTGCTATCAGAAGCAGACCTGTCTCACTGTTGAGAAAAATCTAAGTTCTTTTTTTGGGGGGGAGGGGTGTTTTGAGACAGGGTTTCTTTGTGGCTTTAGGGATTGTCTTGCAACTATATCTAGTAGACCAGGCTTGTCTCAAATTCGCAGAGATAAGTCTAAGTTCTTTAAACATTTTAAATGCCATATTCTGTAGGTCTTTGAAGTGTCTGAAGGTTGCCTATCCATTTGAAATACATCTCTGCATATCTAAAAACCTAACTTGACTATAAGTTTGTTGTAGCTTGAAAAAAATACCAAGCTGGGCAGTGGTGGTGCACTCCTTTTGTCCCAGCACTCAGGGGGCAAGGGCAGGTGTACCTCTGTGAGTTCCAGGCCAGTCTGGTCTACAGAGACTGATATTGGGGTTCATGATTCAAGCTGAAAATCACTAAAGCAAAGCAGCCAGCCACTAGCTCTTACATCTACCTCAGCTCAGACCAAAGGGGTGATCCTCAAACTGCTCCCAACTTCACTTCTTCTCATATTCACTCAGACTGCTATGTTCTCCTCCTTGTGGCTAGAGATTCCTGAGACTTCGATATCTATGAGTGCTCATTGTGGCTGGGGAATGACTGCCAGCTCTGAGTCTCTGATGCTGTCTTACATACCTCTCATGAGTTCTGGGATTAAAGGCATGTGACTCTAAGTTCTGAGATCATCTTTGTGTGAGATGTTTTTCTTTAGGACTAGATCAATTTTGTGTAGCTCAGTATGGCCTTGAACTAACAGAGGTCCATCTACATCTTGATCCTGAGCCAACACTTAAACATGTCTGCCTGACTTCAAAGGATTTTGGCTGACTTTGCTTTCTGAATCCTCAGGAAAGCATTAATAAATTCATAAATAATATGTCACCACATTTGACTATTACATATCACTATTAATTTGTATTTCTTAACTATATATTACATTTTGAAATTAGCTGCATAAATGTAATATCTTAAACAAGAATAGAGATATACATAATATAACAAAATTCAGCTTAAGTTTGTGTCAATAAACCAAAATCCATACCATTGTAATGTATTCATTCTATATCGTATCTCCATTTTTTCCTTGAGAAAGAGGTTGATTATGACCATTAACCAATTATAATCAACCCCCATTAAATCAAAACCAACATTTACAAACAATATTTGGGGAACTTAGGTGTAGTTTTCCATAATACTTCCTGTTGATGGTGGTGTTTGTAATTTTGTGAGGATCCTGAGAAAATTTATAATTATGGTTAAGTCTTGGCTTTATTAGTCTGTGAGGCAGTATCATCTACGCCAAATGTCTTGAAGCTGTTCTGGATGGTGGATCACCTGTGCCAATGCTTCCACTGTAGACCTCTCAGGGGTCTTACTTGATCAAACCACATTAGCCTGGAAGGAATCCACAGTTTCTCATCTTCTGTGGAAACAAAAGCAGAACTTGTTTTTCAAAGCAACATATCCTTAGACCCAAATTTTGAAGTCAAGATACCTTTATGTTTGTTTAGCTTAGCAGCCCCCACAATGAAATGTCTCTCTGCAATAAAGCAGTTAAAAATTCAAAGAAACACAATCATATATATATTTCAGACTCTCTGTATATTTTACATCTTTACATAGTCCACTGTATTTTTTAAGTACTCTGTTTCTCCTTTAGGGACTTCAGTTTATTATCCTTAAATTATTTTATGTATAACTTTGTCGATGCATGGTTGTCAAATGCACTGTAACCCATTTAGTAGCCTTTTTGTCTGATGTGTCCTAATTGCTTATCTGTAACCATTTTATCACCAGTAAAGTTTTCAAAATGCTAAGCAGGTATGGCTAAGATCAAACCAGCAGCTTTGCCTACACTCTGCTCAGCTTTCCAGGATAGTGGGGAACTAGAGAGAGTCACATATTCCCCTCCAGTTTTGGAAAGCAGTACTGAGTAGCATGCAACTGTGCTTTGAGGTCCATACTGTGTTCTCAATAAGCCTATTTGTACTGCTGCACCTTTAAGAGACTGTAGGAATCGATCATGCTGCTTAGCTCATGGGTGCTGGACGTGAGTTTCATCTCCAGGCAGCTGTCTGGAGATGCATCTCCACATTGCCGCCATCATGAGAGACTAGGAGATCCAGCAAGTCTCCTCTTTTGTGTGTTTAGATCCTGTGTGTTTAGATCCCCTTTAACATTTTTTTTTTTTAGGTCTCATGTGGATCCATGTCAGAGAGCTAGTTACTAATATGCCAGAGCCATTAGCCAAACAAATATAATTAATATTAAGCCTCAGAGTGGTTATTTGGAAACTGGCAGGAAGGAGAGAAACTTCCAACTACAGTCAGTTCTTGTTGTGCTAAAGACAATAATAGTTGTTATAATTATTTCCTTAGATGGTATAATTTTTTAAATATAAGTTTTTAAATAGTATATTACCTGCAGAAAGAACTTTGTATTTGCACAATAAATGTTTCCGTAATTCATCCATGAAGTTAAGCACTAAGAGGTCATTCCTAAGTGTAATAGTCCTGAAGCAATCCCCATCTAATACCAAAGTGAGCACAATATTCAAATTGATCCTTTCCTGTAGAAGACAAACTATGTAGGAAGACATAAGATCATTTCACACCTGGAAACATGGTGGAATTTTTATTACCAAATGTCGTCATGGAATAATTAAACAAAACTGCAGAGTTATGTACTAGTGACATGACCAAGAACTGACTTTCCAATAACAAATAATTGGTTACAGTATATTGCTGAATGAATATTCTCCATGTGATGATTCAGGAAAAACAGACATTGTAGAAAGATTTAGAGTGAAAATATTTTTGTTAATCTCTAATTTTTACAAACCAGGAACAAGTATATGAAGAAAATTTATGAGAATATCTTGTAAGACTGAGACCAAAATACTTACACCTAAAATTAAAATAAAACTATAGTCAATGAGAGTTGTTATTGAAGTTTACAGTTTGTCTTGAGATAAAGACAAGAAAGAGATCAGAAATCTACTTGCAATGTGGAAGTGACAGGAATTAATAAGAGATTGTATGGCAATTTTTTGAAAGGCAATTTTTTGAAAATATTATGAAAACTATGTAAAAATGTCAAACATTGACCACATATGATAGAATCAATTTAATTATACAGAATATGGAGTGTGGTTAATTTCTGTATGTTTATGTAAAATATATCTGAAATTATTTTTGTGATCTTACTATTTTTTTGATACATTGTAAAACTTGAAACATTTTCATTTTTTAAGATAGATATTTAGCAACCCAATGTTGCACCAATCTAATTACTTCAGTCCTCCAACTCCAACTGCTGTGATTATAGTTATCTGGTCTCAATTCTGACAAAATTTGGAACTTCTATAATCTAAAAAAGTGTTATGTGGGTGCAGCGATGGCTCAAAAGTGAAGGGCATGCAGTACTCTTGCAGAGGATCTGAGTTTGGATTCCAATCTCCATTTCAGGAGGTCACAACCAGTTACAGCTCCAGTTCCAGGGCACATGAGATCCTCCTGTCCCATGCACAAACCCCCCATACACACACACACTCTTCCACATACACATACCTAATTATAAAACAAATAATGAAAGTATTATAGAAAAGAATCTTCACATGTGAAACCTCGGATAAAATGTTGATTCTATCACTTCCTATCTTTCTTGTGTCATGAATAATAATCAGCATATTTTCTACTAACATTTCCTCATCTAAATGGAAGTAGTGAGTGCTGTGTCTTCAGTTTCTATTGAGATGTGCAGGACAATGCAATCCGAGTATCACTCAATGAAAAGTAGCCTTTAGTCTCCATTTAAAAACTACTTTGATTCTGATTAGCTTGTGTGTTCAGGTATAGCATAAGCTTCTCTAAGTATTCACTTCTCTACCTCTCTCCCCTTTTTCCAGTGAGCTCATTTAGTGTTTACATGAAAGTAAAAGGTCAGCGGCCTGTTAACCTTTTGAAATCTCCTGCAGATCCTGTCTACAGGAACAAAGAAAAAAACAAATGCAGCAAAGTTCAAGAAGCTTTTAATGTTATATGATTGTCCTCTCTTTGCAGGACAGGGGCCTTAGGCTTAGATGTTCTGCTTGTTCTATTGTTTGTGCACACTTGCTGAAGAATATCAGCTTCCTACTTCTTTACTCATAGGAAAATGTACAATCCTCATTTCATTCTCTCTCTCTCTCTCCCTCTCTCTCTCTCTCTCTCTCTCTCTCTCTCTCTCTCTCTGTGTGTGTGTGTGTGTGTGTGTGTATGTGTGTGTGTGTGTGTGTGTGTGTATGTATGTGTGTGTGTTGTGTGTGTGAAAATATGCTGTAAAATGTGAGGAACAAATTAAAATTTATGTTATTTTACTAACAAAGGTGCTAATGCTTACTCAATTTGAATGGAAAGCTTCTGGAAATTATATTATTTGTATGTGTTCCTGTGTGATCATATGTGCACATAGGAAGACAGACTTAGAGTAGTGTGTCATCCTTTATGTCTATCCTCCTTATCACCAGAGACAGACAAGGTCTCTGTCACTGAACCTGAAGTTCTCCGTTTCAGTTAGACTGGAGGGCCTATGAGTTCCCATGATCCTCCTGTCCTTACCCCATCTCCAACAGTAGGGTTACATACATGTTACCATATCTTATGTGGGTTCTAGCAACTCAGTTCCCTAATGTTTGTAGACCAGACACTTTGTCCACTCAGCGATCTCCTTAACTCTGGCAATTATGTGTGAGCACATAATAACAGAAACATTCAAATAAAAACATAAAAATGACATGACATAAATTTGTAGGGAGAAGTGGGAAATGGATCCCCTTTAACATCAAGTTCATCAAATAGATGTATGAATTTATCACATGCATGTTGCATCACCCAGTGAGAAGACACAGCACAGATATATCATATTACATGTATATTTATTATTTTAAATTAATAATCTACTAATTAGTCCAATTATTATTGCCCATTTGTAGAATGGGATGGGTCCATATACTTGAGCATGGACAACCTATTGATAATCACAGCACCCTGGAAGAATAATTCTTTGCATCTAGGAACTATGACTGTTACGATAAATCTTTCCACCAAAAGCCGCTGAGCCCCACTGCCACATGTGCACTTTATGCCAGCCGCTCGCCCTAGTTAGGCCCAAATGAATACACAGAAACTTGTATTAGGTTCAAAGTTGCTTGGCCAATGACTAGGATTCCTCATCTGTTAGCTCAGTCTATATATTTTATAAGACTTATCTTATCAGACGCCTTATTGGCGTCCCTGCTTGCTGGTGGATCACATCCTTCTGCTGGAGGAGCAAGGGGAAAAGAGGATGTTTCCTGTTTCTCCTTTAAATATGAGTCTCCTTACTATGTCACTCCTGCCTGGATCACCACTTCTCTACTACATTTCCCAGAATTCTCTTTGACTCCTAGTCCTGTCTAACTTGCTGTCTCATTGGCCAAACAGTATTTTATTCAACAATCAATAAGATAAACATACACAGAAGTACTTTCCCCATCATATGACTTCCCAACAGCTTTTAATGGCTTTCAGGTAGCAATTATTAATATTATTATTATTATTATTATTATTATTATTATTATTATTATTTTCAGTTTTTCAAGACAGGGTTTCTCTGTGGCTTTGGAGGCTGTCCTGGAACTAGCTCTTATAAACCAGGCTGTCTAGAACTCACAGAGATCACCTTGCCTCTGCCTCCTGAGTGCTGGGATTAAAGGTGTGTGCCACCACCACCATGCCCTCAGGGAGCAATCATTAAAATGAAATAACTTTTAAGAGGTCTAATTTAACAATGTGCTGTTTTGTGACAAGCAATTTCTCTGTCCTATGTGGAAAATACTTTCATACCTAAAATTTTATTTTAAAATTTTATAGTTTTATATTTTCTCTTTAATGTAAACAAACCAGAAAACATACAGTAAGGTGCTATGTGATGCTCTGATACACATGTTTATTATAAAGTGTATATCTATCTTCTAGAATACTCAGTACATTTTCCTGAGGGAGACATCCACATTATTGTCTTTCATCTTTTATTGTTGTCCTGCCTTCAGCACTACCTGTAATGGCTCTGCTGTGCAACTCGGAGCAGAGCTTCTGACTCCCACTTCACTGTAACTCTGTGCCCTTCAACTCACCTATCAATCTCAGTGCTAGTTGATTTTCTTTCAACTTGACACAAACTACAGTCATCCGGGAAAAAGAAAACCTCAGGTGATAAAATGCCTCTTTCTTTCTGACCTGGGTTGTTTATTAATTAAAAATTGATGTAGGAGGACCCAGTCTACTATTGGCAATGCTATCCCTGAGAAAGTAGTCCTGAGTTTTATACAAATGCAAACTGGATGAACCATGAAGAGCAAGTCAATTAGCAATTCTCCCTATGGTCTCTTCTCTCATTGTTGTCTCCATGAACTTGCTTTGTTTGAATTTCTGGCCTGACTAGAAGCCAAATAATCCATTTCATTCTCAAATTCTTTGGGTCATGATTTTTATCACAGTGTTAACACCATTTCTTCCCCTTACTTTCCCTAGCATCCTTAATCACCATTATGATCTAGAGTTATATAGTTTAGATTTTGAATATTGATTCTATTTTCACAATAATAGATCTTTAAAAGACAATTCTTCATTGAATTATTTTGTATCTTTTATCAAAAGACAGTGAAAATTGTTATCACTAGAATAGTGAAGTATCGCATTATAAACCCCCATTTCTCTACAGCAAGAACACCCTCCTCTAAAGTCCCAATTCATCTCAGCCAACTTGGTAGCATTTCTGGAAAATACTCAAAGGTAATGAAGATGAAGTCATTGTCAAGATGGTGCTGATGCTTTATTTTAGTTTTATTGTCTCTTCCTCCATCCTGTCACAAGCATAGGTGAAGACAATGCCTGAGCAACAGCATCCTCACTTGTGGGTGCACCCACTCTTCAGTTTATGGGCTGAGTATTCCAGACAGTATGGAGTGCATGTTGTGTCTTTCAACTGTCCTGGGCTGTCTGGAGCCAGGAAAATTCCATTAGGAAATATGGAACCTTCCAGTACCAGGGTTCCAGTAACCAGGAACTCCAGTATGCATTGAATTTCAGGTGCTGGCTGATTTGCTATTGAATAGCATGGCCTCAGTCAAGAATTCCACTAGTTTGCATCTCTACAGAACTAAGCATTTAAATAGGCCTGCACCTGGGCTGAGGGTTAGAGTTGTAAGTAACAAGTGAACACAGATAGAGTTAGGAGCCACCAGGCAAAGGAGAGAGAAATGGCATCATGGCCAGGGAAGCACAGGTAGGAAACAGCCAGGAAGATGCTGAATAAAAAAAAGACTCCAGTTTTGCAGCATGGAACTGAGAGCTCTCTAAAGATGACAAGATGCCTGTGTTTGGTCTTTATCGCTGTTCCAAGTCCACAGTCCCCCACTCAGGCCGAACCTCATGGCTACCATGGCTTGGGGCTGAGACATGCCAGGCCATGAAACTGGGGTTATTTGGAAAACTGCACAGAAGTCGTAGTCTTTGCTGTGCAGAATACAGATTGCAGATGAGAGAAGTAGTAGGCATGGTTCATAAACTCCAGAAAACAGTTGTGTTCCATGGATACAAGGGAAGGAAATCCCAAAGGGATAGAGAACACATTGAACCTAAGAGAGATGAGACTGTTGGGTGAGCACATTCAGTAAATCATGCTGTTTGGGAAGACCTATTGGTATGCAGGAATTAGAAAAGCTTTGTCATATGCATTCTCAGAAAATCTTTCATCCTGGGATGATCCATAGTCACACAGTAAACCAGAATATGACATGGAACTTTCCACCCTGGCACCCTTATGTTTCCTTTCTCTTTCCCTCTGCTCTCCTTCCCTCCACTCATCTCTTTTGTGAATCTCTTTATTCTTTGACTCTTATTTTTTAATTTGTTCATCTAATCTTTGATTGCTTCTTTTCAGCTTATGTAAATATGTGCCAAATTTGAGTTGAATGTGTACTTAATGGAAAAGAGACAGTGCCTTCTTTTCTAAGTATTCTAATGCATGATGGTGTATGGTGGAGTCTCACATATATGTTAGTAAATGATGTTATCACATTTGCATATTGGTGTGTACTAGTGTTTCAAATAGATGGTGTATGATGGTATCTCATATGCATGTTGGTGTGTGATGATATCTCATTGGCTAGGTAAGATTTGTTCATTTTTCATTGATTTTTTCTTTTTCTTCTCCATATGTATTAATTCCAACCTTATTTTCTTCAATTCACCAAACTTTTCTTCTTCCTATGCATATCTGTTCCTGAATCATGAGCATCTCTACTGCATTTGTTATGTGTAAGATTTACAGAATTGTTGACCTCTTTTAAATAATTTATGTACAAGCAAAGACATTTTAATTTTGTGTCTGTATTCTTTTATTTTGCGTTATTTGAATTTTAAATATACTTCATATTATTTTGATTTACATTTTTTTAGAAAGTCTTACCTGGGATTTTTTAATGATATGTTTTTTCTATTTGTTTCTCTTTAAAAAGTTCATCATCTGATATTAAAAGATAGGAAATTTGGAAATATTCTTCCAATTTTCCAAATTTGCTGATTGATTATTGTTGAAGAATATAGCATTTCATACCTTGTCAATCTTTTCCAAAACAAAACTCTTAAACATAAGTGGCTTTATGAGTATGGGAAGCTACATAGGTTCTCACAGCTGCATGAATCGTAAGGACTTCAGGAAATAAATGAGCAGACACACAAGCCAGCAAGATGGGAAGTTTGATTTGTAACTCTCCTTTCTTGCTTTCTAAAGAATTTATAAAACAATTGCCAAAAATGAATATCTATGTTACTATGTACAAAATGTATAAAGAAGTGATTTTTGTCTACACTAGCATATAAAAAAGGGAGCTACATATTCAATTTTTGTGTATGTTTGCATTTAATTTTACATGGTCTGAATTTAATTGCTTTATCTGTATTTATAATTAAGCTTTATTCTAGTCACAAAAAACTTTACAAAATATATAAAATGGAAATGTGATAAGGATTTAAAACACATTACTGCCCAAAGTCAACTAAACAAATAAGAAAATCATTGTGGGGACATCAGTAAAAAAAGAACAAAATACCAAAAATAATACAAAAGATGTAGATGTAAATACTTTCTTATAAGTGTCCAATACAATTAATTAGATGTGTGTAGAATACAGGGCACAGAAAAGCAGAGACACATTTCTTATTTTCCACAAAAAAAACCTTATCTTAAGCTGTAATATTTTTATATGTATTTTTTGTTGCTTTTACATCCCCATGACAGTTTTCCCTCCCTCTTCTATTCCCAGTCTCTTCCTCCTCTCCTGTCATGCCCCCTACTCCTCCTCTTCCTCCTCCTTCTCCTCCTCTTCCTCCTCTATTTCTCTTCAGAAAAGATCAGGCATCCCATGGATATCAGAAACCCTGGTATATCAGTTTGCAGTGAGACTAGTTGCCTCCTATCCTATTAAAAATGGATTTGTTAAATTACTTAAAGAAATGACTCTAAGCCATGTATCTTCTCATGTCACAATAATATTAAATTAGGTATCAATAAAAAACAGAAGTTAAATAAACACATATAAATTCTCACACATGTGAGATTTAAGACACTCAAATCCCAGGCAAAGAAGAAAATATAATTTAATGCAAATCACAATGAGCATATAACACACATATACATACTGAATATAAATGTGGTAAATAAGAGATTTATATCAGTGCATGCATACATGACCAAGAGAAACAACAAAATGATGATTTCATGCTTTACAAAATAGAAAAGCTTAATTCAAAAGTGAAGGAAAAAACAAGTCATTAAATTTTATAAATGAAAAACAAATTATAAGAACACATAAAAATTATATTCCAGCAGAAAGGATATCCTAGATTAAATGGACAAATTCCTATGAGAATTCATATAAACTGAATCAAAAAGAAATGAAATGTAAATCTGGAGAATTACTAGCAAAAAGAATGTTAACCTATCAAATCTACCATTATTTTACTCTAGATCTTCTGAAATGAATATAGAAATGAATATATATATATATGAATATATAACCCTAACTTACCCGATGAGGCCAGGATTGCAGTAATACCCATGCCATATGAGGACTCAGAAGCAAAACACTGAACAATATATCATATAACAATAGATATCACAATCCCCAACTAAATACTTAATAGCAAGGTTCAACAGTAGACTGCAAGTCTAATACAGGGATAGCTCACTGGCTTTTTTTTTAAACATCTGGAATGCAAAACATGGTTCAATATTAAAGTCACCCAAAGTAGTTTGTTTGGTTGGTAGCATAAATGAAGGAAGTTAATTAACACACCATCATTTCAACTGGTATAAAAATAAACAATAATATGTACTTGTATTAGATTTTGAAATTTTTACAAGTGTTTTGATCATATTCACATTCTTCCCCCAACTGCTCCCACAGGAGACATTTCACACTTTTAGACACCCAAGATTTTTTCTTCCTTAGTGTTAACCTATCCAATAATTTGTTCTGCCTAAATATTCTTGGTTGGATTATATTCCATTGGACAGTTATTATCCTGCCAGTACTTACCATTAACTGTCCCTCTCTCAACAGCAAAAACTTGCCTGTAGCACCATGGTTAGTGATAGAATTACATGCTCAACTCTTATCTCTATGCTGGGATTTGATCTGTTTAGGGCATGTGCAGATATTGTACAGTCACAGCTCTTGTATGTTTGAGTGCACAGCTGTCCTGCTTTATAACACTCCTTCTTTGTATTCATCTGCTGGTTCTGGCTTTTAAATTATTTCCACCCCCTCTTATTCAATGACCCCTGAGCCTTGGTAGGATGGACAGTTTATAAAGGCCTTTTATAGCTGATTATTCTACAGTCTCATATTCTCTGAATCTTGGTCAGTTATGGATCTATGTATTAATAAAAATCTCGAATGCAGTGTAAAATGGCTGAAAGACACTTAAGAAAGTGCTCAACATCCTTAGCCATCAGAGAAATGTAAATCAAAACAACTCTGAGATACCATCTTGCACTGTCAGAATGGCTCAAGTCAAAAACACCAAAGACAGTTTGTGCTGGAGAGGATGTGAAGAAAAAGGAACACTCCTCCACTAATGGTAGGAGTGAAAACTTGCAGAGCCACTTTGGAAATCTGTAAGAGGTTCTTCAGGAAAATGGGAATCAGTCTAATTCAAGATCCAGCAATTCCACTCTTAGGCATATACCCAAAACAAGCACATACAACAAGGACATTTGTTCATCTATGTTCATAGCAGCATTATTTGTAATAGCCATAACCTAAAAGCAAACTAGATGCCCCTCAACTGAGGAATGGAAAAAGAAAATGTGGTACATTTACACAATGGGGTACTATTCTGTGAGGGGGAAAAAAACACAATGGAATCTTGAAATTCACAGGCAAATGGATGGAACTAGAAACCATCCTGAGTGAGGTAACCCAGTCACAAAAAGTCAAACATGTTGTGTACTTACTCATATATTGATATTAGATATAGAGCAAAGGGTTACCAGCTTTCAATCCACACCTCCAAAGAAGCTAGACAACAAGGAGGACCCTAAGGGAGATATACATAGTCCCCTGGAGAAGGGGAAAGGGACATGATCTCCTGAGCAAATTGGGAGCATGATGAGAGGGGAGAGGGAGATAGAGAAGGGGAGAAGAGGAGGGGGTAGGAGGACATGAGGGAGCAGGGAGATTGAATCAGGGGAAGAATATAGGAGAGCAAGAAAAGAGAAGCCTTAATAGAGGGAGCCATTATAGGTTTAAAGAGAAATCTAACAATAGGGAAATGTCCAGAGATCTACAAGGATGACCCTAACTAAGAATCTAAATGATAGTGGAAAGACTACCTTTTCTGACATCCTAGAGCCTCCATCCAATAGCTGATGGAAGCAGAAACAAAGACCCACAGCTAATCACTGAGTCAAAATTCTGGAATCCCATTGTAGAGAGGGAGGGGTAATGAGCAAAGAGGTCAAGACCAGGCTTTGGAAACCTACAGAAACAGCTGACCTGAACAACGGGGTGGTCATGGTCCCCAGACTGACAGCTGGGCAACCATCAGAGGACTGGAACCAGGCCTGCTGAATGTGGGTGTCAATTGGGAGGCCTGGGCAGTGTATGGGGCCTCTGGTAGTGGAACAGTATTTATCCCTAGTGTATGCATGGACTTTGGGAGCCCATTCCCCATAGAGGGATACTCTCTCAGCCTAGAAATATGGGGGAGGGCCTAGGCCCTGTTTCAAATGATGTGATAGATATTGATGGTTCCCCATGGAAGACCTCACCATGACTGGGGATGAGAGAGGATAGGGTGTTGGTGGGGGGCATTGGAGTAGGGAAGGGAGAGGGAACAGGGATTGATATGTAAAATATTATTGTTTCCACTTTAAATCTAGAAATCTGGGGAAAAAATGTCCAGCGCAAATAGAAGCTTCTGAGAAGGTTGAGACATGCATTGGTCTATGGATATAATGGTAAGAGTCATTTTAATTGTATTTCCATTTAATAAATAATAGTAATCGATTTTTCCCTATGGTCTAATTTGTCTAGTCTTAGATTTGTGGCTTGGTAATGGTTCCAAGTATTGGTTACATTTTGTGGAGAGGGATGTAAATTCAAAAGAAAGAAAGAAAGAAAGAAAGAAAAAAATGAAAGAAAATTAGCTGATAACTCCGGAACAGAAGGCTAAATGCTTGAGAGGATAAGCACACTTAACTTCTTCCAAAGCACTTGAAACTTTATATTCACTAGTGAGAAAGTGATGTAGGAGATCATCTCAGTATCAAGATATGAACAATCACTTTTGCCAGCTCTTACTTTTAAAATTTAGTTTTTATTGTATGTGCATGCATGTTCATGCCCCACAGTCATACAGTTGCCTGCAGATCCCAGTAAAGGAACCCCAACCCACCAGTTCTTGGTGCTTCTGAGACACCGTGTGAGTACTCGGAACTAATCCTGGGTCCTCTTAAAGAGCGCCAAGTACTCTAACCACTGAGAAATATCACCAGCTCCGATTTGGCATTTAGAATTTTTAAAAATTTATGTGTCTATGTGTGTATGGTTTCCACAGAGGACAGGAGAAGGTATCACATATTATGGAGCTGGAGTTCCATGTGGAACCTCCTGATAAGGGTCCTTTAAACCAATCTATCCTCATCTAGAAGAGCACTAAATCGATCATTATTACTTTCTAGCTTCCCTGACCTTTAAAAATATTTTAAAGATATTTAAAAATTCAATCAGAATGATTTTCCAGTAAATAAAAGACTTCATTAAGCAAGGGACTGGGTAACACTGTCCATCTATCTCTGTCTGCAGAGTGAGACTATCTCTGTCTGCACAGTCATATATTGAACTTATGAAGCTACTGCACCAACTCAGTACGGCTTCTGGCACATATTCCACATCCTCAACACAGGTGTATTTCACTACAAAGGGAAATCTCAAAATTAGGTTGAGAAAAAATTATAGTAGTGATATTAAAAGGGCAAAGACTTGGGGATATGTTTAATCAATTCAATGAAAGAAATACCGGGAAAGGCAAAGCAAAATTAATGAGAGGCATTGAAGAAGAAAAATACAAACACATCTCATGTTTACATACAAGGAAACTTTATACTCCCACTACAGTAACACTTACGAATTTAGAAATAAGATACACAAGTATCATTAGAGATCATCATAGTGTATGATGATGAATTAGTGTAAATATAACTTAATCCCAAACGTGTCTTTATGAAGACTTTATGCACTTTATGAAGTGCATGAATGTAAGGATTATAAAGTACTTGTTTGGACAAGGGGGTTTGTATTTTCTTACTTTGAAGTGTGGTGAATTTTACCTAATTTCTAAGCTAACATATTGAACTTCAGCTCCAAAGTGGAAATATCTGTCTCATTATAGTTCATCTGAATCTCCTTCTCATGTACCTTAGACTTCCAAAGACTAGTTCTAATCGTTGATCCTGTGAATACCAGCTTTTGCTTGAAGATTAAAAATTTACAGAAACTCTATGACCTTCCCCTGCAATTAGAAAAGCTATGTGCTCCTTCTTGAAACCCACTGCTGCTTTTGCATAGACTTTAGGGTGTCATTGGGTAAAAGGCTATGCACACACCGGTCTACCTTCAATTGCTTTACAATAGAGGTTTATAAAGCTACACACTGGATTACCACGTCACCTTCTCTTCTCTTAAAGGAAGAACCATCTTAGGATTCTTTCTAATGTTGTTCACTTTCTTTAATTAAAAAAAAATATTTTGGGGCCAACAAGATGTCACATTTACATGCTTGACAACCTGAGTTTGATCTCCAGCAGCTTATGGCAGTGAAAATCAGTTCTCAAAATTATCAGCTGAACACATTACACAACTGCTGGTATTTGAAAATAATTCATTTATTTATTTCCTACTCATTTATTTTTGCTTTGTTTGTGTATGTCAATGTACTTGTCTCTGTTCATGCACATGCATATTCTGGTGTCCATGCATGTACACTTTGTGTATATGAACTTGTGTCTGTATGTGGGTCTATGTGTGTATACACAGTTGCACATGAGCGTGCACAAGTGGGTGAAGCTTAGTTGTCTTCTTCTCCATGATTATTCTCCTTGTTGTTTCTTTGTCACTGATTTTCCCACTGAGTGGGGACCAAATCATTGACCAGAACAGATGCCAGGGATCCTCTTCTTTCTACCTAGTCTCACAACAACTTGATATACCATGGCTGACTGATAACCCGAATGTATTTGAAGAGAAGCAGCAGGAAGATAAATGGGGATGGGAGGAGGGTAGGTTGTGGGGAGGAACTGGGAAGATAGAAAAAGAGGGGAAACTTTGGTTGGAATGCAAAAACAAAAAAATAAGAACAAACAAAAGTAAAAATGCTTTTCCCTTGAGTTCATACTTATCAACTTTTATGCTATTACATTCTATTTTGAAATCTCAAAGGCAGCATCCCTCTCTTTATCATACTTAATTTTTCTAATTATATTAGATGTTTGCTAAGCAATGCTATAAATTTTCAAACAGATTTTATAATATAATGTAATTCACAATAGTGGTGCTGGATAAACTGATTTGCTTTTTCAGAGAGTTTCTGAATATCTGGTCTCTGTGATTTTCACTATAGAGTTGTCAAGTGTCATTTTCCATCTCTATATGTGGAGACATCCAGACCTAGATATCATGGAGGAAGTAATAGTCCCCTCTGATAACTTCCAAGACAAAGAGAAGCAGTATGGCAAATGCTCAGTTTTCTTTCCTTGTATTCTAAGGTTTATCTAAGCTAATTTTGATTTCTAAAGATTCTATTGTTACTGACAGTGGATCTCATGCAGAGAATGGGTTCATATAAAGGAGCTTTATGATTATTGCAATATTATGACTGTAAAGTAAATTATGCATCTATTTCTAATGTTTTTGTACTGTGGCAAATTTTAAATTCAGAATGTCTTACAGTAATTCTACTGCTTACAAAAAATATCATTGTTAGTATGAAATGCTATGTTTCAAAATGTGATTTCTTAGGAAACATATAGGGTAAATATATAGAGATTTTTTATAGAAACAAAAAGCTGAAAACAGATAAAGCATGTGTGTATGTACATAGCAACACAAGTAGAGGTGGCCTGTCATAGGCACTTTTTGGTAAATTAATGATTATGAAAACAATATGATAATGTATATCAAAGAATTTTAAAACAATATTTCATTTCATTAATTAAGCACTTTATATCCTTTTTCTTAAGTTTTTATTTTACATTTTAAAATTTATTTAGTGTGTGTGTATGTTAGTGGCGCATTTGTGCCATGACATGCAGATGATCAGAGGAAAACTTGGAGTCTGTTCTCTCTTTCTACCATGTAGGTCCTAGGAATGGAACTCAGGTTGTCAGCTTGGCCATAATGATCCTTTATTGAACCACTTCATGAGCCTTACTTTTTGGAATTCTAAAGAATCCACATATAAGTGTTCTATAAAATTCTGTATGTAAGAAAAGTATTTCTCAACGATGAAGATTAAACTGATCCAACATATTTCTCAGAAAACTTTGGTGGGAATTCAGTTACACTTCATCATTTATTGTCTATAGATTATTTTTTGATATTACAGCATTAGAACTGAGTAGTTAATATAAACCAACAAAAGCTTAAATTACGTGGAACTTGATTAAATTTTTTCAGACTCTCTTTTAAAACTTAAGAAAAATTGAAAGAAAGAAAAATCTGTAGCAACTTGTTCAGTAAATTATGTCATGACTTGAGATGCATAATGATGTTCAAATGCAACTGAGTTTCCCATTGTGGATTTGAAAGGAGAAATGGATGGGAGCTTAATGAGAAACTGAGCTTGCTACTCTGTGTTTCCTTGGTTACTTTGGATTCCTGCTGTTCCTGTGCACCAAAGTCACAAATTGTAGTCAAGACTTATTCAAGATGTGAAAGATAAGAATGAGGTCAAGATTTTTTAAAGATAATTATAGACAAATAATCTGTCCTCACTAATTTTTTATTGATTTGACACACCTAGGAGAAGGGAACCTCAAATGAAAAGTTTCCTGATTAGATTATTTTGTGGGTTAGCAAGTCTGTGGGGGCATTTTCTTAATTGCAAAATGATAGAAAAAGGTCTGGCCTGCTGTGTGCAGTACCATTCCTAGGAAAATGGGTGCAGTGTAAGAAAGTAGCCTGAGTAAGCCAGTAGGAGTTATTCAGTTAGTATTCTATTGATACTATTTTGGTTTCTAATTCCAGATGGCTGTTCTGACACCCTCATTTGTCTTCATTCTATGATGGACTGTGAAGTAGAAGTATAACCCAATATATGCTTTCCTTCTACAAGTTGTCTTTTGTCCATATTTTATCACAAAGCAAACTAAGAAAAGCAGAGAAGGTAAAACGTGTTGAGGCCTGAGAGGAAATTTCAACAGTGGTGAATAGAGTTATATTAAAATAGATTATACTGGTGGTCAATATTCAAAGTGTGTTAAGTAAATTTCAGTTGGCCATAATAACATTTTGAGTTTGAAAGGACAAGTGTTGAACTTTTCACTTTGATCTACCTCTCTAAAATTAGTCAAATTTAAGGTAGAAGCCACAAAATTCTGTGCCAGTATACTGTTCCTGTCATTGCTGTGGTAAAAGGAAAAGAAAGAAATAACAATGCTAATGACTGTGGTACTTTTCCTGGGAGGATGTTGAAAAACATCTACCTACACCATACAGAGAATCAGTGACAGAACAAAAGAATGATACCACTGAAATTTAACGCTGTGAAAAAATGAGTTTAAAAGGGTTACTTACAGAGACATAAGTGAGGGCTTACTTTAAGGTACATGGAGGTCTCAAGGGCAGCCATATCACTGAAAACCAACTCCAGCACAAGTAACAACTCATAAAATCTGAAGCAGAAGCATTGAATGTTCTCTGCATGACTTCAATATAGCTGGACATGTTGCAGACTATCCTTTCCTCAGCTTTAATTGCTGCTTATATAATCTCTGGGTGGGATGGACCTTGTGATTATGTAAGTTTCAGAGATTTCTTGAGACCTGCTTATGTTTCACTTCCCGGTGTGAAAGTTCTACCCCTTAGAAGTCTCTGTGTGTTAATAGTTTATCACAAGGATGGAATATTTCAAATTGGAGTAAATTTCTATACAAATCATCAATATACAACTCAAGCCTGCTTTGTTGGTCACTGTCTTGCATCAGTATCTATTATGTGCTACACACAGCAGTTTTGAGTGATTCTTCATTCTGGGGGCAGAGTGGCCAACTATGCCCAGTTGATGTCATTAGTGAACAATTTTCTCTTTTGTGACTAATTTGATTTTGACTTTACTTTCTGAACCAGAGCCTACATATGAACACAGGCAAAAGGTAGAACTGACATTCCTTTTTGGTAAATAAAGGAACTAGTAACTCTTCTTGAATCATGAGACCAGTGTGTGATTGAAGTTACCACTAAGTGCATTAACCCTTAAACCTTGTGGGGGAATATTTAAATAAGATTTTCTTCTTTATACCTGATCATCTTAGCTTCCCACTCCCACTTTTCTTTCTGTCTACCACTGACTGTTTGATTAATTTTAAGTTATAGGTATACATTTAACAGTCCTCATTTCTTTGCCTTGAACTTTGTAAGTTCCATGTCTTGTTCTGTTGAACTGTATCTTCTGTATCTTTGAGAAGTAATAAGGGCTGGAGCAGCACCCAGGGTAGACCCTAGTGCACATGTCTCAGGCATTTCATACCATGTTCCTTTGCTCTGATGATTTTGTTTATTTTTTTTCTGTAATTAAAAGAGAAACTATCCTTAGGGCACTCTACCATCAATTATGTGTCTCAGTCTTTCCTACAAATGTAATTCTACCTCTTTCGTTTTCTCTTTTCTTTTTCATTTTTTATTAAAAATATTTGTCTCACACAACTCTTTCTGATTATATTTTGCCTCGCCCCAGTTCCTCCCACACCCTCTCCATGTTATCACCACTCACATCTACATCCTTCCTCCTTCTTTCTCTCTCAAGAAAAAAAAAGTCATCTAAAAAATAAAAAGACAAAAAGAAAATTAAATAAGACAAAACACCTTGAATAGGACAAAACTAACAAAGGAGCAAAAAAAAAAGAGCCAAGAATAAAGCACAAGATACACATATAGGCAGAGACATGCACACAGAATCAGTGCCTCAAGGCAGAAGATAAAGAGAAAAAGGTTAATTTAAGTTAAAACAGCTCGCCAGAAACAAGCCTCAGCTAGGCAAAGCATTTATAACTCATATTAAGTCTCTGTATCATGATTTGGAGGCTGTTTGGTGACCTAAAAAGAAATATTCTGGTACAAAAAAAAATTAAACCTTCCAAAAATACCACAGAATTTATTTCGTGTTGGCCACCTACTGGTAGACATGGGGCCTGTCCTGAAGTATGGTTTGTATATCCAATGAGACTCCATTAGAGAAAACTAATTTTACTTTGTGAGTATAAATTGGAGAGAGCATCTAGGTTAGTGATAGAGGACGTGTCCACTTTCCCTCTCAGTGCAGGAACCCCATCTGTCTTGAAAATATACAGACTCCAAATGCTGCCAGTCTCTGTGAGTTCACATGTTCATCAGTTGTGTTGTGTCTAGAAGGCCTTGTTTTACTGTATTCTCTTGATCTTCAAACCTTTTGTGTCTTTTTCTGTAGTAGTCCCTGAGTCAGGTAGGAAGGGATTTTCATATTAATGATTAATTTATGTGTACATGTGTTTTATATGAATTAAAATATTCCCTCCCGGGGGATAAAGGAGGATCATATGACTTAGAAAGTAAATGAATGATAGAAGGCTTTGGGAGTCAACAAAACTTCCAGGTCTGCATCATCGAAAAGTCCACACCAGGATACGAGATGGCTCATGAAAGTTGTTTCCTTGAATGTTTCTTCACCGTGTTCAGGCCTCTTAGCCAGTCAGAGACATCGTTCACAGCTCTCCAGGACATGTTAGCCAACACCTGTCAGTGCACTGCTGATTTCTATACCTTGACAGGTAACTGGTGAGTCACTCCTCTTTACATCTGTCACCTTTCTCTTGCAGATGTGTTCATACATTGTGACTTTCTTTTGCACATGTCCTCCCAATGCATTGCTTGGCAGTAATTGTCTTTTCTCCTTATTTTCCTTTCACTGCTACAGAGTTACTTTTCTACAATAATATCCACAGTACTACAGTACTATTACATTAAAGATTCAGTCAATCATTTTTTTTAAGGGAAGAAAAAGCCAGGCATCTCACTGGCATGAAAAAACATCCTCTAACATTTCCCAATCTCAACTTCTAGTCCATCCTCCATAGAGCTGCCTTGTAAGATATGTGTAACATATTGAACACAGCTCTGATGGCAAGGAAGCCATCCTTATCAGGTACATACACAATCTGCACCCTGTGTCCCAGTAGATCATACCATTCTGCTTTAGAGGGTGATTCAGAAGACCCAATAGGAAATTAGTCAGCCTATTTATATGTGTTGACTCAGGTGAAATGTCATATTCTCTGAAGAAAACTTTTCTTGTTCCTCATTTGGGGTTATTCCCTCCCTCCTTTACCATTTCTAAAGAACTTTTAGAAAAACTGTATTATCAAAACACAAGGAAATATTTTTGTAAATATACCTAAGGAAAATCCTTCTTTATAGAAGGGGATACTCAAGGAAAGAATGTTCAATAATTCCTTATGTGTGGGAACTGTTTCATGTGTATGTGGGTACAGTTGCATGCATACTTGTTTACACCAGCAAGAAAAAATTAGAAGTCATCCTTTGCTATTATTCCACATTCCATATATTTTTTAAGCCAGAGTTTCTAAATATCCTGGTATTATTTCAGTACACTGTGATGACTGTACAGAGAGCCTCAGAAATTTACTTGTTCATGCTTTCTCAGATTTGGAAGAGTGCCACCATGCCCAGCTTTTATTATTTTTTCTATTAAATGTGGTCTCTATTTTTTAACCAGATCAATCTTTTACCAATACTTTATTCCATTTGTTGAATCATTTTTCTTTTCCTAGATGCATAATTATATAATTTTATATTTATTTATGTGGATATGAGCATATACATGTAACCATTTTATTTAAAAATATTTTTTGTTTTACATACCAACTCCAGTTCCCCCTCTTTCCTCTACATCTGCTGTCCCACCTCCCCCTTCCCACCCAGTATTGACTCCTTAGAGATGGTAAGGCCTTCCTTGGTGAGTCAACAAAGTCTGGCAAAGTTGAGGCAGGACCAAGTGCCCCTATCCCCACAGCCAGTATCAAGTATTAGTAAGGTGTTCCACCCTACAGGGATCCACAAAGCCAGGTCATACACCTGGGATAGGTCCTGGTGCTATTGTCTGTGTCCCCTCCATCTGATCAAGTCACATAACTGTCATCCACATTCAGAGGGCCTAGTTCAGTCCCATACAAGTACCCCAGCTATTAGTCCATAATCCATGAGCTCCCATTAGCTCATGTCAGTTGTCTCTGTGGTTTTCCCATAATGTCTTTGACACCCCCTTGTTCATATGATGCCTCCTCTTTCTCTTCAACTGAACTCCAGGAGCTCAGCCCACTGCTTGGCTGTGGGTCACTGCATCTGCTTCCATCACTTACGGGGTGTAGATTCTGTCATGACAATTAAGGTAGTCACCAATCTGATTAAAGTGGAAGGCCTATTCAGACACCCTCTCCACAAATGCTAGGAGTCTTAGCTGGGGTCATCCTTGTGGATTCCTGATTAGTTCTCTAGCGTCAGGTTTCTCCCTAACCCCATAATGTCTCCCTGTATGAAGATATCTCTTTCATTGTTCTCCCCCTTTCCCTCCCAGAACTTAGTATTCTTGATTCCTCATGTTTCCATCCCCAACCCCTTCCCTTCTACCTCCAGGGTTTACCCAGAAGATCTTAACTACTTTCCCTTCCTGGGGTCCTCCATGTGTGTCTGTCTTAGGGCACCCTTTTTACCTAGCTTCTCGGGGGTTGTGGATTGTAGTTTGGTTATCCTTTGTTTTATGTCTAATATCCACTTATGAGTGAGTACATCCAACCTCTGTCTTTCTGTGTCTGTGTTATATCACTCATGATGGTTGTATTCTAGTTCCTTTACCTGCAAATTTCAAGATGTCATCTTTTTTTTTTTTACAACTGAGTAATTATCCATTGTGTAAATGTGCAATATTTTAGCTATACTTCAATTGATGGACATATAGGTTGCGTCCAGGTTCTGCCTATTATTTATAAAAATGGCCAAAAGACATTTATGGAATTGCTCAACATATTAGCCATCAGGAAAATGTAAATCAAAATGACTCTGAGATACCATCTTACACATATGAGAATTGCTGAGATCAAAATCACTGATAGCAGATTATGCTGGAGAGGATATGGAGTAAGGGGAACACTCCTCCATTGCTGGTGAGAGTGCAAACTTAAACTATCAGTTTGGAAATCAGTATGGTAGTTCCTCAGAAAATTGGAAATCATCTACATCTAGACTCAGCAATAGTACCTTTGGTATATATCAAAAGCATGCACAATTACACTCCAAGGACATAAACATGGATTCTAAGAATAAAACTTCTATCCTTGTGCTTTCTTTGCTGAACCATCCCCCACAATTATTTTTCTTTTATTTTTTCTCTCCCTAGTTTGTGCAGTTACCCTATCCATTTCACACTCATGGTTTAATCTTTATGCCCTCTGTAGTCTTCCACATTAAGTCTTAGCTAACCTTCAACCCCAAGTCTAGAAGACTAAATAGCTGAAGACATAGCAGGACAGTTTATTTGATCTTTATTTTATCATCAGATTCACTTATATAAAAGCTGATTATTAGTCACAGATTACAATCCACAGACATGAAAGTAAAACTGTGTAGCTGTGCACACTGAATATAAAAAAACAGGATAATAAACATTGCTGTGTAGTGCTTCATACCCGTCAGGCTACCATAGCATGTGTGAGAAGAACTTGACACTCAAGCCTGCACTGGTCTATCTTCCTGCTTTAAACCACAGCATTGCTTCAGTTTACCTCATTGTCTGCCTTCCTTTAGATCAGTGAATCTCAACCTTCCTAATGCTGTAACTCTTCCATACATTTCCACATGTTGTGGTGACCCCCAATATAAAATTATTTTTCATTTCTACTTCATAAATATAATTTTGCTACTGCTATGAGTTATAAAGTAAATATCTTATATGAAGCATATCTGATATGCAACCCCATGGGAAAGGGTTCTTTGACTCCCAAGGGAGTCCTGACCCATAGGTTAAGGCCCACCACTTTAGGAGAGGCTACGTTAAATGCCCTTCCCTGATAATGAGATTGATGAGTACTTTATATGCCATCCAAGAGCCTTCATCCAGTAACTGATGGACGCTGAAGCTCACAGCTAAACACTGAGCTGAACTCCTAAAATCCAGTTGCAGAGAGGGAGAGTGATGAGTAAATGGGTCAAGACCAGGCTGGAGTAACACACAGAAACTGCTCACCTGAATATGGGGGAGCTCATGGGCCCCAGACTGCTAGCAAGGAAACCAGACCCCCTGAACTTGGGTGTCAGTTAGGAGTCCTGGACAATCTATGGGGCCTCTAGTAGTGGATCAATATTTATCCCTAATATACAAATGGACTTTGGGAGCCCATTCCACATAGAGCAATATTCTCTCAGCCTAGAAACACAGGGGGCATGGGGACCTAGGACCTGGTCCAAATGATATGACAGACATTAAAGATCCCCCATGGAATGGTTAGTGTGGGGCAGGGGATAAGTGGAAAGAGAGAAAACTGGGATTGACATGTAAAACAAGTGTGTTTCTAGTTTAAATTTAAAAAGGAAATAAAGCACTACTTTAATGTTTCACTCAAATTACTCAACTACTAAATCATGAACTAGAATGACATTTATGAGTTGATTTTTATACGTTATTAAGATTTTTTGTAGTGTTTTTGACCAATTACCCAAAACAATGCCCACACTTTAATCAACAACTTCACTTGTTAAAGGTTTAAGCAATTGCCTGAGCCTCTCCTTGCAGGCAATTAGTAACTGCATAGATTCAAAGCTCAGTCTTGTCTCCAGTTCTGTGTGTTGTCTTCCCCCTCCTTCATCAGAAGTGGATGTCTGTTTGAAGTCTTCTGAATTGCATAGAAAAAAGTGAAAATCATGGATCCTATAATCATACTGCTGTAAAAAGCTACTTAATTTGATTATTCTGCAGTAGTTCTTGGCGCTATTTGACAAAAGAAACCAGAAATATGAAATCACCTGCAGGGGGAGGAGGGCACTGGAAGAAGTCATGCAAAAAGAGAGAGCCCCAGAAGCTATTCTGTGCCAAGATAGAGATAAATGCCACACCCACCCTGCTCTACTCTGTGAAGAAAGACAATGGATGCTCAGCCTCACATTATTGCCTTCTGTAAAGAAAGAATGGTGTTGATAAAGAACTCCTTCAAGCATATAGCTTTCTAGTTTCTATGTCGATGAAGGGTATTGCTTTTTCTATTGTATTCTTTTCTCTGATACACTGTAGGTCACCATTTCATAAAATTCACTTTAAAGAATTTATCTCATATAGATAAAACAGGATTAAACACTGAGTGCTATTTTTCAATAAGAAAAGCATGTATTTGAGTCACATAGGTTTCCTGGCCACATACACTTTTGGACAATAAACCTACTACTCTGAGGGCTCAAGTCAGACCTGTTTTTTCCTCACTTATAATGAGGACTAGCATATCTAAATTAAGGATAGGATTTTGAAGATTTATTTGGAGCCTTTTAATAAACAACCAACAAAAGGTATATATAGTTCTTTCCCATGATATATGATAAAAAGATTTTAGGTTCATAGACACAGAAAACAATGTTTAGCTGATGATATCAGAGTATTGACACCAAAACTGAAGCACAAAGATACTGCACAAGCTAAGGCCACAAAGCTTATTAGTGTCAAAAAGCAAACTATGCCACTATTGCACCAGTGGACACATCTTACCAGGAAAGTCACTACTGTGGCTCACAGGGTTCTCAGCTGAGTGAGATGTAGCAACTTCCAGCATTACAAAAGCTGTAAAATAGGCATGAAGCTTCCAGTTCAGTAATATCTTAGTTTTTCTATGTCTATAATATCAAGTAAGTGCTATCTTCAGCAATATGACCTTACCAACAAGTTGTCAAGTGTAGCCAAAAGCAATAGAAGTAGACTGTAATGTTTGGGAGTCTATGGTTTCCCACTGGACAGCAACTCAAAAGAAAGTAATACATTCAAGATAATAGTTTTTTTTTAATTTACTAATATGGGTTATTTAGTTATGCTATTGTGCTTCCTTTATGTGAAAACCCAACTTACACTTTTTTATGTATATGTGTATGTATAGTTTAGGTAAATTTTAAAGTAGTAGGTTTCCATGTGGTCTTTTAAAAAGTCTTCAGTGTTAATTATCCTTCTACATATCCCTCCTGAACCCTGTTCTGCCATTTTCCATCCCACTGAATCTTCCCTATATATACTCTATTTCCAATTTCCTTTTTAATATACCATTGCTGTCCTTCCATTTTGCCTTACTGATTTCTTAATATCTATGGGTATTCCAAAAGAACATTAAACACATACAAGTTTTAGGAGAGAAGAGAGAAAACATGCATTGGTTGTCTTTTGGGGTCTGAATTACCACACTCAATACTATCTAATTACATCAATTTACCTGCAATTTTCATAGTCTCAATTTTCTTATCAGCTGAGTAATATTCCAGTATGGAAATGTGCAACATTTTTATTATATATTCACTCATTAATGTGCATCTAAGCTGTTTCCATTTCCAGGCTATTGTGTATATAGCATCAGTGAATATAGATGAGCATGTATCTCTGTAGAAAGATATTGAATCTTCTGAGTATATACCCAAGCATGGTATAGCTTGACCTTATGATAGATATATTTCTAGCTTTTGAATGAATATAAATTCTCATTTCCATAGTGGCTATACCAGTTACACTGCCAACAGCAGGGAATTGTAGTAATATATTATTTATGATTTATCCCGGGACTCAGGATTAAGAGGTAGACAGATTTTTGTTAGTTCAAGGCCACACTGACTACACAAAATTGATCCAGTGCTAAAAGAAACTAAAAAAAGTGATCTCAGTACTTGGCATCTCAAGCCTTTAATCGAAGCACTAGTGAGGAAGAGACAAGAGGATATGGCTGAGTGAGGAAAGAATTTAAAGAGGAGAAGACAAGAATTCAGAGCCTGTTGCCTCTGAGGATTCAAGGGGACAGGATTGCCATTTCAGTTGGGTAAATGTGAGATCTACTGGCTTGGAAGCTTTTCTTCTTTGATCTTTAGCTTGAAGCTTGAAACCAAATATCTGTTTCTGGGTCTTTCATTTTTTTTTTGCTACAGGGAATAAAATCCTACACCTGATAAATACATTCAGCAAAGACATAATTAAACATTGATACACACAACACACACATATATGCACACTTGCATGTACACACTCATGCACAAACTTCTATGTATCACACATACACACACAAACATGCATACACATACTAAACACCTGGAAGAATATACATGTACAAGGACATATTCACAAACACTATCACACACATGTTTGTAGCCTTCCTATATTAAACTGGCAAAAATACTCAGAAATTCACGAAACTAAGTCCACTAACAATGGCCTCAAAAAATCTTGGAAGACTAGGTAACTAATATTTGTATAATAGACATTTTAAGACATCATAGAAAGAAACTTAAGGCCACATACAGGAGAAGTTTGAAAAATCTTCCATGCCCATGTATGGTTAGGATGAATGCTGTGAAAATAGTCACCTACCAAATATAGTTTACAAATTTAATGTAATTCCTCATGAAAATTACTGTGTAATTCTCCTCAGAATTTGAAAAAGTCTTAGATTTTATATGGAAACACAAAAATAAAAACCCAGGAAAGCCAAAATAGTCCTGAATAATGTGAGTTGCTAGACATATTACCATCACAGATTTCAGCTTATACCACAGGGCTGTGCAATAAAAGAAGCATGGTGCTGGTATAAAAACAGTCTCATTAATCATTGAATAAGCCAAGTACCCACAAACATGCTCACACTCCAGCAACTATCTGAATTGTGAGAATGGGGCCCAAAATTCACACTGGAAATGGACAAAATCTTCAATAAGTTGTTCTAGTCAAACTAGACAGTAGCATGCAGAGGAATGGAACTGTATCTTTATTTCTCACACTTAACAAAACTCAACTCCAGCTGACCAAGGGAATCAACATAAATCCTGACACTACAAATCTAGAAGACAATATCGAAGGGAATGTACTTGAAAATATATACACAGGGAAGGATTCTCTGAACAGGACCTTTCTCTTGTAAGCATTAAGACCCACAGTTGACAAATGGCACCACTGGAAACCAAAATGCTTTTGTGCAGCAAAAGATACCATCATGTCAGTGATTCAGCAGCCTACAGAAGTAGAAAACATCTTTTCCAACCATATCTCTGACAGAAGCTTAATACCTGAATATATAAAGAATTCACAAAATAAATATCAGGATAAGTAACAACCCAGGAAAAGCATAGGGCAGATAATTTAAATGCTCTAAAGAAGAAATACAAATGACTGGAAACAGGAACATGTTCAACATCATTAGCAGCATGAAATAGAATTTAAAATTACCTTTAGAATTCATCAAACCACAGTCTGAATGGTGAAGATGAAGAAAAACAAATGACAACAGAAGCTGGCTTGGACAGGGGGAGAATTGGTTTTGTTCCCTTGGTTTTGTCCTACCTGTTCTTTAAGATTCACATCTATTCTTGGTGTAAACTTCTTGTGACCCTGACCCAAGATATACCCTTCATGTTAATGTGTGATGACACCAGCTTTTATTGAAGGTTTTATTATCATAGATATTGGTAGGGAAAATTCGATTTAATATTCCCATATCTAGTAGTATAAGTCATGACTGATAGACTGTAAATCCATTGATACAGAGTATCATTGGCAAATCCACTGAGAACAAAAAATGCAAGAGTGACAGAGCTCCCTTCCAACCTGCTCAGTGCACAACAGGGCTAGAAGTATACAATGGTTACTGGGAGAGTGATAAATACAGAATATGCACACAGGTCTGTGGTGCTATTTTGTTTATGCTGTAACAAATAAACCTTGCCTGAGGATCAGAGTGTGGAGCTAAGCCACTGGTTAGCCACAGAGGCCAGGCAGTGGTGACACACACATTTAATCACGTCACTGAGGAGACAGAGGCAGATGGATCTCTGTGAGTTCAAGGCCAGCCTGGCATACCCTAGACTGCATCTGTCTGAAAGAGAAACAGAGTTCACACAAAGGTGATCCTAGCACTTGGGATCACATGGCTATAGCTAGAATTTGCATTTTCTTAGCGATGAGCAAAATCTTAGGATTTCAGCACCATTTAAGATTATCCTCAATGTTTTCAAATATGATAATCAACAAAGAGTTCCAAGCAAAAACACTGCTAGTTAGTGGTTTTGACTGCAAAGTGAGACATTGAAAGAATAATTGACTTTGTAAATAGATCCAATGGGATACTGGCCATGTGAAATATTATTATTAGGGTTGGCATTATGGGTCATAGAGTACAGCCACTTGCTGTTGACTGTGACAGCCAGTGTTTGATCCCTAGGACATGATGGAAGAAGAGAGCTGACTCCTACAAGTAGTCTTCAGATGCCCATAGACATGTTATGACACATAAGCTTGCACACAAACATAACTACATATGCAAATAAATACATAAAATATAACAAAAATGAAGAGTTACTTTTATAAAACAATAATCCAGTGAAAGGAATAAATTTAAGCTTGGATTCTTTGGGGGAGGGAATGAGAATATAAAAATGAATTATTTATTAATCTAAGTATACATACCTAATTTTTTTAACCTGAGCCCAATTGTAGAACATGAGAAATGCAAACTGAAAGTAAGAAATGAGGCCAACTGCTGTTATTGGAGCTAATGTTGCAAAGGAAGAGAAAACTGACAGGTGCAGGAGAGAGAGGCTGAGAAGTGAGAATTATGCAGAAGCCACAGTTAATTTGAATTTCTAGGGGAAGAAAAAAAAAGGTGTGGAACAAACAAAGAATGAATATTAGAGAATTGACAAAAGATGTTTACAGATTCAAGAATCCCAAACATTTTTTTTTATCAAATTGTAGTGAAAACATAGTGTAGGCAAGATGCCTCAGTGGGTTAAGTTACCTTCTGTATTCAGGGCCCACATGGTAGACGAAGATCAGGGCCCTACCCTATGGCCTTACAAAATAAATAGTTAAAAAAAAAAGTTACCATCTTTTTGATCAAATTTTTTTTAAAGATTTATTTTGCTGTAATAAAATTTAAATAAAATCCATGGAAACTGGAACTTCACGGTAAAACAAAAAAGATGAATAAAGAAAGAAAAGAAAAAAGAAATGAAAAGGGAGACTTTTTTACCTTTCACAAATACAAATGATGATTTGAAGAAAAGACAAGTATACACCGGATTTCCCCATACACAGGGAACCAAATCTTTTAAACTAGAAAAGCAGCACCAATGAAAGGGGAAAATCCCCCAAGAACAAAAGTAAAGAATTTGTTTAACAACTGCAATTGAATGACCTTGCTTCTGGGAGAATACAAGCAAAATTGCACCAATGTCTATGCAAAATGAGAGAAAACCCAGCATGAACTGGGAGAAGGCAGACTTGTGAAGAATATGCCCAGCTACACCTAAGTGAACCCTGACTGTATAATGACGATATAATGTTGGCTTTAAAAATTCATTGAAATAGAATCAAATTATTCTGCAACAATAAATCATGAAGAGCAGATGAAATTGGAGCAATGTAAGATCCTGTATTTTTACAAGGCTTGACATATCCACCTGCATTAAACTTCCTTATCTTGAAACCATGCTCTGAAATTTCTAATATATATGCTAAAATAATAATAAGAGGGAAAGTCTTGAGATAAATCCAAACATGACAGGGAGTGAGACAGCCCCAAGGAAGGAAAACAATGGAACCTGAGCCATATCAGCAATTAAATAAAGAATAAATGAACTACCGTCTAGTATTAAAAGAGAAAGGTTGGCTGGCAGAGAGAGTTAAGCCATGGTGTGCTATTTATAAAACGCCATTAAACAGCTAGGAAAAGGGCTTGGGGGGACCTGAGTTAGATGCCTGGGATCCATATGGTTGGAGGGCTGATCACAATCCCAATTTGTCCTTTGATCCTAACACTCCTGCTACCCCCCACAAACAAATGAATAAATTTATGAGTATAGGTTGAATTTTTAATATTTTTTAATTTATGTTTACTGACTGATGTTTTGATTGCTACTGGTGTTTTAATTGCCTGTATGTCTGTGCATAAGGTGCCTGCAATTCTGATCATGGCCAGAAGAGGGGACCAGATTGCCTGGGATGGTTATGAGCCACCATGTGCGAACTTGGAACAGAAAGCTCACTTTGAAATTTCACGTTCTCAATTACAAACCATGTTTCAAACATATGATAAAAATATTGATCTTCTAAGATACATTATTAATATATATTCATATATGTTTTCAAGCAGCTAGTACTATTCTCAATAAGTGGGGGAATTAACATTATTAATTGAACTAATAGGATTAAGAACAACACAAATAATAGATTCAAGTTATATTATTTCCCCAGCAACAAAGCAAGACACTAGAAATTAAAAGAAAGTGTAACGTTTAAGCTCTATTAGGTTCATATGTTATGATTATAGGCAAAACACAGAACAAATGAAAATCCTATGGAGTGCTTGAAAGCATCTTATTTATTAATAGTGAAGGCCTACATATATATATATATATATATGTATATATATACATACATATATATGTACACACATATATATATATTATATATTTAATCATATATACTATAAACTAATAATCCATAATATTACAAAGTTATCAAGAAAAGAATAAAGTTATAGACCCGTCTCATCCTATAAAATATATTTAAAATCAAAGATGAGTATGGCCAGATATAGTTGGAATCTGAAACTCAAGAGGCCAATGAGGAGAGATTACAAGTTATGACCATCCTGGGCTACCCCTTGAGTCCATATCAACAACAAAATATCTAAGGAAAAGGATAACTAGCTAAATGTAGCAAAATACAAAAAATTCAGTAAGATAATTTCAAGGGGATTCTAGCAGTTAGCTTTAACAGTGAATTTAACACATCCTAGTCACTTGAGAAGGGAGTGTAGGCTGAGGGATTACCCAGATTCCATTGGCCTCTGGGCATATCTGTGGGCACTGTCTCAATTGTTGCCAACTGATTTAGGAGGGGTCAGCCATTGTGGCTGATACCATCCTTAGGCAGATGATCTGTCTGTATAACAAAGCTATGGAAACACAAATTGGCAAGCAAGTCAGAGAGGAACATTTTTCCAAGGTTTCTGTTTGAGGTCCTGCTCTCTCAGTGACAGACTATGACCTGGAAGCTAAATTAAATTCTTTCCTTTCCTATGGTGCTTTGTGTCAGGGTATATATCACAATAACAGAAATGTGATTCCCATCAAGGGTTCCAGGGTGAGGCCCATAGCTCTGAGGTAAAGGTCCTCAAAGAGTGTTCACATGACTGAGTTTAGTTCCCACCATTATATTTTATGGATATAATGGGATCTTGTAAAATATTTTAGAAAACCTTACACTTGCAAGTAGACATCATTCCCTTAGAGTGGGCTTTTTTTTTTTTTTTTTTTTTTTTTTTTTTTTTTTTCGAGACAGGGTTTCTCTGTGTAGCTTTGGAGCCTATCCTGGCACTTGCTTTGTACACCAGGCTGGCCTGGAACTCACAGAGATTCACCTGCTTCTGCCTCTCAAGCGCTGGGATTAAAGGCATGTGCCACCAACGCCCATCTTAGAGTGGGCTATTTTATAACGCTATTTATTTAGTTTTTGAGACAGGTTCTCACACAGTCCAACCTAGCCTAGAACTTCTGATTCTTCTTCTCTGACCTGCCCAAACACTGGAATTGTAAGTTTGGTACTATGACTGAACCCAGGGCTTCCTCTATAATAGGCAATCATATTATCAGCTGGCTCATTCCCAGCCTTTACTTGCTCTAATTTTTTCTTGTTTGTTTTATCACTATGGTCACATTCAATGTAGTAGCCAAATCAAGAAATAAACTGATAATTGGAACCCAAACACAAAATATTTAACATGGTGATTAGGCAGGTTATCAATATCAATTCTACATATGAATTAATGCTGAAGGATAACATCTCTGTCCTAATTAGGGTTATTGTTGTTGTGATGAAACACAATGAGCAAAATCAACTTGGAGTGGTAAGAGTTTAGATGGCTTACACTTCCTCATTATGGTTCACCATTGAAGGAAGTCAGGTCAGGAACTCAAATAGCAGAGGAACCTGGAGGCAGGAGCTGGTGCAGGGCCATAGAGGGCTGCTGCTTACTGGCTTGCTCAGACTGCTTTCTTAAAGAACCCACAGTGGGCTAAGGCCTTCTCACACCCATCACTAATTAAGAAAATGCCCTACAGGTTTGCCTATAGAGCCATTTTATGGAAGTATTTTCTCATTAAAGGCTATCTCTTCTCTGATGACTCCAGCTTATGTCAAGTTGACATAAAGCTGGCTAAAACAATTACTGTAACACCAAAATATAGCAAAACAAGAATAAGTCAAATAGCAAAACACACTTCAAACTTACCTCTCACAAGTTAATGTATAGATTAAATGTAATCTTAGTAAAACCACAGATGGCATGCCAGAGCTCAGTACCTATTGAAGCAGCATGATGTCTGTGAGTGGTGACTGAGTGGCAATTTGCTTGTTTTTCATTGTCACAGGCATTCCACATAGCATGTTGACACTGTGTTTGAGGAAGGACCATGAATTTATTCTGCCATTACATTTGGTTAAAAGAATGTTATTTTCAGGCACTGAACACTTTTTGTTGTTGTATGCTTTGAATACTGGATTTAGCAGCCTTTACATGTATAAGCCAGTACAAAAATACAGAATTGTTTGGAATTTCAATAATTAAAAATGTTAGCTTGTATTGTCAAATAAAAATTCATGTTAACAATAATTTCAGTGCTGTAAAGGTGTCCCAGTAGGTAAGATCCCTTTCTATGATAGCATGAGAATCTGAGTTTGAATCCTGAGCTGGATGATTTTTTCACTTGAGAAAAGGTAGCGTCAGGATAGGGAGGAGCTTCAGTTGAGGAAATGTCTTTGTAAGAACAAGCTGTAGGCAAACATGTAGGGAATTTTCTTAATTTGTGATTGTTATTGGAAGGCCCAGTTGATTGATGGTGGTGTCATTCCTGGAAGATAGTCCTGTATTCTGCAAGAAGGAAGGCTGATCAAGCAATGGGAAGCAAACCAGTAAGCAACTCCTGCCCCCAGGTTGCTGCCCTCACTGCCTTAGATGAACTATGGAATGGAAATATGAGTGAAATAGACCCTTGCCTCCCTCAGTTGCTTTTGTTTGTGGTGTTCCTTTTTTGGTGGGGGCATTCTTTAATTGTTCAATCTATTTGGTATTCTTTACTTTTCTTGTAACTTTATAGACACCTCTTTCTTTAGGCTAAGGTAATTTTCTTCTATGATTTTGTCAAAAGTATTTTCTATGTCTTTGACATTGATTCTTTTAATTCCTCTATTCCTATTATTTTTAGATTTGGTCTTTTGATAGTGTCCCAGATTTCCTGAGTATTTTGTGACATGGTTATTTTTAGATTTAACATTTTCTTTGAATGAGGGATTCATTTCTTTAAAAAAAATTTTATTAGTTCAAATTAGGAACTAGCTTGTTTCACATATCCATCCCTTTTCCCTTTTCCCTTTCCCTCCCCTCACTCCCACCCCTCCTCCCCCACCCCGGACTACCTCCCTACCCCATCCACCCTCCACTCCCCAGGCAGGGTGTTTCTTAACAGAAATAGTAACCCTCCCTAAGACAAATTGGTACCATTACTGGAGGAGGATTGCTGTGATCTGTTGTCCTTGAGAGGATTGAAGAAGGACTGTGGAACCTAGGCCTAGAAAAGTCACTGGGTGTTGAGAACTCAGTGAGCTGTTCCTTAGGAGTTTTTGGAATAAGCATGTTGAGAGAAGTGTAGACAATGAAAATGTGGCTTGTGAAATTTCAGAGGGAAGCAAGACTTTACCAGGACATTTGTGTGAAGAATGTGTGGTGTGAGCTGAAGATTCATGTATAATTAACAAGAGATCAGAACCTCTACAGTAAAACATCCGTTTTGCTGGAAAAAAATGAATTCTTGGTACCTGCAGCTTAAAAATCAACTATAATTGAGACCATCATCATTGAGGTGAAATCTTCTGTGAAGGGTTTCTTCAGACTCAACACAATGAAGGTGTGTTCCAGGGGCAGCTGAGGTTGCACTTTGTGCTGCCATCTGACCGTGGTAGTGTAGGAGTTACCCAGGTGGTGCTGGTTTCGCAGGCATGAAGGGGCCATGGAGAGAAGCTGTGGCAACTAAGTGGCGAGGCTGAATTCACTGAGGACAACCTATCTGCAGGAAGAGACCCTAGCATTTTAGAGATCTCACTACCATGGATGACCACCAAGACCAGCAGCAGTGGTGGAGTGGGGGCAGCTGGAACCAGGAAGACAGGCTGTGTGCTGCAGAGACAGAGCAAGAGAAATAACCCAGGGGTATGGAGGAATGCATCAGATTGTGAGTGGATCTCAGCCCCTGACATTCTGTTATTTACACTACTGTACTCTTTTTTTTTTTTTTTTTTTTTGCTTTAGTAGGATTGTGATTGTGTCCTGGTTATTCCCTCTTGTAGGAAGAAAGTATTCAACCTAATTTCAACTTTTAAAAGGAGTCCACAGTGGAAAGAGTTTGAACTTTTATAAAAGATTTGGGATTTTTATAGAGACTGGATATTTTTAAGATACTGAACTATTAACATGCTTGAATTTGTAAAGACTGTGGGACTTTTAAATTTATTTATGTCTTATTCTGTGATATTATTTATATGTCATCTTAAGGATAAATTACCAATAAATGATTCTAATAGAAAACAGTGTTCTTGTGTGACATGCTGAAGAGGGGTCCATGTCCAGGTTAGTTTTATGCCAACTTGCTAGCATGTTTCATCACTGTAGTAGTATTCATAACTAAAAAAAATTCCCAGCATTCATGTAAAAACCCAGGCACAGCCCCAAGCCCAGGCTTATCATCCCACTAATATGGGAGAGAACACAGGAATATTGCTGGGGCTTGCTACATGCCAGCCTGCCTTCACCATCAGTGAGAGGCACTCTTTCAAGTAAATGTGATGAAACATGATATAGAGGTGCCATAAACCTCCTCTGGATTCTGAACTTAAGTGCAGGGGCTCATCACCTTTATATACATATGTGCATAAACCACACTCATATAAACCCTCACATCGGGGGAGAGAGAGGCAGGGTGGGAGGGAGAGAACATAGAGAGAGATAGAGAGATTTCGAGAGAGAAGTTTACTATGCAGTGTTTTTTTTTTTATTTCCCATGACATACATTTGAGGATGATGGTGCAGACTACTTAGACACATGATGGTTCAACAGAGAGAATCTGGGCTCCTACCTTGAAAAAGTGTGTTTCTCCAAGTATGTATCTATCCAGTTCCACCTACCTGTGTGACATGCTTAATATATTGTATTTCCAATGTATGGCATATGGAAATCTGTTCATTATCTGATGCTGCTTCCCATCTGGAAACAATGAAAGACATTCTACATACAGATTGATCTGTTCAAACCAGTAGAAATAGAAACTTTACTGCAGTCAAACAGAAGAGATATGGAAGCTGGGGCTAGTGCTGTGGACAGACAGCTTAGGGGCAGAATGCAGAAGCAAATGAGTGAATAGGGAAGTTCTAGCTGTTCAAATATATGCAGAGCAATGGTTGAAGCAGTGTAGCACAGGGTGATGAAGACAGGGCCATGTCTAAAGTCATCTGGGCTCAGACAATGTAAAAGGAAGTAAAGGAACACTTGAAAGTCAACATTGTATTGCATATCTTCCCAATATTGGCTCTGCTCTTGATATTGGATTTGGTATTATAAGATATTATTGCATATTAAGGGAATTTGTGTGGTTCTGGAGATCTTATGCATATATTACTATACTTTTGACCTTTGATGCATTGATTTAAATCCTCAAATGCTACTACCATGTCACAGATCTACAGTCCCCTTTTTATTGGCTTATTACAGCACTTTAGCTCAGAAGACTGTACCCCTGAATTCCCATCAATTGAGGAATGCATAAAAAAGACAATTATATGCATTTATATTGAAATATCATGCCGACAATTAACCACTGGAACCTGTGAAGGGGGGCTTGGGATGGCTAATTCACAAGATAATTTGCCTTGCTTGAGAGTTTGAGTCATATGTGTGTGGATTGTCCACATTAGTAATTAACTCCAAGTCACCAATAAAATGTTGGTGTTTGCAATAAGGAAAGAAATAAATACACCTCCCCCTTGAAGTCACTTAAGCAAGAGTGAGTCCAGATTTGAATTCCTTACTTCATGCTCACTATGTCTTCTGTACTCTGTCAGTCTGTCAAGTGAATCTGAATCTGTGCTGGCCTGAAGGCTGTCTTGGAATCTTCTATTGTATCTCTGCGTGCTTGTCCCTGTGTGTGTCTGTCTGTTATAAGGGCTGTGTGTTTGTTTTGGGTTTGTGTGTGATTGCTGTGGAACTGTATGTTTGACTGACCTTATCAAATATACTTTCTCTGTATTTTTTGAAAAGCAAAGACAACATCATTTGAGGAAGGAATAGGGTACTTTACAGAAATCTTTAACAGAAATATCAAAGGATTAAGTCTGGCTCCAACTGTTCCTCACTACCTCTGACAACAGACAATATTCTTTATCAACCAATAATCATAAATTGTTGCTTTTAAACTTTATTGTGGATTTTAGGAAATTGTTTGCAACTTCAGTATTTGCTACTTTTGACTAGTGATGCACATGCACTGTTTTGGGTCAGGGTCATGAAAGAGTGCTTAATGTTAGACTGCACAGCTATGTATTAGCCTGGATTGTAAAAGTTGACTACTTGGCAAATGCAAGGCAAGTAGGGTTGATTGTTTGAAGGCAGGTTAAAATAACAAGCTGAATACACAGTAGGATAGCACTCTTAAGTGAACTTGAGAGTGTTTTATTTACTCTGTCTGTGAGGACCAACAAACATCCCAGTCTCTTAGGATATAAGATATATTTTCATTATACTGCATCAGTTCAGATTTGGATTCTCCAAAGATGACATTTTTTAAGAAGTCACTTACAGTAGCTCATACTTGTAATACCTCTGCTGGGGATGAGAGACAGGAGGCTCTCTAGGGCTTTACTTCAGTTAGTTTAGCCTTTTTTGGTGAGTTACAGGCCAGTAAGAGACCCTTTCTAAAGCTACAACAAGGTACAGTATGTAAGGGAAAAGGGTCAGCTAAAGAAACTTAGCCTGAACAGAGCCAAGAAACACACTGTGGCCCTGGAATTAGAGCCAGTAAAAGAAATCACCCTGGCTCTAAAATTAGAGCAAAAAATTTAAAAAGGACCAGTGAAAGAAACAAACTTTGAAACGAGAGACAAATCTGATCCCAAACCTGTGCAGAATACCAACCAATCCCTGAGCAAGAGAAATCTGACCAATCCCACACTGGATCTCACTGGAGAAACTCAACCCTCTAAGGAGCCCTATACAAACCGACGTCTGTTCAGCTTTTGACTGTCGACGCTGCTATATTATCTTCTGCCAACCTGGATTCTTCCTTCCCAATAAAACTCTCAAATGATGTTTGGGTGAGAGCTTCTTTTGCCAGAGCAGAGACAACACTGGGCTGAGTGGAGCAGGGCTGTAACACTTTTTGCTGGGGAAACCTTCCCTGGCAAAGTTAAGTTGTTTTACCTTATTCCCAGGGGACTGAAGCAGAACTGTTACAGTTTGGCAGGGAGAACCGTCTCCTGCTGGAGCAGTGATGACACACTGGGGAATCCTTTCCTTGAAGCAGGGTTGTAAGCTGCATGCTTACTATGACCTGTGGTATTCCTTGGCTCCTGAGTGCCAGAATACGTTTCCATCAGAACTGTAATACTCACTATTCTTTGGCTTCCGAGTGTCATAACCCATTCCTGTACATCCCATCGAGTATAACCAGGTTCAACACTGCTTAGCTTCTGAGATCAGAGAAGGTAGGGAACATTCAGGGTCATACTGTCCATCCCATCCAATCCATCAAAATGTTTCCACACTACCTCTGCAGAATGACAGCTGAGAGTATCCTGGCCTCAGCACACAAGTACATACATACACAAGCCCACTGCCCACACTTATACTTTCACACACAAGAACATATGAACTTACACACATAAACACTAGTACTCTGTCATTTACACCATCATTGGAAAGTCTGGGGACTTTTAAGTGAACTGAAAAAAAAAGAATGTGCATATTGTTAATATCCACAAGAGTGATATCAGAAATATTTTAAAAGCTCATCTCAACACCTCAAAGGTTTTCAAAGTGAAATGCTGGTTGTCAGAGACTAGAGAGAGTAAAGAAATGGGAGATATGGGTTAAGTTGCTCAATGGGTATTTAGCTGCTTGTGATGTGTTACTAGCCAGTAGGGTACTATAGATAACATCCTTGAATTGTGTATTTCAGGGAACTAGAAGAAAGGAATCAGACAAATTTCACCACAGTTACTAAATATTGAGGGCATGGGTATGAACTGCCTGATTTAAACATCACACAGGTATCTTGCAATGAAATGTTATGGGGTCTCCAATCACTACATGTAAGGTGCAACTTTTAGGCTTTCATATATTGGGTAAATTAAAAATAAAATTTAAAGTACCATATTTTGAGTATACATATTTCCCACACATTGAAGTGAATTTTGTGATATGAAGGCAGGGTTTTAAATGAGTCTGTCAGACATGAGATAAATGATAAATAATAGGTGTTTATGAGGGAAGGACTTATATAGATAAGAGTAAATAACCACTGTGGTGTTCCTGCTGCAGAAGATGCAGTCTCTTATCTTCAGATACTCTCTGCAAGCCAAGAGAGTTTGTGCCCCCTCCTCCTCTCTTTAAGAGGTCATGTCTTCTCCTGAAACCACAGCCTTTGGGTTGGCCACTAGTTCAAGTTCACTGGCAAGGCAAGGTGCCACTACAGTAATATATTGTTGACATTTCAAGATTATGAAATTTAATGCAAATAGCAGCAAATCTGTGCTCATACATTCAATTGATAAACTCAAAATGAAAGAAGGTGCAAGGAAGAGCTGGGGTGCAATCCCAGATGACCATGACAACTACTTTGCAAGTGATCCTGGTTATTTCCTGTCTCCATTTATAATAATGGGGCCACTGGCCATGGCTCTCTTATACCCAGGACTATTAAGAAGAATAATTAAATAGTGTCTATAAAAATCCTTCAGCTCTTTGGAGAGGTTTCATGTAAATCTCAGGCAGCATTATTCAAATGAAATCACAACTCAATGTGGAATAAAGTAATTTTTTTAAAAAAGTGCAAGTCTCTTTTCTATCTAAATCATCAGTAAAAAATAACCAAAATTAAAGTGTTTGCTTATTTCCCCATTCAATTCCCATCCTAATTATACAACACTTCGAGAAAAGCAAGGCAACCTCACTCCTGAGCATTCAACTCTAGCACCTTTCTGGAAATCAAAGATCTGGGAAATAAAGAGGTAAATTAATTGAGAATGGTTGGCATCAAAAGCTTTCCCTGCACACCTTCCTACCTGTTCTCCCTAAAACTGGTTCCTACCTCTATGCTCCCCATCAAAGTCTTTGTATTCACCTTGGGCATCTCTTTGTCTGTTTTCTCATTTCAACACATTCCACAGTGTTAAGTTCATTCATGTTCCAAGGATAAACATTTTTACACAAGACAAAGAACAGGGCTTGAGATCAAAGATAAAAGGTACTTGCAGACATTTTCTTCTGCATGAGACACAGATTTCAAGACTGTACACTCTCATTGCAGTTGCAGAATATCAGTTAGTTCACCAGGGAAGCCTCTGAGCTGTAACTCCAGATCTCAGTACAGGTGGGGCAGAGAAAGGAGAAAGGAGCATTGTGGAGCTCACTGATCAGTCAGTTCATTGAAATTTATTGAGCTTCAAGTTTTGTGAAGACCTTGTTTTAAACAAGTAAGGTGGGACATAACTGAGGCAGGCAACTCACTTTAAATTTAATTCACACAAGTGCATGTGTACATAATGTCTACAAAGGTACATGTGAACATAAATATGAATATTTGTAAACATAAATACTCACAGAATAGATGCTAGCTATCACACATATGTTGTTCAAAACTTCTGAAGTACTTCATCACTTCAGGAATTACTTTGGCTTGTTGTTTCTTTATAAGATCACCAATAGCAACAAATATACAATCAATTTCTGTCCTAAAAAGTGCATATTTTCCACACACAATCTTGAACTTGAGTGTGTGTGTGTGTTTGATATATATATATATATATATATATATATATATATATATATATATATCCATTACATGAAATACTGAAAGGCCCAGAAACCATGCTTTATTTTTACCTTAACACAAAGTGTTTAATAAAATAAGACATCCATGTGTCTTGGCCTAACAAAGTACTGTACAAGGCTTAGTGGTTTAAGTTCACTTGGAATGTCCATCTCTTTGTGGGATGCCTTTGAAATAAATGCAGGGGGAGCAAGGCAGAATGAATACCCAGTGATGGGAAAATAGTATTAGACTTATGGTCATATGCTTAAGATGATTTCCCCTCTCCTAGGGAATTCTATATCACTGTTCATGGCATTTGATAACTCTGCAGAAATTGCTACCTTACATGCTGAACAGGTGAGCACTCACTCACTCTATGTTTTAGGTGTTCCACATTGCAATTATTCCTTAGTAAAATTCATTCAATAAAATAATATTTTAACTCTACAATTTATTTCAAAATATATGTTATATTGTGCAATTAATGCTACCAAACATTGTGGAGCCCCACTAGTCTGGGCACATGTGGTTGGACATCACAGGACGTTGTTTGTAAAACTGCCTTACCATGTATGGAGAAGTGGAAATCCACAAATGACTGTAATGTGATTTTTTATAAGCTAATTGAAGTTTAAAAATGGAAAATAACTTTGTGCTTGCAAAAATTCATAGAATACATAGAAATAAATTGCATATTCTTTAAATTCCAATAGTGGTAATTAACTTTCTATCTTTACATGGTGTTTACTTCAAAGTATAGCCAAGGCATTAAAAATAATATAACTATGATGGAGAAAGGGCTCAATAGGTAAGTCCTTGCTCTTTAAGCACATGAATCTAAATCTTTAAGCTCCAGGTAAAATCCAGACATGGATATGTCTGTAACCCTAGCCCTAGTAGGAGCATGGAGCAAGACAGGGGAATGTGGGTGCTCTCTGGTCAGCACAGTCTCCATAAGATAATTAGCATCAGGTTTAGTCTCAGTAAAACAAGATGGAGAAAAGGCATTCCTGCATCAACTTGTAGCCTTGACAGCACAAATCACAAGCATAAACACAAACGCCATGCGTGCGTGCACACACACACACACACACACACACACACACACACACACACACACTGCTATTATTGCTAATTATAATAATCCTGTGGTCAATAACTTCTTATAGAGCTTCAGCTTTACATGGCAAACATTGCCCACTTATCTGTAAGAGCTTGTTCTCCTCTCTGTGTCTATTACTCTTCTTTTTAATGGCCTTCACATATCTGTATTTTATTTTATTAAGCATGTATTATTATAAACCTGATCATTTACAACTTGGTCCCCAGAGATGGCTCAGTAGTTAAGAGCAGGAGGAAACCTATAGTTCTTGGAGGAGGAATTTTGTGCCTCTTGCATGCATAAACCCACAAATATACATATAACTAAAAATAAATGTAAAATTATTTAAAAATACAATTATGTATGTGTACATCATAACAATATGGTAAAACCACACATTACACATCTTATTTTACACATTTATTTAAATATTACTTAAATGGTACAATTTTATCACTGATTCATTTCAATAAATATTTGTCAAATTCTTCATCAGGTATTTTTGCTCTGTTTCTTTTCTGATATATAAGATTCTAGCATGTAACCAGAACATGACTCCTTCATACATGCTTCCAATTATGGGGTAAAGCTTGTATGAATCAGTGCATGCATATACACAAGGTTGCATACATGTACACTCATGTTTATGTAGATGGAGTCAGGTTTGTGTGAATGTACACACAGAGATATGGTTCCTTATGTATACACACATGGTTCTGTATGTGGCATCAGGTTTTCTGTATATACACATGCATGCAATGGTTCCTTACATGTATATAAATGCCTCTCCAATTGGGGTCATCTGTGTGCCAACCTATACATACACTCACATGTGGTTCCATATGTACACATGCATTTATTTCTGTGAAACTGGACTCACATTTGTTTGTCCTTTCCATCCCATAATTGAGAACATGATACAGTGTCTCATTGTGGATATGCCTTATCTTACCTGTCCTCTAATGACTCTCAGCAAATTGTTATTTTTACAGTTTGAATGCCATTTTTATTATTATTCATGCCATGGCTCAAATATATCACAGAAAGGACCATCAGAATTCAAACTTATACTGTCATGGTCTTGGAGGTGAGGCTATTTTGAAGTAATTATTGGTAAAATGAAAATGGAGACATTACAAATATAATAAAGCCTTTGTAGAAAGAAAATAGGCATCGGCTGCCATCCTGTCTGGTGATGTGATACCATATACCATGTAGTTTGATGGGGGAAGCCAGTTGGGGTGCAACCACCCTGGGCTGGTGGTCCTAAGTTTTATAAGAAAAGAACTGAGTAAACCATGGTTGGCTACCCAGTAAACAGGACTCCCGAAGAGTCTCTACATCAGCTCTTGCCTCCAGGTTCCTGCCCTGTTTGAGTTCTTGTCTTGACCTCCTTCAATGATGAACAGTAATGTGAAAGTGTAAGCCATATAAACCTTTTCCTCCCTGGTCATACTGTTTCAAGAAAGCAGTAGTAACCCTATCTAAGACAACTCATAAAATGAATAATCAATAAATTGATGAAGCTATATTTAAACAAATTATATATGAGGTTCTCATGCAATCATCTGGGGAAGGAGAAATGACTTATCAGTTTAGAATGTGTACTAATCTTGTACCAGAATTTGGGTCCCATAACCTATGTCAGACAGATTACAATCTGTCACAACTCTATGGTATCAGCCACTATATTTAACTAAATTTTGACCTCTTCAGAACCTGCACTGATATGTACATACACCTGCACACATACACACAGACATATATGTACATGCACATACACATATTACATTTTAAACTGTACACCAGTATTTCCTTTTTTAAAAACATATTTTTATTGAAAGTATATTTTATTCATACAATATATTCTAATTATGGTTTTCCATCCCTCTAATATTGTTAGTTTCTCCCTACCTCTCGTCTCAGAGATACATCCTGTTTTTTGCTCTCATTAGAAAACAAGCTGTCATCTATAGGATAGTGACAAAATATAATATAATAATATAAAATAAAAAGAAACACATTGAAATATGACAAATCAAGCAAAAAGGAAAAAAGAGCCCAAGGAAAGTGACAAGAAATAGATACAGATGCACAGACATAATGTTCACATATTCAGGAATCTCATAAAAATATAAAACCAGAAGCCATTGGGCAGGCATTCCATCTATATAAAATTATGTGTGTTTTCTTATTGCTAATCTCTGTAGTTTTATAAAAAAATTTCATGAATTAAGAATTTTTTATTTATTTATTTTTCATGTGTGTGTGTGAATATGCCATACGTATATGTATGCTTGTGGAGATCAGAAGAGAGCATCAGAACCTCAGTGGCTGGAATTACAGGTGGTAGTTATCCACCTTGGAGTTCTAGGAAGTGAACTAAGGTTCTCTGTAAAAGAAGCAAGTGCTCTTAACTACCGAACCATCTCTCTAACTGCCAAGTTTAGTGTTTTATTACTGGTTTTTATATCATAAAATCTGAAAATCATCTGACTAATTAATATTTATTAGCTACTAAAATGATATACCTACTAGTTATCAATCTTCTAAGGTCTGTAAAGTCTTTTCTCTTTTTAAAATTTTATTTATTATTTTGAGTAGTTGCATACCTGCTGTAACTCCTCTTTTATTTCTGTATCAGAGATCGAAGTCAGTTCATACTGCTTTCTAGGCAAATAATTGGACCAGCTGAGTCATCTTACTGGCCCTAAACTTTTGTGTCCTTTATTTCCACTTTCAAACTATTATCATTATATTTAAAAAGAAAATGAAGTTGTTGGAGAGCGATGATAGGGTAAAGGGGAAATGGAGTTTAGGCAAAAGAGTAAATTTTATCAAAACACATTAAATATGTACATGTATGAAGTTCTCAAACAATAAAAGGAAAAGAAGTTCCCTTTAAGCACTTGAAATTCTTATCTAATGACAATAGTCAAGGAAAATCATGGTTTCCTCTCCAGAAGTGTGTCAAGCCAGAGTCACAAAAAAGCAATCAACATCTAAATGTAGAGGTCTCTAATCTCACAAGTTCACGACATTAGTGTCTTCATGGACGACACTTGCTCTGATTTGTAGCCCCAGTTGCACCACACACATGTTTCAAACAAAGTCTAAAAGCAACTGGGCCTTGGCTTGCCGGGACTGATGCAGCAAGTGACTTCATCCACAAAAGGTATCAGAAGCAGTTTTGGGTGGAGAAATGGCTCAATGGGTAAGAGCTCTTTCTGAACAAGAATTAAGACCTGAGTTCATATCTGCAGAACCCATGAAAAACAGTGAGATAAAATCCTATGAATCAAGAAACATGGTGTGGAAGAAGGAAGATCTTTGAGCTTGTTAACTAACTATCAGCCAAGCTCCAAGTTGGGTGAGGGACTCTTTCTCAAGGGCATAAGGTAGAGAGCAATCGAGCAGGACACATGACACTGACACTCTGGCTTCAGTGTGTACATATATGTGGGTACAGACTGCACAGACATATGTACATACACTATTCTCCCCTCACATATATTTAGGTATACACTACACACACATATATTCAAACACCACACTCCTTTCTAATATATATTGGGATATATATTGCATACACACATATACAAACACTGCACTCCCTTTATATATATGTAGGCATACACTGTACACATATATGTACAAACACCACACTTCCCTCCATGTATATCGGTTTGCATTGGTGTGTAAAGCATGGTGTGACTCCCTTTCTGTGTTGTTCCAGCACAGCATGGTGATGATAACTCTTGAAGATTTTCACTATTGTCCAAAAATATATGATAGGCTATTATCCAATCAAGGTTTCACAACAAGCAATAAATATATTTTATTCTTCACAGTAAAAACTAGAAATAAAATTGAAGTCTGGTTTTAATAATATTCCCTTGATGTATCTGGTCAAAGCACAGATATATTACAAGGTTGCTGTTGTTGGCATTTGTAGCATGAATTCTAGTTGGTATTAGTAATAAAAACCCATAGACAGATATTGGGATTTAAGCTGAAGAACAGAAAATCAAAGTGGCCAGCCACCAGAGAGTTCTCACCTCTACAAATGCTCATAACTAAGGAGAAACCTGTCCTCAGTATGACTGCAATCTGACCAAGTTTCAGTTCCTTCTCCTCTTATATTCCATTTCTGATATTAAAGGTGTGCACCACCACTGCTAGGCCTCGATGTATAATTACTGTGACTACTTTGCACTCTGACCTTCAGACAAGTTTTATTTGTTAGTTCATAAACAAAATATCACCTCAGGAAACAATCTCCACTTTTGTAGAGATGACAACAAGCAGGTTGTTTTAAAAAATGTAACAAATATACAGAAAAAATGATCTTTGACCTGACATTCTAAAAGGATATACCATTTTTAAGAAAATGAAAACCTGGTAAAGGTTCTATGGAGATGTTTTCATTGCTAAAGCGTTTGTCATTCAACCATGAGGACCTGATCCGGTCTCAAATGGTGATGTAAAAGTTTGGCATGGTTCCACCCACATGCAAATTCAGCTATAGGATGGGTTTTGAGTGTGTGTAGTGGATCCCAGAGCTTTATGGTAAGATTATTAAGGCAAATTGTGAGCACTGAGTATGGGGTAAGATATTGGATAAAAACAAACAAACAAACCAAAAACAGAAAAGAAAAACAAAGTTGTAAAGCAATGGAGAAGAAAACGTTCTTGACCTCAACTTAAGCCTACACACACACACACACACACACACACACACACACACACACACACACACACTCTACACAGAACACTTTTGTGGAGATTATAGCATTGCTTATGCAGTTGATTATAATGCAAGATTGCTTTAGAGACAAGAAACATGGGAAAAATTTGCGACCACTCAATTATATGATGTATCTCAGATACTGCAATGATCAACCTGCAACTGCCACCTTTAGTGCCACCCTGCTGTAACAAGCAATGAGGATTATTTATAGTGAAGCTCTATATTTAAAACTAAGTGTCAGTAGACACCATGTTTATATTTTTTATATAGATGATAAGCATGATAAAGCTCCCAATGAATATATCCAATGTGTTTAGCTGTTAATTGGAAGAAAAGTAAGAATGTATATAGTGTTTAAACATGTATCTATTTATAATTTCTATAAAAATTGATTTATTCTTATTTTGAAAGCAGTTTCACACTGGATTTTCAAAGCTGTCCACATTTCATTTATACTCAAACTGTGTGCAAGTTGAATTCAAATCTTGTGAAATTGATCCCACTGGCATTTTCCTCCATTTTCAACTTTCTGTCCTAAGACATTGCTACACATAATTAAATATGAAGAATTTCTACCTCAAAGAGAATATTCCATACCTATGTCTTTTAATACTTTTAACTCCTCTTACATCTAAGAGTTCTTGATTTTTTGGCAGTCAATAATTTAAACACAGACAAAAGGTTTGATTCATCCTCCAGTAACCACTCAGAACAGCATTTGGAGAATTGGGTAGGCAACACAAATTTTGTTGATCCAATGATGATCTGAGGACCTGCCCAGAAACTCTTGGAGTCCAGTCTCAGTGTTGTTTAATTCCACAGAGAATCTCTTCAAAGATTTTTAGAGAGTATGTATTTATTGCCTGTTCAGGGCACTAATAAATGATAGCAGGTACACCAAAGGCAGTTACCACGAAAAACAGAATGTCTAGTTACAAAGTAAACTTTGAATAACAGAAACAAATCAAAACAGAAAATACTGAAAAATAAACAGAATTAAAAGTATTCTTCCAAAATCTAGACTACTCATGCAATTAATAAATATAGCCCAGAGGGTTCAGTTGATGAACAAGCAGGCAGACTCAGGCCAGGGAGCTATGGATGGGCATCCTGAGTCTGGTTTCTGTTATGAATGGCAGGCCATCATTCCTAGAGAAATACTGACAGGGAAAAATCAAGGTTGTAGTAGTTACTGTTTTGTTGCTGAAGTAAAATATGCTCATGAAAGAGACTTAAGGAAAGACAAATTCACTTGCGCTCATAAGATGTGGGTATAATCCTTTTCTATTGGAAAGGCATGGTGGCAGGAACATGAGGCACCTGGGCAAGTTTCACAGTCAGGGAACAGAGGGAGATGGATGCTGATCCTCAGCTCCCTTTAATTTTACATGCAGCCCTGGGACCACAGTCTGGGGAATGGTGTTGTCCACATTTAGGGTAGGTCCCACCTCAAACAACATATTAAGGAAACTCATTTGTAAGCATGTTCACAGGATATGCTGGGTTAAGTAATTCCTGAAAGGCATGCCCAGAGGCTTATCTCTGGAGAAATTCTAATCATGTGGAGTTAACATTTAATATTGACTTTCTGGATTGTTTCCATGACTGACACAAAGATATTAATTGTACACCAAGCTAAACAGATGAGCTCCATGCTCAGTGAAAGATTCAGTTTCACAAAATAGGTGAGTAAGGATTGGGAAGATACCCATGGTCATACTCTGATCTCCACCTACACAAGCATGAAGCATGCACACATTAATACGAAAACATCTATACATCAAAAATGCACACAGAAGAGTAAAACAAAATAAAGTTTGCATGATGCAAAATTAAAAGTGCCAAATAAAAGCAAATACATGATAATATAATGTAGGCACTTTTCTGGAAGGTGGTAGCCTCTAATGTGTTAGGGAAAGTAACTACACAATCAAAGAAACATAAACAGGAGAGAAATGGCTACTGAAGGTGTAGGGAGACACCCTAGCCCTGCCCAATAGTCCCGGGACAGGTGCCAGGTGGACCCGGGACTTGCCCCTAAGGGCATGGTGAAGGAAAGCCGGGGTGATGAAGGGAAGGTTCTTAAGGGCTGCTTGTGGAGACCCTGGCCACTTCTCTCTGGCCGTGCTAGCTTGGTTCTTGTGACCTCACTCTGGCCTGTGTTTTGCTCTGGTACTTTCTTGAATAAAGAAATCTTACCATCACGGACTATAGTTCATCTCTGAGCATACACGGTAATCTTAAGATGAAGGCATACACACAAACAAGAATTCTAAAGGAAAACAATAAAACACTATTTTATTAATTTGAGTTTTGCCAATTTCCTATTTCACTCCCAGCCCTATATCCATCTTTCTCCCTAAAATTTGTTTCCTATATTTATTTTGTTTTTGACATTATAATGTAATTTTATCATTTCCTCCTCTCCCCTCCTTCCTCCAAGCCCTCCAATATATACGTCACTGCTCCTTTTTAAAATCAATGACCTCTTTTATTAGTTGTTGTGATATATATATATATTCCCACACACATAAATATAATCTGTTCAGTGTGTATGTTACCCATACAACTGTTTTCAGGTTGACCATTTGATATTAGATAATTGATTGGTGTGTTCTTCCTTGGTGGAGGCCATATCTCTCACTTAGTGTTTCTTAATTGACCAAAGTTCTCAGTGGAGTTGAAGGCTCATGGAATTTCTCTTCTTTTCTTTGGCCTGTCTACTATGTTAGCCTTACTCAACCCATATACAGGCAGTCGTATTGGTGATTCTGTAGGCTTGTTGCTTTTGAAATTCCTACAAGACACAATCTCACTGCAAACTCACACTATTTCAGGCTCCAAAGATCTTTCTTTCCCTACTTTTACAGTGTGCCTGAAGCCTTTTTTGAAGGACTGTTTTAGAGATGTTATCGATGTATTCACTGTGACAAGGCTCCATAACTTAGCATATTGATTGGAAATGAACTTGATTAAGGGTGATGATGACACCTATTGTATTTGATCCTCAAGTGTGGGATAGGAAGGTTGGCTGAACCACAGTCTGGCTGGTCTGGGCAGCCAGAACTGTCTATTGGAGGTAGGTTAGTGGGCTAACTGCTGAAAAAAATGACTGTCCCTCCCCCTAGAATACATAAATTATCCATAGTTCTTAGGAGAACTCTTTCTAGAATTTTGATTGGCTTTGCGCTAACCCAGTGCAAGCAACCACAATTATTGTGAGATCATAATTGCAATTACTCTGTTATGACCTGTTGATACAATTTCACAGGGCTTTTCCTCGTTTCATGACTCTTCCACATTTTGTTCCATCTTTGACAAAGTTCTGAGTCCCTTAAAGTATTGCTATAAGCATTCAGTTTAGGGCTAAGCCCTCAACCATCATTTATTCTAAATATCTCTATCAGCCTGTAGTCTCTGCATTCACTGTAAAATGAAAGTTCTCTGATTAAGGATGAGAGAGTAACACTTGTCTATGTGTACAAGCACAGATATTTAGACTACAATTTCCTTCCATGTCAATATAGCTAAATAGTAGTGAATTGTGTGATAAGACCTATGACTTTTGCAGTTATGGGTTATGGGCCAGGTTTACAGTACTAGGAAGGTATTCAGGGAGTGAGGCTCAAATCCAGTAATACTTGATTACCCCTGTAAGACTATTTTTTTAAAAGCAGAATAAAATATCCAGAAGGTGATGGGGAAAAAGAGTCAGTTAGTAAATTCTCTGCTGTTCGAGTATGAGGACCTGAGTTTGAATCTCCACTGTTCATATAAAGCCTATACAGCTTCGTCTATAATCCCAGCACTTCGAAGCTGAGTACAGATGGATAAATAGAGCTTGCCATTCAACAGGGATGATGTAATGAGCTTGATGCTCAGTGAGAGTCTCTTTCAAAATTATGTCAGAGATGGAATGAGGAAATCAACCTCTGGCACACACTCATTTGAACATGTATATACACCACAGACATATACAGCAAAATAAAATAAAGTTATCACAAATGTAGGAGTATTTTGGAAATTACACCAAAAGTATTTCAGTCATATCCCTAAATATTTACTAAAGTGAATAAAAAAAAACTATCTTTTAGATGTATAAATATCATAAGATATCATGCTGATTGACAGATTCCTTATTTGGTATTTGGTACAAAATTCTATATCTCATGGTTTGGGAATTTCTATATAGCACAGAATTTCCTTGAACTTATGACAGGCTTCCTATCCAAGCCTCCCAAGTGATGGCCTTCCTAGGTATGTCATCTTGCCTACACGGTTAAGGAAAGTCTTTGGTGATCATTTAATAGATGAAGAAAAAAATTGGTGGAATTTGACCAAAACTGTTGGACTTACTTCATAAAATATGTGTCTCCAGTCCTTGTTGTGATCACCATGCTTAGTAAATAAAATAATATCCAGTGAAGCTCCTCAAGCTATGGCTCCTATTTTGTCTGTTAAAAGATAGGTGGACATTTCACTTATAGAAATAAAGAAGAAGTAAGGAAAGAAGTTGGAGGAAAAAATGGAAAATAAAAGATAACAGCACAGTCATAATTATCACCAAGACTTTGGTGCATTTACGCATGGAATGTGATTTTTCACAAAGGATGAAAAGAAAACTAATAAAGGAAAGGAAAAAAAGCAATGAAATTAATAAAAGATAGCTACTCAGGGATATGGAGTTCAGTCATAGATTAGCTGACTATGTTACATGCCTACCACAATAAATTCATATCAATCAATCAAATCAATACATAGATTATATTAGAGGAATACCAAACAGAAAGTGTTGCTATCTCATGGTGGTGCTCCATCATCCTTGACCACCATCTCATATGGGGAAGACAAATCCAAATTTCAATTTGCTTCCAGACATTAAAACATATGCTATTCAATCTCAAGAGACTGAATACATTTTAGCTAGGAGTTAAGGTTGTAATAACTTAATGTGCACCTTAATGATTTTAGGTAAAGTATGCATGAAAATTCACTTGTATAATTGTTTTAGGCATCCTGAATTTTACAAGTAAATGTATTTCTAATATCAACTGTTAGAACAAGAAAAACAAAAGCAAAATGTGCCAAAAGTACTGAAAATTTGATAAGTATACATCATTGTCTTTGAAAAAATATTATTAAAAAGAAAACAAGAAAAGCAGTGAGATAATTTTTTACACACTGATTTTGTAAAATTATGGTTAATAAAAACTTCGTTCTATTAAAAATTGATAAAAAATAAAGTGTGCTGGAATTTTTTGGTTTTGCTTAATTTTGATTTAGTTTTTCTTTATTCTCAATTTAAGAAAGGATATGTAGCTGATTTTGTCACCGGACTTGATGGGATGTTTTTGCCTCAGCTTCTGAATGCTGTTTTCACAAGTGTGTGCTCCCAGGATTGGGTTTTATATAAGAATATAAAAATTTTTGATGTACAATAGTAATTTATAGCCCAATACACATAATAAAAGAATTAAAAAATAAAATTCTCACTAAAAGAAAAAGTTATTCTTTAAGAAATTCTAGCTAATGTCCTGAACAAAAGGGAGCACATAGACCCCAGACTGATGTCTGTGAGACTGTGAGACTGATCCAGACCCCTGAAAATGGATGTCAATGAGAAGGCCTCTGCACTCTATGGGGCTCCTAGGAGTGGATCAGTATTTATCCCTGGTGCAAGAAGGGAATTAGAGAGCCCATCTCACATGGAGGGATGCTCTCTCGGCATGGAGACATGGGGAAGGATTTAGGCCCTGCTCAGGATGATATGATAGACTTTGGGGAACCCCCATAGAGGGCCTTACCCTCCCTGAGGAGCAGACTGGGATGAGGTGGGGGCTTGTGGGGGTTATGGGAAGTGGAAGGAGAGGGAGAAGGGATTGACATGTGAAGCATGCTTGTTTCTAAATTCAACTAAAAAAAAGAATTAAAAAAAAGAAAGGAAATTCTAGCTAAACCTGGCAGTGGTGGCCTTTAATCCCAGCACTCGGGAGGGAGGCAGAGGCAGGTAGATTTCTGTGAGTTTGAGACCAGCATGGTCTACAAGAGCTAGTTTCAGGACAGCCTCCAAAGGCACAGAGCAACCCTGTCTCAAAAAAACCCAAAAAGAAATAAAGAAATTCTAGCTATATCAATTGTTCCCAAATAAACATGTAGTTTTAAGAAAAAATTTAATATTAGCCTAGTAAGCATCTCACATAGAATATATATGTATATAACAGACACACATATATATATATATGTATATATCTACATATATATATGTAATATGTAGATATATACATATATACATACATATCAAGGACAAATATCTGATATAAACAGCATTAAATATTTGAAAGATGATTTTGATCTAAGAACACTTTTGAAGTACACAATTACTATAAAATTACAAAAAATCAGAGTATGAGCATTTTACATTTAATTTTATATTATTTAATTCTTATGTATGTGTGCACATGTGTACATGTCTGCAGGTACCTAGAGAGGCCTGAAGAGGGCATTAATTCACCAGAGTATAAGTTACAGAATGTGTCAAGTCACCTGATATGTATCCTGGGGCCTGAATTGAGGTCCTCCACAGGATCAGTATGCAATCCTTAAAAATTGATGGCTGGTATAAATTCCTAGCACAGTGGAAACTTCCTAAAACATATGAAGGTTTCTTAATGAAGTCTCTAAATGATGAGGAAGATGGAGTTCTATCTGGCTATCTCCTGTCACCAAGTGAAGCTTCCAGTGCTGAGACTGTATTACTTCCAATTGAGTTGTTGGCCAAAAAGGTCCCATGTAAATCGACAAACAACCAGGGCTGGTGTCAAGACAATAGGTTGCTCTCTATAAACTGAAAGCAAGAATCCATTGCTGAAGTCAACATTCAAATAGCTCATGGAAGATGGATAGATTGATCTACTATCTCCATAAATCCTTCATTTGTACATTATTGTGTTTTGGGTATTGGGAAGTACTCTGCAGGCTAATGAAAGAGAAACATAAAACACCAAACCAGCCACAAAGATTTACAATCTTTCCTACCTATAAAATAGACTAGGTCAGTGGTGGCAAAAATTTGGTAGAAGCACCCAACTAATGTCTGCTTTGACTTTAGGCCTATCCATGTGATATACCCCATACTCATTACTGCTTGGGTGACTAAGAACCAGAGACTAGATATCTGGTTAAGAGACCTATGGAATAACCAAATACATATAGTCAAAAAAAAGAATGCAGTTTTAAATCAGGAAGAGGTAGATAAAAATGAGATGTAAAGGACAGTAAGGAGGTGTTACAGGAAAGACTTCCGGGGAGAGATTATTTTACTTTAGTGGTAAATTGATAGCTCAGTTCAATAGCTCAAAATTAGTAAATGGTTATAAAGCATTTGAATATCCATTTATATTTAAAACATGCTTATATCACAGCATATGTTATAATATATATCAAAATTAAATAAATGTTAAGATTAGTGCAAATGGAAATAGGAGTACAATAAATTATATACAAGGGCAAAATTTGCAAAGCAGAAAATTATTGCTATAAAATATATAATCAAAATTACTGATAAAATATAAACAATTACATACATTTTGTGAGATTGAGAATAATGTACAAGAGACTAAGTTATATAAAAATGCATTTTGCTTAAGAAAATATAAAAGTTGTGTAATTTTAACAATCAAGTTGGTATCTTCTGAAAGCCCATTCATTTATTTATTTATTTTCATTTCATGTGTACAATATTCTGTGTGAGGGTTTTGCATCCCCTAAAACTAGAGTTACAGACAGTTGTGTGTTACCATATGCGTTCTAGGAATTGAATATGAGACCTCTGGAAGAATAGCCAGTACTTTTAACTGTTGAACTATCTCTGCAGGACCTGAAAGCTTCATTCATATTGGCTAACTTTCATAATACTAGAAAGTGATAGACATAATACAGAGAAAATAGGAATCACCAGTCTTGTCCTGCTAGCCACAAAAATGCCTAATTATTATAATAATGGTATGAATGTCATAGGAGTAAACAGACGGCTTCTGCATGATTATACAGACCATTTCAGAAGTTGAAATCCATATCTGGCTCTGATATTGGGATGTGGTCATCTGAATAGATATGGTCTCCATAGACACAATGTTTGAATGATTGGCCTATAAGGGGTGACATTTTAGAAGGTGTGGTCTTTGTTAGAATAGGTGTGACCATCTTGGAAGAACTATATCATTGTGGCTGCTGACTTTATGGTCTCATATGCTGAAGGTACACCCAGTGTGGGATACAGTCGACTTCCTGTTGCCTGACAATGAGGATGCTCCTTCTCTAGCACCATGTCTGCCTGTATGCCACCATGTCCCACTATGATGATAATGGACTAAAACTCTAAAACTATAATCCAGGCCCAGTTAAAGGTTTATTCTTTATAAGAGTTGCCATGGCCATAGTGTGTCTTCCCAGCAATAACCCTAACTAAGATATAGGATAAGAATTTGTGGCTAGAGAGGTCATGGGATCTACAGGATTTTATCTGCTAAATGGGCATAGAATTAAACCCAATCCTAATGACTTATATTACACCTATAGATTGCTCCCCCTCTTAACCCTCATCAAAGAAACGTCTTTTGTAGTAGATGCCAATTAACACAAAGACCTAAAATTAGTAAAGGTTCAATGAATAAAGACTTTGTAATTTTCATCCCAAAAACAGGATAGGTATATCATAACTCCTTCTCCAATGGTCAAGGATCATTAAGAAAGAGGGAGAAGAAACATTTTAAGAGCCAGGGGTCATGGATTCCTGCAAGGAAACAGTGTTTCCTGAGCACATTATTAGAGTTGCACAGAACTCACAACAGACAGAATCCCACTGTGAACAGGGGAAGAGGGCACAATGTCCTAATCCTTCATTGCTAAGGATCTATTGACAATTGATAGCTGCTTGGAGATGAAAACACCATTTTGTTTATGAGTAGTTCCCTCTAAAGGTTGACCATACACCAGAGGAAGGCCAAACATCCAAGAGTATATGGGCAACACCAAGTGAATATGAGTTAGATTTTGATTTTTTCCTTTTATAAAACACACAAATTTGCATATGTAAAAAAGAAGGATGGGTACTGGAGAAGTGGGTAGAACGGTAGACATCACCAAAACACATTTAAATATCCTCAAAGAACAAATAAAAAATTAGAAAAAAATAAAAATTTCATACAAACCAGAAAAACAAAGGTTTGAACCAAGAAAAATCTATTGGAAATTCATTTCATTGTATTTATAAGGGTTCTCTACAGGAATAGAAACAATGTGATTTAAAAACTCTGTGTGTTTCTGTGTATATAGATATTCATATGTTTACAATCATTTCTTTGCAAAATCTGTTCCTGCTGTCCAGCTGAGTCACGAGCAGTACAGCAGCAACACAAAAGGTCAACTGGGCAGTGACAGGTAGACCAGGTCAGCAAAATGATCAGCAGGTCAGCAGGATGATCTCCCTTGTGAAACACTCTCTATTCCAGTCTGTTACTAGACAGTGCGGACCAGTGTCAGATTGAGTTTTTCTTACATGAGTCAGGCAATCAGAATACTTTTTCAAATGGAGCTGTCTGTTTAAGTGATTGTAATTTGTGGCAAGTTGATTTTAAAACCAACCATAATAATTATAAAGGAAATGTGTGTGTATGTGTGTGTGTGTGTGTGAGTGTGTGTGTGTGTTTATAAATCACAAGACCTGATCCTAAAATTTATGATCAAAGAGTGAACTTTTTTAAATGCAAAATTTTATTTGAATTAGAAACAATATTGTTTTACATGTCAATCCCAGTTCCCTTTCCCTCCCCTCTTACCCTACCACCCCCTCCCAACTAAAGCCCAACCTATCACATATCCATTCTGCTCCTTAGGGAGGGTGAGGCCTTCCATAGGGGGTCATCAGAATCTATCATATCCTTTGAAATAGGGCCTAGGCCCACCCCCATGTGTCTTGACTCAGGGAATATCCCTCTATGTGGAATGGGCTCACAAAGTCCACACCTATGCTAGGGATAAGTACTGAACTACTTCAGGAGGTCTCATAGATTTATGGTCTCCTCACTGAAACCCATGTTCCTGGGGTCTGGATCAGTCCCATGCTGGTATCCCCACTATCAGGATGGGGCGCAAGAGCTCCCCATTGTGCGGGTCAGCTGTTTCTGTGGGTTTCACCAGCCTTGTCTGGACCCTTTTGCTCTTCACTCATCCTTCTCTGCAACTGGATTCCAGTTCAGTTCAGTGATTAATTGTGGGTGTCTGTTTCTACTTCCATCAGCTGCTGGATGAAGGCTATAGGATGGCATATAAGTCAGTCATCAATCTCATTATCAGGGGAGGGCATTTAAGGTAGCCTCTTCTCTGTTGCTTAGATTATTACCTGGTGTCATCTTTGTAGATTTCCAGACATTTCCCTAGTGCCTGATTTCTCTGTAAACCTAAAATGTCTCCCTCTATTATTATATCTACTTTCTTGTTTTCTTCTATTCTTCCCCCAACTCAACTTTTCTGCTGCATTATGTCCTCCTCAAAGAGTGAACTTAATGTAGGAAACTTGGCATAGCTCAGAAGAGTCTTTGTAAGGAAAAGAAGATTGAAGCTGTTAAACCTTCTATCCCTGGATAGCAGACAAATTCCTATAGTCACATATCACATACAGGCAGATAAATTCTTGCACTCATGTACCACATACAGTTAAATAAATGCCTACATTCACATACTACATTTAGTGTACTAGCTGTTTTCTATACTATTTAAAAAGGATCTGTCAATAACTATTAAAATTTAGAATATAAATATGTACCTTTGATCCATAACCTTACTTTGGGGAATATCATTTTAAAGAGTTGACTAGTGCAAATATTGATCAGTTTTATGTAGCGAAAAATTCAATGAAGAATATTCTATATTGCACAACAAGAAAGAAAAGAGCTAGAATAGTTTTGACTCTATACTGTGTCTGTAAGTAAAAGGACACAGTAAGTAAATGCAGTGGCTTAAGATGAAATGCTCCCCACAGGCTCCTGTGCTTGAACTCTTGGTTTCTGTTGGGTGGTGCTATTTTGAGACCTTACTTAGCACCATCTCAGCCATGCTGAGAGTTTGTTTCCATGGTATTTCAAAATCTTATTAAAGGACAACTAAAATTAATCTATGTCATGAGGAAAGAGGTAACAGGATATCCAATAGGTTACTAGAAATCTACACTCATGCTTTTGGGAGACTATATTTAAGAAACTGTTATCTTTACATATAAAGACAACTTAAAATTTTAATTTTTCTAACTAATTTGTTTACATACACAACTAAAAAGTTTTTATGAAAAAAATTCAAACTGTTGCTAAAATGAGTGTATATAAGAGCAGCACAATAACTTGTATTTATTTCCCAGTAAAAGATAGATTGAAAGAGACTGAGAAAGACACAGAGAGACATACACACAGAGAGAGATTATCTTCACTAATGGAATAGAGAGAGACACCAGACACAGCCTCTAAAGTTTCAAAGAAGCTTTGAATAAGGTTCAGTAATATGCTTCAACAAGTAAACACACTTGTGGCCAGGCCTGACAACCCAAGTTCAATTCCCAGGACCAACATTGTAATAGAGAACAGGCTTCAGCTAGTTGTCCTCTGACACTCTGAAATGAGTGAAGGCACCCTTGCTTCCATACATATAAAAGAAGAACTGAATATGGATGTAGGGAAGGTCAGTAAGGGAAGCAATATCCTTTTGTAAAGTCTCTACCTAGTCCCATAAATGTTATTTAAGCATTAATTGGATCATAATCTTATGGCACACACAAAATTAATTCCAGTAGATTAAAGCATTAATTTAGACAATGTCACTCACCCATTTTTAAAAGACAACAGATTGAACTGTTTACTAGAGAGCAGGATCTGAAATAAGCTGCAGAAGCTCAGGTCCAAAACACTGATACTAGGGTTTCGGGTATTGACTGGACAAAATCACCATATGGGATTCAACAGTGCATTGCTCCAATTAGCATAAGAGATGTGCATTAAAGCTGTTTTTTTGTTTCTAAATTTAAATAATATTTCAAATCAACCAAGAAGACGTAAGTGATTTATTAAAAAACAAAGGGTGAACAGGCATTTTACAGAAAAGAAATTGTGAAGGGTCCATAGAAAAGAAAAACATGCTTTTCCTGAATAATAATCAAAAAGTGGAAATTGATATTATAAAAAGATATATTTTAATAGCCCATTTTTGATAAGAATTCTAAAATCTGACAATATTGAGTATTGAAAAGGGTGCCCATCTAAATGTAATAACAAGAATCAGTGTAGGTTTTATGATCAGAGACCCATTTTGCAAAATGTTCTCTCTCTCTGTTTGTCTCTCTGTCTCTGTCTCTGTCTCTCTCTCTGTCTCTGTCTCTCTCTCTCTCTCTCTCTGTGTGTGTGTGTGTGTGTATTTATGGCTGTCTTGTTTGTGATAGTAGAATGCATGTGTGTGTAGTTTGTGTGTTTGTATAACTTGTGCCTTCTATGCACATGAGTGTAAGGAAGGTCCACATACCTATGTGTGTTTTCCATGATTCTTTTGACTGAATTTGTTTGAAACAGTTTGATTTATGTAGCCTGGCTTGCCAGTGAGCTCTCAGCATCTGCTTGTCTCTGCCCCTATACCAGGAATAAAGGAAGATTAAGATCATAATGCTTGCAGTCCAGTTACCCACTGATCTATCTCCCCATTCCTGGCTTATAATTTTATAATACAGTATTATGTGACTTGACATGAATTGATAGAATATGCATTATGTTAACATTTAGCTTGCAACTACATGAACTGGATTAGTTCTGCGTGGAAACTGAGATAAGGTTTCCACATAAAAGCCTTCCCTCTTTCACTTGTTCTGTTTTGTTATTGGAAAAACAAAAGGAAGGTTCCACTTTGGGATTCTCAGTTTAAATAACAACAACAACAGTAATGAAAATTATGATAACTAAAAACCAGACATGTGAAATCAAGGAGGTTTTTGTTGGAGAATGAGAAAAACAACACCAAAACAAATTGGACTGGAAGCCTCCAAGTTTTGGCAGCTACAAGATGGAGATAGAAAAAAAAAACTGTCTTGCATGGGAAAAGATCTTCAGCAGCCTCACATTTAACAGAAGGTTGATCAACAAAATATACAATGAACTCCAGAAGCTAGCCACCAAAACACCAAACAATGCAATTAAAATATGGAGTGCAGAACTAAATAGAGAATTCTCAATGGAGGAATCCAAAATGGCTGCAAGACACTTAAGAAAGTGGTCAACATCCTAAGCCATCCATGAAATGCAACCCATACACTCTGAGATACAATCTTACTCCTGTCAGAATGGCTAAAATCAATAACACCAATGGCAATATATGCTGGAGAGAATGTGGAGAAAAAGAACACTCTTCCATTGCTGATGAGAGTGCAAACTTGTACAACCACTATAGAAATGAGTATGGCAGTTTCTCAGGAAAATGGGAATCTGTCTACCTCAAGATCTGGCAAGATTCCTCTCTTGAGCATATACCCAAAGAATGTACACTCATACAAGAAGGACATATGTTTAAGTATGTTCAAAGTAGCATTATTTGTAAAAGCCAGAACCTGGAAACAACCTAGATGCCCCTCACCTGACGAATGAATACAGAAAACGTGGTACATTTACACAATGGAGTACTACTCAGAGGGAAAATCAATGGAATCTTGAAATTCACAGGCAAATGGATGAAACTAGAAGAAACCATCCCAAGTGAGGTAACCCAATCACAAAAATATAAATATGGTATGTACTCACTCATTTTTTTACTTTTAGACATAGATCAAAGGATCACTAGTCTACAATCCACACTGCAAGAGGAGCTAGGAAACAAGAAGGAACCCAAGAGAAGATTGCATAGTCCCTGGAAGAAGGAGATGAAGACAAGAACCCCTGACCAAAGTGGGAGCCAGGGGGCTGGAAGAGGAAGGAGGTAGGAAGGGAAGAAGTTGAGGGGGAGGAGAACAAGAGGACTGAGACAGGAGAGGAATCGAGGAGGGAAAGAAAGGAGATGCCTTGATAGAGGGAGACAATACAGGTTTAGAGAGAGGTCTGGCACAGGGAAAATGTTAGGGGATTCACAGGGATGACGCCAACTATGAATCCAGGCAGTGGTGGAGAGGATGCCATTGATGCCCTTCTGCTATAATGAGATTGGTATCTACCTTGGTAACCATTCCTAGAGCCTTCATCCAGTAGCTATTCAAAGCAGAAACAGGAACCCACAGGTAAGCACTGAGTCATACTCCTAGAATTCAGTTGTGGAGAGGGAGGAGGGATGAGAAAAGGAGCCAAGACAGGGCAGGAGATACCTGCAGAAACAGTGGATCTGACCTACTGATAGCATGGAAACCCTAGGCGTAAACCTGGGGAAACAGCATTGGACCAAATCAAGCCCTCTTAATGTGGGTGCCAGCTAGGACACCAAGACAGTCTATGGGATCTCTAATAGTGGAGCCAGTCTTTATCCCTAAAGCACAAATGGTCTTTGGGAGCCCATTTCCTATGGAGGGATACTATTGCAGCCCAGATATAGCAAGGAGGGCCTCCCCCTCAACGATATAATAGACGTTGAAGGTCCCTGGTGGAGGGCCTCACTATCCCTGGTGAGGTGTTGAGGGGTGGGTTGGGGGAAGTACATGGCAGAATCGGAGGGTGAGGGAATGGAGATGGATATGTAAATATGAATAGTAATTAAAGAATTTAAATAAAAAGTTGCTCATGGAGGTAAGAGAATGCCTAGAGTGTTAGGTAGAAAATGCTGAGACATAAGAAGCCATGGATTTCAGTTCAGAGGTCACCTAATTCCATGCTGTGTCTCATGATAAAGGAATGCTGTAGGGTACTGTGGTCAAAAATAGAAACAGAAACTACTTATGAAGAACAAAAAGACAGATCTGGGGACTGAGGATGGAGCCTGCAAAAGCATCTTCAAAGGGAATCTATAAAGCAAGTTGTAGAGCTATCCAATATTTGCCTCTCCCATGTGTATCTCCTGAGATTTTTCACGCAGGCATTGCCTCTTTGACAATGCCCAGTTAAGAAAGTCCTGCCAGTCTTCCTCTGTGAACAACCTTCCTTCTTCATGTTAACCTTAATGTTCAGTCCCCTCCCTCACCCCTGAAGGACATGTATTATGAGAACCTGCATGGGCAAAAAAATAACAAACACAAAACAACCAAAAAAAAAAAAAAAAAAAAAAAACACTTGGGCTTGTAGACCATGATCTTCCACATGTATTTTCTTCCAAATCCTTGATTCAAAGTGAAGGAAACATGGAGATGCTCTTGTCTGTCTGAAAAATATCATTCTTGGGACTGTGTCCTATAATTGTTAAAAAAAATGAACAATGAATTTACCAAATACACACTATTGTAACATGAATGCTAAAAACCCACAGATTGATACTGGGTTTCAATCTTCAATCGGAAGATCAGAAAAGCATAGCAATTGGCCAATAGCTCTTACCTCTGCCTCAGACTGGAAGGGTCACCTGGATAGCTCCACAAACACTCAGACTGCAGCCCTAGACTTCTGCCTCTCCTCAACATGGCTAGAGACTATTTCTTCACATGAGGTCCTATGCCTTGTTCTTTTATAAATCCCTAGGGCTGGGATTAAAGGCTTGGGATCCTACATGCTGATATCACTTTTTTGTGAGCTGTTCCTCTTTAGGACAATACCAAGTTCATGTAGCTCAGTGTGACCTTGAACTAACAGATACCCAGCTGCTTGTCTCTTAAATCCTGGAATTAAAGGAGTGTGCCAACATCACCTAGTTCTATGGCTAGCTAGTATGGCTGCTGGGATTAAAGGTGTGTATTACCATCGCCTGGCTGTATATCTTAGGCTAGCATTGCTTTTTTGTACCCTTAGGCAAGGTTTAATAAATCATAAATAATATATCACCATACATTATATTCATGGCAACTTGCCAAGCACTTTGTAATCATTAAGAAATGTTGCTGAGCATATTTTAATATACTATGTAGCTGATATTTTTTAATTGCAACTCTTCAACTTAATTCATTCAGAAGTGAAACCCAAGAGAATATGTGTGTTAGTGAGAGTTTTCTAAAGGAACAGAAGTGATAGAATAATTTGAATTAATTTATATAAAAATGGGGATTAGAATGCCTAATAGGTTGAGGTCTGGCTGGTCCAAAAATGTCTGTATTATCATGGAAAGTCCAAAAATGCAATAGTTGTTCAGTCCACAGGGTTCAATGCATCAGCTGAGATTCAGTCTATGTGAAATCCTGTAGAAGTAGATTCTAATACCAGGAATGGAATGCCTGGGTATTAGGGTGGATGGACTACCAGTGAGAATGCTGACAATGCAGACAGAAAGCAAGAAGCTTCCTTTTGTTGTGTCCTGCACATAACATGCCATAAGATAGTGTGGCACAGAATTGGGCTGAGTTTTGTGAGCTCAAATGATCCAAGTTTAAGGTGACCTTTCCACTTCAAATAACACAATTAACATAAGATCTCTAACATGTGCCCAGACACTTGGAGGTTTGGTTAATTCCTGCTGTAGTCAAATGACAGCCAGGAATAACCCTGGCAATAAGGGTTCTAACTCTCATAGATAAGAGAAGTTAAAATAAGGCTCAGAGAAAAACTTGAAGACAATTTTGTAAGAATGTGAGAAGAGAAACAATACAGAACAAAAGCAAATTTGAAACAAAACAAAGGAAAAAAAACGAAGCAAGCAAATAAAAAAGACAAGTTTATTTTTTTTTGTGTGTGGAGGAAATAATGAGAACAAAAACCATGATTTTGAGTTAGAGGCAAGAAAGTGGTCAGAGTAAAGCCATGGAAGTTTGCAAGTATCTCTGTGTGAAGGGAGTTGATGATAGAGTTTAGAGTTCAGAAAGAAAGTGTGAAATTTCCCAAATTATCTGAATAAGCAAGTGTAAGATTTTGGTTAGGATCTGAAAAAGAAAGAAGAAATAAGCAGGGAGGTTCAGCAGTAAGGGTCATAAGCAACTGCCTTGAGGAAGGGGGTCCTGGGTTGTGCAGTCACATATCTTATTAAGTGGATGGTTAATCCTTGCCTGTTAAAGTATTTTCATGTATATCATGTTTCTGGAAGTTTGTGTCAGACATTTCTCTGAGGATGTTTCTTGCCTCAGATGACTGAAAGTTTATTGGGATTAACTGTTTTTAGTTTAGTTTTGTTTTTGTTTTTTAAAGAGGACAGTAGTAGATTTCTACTATCTTATCATTTTGGGTAATGTGGAATGTCAAGTCTCTAGCAACTAGGGCTGGGAAGATGGCTTAGCTGGGGGGATGCCTGGATCAAGCATGAGAACCTACCTTTGATCACCAGGACTCATGTAGTAGAAGAAAAGGACCAAATTATTAGTGTCCTTTTTCCTCCAAAGGCATGCTATGGAGCACATGCCCCTTCCTGAGAACATAAACAAATAAAATGTTAAAAGAAAAAGAAGGTCCATACTCTGCCCTCAGTCCTGCAGCAGGTGCCCGAACCCCAGGTGAGTCTGGACGATGCTCTGGCGCCCCCAACTCCACCATCACCCCCTGCTCACTTCTGCCTAAGCCCACCTGGACAAGAGTCAACCTGCACAGACCGGAAGGCCCATCCTGAGTCTGGACACACCTCACCTCTGTCAACACTCTGCCCTCTGTCCTGCTGTGGGCGCCAGAACCTCAGGTCAGTCTGAACATTGCTCTGTTCCCCAATCTCCCCATTAACACCTCTTTCTTCTGGCTGAGCCCACCCAGGCAAGAGTGGACCATCCCAGACTGGGAAGGCCCACCCTGAATCCAGACACATCTCACCCTTGTCCACCCAACACCATCTGCTATCCCGCTGCTGCCAGAGGTTGAGCCCTCTGCCAGCCGAGAGAGAGAGAGAGAGAGAGAGAGAGAGAGAGAGAGAGAGAGAGAAGAGAGAGAGAGACCTCACATGCACTCACTGGAAGAAGGGATGGGAAGAAGACAGAGTAAGAACACACTCAAAAACTGAAAAACCAATATGATACCACCAGAATCTAGGGACTCCACACCAGCAAGATCTGAAAAGTCCAACACAGAGGATGAAGAAGAGATGGACCTCAAAAATCATCTGAGGAAGATGATAGAGTCTTTTAAAGAGGAAACAAGAAAATCCCTTAAAGAAATGGAAGAAAAAAACAAGCAAAAAATTACATGAGATGGAGGAAAAGACAAACCAAAAAATTCAAGAAGTAAACAAATCTCTTAAAGAATCTAAAGAAAGCCAAGAAAAAACAACCAAACAAGTGAAGGAAGTAGTCGAAACAGTTCAAGGCATGAAAGCGGAAATAGAAACAATAAAGAAAACACAGAATGAGGCCATGCTGGAAATAGAAAGGCTGGATATATGATCAGGAACTAAATATGTGAGTATAAACAATAGAATTCAAGAGATGGAAAAATCTCAGTTGTTGAAGACTCTCTTTCTACAGGATATACAGTCATCACCAAAGAAAATCTCAAGTCCAAGAAATCCTTAACAAAAAATATTCAGTAAATATGGGATACTGTGAAAAGGCCTAACCTATGAATAATTGGTATAGAAGAAAGTGAAGAAATACAGCTCAAAGGTACAGAAAACATATTCAAGAAAATCATAGAAAAAAACTTCACCAACCTACAGTAGGATATGTCTATGAAAGTACAAGAAGCTTACCGACACTAAACAGACTGGACCACAAAAAGAAGTCCGCTCAACACATAATAATCAAAACCTTCAGAATAAAGAAAAGTATTAAGAGCAGCAAAGGAAAAAAGCCAAGTAACATATAAAGGCAGACTTATCAGATCACACCTGACTTCTCAATGGAAACTTTAAAAGCCAGAGGATCCTGGATAGATATCCTACAAACACTAAGGGAGTATGGATGCCATCCCAGACTACTGTACCCAGAAAAACTTTCAATCACTATAGATGGAGAAAATAAGATATTCCATGAAAAAAACAGACTTAAACAATACATATCCACAAACCCAGCATTACATAAAGTTCTAGAAGGAAAAATCCAACAAAGATAACTACACTCACAAAAACATAGGCAAAAGATAATCCAATTTTAACAAACACAAAAGGAAACAGGAGGGCAAAACCACACACAATGACACCACCAACAATAAATCCAAAACAATCAAGAACCAACAATCAATGGATATTAATATCCCTCAATGTCAATGGTCTTAACCTGCCCATGAAAAGATACAGGCTAACAGAATGGATACAAAGACAGAATCCATCCTTCTGCTGTATACAAGAAATGTACCTCAACTTCAAAGACAGGCATTACCTCAGAGTAAATGGTTGGGAAAAGATTTTCCAATCAAATGGGTCCAAGAAACAAGCTGGTGTAGCAATCCTAATATCTAACAAATTAGACTTCAAACTGAAATCAATGAAAAGAGATGAAGAAGGGCATTTCTTACTCATCACAGGAAAAGTCCATCAAGATGAAGTTTCAATCCTGAGCATCTATGCCTCAAATACGAAGGCACCCACATTCTTAAAGAAATATTACTAAAGCTCAAACCACACATAAAACCACACACACACTTATACTAGGAGACTTCAACACCTCACTTTCACCACTAGAAAGGATCAACAGTCAGAAACTTAACAAAGAAACAAAGTATCTAACAGAATTTATGACCCAATTGGGTTTCACAGATATTTATAGAACTTTCCATCCGAAAACAAAAGAATATACCTTCTTCTCAGCTCCACATGGCACCTTCTCTAAAATTGACCATATAGTTGGCAACAAAGCAAACCTCCACAGATACAAAGAATTGAAATAACCCTCTGTATCTTATCAAATCACCATGCTTTAAAGCTAGAATTCAACAACAATACAAATTGCAGAAAACCTACAAACTCATGGTAATTGAATAACACCCAATTGCACCATTCCTGGGTTGAGGAAGAAATAAAAAAAAGAAATTAAAGACTTCCTAGAATTTAATGAGAATGTAGACAGAACATATCCAAACTTTTGGGACATTTTGAAAGCACTGCTAAGAGGAACATACATAGCACTAAGTGCCCACATGAAGAAACTGGAGAACAGTCACATGAGAGAATTGACAGAACAACTGAAAGCTTTAGAGGAAAAAGAAGCAAACTCACCACGGAGGAGTAGACACCAGGAAATAATCAAACTGAGGGCTGAAATCAGTAAAGTAGAAACTAGGAAAGAATCAATGAAACAAAGAGTTGGTTCTTTGAGAAGATCAAAGAAGATAGACAAACCTCTATCCAAACTAACCAAAAGGAATAGAGAGAGCATGCTAATTAACAAAATCAGAAAAGAAAAGGGGATATAACAACAGACACTGAGGAAATCCAGAGAATCATCAGGTCCTACTTTGCAAACCTTTACTCCACAAAATTTGAAAATCTAAAGGAAATGGACAGTTTCCCAGATAGATATCACTTACCAAAATTAAACCAAGAACAGATAAGCAGTTTAAATCAACCTCTAACACTTAATGAAATAGAAGCAGTCTGAAAAAGCCTCCGAATCAAAAAAAAAAAAATGTCCAGGGCCAGAAAGCTTCACTGCATAATTCTACCAGAAATTCAAAGAAGAGCTAATACCAGAACTCCTCAAATTATTCCACACATTAGAAGCATAAGGGACATTGCCAAACTATTTTTACAAGGCTAAAATCCCTCAGATACCCAACCCGCACAAAGATACAACTAAAAAAGAGAACTACAGACCAATATCCCTCATGAACATCAATGCAAAAATACTCAACAAAATATTGTCAAATCGAATCCAAGAACACATCAGAAAAATCATCCACCATGATCAAGTAGGCTTCATCCCAGGGATGCAAGGATGGTGCAACATATGAAAATCCATCAATGTAATCCACTATATAAACAAACTGAAAATGAAAAACCACATGATCATCTCACTAGATGCTGAAAAAGCCTTTGCCAAAATCCAATATCCCTTCACAATAAAGATCTTAAAGAGAACAGGAATAACAGGAACATATCTATACATGATAAAAGCTATATACACCAAATCAACAGCCAACATCAAACTAAATGGAAAGAAACTCAAAGCGATTCCTCTAAAATCAGGAACAAGACAAGGCTGTCCACTCTCTCCATATCGCTTCAATACTGTACTTGAAGTTCTAGCTAGAACAATAAGACAAGAAAAGGAAATCAAGGGTATACATATTGGAAAGGAAGAAGTCAAACTTTCACTATTTGCAGATGATATGATAGTCTACATAAGTGACCAGAAAAACTCTACCAGGGAACTCCTACAGCTGATAAGCACTTTCAGCAAAGTAGCAGGATACAAAATTAACTCAAAAAATCAGTAGTCCTACTATGTACAGATGATAAATACAATGAGAAAGAAATCAGAGAAACATCAACCTTCACAATATCCACAAGCAACATAAAATATCTTGTTGTAACGCTAACCAAAAAAGTGAAAGACCTGCACAGTAAGAACTTTGAGTCTTTAAAGAAAGAAATTAGACACCAGAAAATGGAAAGATCTCCCATGCTCTTGCATAGGTAGAATCAACATAGTAAAAATGGCAATCTTGCCAAAAGTAATCTTCAGAGTCAAAGTAATCTCCATCAAACTCCCAATACATTTCTTCACAGACCTTGAAAGAATAATATTCATCTTTATATGGAAAAACAAAAACCCAGGATAGCCAAAACAACTCTGTACAATAAAGGCTCTATGGAGGCATCACCATCCCCGACTTCAAGCTCTATTATAGAGCCATAGTTTTGAAAACAGCTTGGTATTGGCACAAAAATAGACAGATAGACCAATGGAATCAAATTGAAAACCCTGATATTAACCCACACACCTATGAACACCTTATCTTTGACAAAGATGCTAAATCTATACAATGGAAGAAAGATAGCATCTATAACAAATGGTGCTGGCACAACTGGATTGGGACATGCAGAAGATTTCAGATTGATCCATATCTGTCACCAAGCACAAAACTTAAGTGCAAATGGATAAAAGATCTCACCATAAATACAGCTACTCTGAATCTTCTAGAAGAGAAAGTGGGAAATACCCTTGAATGAATTGGCACAGGAGACCACTTCCTAAACATTATACCAATAGCAAAGGCACTGAGATCTTCAATTAATAAATGCGAACTCCTGAAAATGAGAAGCTTCTGTAAGGCAAAGGACACGGTCAGTAAGACAAAATGACAGCCCACAGAATGGAAAAAAGATCTTCACCAACACCACATATGACAGAGGGCTGATTTCCAAAATATGCATTGAACTCAAGAAGCTAGCCACCAAAACACCAAAAAATGAAATTAAAAAGTGGGGCGCAGAACTAAATAGAGAATTCTCAACAAAGGAATCTGAAATGGCTGAAAGACACTTAAGAAAGTGCTCACAATCCTTGTCCCTCAGAGAAATGCGACTCAAAACAACTCTGAGGTACCACTTCACACCTGCCAGAATGGCTAATATAAAATATACCAATGGCAATCTATGCTGGAGAGGATGTGGAGAAAAAGTAACACTCCTCCATTGCTGGTGGGAATACAAACTTGTAAGACCACTTGGGAAATCACTATGGCGGTTGCTCAGAAAAATGGGAATCAATCTAATTCAAGATGCAGCAATTCCTCTCTTGGGGAAATACCCAAATAATGCACATTCATACAAGGACATATGTTCAACCATGTTCATAGCAGCATTGTTTGTAATAGCCTGGAAGCAACCTAGATGCCCCTCAACTGAAGAATGAATAGAGTAAATGTGGTACATTTATACAATTGAGTACTACTCAGCAGAAAAAAGCAATGGAATCTTGAAATTCGCAGGCAAATGGAGGGAACTAGAGGAAACCATCCTGAGTGAGTTAACCCAGTCACAAAAAGACAAACATGGTATGCACTCACTCATATATGAATTTTAGACCTAGAGCAATGGATTACCAATCGACAATCCTCTTCACCAAAGAAACTAGGAAACAAGAACTACTTGAAGGGAAAAATGCATGGACCCCAGGAATGGGAAAGGGCAGGAACTCCTGAGCTAATTGAGAGAATGAGGGTAGAGGAGAGGGAGCCTCCACAATGAGAGGAGGAGAAGAGGAGAGGAGAGTAGGGCATAGAGGAGCAGAAATATTGAGTTGGGGAAAGAATAGAAGAGATCAGGATGAGAGATACCATATTAGAGGGAGCCATTATAGGTCTGAGGCGAGATCTGGCACTAGGGAGATTTCCAGAGACTTACGATGATAACACGAACTGATAAAACAGGCAATGGTGGAGAGGATACCCTAAACAACCTTCCCCTAAAATGAGATTGATGACTACTTTTTATGCCATCCTAGAGCACTCACCCAGAGGCTGATGGAAGCACAGGCAGACATCCACAGATATACACTGAACTGAACTCTGGAACTTACTTGCAGAGAGAGAGGAATGATGATCGAAGGGGTGGGTACCAGACTGGTGAAAGCCACAGAAACAGCTGGCCTGATCAAGGGGGAGCACATCGACCCCATACTGCTGTCTAGGAGGCCAGTACAAGACTGATCCAGACCGCTGAACATGGATGTCAATGAGGAGGCCTCTGAACTCTAGGGGGCCCCTGGTGGTGGATTAGTGTTTTTCCCTAGTGTAAAAAGGGATTTTGAGAGCCCATCCCAAGTGAAGGGATGCACTCTTGGTCTGGACACATGGGGAAGGGCCTAGACCTGGCCCAGAATGATGTGATGGACTTTGCAGAGTCCCCATTGAGGGCCCTACTCTGGGGAGTGAAGGGTGGATTTGGTGGGGGCTAAGATGGGGGTGGGGAGGAGGGGTGGGGATGAGGGGAGGAAGAGGGAGAGGGAGAGGGGGAAGGGATTGGTATGTGAAATTTATTAAATAATAATTTAAAAAAAGAAAAAAATATCGTGTCTTGGCTGGGTGGTGGGGCACATACCTTTAATCCCAGCACTCAGGAGGCAGAGACAGGTTGATCTCTGTGAGTTTGAGACCAACCTAGTCCACAAGAGCTAGTTCCAGGACAGGCTCCAAAGCAATACAGAGAAACCCTGTCTCAAAAATAAATAAATAATTAAATAGATAAGAGCATGTCTCTAAACAGTGTTGGACATCAGAGTATTGTTAAATTTTAAGTGATTTCAGGAATAACATAAGGTGCCAAAGAATGTATGCTATAACATCATGCACTTTATCCTATTTTCTATATTGATATAATCTAATCTTCCCAATTTTAGAAACTGGGAGCACTGAAAAGCTATCTTGCCTGAAAACCAGAGATTATCTTTTGTAGCATCAAACAAATGATTTTTAGTGTTCTTATATATGTACTTCATTTCATTGTTTCATTAACACATTATATGAGCAACTGATGAGAACAAGAGGCAGAAATTTTCCAGGTGGTGCAGGAATACAGCAGCAGTTCTGAGAATGTCCTGGTTGGAGGAAGGAATGACAGGAACAAGCTCTGAACCTGTATCTACATTATCCACTATATAAGCTGTCTAAAGAGCTTTGCTGTCTCTCTGTCTCTCTGTCAGTCTCTCTTTCTGCATATATATGTGTGTGTGTGTGTGTGTGTGTGTGTGTGTGTGTGTGTGTGTGTGTGTGTAGGAATCTATAATAAGCTTCTCTTTAAAACCCACCCTCTGTTGTCTGTGAATTTCATTCTTTTAATTTGACAGGCAGGAACCTGCAGGCTTTGGGGGCCAAGAACTTATCAGGCTTCTTTGGTATCAAATAAATCTGAAGATTTCTGAATGACTGTTTTCAGTTTCACTACCTCTATCTGGCATCTATTAGAAGCTATAATCAGTGACTACTCAATAGGCTTACATCAAGAACACCCTTTGTTGTGTGAATGTGCACATACTAAAGTGGGAGTGTAGCCACATATGTCACACCCTAAGTGTCAAGGTCAGAGCACAACTTTAGTTGTGACTCCCCGGCTTCCATGTTTGCGATGGGGTCTTGCTGCTGTTTTTCCTCAACACACAATGAGCTCTCCTGTCTCCACCTCCCATCTGTGGGCAGGCAAGCTTGACTGAAGATGCTAATACAAAACAACTGTCTTTGAAGTGGGGTTTCAGGATTCAATCTCAGGTCCTAACACTTCAGGATTTACTCAGTGAGTCATCCCCAAGGCCAGGTTGACAGCTGTCAAATCCAGAACAGCTTACAGAAGAGCAGGCTAATTTCTTTGGTTGGCAGCTTTTACATTCTCCAAGTAAAAATCAACTCTGTTGGGATCTATTCCCTTCTCTCAAATATTCTCTTAGTCTCCGTTGTTATGTTCAAAATGCTGAGCATACAAATAAAGGAGAAAGTGGCACAGTTCATATAATACACCAAACTAATTTCATTTCCAGGGTGAATTGAATTGGAAAAATCTCATTTTCTTAAGAAAACTTTGTATCTCATAAAGCCTTTATGTGCTAGGGAGGAACATGCCTTTGCCCTAAGGAGCCACTTGCACCTTCTTCTGGTAAGAAAAAAGGGAAAAAGAAACAAAGAAAAAAAAATGCTACATTCCCCAAAAAAATGCAAAAGCGTAGACATGCAAATTTGCTGTTGTCTCATGGTCAATCCACCTGTTTCCCCAGAAAGCCCTTACTCACCAGCCTTACTTGAGCCTCTGCCTCTCAGACAAGAACCCTTTGCTCACCTGATGCTACTGCAGAGAAATAGTAAGTGAGTTTCTGGGAAGGGTATCATATAAGGTGGCAATCTTCAAGAAAGTAAGCATTCCTGAATCTCAGATTTTATAGGAAGCTGTTCTCAGTTGTATAGGATGTCACTTGGGGTAGGCAGTGACTTTGGCTAAAGGTGAAAATGTCTCAGTTTGTCCCTGACAGACCAGTCTTTTCCCATCACAGGAAAAGTACTTCTTCATGCATATATATGACAGCTCAAGATGCCTGTAGAGTTGAGTTTTCTTCCCCTCAGTTGTTAAATATTCAAGATATTCATTATGCAGCCAGAATAATATGGGATCAGTGGGGACCTTTGTAGAAGCTTATATTATCATTATTAATATTAATCACATGAGGCACCATCTTCTTCCTACTTTGCAAACTCAAATGTCAATAGAGGAAATTGCATCTTTTCTTCCTCCCGTGGGTAGCGGGGATAAACTTTAAAAGAAAAAAATTAAAGGTTTTTCATTTTTTCCTGTTTTTCAAACAATGAAGGGCTTCTGGAGGCATCGTCTCAAATTCTCCCACTACAAAAAACAATTTAAAAGGTGTGAAAATTAAAGTTTGAGAAGTGGAAGCATTTTCTTTGCAATTTAAAAGAGGCTAGAAATAGAAGAAGAGGTGAGCTGAAGGGCAAGGCTTCCTCACAGTCCTGTGGGAGAGTGTGAACTCTGGACATGACTTTCTTTCTGGTCATAGCATAAACAGGGACTACTTTACTGAAGTGGAGTTTTCCTTTACTCTTTGGTCAAGGTAAGGAAATAGATAACACAGCACAGCATTCGCTAGGTCTACAGGAAGCAGAAAGGGAGAGAGTAGAGTGAAGGCCACATTACCCTCAACTCAGGCCTAGCCCTCGTTCTACCTCCCACAACCATCCTGCTAGCTCCAACAAATCTTTGGAAAGCCTATCATATACAGGAAGAGTGAGTTTGACAAATGAAAAGGAAAACATGGCCCTGAAGCACCAGTTTGAATTAAAAGGAATATTGGGGGATGAGGGAGATGATGCAATCCAAACAGGAAGCTCTCTGCACCAACATTCTATGGCAATTATAGAACAAAGGAGGAGGAAAATGGGAAGACAGCTGAAAAGGCTCCTGTTTGTAAGTAGGGAGGAAAGATGGCTCAGGAGTTAAGAGACCACACTGCTCTTGCAAAAGACCAGAGTTGGTCTTTAGTGTATCTGAAATGCTTTTTTTTTGGCCTCCACAGGCAACTGCATTCATGCACTCAAACCTAGACACACACACACACACAAAAAAAAAAAATTATACAAAATTACAAATACATATATATATATATATATTCTTAATAACAACAACAAAAACCTGAGTTTGAACACTCTTATGAGTGACCAGGGAGATTTGAGAAAAAAAATGACAACTTTTTGACAGACACCTCTCTTGGCTCCCATTATTGTTGTGGAGAGGAGGAAAGAAATCAAGAGAAACAATTTACTTTACTTCTGGGAACTTTAATGGTTTAACCTAATTGAAAGAGCTTTGCAGAATGGAGTGGGCCTGGGTGACCGGAAGTAGGGAAAAGTAAAACTGTGGCTCTATAATAGTATCAATGAGCTCATTTTTTTTTTCGAGACAGCCTTTCTCTCTGTAGCTTTGGAGTCAATCCTGGCACTTGCTCTGGAGACCAGGCTGGCCTCGAACTCACAGAGATACGTCCGCCTCTGCCTCCCGAGTGCTGGGATTAAAGGCGTGTGCCACCAATGCCTGGCCTTCAATGAGCTCATCTTTCATATTGGGTAGGGACATGAGTTTCTGGTAACAGTATATCAGTTTATCATCTGGAATCACAGATATGGGTTAACATATCCCAGGGAAAAGTGACAGAGTTGCCATACTAGGCACCTCCCATTATCCTACACAGCTCTGAGAAGATAGAATCACTGGTCATTACTCTCTCAACTGATCAAATACCACTGAGTTATGCAATACTGCTAAGCACACCCGAATCTCATCTTCCTAAGCATCCAGCCCAACTGAAAATACTTGCCATGTCCCCCATAAAGAATAAGAATAACTTTTCTAGTTCATGCCTCAGGTATCCATGTGCTCACATGTATTTGAGCTCTAACATCAGCCATGTACACACAGATAGAAGAATGGATGTACTGATAACACTTGTCATACACTAACAGCACACCCCAGTAGGCAACAGCCACATTTCCTTAGTATAACACAGAGATCTCTTTTGTATTGCTGAACTGTCTTCTCTTTGTTTCCTTTCCATGTGACTGTATTAGCACATGCAATGACTTCTAGGCTATAAGACTTTGCAGTAATTCATGTGAGTCCTTTCACCAATCTTATTTTCTTTCTGAAAACATTCTCATGCTATTTCATAAAGACTTTTCTTTGTTGCCATTCCTACTTCATAGGTTAGATGCTCCAAGGAGATACTTCTCTCTATAGTCACATACAGTGGGGATGAGTATCCAATCTCAGATCCCTGTGCATGTAAGCCAATGAAGATTAAATAAGCCAGAACTTATGCAGTTGGTAAAAATACAGACATGCAATAATAATGGATGCAATTATCTTAGCTCTAAAAATGTTCGTTTCCTGTTAGTTATTATAGACCTATTTATTGTGTCTGCACCTTCAATGTTCACCCCCTTACGTCTGTTCTAGGAGTCCTTCCCCATCTCACTGTGTACACCAACATTGATAATTTCACCCATTCTGTGTGTCCTTATGGCTGGTTATTAATCTTAACTTGACACAGTGTAGACTCATCCTTTCAGCAAAGGATTGGCCAGTGGATATGTCTAGGGGGGATTTTAAAAGCATTTTTAAAGATTTTTTCATTATTTAATTTGATGTATATGAGTGTTTTTTCCTGCAAGCGGGTCTATGTATCACTTGCATGCCTGGTGCCTGTGGAAGTCAGAAGAAGGCATTGGATACCCTAGAAGTGGATTTGTGGATGGTCATAAGTCACCATTGCTGGGTTTTAAACTCATGACCTTTGCAAAAGAAGTAGGTTTTCTTAATGGCTGAGCCATTTTTCCAGACCATGGATGTTGCTTTGATTACATGAACTGGTGTGGAGTATCTCAGCCTGGGACTGTGTCCAGATTGGAAGAGAAAACTTGCTGAGTACATGCATGCGTTATCTCTCTCACTGTGCCTCAGTATAACTATAGCTGCTCCACATTCTTGCTATTTTGACTTCTCCACAGTAATGCACTGTAACCTGGAACTGTGAGAAAAACCAACCCTTTTCTCTTCAAGTTGCCCTTTTTGCTTTATAAGAGCAACAGAATCAAAGTTGTCCACACACCTACAGTGGCCCTCCTCTGTGATGCTAAAACCTTCTGTGAAATTCATTTCTCTCTGGATACTTTCTCTAAGTGTCATGAAGAGAAGTTCAAACCATTAAGGACATTACAAGCTTGAGGTTAGGGTTAGGGGTAGCAATATAATAACCGAGGGTCTGCCTCTCTTCTGCTAGAGAATACTTTCTTGATTTATTTCTCATTTGAATACCTATTTCCTCTCTCATGGATATTCCTATGAGAAATAATCCCTCACCAGGGAGTTACCCTGCATATTGATAGGGATATGCCTTGATAAATGAAGTGCTGAGGGTACATTTGTGGGCCCATAAGTTTAAAAATGCATTGTGCATAAAATATATTAATTATGATTAGAATTAAATTCCTATAATATCCACAAAGTTTCAATCTGTGATTGACACATTTTGGAAAATAAAATGGTTTTACTTTTCATTGTGATAACTAAGTAATTCTGTATTTACCTAAATCTCATATATTTTCTACTTTAGATTTCTAACATTTATCTTTTCTATTTCCATTTTTAAAGGCATTATAATTGTGTGTGTGTGTGTGTGTGTGTGTGTGTGTGTGTGTGTGTGTGTGTGTGTGTGTGTGTGTGTGTGTGTGTGTGTGTGTGTGTGTGTGTGTGAATGCAGGTGCATCCACACCATGACATATGTATAGAAGTCAGGTTCTTCTACCATTATTGAGGTGTCATTTTGCCATGCTACGAAATTCAGGCTAATTTGCCTGGGAACTTCAGGAAGTGCCCTATGTTCACCTCCTATCTTCTAGGATTGGTGTAGGATACCTCCCTCCACATTTGACTCCACAAGTGAGTTCCAGGAATCATACACATATCTTGGCATAAGACACACTGATACATTTCATCTTCTCATTTTTCCATTTCTTTCTTGTTTTGCTTCTTTATTGTTCTAGTTTAATTAGTTTGTAGTATATGCATGTGCCGACCCATATGTGTTTAGGGCAATGTATATGATAGTGCATTCCTGGAGTCCAGGACACATCTTTGGAGAATTAATTCTCCTTTTCCAATATGTGGGTCCCAGGTTTGGAACTCAGTCAAGAGATTGGCACAGAAATCGCCTGTGCCTCTATATCCATTTCACTTTCTCCTTTCCATTTCATAAGTAATCATTTGTAATTATCAGTGTTTCATGTATCATAAACCCTGATTCCATCTAGGTTTCTTTGAGGTGCTGATAGATTTTGCAACAATACAAAATTGCAATTATATATTGCTGGTGTTCTTATCTCTAATGTATATGGTTACTGTGCCCATTTCTTTTCTTTCTTTCTTTCTTTTTTTTTTTGAGTCAGGGTTTCTCTGTGGCTTTAGAGGCTGTCCTGGAACTATCTCTTGTAGCCCAGGCTGGTCTCAAACTCACAGAGATCCTCTAGCCTCTGCCTCCCCAGTGCTGTGATTAAAGGCGTGTGCTACCAACGCCCAGCCTACTGTGCCCATTTCTGAATTCAGATTACATTGTATTCACAGTTTTAAACTTTTTCTAAATTAAATTTATAATTGCATGTATTTACAAAAATTTGGAAATGGGCCTGGAGATATGGCACAGGGTTAAGAGCACATGCTGATCATGCAGAGGATCTGGATGTAGTTCCTGGGTAGCCCATGATAGCCTGTAAGTCTAAATCAAGAGGATCTAATACATTTTTGGTTCTGTGACTTTGTACATGTGCAGTCCACATGCAAATAGTCACATTCATATACACACAAAGAAAAATGAGCAAAATTTAAATATTTTTTAGGAGACAGAGAAAAATTAGAAAATATGTCTCTACTGAGATCAGATTGGGCCTGTACAGAGTGGTATGGAACAGGAGGGATCAGGAAGATTGAGTCAGGGGAAGAATAGAGGAGAGCAAAAAAAGAAATACCTTAATATAGGGGGCCATTATAGGTTTAAAGAGAAATCTATCACTAGGGATATATCCAGAGATCTACAAGGATGATTCCAACTATGAATTTAAGTAATACTAGAGAGGCTACCTTAAATGACCTTCCTCTGTAATGAGGTTGATGACTACCTTAAATGCTATTCTAGAGCCTTCATGCAGTAGCTGATGGAAGCATACACCCACAGCTAAGCACTGAGCCAAATTCCTAGAAACCAGTTGTAGAGAGGGAGGAGTGATAAGCAATGGGTTCAAGACCAGGCTTGTTAACCCACAGAAACAGTTGACCTGACCAAGTGGGAACTCACAGACCCCAGTCATAAAGCTGTGGAACCAGCATTGGACTGAACCAAGCTTCCTGAATGTGGGTGTCAGTCATCAGGCCTAGGAAGTCAATGGGACCACTGACAGTGGAACCAGTATTATCTCTAGTTCACAAATAGATTTTGGAACCCATTCCCCATGGATGGATACTCTCTCAGCCCAGATATATTGAGAAGGGCCAAGGCCATCCCCTAAAGGATGTGACAGATTTTGATCATCACCCATGGAAGGCCTCATCCTCCACGGGAGTGGATGGAGTGAAATGGGGAAGTCACTGGCGGGCATGGGAGGATGGGAGGGAGAGAGTACTGGGATTATATGTACAGTAAGATTGTTTCTAATTTAAATAAAATTTTATGTATAAAAAGAAAATATGTCTCTCCTAACTGCATCTCCAGTCTCACTTTCCAGAGGCTCAGCTAAAGAGATTGTGAATATCTTTTGAAAGGGGTTTTATTACACACTCACACACAGTGTGTGTATGAGAGAGAGAGAGAGAGAGAGAGAGAGAGAGAGAGAGAGAGAGAGAGAGAGAGAGAGTTTGCCTTTTGTGGAGAGAACTCCACAGCTTTCACAAGTTACAAGAGTGACCATGTTACAGTCTATGGGATACATGCAGCCCAGCATGACTATAAAAAATGGGGTCTGTGATGAAATCATAAACTTACTTAAATCATTATGAGAATTTTGTAATCTATTTTATGTAGGGAATATTTTGCTGGAAAGTTCTTGAGTGTGTAGTATGTAGATGACACTGTGAGCAGTAACGGCAAATGGAGAAATATACCTATAGAATTCCTTATTTAATGCATCAGGTTCATGCAAGATCCTCACTATCTTTACCTATATGGGTAGCTCTCTGCTCTGACTCCACATCTTTTAAAACACACTCAGTATGCATAGTTATTATTTTATTCTCTTATTCTATGATTTTTACAAATCTTTTGCCGAAAATAATTCCTCATAAACTGTCTACAAACAAAGGATCAGGACTACTACTCAGCTAGTAAAGTACTTGTAATGAAAGTCATGGGAGTCTGAGTAAAATTCCCAACAACAAAATACAAAGCTGGGCAAGATAGTCCAGCAGAGTCACTCATCACCAGCTCCATAAAGTACCTCTGTCTCAGAATATAAGGGAGAATGAATTGAAGACACAGGTCCTTGACAGACAAACTCCACACCCATCCACATTAATATAAAATCACACACACACACACACACACACACACACACACACACACACACACACACACACACACCAACCTATAAGATATTTTTTGAAAATGTTACTATAGTCTCAAAGGATATTAGCAATTAAATTGTATTTTCAGCTTTACTTTCATATCCAAACATCCTGCAATCATTTGTTCATTAGCAGGCTCTGAGGTATTTTTTTCCTAACATTTTGAAAATTAGTGTTTTATATTTTCATTATATATATATATATATATATATATATATATGTGTATATATATATGCATATATATATGTATGTAATGTTAGCATTAACTTTCATTTTTGTTATGCAATTGGTTGTAATAATATATTTATATCCTACATAAATGAGTTACTCTGGTTATGAATTATTTACCACAATAGTGAGCAGCATGGAACTGATGGAGAGGGCCCTAAAATGAGGCAGACTAAAATCCAATGCAATGGCCAACTTTATTCAGTGCATCAGACAATTTACATGCTTAGGGTTAAGAAGATCACATTATTACAATGTATAATCCCAAGAATACACCACACATGGCAAAAACTTTGTTTCTCCAAAGAGGCACATGAATAACAACAGCTTAAGTAAACTCTTCCATTCTGCCACACCTGGAAGGAGCACAGAAACACATTTCATGAAAATTCTGCATTTTCAAGAAACTGATGTCACAAGACTCTTGTCTTCTTTTCTTTTCACACAAGTATTCAGGATTGTCCCAATACTACATTCTTGGACTTTGGTCTGACAATGAACTATGAACTTACTCACTTAATGAGTTCCCTTAACTCTTCAATAAATAAACTTTGTAAAATGATTGTTTATGTTTAATAAACATAATACTTATTAAATTATTAAATTAAAATGTTAATGTTTCAATATGTTCATTTGTGAGGAGGTATATACAGATGAACCCACAACCATGTACTCTGTGGTGCATATGGAGGCTATAAAATGGCTTTGAATCCCTTGGAGCTGCAGTTCCAGGCAGGTTTGAGCAGACTAAGGTGGGTGCTGGGAAGCAAACTCCAGTCTTCTGTAAGAGCTTTTACTGTTTATATCTGCTTAGTCATTCTTCCATTGTTCTCCAATTTCTCTGAGAAATTTAATGATGTTTTTCATATCCCACAGAATATCCAAAATAATTGATCAATTGAACTTTCAATTGGATAATATTGAGTGTTTCTAACTAAGATTAGGCAATTTCTCTTCCTCCCCCTCCTTCTCCTCCTACACCCCATCTTTTTCTTCTTTTGGGGATATTTTATTTTGCTCATCTTTTTTTCTTAGAGTTATTCTTTGAATAATTTTTATGAAAGCCTTTTCATATTTTTGAGATTAAACCTTAATTACAACGTTTCACCCTTCCCTTTACTCCCTCCAAACATTCTAATATACCAACTCTTTGCTCTCCTATTTTGCTTTTATTAGACATTAATATAATTTTTGATGCTGTTATTTTCAGTTAAAGTTGCTATGTGATAATAAATTTTGCAACTAGAGGAATTACAAACAGTTTTAGAGATTTTAATAAGCCTTTGCATAACTCAATGTTCTGTTCCTTCACATCCTTTATTAACTTTCAACCTTGGCTGCTTTCCAAAGTTTGTAGGATGGATTTTAGCAGCATTGTTCATTCAGAGCTAAGAGTCTACTGTACAGTAAAAGATGGTCAACGCTTCTCAATCTAAATTGTCTTCAGGCAGTCATACAAATGGGAAGCAAAACATGGTGTTGAGAATATTACAAATCAATTACAAATTTATTTTCCCTTCTGCACCTCAACTCTTGACAAAATGATCTGCTTAGATTTTACAAAATTCCCCACCCATTGTTGTACAATGTCACTTATTCCTCTAAGAATCCCCCTCTCTCTGATCCTCTCCTCCCTTTCTTTTATCACCGGGAGAGGAAGGATAACATGAATTATAAAGTTCAGTGGGTTGGTAGACAAATGCAGAGAAGTTTGAAGAAGGAGAAAAACATGATTTTTTTATTTTGTGTACATTACATATCTTTTAAATTTTGTCTAACTGGAGGATAGAGAGATGACCCCATAGTTAGTTGTTGGTATTGCTCTTTCAGAGGTTATTAGTATGCGTCCCAATAAAATCTCTGTACCTCCAACTTCAGGGGATCTCATGCCAATTCTTCCTTCTGTTGTCACCTAAAGTTCCATGCACACACAAACACTTCAAATTTGAAACGACTTTAGAAAAAGGTTTTAAAATAAAATCACCGTGGATTTCTTTCCAGTATAATTGCTACATAACATTTTTCTATTAATTAATTTTTCTTTGTTCTCTTACCACATAATCATTAATAATGACAGAGAAGTCCTGCACTGAGAAAAAAAGATGGTAAACTTAGTTCTTATTTGAATATGAAGTGTGTTTTTAGGGGATGTTTCTTCAAGGTAGCTCTCACTCATAAAACAGAAAGAATTCTAGCCTGTTGCATTTGTCAGGCTTCTCCCTTTTCTCTTTTTCTGTTGTAGTTTTTAAAATTGTCAAAGTTTTTAATTTATTATGATCTCTATTTGTGTTTTATAATTAGAATTGTCAAGACCTCCTTTAATATATGTAAATTTGTTAATGGTTATTGTCCAATCAATATTTTGAGTTGATAGAATCGTGATTTCTTTCTTTTAATGAGCATCATCAACACTTATTTTTAATGGAGGCTACAAGTTTGTTTTATCTTTAAATAAAAAGAGTCAAGTTTTGCATTTTATTGCAAACTTTACATTTACAATTATTGTTTGTTTCCTCATTCCTCCCCTTTGGGTATGTATTCTGCCTTGTCAGGATACATCCAAGGCTTAATAAGTTCTAGCATCTTTCCACCTGAGACTCTTTGTCTTGCTGGATATTTTTGCATTAAAAAAAGAGTATTATCACTGCATATTTGAACATTTCCTAGTCCTACATTTATATTGTCTTAATCTGAAACAACTCATTTATCTTCTCATCATGTTTTTTTTCAACTACTGCTTAAACTAAACTCTGTACTGAATTTTTAATGGTCTTTTGTGAGATATCAACATGTAATTCATGAACACGGGAAAGAGAGAGCTAGTTTGGAAAGATGGACTCTGGCAAATTTAGAACTTCAAAATTAGAAGTGGGATAGATTAGATGGCTCAGCTGGTCAGGGTATAGACCACCAAGTTTAGCAACATGAGTTTCATCCCCTATCCCCAACAGTGGAGGGAGAAAAACAAACGCTGCAAATTGTCCTCTGACCTCCACAAATGTGCTGTAGTACATAATTAACTAAATTTATGACATATTTTTGAAAAAGTAAGAGCATTTAAAGATGACAAAACTCATGAGATCTGAATTGAGATGAGCTGAGTTTTAGTACTATCTTAGTTAGGGTTTCTATTGCTGTGAAGAGGCACCATGACCAACCGGGTCAAATCTTATAAAGGAAACATTTATCATGATGCTTACAGTTCAGAGTTTCATTCCATTAACATCGTGGTGGGAAGCATGGCAGCACACAGGCAGACATGGTGCTAGAGTAGGAGTTCAGAGATTTTATGTCTTGAATCACAGGTAACAGGAAATAATCTGAGACAATGGGAGTGGCTTTAGCATACATGAAACCATAAATCCCACCTCCACAACGACACAGTTGCTCCAACTCAAAGCCACACCTCCAAATAGAGCCACTCCTTTTCAGGGGCATTTCATTTCAAACTACCACAAGCACCTCTTTTTTTTTTTTTTGGTTTTCCGAGACAGGGTTTGTCTGTGTAGCTTTGGAGCCTATCCTGGCACTCACTCTGGAAACCAAGCTGGCCTCGAACTCACAGAGATCCACCTGCCTCTGCGTCCCGAATGCTGGGATTAAAGGCATGCGCCACCAACTCTCGGCACCACAAGTACCTTAATCGAGTCAATATGGTGAATATTTTTCTCTCTTCTTTCTTTTTGAGATAGGACCCCATGTATTCCCGGTGAGATTTAAACTATTAGCTAAGAAGGACTTTAAACTACTGATCATTCTGCCTCTACTCCCTAAACTTGTAGGCTTACAAGCATGTGCTATCACACCATAAAATACAGAAACGGGGGGGGGGGAGATGAGGTGCGTGGGAGTGTACAGATATGACCACACAAGTTTAAGTTCAGGCTCTAGTGATGGAAACCCCCGCGGGAACATAATAGGAAGCATGCTTCAAGCTAGGTAGGCTATGGAAGCAGTAAAGAGGAGGGCCAGGGAACCAGAGACCAAAAGTGAGAGCCATATTCAAAATATATGATTCCATAAATAAATAAATATCATTCTAGGAAATCCACTTAACAATAAAAGCCTTAATTTATAGGCTTTTGATCAAAAAATGAAAATACGAAGCAACTGAAATATACCAAACATTTATTGACAAGGTGGTACCTCAAATGTAGGTGAATTGTAGCTCAGATAGTAGAGTTCTTTCTACCATGTACAAGTCCCTGAGTTTAGACTTCAGCCCTATGAAAGTGGAAGTGGCAGTAGGGTTTAACCTTTGGTATGGGAAGGGAGGAATGTCAGAACTTCCAAGTCATTCTCCAATACATAGTGAGTCTGAGACCAACACAAGATACATAAGATACTGTATGTCAAACTATAACAAGATATAAATTCAAATAATTCATACTGTACATGTCAATGCAGGTACAGGCCTCATTCTCTGACCTATGTAAGCAAGGTAGAAATATCAAACTGGCCTCCAGAATCAGCACAGCACTCTGTTGAAACCTTAATCCCCTAAAATCAATGTATTTTAAGCATGGATTTAATTTGTACCTACAAAATGCATGCCAAATATTGCCCAAAAGAAAAAAGTATGCAAACTATTCAATTACTCTATCACATCCTTTGTCGGAGCATTTTATTTCCATAGGCAAAGTGTTTAGAAGTTAAGTAATGTTAAGACCTTGGGTGAAGAAGAGCTCAAAAAAATAATCACTGATGTGTCCCACATATTTAAAAGCACATGTAACTGTCAAATCTCTCATGAAATCTAGAATGCAAAAGTCAACTGGCTGCCACATAATTTCTACACACCACTTCAGAATGGTGTCTAATTTTGTAACTTTAAAAACCTTTAATTTTCATTTCTAACTCTGATACAGGGAAATTGTTAATGGCTTTGTTGGACATGGCAGTCACACACTAGTTGAACATGTGTCTTTTGATGTAAGAGATATATTGTCTTGGATCCCCAGTCTAGAAATCGTTAACCAGAAGATTTTACAGAAGTTTCTGGACACTCCAAGCATCACTGTTCTTACTAATGAAATAGTGGGAAATGGCAATGCTGCCTCCTGATCTTTGTACAGTGTTGCTCCCCCTTCACCATCCAGTTCTTATCCTCCTTTTCCCTGTTTTGTCTTCATATACATCCCTGGCAGCACACTCCTTCTTCCACTTATCTTTCTCCTCCCCCTCTATATCCTTTTTTTTCTTCTGTTCTTAAAAAAAGAATAGTGAAAACTCTTTTGGATAAACCAATACAGGCATATTATTAAATGAGTTGAATGAATCAGAACTGGCAAATGAGGACAGTATTGGTTTGAATATGTCAAAAGCTAGAAGCCAGAAATCTCACAATAAAGTCATATCTTGTACTCAGACTGGAGACAGACTCTTTGCTCACAAGCCAAATATTAAAAAGCTTCCAATATCAAACTGAGGATTGTAGTAATTGCACAAAAGCATTGAAGAGGCCCTAGAGAGCTCTGCTCTTATTTTAGAAAATATTCCAGAGAGGAGTTACGCTGAGGAGTAAAAGAACAATTGTGAGGGGTGAAGCTAGAGAGTGTAGTTTGAGCGCCAATCTTCAGAGAGCACACCTACATACAATACAGTCCTGTGAAAGTGTAATGTGCCATCCCATATATATATATATATATATATATATATATATATATATATATTTATTGTGACGCTGGAGACATACCTACAATACTATGATCATATTAAAAAAGAAACAGGAAAGAAGAATTGTGAAATAATAATCCAGTCCTCATAACACCACCCACTCCTCCTGGAAATGCACCAATGAAATAAAATAATATAAAATATTCTGGATCCCCATACACAAAATTTCACTACTCAAGATAAAAATGGTACAGACTTTTTTAAATAGTCTAACAAGTTAAAATAATAGCAGGAAAATAAAAGTGGTCACATTGTCAATAACAGAAATCTGTGAGTCACTTCAAGGCTGTCTTCCTGGAGTAGAACATAGAAGTATGAAATCACATAAATGTACATAAAGATGGACAGCACAAAAGGAGCAAGCATCGCTCCCACACCTCTAAATCTATAATTTATTTTCATTTTCTGTGTATTGATATTTTTACCTGGGTGCCATCTGTGTGCAATGCCTGTAGACACCAGAAGAAGAGGGTGCTAAATTTAGAGACAGTTGGCCATGTCATGTGGGAGTAGGAAATCTGACTGAGCTACTCTGGAAAAGCAGCCAGTGCAGGGTAAGTGCAGAGTCGCCTCTCCAGCTCCTTTCCCTGAACCCCCTGCAGTGTGTGTGTGTGTGTGTGTGTGTGTGTGTGTGTGTGTGTGTGTTTTAAATGAAGGAAAAGATATGAAATGAAAGGAAAAGAATGGAAAAGGAACAGTTAAGAGTCCTATTGCCAAAATAAAGGTAGATAAAATGATTCCCAAATACACCATTTCTAACTTGTAGGAAAAAGTGGCAATTTTCATATGCTAAATTCTTGAAACCCAAGGAAACTGAGTTCTCTTCCATAATATTACAAAGCTTCTTACATGAATTGCTGAGAAAACTAAATGAGTTCAAATTTATAATATTTAACTGAATGTCTGGTGAGTGGTAATGTAGATTACAATCTAATTATAAAATCTATAATGCTACTTAACACTCAGATTTTAGGTACAGTGTGTTATTATCAGATAGTTTAGAACAAAAACTGAATTTTGGAAAGGCGAGGGTTGTAAGCTATGACCAGAGTACAATGCCAAAACTCTGCCTAGCACAACTGCATTGTCTTCAGAAAAGTTCAAATTGTGAGTGACCTGCCTCCACTCAGACTCTGTCCTCTAACAGTACACATTACAGGAAGGAGCAGTAAGAAAGTATTCTTGTCTCATTTTCATGACTTCAATAAACATGGCAACACTAAAACATTTTTAACAATCCTTAGGGGATTAAGGGTTTATTTCACACCTCACAATTCCAGGCCACAGCCCAACTTTGTAGTGAATTAAATACAATAGAACTTGAGACACCAACTCACATAGGTAGTCAAGAGCAGAGAGACATCAACCCTGGCAAGTTTTTTGTACTCTTCTACCATCTGAGACTCAGCATCAGGGATCAGGGACTCCTGCATTCAGGCTGTGTCTTCACATTCAATAAACACAATCCAAACGGGTTTTCAATGACATGCCCACAGATTAGCTGATTTAGACAATCCTTCACTGAGACTCACTTTCCAGGTGATTTTATATTGTTTCAAATTGACAATAAAAAGTATCATGAGTCATAAGGACTTTTGTGAAAACTGCAGGTATTAGAATATTGAAGAACCAGGGTTTCATAGAGGGGTCTTCTTTTGCTAATATCTTGTCAGTTCCTAACACACTCTACTGCTTCTAAAACTCCAAGTTGCAATGTAAAAATTGAAAATATAATTTTTGTATTATGTATAGGAGATATCAATATATTTTTATTGTTTGTTTTTATTTCTTTCCAGCTTTCTTTTATTGAAAAATAGATTTTTTCTTACAATATATTATGATTATGATTTCCTTTCTTCCAACTCCTCCAAGATTTTCCCCACATGAGTATTGAAATCTTGTCATGAAGACACATAGATAGAATTAAGTTCCTATCCTTTGTGGTAATAATTATTTAAATTCTGAAATTAGGTAAAAATAAAATCATGTGTGTGAGTGTCTTTGTATATAGTCAGGTATATGTGCTTGTTTGTGTATATTTGTGTATGCGTGTGTGTGTTGTGTGTGTGTGTGTGTGTGTGTGTGTGTGTGTGTGTGTGTGTGTGTGTGTGCACATCAGAGCATGCAGGACCATTCATCTTTTTGTGTTCCCCAAGTAACGTTGACCCTGGGAAAGCAAACTGAAGTGATTCAGAGAGTAGATGAGAGCAACTCCCATCTATCACTCTGAACAGTATTTTCAATCTCTCTGTGTGTAAATTCCACTGACAGTGAAGGCTATTCTCCCTTCTTTGCTTCATAATCAATGCTTTCACTAAACTAAAGCTTTTGTTTTATGTGTTAAGTTAGAGGAGGCTTCGTTGCTTATTCATGTAGTTTTTAGGGGTAAAGCCTTCAATTCTACTGTTCCAAACTGTCTTAGTTACTTTCTTGTTGCTCTGATAAAATACCCTGACAAGAGAAACTTAAGGGAGAAGCATTTTATTTAGTTTCACAGCTCTAGAGAGATTGAGCCTATCATGGTTGGGAATATACAGCATCAAAAAGGCAAACGCATGGGGAAAGGAGCAGAGACTGGCTGATAACAGTATGTCTACACTCCAGAATTAGGGTACAAGCAGGAGGTTGGGCCAGGCTTTAAAACTTCAAGACTCACAGTGACTTACAGCCTTCTTAAACATTGCCACAATCTCAGAAACAAATGTTCAAACACATGAGCCTATGGGGAATATTTCACACTCAAACCACAACATCAATGGGAAGGGAGGGGATTTGCTAGTAGTATTTGGTTCTTCGCTTTCTGTTAAGATTTTGTCACAGCAGGAAGCATGACAGTCCAAAGACACATGTGTGTGCATTCACTATCTATGCATACACATGGACAGACATATACAAGCATGAACACACATACACATGAACTCACACATGTGCACACATTCATTTACACACACAAGCACTCAAATAAACAAACATACACATATACAAGCATGTGCACAGACATATATACATGTGCACATTCACAAGACAATATACATTAAACTCCTCAAAAGTACTATCAATAGGACATGTGTTTAATAAAAATGTACCGTTTCATCATTTTCCAATAAGACAGCTTTTAATTAAATATGTCTATGCAGTTCATTGTTATATGCAACAACTGATTAGAACAAGAAAATTATTGGGTTAATTCAGTTTGTAATCAGAACTGTATCTCACACTTGTAGTTCTAGTATTCTGGTACCACCCAGGCAGGGGATTGCCACAAGTTGGAGGCCAGACTGGTTGACCTAGGGAGATCCATTCAGCCAAGGACTCAGAGTAAGATCCTGTTTCAAAATGAATGAATACAAAATAAATGCAATCTAGGAGACAACAAATTTAAGCAGCTTTGCTAACATGTTTCCACATTTTATACAACAGTAGCTATTTTTTCCAAATGCTTTATATTGTGAGGAAATGGGTATTTGTTACTTATTGCTTCTCCAGAATTTTGATGAGAGTAGCACTATTTTATAAGTCACATTATTTTATAAAGAGTAGCTGGGTAGTCTATTGAACCTTGAGAGATAGTTTTAATAACCATTACAAATGCTTGCTCATCTACTTTTAGAAGTTACAGTTTGTCCAGTTCATAAGGTCATCATGAACCAAGGGGTATGATCAGATAGGCAACTCAAGTCAGCAGTTCAGCTTTATTGGGTCTGAGTCTAGATTAACAATGCCTTCAGACTCACTCTGACCTGACCTGACAAAGCCATGTTAATTGGTGCATGTCTAGAGAAACCACTCATAAATTTGACCTTTGGTAAAATTTCATACTACTGGGTAATATATGTTGCCTGTTAGCCTTATCATTTTAAAGGCAAAAAACCAATACAGTATTGTGCATTTAATCAGGGATTCTGCTCAAACTAACCTTCTCTGTACTTTGCTGTTGATAATAAATTTTTAAAAACAGCTTTGAAGGTATCTAGATTAGGAAGAGCAAACATTGCATTTTAGAAACTAAACATTTTTTGTCTATAATTTCTCAGGTCCACAATTAAAGGAAACAGATATTTGCAAGATGAGCCCTGTTCTGAGTTCTATCTATATCTGATTTAGATGTTGCAAGTTGAGGTTTATCTATTTTGTTAATGTTAAAGAAAGGTTTGGATTTAGAGTTGATACTGCCTTGGGTGAAGACTTAAGGCTGAGGTGAAAATATTGTGTCTGTAAGAAAGATGTGAATCTAGGGAATGGGTGGATCAAGCTGACTGCATTTCACATTCACCAGTCTTCCACACTCACACAAATTCAGGGCTCATGTCTGCTGGGAACGTCAGAATATGAGCTATTTTAAACTGGATCTTCACTTAGGTGATGAGCACACACACCAGGAAGTGAGCATACAGCTGAAGGTAGGCCACAAGTCCAAGAAAGTGGCCTTGTTAGTGAGGAAAGAAGATACACAGAAAGAATGTACTGGTAGAGCCAAATGGGAGCAATGCGTCTACCAGCAGAAACATGGAAAAAATTGTTAGCAACATGAGAAGCTCTACACCATAAGTTATTTCTGAGCCTCAAGAAAATAAAAACCCATCCTGCAGACAGCTCAAGTGAAAACTGCTGATCTCCAGAACTGAGAAGTAATTACATTTATATTACTTTTTTGTCACCAGAGTTATTTGTCACTTTAGCATTCCACGTAACAAATGACTAGAATAAAAGTGAAAAATATATCCAAAATTAATTTATATACTGTGAAATTATTCACATTTAGATAAGCATTATGAAATCTTTGAGAAAAATGTTTAAAATGTAATTATCAATTATCAATCCAAAGAAGAAAATTGGAAATTTGATATATTAAGCTTATGTTTGCTTATTAAGCTATGCATTAGCCAGTGTTTGTGCAATTAGAGGAGATTAAATTATGTTTAACTATGAGGTGTTTATTTCTAGTTTGGTTATAAATCCCTCAAGCAAGTGTTTCTAGTTGAAAATATATGAGTGGTAAGGAGTAATGGTTGAAATTTGAGGGCAAATGAGACAGCTTAATGGATAAGGACACTTTGTGCTAAGTTTGATGACCAGAGTTCAATCCTTGGTACCTTGGTAGAAAGCAAGAAATGATTCCCAAAAGTAATTCTCCAATCACCACATATGTATGATGGCACAAGCATGCTTCTGTGTACATGCATACCTACCAATGCATGTCAATACATAAATAAATAAAAATAAAATACAACTCAATACATCAAATTTTATGTGAATGAAAACTTGTCAAATTACAGCCACAATTACACTAGTAAAATGTTATTTTTAAAAAGAAAGCAAAACATACTAAATAATACTGCAATATTCCTCAAAAACTTCTTGTCCTTACATTTGTTTCATAGTTATTGATGAGTTGAGCCAGCTGATTTGTCATAAAAGGAGCTGAGCTCCTGGACATGAGCAGCAATATCAGAAATGAAAACTGTGAATTTTTTTTACAGGCAGGGAGTAGAGTTTAGCATGTAGAATATTTGCATGGCTTAATGAAGCTCTGGGTTCAGTCCGCAGTACCAGAGTTAAAAGAGCAGTCACTCTAAAAGTTTAGAATTATTTTTGGAAACTCAAAGATCTTTCCAAGAAGCTTCTTTCATCAGATTGGATTACACTAAAGGCTTTGGACATTTGAATAAATCTCAATTTCCTGTGTTATATTATGTGCAACTCAAGAGAACTTACGCATTTGGCTTAAATATTTTTTCAGCACTGAATTCTTAAACATAACTGACATAGTCACTTCCCTAAATCTGTTTTGTATTTGTTGCTTTTGCACAGCTGTGATGAAAAAAAAAACAGCTTAAAGGTAGGAAATTTCCATTTTAATTCCATTTCTGAGGCTTCACTTCATGATGACTGGAATGTTTTCAGGGACTATGGTGAAGCCGAAGATACAGGTAGTGAGAGTGTCCTTCAGGTACTGTTTAGAGGATGGCTGTCAGTAAGCATAGAGCCAGGGTTCAAGGGAATGAGATAGCCTCAGTCTTTTCCCCACTGATCCACTTCCTCCACTCCCGTCCTACTGACTAAAGTATTAAGATACTTCAAGAACACTATCACCATCTAGTGACCATGCATCTATCACATGTGCAGTTTTTAAACTTCATATTCAAATGATGGTGTTTCTTTTTCTTAGATGTTCATACAATATAAACATGAAATAAAAATATGAAAAGAAGCTGGGCAGTGGTGGTGCATGCCTTTAATCCCAGCACTCGGGAGGCAGAGGCAGGGGGAATCTCTGTGAGTTCGAGACCAGCCTGGTCTACAGGAGCTAGTTCCAGGACAGGCTCCAAAGCCAATGAGAAATGCTGTCTCAAAAAAAAAAGTATGAAAAGAGTTTTAGATTCCCAGTGATGTGCACTTAAGTTAGAAGAGATAATATAAGAAATATCAACAGTAATATTTACCCAAGAAAGGACATTTTAAAAAAGACAGAAACAAAATTCTGCACTCTTAGTTAGTATTGGGGCATTTTAAATTAAGGATAAAGTTAAGGATACAGCATGTGAACTTGTATAGGTAGAGAAACGATATATAAATATATACAATAGATAGATCCTTGGGTCCATTATATCTGCATTGGTTTCAAAATAATTTTAATTTTTTCTCAAAGAATATTGGTATTTTCTTCTTTGTAAAACTGAGTCTATTGTGTGATATTTCTATTTCTATTACAAAAACAAAATAATGATCTTACTTGTAGGGCAGAATTCCTGCCCTGTTTATCCTCTGAGATCAGAATGATAGTGGCAAATTTCAAAAATTATAATATATTTAATTCTGATAATTTCATGCAAAGGATTTGATCATGCTCACCCCACACTCCTCTGAGTAATCCTCTCAGATCCACCTCCTACCTCCCATCCCATCAAGGTATTTAAATTTCCTGTTCTTTCTATTTAAAGAAAATAACCTACTGTCATATTTGTTCTGAGGACCATAGGGTGGGGGACAATCCACTGGAATGTGGTTGACTTACCAGGGGTCAACCCTTATTGAATACTGTATTTCTCCTTTCAGAAATCACCAGTTATCAATAGCTCCTTGGCTAGGGATGGGATCTTGTGCAATCCTACTCTCGTCCTGCTGAAGTGTTGACTAGCTTGGGAGGGAATCAAAACTACTGAATATATGAAAGCAATACTCAACAAAAAAAATTATTTTGAAATTGACAGGCAAATGTATGGACCTAGAAGAAACCATACTGAGTGATGTAACTGAGATCCAAAAAGACAAAAATGTTATGTAGTCACTCATATATGGAGTTTAGACATAGAACAAAGGAGTACCAGCCCACAATCCACACCACCAGTGAAGCTAGGAAACAAGGAGGACCCTAAGAGAGACATGCATGGACCCCAGGAGAAGAGGAAAGAGGGACAGGACAATATTAAGAGATGATTCGTAGTCCCTATTTTTTTTTTCTGAATAGTACTTGACTGTGTAAATGTACCACATTTTTCTCTATCCACTCTTCAGTAGAGGGACATCTAGGTTGCTTCCAGGTTCTGGTTATTAAAAAATAATTGTGCTATGAACATATTGAGCAGATGTCCTTGTTGTATGAATTTGCATCTTCTGGGTATATGCCTAAGAGTGGAATTGCTTGATCTTGTGGTAGACTGATTTCCATTTTCCTTAGGAACCCTCATCCTGATTTCAAAAGTGGCTGCCTGTGTTGACACACCCACCAGGAGTGGAATGTTCCCCTTTCTCCACATCCTCTCTTGCATAAGCTACCTTTGGTGATTTTGATTATAGCTGTTCTGACAGGAGTAAGACAGTTTTGTACCAATTTGTTTGAGGGTACCATGTACTTTCTCTTCAACAGATTCAGTGAGGCTGGATTTATAAATGTGTTCTTATACTATTTTCTTCCCATTGCTTTTTCCAGTGAGTGTAGGTTTGGCCTCTCCTGGCAGGTGCAAGACCAATGCTCTTATGCCAGCAGATCTCCCAGTAGTTGTGGTGTTGAGGCTCCAATGGCAGCAGATGCTGGATATTATGTTTTGCCCCCAGGTCTCTGTGATTTAGTGAGCAGGAAACACCCCAATCAAAGGCCTCCAAAAAGGGCCAGAAGTACAGGAGAAGGCCCAGCACTCACCTATTCCAGTGGGTGTGCCAATGCTTCATTAGTGGCAGATTCTGGATGGTTTGCATACTTGCATTTTAAGTATGAAGATTTCAGTTCCATCAGCGAAATATTTATAGAAGGCCATATATGGTAGCATGTGTTTGAAATCTAAGCACTGCTGAGACAGAGACAGGAAGATCCCTGGAGCTCCTTGGACAAACTTAATCTGCAGTTTGGAGACCAATGGGAGATCTAGTGTCAAAGAACACAGAAGACAGTTTCCTGACAAAGAGTACCTAAGTACTCAAGTTGATCTCTGACCTCTGTGTGTACCTACACACAATACACACAATATACATGCACACAGGCAGAATCAAACAGACACACACAAACATTCAAACATGCACTTTCACACATGCACCCATATTCACACACACATTTTCCCACACATGAATACTCTCTCTCTCTCTCTCTCTCTCTCTCTCTCTCTCTCTCTCTCTCTCACACACACACACACACACACACACACACACACACACATACAGACACTCACACTCACAGAAAATGATTCCCCATCTTATTCTAGTCCTTTCTTACTTAATTTTACAATACTTTATTGTAAAAGCTTACACTTTTGGGAAGATAATTATTTTTCACACACATTCTAATTTGATTAAAATAATTAAATTGTTATATTATCACATATATATGGAATAAATTTTAGTTTGTGAGAAAAGTGAAGAGATTGATACATACAAAACACACATAGAAAAGAAATCAGTTCAAAACTAGTCAAAATTATAAACTCTGTGTGAGTGTATGATAAAATTAAGCAGTTCTGTCAGCCAGAGGATACAATTAATATCTATCTGAAGCAATTACATCACACTTGAAATGAGAGATATATGACATAACATTATATAGCTACATAAATACAATTGTCAATAGTTTATGGTGCCTGTACACAACATCCAGGGAGACAGAATTTGTAATGCATGTGATACTTAGGGGTTAACTGTCAAAAATATATGAAAAATTAATTCATAAGAATCAGTAAAAATTTAATGGAAAGGCTATAAATAATTTTATACAGGCAATTCAGGAAGAGAGAAGCAAAATAAGCAAGAAATGTCTGAAAAGATGTCCAACTTCAGAAGTAATCAGGTAAATATCTCAGAAAAATGATTACAGGTGCCTCCTCATTGTATTTGCAATGATTAACTTGCACGACTATTGTAACAAGATGGTAGAACAACTTCAATAATTGTAGGAAAACAAATATATGCAACCACTTTGTAAAGCAATTTGGCAACATGGAGTAAAATTGACTACATCCATCTTCTTTGAAGTAAGTTATTTTTCTTTGATTGTTAACCTTAACTTTAATGACTGAGCCATGTCTCCAACTCATAAGTATGTCTTCTTTACACATAAACCATAAAGGCTTTCTCATTCAGAGTTACATGGAAAGAATATTATAATTTTCTTACATGAATAAGTATATGTATGTGTAGAGCACAACATGAAGAAAAGGGAATATGAGGGAAAATACAGGGATGGGGGGCAAAACACAGGTAATATACATAAGTTATGAAAGAAGATACAAAGCTAATTTCTTTTCTAGTTCTAATTCTGTAATGGACTTTCTGAGTTCAGTTGTTCATAAGTGCAGAAAATACATTCAGACTGAGAGTTTAAAATTTAATGTGATGCCCACATCTGATTCAAAGTCCTAGTCTAACTGTCTGGAATTTCATTGAGTTGTATAAATTTTAGGTCCACTTAATTTTTGTATATGATGTTTTTTTGAAGAATGAGTTTCTTTCTACCTGGTCCCACAGCTGTTTAGCCCCAAATCAATACACAGAGGCTATATTAATTACAATTATTTGACCAATGGATCAGGGTTCTCATTGGCTTGCTCTTTCTTAATCATAGACCTAATTCTATTATTGCCATGTCTATGTATTATCTATGTATTGCCATGAGGCTGTGACTTACCTGTTTTTTTACAGTACTTTACTCCTTTGGTGGCTACATGGCATGTCCTTAGAGGCTCCTTTCTGCTTTCCTCTTCCCAGCATTCTCCTACTCTGGTAGCCCTGCCTATACTTCCTGCCTGGCTACTGTTCAACCCGCATTTATTCATCAATTAGAGATATATATACTCACAGCATACTGAAGGGCATCCCTAATCAGCTTTTATTTATGTATGTTCTTTAAAATAATAAAGTTTATAATGTTATAAATAAATAATATTCCCATAGCTTAAGTGTCAAAAAGAATATCTGAGAATATTTAAAAATCTCAATCAGAAAAGAATGAGTAGAACAATAGTATATTAAATATGTAATGCTATGCAGTGTTAAAGACTATTAGAAAGTTTTAAGAATAGGGCACTTTGAAGAAATATACAGGTGAATGACCTTAGCATGGGGACTTAGCATCCTAAGTAAGTTGTATTTAAGTACCAAAAAAAAAAAAAACTCTAAAGAACTATCAATTAGAGACTAATCTTGTTTCTCTAAGAATCTACTGGTTTATTCTTTTGTATGTTTTTCCAGAGTATGCAAGTACACATGTACCTAGATGCTGACACTGAAACATTGCTAGCACACATGGCATCTCCCCTCTGCCTCCAAATTCAACTCAATGTGATTCTTGTTTTCTTTGATTCCCAGGTATATTAGTACACTTTTGACTCTCTGGCCATCATATCCCCTTCTTGCCTCATCTCTCCTTCCCATGTGCAAGAATGCACCTGCTTGTGAAATATAGTTGCAAAACTTGAGTGAAATACCTTTAGGAAAGTGTCAGCCAGATGGATGATGAACTATTGTGAAAAGCATCCAGAAGATTTAAAATCCATTTTTGTGGAATAAAGCATGTAGGTGCCTTACTGTTGTATCTGCAACAATTAACATGTATGTCCATAGCAGTGAAACGTAAAGCTGCAGACACTATTAGAGGAACACAAATATATGTAACCAATTAATCTAACTTTATGTGTTTGTTTTGTGTTAACTCTCTCCCTTTCCTTCTTTACTCCCCCTCCTCAGTTCCAGCTACTATTAACACTTGTCAACATAATACTAAATCTTAGACTCTATATTCTGGGAAAACCAGATAGAAAAATAATAGGGTAGATTTGACATCCAAGATGCTGTGATTGCAGGCTCCAGGTCATTCATCTCCTCCTAACTCAGGCCTTCAACTGCTGTATACCAGGGGATGTGAAGTGATTTCCTGAAGAATCTTCCATCTTGCTGTCCACTCAAAGAGAACTGAGGATGACTTTACCTTCTGACTTTAGACTTGGAAGATTCACATGCAAATGTGAGAGTATTAACATTTCTGTATTTCTAGAACATATTACCCAGATTTAAATTCTTTCACAGAGAACTTGAGAAGCTCTGGGACTGAATATCATCTTCAGAATTTGAAGTGGATCCAAGATTGTCTCTCACCATTGGAGTCTAACAATTGCCATTAGGCTGAAGGAGTAGAAGTGTGTAAGTTATTCAGAGCTAGCAATGAAACAGAAAAGACCATGAAAGTAATATCTACAAATTTCTGTTGATCCCTCTTCCAGTGGTGCAACACTCCTTGTTGAGAAATACACACTATCTTTGTAAGACAGAGAGTGAAGGTACCAGCAGAGAATGATGTTTCAAGGTGGAGCAGATTGGCTATGCTGTAGACTTTCCCCTCAGGAAAAGCCATTTTGAATCTGGTTACTGACATAATAGTTCATAAAAGATCATCTGGCTCCTTCTTTTCTCTTTTTTCTTAGAGCCAACTTGGAAAAATGGAGAGAGAAACTAGAATGAGCATGGTGATATGTTAACATTTTGTAGGCATTGACAGAGGGGGAGTTCTCCTTAGAAATGTTCATCATGCAGCTTTGACTTGTTTTTTTATGATTTAGTTTAACCAGAAATGAGAACATGTATTAAAGAAGCAGGAAAACCTAAATGTTTACCAGGGAAATGTTTATGCAAGAACAATTATGAACCATTATTCTTACCAAGTGAATTGTGAATGGAAAAAGAGGAATAATTGAAGCAGGATGAAGCAGAACACACACCACAAACACACACACACACACACACACACACACACACACACACACACACTGTCTTTTATACATTCATATTGAGGGGTATATGTGTGTATTTGTGTGTATCTGTGTGTGCATGTATGTAGATATTCAAGAGTGTTCCTCATAAGGCCAAGCAAATTTGTATACCTGGGAGCTGGATTAGAGAGATTTGTGAATCATCCAACAAGGGGGATGGAAGCAAATATAGTTACCTGGAAAGAGCAACAAGTGCTCTTAAAGGCTGAAATAATTCTCCTGTCCATGGTCCAAAATCTATTTTTATGTTAATGCTTTCATTTAAGAATATACTTTATCAACAATAGCATGTTTAAGTCAATTTTTGAAGTTTTGTGCAATTCTTACAGAAAATAAGCTAATTTAAAATTATTATAAAAAATCTTTCATATATATCAAAAATAAAGTCATTATTAACTCTCTGCAATCCCTTTGCTTTGTTCAAAGAAAAAGTATTAATTTGGTGCAAACACTCATTGTAAAATAAAGAATACAACTGTTAAAATTATTTTATAACCATTTGTTTCATTTAGTAGTAAAAATGTCATTAACTTCAAATTACATATTTCTGTGAATTATTTTATGCTAGTTTTAATGTAATCATAATATTGTCTCAGTCTTCATCTATTACGGTAAGAGTAAGATATTCTTAGGGAATGAGATACTTTGTTTTTAGTTAAACAAAAGCAACCTGCTTTCTCATAAAAAGTCTAGTATGATCATTTTTGAAACAGATAACATTGTTGTTCTCATTTTCCCTCTATATGTAGATTGTTTAACAGTTTCTCCTACTAAATAGTACATGAAACTTAAATTGCTACTCTAAGTCTTCATTCTCATTTTAGTGAATTCGTTGAAAAATCATTAACTCGTTTATCTTTGAGAAACATGGTTTCAAAAATATAGCTCAGGCAACCCTATTAATTGTCAAGGCTAATTACATTTCATCATAATAATGAGTTACCTGAGTCTTGAGACAAGGCCATGAAATAAAATGGAAGTACTCCAAAGACAAAGAAGCCTTTGTTTTTGCTTCAAGCATTACCTTATCACTGATCCATAGCCCAGTAATTACTGTCATGGGTAGAAAATTCCAACCATGTCCATATCTCCTCCATATCTATGGGGGGTCCTTGTTATTGTCACAGTTGGCAGTAAAACAATGTAAGTGTGGTAAAAAGGAACCCTGCTTCATCTTACATAGTCAGTAGGTGCTGGTTCTTCAAACTTCTGAAGTCTGGTGCCAAGCGGTTTGTTTTTACATGTTTAAAATCAGAAAAGGTTTGGAACAAAAGTTTTCTCATGGCAGTTATGGCAAGAAAGCCTTAGGTTTAGCTACATCAACACTCATCTTTTTACCAAGGCAACCTGTCTTCTTTCCAACAAGAAAAGGTTCTCTGGATAGGTGTTACGTCTATCTCGGCCAGCAAGAGAAACATGACCACGTCTCTTCTTCAAGCAGTTTATTCAGAAACCTTGTACATCAGCTTCTACTCTGTCCCCTACCAAAGCCCTTAAAATCAAGATCATTACCCAATTAGCTCATGCCACCTGGTGATCCTGGATAGGTCACAGAAGGAGGAGGCACACCAGATCCACTAAGCGCTTCCGAATAAGGCTTGTTTACAGCTAAGCTCGGTCTCCCTGGCATCCAGCCAGGCACCATCTTGGAGCTGTGGCTCCCCACAGATAGGGTCCTAGGAAGGAAATGTTTGTGATAAGCATAAGCATGGGTTCTATGTACTTGGGAACAGTACTCAGGATAAGGGCTTAGGGAGGAAGGGTTTGTAATAAGGCTGGGTTATACTGACAAAAAATAATGCTCAATATTCTGGTTGATTCAGGTGATGGCTGACTCCTTAAACTAGTGAAGATCACCAGGCTATTGAACAACATTCACTCCAGCCTTCCAGCTGAACAGATGTCAATTTCTTCCTTTGAAGAAAAAGCCTGTGTGTATAACAGTTCTTATTTCTCTAATGCTTAAACTGTGATCACATGAACCTCATATCCATCTACACATATTAGTTCCAAAACAACTTTTCTCCTCTTTCAAAAGCCCTTCCCCTTTGGAAAATGTAAGCTTCAAGACCCAGTGCACATCTTACTGTTGACCTCTAGCTCATCTTTTCTCTAAATGGAGACTTCAAGGATTGAACTAATTTCTTATCCATTCACACACCAGATATTGAAGGCACCAGTACCCTAATGGTAATACTAGCTGGTGACACCATCTTTCAAACCTCTAACCAGGTTCTCCAATCATTTGGGGCCAAAGTAAGGATTTATCCATGTTCTTGAAGTGTTGCATCTTGTAAACTAGCTCATTTTAATTATTTCATTTACAACTTACTTTTTAAGGAATCATTGAGTATTGATCATACTCCAGCCACTGTAACCACTCCATAACCATTCTATTTATTAAGCAATCTTATCCTTCTATGCTTGCAACATCGAAACCACCTTTATCCGAAATGAGTTAGTTCCAAAATGTCACTGTCATGATTCATGGAACACTTTTAGTACCCAAGAAATTTCACTACCCCTTGAATAATACAAACAAGTACACAGAGAACTCATTGAAATTTGTTTCCATATGATCGTACATGTATGTTTAATTTTCATGTGCATGTATTAGGGGGAGAGATACGTCACAATCTGCATCTTGTGAGTTTAATTTGAGTATATGTCACACTGTGCAAACAAGAAGAGAAAGCATAGTGTTGAGGCTGAACCATACCTCAATGTTCTTTCTATTCAATACTTATTTTATGAAGGTAATGGTGTATACAGGAGCCAATTATCTCCTCTCAAACCATATGGGTTTATATGTGCAGAGCCAGGACTACAATTCAGCCATCATGTATCCAAGCCAAGAGTAATATCCACAAGGCATCCAGCTACACATCAGACACTATATTAGTAATTTTTCTTTGTTAATTAATGTCAAATGACATTTCAGAGCAGTAAACATTCTGAAACTGAAGATGCAACAGAGTCAAGCCCATTTGTCCTTCAGACATGTCTTTTCCATTACATTACTCTTGAGAAAGAAGAGAAAATAAAAACTCTCCAGCCCCATGTACATATATTCTGCTGAATCAGTACATTCATCTGTTTTATTATAGGTGGTGGGATCTTGCCTTACACACTAACCTGTATGTGTATATTCTCTCCTTTATTGAATAGGTGCTTCAAACAAGACTAGCCTGAAGGCAATTTTCTGCTGTCTGTCATTATTTATGATTCATTAAAGGTTGCATGAGGATTCAGAATGCAAAGCCAGCCTCAAGCTACATAGATAAGGCAGTGGGGATACATACCTTTAATCCCAGCAGCCATATAGCTAGATGGGTGGTGGTACATACCTTTAATCCCATGACTCAAGCTTAAGAGACAGACAGATCTCTGTTAGTTCATGGCCACACTGACTACACAAATTTGATCCAGTCGTAAAAGAAACAGCTCACACAAAGTGATCTCAGCACTTGGCACTTGGGATCACAGTCCTGAAGTTTAAGCACTAGGGAGGTGGAGACAAGAATATATAATATATATATATATATATATATATATATAATATATATATATATGAAACTTGGCAGAGAAAAAAATATAAGGAGCAGGAGACAGGAATTTAGAGCCTTTTTGCTATGAGGATTTGTGGAGACTGGATTGCCATTTCAGCAGGGTAGAGGTAAGATCTACTAGCTAGGCTGCCTTGCTTTTTCTAATCTTAGCTTGAAGCTTGAACCCCAATATCAGTTTTTGGGTCTTCTACCAAATTTTACTTTAATCACTTCAAGTCTATATGGTAGAACTTTCTGTGATTTATACTACAAGAACTTCAGGAGGTCAAGTTACTTGTTGAAAATGACATAGTAGTATGTGTTCAGGAAGTATCAAAGCTGACACTGAACTCAACTGCAATTGGAACTCCTGCTTTGCATTTCCTTTCTGTATCATGAGCACAAGACTGAGAGATGGTTCAGTCTCTGGAGAACTCACCTTAACAGCATGAGAATCGGAATACCATGCTCAGAGTCAATATGGAAATAATTTATAACAGTGTTCTTCCATGGATGCCATTATATTGGGAACAGCCAGCCTTGTTAATCTTGCACAGGCACTAGCATGCATAGCAATGTCTTTCCTAAGAGACTCTAGATTCTGTGGAGTTGACAATTACTATAAACTACTATATCCATTTAGGAATAACACCCGGGTTTGACCTTTGGCTTCCACATGAATGTGAGCACAATTATACTTATACCTCCACCCTCCCACACACACATGCATCAGCACAATTATAAACACACTAAACACACACACACACACACACACACACACACACACACACACACACGCAAACACAAACACAAAAATGCATTATGTGGACCTTCTGATAGGTCCTGACAAGGGTTTCTCCATGACTTTTCTTGTTATTTGCAGCAATATAAGGCTAAATGATCAAAATCAACCAGTTTATTTTCCCATAACTTCAAAAAAATGTAAAACACAGCCCACTGGAAATTTTGTCAATAAAATATAAAATCTAATTTCATTTAATTGCACCTCTTAATTATTTCAACTAATCAGAGAATCTGAAAGATAACACATAATTAAGAAGAATACCCTTCCTCACTGGAATACACAGTGTGATTTGACTTGTATGTTTTCATGATGTTTATTGTCTGTGTCAAGACTAAGACAAATTGATTCATTTTGATTAAGTTCCATTCACACAGGTTTAGTTGCCATGTGCCAATCATTATGCTTAATGCAAAAACCAGAGAAACTACTACAAGGAAACATACTTGCTACCCTAGTTAGGAAGTATGCTAAAGGCAAAGTTGAGCAGAATACCAAACATGTTAATGTATTTTCAAAGGTGAATGACAGAAATATGTTCAGAATTCTGTGTGCACAGAGGAACTTTAAACATTGACATAGTAGATGCTTTTATGAGCCATGGATTTGAGATAGAATTATAAAATGCAACTGTACCCTGGCATTGCCACAGAAATCCTACTTTTCTGTCAATCTCCCTTTAAGGGCCAAGGTTGAAAGAAAGCTCAGTTAGGAAAGTATTGCTCTTTATACATGAGCACCTGAATGCAGATCCCAGAACCCATGAAAAAGCCATACTTATTCTCAGTTGTAACTAGAGTGCTAGATTGATAGGTCAAAATAGAGAAGTGGGATCCCTAGGACTCTAGCCAGTTAGCCTAACCAATATGGCAAGATCCAGATAAAATAAGAGACAGTCTTAAAAATACAAGATGGATAGGGATGGGCAAAGTAACATGACACTATTCTAACTTGTGAACATAGCAACACAATTGTATAAATGCATTGCCCACACACAATATATACTTATGCAACACACATACAAACACCTATGTGTGTGGGTATGCTTTCTTTTAGTAATTGCTAAACATATAAAAAGGTATAAAACTGAGAATTAGATAAAACAAATTGGAATGCTCCTTTTTATGCTTTGTGACTATAGACACGCGTACTTTGATATCACTCCTGTTTATATTTTTGATTTTGACAACAAAACTGATAATAATACCTGAGGGATTTTGTGGTGTTCAAATGTGTAGACTAAAGATGCCACTTTTATCAACATAGATTAAATGAGATTCACAATCTTATTAATATGTTTCTGTTTGTACATTTTTGTATCACATGCATGTGTATCAAATTATGTCTGTGTGTGTGAGAGAGAAAGAGATAGAGAGAAAGAAAGATAGATGGAGAGAGAGAGAGAGAGATTTAAGCCACTAGATGTAGTTGATTACTGGTGTTGGAGAAATGAAGCTCCTCTCCTCACTGGAAAAATTTAGTATTATCTGACAAGAGTTTCCAGGTCATTCTGATGGAGCTCAGAGTCTGAGGGCCAAGGCATGTGGGGTTTCTAGAGTAGGGTACCATGGAACACAAAGTGTATGGTAAAAGATTGACACAAGCCTGCAGCATCCTCTGTGAGTAAATAGAAGAGAGCCAGTGGTGCAGACCAGTCTGCAGAGCCGAGTGGAACTATGCTGATGGAAAGTACAAAAGAATCCATAAGGTTTATATCCTCATATCTCCCAAAATAGCCCAAACAATTCCTAGTCTCTCTAGGAATTCCAATGATTCATACTAGTGGGTAGAACAAAGGTAGAAGTCTTGACTCAGAATCAAGGAATAATTAACCTAATCAAATGCTCCTCTTATACACCTAAATGTGGCCCAAGAAGAAGAATGCTAAAATTAAGACTTGAAATGATCAAACCATTTCCTAGTAGCTTAAATACAAACTAGAAAATATATCCATAATAATTAAAGAATGTATGAATGATGAACACTTACAAAGTTAAAATTTGGAATATCTCACTTTCATGTAAGACACTTACAGAGTCTGGGAAACATAGCTTATAATATGAACAAGATCAGTCCATGAAATTTTGCCAGTGTTAGGATTATCAAAAAATTGATGGAAAACTATAATCCCTACCCAAAGTTAGAAATGCATAAACACCCTCAGAATGGCAAGTAAACAGATCACACCATAAGATTGAGAGGAAAATAAATCTAAATGTTGTCATGGAGATTGCACAGTGCAAAAGAAAACAGTGATTTTGAAGATAAGTCAGTAGCAACTACTCAACAGAAAGTGACAACAAAGTTCCAGAAACAAGTAGAGCATCCATGAGGAGGTGCAAGCTAACCCTGTCAAGGTGCGAGGAGGAAAACATAAAACAAACAGATGACACTAGAAATTCCGTGCAAAGCTGACAAAAATAACAAACCCACATAGTCACAAAATTCAATGAAACCTGACTAGAATATCACTAGAAAAATTTTATCCCCTGTATGAATTAATTAACTCTCTCAGAAGCAAGCAGCTAGAGGGATGGTTTTGTAGAAAGGAAAACTAGTGGCATCACAGCAGCTCTTACACCTGGAATATTCACAGTAATAACTAACAATACTACACAGCATTTGTAATAGGAAAGAAGGACTTAGCAGAGACTGGTATTTGCCCCATGTCCTGAAACATACAAATAAAAACAATTAGTGGTTGACCACCCTCCCCTGGCAGGCCAGGCTGAGCAACTGCTCTGCAAGCAAAGACTATGCTGCCAAAACTGAGGATTCCCAAAACCCATATGGTAGCATGAGACAAACGACAAACAATGTATGCAAGTTATCCACTTATCTAAGCACACACATAAACACACACACACACACACACACACACACACACACACACACACACACACACTATCAGAATAAGTAAAAATTAAAAAATGGCCACTTTTTAAAGAACAAGCAAGTCCCCATTATGGGAACAGTGTCACACCTCCTTTGCAGTGTGATCCCCAGTTTTCTGATGCCCGGGCTGAGTTGCTATGTTGCTCTAGAGGGCACAACCTCTTAAAAGAATTAGATCACGATAATTTCTGGGGAGAAAATGCACCAGATTCTTGGTTCACCAAAACATAGATGGAAAAAGCTATTTGGAAGCTGAGTGTCAACATATTTACAAAATTATTATGGAAGGAAATGGAAAAGTCAGGCCACTCGGACGACCTGTCACTTATATTTTGTCCTTATTTATTTATTTATTTATTTATTTATTTATTTATGTGTACATGGAGTGCACATTGTAGAGAGAAAGGGGGGAGACATTGATTGAAGATGGTGGTAGTCAGAGTACAACTTGAAGGATTGATTATCTCTTTCCATAATTTAGGTCATATGCACTTTTACCTCATGAGCCATCTCATGTTTTGTGCACTTTTAAAACTGTGGTTCCATTATGTTCACAAAGATTGTAGCTGGGTCTGGTTTCATCAAAGGACCTTTCATGGTCATTGTTAACCATTTAACATTTGCAAGGTAGGTGTGGAGAACCAAGAACCACGTATAAACAGATGAGACCTTGGAAAAGGAAACAGACAAATTCCAGGTTTGGGGTAGCACTTTCAGAGAAAGGAGCTTAAGATCTATCATGAAACTTTTTTATGTTAGCATTGTGTGTGTTTCCTATTTACATATTTTTGAGGGACTGGAGGGATGGCTCCTCCATTAAGAGATCTTTCAACTCCTGCAGGAGACCTAAGTTCAATTCCCAGCAGCCCTGGTTCTCATTGTCCATACCTGGATAGTTAAACTGTTTGTATCCACTTCCAAAGCTACCCACTTTTGGCATTCAAAGGCATATTAACTCACATGGACATATTCTATGCCTCTCCACACAGATTAAACATACACATAATAAAAAATAAAAATAGGTATTGAATTATGTGGTTCTGCTTCTTCCTCAGTATCATTGGTGCATTGGTCTTTGAGGGTGAAGAGAGCCAAAGTATAGAACAGGGTTTAGATGCTTGTGAAGATAACTGGAAAATCATCTCAACTTATAGGGAATATATAGGATTGAGAATCCTAGGGATGAACCTTAACTTGCATTAAGTGGCACATTCCCATAATAAGGCTACATATGTAGCAGCAGGGTCCCATACCAAAGCTCTTAGTACAAGTCTTAGTTACTATTTGTGCAGCAAGTGGAAGGCTTCTAGTAGGAAACTGTACCAAAGATCATGCAAGAGATAAGTCAGCCATCTGAGCCTAGGGACATCCTCCAAATAAGGGCAAGTAGAGAGCAAGATGTCCTTGCATGGGGGGAGGGAGTTGTTCATGCTTTCAAATATAGAGAAAGTTGCCTGGCTATAGTCATACTGCAACCTCTGACCAGCAGTACTTCCCAACATTGTTACATAGAGAGGTATAATAATTTGTAAGAATCAACTTTTCCATTAATGATTGTATTTTCCAAAAATGTAATCTCACCACCATCATTTATAAATAGCAAATCTTACCAAAATAATAAGATTTATTTTTAATTCTATTCATAAACATTCCTTTGTGGGTGGATGCAATTAATTCATGACAACCTTGCAACATATGTTATTAGGTCTGAAACAGCACCATTGCTCTGTGCTACAAAATTGTACCTGTTCCTTCAGTTACAAGCCTCCCTGCTCCTTCTGTTTTATTGTCTGTATAATCAGGTTATGTTTTCTATTTCAATCATGAAATATGACTCACAAAACATAAGAAAAGAAGAAATCATATACCCTCATTTTTCTCATTGTTATGCCTTCCTTCTTGGAGATCAAGAGTTCTTTGCTTTTCATTCCCTTTGAATTTAAGAGAACTTCCTTAAGTAATGGTGAGATAGTTCATCAGGCAAAGACACTTTGTGCCAAGATGGAAGGACCACATTCCTTCAATTCTTAGGGCTACTATGGTGAAAAGAGAGAAGAGAAACACACAAATTTTCTTTCTGACTCCAAGTCACCTGATTTTGGCACACACACACACACACACACACACAAACATACATTCATGCACACAAAAAATAAAATAAAAAATGTAATTTTTAAAGTTCACTGAAATGATATTATAGGACAAGTCTGATAGTAACAATAACAGCAAAATCAGTAGTTTAAAATATTCTCTTTCTTCATTGCCTATGTGGGGTATAGTTTAGCTGGATATAGAACTTGTAGTTAATTGGTAGTAATTTGTTTAGCCTCTTGTTGTTGTTCAATTTATTAGCATCTATTCTTATTTTTTCCAACATTGCTTTTATTATTAGTTGAGAATTTCATACATAATCACAGTATTTATATCTGCTCTCTACTTGTATGGCATCATATTCAATAACTGTAGACATTCACATTGTATTCTACCCATAATTAACTGTTTCTCTGGCATTTTGGAAAGTTCTTTAGCTTTAATTTTATTAGTTCTTATTACTTCTATCACTCTTTGTCATAATAATGATTGATCTAAGAGTATGTTAGTACATTTTATTAACTATGTAGAGCTGTGTGTTTTTCAACTGTTATTTCTTAGAATATTTTCATATCTCTACTCCTTTTCTATTGTACTTCTGGGACTCCGATGGAGCAAAGATTGAATTTTTCTCTCTTCCCAAAAGGCCCTGGTCTCTTTACCTTTCTCTTTAAAGAGAAACTTCGTCTGCATTTCATATTACTATATTTTATTAATTTAATATATATGCATATACATGCATGTGTATGTATGTGTATACATATTTACATATATGTATGTACTTATCAATGTATACACAAATACATAATGAATAAAAATATATGAAAATAAATTTCTCTCCCAAAATATGACTGCTTTCTATACACACTTCTCTTTGTATTTACAAAATGTTTTCCACAAAGAATCCATGGAAACTCTTAGTAAATGTGGTTTTCCATAGTTATACTATAGATGTTAATGTTAGTGTAATTGTGACATCTTGATGAATTAAAAAAAATCAAGTTAAAAAAAAAAACAAGTGTATGTCTGACTTCTGGGTAAAAGTTTGTTCCTTCAACAAATTATCAACAGATTCTTGCTATGACAATCGTGATGGATATGAATATGGGAAATACGGAGTATCCTTTTATCCCATGGTATATGAATACAGTACAATGAAAATTACAAATCTACAGAGGAAATTTTCAGTCTGAGTAGCCAGTAAGTAATCATTTCCATCATAAAAATGAATGACCAACTCACCATGTAAAAGCATATGAGTCTGGACAAAAGTGGAATTTCAGAGCAAGGAAACTATGCTTGGTGCAGTGATCTATCACTGGCTATTGAAACACAATGGTAGTTTTGGAAGTAGAAATTAATACCTGAGCAAATTGGCAGCACAGAGTGAGAGTGGAGAAAGGTAGGAAAAAGTGAAGGGGAGAAGAGGAGGGGGGACCAGAACAAGAGGGACCAGGAAGACTGAGTCAATGGAAGAATAGAGGAGTGGAAGAAAAGAGATACCTTAATAGAGGGATACAGTACAGGTTTAAAGAGAAATTTGCCACTAGGGAAATGTTCAGAGATCCATAAAGATGACCCCAACTAAGAATCTAGGCAGTAGTGGAGAGGTCGCCTTTGATGCCCTTCGAGTATAATGAGATTTATGACTACCTTAATTGCTATCCTAGAGCCTTCATCTAGTAGCTGATAGAAGCAAAGCAGACACCAATAGTTAAGCACTGAGCCACACTCCTGGAATCCAGTTGTAGAGAGGGAAGAGGGATGAGTAAAGGAGTCAAGACTGTGCTGGAGAAACCTACAGAAACAGCTGACCTACCCCTGTGAGAGCATAGGGACCCCAGTCTGATAGCTGGGGAACCAGCCTTGGACAGAACCAAGCCCTCTCTCTGTCGATACCTGTTATGAGGCCTGGGCAGTCTGTGGAAACTCTAACAGTTGAACCAGTATTTATCCCTATTGCACAAATGAACTTTGGGAGCCTATTCCCTATGAAGGGATAGTGTATTATCCCTAATACATGAAGGAGGGCCTAGGCTCTATCCCAATTGATTGAAAGAAATTAATGATCCCCTGTAGAAAGCCTCACTATCCTTGGGGAGCAGGTGGGGGAGTGGGTTGGGGGAATTGGTACCTGGGATAGAAGGATGGGTGGGAGAGGAAATGGGGGATTCATATGTAAAATGTTTCTAAATAAAAAAAAAGAAATTAATACCTGGGTGATAAGGTGGTCTATTCAGTTATATTTAAGTAATTTAGTGTCAATTTATGATATTTGGTGTCTTCTTCAACTAAAGTCTAGCAGAGCCATTCCTAAGATGATTTCACATGTGACTTTGGCTGTGCATTGTTTTATGGCATGGGTTTGGAGACCAGAGGACAACCATTGTGCTGGTGTACACAAGGGTAACTGGTTTATAATCTTGTAGGAATTTTCTCCTCTCTCCTTCTTTCCCGCCTAGGAGCACAGAGATCAGAGGTATGTGCTGCCACAATTAGCTTTCTGTGTGTTCTGAGATCCAAACCCAGGTCCTCATGCTTGCATAGCAGGAAATTAGACAATTAGAGAACTGTTTGCAGAAACTAAGGACACAACTTCAGTTGGGCCTCATTTCGCTTGGATTTTTGGCTTCTCTAAATCTATCCCTTGAAAGACTTCAAAAGCTTTGTAGGGCCATCTCTTTTCCAGAGGCTGCAGCTCATTAAAATCCAGGCTCACTCTCTTTTTCTGTGTCATGGTTGTTCTCAGCTGTATGTCCCTCTCATAACCCAGTTTCACACAATGTCTGTTTTCTGAAGATAGTGCCTTGTTCCTATCTACTAAGACATGAGGTGTAATGGAATAAGATTTGAGTCCAAAATTGACTAATACCTGGAAAAAAAACAAACAACAAACAAAATTCCACCAATCTACCAACCAACCAAACAAACAAACAAACAAACTACCTCATTAAACCTGACAACTGTTTTTAAAGACTGGAAGGGCCGGTAGATTTACCACTAGAGTAAGTGTCCCAGTTACTGCAACAGGACTACTATACTTATCTTTTAGAAGATGCCCTCCCACTCACATGTGTGTGCTGTTTGCCTGGAGCGGAGTTGTGTTTGGCTTAACTTCTCCCCATGTAAATCATCCTATTCTCTACATATTCCAGGTTTGCAGAGGTAATTTGAGTTATGATTCTCTTCATTTCTCTCTGAAATAGATTCAGGTTTTGTTCTTCTTACTCCGATTTCAGGCCTTTTCTTGGTAACAATGAGACAGCTTGTACTCTGCCATCTTATCCAGAAATTAGTGACTATTTTCTTATTAAAGCATTAAGCCCTGATATGTGTCAAAATTGAGGATTTGCAAAGTTAAGGATGATATGTTTCTAGGTAATGATCAATTAATGATGCTTATTAGCTCATTTCTCCCTCGAATACACCTCCCTATGTGTGATATATGAGTGAAATCTTAGACTTTTCTGTTCATGAATACCACATTACTTATATATTGTTCTTAACGTACTCATAAATTTTGTCTTATTATTTTTTATTTTTTGTTGTTTCTGAAATTAATTTTTATTATTTATATGTTTATTTTGTGTGTACATGTATATATGTGCATGTGTATGTGTGGGAGTGTGTGGTTGCATTGTTCACAAGAGCAAAAACGTGCAGGTAGCTACTTTCTAGACATCTGCGGGCATATCTCACACAGATCAATAACTTGTCTGTCTTCAATATCCTGCCTGAAGGCCATGACATCCATAATGGGTTGAAACCCCATCTGCTATCTGAATCCTCCTACTCCATCAGTTCTGATCCCAAAACCCATCCCCTACTCCCTATCACATTTAGTAAATGATAGATACAATTTACCAAATATAAACCAAAATCATAAAAAAATAGACTGAAGGAAATAAAAAGTCTTTAAAAGTCTCCCAACCAAGAAAAAAATTCAGGGCAAGAAGGTTTTAGCACATAATTCTACCAGAATTTAAAGAAGAGTCAATATCAATATTCTTCAAAATTTTCCACAAAATATAAACAGAATAAAGATTGTGAAATTCACTTTTTGAGGCCATGATCATCTTGATAGGCAGAACAAATAAAGATGCAAAGAAGAAAAAGAATTACAGACCAATTCCTTCCATAAACACAGATGCAAAAATACTCAATAAATAATTCTCAAACCAAATCCAAGAACACAAAACATCCACTAAAATCAAAGAGAATTCATCTATAAGATGCAGGGATGGTTCAACAAAAAGAAAAATGTCAATGTATTTTGCTATATAAACAAACTGAAAGAAAAAATTAGGTCACCTCAGTAGATGAAGAAAAGTCCTTGACAAAATCTAACACCCCTTCAAGCTAAGTCCTTGAGAGAACAAGGATACAAGGGCTATATGTAAATAGAATAAAGGCAATTTATTGCAAATCTATAGCCATCATCAAATTAATAAGACAGAAACTCAAAGCAATTTCACTAAAATCAGGAAGAAGACAAGGATGCCTATTCTCTCCATATCTATTCAATACAGTACTTGAAATTCTAGCTAAAGAAATAAGGCAACTAAAGTGATCAAGGGGATACAAATTGGAAAAGGAGAAGTCAAAATGAAGTCAACCTATCATTATCCATAGATTATATGATAATAGAACATATGTGACCCCCAAAATTCTGCCAGGGAACTCTATAACTGATAAATACCTTTAGCAAATTGGCTGGATACGAGAGTAACTAAAAGAAAATCAGCATCCCTCCTATATACAAAAACAAATGGGCAGAAAAAGAAGTCAAGAAAAAACTGCATTCACAATACCTGCAAATAATACAAAATATCTTAGTATTAATATAACCAAGGAAAGGAAATACTTGTATGACAACATCTGAACTCTTTGAAAACTAAAATTGAAAGATATCAGATGCTGTTAAGATATTCCATGCTCATGGATCAGTAGGAGTAATATAGTAAAAATGGTCATCTTACCAAAAACAATTACATTTTCAAAGAAATCCCCATGAAATTTCTAACACAATTCTTTAGTGAACTGGAAAGAAAATTGATAAATTTTATATGGAACAAAAAGCAACTTATGATAACTTTAACAATACTGTACAGTGAAAGAACTTCTAGAGGTATCACCACCCTTACTTAATTTAAAGATGTACTACTACTAAGCTATATTAATAAGACTGCATGGTAATGGGATGAAAACAGGTATGCTGATGAATGGAATTGAATCAAAGACTCAGATATATATCAAAACACCTTTGGATACCTGATTTTTATAAAGAATCCAAAATTATACAATGAAAAAAGAAACCATTTTCAACAAGTGGACCTGGACTATCTGAATCTCAACATGTAGAAGAAGGCAAATAGAAACATTTCTATCACCTTGCACAAAAAAAGTACAAAGGGCTCAAAGATATCAGCATAAAATCAGATACATTGAATTTGATAGAAGAAAAATCGGGGCATAGTGTTGAATAACATAGCACAGGACCCAACTTTCTGAATAGAACTCAGATAACACAGACAATAAGGGCAGCAATTAGCACCTAGGCACTTGTGAAACTGAAATGCTTCTGTAGGGCAAATCATGATGTCAATCCAACAAAACAGCCTACAGAATGGGAAAAGATTTTCACCAATTCCACATCTGACAGGTGATTACTTTCCAAAATATAATAAGAGCTCAAGAAACTAAGTATCAAAAAACCAAATAACCCAATTAAAAATGGCAAAAGATCAAAACAGAATTCTCAAGAGAGGAATCTCAAATGGGTGAGAAGCACTTAAAGAAATGGCCAACATCCTTAGCCATAAGGAAAATGCAAAATAAAATGATGAAGAGATTCCATCTTACATATGACTAAATGGCTTAGATAAAGACCCCAAGTGACAGCTCATGATGGAAATGATGTGGAGCAAGGGAATCAGTCCTCCATTGCTGGTGGGAATGCAAACTTGTAAAGCCATATTGGAAATCAATATGATATTTTCTCAAATAATTAGGAATCGGTCTACCTCAAGACCCAATGATACTACTCTAGGTCTTATAACCAAAGGATGCTCAATCATAACACTGCTCAACTATGTTCATATCAGCTTTATTTGTAATAGCCAGAACCTGGAAACAACCTAGATGCCCTTCAACCAAAAAAATAGGTAAAGAAAATGAGATTCTTTTACATAATGGAATATTACTCAGCTGTTAAAGAATAACATTATGAAATTTTCAGGCAAATTGATGTAACTAGAAAAAAATCATCCTGAGTGAGGTAACACAGATCCAGAAAGACAAACATGGCATTTACTCACCCACAAGTGGACATTAGCTATAAATTAAAGGATAATCATGATGCCATCTACAGACGCAGAGAGACTATGAAACAATAAAAGCTCAAGGGGAGACACATGAATCTCCATGAGGAAGGGAAATAGATATAGTGGGTAGACTGGGGATAGATAGGGAAGAGAACAGCAGGGGTCAGGTAGAGAAAAGATACAGAGAGATTACTGGAGAGACAGAGTTTGGGGGCACTTCCAGGGAGAAAACTAATACAATGGTAACTCCCAGGAAACAAGTGGGAGACTCTAAGTCACCTAGGATAGTGGAACTAAAGACAACTGGCAAATGCAACTAGAAAAAAATAATTATTCCTAATGATATTAATCTATACTGATTCTTGCAGACAAGAGTCTAATATAATAGTCATTAGAGAGGCTTCATCCATAAACTGAATGAGAACAGATGCAGAAACCAACAGTAAAACGTTAAGTGGAGCTTACGGCATCCTGTGGAAGAGGGACATGAAGGATTATAGAACCCAAAGGGGACAGGGACACCAAAAGAAAACCCACATAATCCACTAGGCTGGGCATATAGGGGCTCACAGAGACTGAACATAACAACAAAGAGCCTGCATGGGTTTGGCTTGGGACCTCTGCATATGTTTTATGGTTATAAAGGTTGGTCTTGTTGTTGAACCCCCTAACAGTGAGATAAGAGGCTATCTCTTAGTCTTTTACCTGCTTTTGGGACTCTTTTCCTCCTACCAGGTCACCTTGTCCAGCCTTAATATGAGGGGAGGTTCCTATTATTATTGAAATTGTGCTATGCCATATTTGGTTAATATCCTTTGGAGGGCACCCTTTTTACAAAAAAGAAATGGAGTTTAAGTGTATATGGTAGCTGAGGTGGGGAAGGCAGGAGGAGATTAGTGATGGAAGCAGTGGTTGGGATGTATTGTATGAAAAATAAATAAATACTATAAAAAAAAGCTGTCTAAAACATTGTATCTTTCAGTAACCCTGAAATAGTTGAACCAAATTAACATTTGTAAGCTAACTTTAGGACCTTGAGAGCAAGTAGTTAAATAAGAGCATTAGTCACCACACTTCAATCTTCTCAGCCTCTATGAATATTCTACTTTTCATACATATAATGAAAAAAGAAAACACTGTCCCAGGAGGTGATAAAGATACTGTGGGTAAAGCCCTTGAATCTACAAACCAAATGATCATATTCCATCACTGGATCCCATGATAAAAGCTGAGTAGTGGCTCTTGAAAGTTGTCTTCTGACCTCTGCATGTGACTACTATGGCTCGCTCTACTCTTAGCAAACATCAGACTAACTCATATTCTGACTATGCTCATCTTTCTGCTCAACTAAATCAGTGTTAGAATACTTTGTATGCAATTACATCTTAAGAAGATAATGATTCTGCTTGTTACTAATTTAAGAACTTTCTCCTTTTCATGTAATCTTCTCATTTAATCCATTCAAATGTCTTTGGAATACATAAAGGCATATTTTTAGAGGAAAAAGATTTTTTTCATTTTAATCTCTCTCTCTCTCTCTCTCTCTCTCTCTCTCTCTCTCCTCTCTCTCTCTCTCTCTGTGTGTGTGTGTGTGTGTGTGTGTGTGTATACATTGATTTTTCAGAACTTAGTGAGATATTCTGTCAGAGCTTAGGAGATAAGACTGTTGAGAGTAATGCAGATGATGGACATTTAACTTGTGAAATTTCAGAGGAATTGAGAGATTCCTTAATGGCTTCTCAGGGCTCTTTGCTTGATAGATTAAAACCCACTAAATTTGAAACTTTTTCTTTGCTGTGATAGTGGATACTGGTCATCTAGGGCTAGGGGTAAGTCTTCTGGAATTACTTCCTTAGAATAAAGAAAGAGCATCTGTGAACCACATGGAGACCAAAGTTTTACTTCATTCTGGAAATCAAAGTTGGCAATGCATGTAAGTCAAAAAGTTGGTACTGGTTTTGAAAAGGTCCTGGAGAACAGGTGAGCCTTGATACTGTGTGGCAAGTTTGGATTCTTTGAAGGGAGACTGGAAGAGCCATTAATGAAGGTTCAGCTTCAGCTGCAGTTGAATCCCAGTGATTAAAGGCTGGTAGAGAGTAAGTGATGTTGGGTAGCATGAAGAAAGCCCAAGGAAGACTAATCATGAAATTTCAGAAAAGTTGCTGTGGAGACCTCAGCACTTGGGTGGTGACAGTACCAATGACAGCCACCAAGAACAGAAGCATGTATGAAGGGGAGTTGGCCTCAGTCTAGGAGACAAGTTTTGTGTGTCATTTGGGGCATTCTGAGTCTTTTGGAGCAGTACAGATTATGGTGAGTAAATCTCAGAAGTGGGACACTGAGATTTATATAGTTGGGCTTTGCTGTTGCTTTGATTTGTGACTGGACCCTCATTCTTCTTTCTAGGAATAAGGCATTATTTAGTATATTTACCAGTTGAGAGAATTTTTAATTTTATAGGATTTGGATATTTTAAAGAAACTAAGTTTTTAAATTAATTTTAATTTAAATTAAAAACCATCTAATTTTACATACCAATCCCAGTTTGCTCTCCCTCCCATACTCCCATTCCCCCATCCCCCCATTCCAACCGAAATATACTCATCAGAGAGTGTGAAGATTCCAATGGGTGATCATCAAAGTCTGTCACATCTTTTGCATCAACTGTGGGCTCATAGACACCAGACTGACAGCCGGGAAACCAGCATAAGACTGAACCAGGCCCCAAACTTTTGTGTCAGTTGGAACCCTGGCAATGGAACCAGTGTTTATCCCTAGTGCATAAATGGACTTTGGGGGCCTGTTCCTTATGGAGGGAGCCTCTCAGGCTAGATACATGGCCGAGAACCTAGGTCCTGCCTCACATAAAGAAACTAAAATTTTAAAGGGTTTGAATGTATAAAACTCGTTCAAATTTTAAAATTTAAAATTCAATGCAATATTAATATTAATATGAGATCTTTGTGACAGAACAAGGAAGAAAATTTTATAGCATAAGAGGTATGTGCTTATGTGCCAAACTAACAAGGGGTCTATTGTACTGGCTAGTTTTATGTCAATTTGACAAAAATTAGTCATTTTTGGAAAAGGGAACTTCAGTTGAGAAAATTCCCAAACCAGATTGACCTGTGGACAAGACTGTAGCATATTTACTTGATTGATAATTGGTGTGGTAGTGCCAGACTTTGTGGACAGTGCCACTGCTGGAATAATGGTCCTATATGAAAGCAGACGAAGAAAGCCATAGGTAACAAGCACAGATGTAACAGATGTAACCGATACGGCTTCTGCATCAATCCCTGTCTCCAGGTTCCTGCCTTGAATTACTTCCCTGTCTTCCTTGGATGAGAGACTGACTACACAGTCAGGTGAAATAAACTTTCTTCACCAAAACTCATTTGGTCATGATGTTTTATCCCAGCAATAGAAACCCTAACCAAGTCAAATTCCATTGCCTTAAACTATGCTGTTCCTCGATGACTCTCAGTGCTACATCTGACACATCCATCCCTCATCACCTCTTCTGCACTACACATGCATTAACTTCCCTTAAGTGTAAGCAATGAGAACATTCCTCCCCAAAGTTCTTTTTCAGCATAGTCATTGTCACAGCAAATGATTAAAACTAGAGCATGATCTCCCCGTCTCAGCCTCCTTAGAACAGAAATGCAGCCACACACCACCACATGCCATAATAATTATTTTGTTGTTTCAGCATTATTTTCATATTATAGTATGCATAAGATTGTGATTTTTATTTAAACTTTCCTATACCATCATAATAATCCTAATCATCATTAGCTACTTCAATTATTTCACAATAGGCTGCAGTTTTTTTTTTCTTGGAAACCTGCTGTGTGCTGACCTATTCAGTGAATATAATTTCAGTTCAAGTAATATATCCCCATTTTCATGGACATTCAGTTCTAGAGGGACATATAAAACAAAGTTAATAGCTAAGCTGTCAGTGTTTCATGCTGTGTAATAGATAAGAGCAGGTGACTGAAAACTAGCTACGTGGACAGGGATAGCTCAATTTAAACATCCTTTCTAGAAATTGTCTGAGAAACATGACAAAATGAGTCATGGTGTTACTTTGGATGACATAAACACAGTACAAACAAAGAGGGAGGCAAAGGAAAACTCAAGGCACAGACGAGTGAGAAATTGAGAATATAAGAATTAAACGGGGGAAAGGAAGCAAGTGGATGCTCCACAGAAACAATAGTGATGTGGACTGCATCTACTTGAGATGTAGTGCATAAGGTATGATGTCTACTTTTATTCAAAGTGACAAGAAAATAAATGTAACAATTTGAATTGAGAAAAGGTAACACATCTCGTCTGTGTTTTATCAGACTCTGTCTTGTTGGGATATTGAAAATGAACAAATGGATAGTATAACTGAAATCTAGACACCAGAAACTTCTGTTTAATAAACATCAGACCAGACAATGATTTTTTGAATGAAACAAAGGGTGTATTCAGGGTACTATATGTGACTGTAATCCTCAAATCTCAACACTTAGAAGGCTGAGTAAGGAGTATCAAGTCTTTGAATACAGGTTGGCCCATATAGAAAGATCCACTTTTGCAAACAACTTACCTCAAATCTGGTAACTTTGTCTTAATCATAAATTCAATTATATGCTAATTTGCACTTGGAGTGGTAGGAAGTACAGGCATGGTGGAGGTACAGTAGCACCTCTGTTCATGTGTGCTAAGGGAACACATTGAGTAGGAATTTGGAGATGACATGTGGAAGTGAGGAGAAAATTTAAATGTAGATATAAATCTAGACTTGTGAATGTGTGTAATGTTTTTAGAATCACAATATCAGTAAGAAATGAATGTAGGTAGAAGGCTGCTGAATTACAAAGAATGAAGATGGAGTTTCAATATTTATGATCAGTGTTGAAGAATAAACTACAGAGGAATATCCAGTTCTATGTGGGTGAGATGGGATGGAAGACAACTAAATAGGAGAATCATGGAAGTTGTAAGGATGCCTTGGAACTTTTGGATGCTAAGCCAAGAAGTATGAAAGCAAGGCAGGAGCATCACTTTCCTATCCACAAACCCTGATGGCTTTCCTATAGACAACCTGACTTGGGTCTTATACTAGAGATCAAACTTCCCAAACCCTAGGTGCCTATCAGCAGAGAGTAAGCATCTTTTCTTTTCTTTCTCCCACCTAAGGGGCCTTACAAAGAACATATCAGAAAGTACCTCAGTGGTAAAGCATACTCACTTCTCTTTTAGAAGCCAGCATTTGAGTTCTACTATTCATGTTTGTAGACACACTACCTTCTCAATTTCAGTGCTGGTGAATCTAATACTTTTTCTTGGCTAGTATGCACCTGCACATATGGGTGCACAATACTCACATTAATACATACACACATTAAAATACATATTCAAAATTTTATTTTTCTTTCACTCACCCCAACTAACCTTTCTATAGTGAAACTTTCCACCCTCCCCTTCCTACCTTTACAACTTAGAGATCTCAGTCTTTGTATCCTCTTCCCTCATCCCTTGAAATTTCTAAGGGCCAAAGACTGTTGTTACTGGGATCTTGAAACATGATTAACCAAACCACCTCACATCATTAATATAAGCTAATTTTCTCCCTACCAACACAGCAATCAAATACCAATGTTTCCTCATCTACTAGTGGAACTTCAATATCATCTTCCTATATGCATGCTGGAAATTAATTTGGTTTTAATTTTCATATGCTTTGTGCATGCTGTCACAATTAATGTCAATTCATATGTGCAACTGCTCAGATGTTTTAGGAAAATCCTGTTTTGTTGAACTTACCTTCTACTTCTGGCTCTTAAAATATTTTTGTATTACCTTCAAAAATTTTCTTGAGCCTTAGGGAAAGGTGTACCATTTCTCTCCCAGTTAATTACAGCTGAGCACTTCACAGTATCTTATTGTCTGTACATTGAGTAAAGAGTGTCTGTATTTTCATCTATTTCAAGAAGAACCTTATCAGACAAGGACTGAAAGATGAACTGATCTATGAGAATAGTAATAAGTCATTAGAGGTCATTCTAATATTATCCACTTAGAAGAAAAGTGTTATTAAGCTATCTCTTATGGCTTATGTCTAGCCCCATGTCCTTGGCCCCATTAACAGTTCCAAGAATGGAAGGCATCTCATGAATAGAACTTGGATTTAGTCATAATGTGGTTGGCTCCTCCTATAATAATTGTGCCAGTATTGTACAAGTATGGCATCTTCTGTAAGGCCAAATTTTATTGTAATTTGCAGAGTTCAAAGCTGGGTGAGACTAATTATTTCTTCTGTTTGAATAAGTATCAAATTCTATCACTATTAAAATTATCTGATAGTAATAAAGTTGCTAGAAGAGTGCCAACTTGGTTTCTCCACATTCCCTGACACAAGAACATTGTGTCTACAACAATAGGGACTTAATCTCATATTCTGTAGGAAAACCAAGAGTCTTGTCAATGGCCTCTAACACTTGTGTTCTATAGTATCCTGTTAAGATGCAGCCCATTCTAAAACTAGGTTTTTATTTGATAGCACATGATGTCTAGTTGGGATTTTTTTTCTACCAGATAGAGTAGCTCCATTAAAACTTTGAAAAATATACGTATATGTAGAAACCCACAGAAACAGCTGACCTGAACAAGGGGGAGATCTCGGTCCCCAGACTGATAGCTGAGAAACCATGAATGTGGGTGTTAGTGAGGAGGCCTTGGAAATCTATGAGGCCTCTTGTAATGGATCATTACTTATCCCTAGCATAGGAATGGACTCTGGCAGCCCATTTCACATAGAGGGATACTCCCTGAGACTAGCCACACAGGGAAGGACATAGGCCCTATCCCAGAGGATATGATAGAATCTGAAGGCCTCACCCTCCCTGGGGAGCAGAAATTGTATGGGATAGGTAGGGTGTTAGTGGGGGGGCAGGGAAGGAGGAGAGGGAGGGGGAACTGGGATTGACATGTAAAACAATCTCATTTCTAATATAAATAAAAATGGAAGAAAAAAACAACAAAAACAAAAAAGTCTCCTTGGTAGCAAGTTTTCCATATGACTTCATAAAAAGGTGTTTATTATTACTTATGCCCCCTTTCTTTCTTCCAGCCTGCCTTCCCAGCTCCTCCCCAGTTTACCTATTCCTGTTGAATTACTGGCCTTTAACCCTGTATACCTTGTATGTTGTCTTCCTTCCCTTGAAAACTCTGCTTCCTATGGTAGCTTACTAATGTCATGATCTCTCTTGGTATACACAGTGCAACACACATACTCAAGAAAAAAAAATATCATCTTAAAACAAGAGAAAACATGAAACATTTGTCTTTCTGGGTCCTGAACATCTCATTTGGAATGAGTGATTCTATTCCATCAATTTACCTGAAATTTTCATAATGTTTTTCTTATAAGCTGAATAATATTCCCTTGTGTAAATGTATCATATTTTCCTCATCCATTCATCAGCTGATGGACATCTAGGCTGCTTTCATTTTCTGGCTCTGTGAATAGGATAGTAATGAGCAAGACAGAGCAAATATCTCTACATTTAGACACAATGATTTTTAAAGTATATGCCAAGCTCAAGAGTGGTATGTCTGGATTGTTTGGAAGATCTATTTCTAGATTTTGGAGAAAACTTCATACAGAATTTCATTGTTATTGTACTAATTTGTACTTCTATCATCAGTGAATAAATCTTACCTTTTCCCACATCCATTCCAGGATCATTTGTTTGTTTATTTGTTTAGTCTCAGACAGAGTGATGAGAGTAAGATGAAATACTAAGGTACATTTAATTTGCATATGGTTGATGACTAAATATATTGCACTTTAATAAAAATGTTCTATTTTATGTTTTTATAATTCCTCCTTAGAAATATGTTTAGTTCCATATCTGTTTTAATTGACTTTCTTATTCTCTTGCTGTTTAGTTTCTAAATATATATATATATATATATATATATATATATATATATATATATATATTCTGGATACTAATTCCTTGTCAGATCTAAAGCTGGTAAGGATTTTTATCTCTTCTCTAGTCTGCATTGTAACTCAAATGACAGTTGTACTTGGAACAAAATTTTGGTTTTATATAATCCCATTTTTTTCAATTTTTGGTCTTACTTTAAAATAGACTATTAAGTGACTTTCAATTTTAACTTATTTAAAATGTTAGATAAGAGCACTGTTTTTTCATTATGCCCCACACATATATCCAATTCTGTCTGTGCTATCAGTGTTTGTTGAGAAAGTTGTTTCATTTGCCAATAAGTTTAATCATATTTCTTATTTTCATCTATCACATCCAGGGTATTTGATCTTCTGTTTTCAAATATAATTCTTTGATCTATTCTACTTACCTGCCACCTTCTCCTATTCCCTTCTCTCTCTGCACCTGTACCCGACCTCCATTTCTGCTCAGAAAAGGCCATTTCAAGTTACAGTAAAACTAAGCATATCCCCATGTTTTAAGCTGCGCAAAGCAACCCAGCATGAGGAATAGTTTACCAAGAACCAGTCAAAGCAGCAATGACAGATCCTGATACCACTGCCAAGATTCCTACAGAAGACTAAGCCATACAACTGCCATACATATGGAGAGTTCCTAACTCATACCCAGGCAGGATTCCTGGTTATTGGTTCAGATTTTGTGAGTTGCTATGAGCCTGGTTAGTAGTCTCTGTAGTTTTCCTGTGATGTCGCTGACTTCTCCCGCTACTATAATCCTTACTCCCTCTCTACAGGTGTGTTTCCCTAGCTAGGCAAAATGATTAGCTGCATGTCTCTTCAATTTTTTTTTATCACTTACTAGATGAAGGCTCTCTGATAATAATTGTGGTTGTCACCAATCTGATCATCGAATGTGGTCAGTTCAGGTACATATCTGCATTTACAAGGAACCCTACAGATTCCTACCTGACTCTGGAATACCCCTCACACTTTCCATTCATCCCTATTCTACCCCTCCATCGACCCCAACCCAATTCCTCAGCTTCCTATCCCCACCCAAAACCAATCCAGACAGGAGATCTCATCTATTTCCCCTACCAAAGGAGATCATTGTGTCCCCTGCTTAGGTCCTTGTAATGAGAGGTTATTGTCCAGGCTAGTCCAGAGGCCCTTGAGCATCAAATGAGCACACAGAGACTTATATTAATTATGAATCTGTTGTCCAGTTACTAGGGCTTCTTATTGGCTATTTCTGTCTTAATTACTAACCCATTCTATTAATATATGTATTTCCACATGGTCTTGGCTTACTGGAAGATGCCTAGTTCCTTGTCTCTTCCTGGGCTCTACATGATGACTCTATCTTCCTATGATTCCCAGAATTCTCCTCATATCCTAGCCCTGCCTATATTTCCTGTCTGGTCAATCAGTCAATCAGTGTTTTATTCATCAACCAGTAAAATAAACATATATACAGAAGGGCAAACCCCATCAGGTCCTCCTTGTTATCTGGCCTCTCTGACACTGTGGATTGTAGAAAGGTTATCCTTTACTTTTCTGTCATTGATTCTGTTTAAGTGATTGATTACTTAGTTTGTTTTAACCTTGTCAAAACATTCTTACATTACTAGGATGAAGCTGACTTGATCATGTTGAATAAAATTTGTGATGTGTTCTTGAATTCAGTTTACAAATATTTCATTGAGATTTTTACATTCATATTAATTAAATAGATTATGTCATAAATTTCCTTTATTGTTGAGTTTTTGTCTAGTTTTGTATCATGATAATAGTAGATTCATGAAAAGAATTCAAAACTGTTCTTTTAACTTTTATAAAACAAACTGTGGAGTATTTGTTTTAAATACCCTTAACTGTTTGGTAGAATTTGGCATTGTAACCTCTAGAACTGGGTCTTTTTAGTTTAGAGATATTAAATTATTATTGCTATCTCATTGTTTAATATGGTTCAATTTAAATTGTGTAGTTACTCTTGATTTAATTTTGGTAGGTTATATATATATATATATATATATATATCTAAAATTTAATCCATTTCTTTTTCATATTCCAGTCATAATGGAGTGTATCTTTTAAAAATATGTCCTTATAGTTATTTAAATTCCTCAGTATATATTGTAATGCTTCATTTTTCAAATCTATACTTTATAAGTTGGCTGTTCATTTTCTTTCAGCTAATGAGGTTTAAGGTTTCTTTGATCTTGTTAATTTTTACAAAGAACCAAACCTCATTTCAATGATTATTTGTTTTTGTTTTTTTATATTTTAGTTTCATTGATTTCAGCCCTGACTTACATTTCTCCCTATCTATTCTCTTTTGATGTTTTTTCTTAGTTCTCAAATGCTTTCAAAAACAGTATTAAGTAAATGATATACAACATCTCATGTTTTTACATAGATACTATATATTTTCCTCTTAGGACTGACTGCCTTCATTGTGTCACTTAGAATTTATTGTTTCATGTTTTTGTTTTTATTTAATTAATAAAATTCTTAAACTTTCCTTCACAGTTTCTCACTTGAATAAAGTATCATTCAGTACTAAATTGATTACCTTACATGAGTTTTAAATTTTGTTAATTTTTAAATTAATTTTGTTAGTTTTGTGTCATTTTTCCAAGTAGACATTCAGCTTTATAGTTTTATGATCAGGATGTTGTTTATATTTATATTAGGATGTCATTTCAATTTCCCTAATTTTTTTGATACCTACTTTATGTTCTAATATGTGGTGAAATTTGGAGAAGATACTATGGTAGATTGAAAAAAAATTATTGTTTGTGTTTGAGTAGAATTTTCTGTTGATGTCTACTAGATGCCTGTCATTTTCTATTTGATATGTGTATGGATGACCTCTTTATTGCTGAAAGGGGAGTATTGAAATGACCAACTCTCACTGTGTTGGGACTAATCTGTGATTTTAGATACACTAGTGTTTGTTTTTCTGTATTTATATAAAAATAGGTAATCATGTATGATTATTTAGAATAGTATATTTAGAATAGTAATATCCTCTTTGTGCATTTTATCTAATGAGTATAAAATCACTTCCCTATATCTTATGATTAATTTTGGTTTGATGCTTATTTTTTCAGGATAGACATATCTGCATGTTTCTTGATTCTACTTGGGAATAATATTTTTTACCCTATTGGTATTATTGGGTGTTTCTCAGAGGCAGATAAAAAGATAAATCATGTTTTCTAATGCTGTCTCATATGTTATGTCTTTTAAATGGGAAGTTAACACCATTACTATTGAAAAATATTGAATAATCTTATTAATTCATGTTTTCTTTGGGTTGTGGTATTTTTTCCTTGATATGTTTTTGCATATACTTCTGGAATTATATATTCATTCTGGGTATGTTTAATTTTCTCTTCACACCATATATACCTTCTCATATCCCTGTAGCAATGGCTTTGGTGTCATAACTTCCTTAAACATGTTTATATGACAGAAAATGTGTCATTTTTATGAATAAAACCTAAAGTTTTGCTGAGTGTAGTCCTCTGGATTGTCATCTATTGTCTATTAGAACTTGGGGAACAACATTCTAGGCAATTCTGAATTTCAAATTTCCCATTAAGAAGTCAGATATCATTCTGAAGGTTTTGCCTTTATTTGTGACTTGGTCTTTATCTCTTCCCACCTTCATTGTCTTTTCTTTGTTCTGTATATTTACTGTTTTTATTATAATGTGGCATGCAAAGTTAATATTCTGTTCCTGTATATTTGGTGTTCTGTAAGCTTCTTGGGCCTTAATAGGGACCTCCTTCCTGTGTTTTGGAAAAATATCCTCTAAAATTTTGTTGAAATATGTTCTCTGTAATTTACCTGTTTTTCTTCTTCAAATGCTCCTATTATTCATAGGTTTGGGTCATTTTATAGTGTCCCAGATTTATATGTCTCATCCTTGGTATATTTTAGACTTACATTTATCTTTTTAGTGATAAATTTCTTCTGCATTGGCTTCAAGAGCTGATATTTAGTCTTCTTGATAAACTTTGCTAGCAATCCTCTGAGATTTTGTTTGATTTCCTGAAGTTTTAATTTTCAGTTTTATTTCATTTTAGCTTTTCTCTAGAATTTCTTTGTTAAATTTTATTTTCAAGTCTTGAATTAATGAAATTATTTTCCACAATTGTTCTTTTGTGCTTCCATGATCTTCATTCATGGATTTGTTTATGCCCATCTAGAACATCTTTGTCTGTGCTCTTTTGAAATCATTGTCCTGTGCATAGCGAAGTTGCTTTTTGCATAATACAATAAAATGGAGTGATAATTTTGGAAGGAAATATAGTTTCCTTGGTTATTCATGCTGTTTGTGTTTTTGCAATTTCATTTAGCCATCTTGAAGTAGGTCTTGGTATTATTTCTTGGTGGGATATCATTTCTCACCATTTAAGTGTAGATATTTGGACTTACCACAGCTTACCAGGTTGTGAAACAGCTAAGTGGTGCTTGTTGTTCAGTCTTGGGTATACTGTGTGTCAGTGTAACAATAGGATGATAGAAGTTGTTTTAAATTATATAGTGACGGATATAACCTCTGAATCTAGGAAATAACATTTTATATACATAGACGATAATCTTTGCCAATATTCTTAAGTCTGTAGGGTGATCATCTGATTCTGATCTTTATTTGTGGTAGCACAGGCTTGATTTCCAGCTCACACCCATAAAATGTTGGTTCTGAAAATATAGTCAGACTCCAAGCAGGAACGGTGCCACTTAGAGTGTGGTATGGATTGTGTAATATGCAGGAAGGCAGGGGAATAGGTCACTATAGCCTACCATGAGTTCTGAGGAAATCTCTACAGGGGTTTTTGTCAACTGCCAGACTTGGTAGTGGACAAAGTTACCATGAGGCAGAAACAGGTAAAGGAATGGACCCAGATAACCTAACTCTAATTATGGGGAGACTGCATGCAGTCACTGTGCTGGAAAAACTATCATAGTGGATGTGATTAAAATAAAATACCCCTTTTGCTTCATCTGTTTACTATAAACTTTCTATTTGAGACCCTTGAGCTCTGTTGTTTGGATTAATAAGACCTCTTTCCAGACATATAAGCTATCCTTGCTTATTTCTCAAATCTTATCTCCTCTCCATCTTTCCAGAACTATTGGAAATGTTGTGGAGAAAGTGTTTCAATATGCAAGAGAGTTAACTCTCATAGCAAAGAGTAGATCATAACAAACACTCCACCTAAAATACAGACATTCCCAATCGTCCTTGAAGGAAATTTACTTGGCATTCTGGATATGAAGCAGAGTGGCTTTAATAGTGAACATGCAAGATAAGTAAGAGGGAGTTTTACAGTCATGCCCTAGAAGCAACAGCTAAGAGAGAATGAGGAGAGAGAGAGAGAGAGAGAGAGAGAGAGAGAGAGAGAGAGAGAGAGAGAAACTGAGAATTTCCTGGTAGTTGAAAAGAGTAGATGTGATGCAAAGACAGAGTTACATTTAAAAGACAGGAGGAATAAAAGCATGGTTGCATGCTTGTCAACATTTGATATAAGTAAGTAAATTGATGCTGACTTGTGTCCTGCTTAGCCATCCCCATGATTTATCCTGGCAGTGATAATTGATGTCTGACCCCTCCTTCTATTTCAGCATTACAGAAGATCATTTATATTTCATTGAACCTCTTGAATTTCAGCTTCCCAAGATATATTACTGATATTTTAATTAACAATTAAACTTTTGCATAAGGAAAAAGAATTTTTTTATGATGAACAGGCCTTGAACATCCATATGAATCAGCTACTTGGATAGAAAGAACAAGTCTGTGCTTCCTCAAGCGTTATAATCAAATATTCTTCTCAAATAATCTTGCGAGGATATTTTTAAAGAGTGGTGCATATATATTCACATAAAATGGGGCATGACTGGGCATAATGGAAGAAATTAATGAAAGGAAATTTAAGATGGGCATCAGCAGGAAAATGATTTTAATGAGAACCAGCGAATGGTGTGATGATTCCCGGGAGAAAGTTAGGAGATCCCATATTTTATGCTCATTTGCAGCTCTGTAGGAAAAAGCCATGGGCAGATAAACCTTGTTGATGGCCTACAGTGCAAGGCTAGCCTGTTTCTTATGTGAATAGAAATCCTTTCTAATCCTTGTTATACAACTCACAACAACTTGTCAAAGCTTCATGTCATTATTTGCTTAAAGAAAAAGGAGAGTATATTCTCAGAATACATTTTTTTCACTTTAAAAATTTAAAGTATTTTAAATTTTGTGTGCTTGTGAGGTGTGTGTGTGTGTGTGTGTGTGTGTGTGTGTGTGTGTTTGTGTGTGTGTGTGTGTGTGTGTGTGTGTGTATGTGTGTGGGCAGGTATGTATGTGGGTTGTTTGTGTCTGTGTGTGTGTATTGTGTGATGTGTGTATGTGTGTGTGTGTGTGTGTTCATGTATGTGAATGTGCACACTTCCTTATATAAACAGATGTCAAACTGTGTGTTTGAATGTGAGCATGTGTGTGTGCATGTGTGTGTGCATTCACACTTGCTTATATAGATCAGAGGTCAATATCACATCCACATCTTCTTCAGTCACTCCTATGCCTTCATTTTTGAAGAAGAGTTTTTCAGGAACCTGGAACTCACTGATCCTGCTTCACTGAACAACAAGCTTAATATTCTCCTGTCGGCTTTGTTGTTGAACTGATTACATGTGTGTTTCATAGTTTATCTTTCATGTGGATGCTGGAGATGAAAAAGCAGATGCTCATGCAGCAAGTTCTTGACTGCCTGAGCTACCTCTGAGACCCACTGTGAACTGTTCTGTTGTACTTGTTGGTTTTAAGTCACTTTTATTTACGTACTTATAAGTTGGAATGTGAATGGAAATGGCAGCATTCGCATGCCATGGCTGGCTCACATATGGAAGTCAGAGGGCAACTTTTTGGAGTTTATGTTTTTATTTACCAAATATGAACTGGAGATCAATCTCTGGTTAATAGTCATGGTGGGAGCCATTGTGACCTGCTGAGCTATCATACCTGTCCTTGATCAATTTGATAAAATAAGTGAACAACAATAAATCTCCATTGTTGCAGGTTAAATATAATTGTATTTTTACAGTGGTTTATTTAACATCAGACATGGACTGATCTCTTTCAGGACATCATCCTCACTCTCATCCTGAAACCACCAGAAATCTCCCAGATGGTGCAGTAAGCATAAGAGGAACATATAGACTAGCAGCCAGAAGAATCCTCTGAACTGTGTTGCCATGTCATAGCTGTTCTTCAAGCTTCCCTCATAGCTGTTTCTGGGAATATATGCTCTGAGCCTTGCTTGGAAACCCATTAAGTCCTTCTTTCTTCATGATGATGAGATGGGGTAGTGGCATTGGCTTTTCAAATGAGGTTTCAGAAGCCCTGTTTATCAAATAGAGGAAGCATAATGACCTACTTTATATTGCATAATGCATCATCACATACAAACAAATATCACCTCATAGACCTCTCTGCACCCTGATACTTAATGTAGCACTCACCTATAAATTTATATCATCTTCCTTAAATACACATTTATTTACATAGCATATGTTATCAGGAACAGGTTCCCAATATTAATATACACTATGTCCCTTAGTACCTTAGTACTTGTCTTCATTTTTCATTATTTATTTTTCAACATGTTCTAAATGACATGCTGTTTTTCTTTTATAGATTTTGGTGACAACCTTTCCCCTTTTATTATATCTACTCCATCTTTCTCTTTCCATCTCTCTGCAAATGCTGGCCCCTTCCTGAACAAGGACATGCATGCATACATACATACATACATACATACATACATACATACATACATACTATGCTTATAGTTCCAGACAGATAAGAATTCTTCATTGTAGGAAGTCATGGCAGACACAATGGCAATAACAGGAAGCTGAGAGCTAACATCATTATCTGCAAACACACATTACAGAGTGATAACTGAAAATGGAGGCATATTATGAACTCCCAAAGCTTATCCCCACTGATGCGGTTCCTCCAGCAAGGCTGTACCTCCCCATGACCTTCCCAAACAACACACCAACTTGGAATTCAGCATTCAAGTTTGTGAACCAGTAGAGGACATTTCTCATTCAATATGTCTATTTGTATGACAATTTCCTTTTTCTCCTTTGGACACACTTTGGTATGTATTTGAGTGTATTGTTTTTATTGTTTCTGTGAAATTTATCCCTAAATGTCTAAATCTTTTTTGATTGAAAGGAGAAATTAATATTAAATCTCACACATTTGGAGCAGAGATTCTTTTGGCCATACCACCCTGAACATGCCCAATCCTATCTAGAGTAGAGCTTGTTTGATATTTCTTATTTAAATTACTGACAAAATACTTTCTTTTTTATTTTCATAATTGTAATCAGACAAATTTTAAATTAGAAACAAGCTTATTTTACATGTCAATCCCAGTTTCATCTCCCTCCCCTCCTACCCTTCCCCTCATCCCAACACTTTCTTCTCCCCAGAGAGGGTGAGGTCTTCCATGGGAGAATCTACAAAGTCTGTCATATCATTTGGAGCAGGGCCTAGATCCTCCGCCATGTGTCTAGGCTGAGACAGTATCCCTCTATGTGGAATGGGCTCCCAAAGTTCATTTCACTACCAGAGGCCCCATAGATTACCCAGATCTCCAAACTAACATCCCTCTCTCTCTCTCTCTCTCTCTCTCTCTCTCTCTCTCTCTCTCTCTCTCTCGCTCACTCTCTCTCTCTCTCCTTCATTTAATAGTGAAGGAGACACACACTACCATGACCATCATCATATGTTGACTTACATAGAGTTTCTATTGTAGTGATAAAACACTATAACCCAAAAGAAGCTGGGCAGGAAAGGATTTATTTCATTTTATACTTCCAGGTCTAAGGCTGGGGAAAGTCAGGCCAGGAGTCCACAAGTTTAGGAACCTAAATTCAGGAACTGATGCAGAACCCATGATGTGGTACCCCTTATCAGTTTCCTCCTTATGACTTGTTCAGCCAGGACCACCTACCCAGGTTTGGACCATTTCTTGTAGCATAAGCACATTTATATCAATCACAAAAAAAGTATGCTACAGGCTTGCCCACATGCCATCCTGATGGGAACATTTTCTCAATTAAGATTTCTTCTTCAAAAATGACTCTAGCATATGTCAAGTTAACATTAAAACTAATCATATGGCTGGGTGGTGGTGGCTCATGCCTTTAATCCCAGCACTCGGGAGGCAGAGGCAGAAGGAGTTCCAGACCAGATTGGTCTACAAGAACTAGTTCCAGGACAGGTTCCAAAGCCACACAGAGAAACCCTGCCTCGAAAAACAAAAAACAAACAAACAAAAACAAAATACCCCTTCATGATAAAGGTCTTGGAGAGATCAGGAATAACAGGAACAGCTAAATAGGATAAAAGCAATATACATCAAACCGACAGCCAACATCAAAATAAATGGAGAGAAACTAAACACCATTCCTCTAAAATCAGGAACAAAACAAGGCTGTCCACTCTCTCCCTCAACTGAAGAATGGATAGAGAAAATGTGGTACATTTACACAATGGAGTACTACTCAGTGGGAAAAAGCAATGGAATCTTGAAATTCACAGGCAAATAAATGGAACTAGAAGAAACTATCCTGAATGAGGTAACCCAGTAACAAAAAGATAAACATGGTTTGTACTTAATCATATATGAATTTTAGACATAGAGCAAAGGATTACAGCCTACAATCCATATCACCAAAGAAACAAGAAGGACTCCAAGAGAAAAATGCATGGACCCTGGAGAATGGGAAGGGGCAGAATCTCATGAGCTAATTGGGAGCATGAAGGTAAGGGAGAAGGAGCTAGAAGAATGAGAGGGGAAGGAGAAGAGGAAATGGAGGAGCAGAAAGGTTGAGTCAGAGGAAGAATAGAGTAGAGCAGTATGAGAGATACCATAACAGGGGAAGCCATTATAAGTCCAAGGAGAGATCTGGCACTAGGGAGATTTCCAGAGATCTACAATGATAACACCAACTCACAATCTAGGCAATGGTAGAGAGGCTACCCTAAATGCCCTTCCCCAATAATGAGACTGATGACTGCCTTACATGGCATTCTAGAGCCCTTATCCAGTGGCTGATGGAAGCAGAGGCAGATCCCCACAGCTATACACTGAACTGAACTCTAGAACCCAGTTGCAGAGAGAGAGAGGAATGAAGAACAAAGTGGATGAGACCAGGCTGGTGAAACCCATTGAAACAGCTGACCTGAACAAGGGGGAGCACATGAACCCCAGACTGATGTCTGGGAGACCATCACTGGAATGATCCAACCCCTGAACTTGGATGTCAATGAGGAGGCCTAGGCCACTCTATGGGACCCCTGGTAGTGGATCAGTATTTATCACTGGTGTAAGGAGGGACATTGAGAGCCCATCACACATGGAGGGATGCTCTCTCAGCCTGGACATATGGGGGAGGGCCCTGGGTAGGGCCCTGTCATAGATGATATGACAGACTTTGGGGAACCCCCATGGAGGGCCTTACCCTCCCTGGGGAGCATATGACCAATGACGTGGGGGGCTGGTGGGGGATTGTGGGAAGGGAAGAGAATAGGCATTGACATGTGAAGCAAGCTTTTTATAATTTGAACTAATAAAAACAATAAAAAACTAAAAAAAAAAACCTAATCATACCTTGTGGGTTCTGCATGTCTGAACACAGGCTCTCATATTTGCACAGCATGCACTTTACCCACAGAGCCATCTCTCCATCTCTGGCTTTCACCACTCTTATAGGAACCTATTTGTGTAGGGGGAGGTAAGGAATTGAGAGAAGTATGAGTGTGTGATGCTTTATGATTATTCTAAGCATTTTCCCCAATGTAGAGCTTTTGTTGCTTATCCAGTCATCTGGCAGGCATTCTTTTGTTCTGATCAGATGGAAATCTTAGGTAGGCAAGGGAATGTTCTTTCAGTGCTGGGCATTGATAGGTTTTTTGTTTACCTTGGTATTTATCAGCAATAAGTGATAGCAGCAGGCAGTATGTTGTACTAGGTATCAGCCTTTGGTGTTATAGTTGTTATGTGGGTTATTGCATCAGATGTAACAGCATTCTTTTTTATGGGGGGGTGGTTTATCTGTTTAACAGCTCTGGCTGTCCTGAAACTCAATCTGTAGACCAGACTAGCCTCAAACTGACAGAGATCCACCTGCCTCTGCCTACCAAGTGCTCAGAATAAAGGTGTGTGCCACCACTAACAGGCGGGATTCTTGTTTGTATAATAAATTGCTAGTTTTCAGTCATTAAATTTTGCTACTGTGTAACTTCTAAGATGTCCCAGCTAGTGGTATTTCTTAGCCCTTTGAAGCAGCCAATATCAAAGAGCTGGTGTAGCTGGTATTGGGATGCTTTGGCATTTAATTCATTTTAACCCATCTGGTGTTATAACTCTTGGTCTGTGGCATTTGAATCCTGGGGCACTACAGATATGAGTGTAATCTGGGACTCTTTGGGGAATCAGAACCAGCAGTTTGTCTTTGCCACCTTTAGCTCCAAGACCAGATTCTGCTCAGATTTTATTCATCTTTAGCTCTGTACCTTTCTACCTTCAGAGCCTACTCTATAATTCCCACTGTTGTGAAGATTTGTCTGTATATCTTGTAATTATCACTGCTTTAAAAACTCCTAACAAAATCAGACTCCCCACAATAAAAAAAACACCCTGCTGTGGATCTTAATTCTAATTTCATGGTGGCTACATTAACTATGTTTGACCTTCTCCCTCACTTTACACACACACTCTAAGTGACATGTTAAAATAATTCTTTCCTGCTGTGCAACACCCCCATACCCCATCCTCCTCCCACATCTTCCATGTCCCATGGTCCTAATCCCTCCCACATGCATACCACAGAATCTTAAAACAGGTCTTTGCCCTATCTAGTGGGCTCAAACTCTCCCTTTCTCTCAAGAGCCCACCATTCTTTTGTATTTGAAGTTAAATAAATATGATTCATCAAGGAACAATCTGCCTTAGTGTTCTATATTAACATTAAGATCTTATATCATTTTCTTATAGTCTTTTACACTTTGTCATTCTCAGGTCTACAAATTTTCTTGGCTTCTGTCTCCTGCCTCTTTTCTTCTTTCTGCTCCTCATGTTCTGCTAAAATACTGCTTCTTCAGCTGTCTAATACCTGGATGCCTTGCTGCTCTCACAGACCAGGTCGAAGACTTTTCAACCACCACAGCCATTGCAAAGAAGCTGTTCATTCTTCATATTACCAGTTTAGCCTATGCTACTAAAGGTATCTAAGAGCAGACCATTCAAGGGAAGACTTTGATAGGATTTGATGTTGCAACACCTGTGGTATGGGGGTACATGTTTGTCAGAACCAGCCGACATGCCTCGTTTCTACCTGAGAGGAGGAGTGTGGATTGAGAAAGGGCAAGCAAAGAAACAAAGAAGACTGAAACACAAGATAGAGTCAGAAGGACAATCTAGTCAATATTGAAGGCCCAAGATTATTCTTCAACATTTTTAAGTACCCCAGCCAAGATGAGAACATGGCAGAAGACTTCTATTATCACTTATAAGGAACAAACAGAATTACTTCCCTTAATCCTTGAAGCATTTATTAACCACACCTGTTAACTGGCCTTCAGGGTCAAGAGTAAACACACCTGATCCCAAGTCTGTTGTTAATTAGATAAGACATCCACTACCAAGGCTGAAACATCCTGCAGTAGCCAAGCATTAGACCTTTAGGTCTTCTGACATATTAAGGATGGTTTTGAACTCTCTGACCAGAGACAAGATGAAGCAGACCCATCTTTATGGACCCCAACACAGTGGGGGAGCACAGGCAAGTGACTCCCAGAATAGGCATCAGAAGGAGTTTTAATAGTACAACATTAAAGGACTAATAATTAAAATAAAGAGTGATTTTAGGGTCAGGTGTTGGTGGCGCACTCCTTTAATCCTAGCACTCAGGAGGCAGAAGCAGACAGATCTCTGTGAGTTCCAGGCCAGCCTGGTCTACAGAGCAAGTTCCAGGACATGCTCCAAAGCTACAGAGAAACACTGTCTCGAAAAACAAAACACAACAACAACAAAAAAAAAACCCACATAGATACATAAATAAATAAAAAGTGATTATAAAAGATTTTAACTGTGCTTGAGACTTGCCCATTGACCCAATAGAATCCCCTTCATCAGTCAGATACCCATCACATTAATATTTCTCTTCCTTCTCCTCTTCTTCCTACTCCTTTTCTTCTTCCTTTACTTTTCTCCTTCTTCCCCTCCCACTCCACTTATCCATTCAAAACCCACTCTGTCCTTTTTCACCATTTTCAGTTATTTAACCTTTCAAAACGGTATACAGCTATGCAGCTTAAAATGTTGTTGAATTTACAGTCTTACTTCACTTTCCATAGTTGTGCCAGGCCATAACCTACTGAGCTCATCTCATCTTCCCACTTATAACAACATAGAAATGGAAGTAGTACAGGAGCAAGGATAATGGAAATAAGAATTTTACCTCTCAGTTCTCAAATTTGGGTTGATGTTTAGTATGTGTGTATGTGTGTGTGTGCTTTATGTGTTTTTCTTCATGTGTTTGTGTTTTTGATACTCTTTAGGTATTGAGGAGTATGTTTGGATGTTTGTTTGTCTATGTGTGTTTGTGTGTGTATATATGTGTGGACTAAAACATATTTTGCTTCAATTAGTTTCAAATTTCAAATCATAGGCCCCTAGTTCTAATTTTCTAAGTCAGATTAAACAAGAACAGCTTTAAAATGGTGATGATGTGTTGTAGCATTGCTTTGTTCATTTGTTATTCTCAATTTCTTTTATTAAAACCCTTTGGCTAACTACTTCATGGGATACATGATGGAGAGAAATAAACATTTTTACTAATCGCAGTTCTAAGAGAATTCCTTCCTATTCTACTCTTTTAAATACTATTAATCTTGCCTTTTAATGTCTTGTTGTGATTAACCAAAGCAGATACAAAATTAAATTAGGGCTATACTAAATATTTACAAATGAATTGAGTTAGAATTTGTTGTCATGAAACTGAGTACTGAGCTAGCCCATGTCCTCTCTCCCATATATGTGTAAGCACAAGACTTGTGCCTATAAGATGTATCCAGGATATTTAATACCCAAGAAAGTTACATATTTAATACCCAAGTTACATATTTAATACCCAAGAAAGTTTCTTTTGAAATGGCATTTCTACTTTCTAATGCTTGAGAGTATGTGAAATAAATCAGGTGAGAGCAGATGTTATCAACAGCCGCAATGTAGAAGTTGGTAGTTTCACCCAGCAAGGCCTTTGAGGAGCTTGGTGTCTGTTCCCAAAGGCTGTATTTTTGCTCTAACTGTTCACAAGGGAATATAATTCACACAGGCAATCTATGCAATCATGAGCAGCCCTGTCTATGGCAGAAAGCCAAAATTACATTTTCTAGAGTTAAGTAGAAGCATTCTTTTCTTGCATCAAATTTTAATGAAGCAATTCAGAGAAACAGTATCTTATTTCAAAAATTGTTTTTTTACTAAAAATATAATAAATCCAAGCCTCCAGGCACAGTTGTGTCTTCTTCAGCTTTTCCCTGATAGTTGGAGTGAACCGATGGAGTTCTCACTCTGGCATGGGCCAGCAGTCCAAAGTCAGTTTCAAGTCACTAGGCAAGGAGAAACATGCTTTGGGTGTATTTTCTTTTAATCAGTATGATTACAAAAATATTTCAAATGTGATCAGAACTTTCCTTTGAGATCTTCAATATCTGGTTCCATAATTACTTGAGAATATTATTTCTTTAAAAAATTTTTGTACCCAGTTTTATTAAAACATATGAAATTGAGGTGACATATTCATATTATGTTACATTCTCTTCTAATCATCTGAGTGCATACTTCTGTTTCTGTGAAGTTACCAACAATGCATATGTACTATGGCATATATTTATTTCTTTGACTTAACATTATTTTCTGAAATGTTTTCCACCATTTTAAGTATTAATTGATCCATAAAATAATTGTCCAGGTCATTGTGAATTTAGTTAAATCTTCATAACATAGATTCCTAATATAGCTCACAACTGCAAAGGGTGTTATATCACTGCATAGATGAGGGATGTGAAGTCCACAGAGCAGCCCCAATAAGACAAGACACATGGTTAGCATCATCTCACTACCTTTCTGATACTTCTTTTTGTGAGTACCATTTTTATTCCATTGTAAAGTTGTTTAAGTTGAAATATCATAAATTGGTACCACCTGTATTCTGAATTTCAGAATATATATTATATATCACACACATATATAATATTTCATATAATGGTTTTATGTGCTAATGTCATACTAAAATGAATTTAATTCTTTTTATTGAGCTATAGTATTTTCCCTCCTTCCCTTTCCTCTTCCCCTTCAATACTTCCTCTACTCCCAATTTACTCAGGAGATCTTTTCTTTTTTCCCCTTCCTAGGTGGATCCATTTATGTCTCTCTTAGGATACTCTTTGTTACATAGGTTTTCCAGGGTTGTGACCTGTAGGCTGCTTGTCCTGTGCTTTATGTGGTAATATTCACTTATGAATGAGTACGTTTTATATTTGTCTTTCTGAGTCTGGGTTGCCTCAATCAGTTGGCCTTTTCTAGTTCCTTCCACTTGACTGCAAATTTTAAAATGCCATTTTTTAACCACTAAGTAGAACTCCATTGTGTAAATGTTCTAGATATTCCTTATCCATTCTTCAGTTGAGTGGCATTTAGATTGATTCCAGATTCTGGCTATTACAAATAATGCTGCTATGAACATAGTTGAGCAAACATCCTTGTGATGTGAGTGTGCATCCTTTGGGTATATACACAAAGGTAGCATTGTTGGGTCTTGTGGTAGATTGATGCCCAATATTCTGAGAAACTGCCTGTAGGGGAAGCTGTAGCCACACCTTCTTAGGGGCTGGCTACAGGAGTACCTGAGGGCTTGTGAGGGCATGGTCAGAGTGAGTAGGGGGACTGCGTTTCGGTTTCGGTTTCTCTTTGTTTCTTGCTGTACAGAATACCACCAGCTGGCTGGTTCGCTCTGTAAGTAAGGCTTTTCCCTATAAAATACCCTTATATTTCTACCTGACTCCGTATTGGTAATTTCCTACTATAACTGCCATACTGATAACCAAATTTGCATTCTCACCAGCAATCTAGGAGTGTTCCCTTTACTTCACATCCTCTCCAGCATAAGCTGTCATCAGAGTTTTCTATCTTTGCCATTCTGACACGTGTAAGATGGTACTTTAGAATTATTTTCATTCATATTTTTCTGTTGACTAAGAATGTTGAATATTTCCTTAAGTGTCTTTCAGCCACTTAAGATTCCTTTGTTGAGAACTCTATGTTTAGATCTGTCCCATTTTTTTTTTGGATTATTTGTTTTTATGATGTTAAGTTTCTTGGTTCTTTGTATATTTTAGAGATCAGCCCCTCTGTTAGATGTGGGTTTGGTAAAGATTTTTTCCCATTCTGTAGGCTGAATTTTGTCTTGTTGACCATGTTCTTTGCTTTACAGAAGCTTCTTTGTTTCAGGAGGTCCCAATTATTGATTGTTGATTTCAGTGTCTGTACTACTGGTATTATACTTAAGAAACAATCTCCTGTGCCAGTGTATTCAAGGATACTTCTCATTTTCTCTTCTGTGAGAATCAGTGTGGTTGGATTTATGTTGAGGTCTTTGATTCATTTGGACTTGAGTTTTGTGCATGGCAATAGATACGGATATATTTCACTTTTCTACATGTCAACCTTCAATAATGCCAGAATGATTTCCTGAAGATACTTTCTTTTTTTATTGTATACTTTTTGTCAAAATTCAGGTGTTCACATGTGTGTGGATTGATACCAAGGTCTTCTATTTGATTCCATTGGTCCACCTGTCTTTAGGCTAATATCAAACTGTTTTCAGTAGAGTTTGAAGTCAAGAATGGTGATGCTTCTAGAAGTTTATTGCTCAGGACTGTTTTGGCTATCCTGGGTTTTTGTTTTTCCTAATGAAGTTTATTTTATTCCTTTTGAGATCTGTGAAAATTGTGCTGTGATTTAGATAGGTATTGCTTTGGATTTGTAAATTGTTTTTGGTAAGGTTGACGTTTTTTTTAATATATTAATCTTACCTTTCCAAGAGAATGGGATATCTTTCCATTTTCTGGTGTCTTCTTCAATTTCTTTATTCAAAGACTTAAAGTTCTTACCATAAAGGGTCATTCACTTGTTTGATTAGAGTTACCACAAGGTATTTTGCTTTCTGTGGCTATTGTAAACGGTTTTGTTTCTTTGATTGTTTCTCAGCCTGTTAATCATCTGTATATAGGAAGGCTACTGATGTTTTTGAGTTAACCTTGAATCCTGCTACATTACTGAAGGTGTTTATCAATTGTAGTAGTTCCCTGGTAGAATTTTTGGGGTCAGTTATGTAAAATATAATATCATTAGAAAATAGCAAAAATTTGACTTCTTTTTCAATATGTAGCAACTTGAATTCCTTTTACTGTCTTATTTCTCTAGCTAGAATTTTGAGTAGTATATCAAATAGATATGGAGATAGTGGACAGCCATTTATTATTCCTGATTTGAGTAGAATCACTGTGAGTTTCTCTACATTTAGTTTGATGATGGCTGTTGGCTTGCTGTATATTGTCTTTATTATGTTTAGGCATGTTCCTTGCTTCCCTATTCTCTCTAAGACCTTTATCATGAAGGGAGGTTGAATTTTTTCAAAGGCTTTTTTAGCATCTAATGAGATGATAATGTTTTTTTTTTCTTTCAGTTTGTTTATATGGTGGATTACATTGACAAATTTTCATATGTTCTTCAATTTGGTTTGCCAGTATTTTACTGAATAATTTAGCATCAATTTTCATGAGGGATATTGATCTGTAATTCTCTATCTTAATTGTGTCTTTGTGTGGTTTGCATGTCAGGGTATAGCCTTGTAAAAAATATTTTGACCATGTTCTTCCTGTTTTGAATGTGTGAAACAATTTGAGGAGTATTGGTGTTAGCTCTTCTTTGAAGTTCTGGTAGAATTCTGTGGTAAAACCATCTGGCCCTTGGCTCTTTCAGTTGGGAGACTTTGTTGACTGTTTCTTTTTCCATAAAGGCAAAAGGTCTATTAAATTTGTTTATCTGGCACTTATCCAGAAAATTGTTCATTTCTTTCCATTTTCCAATTTTGTGGAGTATAAATTTTTAAGTATGACCTGATGATTCTCTGGATTTCCTCAGTGTCTGTTGTTATTTCCCCCCTTTCACTTCTGATTTTGTTAATTTGGATATTCCCTCTCTGCCTTTTGGTTAGTTTAGGTAAAGCTTTGTCTATCTTGTTGAATTTCTGGAAGAACCAACTTTTTGTCTCACTGATGATTTTTATTGTTTTCATTGTTTCCATTTTATTGATTTCAACCCTCAATTTGATTATTTCCTGCTGTTACTCCTACTGCTCATAATTTTTGTTCTTTAGTTTTCAGTTCTGTTAATTTGGTAGTGTTGGATTTCTCTAACTTTTTCATGTAGGCATTTATCACTGCTTTAATTGTGTTCCATAAGTTTGGTACCTTATGCTGTCATTTTCATTAAAATTTAGGGAGTCTTTCATTTCTTCCTTTGCCCAGTGGTGATTCAGTTGAGCATTGTTTAGTTTCCATGAGTTTATAAACTTTCTGCAATCAGTGCTATTGTTTAATTCTAACTTCAAGCCATGCTGATGTGATACAGGGAGGTTTTTTGTGTTTCTGTTGACATTTGCCTTGTTACTAAGTATATGGTCAAATTTGGAGAATGTTTCATGGAGTGATGAGAAGAAGGTATACTCTTCTGTTTTTAATTAGAATGTTATACGGATATCTTTTTGGCCCATTTGAGTAATAATGTCTTTTAGTTCACTTATTTCTCTGTTAAGGTTTTGTCTAGGAGACCTGTCTTGTTGAGAGTGGAGGGCTGAAGTCTCTCACTACTAGTGTGTGGGGCTTGATGTGTGATTTAAATTTTGGTAATGTTTCTTTTACAAATGATAGTGCCCTTGTTTTGGGGGCATAGATGTTCATAATTGAGACTCCTTTTTGATGGATTTTTCCTGTGATGAATATAAAATGACCAATTTCATCTCTTTTCACTAAATTTAATTTGAAGCTACTTTGTTTTATGTTAGGATAGCTACACCAGGTTGTTTCTTCAGTCCATTTGATTGGAAGATATTTCCCAACCCTTTACTCTGAGGTAATGTCTGTCTTTATAGAGGAGAATTTCTTGTATGCAGCAGAAGAATGGATATTATTTTTATGTCTAATCTGTTAGTCTGTGTCTTTCTATAGGTGAACTGAGTCCATTGATATTAAGGGATAATAATGATAAGTGAATGTTAGTTCTTCTTATTTTGGGGTTTTGTTTTTGTTGTTTGTGGTGGTATTGGGTTTGTGTTTCTCCTAAGGATTTTCTGGTATGGGGTTATCTATTGCTTGTGTTTGTGTAGATGTAGTTAACTTTCTTGGGTTGAAGGTTTCCTTCCTGTACTTTCTGTAGGGCTAGATTTGTGGATAGGTATTGTTTTTGATTTGTTGATCTTTTTATTGCAAATATTTTTATTAATTCTTTAATTACTACTCATATTTACATATCTGTCCCCCATTCCCTTGCCCTCCCATCCTCCCATGTTCCCCACCAACACCCCCAACCCACCCAACTCCTACCCAGGGAGAGTGAGGCCACCCACGGAGTCCTTCAGAGTCCATCATATCATTTGGTGGAGGACCTAGGCTCTGCTTGCTGTATCTGGACTGAAATAATATCCCTCCATATGGAATGGGCTCCCAAAGTCCATTTGTGTTCTAGGGATAAAGACTGGCTCCACTGTTAGAGGTTCCATAGACTGTCTTGGCCTCCTAGATGACACCCACATTCAGAGGGCTTGGTTTGGTCCAATGCTGTTTCACAAGCTTTATGATTAGTGTCTCCATGCTCTCAATAGGTCAGGTCCCCTGTTTCTGTGGGTATCTCCAGCCCTGTCTTGGCTCCTTTGCTCACCCCTCCTCCCTCTCCACAACTGGATTCCAGTAGTATGGTTCAGTGCTTAGCTGTGGGTGCCTGTTTCTGCTTTGAACAACTACAGGATGAGGGTGCCAGGAATGGTAACCAAGGTAGGAATCAATATCATTATAGGGGAAGTGCATCAATGCCATCATCTCCACCACTGCCTGGATTCATAGTTGGCATCATCCCTGTGAATCCCCTAACATTTTTCCTGTGCCAGACCTCTCCCTAAACCTGTACTGTCTCCCTCTACCAAGGCATCTCCTTTCTTGTCCTCCTCTATTCCTTCCCTGTCTCAGTCCTCTTGTTCTCTTCCCCCCACCCCAGGCTCCCACTTTGGTCAGGGGTTCTTACTGTTTAAATCTGTTTGGTTTTCATGAAACATTTTGTTTTCTCCATCTATGGCAATTGAAAGTTTTGCTGGTTATAGTAGTATGGGCTGGCATCTATGGTTTCTTGGTGTCTGTATAATGCTTGACCAAAACCCTCTGGGTTTCATTGTTTCCACTGAGAAGTTGGGTGTAATTCTACAGGTCTGCCTTCACATGTTACTTGGCCTTTTTTCTTTGCAGCCCTTAATATTCTTTCTTTAATTTTTATCTTTAGTGTTTTAATTATTATATGATGAGGGGACTTTTTATTGGCCAATCTCTTTGGTGTTCTGTTAGCTTCTTGTACTTTCATGGGTATGTCTTCATTTAGGTTGGGAAAGTTTCCTTCTATGATTTTGTTGACTATATTCTCTGACCCTTTGAACTGGACTTCTTTTCTTTCTTCTATCCCTATTATTCTTAGGTTGGGTCTTTTCATAGTATCCCAGGTTTTCTGGATATTTTGTATTAAGAATTTGTTTGATATAACATTTTTTGACCAATGAATCTATTGTCCTCCATTGTTTCTTCAGTCCCTAAGATCCATTGTGTTCTGTTGTTTATGCTTACATCTGTAATTCCTGATTATTTATTTAGATCTTCCATTTCCTGCATTCCCTTGATTTTTGTTTTCTTTATTGCCTCTATTTCAGTTTTCAAGTTTTGAACCATTTCCTTCACCTGCTTGATTGTTTTTTATTGGCTTTCTTTAAGGGCTTTGTTGATCTCTTCTATTTTTTTTTTGTCATTTCCTATATTTCTTTAAGGAAAATTTTCATTTTCTCAAGGGTCTCAATTATCTTCATTAAGTTATTTTTAATGTCATTTGATTCTGCTTTGGGATGTTCAGTTCTTATTGCTGTAGAACCTCTAGTTTCTGGTGTTGTTGTATTGTTCTTTGTGTTTTGAGTGTATTCATACCTACTTGTATAACCATCTCTTACTTCAATTGGTACATGTGAAGCCTGTGCATCAGGGGTTCTCTCATTCTCCAACTTGTTAGTTGGTGTGTGTGACTCTGTTGAATACTCCTTCAGGTGCAGGCAGGCCTGAGATTCCTGTGATTGATCCTCCAGGTGTACATGGGTCCAAGGCTCAGCTTATTGCTCCTCTTTGTGCAGGCACAGTTGGGACCAATATTTCAGCGGTCACTCCTCCAGATGCAGGCAGTGCTGAAGCTCCAGTGATCATTCCTCTAGATACAATCCAGGCTGAGACTGAAGCTCTAGTGGTCGATTATCTTCTGGTGGCTTCTGTTGTTGATGATTCTGGGTCTCTCACTTGACACACTCTCTCCTGATTTCATGTCCTCTTCTTGGCCTCTCATTCGGTCTCTGATGCTCTTTCTTTACCTGCTTCGGGGCCTCTTGCTTGGCAATTGATTCACCCCCTCCCCTTCTGGCTTCTGGGCCACTTGCTCAGCTCAGCGGCTGATGTTCCCACTTTCTCCCTATGTCCGGGCCTCTAACTTGACAATTGATGCTCTGATTTTTGCTTCTTATAGAAAACGTTTATTTAAATTTATTAATTATGTTTTTCATTTATTTTGCATCCTAACCAGTTTTCCCTCCTCCCATCTCCACTCTGTTGCTCACACCCAAGCCACCTCTCCTCAATCTCTGTTCAGAAAGGGGCAGGCTTCTCACGGGTGCCACCAAACATGGCATAACACATTGAGCTAGGTTTAATTTTGGTGGTGGTAGTAATGGAGGTAAAGATGCAGTAGTAATGGTGTTGGTATGTGTGTTTGGGTGTAGCATATGTACACATGGTTGACTATGAAGGACAAATGAATATTTGGTGTCTTGCTCTGTGAGTCCACTTTATTCTCTTGAGAAAATGTCTGGAACTAGGCTGGCAGCCTTCAAGTCCCAGATAACCTCCTGTGTCTTACTCCCTAAATGCTGGAGTTATGGGTGTGCATTGCTTTATTTGGCCTTTTATACAGGCCCTTAGGATCTGAGTTCAGATCCTCAAATTTGTGTGGCAAGCATTCTTACCCATTGTACCATCTCACCTTGTCATATTCCCTATGAAAAGGGTAACAAAAAACCTCACAGAGTACCTAAAAGTAAATAAAATAAAATAAACCAACAAGTTACTTCTTCTGAAGTACTTTTCTTACAATTGATGCACTCCATTTCACATATATCTCTTTGCAGATTCATTATTCTTATTTCTTGATTAAAATTACTTTTTGTGAGTACTTTAAACTTTATATTCTAATTTTCCTTTCTACATCTGTATATATTGGCTAGTCTATGAATTTCTTTGTTACTTGCTTTTAATTATATTTAATTGAATAATGCTGCCCTTTACTCTACTAGCATCTTAATTCTTAGCCCCAGTAATTCTGAATATGCTCTTTCCAATGGGAGGATAAATCATGCATGAAATAACCATATGACATTATAGTCAGTGTCTTCTTAGGACTCCTATCAAATCCAGCATAGATTTTTTTTTGTTCTCTACACTTTTGAACCTATTCATGTCTGATCTCTCAATTAAATAGCATCTGAGTAAATTTTGGAACACTAAAATTTATTTGTATATTTCTTTGTAGTGTAGAAGTATAGATGATTTATTTAGCATTTTTTTAATTTCTTTTGTTTGCAGTATATGTGAAGAGACAAAATTGCAATACATGTATTTCAAATTTACCATCTGTGTATAGAAATAACAAATGTATTTCTTTTTAAAAAATCAATTTTATTTCAGTTTCCAATTACATCAATTAATTCATTTATTTAGCAGTTTCATGAACAATTCATGGGATTCAGTCTCTCTACCACATGAGCCAAGGTAATTGCAATCAGAAATTCATACTTGGTGACAAGTATCTTTATCTGGTAAACCATCCTGTAAGTCTCACAAATATTTTTCCTTAAGTTTAATATTCCTACCATATATAGAAAACAATTCAGAATTTGTGGTGCTATCCTCATATACAAGTAGTTTTTAGTTCTGCTTTTTATCAACAAGAATCTTCAAATTTCACTGTTTTTCAAAAGTGTCATGAAGCAATGACACGATCCCACTGGACTGTATTCCTGTCTTCCAACTTCTGCCCATTTGTGGAATGCGATTCTATAATACAGATGTCCAAGCCTAATACTAGCTGGTTGGGAAGTTAAACCCATCCTAACAAGGGTAGACTATTTGGAATTTGTCACAAAAATCTGTAATTTTTCATTATCTTGAATGAGCCCTCATCTTCTATATGTAAATTTTACTCATTTTCTAAGGGAAGAAGTTTGACCTCATCCAATTTAAGAGCCACACTTTTGTTTCTGGCATGTCCCAGTGACTTGTTTCTAGTGAGGATCATTGAATGCTGAACATGGGTTCATATAATGATATCACCCTCAGGTTGGTATGGTAAACTTCAACCTCATGTTGATGAGACTCATTCTTCCAGTTTGTGGCTAAATAATTTTGGATCCAGTACTGTACCTGGCTTTGGTGACGGCTGACTCTCCTGGACTCTAACACACCCATCTGATTCATTGCTTATTTTGAGGAGAAAAGGCCTTTGTCATAGTGAAAGAGACTTTACTTTCTCCATTTCTTATCTTCAAATTCCTCTTTGTGCTCTAAATAGTATCAGCTTTTACAGATTCACAGTAGTGTCTCCATTCTAGTAAGTCAAAGGTGATAAGTTGTCTTGATGAAACTGTCTGTTCTTTGATAAGCTTCATAGGGAGCAGGAGTAGTCCACCTCTCCCCTGTCATGTGTTGTGATTGCACTGGCTCCACTCTGAAATCTTACATATTATAGATGCTCATCAGAATGAGTGACTTGTTGAAAGGAAGTATCCCTTTGCTGAAAATGTACTATTGCACCCATTCCTCTCTTTATCATTAATAACCTATGCTTTTACTGGTGTATATTCATTGTAAATTTTTATCGGTCTATGAAAATGTTTTCCTAAAATATAATTTTAACCTCATTCAACCTCAGTCTTCTCTTACTCCTTATTCCTGCTAGTACCCTTTCTTGCCAAATTTACTTTCTTTCTTTCATATACATGTACATGAAAGCAAAAGAAATATATGTGCATGTGTATTTGTGTGAGTGTGTGTGTTTATATATATATGTCTGTATAAAATCTACGGCATACATGTGTGGGAATTCATTAAATATTTGTCCTGTGAGTTTGACATATTTCACTCAATCTAATATCCAGTTGAACTTTCTTGCAAATGATATAATTCTATTCCCCTTATGGAGGAATAAATGATCATTGTGAACATGCACCAAAAATTATTTCCCTGCGTATTACATCTGTCAATGGACACTTAGAAGGACACTTATATGGACATTGTAAATGGACGCTTATTCTGTAAACTGAGTGACTCAGTTGTAACCAACTGTAGTCATATCTCTGATTCTTCTGTTAGTCTTATTTAAACTTTAAAAGATATATTTACTTATTTTGTTTTCAAGTGTGAATATGTGCATTAAAATAGGTCCTATGGCATCAGTAGTAAACTGAGAGGACAAATTATGTGAGCTGGTTCTCACCACTTCATGATGAGAATCCTGGGAAATGAACATGAGCCACGAAGCTTGGCAGCAGGTACAAACTAAGAAATCCCACTGTCCTCAAGTTTATAAATTCATGGTGTGTGTGTGTGTGTGTGTGTGTGTGTGTGTGTGTGATGTGTGCATATGAGGTGTGTTTAGATGTGAGGTATGTGTGTTTCTGAGTGTGAGTTTTGTATGTGGGCGAATGAATTTAGTCTTATGCATACCACAATGTGTTTGCAGAGGTCAGAGTATAATTTACTAGAGTTGATTCTCTTTTTTTTCTGTTGTTCTGAGTGTAGGATAAAAGGACCAACAAAAGAAACCCACCCAGGCCCTCAAACTTGAGCCAGTGAAACAAACAAAACTGGGCCCTGAATCCAGAGCTGGGGAAAATTACCCATCATGGCTCTGAATCCAGAGCCAAACTAAGAAACCAACCCTGGCCCTGAAAGCAGAACCAATGAAAAAATTACACCTTGGCCCTGAATATGGGGCTAAAAGGCTAAAATGTGCCAGTGAAAGAAGCACAACATGACCCTTACTCCAGAGCCAAATCTGCCCCTGACCAACTGAACACAAAATCCAATACCTGAACAGGAGAACAAATCAATCCCTCTACAGGAAAAAAACCAGTCCATGAACACAAAATCTAGTACATCATAAAGGTGAAATATAAGAAGACACAACAATCTGCTTATGTCACATCCTAACTATCTATTTTGACTAAACCCTAAAGTCATCTGAAAGAGGTGTCCAAACCTGAACACCTCCTTCCAATCCAAACCATAAACAATAGGAAGCTATCCCTAACTAGGTATATACACTATCCTAAGTGACAACAATGGGGGAAGGGGGGCATACCTATCTTCAAGTTACTTCCTGCTGAAATGGGATGACAACATCCTGGTGGGGTCCTGTAGGAAGAAAATGTTAGTATAGTGAAAGTCTTGAAAGGATTGTATCCAGTCCATGTTAGATGGGATTGGCTTGATTGAAGATCTCACTTGAAATCCTCAACTTGACTGAAGTCAGTACCCGAAGCTCTGGCCAGAGTGTCAGTTGAAATGGAGCAAGTTGGATTGAGTGCAGTAGAGGAGGTGTGGCCCACTTTCTTTCCAGGACATACAGGGATTGCTGTCAGGCAGGTCTTCACTGGTTGTGTGGGATTCAAACATAAACAGTTAGCAGAGAAATGTCTGCTTGTGTATGTACGCATAGTGTAAAAGGCAACCGTGGGAGCATAACAATTATGAGAGGGTATACACCTTGAAAGAAAAAGCCAAGAAAAGACAAAGACAGTCTACAAATTCTTCTCTTATTCTGTATTACATCAATTGGCTTCTTGACACAATACAGAAACTCTAAATTTTAGTTAAACAATGTGCTTGGATTTTAGAGGAGGAAAGACAACTCCACTCTAAATCCAGCATTGGTTTAATTGAATAGGGGCTAGGAAATAAAGAGAAATAGAGTTCTCTGAGAGACAGCTGTGATGTTTACTATATGGCAGGTTCCATTTGTTTGATGGTTTTAGCTATCTTTGCTTCTTAAGTATCTACCCATGCAGCGTTCTTGGAATTCTGGAGATGAGTTTTCCTGTGAAGATAAAAGCAAAACACTTCCCTTTCCTTTGGGAGGTTTCTATTTAGTTTATAAGATATACCTTAGTAGAATACTTGTCATTTTTACTCGTCGAGAGTTTTTTCCTTTTCAACTCGAATCTTGATCAGCTTTGATGGTATCCAAAGTTTTTCTTCTCCTGTGGAAACCAATGCCTTACCCGGTCATAACACATGTCCTCATTTCCATACAGAGGATAGTACATCTTTGAAGTATACCGGATGATTCAGTTTAGCAATTTTCTCCAAAGTCCAGTGACTTTCTGCAGCTGTCTGTCCTTTCTCATTGGCATTAAGAAATTTTAGTGTTAATAAAGCATTATGCAACCTATGCTTGGGGGATTTTGCTTTCCAAGCCTGTCTGTGGAGCATCTCCTTAAGTGTTCTATTTGATCTCTCAACCACTGCTTGTTCCATAGGATCGTGCGGTATACTGGTAACATGCTTTATGTTATAATATTTGAAAAACTGTGCTAATTTTGTGGAGACATATGCTGGAGCATTGTCAGTTTTTATTTGTGCAGTTATATCCATAACTGCTATTTCCTCTAGCAGGTGATAGCTTTTTCAGAGTTAAGACCAGTAGCCAACGGGAACCCTGAGTATGTGTCTATAGTATGATGCACATATTTCAAATTTACTAATTCTGCAAAGTGAAAGACATCCATTTGGCAAACCTCATTTCTCCAAATGCCCTCAGGATTACAACCTGCTGGCAATGGAGTTTGATTATAAGAAGAACAAGTAGAACAGTTTCTCACTATCTCCTTGGTTTGTTGCCAAGTAATGGATAAGTCCTTTTTCAAACTTTTGCTATTTACATGATGTTTCTGATGAAATTCTGAGGCTTGTAGCATGCTACCAATTAATAAATGATCAATCTTGTCATTGCCTTGAGCTAGTGGGATACCTTATGGTATCTGACATGTGTAATGTATATAGGATTACTTCTGTTTCTGATTGTTTCCTGTAATTATATAAACAATGAAGTTAATTCTGTGTTTTCAGGAACGAATTCTGCAGTCTCAATGTATAACAGGACTCTCTCTGCATATTGAGAATCACTAACTATATTAAGAGGTTCCGTAAAATCCATAAATACCATGAGAATTGCATATAATTCTGCCTTTTGTACAGATGTATACGACTTTGAACTACTTTACTTACCTCACCTGCTTTGTAACCAGCCTTACCTGATTTGTTGGCATCAGTGAAGATGGTAAGAACTCCAGAAATGGGAGTTTGTCTTACAATATGTGGAAGAATCCAGACTGTCTTTTTTATTAATTTAATTCTGTCATTTTGGTGATAATTTTTGCTAATTATTCCCAAAAATTCAGTAAGAACTATTTGCCAATATTCATTATCCTTCCATAAGGAGGAAATTTCCCCATTAGTTAAAGGTACTATAATTTCTGCTGGATATTTTCCAGTCAGTTGACAGAGTCTTAATTTGCCCTTTAGAATCAAATCAGAAGGCCTTTGCCCATTGGTTTAATTCCCTTATTTATGGCTCTCAGGTCTGTCGGCATTCTCCACTTACCTGACTTCTTTTTGATAACAAATTCCAAGGAGAATTCCAAGGGCTGGTAGATTCCTCTATGTGTCCAGCCTCTAGATGTTCATGTACTAACTTTTCTAAAGCCTCTAGCTGTTCATGTACTAAGTTTTCTAAAGCCTCTAGCTTCTCAGAAGTCATAGGCCATTGTCAGTCCCAAACCGTTTCATCTGTAAGCCACTTCAATGGCAGGGCCTTTGGCTCCTCTGAAGGTCTTTCATTTGTACCTAGTTTCTGTACAGCCTGCATGGTTGGTAACCATTTTCCATAGCTTCTTACCAAATATTTTCTACTGTGTAAAGATTGTACATAATTTGTATCTGACAATGAAAGAATATTAATCTGAGTATTCCATTGCTGTATGAGATCATGACCCCAGAGATTTATAGGTACATCTGCCATGTATGTTTTCCGTCTCCCTTTCTGTCTTTCCAGTCCAATGAAGACCACTGAGTTAACACTCTGTCGAACTCTAAATAGAGTTCCAATTCCTAAAAATTCTAATTCACCTCTCTAAGAGGCAATTTCTGAGGTCAAGACTTTTGGGTAATAATAGTCACACACACACCCAGTGTCTACTAAGCCAGAAATAACTTTATTATTAACTTTCACTTTCAACTGAGGCCTTCTATCATTAATAGAAGTTTGCCAAAATATGTGTTTCTCAGTTTGTCCATTCACATTTGATTCTTCATCACTATTCAAACTACCATCTTGAGCAGATCATTTTTCACAATAGGCAAAGAACTATTTGTCCTGTGAGAGATTGTCTTCCACTGCTACTGGGAATGGCAAGACCTTTCTCGATGTGGGGGCCTTCTTGATCCCCCCCTTAGGTTTATCCAGCCTTAACAGGTCTTAACGATGTCCCTTGTCGATCTATATTCACTGGTCGAGTGTCTGCCCTTACCACATCTTCTACACAATCTAGAAGGCAGTGGTTTTCCATTTGAGGCATGGTTAGAATTCATTTGTCTACAATTTCTCTTAATATGTCCCATTCTACCACAGCTGAAACATCTAGGTTCCTGGCGCCTTCGTGGTCTCCTGGGGAAGGGTCTTCCTACCCAAGGTTCTGGTTCATAGTAGTGGTAACCTCTAGCCTCTTGGTACTTATGTTGACCTCTGTAAGGTGCTTCTCCTACCCAAGCCACTGCATATGCACCTCTAGAACTTTTAAGCTCCTGTTGCCTTTTTAAACCTTTCGAGATGGCTTCTCCTACCCAACCTCCACACATTATAGTCAATGTTGGATGCATGCAAAACCCATTCTTCTAGCAGAGCTGATCTGATCTTTAAAGGCAAAAGCATTCTTTTGCATATTGGGTTTGCATTTTCATAAGCTATTGTACATATAATTGATTGTCTTGTTTCCAGATCTGTTACCTGTAATTCTACTGCCCTAGTTAGCCTTTGTAAGAAGTCCTGAAACTGTTCTGTAGGTGTCGCAACCACGTCGACCAGCGCTCCACAGTTCCCCCTTCTTTATTAAAAAACAGAGAGGGTGAAGATAGAGGCCCAATCCCTGGTGTGCAAACATGGGATAATGTATTGGTGATACCCACAAACTCTACGCCTGTGGTGACCCAATCCCATTCCATACCTATTTTCCCAGGGGAAGGATCTTGGGTACAACCTTCATGCAATCGGGCTTGTCTTCCGAGGGCAGCCTAGCCGCATACAAGCAAACCCTCGTACAGTGCTTGGCCTCGCACCCTGCTTAAGAGAGCATTTTAGTTCTTAATAGTGGCCAACCAGGCCTGGGGGGACTGCCCTGCCTCTATGGAGTAAAGGCTTGAATAATCATAGCTGCATCGTGCTTTTGCGTAGCCCTAATCCTGCATATAAACCACAGGCAGACCAGGGAGACCATAAGCAAGAGGCCTGCTAACACTCCCATGCCAGCCCACTCTTTCAAATGATCCATGGAGGAGTTCAACCAGGAAGTCAGGCTGCTCACAAGGGATAGGTCTATTAGGGCGGAATTCACATGCACGATAGCCATCCTGAGTTCTCTCATGGTGTCTTTAAACTCAGATGACCAATTCTGTAATAGAAACTGAGATATTCTTTTAAACTTCAATTGGTGGTATAAAGGTGTGGGAAAACCCCTGCATTATACATTCATACAAAGCCTGGCAAGGGACTCAACCAGAGCCACAATGAAGGATGCAGTAATGCCATAAGTCCCTCCTGAAGGGAGTCAAGAGCGGCCTGTCCCTGTTCAACTGCCTCACTGCATCTCTTGTCCTCCAGGCAGCCTCTCACTAATCTCCAGATAGAACAGACACACGGCTTCAGTGTCCCCTGTTCCCAAGCAAAATCTAGGTCCCTTCCCAATTTTTCCCATGAAGGGACTGTAAGCTCTCCAGTGTTTGCAAACCAGGGTGCTATTATGTCCACCTGCTCTAAAAAATTATCTAGGGTGCTTCGTTTTAGTTTTAAGCCATTCGAGCGAAGCAACTCATTTAGGGCCACAAAAATTGGGTGCGAGATCGATGCGCCCATATTTAGCACAGCACAAAATTCCCCCCCCTTTTTCTCTTTATCTACGGAGAAAGGAAAACTTTATCACCGCTCTAGTCGTTGTTCGTTTTTTTTTTTTTTTTTTTTCCCTTTCTCTTTACCTACAGAGAAAGGAAACTTTATCACTGCTCTTGTCTCAGTCCATAGATTTTCTGCCCTCTTCACGGGCCCTTAATTTTATCCCTCTTTATCCCACTGGGACTTACCAGTGCACTGCCCTGGCTGCAGAAGGTTCTGAGACTCTTCAGAGGAGGAATTCCCCATATGGGCCACCACTTGTCATGACTGCCTCGACCAGCAAGGAAGATGCAATGCAGAGACTCTTCCTTAAGCAGTTTACTCAGTACACTTAAACAATCTTCTGACCCTGGGGAAAGCCAGCCCACAGCTTAAAAGTACTCTTGCCAGCCAACCCCAGAATGCCACGTGGCTAAGGCGGATAGGCTCGCATTTGCTGATGCAAGTTAGAATCTTAGACCAAGCCAAATAAGGAGTTGTTTATTCCAGAGAGCGCTCACTCTCAGGATGGTGGAAGGCGGAAACCGGCACCATCTTTAAGGTGCAGTGCATCGCAGCTCTCCACATGTAGGTCCCTGTTCTATTCTGTTATAAGCTTCTAGGTGTTCTCCTGGCTCACAGACATTATCCCAGGTGTTTAATGCTGCCTTCCTGCATAGGGACAGTATATGGTCATCATATTCAGCCTGAGCCTGTGGGTTAGCAAAAGTACCCTCACCAAGAATCTTATCTAGAGGGGCTTCAAAACCTTCCTTTATGCCTTGATGCTCAAGGAGCTTTCTTCCTCCCTGACCAATGGCCTCCATTGGAGTTCGCATGAATTCTCAAATGTCGCTGCTCAAAGCATTCCCAATCTGTAGGTGATCCCTGTTAAACGTTTTCCATGAATGTAATAGCTGTTTTACGAATGGGCTATGGAGACCATATGAGACAAATGATACTTTTATATTCTTAAGATCCTTCAGCTGTATAGGTTGCCATACATAAGCCATCTGTCCATTAGGGTGTTTCTTAGAAGCTGGCTTTTCTACCATAGTATCTGAGTAGACTAATGGCATATGAGCTACAACCTTAAGGGAATAGTCATGATACCTGGGTGGAGTAGTTGCCTCAGATTGGAGTGATTCTGCCTCTGAGGCATCCCAATGATCTTTAAGCCTAGTAATGATATCCTCATGAAAAGTTTCAATCTCCTTAGTCATAAAACATTCCAAGCATATTAGTGAATCTGTAAATTGCTCTAACTGCTCCTCTACGTGTTTTTCTAGATCTTTAATATGGTCATGCTTAGAAAGCTTCTGGGTGGTATGGAAACTGCCTTCTAGTTATTGGAGTTTAGATTCAAGGTCATGATTTGCTGATTTGGAGTCCTCAGCAATCAACCATATGAACCTATCTGTCAGCCCTGTACAGTAAATTATCCTCCAAACATTCAAATCTAGACTCAAATTTGTGATCTGCTATCTTAGATGTTTCAATAATTGATTGAATGGCATTGTCCAATTCTTCAGCACTCTCCTGGGTATTTTGCAACTTTGCATCTAGTTTCTGGGTCTCTGAGCCTATCTGAGTTTCTAGCTGGTTACAGATATTCTTTAGTTTGTCATGGTCCTCTGACAGCCTAGCCTCTAATGATTCAGACAGTGGAGGATCTCTCTGTGTTTATCTTATCATACATATGCTGCATCTCACAGTGGGTAACAGACAACTCTTTCTTTAGCGTTTTGGACACAGAGCCAAGCTTAACATCCAATTTTGGATCCACTTGCTGCACAACTGGGGCCTGACCTAATCTGTTCTCCAAAACCTCATTGTGTACAGCTGTTATTTCCTGTAAGTAGGTGGCAAGGTTATCCTTGTCCCTGTTCCTGAGACCGCTGGCTAGTAATATTATCTGTACCAGCAATATAACTGACATTACTGCATATAGGTCGGTAATTGGCAGATTAGCATCCTCCTCAAACATTGAATTCAAGTAATAAGCAAAAATATTACCAATTTTAGCAAATAATAAATATTCCACCATGATTATTCCTGATGTTTACTCTTTGACCAGCAGGTGGCACAGGCGTTCAGTTAGTCTGGGTGGAATTTGTCAGTGGTCAGTTAGGCAAGATGGTGGTAGCAGTGGAGAGAGGTCACAAAGGCAGATGCGCTTATCTTAGAGAGTATACGGCCTTGCGGCCATAACCACTGAAAGAGACACAGCTTTCTGGTTGTTGTGGGAAGTGGAAGCGGCAGACCCTGCTGAAAGCCAAGGCCTACTCAGCTAAGGGCAGGAGGCCTCCAGGCTTGAGTAAGCTGCAATCTGAGCCAGTCCGGTGCCTGCAGGTAGAAACTGCGACAGTAAGCTTGGGGACGTCTGTGGAACTCTCCCAGCTAAGTGGACAGTTCTGAGCAGCTCAGCAGCAGCTGGAATGTGCTTTTGTGGTGCAGCGGGGTCGGCTGTGAGCCAGGAGCACCGTGCAGAGAGGGCACTTACGTATCCTAGGCCTCCCTCCTGGTGAGACCCACAGGCTGTCCCAAATGGAGCCTAAGTTTACAATATCCCACTTCTCACAACCAGATATTGCGTGAAATTTCCAATACAGAGCCAGGTAAAAATACAAGGAATTTTAATAGGTAAAAGCCTTACTTACAGAGCAACCTAACCAGTGGGCAAGGTAGCAACCCATGCAGCAACCTGAAAGTGAAATTGAAACCAGAAACCTGCCACCTGAATATCCTTCACTCTACATCAACTTGACCATGCCCTCAGAGGTGTGGTCAGGCACACCTGTAGCCAGCCCCTAAGCAGGCATGGCTACAGCATCCCCTACAGTATGGTCATGATGTGATCTTATTGAGTAAATGCTGATGGTCACTCATGCTTTGGTGAGTCTGTCTGTGTGAAAATACCGTCAAACTTTCTAGCATCCTTTTTTTCTTGCTTATTTACCACTCATTTATAACAATGTTCACAAGTCAACATGTTGAACCAAATATCTCTATCGAACTCAAAGCTTTTGTATATCACTCTCTTTCCTTAAACTATGCAGAATAGATTGGGAAAAATGATGCTTCTTAATACACCCTAGTTCTGACATCTATAAAATGGGGAAGCCGTATTGAAATCCAATTTAACATGACGTTAACCCCCATGCTGCCCTTGCAATGGGTAATTTTCTTTTCTACTCAGGGAAATGTTTTAAAATGTTAATGGAAATCACTTCCTAAACACACCCTTTTTATTTCCCTACTGAGTTAGAAAGCTATGAAGGAAGAAAATTAAAAATATAAAAGAAGCAAAAACAAATACTAATTGGGCTCTCAGTGCCAAAGATCATCAGATTAAGAACTTATACATGCTGATGCTGCTTCTAGTGTCTGTTTTTATAACCAACAAACTTGTACATTCACATGGAAACTTCTTCATTGAGGTTTTTAATATAAAAAGAAATTTGATGTTTGCATGTTCTATTATAATTGATTTGCTTTTATTTATTTATTTATTTACTTATGTGTGTATTTATTGTATATGTGTGTCCATGTGTGTTGTGTTGTGCATTTGTGTGGTGATATGTTTACATGGAGCCACATGCATCTAGACACTGGCTGTTATTTTCAAGTATCTTCCTTCCTTAGTAGTTCTCTTTATCTCACTCATGTGGCAGGTCTCTCGGTTTAACCCAGACCTTGAATATTCTTCTTGGAGAGTCCTGTCTCTGTCTTCTAAGGAGATCACAATGTGTACCTTGTATTTACCTGGGTTCCAGCAACCCAAGCAGGATTTCTCTGTCCATGGAGCATGTCCCTTGACATATGAGCTTCTCCCAACTCCATTTAAATTACTTTTCATGACCTTTTACACACATGTGAAAGATTTTCTTTTATGTTTGTAACTTGGTGTAGTATAGGACTATTTATTATTACTCTTCTATCAAAACATAGCCATGTGCTTATTTGAATTCAAGATTTATTAGAAAAGTCAGAATTTAATAGATATCTCATATTTATTTATAAACACTGTATTCTGCATCAGTTTCCTCTGAATCAAAACATCCCCATATGGTGGTAATGCAGTAAACACAGGAGGTTCAGGAAGTATGCTATCTTCACATATCAGTCAGGGTTGCACTAGTAACAGTGCTTATGGGATTTATTGGGATGACTTAAAAGCTGCAACCCAGATAATCCAACAGTTTTTGGCTGTGAATGGAATGTCCAACAATCCTGTAGTTTCTCAGTCCATAAGACTGGATATCTCATCTGGTCTTCAGTATTTGCTGGATTTCTGAAAAAAGTAGGCTCTAATGCCAGTAGAGGAAAGGATGCATTAGCAAGGTGAGGACAAGTAGGCAAAGAGCAAAGGCCTCCTTCTCCAATGTCCTTATATACACTCCTAGAAGAAGAAGTGACCCAGATTAAAGGTGTATCTTCCTGATTTAACATTGGGATCACAGGCACATGTCTTCCTGCCTCAAGGGTCTGGACTACAAGTATTTCAAACTAAGCAAAACTATCTCTCACTGGTGTACATTCCATTTTTTGAATATAGTTAATTCTAGATGTAGTCAGGTTGACAACAAAGAATAACCATCACACCTCACAAGTCTGAGAACACTGAAACTAACAAGATTTTCAAAACAATAGAAGATCCTAGGGAGAGAGAATATAAGGGAAAAGAGATGCTTATCTCCAAGATAAGCTTTCATCCATCCAACAACCTGCAAATCATTCAGAAGAAGAAATACAGTTTTCATGATTACCTACCAACTAGGATAGGTGTGTTGCTGGGTCCTCCAGCAGTCAGAACTATGGGAATGGCCAGTCCAGCTGGTCACTTCCTGGGGCTGAGAGGGATGTTGAGTGTTGATGACCAAGATCCCCCTCCTAGTCACCAGAGAGAACCACACAGTGAGTCATGAGACTTGTAGAAGCAGAGTCTCTCTTTATTGTAACAGTCATGCCCTCATATAGAGTTGAGAAAGTAGGTGGGGACCTCAGGATGGGGTTTGGTGTAAGAGCCAATAATATCTCGACATACCAGCAGTAGCTGGGCAGTGGCAGTTTTGCTGAGTTAGGTTGCCAAACTCTAGCCAGGCTCAGGAAATTGCACTAGGCCTTGCATCAGGGCCTTTCTAAGACCAACAGTGTGTTCTTCATTGATACAGTGGCCTTAGGATCTCACATACACAGTTAAGTAAAGCCAGTAAACTTGCTGGTTTTCGAAGTTTTACTTTGTTGGAATAATGAATTTATTCTGCCTTTGATTCCCTATATGGGGGACTGACATTGTTTTTATATACACAGGAGAAGTCACACTGCAATATGGAATTTTTCTGGTTACTCATCCTCTTAGTTTATTCTATAAGCTAGAATTAATGTTTTCATTCTTTATTTAGCACACATCAGGTTTCCACTGTGTTGCTTTCGTTAATTTTCTTCCCATCTTGCATGTCAACAAAAGCAAACAATTATTGTATAATAATATGTATGGGGTTTGTGACTGTGGTTATGTCAGTATGATAATTGCTGTATATTTTCTGACACTGTAAAATATGGAAATATATTGTTGAATATAAGCCAAAAGACTGTTGACAGATCTGCATAAAAGCCATGTTAAGGCACTAATCAAGAGTTGAAGTTGATGTTAAATTGATAGAGGAAGCACCCACACTTGATGTTAAGTTGATTATCAAATTGATAGAATCTAGGCTCAGCAGGAATCAGGTCTCTTGTTGTGTCTGTGGGATATTAAATTTTTTATAATAATTGTGTTGGTACACTCACTGTGGTTGTACCATTCCTTTCAATGAGATGGTAGAATGTACAAGTAGAAAAAGCCAGCTAAGCAACACTCATCACCTTTATTTCTTTACTGTTATGTGATCTCCTATTACCTTGACTTTTATACTTTGAACTGTGAGATAAAGAACCTGCTCTTCCTTAATTTTTGTCAGAGTGTTGTATCAGAGTATCAGGAGAGAAAACTAAACAGCAAGCTTGGAATTCTTCTTCTTTAAGAAGTTAGGCTAATAATAAAAAAAAGATTGTCCTAGATTTATTCTTTTTATGTGACAAATACCAAAGCAAAAACAATGTAAGGAAAAAAAAAGGTTTATTTGATTTAAAATTCCAGCAAAATCTTTTAATTCAGGGAAGTCAAGTCAGACACTTATACATTATATCCACAGCCAAGAAAAGAAACAAGACAAAGGTATGGATCCTTACTTGCTTGCTGGTTTCTGCTCAGCTAAATACTATTCGGGAGCCTCCTGCCTAGGGAATGGTGCCACCAATGAAAGAATGGATCTTTTTACATCAATTAATAATGAAGACAACCCCACATATTCATGTACATAGGCCAAACTGATCTAGATAATTTGGCTGTTTTCTAAACCTGGGTGTGGTGGCACATGACTTGATCCCAGGACCCAGTACACTGGTAGGTGCAACACTGTATTTGAAGGTAGTCTCATCTATATATTGAGCTATAGGATGGCTAGAACTACAAAACATGATATTGACTTAACAAAAAAAAAAGAAAAACTACTTTTCAGTTGATCATAGGTTGTATGAAGTTGATAATTAAAACTGACAAATATGAGTGATATTCATAAGATGCATACACATGCACACTCATACACACATGGAGACCAACAAATACACATATAAAGTCAGAGGAATGATAAAGTTGTTGGTCAGTGACATAGTCAGTCTTTGGTGAAGCACCCACACTTGAAGCTATTTTTCAATACCACTAAAATACTCTTTGAATCAACCCTGTAATTTTTGATGTATGATTCATTGATATTTAGTCTCACTCTGTGTCTTAAGGTGGTGTACACCTTCCTCATTATAGAATGAATTAGTAGGTGATAACTTGGAGATTTAAATCTGAGTTTTTCAAAGTTTTCTCTTTATCTGTCCATTTTCAATACATTGGAGAAAGTAGTAATCATGAATTCTTGGATTTCTTGATTGTTTTCTTTTAGAATTCTCCTGTATTTGGGTCAATTACTGAAGTCAAGTCAGTAGAATAATATGTTGTCATTTAATGCTGAATGTAGCAATCTGTTATTTTAGTTCCAAGAATATAAAAATATGAACAGTCAAGATTAACAGTATCTAGAAATTATTGGATATGTAATCTGTGAGAAAAATAAAATTGTAACATAGATTCTATTTTACCAACACTCTAGGAATCTGGCAAAGTTAATCAATATGAAGTTATAATTTAAGAGTAGTATTCATGTACAGACTCACACTATTAAACACAAATAGTGCACTACATCTTTTTTTTTTAAGAGAATACTTACTTTATTTTTATATGTTTATATATGTGTGTCAGTGTGTTGGTATGTACATGTGGGTCTCCAGGATGGCTTTACAGTCAGTTTTGGGTGGCCTGCTGTGAGTGCTAGGAATCAATCTCTTAACTGCTGAGCATTCTCCAGCAACTGAAGACTTCCTGGCTGCCTACCAATGTGTTCATTTCCTTAACTATCTATCACATATGCATTTTCTTAGCTGTCCACCATGTGTGAAAAGTAGACATGTTTGTCCACTTAGAAAATACCTATTGCCTTTTTGAAATATGTATTTTTGCCAAAGGGTCACTTCAGAACTTCTTTAATTAATTTTCTAATTTTCTTTGAATTTTCATTCAATTTTACTTGTATTAACCAATGTCTCTAAAGATATAGCATTTCTTTTCTATTTAATTATCTTAAAATAATTTATTGGTGAATATGTATTGCATGAATGTGATTGTGTCTACATATGCATGTGTAAGGGAGAATGGAGACAAAAGTTGACATCCAATGTTTCCCTGTCATGGTCTACCTTTTCTTGAGACAAGGCTTCTCACTAAAGTGAAGCTCACCAATAGGGCTAGAATTTCTGGCAAGCTAATCCCAGTGACCTTCCATCTCCTCCTCCTCAGTACTGGCATTACAGGTGTACACTGACAGAACATTATTTATTTTTAACAGAGACTCTTGGAATTAAGCCCATGTCCTCCTACTTGAGAAGAAAGCATTTTGCCAACTGGCCCATCCCCTCCGCCCCAAACCCAACATTGCTAGAAATGGACAAATTTAGAATGGTGTAATCTGGCATATGTTGAGACTCATTGGACTCTTACTCAATCTAGCCTGAGGAAAGTAGGAGGAATGCCCAAGTCAGGGTTTCCAGAGCACAAATTCTCATGCTGATGTCTTCATACCATGAATACTTGAGTTCTGAAGGGGCTATAAACATAACAAATTTGAGTGTTGAAGAAAGTCCCTATGAATAAGAAGAGTGCAGTGAGGTCACTACAGGCAGGGTTAGGACTGGAGCAATGTGAGGTTAAGTCACAGTTTGGGGATGTTAAAGTTTAGTGCTTACAGCATTCTTTAGTCTTCCTCATTGTTCATGTATTGAAATAGTGGCTCCAAGCATTGTAGCTTGCAAAGGTCTTCTTTAGCCCAGCTGAACTTGACCCAGTGAGCTGTAATTGTTACAAAAGGAATGCATTCTGCCTATTTCTGTCCAAGTCAGGCCTCTTGCTCTAGTCAGAGGCTGAATTTTGAATTATACTAACAGATATGTGTGTTTGATTCTGATTTCGCTACTTGAATGACAACTAAACCAATTCCTATGCTTCCATTTGCTTCAAGGCTCTTAGGTTAGACTTCAACCAGACACACACTCATGATTACTGTACTTGATATTTGTCCATTTGCTGAGATAACTCACTCAGTTGGGCATTTTTAAAGCTTCCTGTTGATTTCATTTTTCTCTCTAGCTGACTCCAGATGTTAATTTAAAAATTCCCTATGTCATAAGGTTACATTTGCTTTAGTGCAGCTGAAATCATTGTAAGTTCCACAGTTTATCACATCAAGTGCAACTGTCCTGGCAGGAATAAAGCTGTTGTGAGGAAAGATGCTGGTGCCTTCATTTGGCCATCAGACTGTTGAAGCAATGGACCCCAAGACACTGGAATTACCCTGGAAATATCTGCTGGGTGAAGGACAAGACTTGAACTCTGGGGCGAGTTAGAAGGAAGCTTGTTCATGGAAAAGAGAATTCACACCATGCTGGCTTGTTGTTTTACTCTTGCAGAAAAGAATGGAGTCACACCTTGACTGGAGCTGTATAGTTTTGAATCTTTCTTGAGTCTTACTTATATAGAATCTTTTCTATATAAAACTTAGACTCATGCTAAGACCTGAAATATGAACTACAGGGCCACTGAACTTCTTCACTTCTCTCCTTTTTTTCCTGGTTTTCTTTGTCACTTTGTCTATTTAATTGGCCTATTGAGGATGAGTGGCTCTCAGGTGTTATTGTACAAGAGCCCATACTTTACCTGACAACTCTAGTATCAACAGAGCATACAAATATTTCCTCTTTCAATTCCATAATAGAGCTAGAAAGCAGAAGGTTGTTGACTGGCATTGAAGGTGAGGCAGATGAACTTGGTTTTTCATTTTTTAAAAAAAATATTGCTTCATTCCTGGCAAATTACTTCCCTTCACAAATGGTGTACACTCCCTCTTGTAGATATTTGTAAAGATGCACCATTGGTCAGGGTTCTCCAGACAATGAAAATCAGAAAAATTTGTGAGGGACATGAGCCTTTTCCATCCAGAACACTGCCTGCTTTCTCATTATTTTGCAGAGTATTTTATGTGAATGAAAAATGATAAACAATAAATATAAAACATCATATTCAGTGTCAGACTCAACCATGTTCCCAAACACAGTACCTACCATTAGTTTTATAGACAGGGTGACAAATGAATAACCATGGTTTCTTATACCTATGTGTGATCTATGGGTTATTTAAAAAATAAATGTCCCAAAGAGAGGTTTGTTTCCTTAGTTTATGCAGTTTCTTTTATTTATTTTTTCCTCTTGTGTATGTCGGTGCATGTTCACATGGATGGTGCGGATATATATATATATATATATATATATATATATATATATATATCAGATCTGCACATCTGTGAGTTTATACAGAGGCTGAAAGTGTCCTGCTCTTGTACTTACTACTTAACTTCTTTGAGATGAGATATTTCACAGAACTTGGAGCAAAGCTGGCAGCCAGGAAGCTTGAGTAATCATCCTGTCTCCACTTCTACAGTTTTACAGTTAGAGAGTGGTCTATAGGTGCACTAGATTTTTATATGGGTAAGGTACTTTGATCCAAACAGGAGTCCTCATGCTTGCATTGAAAGTACTCCTGCCCACAGAGACATATTCTCAGCTGCTTTTCTCTGCTTTCTTAGACATTTGTCTTACCCATTCCTGATTGCCAGAGTCTTAAGAGAAAGAACAGATAGAGATGCAGAGGAAAGCACTTCTGTAACATGACTTACTCATTGAAATGTAATATTGGTCTTACATCTGCATTGAAAGCCATGCAAACACTTTTATTTATTTATTTATTTTGGTTTTTCGGGACAGGGTTTCTCTGTGTACTTTTGGAGTGTATTCTGGCACTGACTCTGGAGACCAGACTGGCCTTGAACTCACAGAGATCCTCCTGCCTCTGCCTCCTGAGTTCTGGGATTAAAGGCATGTGCCACCAATGCCCGACCCAAACATTTTCATTTTAAATTATATATAATCTCTCTCTCATATGTTGCAAATACATATAAACATTGGACTGCAGGTATGCAGGTATTGTGTATGGTCAGAGTAATCAGTTCTCCCAGGTGCTTGAGTGACAAGTGGCCTTAAGCCACCTGAGTTTGGTGCAGGGAACTGATTTTACATCTCTGGAAAAGCAACCAGAATTCTTAACATCTGAGCCATCTCTCTAGCCCCTACAAAAGTTTTTAAAGAAACCTGAAAGTTTTAGTAGTATATAGATGGAATGGAAACTCTGTGTCTCTCATTTCTCTCTGTGTCTGACTTTTCATCCTATGGTTCATTTTCAGGTTCGCTAAGGGTGAAGGGGAGAGGCAGAATACTGCTCTCTGAAAGTAGGAAGCTCAGTGTCATGAAGGGCCTTTCTATCATAGTTTTAAAGGAACCATTGATATGAATTTGCCATTGCCCAAGCCAGATTACCTGAAAATAAGAAACAGAGCATCAGGAGATGTCCCATTCACCTCTTTCACCTGCCATATTTAGCAATTAGTATGATGTTGTTGTTACTCAAAGCATGCTTTAAAGTAATGCAAAGACATTAGAATCAGAGCAGTTTCAAGCAGGAGAGAAGGCTCAGCAGTTGGTGCACTGCTTACCAAAGAAGTATGGGAAACTGAGTTTTATCTCCAGCTCCCACTTAAAAGAGCTGGGTATCCTCTTTCAATAATAGTATTGAGTAGGTGGTGACAGACAGATCACTGGTGTTTTTTTGTCAGTCAGTGTACCATACCTGCCAAATTCTAGGCCAAGATACCCTGTTTCAAAAATAAAGGAATATGGCATCTCGTGGAACAACATTCAAGTTTGACCCCTCGCTTTCAGTATGTGCACACTGGTGTAAAGACAGGAATACACAAGTACTCACATACACATGCATATCTGAAATATTTCTTCTTTTAAATTTTATTTTACGATGAAAGAGTTTGTATAATATATATGTGTGTACACATGTGGGTGTCACACATGACATGTGTGATCTTTAGAGGAGAACATTATGGAATCTGTTTTTTCATTCTGTCTTTAGTGTGTAATCCCCTGAAGGAATTACACTCAGGCCATCAGGATTTCATAGCAAGTACCTATATCCATTAAACCATTACACCAACCCAACTTGAACTTGAACCCAGATGAACTTGATGTAATGAAAATATACGTGTGCACTGTATTCTCTTGGAGACCTGGAATTATGCTCTTCTTGTGAACATCTGAATTAATAAAATTTTACTTCTGTTTCTAGTGTCCATGCCTATCAGCAGGACTGTCAAATTCACACTAGCACAGTTCTTCCTTCTTAAACTTCAACAGTTTTCCTTTTTGAGGGTCAAAAGACTGCACATGGCTCCAGCTAAAAATTTCTGTATTTTCCTATTTGTCTCACCAATAACAGAATTCATGATATAGAAATCATGTGTTTTAGAAAATGCTTTCCATTTGAGGTGACAAGAGTGGATTCTGAGATTATATTAGTACAGAGAGCATCTACTGCTTTACAATCATCACCATGGGATCCTTCCTGTGAAGCTGTGTCGTGTCACACAAGGTTTTTAAAAGAAAATCATTATTTATACTTCTAGGTAATGTAACTATTAAAGTTTTAAGGAGGTTCAACAACTTAATGTGAGAACAAAACTTGCATCTAGCAGGCTCCAGACTTCATAAATTTTAGAGTCATTTGTTGCTTTTACAAAAGAAATACTGCTTTAAAAACAAACATGTGTATATATAAGGCATGTTTAAAAATATCCACAGAAAATCTGCAATCTTGACCTAAGGGCAGAGCTGGTCAAGCTCTTGTTTCAAATGTGAGAGTTTGTATCTCTCCAGCACAACAGAAAATTACAAAAGTTCTGCATCTTGAAGCTGGAGCTTTAGTTGATTGAAAAATAACTCTGAAATATAAATTGAGTACTCCATTTTCCACTATTGCCTGGTGTGCAAGGAATTTCTATGACTGAAAAAAAGAATAAAATGAAAGGTGAGTCAGCAGACATCACATGTAGGTTTTGGGAGTATTCTCACAAACTCTGTGAAATACATAATATTTTTTAACATTGTTCTCAGGTGTTTCCAGTTTTAGAGGATGCACTCATCAAGAGCCTTGCCCTCTCCAATTGTTCCTATGAACGTCTATACAGTCTTTACACTTAAATAGGTTAATTTAACCTGATTAAGATAGCAAGTAATTGCTTATAATCTCCACCTTGGAATGCTCAAAAAACAGCCTCAAATGTGTGATGTGAACCTGGCACTGATAGTAAGCTTGAGGCTAGCTTTAACTACATAGAAAGATCCCATCTCTTAATAACTAAAGTTTGTGGACCTACCTCAGTGGTGGGGGACATTCAGAAACCTTGAAAGATCCTGAATTTGTGGGTTCTCTGACCCCACTGGCATTGTCTACCAGCGATATCATGATGCCAAGGAACTGGGGAAGCAGACAGGGTGAGCACAGGACCCAAGAGACTGTTTTGGAGTAGTACCTGGACTGGCTTATGTAACTTGCATCAAGAGGATGGCAGGACAATTTAACAAGGGAATGTACCTAATTGGGGATGTACCTAATTTGCATATGCCTAAAAGATTGAGTACTAGCAAACATTAATAATGCATCTACTCATATACCAAAGTGCAGGGAGGGAGTACTATAGGGGATAAAGATACTTTCCAGACATATCAGTTGGCAGATTACAGGCCACATGATTTCTAAGGAGCCAGTTTTCTGGTGGGGAAATATAAGCTTTATTGACTTTAACATGACATGCGACTTGGCATTAGATTTACCAATGTAAATGAGCATAGACCTGATTTGCGTAGGGAGCAGTCCTTGTCCTGCTATGCTTTGAGAGCTGTCCAGGGTATGGACAATGCTCTACCATCCCTCATGTGGCCTGGAAGCCCACATGGATTCAGTGCTCCACATTAACAATAAACAAATGCAACAGATGTTGAGTGTACGATTTAAAAGTTATAATAACATAAATTAAAAGTCATGGAAAAATAACTTTCCCAAAGTCTGTGGTGGATATTAGAATAGTTCTCCATGGAAATAAGTCATTTTTTGCTCTTCAGATAAAAGATGAAATAATAAAATAAAATTATGCCTTTATTGATAAATAATTTTTTTATTTTGATAGGCTCATGGTTTCTAATCTGTAACAAAATTCTTAGGAAGCATATGAGAGATATATAGACAGATGATAGGTGATAGATACATAGATGACAGATAAACAGGCACATAGAGAGATGAGAAATTATGTAAGATTCATAGGCAGATAACTAAATAAACTAATTTTATTGTACATCTGACAACCTACATAAATTTATAGAACTAGCTTTGTTGATGTTATTATTATAGTAATTTAAAGAATTCTAAATATCCAATATATAGCAATTAAAACCTTAAATTTTAAAGTATGGTCTGGGAACTGAAATATTTCCAAATTGCTTTCAACAACATAAACAATCCTGAGTGAGGTAATCCAGTCACAGAAAGACAACAATTGTATGTACTCACTGATATATGGACAGTAGACATAGAACAGAAGACTACCAGCCTACAATCCACACCTCCTGAGAAGTTAGGAAATAAGGAGGACCCTAAGAGAGAGATACATCGTCCCCGAGAGAAGGGGAAAGGAACAACATCTCCTGAGCAAATTGGGAGCATATTGGAGGGGGGAAGAAGGTGGGAAACAGAAAAGGGGAGAAGAGGAAAGGGGAGGAGAACATGAGGGATCAGGAAGACTGAGGCAGGGCAAGGAAAGAGGAGAGCAAGGAAAGAGGTACCTTAATAGAGGGAGCCTTTTTGGTTTAAAGTGAAATCTGGCACTAGGGAAATGTCCAGAGATCAACAAGGATTACCCCAAATAAGAATCTAAGTAATAGTAGAGATGCTACCTTAAATGCCATTCTTCTATAATGAAATTGATGACTACCTTAAATGCCATCCTAGAGCCTTCATCAAGTAGCTGATGGAAGCAGAAGCAGATACCCACAGCTAAACACTCAGCTGATCTCCTGAAATGCAGTTGTAGAGAGGGAGGGGTGATAAGCAAAGGGGTCAAGAACGTGCTGGAGAAATCCACAGAAACAGGTGACCTGACCAAGGTGAGAACACAGAGACCACAATCTTAATGCTGTGGAACCAGCATTGGACAAAAGCAAGCCCTCTGAATCTGGGTGCCAGTAAGGAAGCCTGAGCAGTCTATGGAACCTCTGACAGTGGAACCTGTATTTATCCCTAGTGCACAAATGTACTTTAGGAGCCCATTCCCAATGGAGGGATACTCTCATATTCCAGATACATATTGTGACAGACTTTGATGATACCCCCATAGAAAGCCTTTCACTTCCTAGGAGTGGATGGGGGATGGGATGGGGAGTTGTTTGGGGGCATGGGAAGATGGGAGGGAGAGTGAACTGGGATTGATATATAAAATAAGATTGTTTCTAAATTATATAATTAAATAAAAAGAAAATATAAGCAAAGGGTATGGAATAATATATATGTGTGTGTATAAAATCTGGCATGTGTACTAAGTAGGCTCTATTAAAACATGTATAGATAAAATGAGCTGAACAATAAATTTATGTTATGATTTTCAAATTGGAATGTTTTCCTGTGTATATTGAGTGTCAAATTTTATTAAATATTTATTTACTTAACTTTGTGTTTGTGTCTATGTCTCTCTATTTGTGTGTATTTAGACACCATGGAGTATATGTGATGGTCAGAGGAAAATTGACAGGAGACTGTACTGTCAGTCCTAGGGACGATCTCTGGTCATCAGTCTTAAAGGCATAGGCCTTTATCTCCTAAGCCATCCTGTCAGCCATTTAGTATCTAATGTTTAAACTAAAATATGCTATTCCCATAGAAGGACAGGAAAAACTCCCTTGCTCCATGTTCTCTGGTCTTCTGGGACACAGTATTTCATTCATCTATTCATAATTCCATAAGCAGAGAAAACATTTGTTAAAAAATTATGTAGGATGAAGTCTCCCACTGTTCAACCATGTTCATAGCAGCAGTATTTGTAATAGCCAGAAACTGGAAGCAGCCTAGATCCCCCTCAACTGAAGAATGGATAGAGAAAATGTGGTACATTTACACAATGGAGTACTACTAAGCAGAAAAAAAAATGGAATCTTGAAATTTGCAGGAAAATGGATGGAACTCGAAGAAACCATTCTGAGTGAGGTAACCCAATCACAGAAAAACAAACATGGTATGTACTCACTCATATGTGGACCTGCTTTATGATACATAGTAGTGACCATGCTTGATCAGAGCTGTTTTTTTTTTTTTTGTTTGTTTTTTTATTTTTATATTCCTGATCCCTTCTCGGGCCTACAGTGGCTCCCTCTGATATCGTATCTCTCATCTTGCTCTCTTTCCTCTATTCTTCCCCCAACTCAATGTTTCTGCCCCTCCATTTCCTCTCCTCTTCTCCTCTTCTCTTGCTCTTATTGTAGCAGCTCCTTCCCCCCCCACCCTCATGCCCCCAATTAGTTCGGGAGTTCATGCCACTTCCATTCCTGGGGACCATTTAACCCTTAGAGTCCTTCATGTTTCCTAGTTTCTTTGGTGAAGAGCATTATATACTGGTAGTCTTTTGTTCTATGTCTAAAATTCATATATCAGTGAGTACATACCTTGCTTGTCTTTTTGTGACTGGGTTACCTCACTCAGGATGGTTTCCTCTAGTTCCATCCATTTGCCTGCGAATTTCAAGATTCCATTGCTTTTTTCTGCTGAGTAGTACTCCATTGTATAAATGTACCACATTTTCTCAATCCATTCTTCAATAGAGGGGCATCTAGGTTGTTTCCAGGTTCTGGCTATTACAAACAATGCTGCTATGAACATGGTTGAACATATGTCCTTGTTGTAAGTACATGCCCTATTTGGGTATATACCCAAGAGAGGAATGGCTGGATCTTGAGGTACACTGATTCCCATTTTTCTGAGCAACCGCCATACTGATTTCCAGAGTGGTCTTACAAGATCGCACTCCCACCAGCAATGGAGGAGTGTTCCTTTTTCTCCACATCCTCTCCAGCATAGATTGTCATTGGTGTTTTTTATTTTAGCCATTCTGACAGGCGTGAGATGGTATCTCAGAGTTGTTTTGAGTTGCATTTCTCTGATGGCCAATGATTTTGAGCACTTTTTTAAGTGTCTTTCAGCCATTTCAGATTCCTCTGTTGAGAATTCCCTATTTAGTTCTGCACCCCACTTTTTAATTTCGTTGTTTGGTGTTTTGGTGGCTAGCTTCTTGAGCTCCTTATATATTTTGGAAATCAGTCCTCTGTCAGATGTGGGATCGGTGAAGATCTTTTCCCATTCTGTGGGTGGTCGTTTTATCCTACTGACTGTTTCCTTTGCCTTGCAGAAGCTTCTCAGTTTCAGGAGGTCCCATTTATTAATTGCAGACCTCAATGTCTGTGCTTCTGGCGTAATGTTCAGGAAGTGGTCTCCTGTGCCAATTTGTTCAAGGGTAGTTCCCACTTTCTCTTCTAGAAGATTCAGTGTGGTTGGATTTATGCTGAGATCTTTGATCCATTTGCACTTAAGTTTTGTGCATGGTGACAGGTATGGATCTATCTGTAATTTTCTGCATGTCCGAATCCAATTGTACCAGCACCATTTGTTGAAGATGCTGTCTTTTTTCCATTGTATAGATTTAGCACCTTTGTCAAAAATAAGGTATCCATAGGTGCGTGGGTCGATATCAGGGTTTTCAATTCGATTCCATTGGTCTATCAGTCTATTTTTGTGCCAATACCAAGCTGTTTTCAGAACTATGGCTCTATAGTAGAGCTTGAAGTCGGGGATGGTGATGCCTCCAGAAGATCCTTTATTGTAAAGAGTTGTTTTGGCTATCCTGGGCTTTTTATTTTTCCATATAAAGTTGAGTATTGTTCTTTCAATGTCTGTGAAAAACTGTGTTGGGATTTTGATGGGGATTGCATTGAATCTGTAGATTGCTTTTGGCAGGATTGCCATTTTTACTATGTTAATTCTACCTATCCATGAGCATGGGAGATCTTTCCATTTTCTGGTATCTTCTTTAATTTCTTTCTTTAAAGTCTCAAAGTTCTTATTGTACAGGTCTTTCACTTTTTTGGTTAGTGTTACCCCCAGGTATTTTATGTTGCTTGTGGATATTGTGAAAGGTGATGTTTCCCTGATTTCTTTCTCATTGGATTTATCATCTGTGTATAGTAGGGCTACTGATTTTTTTGAGTTAATTTTGTATCCTGCTACCTTGCTGAAGGTGTTTATCAGCCGTAGGAGTTCCCTGGTAGAGTTTTTCGGGTCACTAATGTAGACTATCATGTCGTCTGCAAATAGTGAAAGTTTTACTTCATCCTTTCCAATTTGTATCCCTTTGATCCCCTTTTCTTGTCTTATTGCTATAGCCAGAACTTCAAGTACAATATTGAAGAGATATGGAGAGAGTGGACAGCCTTGTCTTGTTCCTGATTTTAGAGGAAACGCTTTGAGTTTCTGTCCATTTATTTTGATGTTGGCTATTGGTTTGGTATATATTGCCTTGATCATGTTTAGATATGTTCCTGTTATTCCTGTTCTCTCCAAGATCTTTATCATGAAGGGATGTTGGATTTTGTCAAAGGCTTTTTCAGCATCTAGTGAGATGATCATGTGGTTTTTCTTTTTAAGTTTGTTTATATAGTGGATTACATTGATGGATTTTCGTATGTTGAACCATCCTTGCATCCCTGGGATAAAGCCTACTTGATCATGGTGGATGATTTTTCTGATATGTTCTTGTATTCGGTTGGCCAATATTTTATTGAGTATTTTAGCATCGATGTTCATGAGGGATATCGGTCTGTAGTTCTCTTTCTTAGTCATATCTTTGTGAGGCTTGGGTATCAAAGTGATTGTAGCCTCATAGAAAGAGTTTGGCAATATCCCATCTGCTTCTATTGTGTGGAACAGTTTGAGGAGTACTGGAATTAGCTCTTGTTTGAATTTCTGGTAGAATTCTGCAGTGAAGCCATCTGGCCCTGGGCTTTTTTTGGTTGGGAGGCTTTTGATTACTGCTTCTATCTCATTAGGGGTTATAGTTCGATTTAAACTGTTTATCTGATCTTGATTTAATTTTGGTAAGTGATATTTATCCAGAAAGTTGTCCATTTCCTTTAGGTTTTCCAATTTTGTGGAATACAGGTTTTCAAAGTATGACCTAAAGATTCTCTGGATTTCCTCAGTGTCCGTTGTTATGTCTCCCTTTTCATTTCTGATTTTGTTAATTAGCATGCTCTCTCTCTGCCTTTTGGTTAGTTTGGCTAGAGGCTTGTCTATCTTGTTGATCTTCTCAAAGAACCAACTCTTTGTTTCATTGATTCTTTGTACTGTTTTCCTAGTTTCTACTTTGTTGATTTCGGCTCTCAGGTTGATTATTTCCTGGCGTCTACTCCTCCTTGGTGAGTTTGCTTCTTTTTGCTCTAAAGCTTTCAGTTGTTCTGTCAATTCTCTAATGTGACTTTCCTCCAGTTTCTTCATGTGAGCACTTAGTGCTATGAACTTCCCTCTTAGCACTGCTTTCAGGGTGTCCCATAAGTTCGGGTATGTTGTGTCTACATTCTCATTAAATTCTAGAAAGTCTTTGATTTCTTTTTTTATTTCTTCCTCAACCCAGGAATGGTGCAATTGGGAGTTATTCATTTTCCACGTAAATGTAGGTTTTCTGCAATTCGTATTGCTGTTGAATTCTAGCTTTAATGCATGGTGGTCTGATAAGATACAGGGGGTTATTTCAATACTTTTGTACCTGTGGAGGTTTGCTTTGCTGCCAACTATGTGGTCAATTTTTGAGAAGGTTCCATGTGGCGCTGAGAAGAAGGTATATTCTTTTGTGTTTGGATGGAATGTTCTATAGATATCTGTTAAACCCAGTTGTGTCATAACTTCTTTCAGATCCTTTGTTTCTTTGTTAAGTTTCTGTCTAGTAGTTCTGTCCAGTGGTATAAGGGGGGTGTTGAAGTCTCCTACTATAAGTGTGTGTGGTTTTATGTGTGGTTTGAGCTTTAGTAATGTTTCTTTTACAAAAGTGGATGCTTTTGTATTAGGGGCATAGATGTTCAGGATTGAGACTTCGTCTTGATGGACTTTTCCTGTGATGAGTATGAAATGCCCTTCTTTATCTCTTTTGATTGCTTTCAGTTTAAAGTCTAATTTGTTAGATATTAGTATTGCTACCCCAGCTTGTTTCTTGAGCCCATTTGATTGGAAAATCTTTTCCCATCCTTTTACTCTGAGGTATCGCCTGTCTTTGAATTTGAGGTGTGTTTCTTGTAAACAGCAGAAGGATGGATTCTGTCTTCGTATCCATTCTGTTAGCCTGTATCTTTTTATGGGTAAGTTAAGACCATTGACATTCAGGGATATTAACGTCCATTGTTCATTGGTTCTTCTTAGTTTTGGATTTATTGTTGGTGGTATCATTGCGTGTGGATTTTGCCCTTCTGTTTCTTTTTGTGTTTGGTGAAATTCGATTAACTACTGACAGTGTTTTTGTGAGTGTAGTTATGTTCGTTGGGTTGGAGTTTTCCTTCCAGAGCCTTCTGTAGTGCTGGATTTGTTGATATGTATTGTTTAAATCTGTTTTTGTCGTGGAATATCTTGTTTTCTCCATCTATAGTGATTGAAAGTTTTGCTGGGTACAGTAGTCTGGGTTGACATCCATGCTCCCTTAGTGCTTGTAGGGTATCTATCCAAGACCTTCTGGCTTTCAGAGTTTCCATTGAGAAGTCGGGTGTGATTCTGATTGGTTTGCCTTTATATGTTACTTGGCCTTTTTCCTTTGCTGCTCTTAATATTTTCTCTTTATTCTGTAGATTTGGTGTTTTGATTATTATGTGTCGGGGGACTTCTTTTTGTGGTCCAGTCTGTTTGGTGTCCTGTAAGCTTCTTGTACTTTCATAGGCATATCCTTCTGTAGGTTGGGGAAGTTTTCTTCTATGATTTTGTTGAATATGTTTTCTGTACCTTTGAGCAGTATTTCTTCACCTTCTTCTACACCTATTATTCTTAGGTTTGGCCTTTTTACGGTGTCCCATATTTCCTGGATATTTTGTGTTAGGGTTTTGTTGGACTTGAGGTTCTCTTTGGTGGATGAATGTATATCCTCTAGTGAGTCTTCAGTGGCTGAGATTCTCTCTTCCATCTCTTGAATCCTGTTGGATACACTTACATCTTTAGTTCCTGATCGTTTATCCAACCTTTCCATTTCCAACATGGTCTCATTCTGTGTTTTCTTTATTGTGTGTATTTCAGCTTTCATGTTTTGAACTATTTCAAGAGCTTCCTTCACTTGCTTGGATGTTTTTTCTTGGCTTTCTTTGGATTCTTTAAGAGATTTATTTATTTCTTGAATTTTTTGGTTTGTCTTTTCCTCCAATTCATTTAATTTTTTGTTTGTTTTCTCTTCTATTTCTTTAAGGGATTTTCTTGTTTCCTCTTTAAAGGTCTCTATCAACTTGCTGAGATAATTTTTGAGGTCCATCTCATCTTCATGCTCTGTGTTGGGCTTTTCAGCTCTTACCGGAGTGGAGTCCCTAGGTTCTGGTGGTGTCATGTTGGTCTTTGTGTTGTTGAGTGAAATCTTATTCTGTCTTCTCCCCATATCCTTTCAGTGGGTGCAGGTGGGTTCTCTCTATCTCCTCTTGTGGCCCAGTGGTGTGTGGGGGCTAGGAATTCGATGTCCACAACTCTAGATGATCTCGACGCTCCTGGTGGTCTCCTCGCTAGTTCCTAGTTTCTTGGTCGTTCGGCGGAATGGAAGAGTGGGGTGCTACCAGATTTGGGGCACAGGGAGCTCCTCCCTGCCTGGGCTTGTCTGGCCCAAGCCGGCAGGCTCAGGAGGGGGTGGTGGGATGGGGGTGGTGGGGTGTTCTGGTCTGGGGTCGGGAGCGGGCAGGAGCTCACTCACCTAGTTCCAGGTCAGTCTGCGGCGGCGGAATGTAAGAATGGGGTGCTAGCAGATTGGTGTGGCAGGGGGCTCCTCCCTCTCTGGGCGTGTCTGGCCCAAGCCGGCAGGCTCAGGAGGGGTTGGTGGGATGGGGGTGGTGGGGTGTTCTGGTCTGGGGTCGGGAGCGGGCAGGAGCTCACTCACCTAGTTCCAGGTCAGTCTGCGGCGGCGGAATCACAAGATGTTTTTTTACTTTAAATTAAAAACCATATGATATACACTGCGCTCTCTCTCTCTCTCTCTCTCTCTCTCTCTCTCTCTCTCTCTCTCTTTCTCTCTCTCTCTCTCTCCTGTGTGTGTGTGTGTGTGTGTGTGTGTGTGTGTGTGTGTGTGTGTGTGTGATATGATGTTTGTGTTGGAGGAGGTTGCTTGTTGGCTAGCCAGGGATCCAAAGAGATCTACCTCTCTTTTTAACAACTGGTATTACAAGTATATGCCGATATATGTGGCTACATTTTCGTGTTTTTTTTTTTCTGGGGAAAAAACTCAGGATCTAATGTACATTGCTAACTGAGATATATCCCCAGCCTGTGACACAATGTTTTAAATGTTAATCTTCAAATGGATATTCAAGAAGATAATCTACATATAATATGTAATTTAATCCCAGCATCCTCCCTCCTCTGAAGTTCATGGCTTTCTTCTTTATTTCTCCATTTTTATTTAAATTAGAAACAAGATTGTTTTACCTGTAAATCCCTGTTCCCCCTCCCTCCCCTTCTCCCCTGCCACCCACTAACACTCTACCTATCCCATACCCTTTCTGTTCCCCAGGGGGAGTGAGGCCTTCCATGCAGCATCTTCAGAGTCTGTCATATCCTTTGGAATAGGGCCTAGGCCCTCCTCCATGTGTCTTGGCTGAGGCAGTATTCTTCTGTACAGAATGGGCTCTCAAAGTCCCTTCCCATCATAGCCTCCTTCTTAGGATGCTTCAGGGTTATAGATTCATCTACTAATCTGGAGGAAGATAGGACATATCTTTAGTACAGTATTTCTTCATCAAATCGGTGAGGTCTTGATCACATTTCTAAAGATATGATAGTTCTAACTTATGTCTTATACAATGTTAAGACATGTCCAGGTTAATTTGAAATTAGCACAATTGTTTCTAAAAGGCATAATTGATTAATAAGAGCTAGTGATTTACTTGAGTATTGTCTTTTTGAAAATATAGTTCTACTTGGATTTGGTTTAATATAATGAAATTACATGTGGTGATGCAATTTTTTAGTCATGAAAAATGTGAAATTATTTCTATTGTAGATTTTGTCTTATTGCGTGAATTTTAAAATACCAATTGTTTTGATAGGTATGACACCAGAGAAAAAAGCTCCCTTGCCTGTTGCTCTCTCTAGGTCTCCATCCCCCTAACTCACTGCCCTCCACAGGTTACCAGATGCAACCCATGTCCTCTGTCATGGGGCATGTTGTCTTACACACACACACACACACACACACACACACACACACACACACACAGGTTCACAAATGTGCACATATACCACATATAAGTAAAACTGGCTTTATGTTTTCAAACATGTTTTGCCAAAAGAGGGAAAGAAGACCACAGTAGACTTGATTAAAAATGTTCATTTTATTATTACATCATTTATATGATTCTGATCCCATTTGCCTTTTGTCCAAAACCTGCTTCAAGAGAAGAAACACACAGAACTCTTTTAAACAAGGAATAAGATGACCTAGTTGGTAAAAGAACTTGCCACCAACCTTGACTACCTAAGTTTATTTCCTGGGATCCACATGTTAGAAGCACAGACCAGATTTCCTCTTTAGGTGCAATGATTAGTGACCCCCAGAGTATTAGATTGTCAACTGTGAATTTCAATTACAATCAATTGACTACATATACACATGTTACTATCCATCCTGTAGCAGGATATTCCTAAAGGCTCCAATTTGTGGGGGAATGTACTTATCTCAAGTCTCCACCTGGATTCTCACTAGATCTTCAAAGTAAAGGCACACCATAATAAAGCAGAGTCTGTGGCCTCTGAAGAAATCAGAGAGAATATATGCCAGCTGAAGAGATGGCTCACAGGGTAAGGTGCCTGCTGCATGTTTATGATGATCCAGGTCAATACCAAGTACTCTTTAAAAAATAATTGTGGTGGCCACTATTTTTAAGACCAGCACTGGGGAATAGAGACAAATGGATATCTAATGCCCAGAGGGCAGTCAGTCTAGCCTATGTGGAGAGAATTCTAAGTTCAGTGAGAGATCTCTACACCTCTCCCTCCTCTAACACTCGTAATTTAAAAGTTTTGATGATGTGCTCTCTCAGTGATAGCTGACACAATGATGTAGCACAGAAGAGTTCACATCTGAAATTCCCATTAGTGACACTTGTATATGCAAAGGAGTGTCAGTTCTGTTAGTGTACAACAATTCTTATAGGCCTTTATGCACTTTATTTTGGGAGAATGAATGTGGTTGTGAGAGTGTTTGCATTCTTGATCTTGTGTGTCTATGTGAGTGTATGTGTGAGTGCAGGTGTGCCTGTACAAACTCATGTGGAGGCCAGTAAACAGTCTTAGTTGTTGCTCCTTGCAAGCTGTCCATCTTGCATTTTGTGACAGTCTCTCAGTGTCTGCAAATTTGCTGATTTGGCTAGGCTGGACAGCAGAGTCTCAGAGGTCCTCTTGCCTCTACATGTTCATTAGGCTTCCTGTCTGAATCCAGAGCTCAAACACAGATGCTAATTCCTGCATGGCCACACTTAATCTACTAAGCTATCTCCTGTTTCTGTAGTCTTTATTTTATGTTCTTTAAATAAAGGTTAATGACTAGTGCTGTGGAAACTGTCATAGTTAAACTGAAGTACAGCCTTGTATATAATGGCTTTTCTGAGCAGGGAGAACATACTTGAAGAAGACATTTCAATGTAAGGTAGAGTGCCCAAAGTACCCTGAGGTCACTGGGCTCAGGTACTTTTCACTAGTTAAGTTTGCTTATTTAAAACAAAGCAAAATGCAAATCAAGTTTGCTCTAGTGTGTTTATGTCTGAGTCTTCATGCTTAAGATCCATTTTTTCTTGGTTTGTTGTTTCTCCTTGCCTAGGGAGAGTCATTCAGGATGGGGTGCTGGTGAATAATTTATTAATGTGAAATATGGTGTATGTGCATATGTGTGTGTCCATATGCTCACAAATACAAATAATAGGTGCATGCATGTGCATCTGTCATGGCATGTAGTATGTGGGTGAAGGTGAAAGAACACCTTCTTTCCATGCATCTTTATATAGATTTGGAGAATTAAACTCAGTTTCTCATGCTCAAGTAGTAAGTAGCTTTATAGGCTGAGTCATCTTGTTGGACAGAATTACTCTTTAAGATGCTATGAACTTGCATTTCATTAATAATTCTGAATGTTTTCTGCTAAATATTATTATTCTGGAGATGCCACTGGCCAATAGCAAAGTGAAGATGAACTATTGAGCAACACTGTTATTTATTTCAAGTGGATAGGCAAGCTGATTTCCCAACATATATTTACAATTAACCATACATTGTGCATTTTCTTGTAAGAAGATGAAACAATTCCAGAGAATGGCTAAGAGGGAACTTGCAGCAATTTTGACATCTGCTTGTTTCTGCAGAAAAAGGCATTGGAGACTATTGGGCATCCATTAAGTCAAGACATTTTGTGAAATTGAAGGAAAGCAAAGAATTATCACCAGTTAGCATGGGAGAACATATCTACCAGTTGCCCTTTCTTGATTCATTTCTTCTACTTTGTATTCTTGCTCCAGTGTGTTTATATATGAGTATTCATGTTTAAGATCGTCTTTTTCTTGATTTGCTTCTGTTCTGAAGAACAAAGCATTTTCCATACATAATCTCTTAGGAGTACTATGTAGTACAGTGGTCAACAAACAATTTTTGTGTATAAACTGATTTTTGCTGTGTATAAAGCAAAAAAAAAAAAAAAAAAAAACCTCTAGGGTCATTGGATGGCAGTCAGTTGAAAAGGTACTTGACCCACAAGCATGAGAGACTGTGGTTGGTCAATCTCTGCAGCTTACATTTAAAAGTTAAGAATTATTGTGTTCATGTATATGTTTGTAATTCAAATGGTGGGGCCCAGGTTCAGGTGCATCTCAGCAACTTGCTAGACAGTTGGGCTTTCCTAATCAGTTGGTTCCAGACTGTGGTGAAAACCAGTTTCAGAAATAAAATGGACAATGCATGAGAAATGGTACCTTTGTTTGACCATTACCCTCAAGACATGTGTGAAATTGTGTATGTGGACTCAGTCACATAGGAACAATGACAACAACACAGATATCTTTTTGGACTTTGTGGTAATGTGGTTATAATTTACTTAATTCTCATAGATTCCAAATGAAATGGGCAGGGGAAGGAAAAACATAAGACATTCCCTGATATGCAATAGTTGAGAAAGTTCATTACTACTAAATACCTTCTCTACAAAGGCAAAAGTAAATCTTTCAGTTGTAATAAAAATATAGTTGACTAGAGCTCATAGGCATATGAAAATACAAGTGCCTCTAGTTCATTTTATTTCATAGACATCACAAAAGAAGCATTAATAAAATTAGATTTTATAACTTCACTGTTTTGCTTTTTATTGGAATTAAAATTAAATGTATAACATAGTTGTAATATTAGGTATACACATATGAATAATAGTGTAATTTGCAACACCATGACAAAAAGGGGAATGAAGCTCTTTGTGTACATCATTTCCATTAGATTTCATTTGAGGAAGCATCAATACAATTAAAAAAATATAAACCTCTAGAATACAGTCTAGAGTGTCCATGGTGACCACACATACTCATCAGGGAAATGAAGTATGACCCAGGGAATCCCAGAAACTACAGAAGAATTCTAAACTGTGGAGATATAAGCCTGAATCTCACCACAGAATCCAAAGCAAGTAACTACATATGGACAATTAGCCTGTGGGCCCACTAGAACCATATGAGCAGTTCTGGCAGCAAGCAAATGTATATGCAAAAAAGACACCCTAAAAATGGCATGAAATTTACTCTGCTTTTGTGTATCATCAGCTTGATTACCAACAGAATGAAGCATGTCGAAGAAGATAGGCAAGTCCTACTTCCATCTCACAGCAGAAAAACTGCACTGTAGAAGAGGAGCCAAAGAGACAATAAGAGCCAGAGGTCTGGGAACACTGATGTGGAAAGGGAATTCTCAGTTAAACAGGGTCATTGAACTTTTGAACTTACTGCATGTGACCTGCACAAGATCAAGCCAAGAAACTGTCCACCACTGGGGTAGTGGACATGGAAATCCAAAATTAGCAAAGAAGTTTTCACAGTTGAAGAATATGAGGAGAGGGAAAGTCAGTTTTGAAAATGGTCTCTGTAGGGAGACACCCTAGCCCCGCCCAATAGTCCTGGGACAGGCACCAGGTGGACCCGGGACTCGCCCATAAGGGTGTGGTGAAGGAAAGCCAAAGTGACATAAGGAAAGCTTCTTAAAGACTGCATGTGGAGACCCTAGCCCTTCTTTCTGGCCATGCTTTCTGGGTTCCTGTGACTTCTCTCTGGCCTGCATTTTGCCCTGGTGCTTTCTTGAATAAAGAGATTTTACCATCACGGACTACAGTTCATCTTTGAGCGCACGCTGCAACTTTTAATCTTCAGGTCTCAGTGACTGTGATACTGGTGTTTTATTTAGGTAATGGTCTCTTGTGAAAATATGTTCAAGGCATTTCCCAATTCCTCTTCTGTCAGGTTCAATGTAAATGGATTTATGTTGAGGTCCTTAATCCACTTGGACTTGAGTTTTGTACAAGGGGATAGATACAGATTTATTTGCAATCTTATACATGTTGACATCCAATTATGCCAACTCCATTTTTAAAGATGCTTTGCTTTTTCCATTCCAATTATTTGGCTTCTTTGTCAAAAATCAGGTGTTCAAATGTGTGCAGAATAATGTAAGGTTCATTGAATCAAATCCTTTGGTCCACCTGTCTGCTTTTATGTCAATACCAAGCTGTTTTTATTACTATAGCTCTATAGTAGATTTCAAAGTCAGTGAACATGATTACTCTGGAAGTATAAGGTTTCAGTCATTATGCTGACCTTGCCCCCTGACAATGGGCAGGATACACATACTGCCATTCAGTAAGATACTTAGCCAACTCAAAGGGTCCTGTATTACCTGGCTACATCATGCATTAGTGGATATGTAAGGACTCTGTAGCATGTGAAAGCTTTGCCTTTTAAGCAAGTACCTCCCATCTGTTCATCCCTTCTCGCTCCCTTTCTCACCCTTCATTCCCCTTCTTCCTTCTTCTTCTCCTTCCCTGTTCCTGGTTGTTCAGGGCCTATCATTCCCTATGTTCCATTTCCCCAATAAACTCCATGAGGGATTTATTGAGTTTTGTGGTTTGTGTTTTATTGCCTACAGCTGCAGGAAACAAGAAGAAGTACCTTCATTGTACAGGATTATTTGAGCTATTATGGTATTTTTGTTTTTCCCTATAATGATCTTTCAAGGTCTGTGAAGAATTATGCAGGGATTTTGATGGAAATTGCATTGAATCTGTCCATTACTTTTGATACAGTTGCCATTTTTATTATGTTTACTACCTATCAAGGACATTGGAGATCTTTCCAATTTCTGATGTCTCCTTCAATTCCTTTTCTTAGGGACTTAAAGTTCTTGTCATATAGGTCTTTCACTTGTTTGATTAAAGTTTTTCCAAGATATTTTATATTTGTAGCTATTGTAAAGAGGGATGTTTCTCTTATTTTTTGCAGCCCATTTATCATTTTATATACAAGGGCTACTGATTGTTTTATTTTGGGTTACTACTTATCTTGAAAGTAGCATAGACACCAAGAAAAAGCAACAATGGCACCCGCTAAAATTGAAGAGCTTCCATAAGAGAAGGACCATGGCAAATAACACAAAAGGAAAACCTACAGAACAGGGATAGATATTCACCAAACCCATATGTGACAGACAACTGATCTCCAAAAGATACAAAGAAATCAAGAAACTGGACATCAAAATACAAAATAGCCCAATTGAAAAATCTCAAATGGCGTAAATGCACTTAGGAAATTGTTCAACATCTTTAGCCATCAGGGAAATGTAAATAAAAAAAAAAACACTGTGATTCCATCTTACACCTGTCAAAATAGTTAAAATAAAAAACTCCCAATGAAAGTTTATGCTGGAGAGGATGTGGAGAAAGGTGAACACGCCTCCAAGGCTGGTGAGAGTGCAAACTTGTACAGCCACTTTGGAAATCAGTACAGCAGTTTCTCAGGAAAATGGAAATCAGTCTACCTCAAGATCCAGGAATTCCACTCTTAGGCATATACCCAAAGGATGCACATTTATACCACAAGGACATCTGTTCAACTATATTCATAGCATTAATGTAATAGCCGGAACCTGAAGTAACCTATTTACCTCTTAACCAAAAAAATGGATAAAGAAGATGTGGTTTTTCACACAATGGAGTACTACTCAGCAGAAAAAAAAAACAATAAAATCTTGAAATTCAATGTAAAATGGATGGAACTAGAAGAAACAATCCTGAGTGAGGTAACCCAGACACAGAAAGAAAACATAGTATGTACTCATGCATAAGTGGATATTAGACATAGATAAAAGGATTACCAGTCTACAACCCACAACCTCAGAGAAGCTAGGAAACATAAAGGACACTAAGAGAGACATACATGGAGCCCCAAGAAGGAAAAAGGGACAAGACCTCCTGAACAAATTGGGAGAACAGGGGAGGGTGACAAGGGAGGGGAAAGTGAAGGATCAGGAAGGTCAACTTGGGGGAAGAACAGATAAGGCCATCAAGGAAAGAGATACCTTAACAGAGGGAAGTATTATGAGCCTAATGAGAAATCTGGCACTAGGGAAATCCCCAGGGATCCACAAGGATGACCCCAACTAAGAATCTAAGCAATATTGGAGCGGCTACCTTAAATGCCCTTCCCCTATGATGAGATTCAGGTCTACCTTAAATGTCATCCTAGAGACTTCATCCAGTAGCTGATGGAAGCAGCAGAGATTCACAGCTAATCACTGAGCCAATCTCCTGGGATCCAGTTGTAGAGAGGGAAGAGCGATGAACAAAGAGGTCAATACCATGTTAGGAAACCCACAGAAAAAGCTGACCTGAGCAAGTGGGAGCTCATGGACCCCAGTTTGACAGCTGGGAATCCAGCATAAGACTGAACCAGCCCCCTGAATATGGGTGTCAGTTGGAGGTTCTGGGAAATCTATGTGGCCTCTGGCAGTCAGACCAGTATTTTTCCCTAATGCTTGAATAGGCTTTAGGAACCCATTCCTTATGAGAGGATACCCTTTCAGCCTAGATACACAGGGACACCTTAAGACCTGCCTGAAGTAATGCCAGGAAATAATCAAATTGAGGGCTGAAATCAATAAAGTAGAAACAAAGAAAACAATGAAAGGAATCAATGAAACAAACAGTTGGTTCTTTAAGAAAATTAACAATATTGACAAACCTTTATCCAAACTAAGCAAAAGGCAGAGCGAAAACATGTAAATTAACAAAACCAGAAATGAGAAAGGGGAAATGACAACAGACATTGAAGAAATCCAGAGAATCTTCTGCTCATACATTGAAAATCTCTCCTCCATAACATTCAAAAATTTAAAGGAAATGGTCAAGTTTCTGGATAGAGATCATTTACCAAATTAAAATCAGGAACAGATAAGCAATTTAAATAGACCTATAACCCCTAATGAAATAGAAATAGTCATCGAAAGTCTCCCAACCAAACTTTTTAAAAAAATTATGGCAATTAAACAATAAAATTTAACTAATAACCAAAAGAAGAAATCACAAGAGATTTATAGCTTACCTAAGAAATAAAGATTAAAAGCAAAATAAAATTTTGGAGATTCAACCAATGCAGTACTCACAAGAAAATTTTAATTTTAAATACTTTAGTTATTAATGATTTATAATCTCATCTCACAACCAAATATTATACTTCAAGGTACCAGAAAGAACAATAAAGTTAACTGCAAGTTAACATTAGAAAGGGAATAAGAAAGAAGACTGCAGAGACAACAAAACAAATATGGAAACAATAGAAAAATCAAACCTAAGAGCTGTTTCCTTGAATAGATCAAAAACTTTAGGAAACCAGAGTAGCTAAAAACAAAACAACACAAAACAAAACAAGTACAAAAATAGCACAATGAAACACAAATTTACAATAGTCTTTTTGTAGAAATATATATACAATACTATTTGCCATATTTTAAATTGGATAAAATGTTGAGATCTTTGATCCATTTTGACTTAAGTTTTGTGCAAGGCGATAGGCTTGGGTCTAACTGCAGTCTTCTACATGTCTGCAAACAGTTATGCCAGCACCATTTGTTGAATATGTTTTCTTTGTTCCATCGTATAAATTTGGATTGTTTGTCAAAAATCAGGTGTTCATAGGTGTGTGGGATAATATCAGGGTTTTCAATTGTATTCCATTGGTCTACCAGTCTATTTTTGTGCCAATACCAAGCTGTTTTCAGGACTATAACTCTGTAGTACAGCTTGAAGTCAGGGATGGTGATGCCTCCAGAAGTTCCATTATTGTATAGGGATGTTTTGTCTATCCTGGGTCTCCATCATATTATCACTTATTTATTCCTAAATATTTTAATGTTTCAAATCATTTGGAAGACACTTTTTCATAGCCATGTTTGATGTCTCATTTTTAGTATGTAGAATGCAGGATCTCAAAAAAATCCAGCTACACAGAACCAATTAGAAGACAAAGTGGGAATTACCCTTGAATTAATTGGTACACAAGACCGCTTCCTGAATATTACACCAGTAGCACAGACACTGAGGTCAACAATTGATAAATGGGACCCCCTGAAACTGAGAAGCTTCTGTAAAGCAAAGGAGACAGTCAACAAGACAAAACGGCAGCTGACAGACTGGGAAAAGATATTCACCAACCCCACATCTGACAGAGAGCTGATCTCCAAAATATACAAAGAACTCAAGAAGCTAGTCCCCCAAACACCAAACAACCCAATTAAAAAGTGGGGTACAAAACTAAATAGACAATTCTCAATAGAGGAATCTAAAATGGCTGAAAGACACATGAGAAAGTGTTCAGCATCCTTAGTCATCAGAGAAATGCAAATCAAAACAACTTTGAGATACCATCTTACTCCTGTCAGAATGGCTAAAATCAAAATTACCAATGACAGTTTATGCTGGAGAGGATTCGGAGAAAGAGGAATAGTTCTTCACTGCTGTTTGGAGTGCCAACTTGTACAGCCACTTTGGAAATCAGTATGGCGACTCCTCAAAAAAATGGGAATGAGTGTACCACAAGATCCAGCAATTCCACTTCTAGGCATATACCCAAAAGAAGCACATTCATATAACAAGGACATATGTTCAACCATGGTCATAGCAGCATTATTTGTAATAGCCAGAAACTGGAAGCAGCCTAGATGCCCCTCAACTGAAGAATGGATAGAGAAATTGTGGTACATTTACACAATGGACTACTACTCAGCGGAAAAAAAAAAAACAATGGAATCTTGAAATTTGCAGGAAAATGGATGGAACTTGAAGAAACCATTCTGAGCAAGGTATCCCAACCACAAAAAGAAAAACATGATATGTACTCACTCATATGTGGACCTGCTTTATGATGCATAGTAGTGACCATGCTTGATCAGAGCTGTTTTTAATGATGTTGCTCAGAATGGTTTTCTACCAGATGATGATTGAGAAGCTAATTAAAAAAAAATGGTGCCAAGTACCAAAAGAGTAACAGAACTGTGCTATTTTCTGGGATTTTGATATTTACTTATTTTTGTTGTTGCTGTTTGTTTGTTTTTTTTGTTTTTGTTTTTCTTTTTTAAATGGAGTTTGCTGGATGTCTCTACAATTTTGTTCAAATGACTACAGAACCTGGAAAAGCTGTTGCTGCTATTGATGCATAACATATTGCCATTATTGCTCTATATATATATATATATATATATATATATATATATATATATGCTAATTGAAACTCAAATATGTGATGAATCCAAGGTGTTTCAGTGAGTGCTCACCTGTACATGCAAATTTGATTTCATCTTTAGTAAATAGTAAAGTTATATGCTTGCCAAAAAAAATAAGTGACACACTGGAAGACAAATGTCATACAATTTTAATTTTATGTGTAATCTAGAAATGATGAACTTATGGGAACAGAGAGCAGAATTGTGGCTATTAGGCTTCAATGTGGGTCTTTTAACAATGGGGAAACGATTGGTTTAAGGATATAAAACTGTAGTTGGACAAGAGGCATGGACTCTTTGAAGTCTTGAGGTCTACTGAGAGCATGATAAATATGGTTGATAACATTATGCTATATTTTAAAAGTTGTGAGATAGTATACTTTAAGTGTTCCCAAAAGAAAAATGATGAATATGTGTGATATAACATGTTAATTAGTTTAATTTAGCCATGCCATTGTGAACATACTGTGTTACATATCATAATTGTGCATGACTTTATTTATGAGCTAAATAAATGAATGGAAAAAAAAGAAAAACAAGAGGATAAAGAAAATGAGAAGTCATTATAAAATTAATAAAGGTATTATAACTTAAAAAAGAAAGAATATATACTGCTTTTGCAGAAGACTGAATTCTGTACCCAGCATCCACATTAGTCAGCTGCTAACCACTTAAAATTTCAGTGGACACAAGGCCCCCTTTTAGCTTCTGTAAGCACTTGCATTCATGTAAGCATAGATATATGCAGATACACCCAACCATGTAAACAAAATCTTTGAAAAATTAAGGAGAGTAAAATTCCTAATTTATTCAAAACAAATTAAAATTTTCAAAGGAAATTAATGATGTAAATATTTAGAGATGTGTCCTATATATACAGCTTGAAAAACTCACCATTACGACATGGCCAATATTAATCAAGACAGATTAATGGGAAATCAAATTTATATTTGCAGAATATGGCCACCTTGGAATAAACTAAGAGTGTTTCAAAAGGAAAACCCGTAACTGGAAAAATGATCCATTGGGTAATTTGAATGCTGTTCAAGCATGAGGTTCTGAGTTCAGATCCCCAGTACCTAGTATCTCTGTAAAAGCCATGCATGCTGGCACAGTTCTGCACATTCAACATGGGGTAGAATCAGGTAGATGCAGGAAACTAACTGAGAAGATTTTCTAGCCAATAATGTGCTCTGGGTTGAGTCAAAATTTCTCTAATAAGAAAAAAATCAAAAGGAAAAACAATTAAAGAAGACATCTCAAAGTAAATCCCTGGCCTCAATGTGCACATTAGGGCAATTGCATGTGCATATAATTACATAAATACATGCCTACACACACATACACACACACACATACACACACACACACACACACACACACACACACACACACACACACACACGAATAGTAAATTGTAGGATTTATATGTTCTGATTGAAAAATTGTTACTATCTTAGATAGGGTTCTAAAGCTGTGAAGATACACCAAGCTAGCTCTTATATTTTTATTTTTATTATTGAAATTAGATCAATTTTAAATTAGCAATAAGCTTGTTGTACATGTCAATCCCAGTTCCCTCTCCCCTATTTCCTCTCCTGCCACCCCAACCCCTTTCTGATCCCCAGGGAGGCTGAGATCCCATGGGGGATCTTCTGAGTCTGTCATATCATTTGGAACAGGGCCTAAACACTCCCCCATGTGTCTAGGCTTAAAGAGTATCCCACTATGTAGAGTGGGCTCCCAAAATGAATTCTTGTATTAGGGATAAATACTGATCCACTACCAGATGCTCCATAGATTGCCTTGGTCAGGGGGTCTGTAACCATCCTCTGCCGTCTTCCCAGCTGTCATTCTGGGGTCCATGAGCAACCCCTTGTTCAGGTCAGCTGCTTCTGTGAGTTTCTCAAGGACATCTGTTCAAACATGTTCATAGCAGAATTATTTGTAATAGCCAGGACCTGGAGGCAACCTAGATGCCCCTCAACTGAAGAATGGATAGAGAAAGTGTGATATATTTACTCAGCAGGGGTGGAAGGAATCTTGAAATTCACAGGAAAATGGATGGAACTGCAAAAAACCATCTGTGAGATAACCCAGCCACAAAAAGACAAAAAAAAATGGTATGTACTCACTCATATATGGATACTAGACATATAGCAAAGGAGTACCAGCCTACAATCCACACCTCCAGAGAAGCTAGGAAACAAAGAGGATGCTGAGAGAGACATGCATGGTCCCTGGAGAAGGGGAAAGGGACAAGATCTCCTGAGCTAATTGGGAGCATGGGGCTAGGGGAGAAATAGCTGGAAGAAAGAGAAGGGGAGAAGAGGAGGGGAGAGGAGGACACGAGGGAGCAGGAAGATTTAGTCAGGGCAAGAATTGATACCAAGAAGAGATACCATAGTAGAGGGAGCCATTATAGGTTTAATGAGAATTCTGGCACTAGGGAAATGTCCAGAGGTCTACAAGTTTGACCAAAACTAACAATCTAAGCAGTGGTTGAGAGGCTACTTTAAATACCCTACTTGATAATGAGATTGATGAGTACCTTATATACCATCCAGTAGGTAATGGAAACAGAACAGACATCCACAGCTAAACATTGAGCTGAACTTTGGAATCCAGTTACAGAGAGGGAGGAGTGATGAGCAAATGGGTCAAGACCAAGCTAGCTCATATAAAAGGACAGCATTTAAATGGGAATGACCAAGAATTTCAGAGCTGCCATCATGGTAGGATATGGTGGTGGTATGTGGGCAGACATGGTTCTGGAGAAGGAGCAGAGAGTTCTACATATTGATCTACAGGTCACAGGAAGACAGAAATACTGAACCTGCCTTGAGCATTTTAAATATCAAAGTTCACACTCATTGACAAACTTCCTCTAACAAGACCACACCTACTTCAAAAAAAAAAAAAAAAAAAAAACACATCTCCCAATATGCCCAAATGGATTCAAATTGAATGCATGGGGCCCATTCTTAGTCAAAACACAACACTTAACAAGCTATATTAATAAAACCTGGCAGTAACACACACACACACACACACACACACACACACACACACACACACACACGCGCACACACACAAATATATATATGAGCAGAGGACATTATGACATAACTCAGTCATTATGAGTTATGTCAAAAGGCTAGTCTATTAGTAAATGACAGGGATTTATCTTTGTGCCATTTTCTTTTATTGCAAAAAATATTTTCATTAGATATATTCTGATTATGATTCCCCCCACCCCAACTCCTCTGAGTTCCTCACTACACATTCTTCCCACTTGGATCTATACATTTTCCGTTTCTCACTAGAAAATATATATCAAAGAAATAATAATGACATGAATTAAAACAAAAAATCAGAATAGGGCAAAGCAAACCAAAGTCAATAACCAAAATAACAATACAAAATCACAAGAAACACATGTACAAAAAGACAAGTTCACACACACCAGAATCCCATAAAAAACAAAACTCAAAACCATATTATACAATATATACATATGTATACAATTGTATACATAATATACAAAGGACCTGTAAGGTAAACAAGAAAAGACTAAATTAAAGGGACAAGAAGAATGAATGAAGGAAGGAAGGAAGGAAGGAAAGTTAGGAGACAAAGAAACTCCAAAGATACCTTGAGTTCATTATTTGTTAAGTTATGTTCTGCTGGATAGACATGGGGGCTCTTCTTAAGAATGGTTTGTATACCTAGAGAGAATCATTTGGAGAAAACTAATTTTTCATTTGTGGGTGGCTAGAAAAGACAGGATTTATTTTCAATAAACAGTGCTAGGGAAAGTGAAAATCAATACACAAAAGAATGAAGTTGGATCTTAGTTTATCCTCTGTATCAAAGTTAACTCAAAATCAATCAGATGCCTAAAGAGACCCCAAAGTCTACAACTTCAAATATCTCCATGACAATGAATTAGGCTAGAGAATATATCATAAAAACACAAGAAAAGAAGAAGAAAATGAATAAATAACACTAATCAAAATAAATTTGTTTAATAATAATAATAACAATAATAATAATAATAATAATAAACACAGGGAAACCATGATGTAGAGATTAAGCAGAGCCTGTGCAGGTTATTATCTTATACTCTGCCAGTCTCTTATTTTTCTTCTACAAGACTGAACAAACAGAAATTTATTTGTAGTTACCTGTTTAAAACAAAACAAACAAACATATTGTGTGGGTTGTTCAGCATTCATTGGTGGCCATATACTTATGATATTTTAAATTAATTTCATTGAATATGATTTATTTTGAAATCCAAATATAGCATTGCTGTATTTCATTAGCAAAGTAAAAGCCCCAATCTTTCTAATCAAATGCAAAGTTGAAAATGAATGATATAAAAACCAAATAAGCAGGTGAGCATCTGCTCATTATCACTACTTCATGAAAGATGAGAAAATTAAAATTGAAGTGGCATTTTCATCCATTAGAATAGATACTGACAAGTGTCAGGAAGAACATGGAGGGAATTTGAAAATGTTATCAATTTTTTAAAAAAATCCTCTAATTTTGAGATTATCATATAATTGCATAATATCTCCCCTCCCTTTGCTCCCTCAATAGTTCAATAGTGTTCTGTATACTCATGTATACTCTTAACTTTCCTTTCATCCTTTCACTCTTCTGAACATATATATATATATATATATATATATATATATATATATATATATATATATGGACCAGGGCAAATCTTATAAAAATAAATTAATTAGGGTTTGCTTATAGTTCCTGAGGTTCAGTCCATTATCTTCAAAGAGGGAACATGATGTCATACATGTCACTGGAGTAGTAGCTGAGAGCTGTCTACTGATCCAGAGAGAGAGAGAGAGAGAGAGAGAGAGAGAGAGAGAGAGAGAGAGCCTGGAGCCTGTTATGGTTTTTAAAACACAAAGCCCACTCAAAGTGACACATTTCTTCCAACAAACCCATCTGTAACCCATCATGGCCATGACCCCTAAACCTTTTAATCCTTTCAAAAGGTTGTTTTCCCTGGTGACCAATCATTCAAATATATAGAGGGAATTCATATTTAAATCATCACTGTATATATAAACTCTGCATCTTCATGTCTGATGTCAAAACATTCTTCAGATATTTAATTATTTTCAACGTTTTTGACTGTAGTACATTTCTTTCTCTTGGGCTGTTTCCATTCCCTGTTAGTAGGTATCTTCTTCTTTTTTTTCTTTTTTTTAAATTTTTTTATTAGTTCAAATTAGAAACAAGCTTGTGTCACATCTCAATCCCTTCTCCCTCTCCTCCCCCTACACCTCCTCCCCAAATCCCCACCTACCCCACCCCAATTCCCCAGGCAGGATAGGGCTCTTAACTGGGGCTCCCCAAAGTCTTGCACATCATCCTGGGCTAGGCCTAGTCCCTCCCCCATGTGTCCAGGCCGAGATTACATCCCTTGATGTGGGATGAGCTCTCAAAGTCCCATCTTACACCAGGGAAAAATACCAATCCACTACCAGGGACACCCTAACGTGCAGAGGCCTCCTAACTGACATCCATGTTCAGGGGTCTGGATCAGTCCTGTCCTGGCTTCCCAGACAGCATTCTGGGGTCCATGTGCTCCCCCTTGTACAGGCCAGCTGTTTCTGTGGGTTTCACCAGCCAGGTACTGACCCCTTTGATCTTCATACCTCCCTCTCTGCAACTTGGTTGCAGAGGTCAGTTCAGTGTATATTTGTGGGTGTCTGCCTCTGCTTCCATTAGCCACTGGATGAGGGATCTAGGATGGCATAAAAAGTAGTCATCAGTCTCATTATAGGGGAAGGGCATTTAGGTTATCCTCTCCACCATTCCCTAGATTGTCAGTTCCTGTCATCCTTGTAGGTTTCTGGAAATCTCCCTAGTGCCAGAACTCTCCTCAGACCTATAATGGCTCCCTCTGATGTGGTATCTCTCATTTTGCTCTCCTCTATTCTTCCCCCAAATCAACATTTCTGCTCCTCCATTTCCTCCTTTCCTCTTCTCTTCTCCTCTCATTCTGGCAGCTCCCTGTCCCCTACCCTCATGCTCCCAATTAGCTCAGGAGTTCCTGCCCCTTCCCATTCCTGGGGTCCATGAATTTTTCCATTAGACTCCTTGTTTTACAGTTTCTTTGGTGAAGAGGATTGTAGGCTGGTAATCCTTTGCTCTATGTCTAAAATTCTTATATGTGTGAGTAGTAAGTCTCCTCTATAGCTGTCCATGACTCTTCCATCAATTAGAATGCAGATACACAGATGTTATTAATATACCTAATGGTATATTTATACTTTGTTACAATTAAATTTTACCATGTATCTAGAATCTCTAAAAATTTAACCCAATCAAATTCTTTTGATCTTGGAACTTGCATGTGGCTCACAGTAGCTGCTTAGAGCACATTATAAGGGAATGTGCAGCTTCTGTCTTTATGAGCCATACTGTAAGGGTCAGTGTGTTCCACTTATTTTGGTGAAGCCCAGGGAGTGCCAGTGGGAGCAGACGGTACTGCACAGTAAATGCTTGCTCAAATTCATAGCTTTCATGATGTTTTCTTTATTATCAGCCATTTGCTTGTCTGGATTTGGGAAACAGTCAGAGCAAAACCATTTTTATCTAGTGTCATCACTTTTTGCTCTGTGGAGATTGCACACCACTTGGCCAAAGAGCTACAACTAGGGAGTAGCTAGAGTGACATTTCCGACCAGAGTTTAATGGATGAAGTCCTTATTTTTGTGTAATACATTCCTAATGCTGCCTCATTACAACTGATACATTGATGTGGGTGGGTTTTAGTCACAGAATATACTTTCAGTTTTGATTTGGGGAGGAAAGAATGGAGAAAGATGGCTAGGTTTCAACTGACCAAAGATTCTAGTAGTGATATACTTTACTCTGGGATGCCGGTGGAAGGTCCACGTGCATGATTAGAAGTTAGCTATCCTCTCTTTGTCCAGTATTCTAGGGCCCATGACCCACACTCCTAAATTGTCATGGCCTTTTTCACTGGCTATTTGTCCTTCCTGTATACAGCTGAGCAGATACCATTTGTATAAGTCAGGGTAGACAATCTACCTAAACTTGACTCAAGTGCTACTTGTATTTGTTTTGCATTACTAATAGGTGCATCAGCCACACCTGAGGCTACATTGTCTAGTAAGAATTTACTAATAGCCTAATGTGAGCCAGGCCTTGTGGGAGGAGGCCAAAATAAAATGTGTCTTAGACAGTGTTCTGTTGCACTGAAGAGACACCATGACCAAGGCAGCCATTATAAAGAAAACATTTAATTGGGGCTGGATTATAGACAAGAGGTTTAGTCCATTATCACCATGGTGGGAAGCATGGGGGCATGGAAGCATACATGGTGCTGGAGAGGTAGCTGAGTGTTCTACATCTGGATTGGCAGAAGAAAAAGATCTAGGGTCTGGCTTAAGCATTTGAAATAACAAAGCCCACCCTCAGTGCCATAATTCCTCTAACACTGCTATACAGATTCTAACAAGGCCAAATTGGTTCACTCCCTAGTGACCAATCATTCAAATAAATATGCCTATGTGGGGGCATTCCTATTCAAACTACCACATTCAACTCCCAGGCCCTTATAGGCTTGTAGTCATATTACAATGCAGAAATGTAATTCAGTCGAACTTCAAAACTCCCCATATTCTGTAACAGAGTTAACCCTGTTTTAAAAGTCTTCGGAGAGTCAAGGCAATCTCTTAACTGTAATCTCCTAAGACTCAAAATTTTAAAAGTATACTGCGAATTTCCAACATAAAATGTCAAAGAATGTACATTATTCTTTCAAAAGGGAGGAAAGGGAGCATAGTGAGGAAATACTGGACTAAAGCAAGACTGAAAACCACCTGGGAAAACTCCAGTCTTTACATCTGCATATCTGATGTCTAAATGCTCTTCAGATCTCTTTCTCCTTTCAGCTTCATTGACTGTAACACTCTTGTCACTCTTAGGCTGGATCCCGTCCCTCTTAACAGCTCTCATTGGCAGGTATCCAACAACTTTTCATCTTTAACATTTTGGGGACTACAAGTCAATCCATTCTTTACCTTTAGAGCTTCATGAAATAGCCTCTCTAGGCCTCCATGTGGGGACATCCTTGATGTATACCTGACCTCATAAGTTTTTCTTAGTCAAAAAGGAGATTCCACAACCGCTTTATTTTATACAGGACTCTAAAGTAGGAACAATGTGTCCAAAGATGGCAACTTCTTCTGCTTTCCAGCACTAGAACATGGATTCTCATTTATACATATATTTTCACCAGATTTCTATTCTTGATGGTTTCTTTCACAGCCTAAGGATGGCTGTCTTAGAGCTTGCTCTATACATCAATCTGGCCTGAAACTGAGAGATCTACCAGCCTTTAGCTCTCAATCCTGAATGCTGGAGTTAGAGGTATATGCCACCAAGCTTCTTTTAAAATTCATTTTATAAATTGGAAACTAAGCTGGGTGGGGTCTTGCCCTGAGGTCACCACTCTCTTTATTCCATTTAGGATCAGGATTTTCTTTAAACTGTTTTATGGTGATCCTTTTCTCTCTCTCTCTTTTTTTTTTAATTTTACATACCAATCCCCAGTTCCCTCTCCCTTCCATTCTCCCATGCCCCCTACCAACCCCCTCAACCCACTCCCAATCCACTCCCCAAAGACAGTGAGGCCTTCCATGGGGGATCATCAAAGTCTATCACATCATTTGGGGGAGGGCCTAGGCCCTCATCCATGTATCTGTGCTGAAATAGTATCCCTACATAGGGAATGGGCTCCCGAAGTCCATTTGTGCACTAGGGATGAATACTGGTTACACTGGCCTCCACTCACTCATATATGGATATAAAACATAGAGCAAAGACTACCAGCCAACAATCCACACAACCAGAGAAACTAGGAGGACCCTGCGAGATAAATACATGATCCCCTGAAGAATCGGAGAGGGACAGGAACTCCTAACCAGATTGGAAGTACTGGGGGGGTAGGAAAAAGAGAAGGGTAGAGGAGTAGGTGGAAGGAGAACAAGATGAATCAGGAAGACTGAGAAAGGGGAGGAATAGAGGAGAGCAATATAGGAGATACCTTTGATAGAGGGAGTCAGTATAGGTATAAGGAGAAATCTGGCACTAGGGAAATGTTCAGCGATCCACAAAGAATCTATGCAGTAGTGGAGAGGCTGCCTTTGATGTCCTTCCCCTATAATGAGATTGATTACTACCTTAATTGACATTGTTTTCTCTTTTTAAAAGGTTGATTTTGTGTTTTTCTTTGCTCATCTTTTTCTTTTTTCATTGTAGATCTGCGTAGGACTGATCACTAATAGTCACACAAGACAGTCAATACTAGACAGTTTTGAAATCTCTTTTGCCAGTGCTGTTAATCTCAAACTCTTCGATTTGACATCAGGCATATTTTTAGGGCAAGGGCAGAAAACAGTCACTTTGTTCACCAAAAATCACAGGAATGATCTCTAGGACACTTACACTATGTCCCGAAACCCCTTGATCCTGGCTGTCATAATCTTCATTGTTCTCTACACTACTGTCTTCCCTGCTCTTACTATTATTCTTTTTTCTACAGTCTTCTCATGAAGTGTCTGTGCCACAGCTATGAAATTGAGAAATCAGTGTCCTCTGACTTGGAATGTTTGAACTTTTACATAAACTGCTGTGGAAATAGTGCAGTGGGTAAGAACACTTGGTTTATAAGGATGAAGGGTTGAGTTCAAATACTTTTAAGCCATGTAAGCAACCAGGCATGCTCATGTACATATAAGCCTAACAGTGTGGGTAAGAACAGGATGAATGTTGGCCACCAGCCTGAGTTCAGTGAGAGACTCTCTCTCGTAAAATTAAGGTGAATAATGATAGAGCAGGATGTCCACGGGACATCTCTATGGCCTCTACATAGGTAGAACCATGCACACACACGTACAAACACACACACACACACACAAATAATTACAAAGGGTAACTTTTTCGTTAGGAAAAACAACCATGAGTTCACGTCCTAAGAGGGTAATTGGATGTAAAGCAGCAGAAACTTATGAAAAAATGGAAGACTGCTTAGAGCCTAAACTTCACTTTGACTGTCTTCTTCTTTATATTGCCTCTGGGCCATTAAAATACATAATGTTGTAGCTTCTTCAGGGATTTAGGACTTCTACTGAGCAAAACATTTCCTTAATTTTCATCTTCTTCTAATTTTTCCTAATCCATAGTAAGATATCTCAATAATAGAAAAATTATGTTCTCTATTCAAGAATGTTATATATTAATATTGGGCCTTCCACCCCCTCCATTTCTGTTGCCCTGGTTCATCAAGGTCTGCATCCTTCCAACTGCTGCAGGAGGATGTTGCTGGTCCAACAGAATGCAAACAGCTCATGCCTATCTGTGGGACTTTGTTCACTAGCAAACTCTCTGAATCTTTCCACTTTTGAGATGTTGACCCAGATGGGAATTGAATAACTTCTCCAAATAGCATCCTATTCCACTTCTGCCAGTGTACCTGGGAGTCATCAAAGCTAATAATACTAAAAGATCAGGGGAGGGGCAGTAGAGGAGTCTTTGTAAATATAGCTTTATTTCAACAAACCACATACCATGACAGAAATGTTTGTGGATCTGGGAGTGGATATTGTGATTGGATATCATTTTGCATCAGGAGAATGTCTGCTTCTGCTGTCAGCACACAGCGGGTGCCTGGAGGTGGGAAACTTATATGAAAGCCATTCACATTGCAATGTACTTATTTCATGTAAACATTAGCAATAAAGTCTAAACTCTTGCAGGAATAAGATGCAAGTGTTAGAACTGTTTATTTTTCAATATAAATTTATGCAATTGCTTTTGAATTAAAATAAAGAATACCTTTAAGGCACTTCAATAGTTTCTATACATACTTTCCTTGGTGCTGAGTTCTGCTGAAAAATCTGTCCTCCAAGTAAACGGTACAGATTCTTGAAGCATTTTATGTATTTTTGTTTCTGTAGGCTGATTTACATATTGAAATTTACATATTGACAGAATTCAAAAAAGGAACACTTAAAAATAACAAATAACAAAAATAACTTTTTCAAAATAGAATGAGCTTACTTTTAAATAATTGTACTCCCAACTGCTTTCTAGTAATTTTTCTTTTTTTAATTTAAATTAGAAACAAGCTTGTTTTAGATGTCAATCCCAGTTCCCTCTTCCTCCCCTCCTCCCCTGCCCCCACCAACCCCGATCCTAACCCCTTTCTGCTCCCAAGGAGTGGTGAGGCCTTCCATGGGGGAGCTTCAAAGTCTGTCTTTGAAGGTTCTAAGCCCTCCCTGGTGTGTCTAGCCTGAAAGAGTATCCCTCTATATATAATGGGCTATCAAAGTCCATTCATATACTAGGGATAAATACTGATCCAATGCCAGAGGCCCCAGTAATTGCTTTTGGCATGGTTGTAGAGAACCAAATTTGCTGTTGGGAAATCATCCCTGTTACCATTAACTGTTCCATTTATCAAGTCAGGGTCTCTCAGTTGGAATGCTCATAATGACTAGTCTTTCTAGCCAGCTTCCCCTGGGGATATCCTGCTCTTTGACTTCAGATGCTGGATTTGCACAGGAGACATGCTCCTGATCATTTATGTGTGTTCTGCAGATCCAAACTCCAGTTCACATTCATGCACAGACAGTATGTTAACCACTGGGCCTTTAACCGTAGATATCTAACATACTTTCTTAAATGAAATTATGGGCTGTAATTTGTGTAAACATCAGAGAGTTTTCTCTGGTAAAAAGGGTATAATATAATTTCCATGTCACAATGAAAACCCACAAATCAAGAAAAAATTGAAGTTTGTGTTTTTTTTTTAAAAAAAAAACAAATCATGAAATAGCTAACAAATTTTTCCTTTGCATTGAATAGTACATCTCATAAGTCTTATTGTCAAAGGAGCCCTTAGAGGAAGGAAGAGCTATGGCAAATTATTAAAGGGGAAAGACTTGAGTTTTCACCCAGAAAACACATGCAAATGCTTGGCATGGCATGTGACATGTGTTGTTAGAACTGGAAAAGCACATTGCATGGTGTCTCAGTACTAGCATGATGGCTAAATTTAGTTTTTCTTTAGTAGTTCCCCATCACTCCAAGACATTCTTTCTATGTATATATCCATATATATCCCATTGCTTGTGCTTTTCCACTCCCTAGAGCCATATCCTATCCTTTCACCTCAGAAAACATTTTTATTCACTACTGAACTTCATGAATATGTTGATCAGTACTGTCTTTGTCCACTAAACATCAACTAGGACTATACAGTAAGGCTGTAACAGAGATATTCTTACAGAACAAACTGACAAGTAATACAGTAACCTTGTAGTTTCTAATTCTTTAAATGAAAACAGAAAAATTCTAATACATATCTGACTTTTTGTTACATATTATTTTTTAAATATATTATCATTTATTCATTGATCATCCATACATGAGTATAAGTAGTATTTTCTGAATATAAGTTTAGAGTCATACACTGGAACATGGACAATCTAAAGAGGTCAGCATTTTTGATTCATTCTCTCACCCCTAGGCGATAGCTCATCAAGGGGCAGGCTTTATGAGTACTACCCGCCTTGATGATAGAAAGTTGACTGGATTGATATTGCGTAGCCCTTATTTGGCAACTGCAGCTGCTATCAGTTTGTAGGTGCAACAATCCTGTCTTTTCCAGAAGATACTGATATACAATAGTCTATCATAACCTCTGACTCTAAAAATACTTCATTTCTTTTCTCTGAATTTCCCTGTCCCTTCAGGGCTGTATGTGATATAGATGTCTAGTTTAGGACTGATCATTTCAGCATCACATTTCCTACCTACAAGTTCTCAGTTCAGTGATGGGATGGAATACTACATATTATGGAAACACTCATAAGATGGTATTTAAGGCAGGAAATCAGTCTTCAGGGAAAGCAGCATAGAAGCAGGCCTAAGATTAAGGTGTCTAGTGGTCACATCACATAATACACCCCAGAACGCAATATTTTGATGGCATCCTGACCTGGACTGCCCATTGTTCAGCAGCTCAGAAGCCACAGTGATGTGGCTGATGTTTAAGTTCCCAAACAGAAAAACAAACAAACAAACAAACAAGCAAAAACCACCAACTTCCTGGGTTATGCAGGTGTTTTAGTACTGAATCCAGAAATATTTCACAAGTCATAAAACTAACAGCTTACAATTTACACTCTTAGCACACACACACACACACACACACACACACACACACACACAGAGAGAGAGAGAGAGAGAGAGAGAGAGAGAGAGAGAGAGTTGTGTGTTGTTGGTTTATCACTGTGGTTGCATATTGTCATTATATGGAAGGAAATTTCAGTCCTTGGCCTATGTAGTCTCAATATGCTTTAAATTTGGGTGACTTTTCAGATGGATATGCAAATATTGGTATATTCACAAGCTTAATTTTTTGCCAATGAGTATGCATGTGTGATCACACACACAACCACACACATACAACACACACACACACAAAGTCATACATACACAATACACAAATACAAACTTTGTGTGTGGTGGTAATCATCCCCATAACCAGCACACTGGTGGGTTAAGGTAATATGTGTGCTCTTGCTGGAGTAGGAAGAAAAGAGATATATGTGGTGATGAGCAGAGATTTCTTTCTAAAGGGGTAGACACAGATCTTAAAGCACAGAAGAATTTAAACAAAGAGGAATCACTTACAGACATGAGAAATTCTATGAAGAAATGTCTTGGGTTGGATTTGAGTATGAACAAGAGATGTGTATAATTTCAAGGGTAATGCAGACTAAATAGCTGTGACATATTATTCAGTTATATTCATAATTTTCAAAATGTTTTGATTGGCTAGTGCAATATCTAATAAATTTCTATGGTTCACATTTCTATACTGTAGATTAAATGAACATTTCTTGAGTGGAGACAAAGAAGAGAAATGATTAAGTAAGTACTCATGTTTATTATAATATCTGCCAAAGTGACAAAACTTGGATATCCATTATCCTGGAAAAACTTACTTTCTAAAGGTTTTTTTTTATGAAAATGGCTATCCTTACTTATCAAACAAATAATTAATTCTTAAAGAGAAGTCATGTGAAAATAAAAAAAAATTAAAATCCAGAAATGCCAAGGAAAATGCTCAAGGGATGTATTGCTGGATATTGGAGATTTATTTTCAGCCTTGGAAGAACCTCCATGATGATTTCTACAGTGGCTGTAGAAATGTGAGTTTCCACCCTCAATGAAGAATTGTTTTCCCTTATTTGGCCTCTTCACTAGCATCTGCTGTCTTTATGTCGTCCAAAGAAAAAAACCTTTTTTTTTAAAACCACAAAATTGCTTATTTATCCATGTTCATTGATGCTTTATTCATGATATCCAAGATATCAAAAACAACCTGAATGTCCATCAAGTGATGAATGTATAAAAAGGGTACATTTACTTTTTGTTTTTGTTGTTACCTGTATTTATTACCAAGATATCTGTCAGTGAATGAATGGATGAAGACAATATGTTTCACATACACATTGGAGTAGCATTTAACCATCAAGAAAAATGAAAATCCTATTATTTTAAAACAAGAATATATGTTAAGTACTTTCAATAAAATGGGTGATTTGTAGGATATCAGGATAAATTAAATAAATAAATATATAAAGACAAGTACTTCATATATCCTTTCACTTGTGCAAAAAAACACATACATCACACAGGGAGAGAGAGAGGGAAGAGGGGAGGAGAAAGACGACCTAAAATTTTAAGAGACTAAGAAGAAGTTGTGAGAGAAGAAAGGGAGTAAAGGAGTAGATAGACATGATTAGTGCATGGATATGCATGTGTGGCAATAGCAGCAATTATTGTGTTAATTGTAATAAAACGCAATGCCTTATTTATAATAGGTGTATTTAAACATTAAAAGGTTTAGCTATTAGAATCAACAATCTGCACATGATAAAAATCACTAGTCAGATAATAATAAAAACCACCAAAAGAGCAATGCACATGTGGATGGTCTTACTAAACCATTGTGGATAACAGCCACTCTTTCTCCCACTTACATTTGTGCTTAAGTACTTTACTTCTTTGTGTAATAGTCCTTAAATTTTAAGTAGCTTCTCTAAAGATACAGTTTTTTTTTCTATATTGATGCTAAGGAACTCTTGGTTATATGTTGTTAATTGAAAGAAATTAAACTGGGCGGAAAGTTGTGTGAAATTTCCTAACATTTACATTGAAAAGGAAAGGAAGAAAGAGAAAGGGGAAAATGAGGATGGGTGAGAAAGTAGGGAAGGAAGAAAAGAGGGAAGGGGAGGAGAAAAGAAAGACAGGAAGAGAGAGAAAGACACCAGGCTTGGAGAATAACAGGGTAATCCACACAGCAAAACGACTGGTAGATTCTTGTCTCTGAACAAAAGAACTAGGCTCTCAAGGGGACAGAACTTATACATTTTCAAAACAGAATATTATTTAGTTATTAAAATGAAATTATGAAACTTGAAATTTTTAAATAAATGGATGGAATATGAAATAATTATCATCAGTGATATGTCTCAATACCAGAGAAACAAACATCTCATATTTTCTTTCATATTTAGATGCTATCTATTAACTTTTAGACCTGGATGTTCTATTGGAATATACACTGAGATTATGTAATTGGTAAGGTGCCAGTGGGTGGGGGTTGTATCTATAAAGGAATGAGTAATGGAATTCAGTGTTATAAAAGGGAAAACTGAAATAGGAAAACAAAACATAGGGGTGCCATGGGGATGAGAGGACAGAGCAGAGAAGAACACATAGGAAGAAATCACCAATACTAAAAGTATTTTTGGAGAGCCATAGAGAAAACTACTTTTGTAGGTTTACTTTAAATATAGTCACTGTATAATGAGGCAACATTACTCTAATTAAATACCACTTAATGAGTTTTGGGCCACTAGAATTCCATAAACACTTTCAAGAATTGCAGACTATTATCAGCACTGTTGCTTACCCTGCAAAACTTATGGCTAGACTCTCTGAATAATGAAACCACATATTTGAGTCATAAGCTCACAATCAGCTGGAAGCTTCATCCATACTGGCTGATCTTAGTAATGCTGGAATTTGGTATGTATGCTACCAGATGAGAGAATGAATCATCAATTTTCCCAAGCTGTGAACTGTGTTAGCTACAACAATGATCTGAATATCATGATATGACTACTGGTACAATATTGGCATGAATGTTATGGGAGTAACCAAGTACTTTTCTAAAACTTGGATTTAAGACCTGGCAATGAGATTGTAAGTATACTCAATGCTGTCAATGTGACCAAGCACCTGAGCTCAGATAGATCATGATCTCTAGGGGAAAACATATTACTATTGCACTGTTAAATAAATATAGTAATAAAATATCTCTGAATTGCATATTGTTATATCCATATTCAGTCTTCATCAGATAAACCTACTTGAAATAGATGGCATTTAATACAAATACACAGTTTATTGATATAAAGTGAAAAAATTCTTTGGACTGCCCATACCTAAGTAGAATGACTATGACATCTTCCTCTCCTTAAGGTTCAAGATTCTTTGTGAAAAAAGCCCATACCTAAGTAGAACGACTATGGCATCTTCCTCTCCTTATGGTTTAAGATTCTTTATGAAATAAATGATGAAAAGATTGTAGGAAATAGGATGACTACAAGAAAATAGTATTTTGTACTTAATAGAATGATAATGACACAAAATCATAGGGGTCTACACTAGTATGCACAAGCCTTTTACATGTTTAAGCCAGAAAATATCTGAGCTTGGAGAAAGGGAGATGACTGAGGATCTATAACTATTCAATAATTACTTACAGAGGAAATTTAATTTTCCCCAGTTGTGTGTAACCTACTATCTTGACTACATTCTAGGACAGATCTCACAGCCGGGAATACTCATCTAACAAAAACCTATGTCTTTGAAGGGGAGAGAGAGAAAGAGGAGAGAGAGAGAGAGAGAGAGAGAGAGAGAGAGAGAGAGAGAGAGAGAGAAACAGAGAGACAGAGACAGAGACAGGTTTGGTAGGTAGATAGGGAGCTAGTGGAGGTATAAAACTTCCAGAGAATTAATAATAACTGAATCAAAACAATGTAATTTGTTTAATTTTTGATGCTCTATTTCCTCATCAGAAAATATGATGTTTTACTGTTTAAACAATATTCCAATATCTACATTGAGATAATAGTGGGAGATGAAATGAAATATGCACTTGATACTAAAATAGGTATTGTATGCTAGCTATTATACATATACATATATACACACTTGTATATGTATATATGATAATTTAAAATAAATGATCTGACTTAGACGTCTCAGATGACAGATTCTTTCTGATATATCCCCCAACCACACTGATTTGCTTTACTATTTGTTCAGATTCTGAACAACTGATTTAAAATGCAAAAATCTAATATTATACGACTTGATTCATAGAAATGATTTGGGTCCCCTTTTCCAAGCAGAATTTAGGGTTGGTCCTCTTATTTCCAGGGAGTATCAAATGGCCATTGAGCATGTTAGTTATATTTCATCCATCAAGTTTCATATCTTCTTAAAAATCTGAGTGACCAACTTATTTTTTGATGAAATCTGAAAAAAATTCAAAACATTAATGGATGAAGGCTTTGTACATAAATCAATATAAAAGGAAGATATGTTAAATTCCTGGTTTCATGCTGAGTTATTCAATCAGTATAGATCAAGTGCTTATTTAGCAAATAGAAGGATCAGAGTTCAAATTCCTGAAATCTACAGAAATCCTGAGCAGGTGTTTAATTCAACTGTTTTCTGACCATTCAGAGACAGAGGCTCCCTGGGGCAAGCTTGAGAAACTAGCTAAACTTGACAAAGCAACCTTAATAAGTAAAATGGAGTATAATCAAGGAAACTATCTGATGAAAAATTTGGGTCTTTAAAGGAACAGGTTTCCATTTGCACAGATACATGCTCACACATAAACCCATAAACATGGATATACAAACAATAAACCTATGGCTCCTCCCACACAATAAATCCTTTGAAGTCCTGTATCTATTATTTGTCTGAGTGGTGTCCATTCCAATTTGTACCTTCTTGGTTAGGTACAGTTACTGGCTCATCCTTCTGCCCCTCTTTATACTTTGTTTTTATGATGCTACAGATTCAGCCATTCTGTGCAAACACAAGTAAAATCATTACCAACAACACAAGGATTGACTGATTTTCTAAAGATTGAATTTGGTAAATCCCATAGGTACTTTCGACACCTTTTCTTTCACAGTGACCTCCAATTCATTAACCAGTTAACTAGTTGATGGATAAAATACAAGTGATGTCTACTGCTATCAGAGGAACTCTCTTGAAAAGAACAATTTGAATATGAGCAAGAACTATGACTCTTTAGTTCCAAGGAGAAATAAAAATTCCATCTTGACTTCACCTGTGCTGGACTGCTCAGCTCTTCTGTAATTTATTATCATACTTTATTGAGTCAGCAATCAAATAAATACTGGATATAATATTCATTATAATAACCACAAGACATATATATTTTCAATGTTTTGAAGTTACACTATTTAATCTCATGACAAATTCAGTATCTGATCATTCTTGATTTTGAAAGTTAATCATCAGGGTTAATTTAAAAAAATTATTAATGAGATAAATAAATATGAGTCATTAATGGATTCTTCAAAAATAATAGAACTGATATAATAAAGAAATATTTGCACTTGTAAGTGTAAATACTTGTGTGTGTGTGTGTGTGTCTTTGGGATTTATTAGTTTGTAGTGCCAGTGACTCCAGCAAGACTGTCTCACACTGGAGAAGTCAATAGTTCAGTAGTTGTTCAGTCTACAAGGCTGAATGTTTCAGCTATTCAGATCTGGAGCTGAGGACCTAGAGGATTCCTGGAGGTTTTCTCGTCTTCAGTGTATATGGGAATCCTGACAAGGTTGGTTCTAATACTGGTACAGGAAAGCTGGAGCAACAGGTTAGATGAATTTGCCAAAATAAGTCATGGCAAGCAGATTAAAAGCAAAGTTTTCTTCTTCCATATGCTCTTATGTGTACTGCCACCAAAAGATTCCACACATATTTAGGGTGGGTCTTCCTGTTTGAAATTATCATCAAAATAATCCTTTGCAGGAGTGTCCAGTGGCTTGTGTTTTAAATAATTCCAAATCCCACAAAATTTACAAGATCACATTGTATCTTTACCTTTTAAACCTGTAGGTTTATCACTTTCCATAAAATATTTCTTAAAGTATAAACTTCACTTTTCTAATAAAAAATAAAACTATTCAATCCCTATTTCAAATAGTTCCATTATGATTAATCAGAATGAAATGCTTCTCAGAGAACATGACTTGTTTCAGAGGATGGACAATTTAACCTGTCTTTTTATTTTGTTGCTGACGGCACAAAGGTCCTCATGCCAACAGAGCCCTGGGGAACTAGGAATGTTAATCATGCAGGGATCCTCAATAGGGAAGATTAAATAAAATACCTGCATTCCTTCCAAAAAGCTGAGAGTGCATTTTATTTGCAACCTGGTGATCTTTGACTATTTGTGGAGGCAGACATCACCCATCCTTTTATTATGGAGGCAGACCTCACACAAATCATCTAAGATGTTTATCACAGACTCTCCACCTATAGATAGCACACATCCTTAGGGGGATGTCACATTTAATTTATTCCCTCTGCCCTCTGTGATATATCTGGCAGAGACAACACTAGATGGTAGACCTTTTAGCTATAGACCCCACTATGCTGTTCATGTGTACTTTTAAAGTAGTTTCTAAATTGTCACATATTAAACTGTATTGTACAGTTGTGATTACTGAAGGTTTTAGCATTGTTATAGAGAAGCTGCTTTGCACTGGGAAGGTAAAGATACCTTAATGCAAGAAGCCACCTATGGAAGATTCCAACTCATGAAAAAGAAAATATATTTGAGAGGAAAAATTCTAAACTAAAAGTGCCAAAGTGTTTTCCTGCTCCTGAAAAACATGCTTAGGGAGGTTCTCCCCATTGCTATTACACAGAGGTCACAGCAACTGTAAGTCATGATTTGTTGGCAGCAGAATTTGACAGTATCATCCCCATGGTATAGGTTTTGGAGGAGTAAATATAGAAGATTTGGGAAGTCTTCAAGTCTAGCTTCATTATTGTAGAGAATTGCTATGTCCAAGCAATGTGGGGTATATTGAAGTGCTTGCTAGGAGGCCCTGAGATAAAGCTGCATGAAGTTATTAGGTTGAAGCTTTGGGGTCAATCAAGACGACAATGTTGGAGATGCCAGGTACATGGGAAGTATAGCAAGGAATGCTGAACTCAGATGGAGGAGTCAGCCCAAGACCGAGGTTGTGTGTTGCATCCTGCAACACTGGAGGAGAGATGCCTCCTCCGATTTGAGCTGCCTCCTCCAATTTGAGCTGAGCTGTTTTCATTATGTGTCCAGATGCTACACTCAGAGTTCCTGAATTTGGCATTTTCCCTGCTGAATCTGATTTTTTTCACTCTAGTCATTTCTTTGCTAGTCTGATTCTTTACTTTTGGAACACACATGTTTATTCTATAACTTAGTTTTGAATTTGTAGGAACTCACCCTTAATATCTGGGAACTGTTAATGACTGTGGAGATTTTGAGGATCAACTTGATGTATTTTACATTTTAAGGTGTTTATGAGGAACAGGGGTGTAAGTTCAATGTGGTATGCTTGAGTATTACACTGATGAAGGAGAAGATTTTGTGGGCTGTCAACTTGACATAGGCTACATTCACCTGGGAAATGGCCACTGGGTAAAGTCAGGGAACAGCTGTGAAGGATTAGCTAGATTTCTGTCATCATCTGATGCCATCTGTAAGGGATTGTCTTGAGTTCATTAACTTATTGTGAAGACCTAAATGTGATAGGGACTATTTTGTAAGTGGGATTTTGACTTACATAAATAGGAAAGGTAAGCTGAACAGTAGTGTTCATGCTTTCATTGTTCTCTATTGTGACCTTGGATACAGTGGGAACACCTGCTTCAAGCTCCTGCTGACCTGACTTCCCTGCATGATGCACAGTATCGCTGAACTGTGTTATGATGAACCTCTTCTTCTATAAGGTGCTTTTTTTCAGAGTTATTTTCCACATTAGTAAGAAGGTAATGAAGACAGGTAGGTCACTTATGCTGCACTGTAATTAGCCAATGCATGTTTAGCATTCCTTTGAAATTCAATTAGCAAGACCTGTTAACATTCACTCAGAAAAGAAAGCAAGACATTCTGCTTCAGGGGTGTCTGAGCAACCTCTGACAGGTGACCTCCCACAGCTCTATAGTACTGAATTTAATTGTTTGCATTCTCTGCTGATGCTATCTACTTTTATCATATCAATGACAGTATGGGTATTGGTGAATATGATACCCTGTCATGGTGAAATTACTGAAATCATCCTCAGAGGAGAGGAATCAAACCAAGCTCCTCACCAAAGCATCAGTGCTCTTAGCCACTTAGCATCTCACCAGCATATTTACCTCACTTTTAGGGAGCTGCTAGTGGGTAGGTTGGACACACGGTGGGGCTATACTGAAGAAATAATGAGTAACATTTTGGGCAAAACAGACTTGGATAATACAAAATTTTATTATTTTGTTCTGTGAAGGGCTGGATTAAAGACCTATTTACTATGCATTTTGTAATGATTTGCTTTAACTGTTTCAAACCATAGGTGATCATGAGTAACTAAAACAATAGATTCTTGGGTAAGTGTTCGAAGGTTTCTTCTACGTGACAGAGGTTGACATGTAACTATGGCCTAGCAGCTTATTTTAATAGCTCAGCAACATGGGACACTCTTCCTGTCCAGTAGAACTTCCTGCATCTACTTTCCCTTGTCTGGAGAATATTCCTGGGTCTGGTGGACGGACCATATTTGAAAGCTTTCTCAAAATCAGAAACATGTCTCTAACCCAGATACCTGTCCCTAAGCCAGGTGCCTGATTCATCCTTAGCTTGACCCTTGGCACAGATTCCTGCTAAAAATATTTGTGCTAGGAGTGATGCTATAGGACCTACTGACATATGCAAAGCCTTGTTGATATGAGTGTGCGATTTAATGAAAATTAGGGGTTGTTCTCAGGCTCCCCAATCCTATATATTTCTTACAGTCTGCAATTAAGTTCAACTGAAGTCTGTCTCCTGCAGGGTTGCCTCTGTTTGTATCCACAGCCAGCTTGAACCCTCTTTCCTGCTTCTGTTCCCTCCACCCTCGTGGAACAAGGCAGCCAATGATCTGGAGGAACCACAGATAAGGAATACTGCATATCAATTACTGAATATATTATTTAACTGTCAACATATATATTATGTGTGTTTAGAAAAATAATGCATGAGGAAAGTGAGAACTAGAAAAACAACATAAAGAATATAGAAAAAGAAACTAAATAAAACACCTGAAGCTAAAATATTAAATAACAAAATTCAAATTTGAGAACATTCAACACCTTTATGTAAATAAATCAAAGAAAAGAAAGAATTAGTGAAATGAAAATCACATTATATACCAATACATTCCCCAAAAACAAGAAAAGAGAAGGAACAGAGTGAAAAGGAAAGGAAGGAAAGAAAAATAGAAGCGAATGAGGGAGTTAGAGAGGGAATTATAGATGGAAGTTTTTTCCCACCTGGTCCTACAGCTGTTTAGCCACAAATAAACACACAGAGACTTATGTTAATTATAAACTGTTTGACCAATGGCTCAGGCTTCTATTAGCTTGCTTGCTCTTAATTATTAACCAATTTCTATTAAACCTATGTATTGCCATGAGACAGTGGCTTACCCTTATTGTTCTGGCATATTACTCCTTCAGCGGCTACATAGTTTCTCTCTGACAACCCACTCTCTGTGTCCTCTCCTCAGAATTCTCCTCATCTGGGAGCCTTACCTATCTGGCTTCTGGACAATCAGTGTTTTATTTATCAACCAATAAGAGAAACATATATTTACTGCATACAAAAGGACATATCCATCAAATGAAAGTAACACATTGCCATGAATCCATCAATGCATCAAACAAGGGAATACATTGATATTCTTTGAAGTTGATAACCAACATATACAAAACTGATATAAAAACCAGAGAATTGTAAGTTCTATTTTTTATTGATGTATTGAGGCAATCTGGCATCCATTAAAGATAAAAGCTGAAAATCATGGCAAGAAAAATCTCCATCCATAGCATCATGTTTATCTGTGCTGGTATATGTTAATCTCCCTCCTACTACTGTGCCAACTAAGTATATTAGCCATGCAAGACATCCTTCTTGAATATTATATTTAGTGTGTATGGGGTGATATATTGCTTGTACAAATAAAACCTTTCTGAAGGTTAGAGAATGGAGCTTGCCACTAGCTAACCATAGAGGTCTAGAGGTCTGTACAGACACACAGGAAGTGAAGTAGCTGGACAGAAACAGGATATAAGCAAAGAGAAACAGGAAATCACTCTCTTGTAGGCTGAGATGCTGAGGAGATAAATTGTAGCTGTAGCTTGCTCCTTGTCTCTGATGTCTTAACATTTTCCTCTATTTCTGAGTCAGGGTTTTTATTACTTATACCAATTAAGAACTCCATTTACTGCCGGGCGTTGGTGGCACATGCCTTTAATCACAGCAATAGGGAGGCAGAGGCAGATGGATTTCTGTGAGTTTGAGGACAGCCTCGTCTCCAGAGTGAGTACCAGGATAGGCTCCAAAGATACACAGAGATAAAAAAAGAACTCCATTTACAGGCGAGTCAGAGAGAGAAACAGAGAGATAGACAGACACAGAGAGAGCACTAGGTAGGAAGGAAAGAAGGATGGAGACAGGAAGGGAGGTAGGAAAGAAATAGAGATTATAGAGATGATAAAGCAGTTAATTGTTCATACTGTTCTTAAAGGAGTCTCAATGCTTGGATCCCAGAATGCACTTAGGTGGCTTACATCTCAAGGGACCTCTGGGGGACACCTATACTCACATATAGATAGCCACACAGATATTCAGACAGAAATTTTAAAAAAAGCTTTTAAAATAAAAAAGAGAGAAAAAAGAAGTAAAGAAAAAAGTAGGAAAGAAAGAGGAAAAGAGAAAGGGGAAAGGAGGTAAAGAAGAAAGGGAAGAAAAAAGAGAAGAGAGAGAAAATGGAGTGGGGAAATGGCTTAGGGTATAAACTACTTGCTGAACACACACATACACACAAAGTTAAAGTAAAAGAAGAAGGAAAAAGAGGGGTTTGAGAATGAACAGTTCAAAGGAAATTGACAAAAGATAATTAAAGAATGATCTTACATAAATCAAATGACTACAGAGAAAGTGGAAAGAAAAAAAAAAGGACAAAGGTGATGGAATACAGAAACAAACACAGTTGTCTAAGCCTTCCTTATATCAGTAATCAGGAAGTCATGGACATGGACAGTGTCAGGTAGCCTACCCAATCCCTGATGTACAGTAGGTACCCAGGAACTTTCCATCTAGACTATGATAGCTGAAATTTTCTACCTCATCTGGGCTAAGGACAGGAGCTTAATCTCACTATTCTTTTATGTATAGGTCTGAGACATCCACTTCTTAACATATTCTTGGATATCAAAGAATAGAATTCTCAAAATTGTTGATAGCCTTAAAATGGTCAAGATTGTGCAAGCAAAAGGAACTGTTATATTAAATTTAGTTGCTGTTCTGAAATATCTCCTAGAAGCGTCATAATCGTTTAGTTTTAACAACAGACATGTATGGAATATGTCAAAGCTTTGTACTGTGTGGAGTTGTGCGTAAATACACATATGACCTGGAGAGCACCTTGGCTGTTGTTCACTTACCAACTACATTTTTTTCAGCTGTGGTCTGTCATTGGACTTGACCTTGAAAAGAAGAACAGGATGGCTAGCTGTTTACTGCTCTAGTTGGCAGCTTGAACATGGGATAATGAGGCTAAAAATGAGGTCCACTAACTTCTGAAGCAATAGCCACCTTTAGTCAGATTATTAGACATTTTACCCTCTCAAGGTTAGAATCATATGAGTAAGGTGTTCAATCACAAGGACAGCCACCTGTGGCAAAACATGTTGTGTTTTTCCTTAGAGGGACATGAAAACAACAGCGGAAGTTAAATCACTCCTGTCTGCTTTACCCGGGAGGAGCACAAAAACATTCCACAAACAATTAGGTGTCCAGATGAAATTGTGGTCACAACACTTTTGTTTTCTTGGAGTTTCTGACAAGCACTCAGAATTCTCCTTAAATGGCTTCATTTTTGGACCATGCTCCAGCCAGTGAGCCCCAAAACTTCCTAAGTCACCTGTCTAGCTGGCTTTTATTATTGATTCATTTCTTTATGTGGCTCAGGAATCAGAGTCAGGCCTCCACTCTTACAAGCTCAACCCTTTGCAAAAAGAGCTAGCTCCCCAAGCTCCAAAATATTTTTTATGAGACTGAAAACATTTACAAGTTTTTCCAAATTTCACCAAGCTTTGTATATTACATATATAAGCATTTTTTTATTTTTAAAACATAGAATTTTACTATCTTACCAAAACCAATTCCATTCATGGGAATATCATCTGAAACAGGCTTCCACGCATGCATGTGCCTTTTATTGGCCCCTCCTGTGATCTCTCTCCTTCTCAGTTCTGTCTCCATGAGAAGTTTTCTCTAAATTAGTCACAAATGTGTCTCTTTCCATTTTACAGTTCCTAAGGTGTTCTGTTTTGTCATCTTCTTCCTATTTCACAGATAACATCAGTCTCCACCCCTCTAACAAAAAATCTCTTCTTTCGTGTTCATTCTCTCTGATTCGGGAGGATGCTCTTTGTATAAAATACACAAAAAACAGATCAATGGGTTTTTAAAATCAGAACAACGGGTCTTCAACAGACCAATTTTCTTAACCTTAGAAGATGAAAAGGTATTCTTTTTTTTCATGTATTTGGTGTATTTTGAGTATTTGCTATGCATTTGGTGGTAGGAGGTGTTGTACATGTTATAGCACACATGGTGTTCAGAGCATAGCTTCCAATGTTCGTGACACCATGTGTGTTCTGCAGATTGAACTCAGCTCATGAGGATTTGCTGCCAGCACCTTTATCCATATCTTAAGAAGGCACATTCTCAAAATTTGAAATTGACTGTGGATTCTTAAATAAAAGGACTTTTTTACACATTTAAGTTGGCAAGATGTAAATGAAGGTTATATGTGCGATCTGAAATCAGATAAATTAAATTTATGCCTGACTTAAACTACTGAACCTATCAATGAGTGACTGATTTTGAATATGTTGCTTATCTTCAGTTTCCCCTAAGACAGTCACACTAAGAGGATTACCTAATACTGTTTTAGAATAAGATGATTCAGCAGGGCATCTGTCTCACACAAGAAGAAAGTGCCATGAGCTCTTATGTATTAACACCAAAAACAGCATAATGAGCTCTGATAGAGATTTGAAAATGAGACTGCATCATGTGTGAGAATGTAATAGATTTTATGGTGGTGAATGGATAAATGGCAAAGGGAGAGATGCAACCCAAGTGTTACATGCCAGTATTAGTGTCACTAATGAAGCTGAAGCAGGAGGGTGGAGGTGGAAGTTAGTCTGTGCTACATAATGAGAGCAGGACACGCAGAATAAATAATTAAAACAAAAAGCATAAGAAAGTTAAAGCAATGTAAAATATAATAAGACAAATAATGTAAAAATACCATGATACTGTAATGATACTAACAGTATCAATTCTGGAAGTTACACACACACACACACACACACACACACACACACACACGTAATAATGTTTCATTCCGGCTGTCTGTGCATGTAGCCCTGTGTTGTGTGACAGTATTCATTACTAGTCAGGAACACTCATTCCAGAAAGGCAATTTGCAATAAACTAAGGTAAGGATACCACCAAAGTCCAACTAGGGAAGCAGTAATTTTATTGAGGTTACTTCTAGTAGTTATGATGAGGTGTGCTTACAGGAGCAGAATAGAGTCAAAGGCAACCGAAAGATTACCCCAGCTAGAGTGATGACTCATGAAGCTGGAAACCTGGGACTCTGCATGATTTTCAGGTAGCTGCACAGCTCCTGGAGTGTCCTCCAAGAAGCTTGGCTAGTCACTTATATCTTGGTCTGTCTCCTCAGAAGTCCTCACTGTTTATACAGCCTCCAGAGGAAGGGACTGTAAATCTGGTCAGCATTGGGGACTTCTAAAGATTCCCAGGGCTTCCTCCAGAAGATCTTAAATCTCAAGCTTTGTCAGAACTGCTGTACAACAACACAATGCAGCTCGCTTCTCATCCTAGAAAACTTAGCTCCGTTGATTGAAGTTTGCAGGTTTCTCTCCATGCACTCTTCCTTAGTAGAAATATTAGCAAATGACTTTCACTAATCAAGGTCAGACCAATTCTTGACCAATAAATTCCAACTGACTTGTGTGTGTACTTCACAGAGCTTGTGATTTGCTGGTATTTTTCTTCAAGTGATGAAAGGATTTTATTTACTTATTGAGCTTAGGAACAACTGTCTTGATTTTATTCGCACAATACTAAAATACTAAAAGAAATACTAAAAAACAAAAAGTAAAAAATTCAACATTTGAAAACTGGATAATATCCTGGGTAGTACATACATTCTTATAAGAGAGAGCTAAATAGATCACACTATACACTGGCTCCTACAGAATCTCAAAAATATGATAATTAATGAACACTTAAAAAAGTTGCACTGCTCTCATCTCCTGATTGTTTTTGGTTCTGTTCCATAGTCTATTATCTCTCTGCTCTTTGACAAGTAAATCAACTCTTTCAGGTTTGACTTTGCGATCACAGTCCCTGAGAACTGTTTTGTGTTTGTCATGAAAATGGTACCCTAAAAAGGTACACCTGCTGCAGACAAAATGTTACTCTTTTCTCTAACCTTTGAAAATGGAGATGTCACAGACACACAGAAGGACAGAAATCAAACAGAGATGCATAAATAAACTCTGTTTGTAAGTTTTGATCTCTTTCTGTGACTTCAAATTCCCAGAAAAAAAAATCTCTTCATTGCAAAACTTATTAATCACTGGAACAGAGACAAAGTCAAACCCTGTCTGCCTGTCATCGTGGGAAGAGAGTTGAGAGTTTTCATGTTTCCTTTGGCTTCAATAAAGTTCTGCCATATGAATTTGGGAGTCTCTTTTTTCCTTCATAGAAAATGAGAATAACACTGAGAATTCTGTTCTTTCATTAAAAATGAATATGTATCTTTAATTTTTTGTTTCTTTTTTCGAGACAGGGTTTCTTTGTATTTTGTTTGAGCCTTCCTGGAACTGGCTCTTGTAGATCAGGCTTTAATTTTTTTTAAAGAAACTAAACTTAATTATTAAATTTATTTTGTCTGTGATGCAGTCATGTGTGCATGAATATATCTGTGTATTCATTTTTCCACATGCATGGACACACACATGTTTGTGTCTGTGTGTGTGTGTGTGTTACTGAAGCAGCATTCATGGGGATCACAGGAAAACATAAGGAAGTCAGTTCCTTCCTTCAATCATGTGCATCCTGGAGATGGAACTTGGATCATCAGGCTTGTTGCAATGCTTTACCAGACCACTAATCTCTTCTGCCCTATTATTTTATTTCTTAAATTATCTTAACAACGTAATAGATTTTCTTTCAAATGACATCTTCATGTATAATTCTTTATTTCCCTTTTTCTTTTTGACAACTACTTTCCACTTCCAACCCCTTTGTTCCCGTACTCTTTGGCCCATTACCTGACATTCCACTTTGTTCTATTGTCTTTCAGACCATTTTATTTAACACACCTACCTTTGTGTCTCTGTCTGCCTGTCTGTCCAACTGTACTGACCTCGTTCTTGTTCCCTATTCTTTAAGACATAAATAATTAACGGGGACAGGCTGGCATCTGCATTTGCAAAAGTGTAAGAGAATACTCAGATGCCTCTCTTAGTATTATACTTTCCAATTCCATCTATTTCCATGTAAATTTTATAATTTTATTTTCATTTATATTTGAAGAAAATTCTATTACTACATTTAATGAGATTGTTTATAAAGGCATTGGGGGAAATTCAGCTGACTTTGAAAGGAGGCTGTGTCCCTTTAAGAGGGCCACTTGTTTTATATTTAAAACTACATACTCAAGTTAATCTCAGATCCTGGACATAAAGGGGGAAAAACCCCAGCACTTCTGCAGAGATGTATGAAAGCATCCAACATGTAATCCTACATAATCTTTCTAAATTTCCATCCGTTAAATAATAACTACACACTTTTGTCATATCTTGTCAAACAAGAATGTACCTAAAGTTATTTGCCAGGCAATTCTAGTCTCAATGGTGATTCCACAGTCCAATGGGAACACTAAAACTGCTTCTAAATACAGGATGTAGTAGTTATTTATGGAGTTCCTAAAGCTACCATGTTGTCCAAAAGGCTTTGAAAATTAAGTTGCTCATCATAGTTCATTATCAAAGAAATTCAGGGCAGGAATCTGGAGGAAGGCACTCAAAGGTATAGCAAGTCATTCTGCATATTTTTTCTCATGCTATGGGTGTTTGTATTCCTTCGGAAGGATAAAAAGAATTCTGAATAACAGTCTACTTCTAGCACATCCTGCTTCCCTGCAGGCAGCCTACTGCCATTCAGTAGCAAAAGTTCCCTTTTATGATTTCATAATATATTTGAGTTGTTTATTAAGTTGCTGGAATAAAGTGTTGAAAAAACAAAATCCAACTTTTGCTTTTAACCTGCAGACTGAATGGGGGAGAGAGGGGAATAAATTAGCAATCAGACAACTCACAGGCATCCTAAGTTTGAGAAATCAGAGAAAACTCTTTGAATGTTTGTAAGTGAAATATCCCACACAGGCTACAGTGTTTGAAAATTTTGCTGCCTGGGATTTTTCTTATCCTCCAAGGTCTTAGCAATGGATGCAAGTCCTAACAGCCAGAAGAAAATGTCATCTGGTGAGAAGAAACCATCCAAGGAATCATATCTGAATAGAGACAACAAGACACAAGGAGAGGAAAGGGAGTGCCCGGTATCTTATAAATCCCCAGCCCTAAGACTGCTTGGTGGAATCAAAGCTCTGGCATGCATCCCCATCAGAGCTGTTTGCTTTAGTAACATTCCTCCTTCTATTTTCTTCATTCTCCTTCCCTATCTGTTGTTTCTTTTATTGTGTCTGGCACTGTCATTTTCTTCACACCAATGACATTCACTTCTTTGGTGTCTGTGGCTTTTGAGTCCCTCACATCTTTCACTTTTACTTTCTTTGCATCGCCATGTCTTCCTTCCACATATTACAAATCTTTGTTTCATGGACTGACTTCTCATCAACCTCTTCTCATCCTCCAGATCCTTCCAACACTTATGGCCAGGGGCCCAGGAGTGAATCACTTCTTTTTGGATACCATATCTTTATGAAAAGAAGAAGGCAGCAAGTGAGCATAAGGAGGCTGATTAACAAGTATACAGAAATCAGACTGTGTTCCACTCTTTTCTCCAACTGACTTTATGGGGTATACATGCCACATTTATGAATGTTTTCCAATTCCCTTGGATGACCAAATTGTGTGAAGGATGTTCTTTAGTGCTGTGTTTATAAAGAAGGAGACAACCAATGGCTCTCATTCCTACCTAACTCTTTTCTCTGGAGTACATTTTTATGCTGGAGAAATTCCTGCCAGCTTGGTGATTCAGGGTACATGAATAAGGTCATAAAGATCAAGGTTACAGATATGGTATGTAAAAAGTTGTAAAAAGATGAGCAAAACAAAGTCTAAGGTATATGAGGGTTGTTAGTGGATAAAGAGATTTGCCATGGGTTCTATAAACTGGGGCATAGATCTGTGCTGTTTCTTCAGACACAGGGAAAAATAAATTCAAAATATTTCTATTGCAAGGTATGAGGTGGAGGTTCCCAGGAAGGTACCAGCATAGTTACAGTGACATATGCAGAGAACAAGCTATTTTGTGTCAAACAAGATGAAAAATGAAAACTGAACTTAGAGGTTGTCTTCTATTCTCCATATGCATGTTTCAGTGTATGGATACCACAGTCACACAGAGCAACATAGACAGACAAAGAAGTTAAAAATAAAAATAAACAATGCCAGAAGAAATCAGATTGTTGAAAGAGTCAGAAGGAAGTGGCAATATTACTAGCTGAGGTTCTTGATTGAGTAAATTTTCTCTACCAATTAAAAAATTACCAAGGCAAGAAAAATAAATCTCAGATATAGCAAGCAGGGCAGGTAACAAATTTATTATTTGTTCACACACACACACACACACACACACACACACACAGACACACACACACACCACACACACACAACACAGACCACACACACACAGCACACACACAGAGAGAGAGAGAGAGAGAGAGAAGAGAGAGAGAGAGAGAGAGAGAGAGAGAGCAGGAGAGAGGCAGGATGAAGAGACACACAGAGAAAGAGACAAAGAGACAGAGACAGAGAGACAGAAACAGTGAGTCCCTTCAAAGCAGAAAGAGATTTTGGATGGTTGCTGGTATTGCATGTTTGTGGTGGCTTGAAATGAGGCCCTTCCTGTAATTTTGGATCAATCTTTTAAGCCAAGAAAAGCAAGCTTATAGATGTACCATTTCCAGTAAACATGTGTATCACGATATGAGGTAGATCCCCTTTCCCCATGTTTGAGGTGGTCAACATAGATAGGGGATTTGATATGTCCACAGCTTCAGCCAAACATGTCCAAGACAGACATTGAACATCTCTCTCCATCTTGGATGGATTATCTAGAAAGAAGACACAGCTGAAGGGAGAAAAAGCCCATCATTATTTTTCCTCAGGTCAGGTAACATCTCGGGAAAGAAAGAATATTTATTTTTGTCATCTTTCCTGTCTGTCTGCGGAGCTTTCCTTGTTTGTTTACCTGTCTGGGATCTATCACTAGACCCTCATTAGCATACTGTTTCAAAAGAATACTGGATAGTATGTGTGTTTTTCCATATTACTGGCATTTTGATCTTGAACTAAACTATCTGTCTCACAATTTTGGGTCTGAACCTAAAGAATTTTAAAATAACTTCTCTTCATTAACACAGACTCCTGTCTTCAGCATTTTGTTACAAAACTCTCCTTGTAATATAATAATCTGACATGAAAACAATTACAATGTAATTTCCATTTCTGAACTAACCTTCTGGATACTGGTTGCAAATTAAGTTACATATTACCTTGGAGACATTGTGATAGATTAGATGTGAGTAAAGACAGGTGTTAAAGAGAAAACAGTCAATGTTGTTAATATAATAACTTCAATCTCCTGTTTACTCTTCCATATATCCTCCAAATATTACTTAACAAAACTAAAGATTTACTTATCCTAGTGATGAAAATGCTCAATTTAAGTTCAGCTACAGGTATGTTGAATAGTTTAAGATTGGATGATTATTTTGGGGGCATGAGACTATCTTAATATTAGGGAAAGAAGTAATAATGCGTAACTAGCTATTCTCATAATGAATTTATTTGCAATAAATTCTTAAGAAACCACTTTTCTTTACCTGTGCTAATATTAAAAACAAGCAAGTATTTTTTTTTCTAAGTAAAATTAGAGGTACTGCTCACTTTCAAATACATCATAGATCTTAACATTTCTGAACTGAGACTATTTACAGGAAATTTATCATGAGGATGATTCTTTAATACTCATAAAAATGTTTTCCACCGCTCATACATAACAGGATGCCATTTTGGAATTTGCCCTTAAAGCAGGCAGTGTAATACAGTGGTTTTTGGGTCTATGGCAATGAGCTGTTGCATGACCTAGGGTGGTCAGGAGACCCTGTTCTTGGAGGATCCCATTACTCCCTTGGGCAACAGGAAATGCTCTTCAAAGATTCTGCAGAGTATAGAAAGTGGAAGGTAAATTAAAACCAGCCTCTCTGAGGCAGTTTTCATCATATAGCTATCAATGACTGGTTAGGAATTTGAGATAATGCCACTGTTTGTTACTCACACTTCTGTAAGAAATTACTCATCCTGTTAAAGAATGCCAAATTGACTCATTGGTCAAAATAGGTGGACTTTTGAGTGTCATTGGTGCGTATATTAGGTGAATGAACAACTTGTTGTAACTCCCCTGAAAAAGTTAAGGCAATACTTTGAACATGAAATATGAATATAACATTGTCACATGGAAAACACCCAATGAGGGAAGGAAAGAAAATTTACATAAATGTTTAAGTGGAATAAGGGCACCACACAAGGCACAGCAGCAATGCTTGTAAGTCTTGCTCAGAAAGTATTGTTAACAAACTCTTCACTGATAGTTTTCCAGATGCTTGTCCAGACCAATGTAGACAGAAATCTCTTATTATAGGGTTGGGAACTACACCATTAAATAGTATCATTATAAAACTAATTTCAAGTTAACAAATTTGAAAAATTAATAAAATGTAATAAAAGCTCCAATAAATGACATTGCAAACAAAATTTTTATAATGACATGTCATTGCAAAATATTCAGAAAGACTCAAAATGCAGAGATTTTTTCACATTTGATAAGTGTAATGAAAGTATGCCATTCCTTTGGGGTGAGGTAGAAAAGAGAAAGTGGGAAAGGAAGGAGAAGAAGAGAAATAAAAATAGAGTGGGAGTAAAAGATTATCAATGGTGCAAACTTTATACAACAAGGTTCTTGTTATTGTTTTGGAAATTTTTAAAGGGAATGTGGCAATGACCATTCATTTTTATAATCAGTGCTGGTCAAAACTTTGATTAATTCATCCATAATAATATGGCAAATGCACTGAACCATTCTCAGAGTTCAGAGATGGATTCCTAGTGGAAGGCCATTCTGATATCTGACCTTCCACTAGGTCTCTTAGACCTCCAGTTACATTATTTATAAACTGATACTAAACTTTTGAGTGCAAGACCATTTACAATTAGTAACTGCATTTATGGGGATGTTACTCCCCATAAATGTAACAGAAATGTCAGCATATTCAACTATAAATAATCATTACTTGTGGCCCACCAGACTTCAATGGATCATACTAAACAAGGTCAGAGCACAGACAACCCTGGCTAAACTCAGCAGATCACAAAGCCAACCACAGAGTCATGAATGAGGGAAAGCAATGTATGGGGAAGAAGGAAAATTGACAAGTAGGGGCACATAACAGAGTGGAGAGGAGAGCAATAAGAGTGCCTTACATCTATGCATATAATTGTCATAAGGACAGTGTAATCATTACTGTTAATTGTCAAGTTGACAGAAACTAGAATACTATAAGACAATCCTTAAGGAAGACACATGGAGGATTACATAGATAAAGTCAAGTCTCTGAAAGTGTCTGTGAGGTATCATCTTAATTAATTACTGTTTGAGTATCCATATAATTATAAAAAATGCCATTCGACAAATGGGATTCTTGGCTGTATACATGAAAGAAGCAAGTTGAATACACGAGAGCATGCATTACTCTCTGGGCCCTTACAAGGAATACCTTGCAACAAGCCACATCAAGCTCAGACTTCTTTGACTCTCAGACCATGATGAACTTCCTGACTACCATGAATTGTGGTACAGAATAAACTCTTACTATTTCCCTTAAATTTATTCTGATAGGTTATTTCAGCAAAGTAACAGGAAAAAGAACCAAAACTGAGAGTCCTCACAGGAAAATCTTCAATCAAAAATGACAATCCAGATGGAAATTAACTTAGTCTGTAAAATGCTTGCCTTTTGAGTGTGTGAACCTAAGTTCAACTGATTCCAGTATACATGTAAAAAATCCTGATATGATGTTAATGCCAGATATGTGCTTTTAATCCCAGCATCATGGAAGTAGACATAAGAGAATTCGCGAAGCTCATTGACTATCTAGTATAGCTTTCTGTTGAGTTTCGGGTAGATGAAAGACTGTATTTTGAAGGAAGTAGACAACCTTTCCAAGTAAGACACCCGAGGTTGTCCTTGGGCTTCCACACAGTTATTCATAGCCAACATGAGTACATCTCTTGCATAAATATGTGAACATGAACACAGCACACATACATTTATAAAAATGACAACTCACTGCCAAAATTTTTGCCTGTAAGTGTATTTATTGTAAATTAAACCAAAACACTATTAGAATATATTTCATAAAACTTATGGGAAGAGTCTTTATGATATAAATTAACTATTTTGGAGTCTTAAGAAAGGAATAAGTTATATTTTAGGTTTTTTATGAGGGAGTATAATTTTATGGAAGAAGTATAGAACACTCAAAATTAAACTGGTAGATTCTCTTCTTTTACAAAACTATAAAATGTTTTAAAGAATAACTTTCTGAAAATTCAGAAAGTAGTTTACAAATTTAAAGGTTTAGTGACTAAACTTTGTGCTGACAATTATAAAGTTTCAAGATTTAATGGATAAATTGTGCTGATAGTACTTATATGCTTACTACACACATAAACCACAGCTGGAATGTGTTGGAACACAACCAGAAGAAGAAGGGAGTAGGAGGGAACTCACTGGGAAATTCATGAACACATTGACTAAGGTTTATGCTGCCTTGGCTTTTCTCCAAAGGTTCTATAGAGGTTAAATATCAATGTCTAAGGCCCCCAACTTATAACTTAAGAGAAAAAAACAATCCATGAATCCAAGTGAGGGCAATTAATGAATTATGGAATGAAGAAATAAATAAAAGGAAGATGCAAAGAATAAATGAGAGTAGAGGTCTCAGCATTAAATAAGACACTTTTACAACCTGATTTAAGGCTGGTGAAAATTGAGGAAGAGGGGGCAGAAGGAACATAAAATTTGGAAGACAGAGAGAGGGGCTTCAAAATGCTATTTTCTTGGCATAGCATTGTCATTGTAATCATTTCCTCATGGTAAATGTATTTATTGATACCTTGACTAGATGAGACTGAGTGTCTTAACAGTAGGGCATAAAAGGGAGAGCATCATAGAAGCTTACCCATTAATGGTGTATTATAGAATACTGACAGATTATGGGGGAAAGAGAGTCTTTGTTTTGGCTGTGCACCTTGGAGTGGCCCACCAGGCTTCAATGGATCATACTAAACAAGGTCAGAGCACAGACAACCCTGGCTAAACTCAGCAGATCACAAAGCCAACCACAGAGTCATGAATGAGGGAAAGCAATGTATGGGGAAGAAGGAAAACTGACAAGTAGGGGCACATAACAGAGTGGAGAGGAGAGCAATAAGAGTGCCTTACATCTATGCATATAATTGTCATAAACCAATATATATTTGTAAGAAGTTAAAAAAACTTAGTGTGTGTCATCATTGCCAAAAATGGTCCTTTGAGCTCAGACAAACCAATGCATGGGTTGTGTAAATTCCTACAAGTTTAAAAAATGTGTTTGGATAAGATGGGGTGAGCAGGAACGTATAGAGACACCGAGATCTAGAAAGGGCAAATTATTAGCAATGAAAGAGATAGTGAAATTGAAAGAGAGAGCACCTTTTCCCACCCCATAAATATTTGAAGATTATAAGAAATTCATAATTTGGTAGCTGGAGAATAGCTCAGTTGGTTAATTGCTTACTGTACAATCTTGAGGAACTGAGTTCAGAGCCCCAGCTCCCAAATATAACTCAGGTATAGTAGTATCTAGGCTAGAAAACAGAACTAGGAGGGTCCCTGTGCTTTTCTGGACTGTCAGCCTGGCTGAAATGATAAGCGATAAGCTCCAGGTTCAAAGAGAGATCCTGTCTAAATAAAATTAGCAAAAGATAGAGAGTGAACTTGAAAGATACCCAAAGATGAAGTCTATCCTCTACCTGTTCATGCATAGGTGAGTACAATTTTAGACACACACACACACACACACAAACAGACACACACACACACACACACACACACACACACACACACAAAATTTGATTTGATGGTGATCTAATTGACATCATTGAACAATATGCACAGTCATTTAAAACGAATTCTCACAAACAAGAATATATATTAAAGTTTCATTTAAGCTTCATCAGTCATTAAAGTGACTAATGAAAACTCTACATCCAAGTAGCTTTACTGTTGAGTTCTGTGAAACTCAGAAAGAAGAAATAACCACATTTATCTAAAGATAAAAATTTAACTGGAATCCATGTTGTATTGGTCAAAAATAGCACTGGTGTCAGAGCTTGGCAGGAATGCTGCAAGAAAGGAACATTAATGGAAGGTGTCCACAGACCTTAGACAAAACAATGTCAGCTATGAAGTTTAAATGCACAGCAGATAAGTAGTATTTATTAAGAAATACATCTCTCTGTGTGCTGTGCCACCACTGGGCTGCTGCTCTGGAGTAGCATAATAAAGCAGGCTGAGCAAGTTATAAAACACAATCCTGTAACCAGCATTCGCCAGAGTGTCTGCTTCAATTCCCACCTCCAGGTTCAGTCCTATAGTCACTGTCTGGGGTTCACTGCATGGTGGATGGTGAATTTCAAGGCAAATAAACCCTTTTTCCTCCCCAAGGGTCTTTATGCAATTTTGTTTGTCAAAGAAATATGAAGCAAATAAAAAACAAAACAAAACAAAGAAACCCAAACCAATCCAAACAAGAACCCCCCCAAAAAAACAATTCAGCAGTTTATTGTGCTACAGAAGACGTGAATAATATTCTTGGTGCCACATTCAGCAGCTCACAACTGCCTATAATTCTAAATGCAAGATATTAAACACTTTTTCCTGATCACCAAGGCACCTGCACTTGCATGTGTGTGTATCTCTTCCCCAAGACATATTTGATAAATCTTTTAAAAATTTAATATAGCAAGTGCAATATTTAATAGTTGCAAAAACCAAAAAAGCTAATAAAAATAACAACAAAACACCACTGACTATTGTATATATACCAGTTGGTAGGCATAATAGCATTCTTACTGTTTGTTAAAGATTCAGAGGCCTAGCTATTTCAATCTGATATGTAAAAGAAAGACTGAAAGAAGTAAAATTTTGTATTGAGACAACATTTTTATTACTAAAATAGTTGGAAATCTAGAACAAGCATGAATTCATGAAGTTACACAGTTATTTTATTTGTTTATATTTTCAGAATATTAATTACAAAAGAAAATAAAATACAATAAGCAATACTATATGAAATACAGTCTATCTGGAAAAAGTTAATATAAAAAAATGTAGTGGGAAAAGGAAATCTCCTCACCTATAGAGTGCTACTAAAGTGAAATTAAGCAAATCCTGGTTTCAATAAAATGATACAATAACAAGGAATAATCTAAAAAACTCTATAGAAATTGTACATATTCTAAATAGTACTGGATATGTATGAGTCTAGATTAGTTAATGTATTTTAAAGAAAAAACATTTAGAACATTTTTGAACCAGATTTAAGAACTTACTGCAAATTTTACTAATCCCAGCAGCAACACTTTTGAAGGATCTGATAAAAAAAAAAGATCACTGCAATAAACAGAAAAGTCTATATACAAGCTAATACGAATAAAATTATTTTTTATTTTAAGATTCTTCAATTATTTTTTCATTATTGAAAATAGACTATTTTTCATAAAATATAGCTCAATTTGCTTCCAATTGCTTTGTTCCTCCCAGTCCCTGCCCTCCTCATCTGCCCTCTGAACCACTCATATTTTTGTCTCTCATTAGAAAAGGACAATATTCTAGGAGATAACAACTAAAAATAACAAAAGAAAATATAATAATATAAAACAAAAAATCACATATTGGCTGGACAATGCAACCAAACAGAAAGGAAAGAATCCATAAATGATGGATAATAATCAGAGACTCTTACCTTCACACACTCAGGATTCCAAAAAAGTACTAAGCTGAAGTCTATATATTATGTAAGCACAGATGATCTGATGCAGACCTGTGTAGCCTCTGTTCTGTTGTGTCATACACTGTGAGTTTTTATGAACTTGTCTCAGTTAATTCAAGAGATCTTGTTCTCTAGGTGTCCTCCATGCCTTCTGGGTCTTTCTGCCTCCACTTCCATGAGGTTTCCTGAGTTCTGAGAGGAGGGATTTGTTGGAGACATCAATTTTAAAGCTGTGTGTTCCAAGGACTTTCTCTTTACACATTGTCTGGCTGTGGGCATCTGTAATTGTTCCTATTTGGTACAGAAACAAGCTTTTCTGATGATAGCTGAATATGGTGCCATTCTGAGTATAGCAGTATATCATTAGGACTCAAATGCTTGTCATTTGTAAAGAGACAGTAGTAGTCAGTGCTTTAGTTAGGGTTTATATTGCTAGGGCAAAACACATGACCAAAAAAGCAAGTTGAGGAGGAAAGCGTTTATGCGGCTTACACTTCCATTTTACTGTTCATAATTAAAGTTAGGACAGAAAATCAAACAGGGCAGGAACCTGGAAAAAGGAGTTGATGGAAGGGTGCTGCTTACTAGCTTTCTCCCCGTGGTTTTCTTAGCATATTTTCTTACAGAACCCAGAGCCACCAGCACGGGGTCAATTCTTGCTCAATCAAAAAGAAAAGTGATAAGTATTGGTTGTGTCTCATGGAGTAAGAGTTCAGTCAAATCAGACATTGGTTGGCTATGTACCACCACTGGCCTTGCATATTTTGTAGGCAGAAAATGTATATATGTAAATCATTTTCTTGGCAGGGATGGTGTTAATGTGTTTTGTTAATTAGCCTTCAGATATCTTGCCACACCAAAGACACTAGATTGTAGGAGTGAAGGCTCCACGGACTCAACCTCAAATTCTCCATGTTCAAAGAGTTGTGAAGGTGTTTTCCTTGGCCAAAGGGTGTAGTCCTTTATAGTTTTGGACATTTATCCTCTTTTAGATGTGGAGTTAGCAAAAAAAATTCCATTTTGTGCTGCTTTGTCCAAATGATAGTGTATTTTTCTTTATAGAAACTTTGAGTTTCTCGAAGTTCCACTTATTAATTGTTGATCTTTATATCTGTATTATTGATTCTCTCCAGGAAATTTTAATGATTATCAATTATTTCAGAGCTATGCCTCATTTTATTTCTATCCTGTCCAGCGTATATGATTTTATGTTAAGTTTTCTGATCCATTTAGACTTGGGGTATGTGCAGGATGATTAAGTATGGATTTGTTTCCATTCTTCTACAAGCACAAACCAAATTTCATGAGCACCAGTTCTTGAGGATCCTGTCTTTTTTCCAGTGTTTTTGTTTTGCTTCTTAAAAAATAATTAAGTGACTATGGTTGTGTGAAATTATGTCTTGGAATTCAAATTGATTCCAGGAATAAACATATCTGTTTTGATGCCGATACCACATGGTTTTTATTGCTAAATCTCTTTAGAAAAGCTTGGTATCATAGATACTGCTTTTTTCCAGAAATTCATTTATTTTTCAGGATTGTTTTATCTATGTTGATTTTTCCATATGAAGTTGAATATTGTCCTATTTAGGTGTCTAAATAATGGGGTTGGGATTTTGCTGAAGATTGCATTGAATCTGCAAATTATTTTTGTTAGCATGGCCATTTTTACTATGCTAATTTTAGCAATCCATGAACATTGGATATCTTTCAATCTTCTGATATCTTCCTCAAATTCTTTCTTCAAAGACTTGAAGTTTTCAATCGTATAAGTCTTTCACTTGCTTTCTTAGAGGTACTCAAGGTGTTTTATATTTTTTGAAGCTGTTATGTTTCTTTTTCATTCTGTTTATCATTTGTGTATAGCAGGGGTATTGATCATTTAATTTTATCTTTTATTAAGCTACTTTGCAGAAAGTGTTTTAACAGTTTTAGGAATTCCCTGATTGAATTTTTAGGATCACTCATATATACCGTCATACAATCTTCAAATGATAATACTTTGACTTCTTTCCTATTCCTAAAATCCTTCAGTTGTCTTATTGCTCTAGCTAAGACTTCAAATATTATATTGTGTATGCAAAAAGAGAGTGAATGACCTTGTCTTCTTCTGATTTTATTGGAATTGCCCTCACTTTCTTTCCATTTAATTTGACATTGGCTATAGGCTTGCTGTAAACTGAGTTTATTGTGTTTATTCACATCCCTTGTAATCCCTAATAACTTCAATACTTCTATCTTGAAGGGGTGTCGGATTATTTTTAAAGTCCTCTTCTACATCCAATAAGGTGAACATGGGGATTTTTCTTTCGTTTGCTTATATGGTAGAATAGATTTATTGATTTTCATGTTTTGAACCATCCCTCCATCTCTGTAATTAAGTCTATGTTCTTTTTGGTGTGTTTTTGGAGTTGTGTTATAAGTAGTTTTTTGAGTATATTTGCACCTATTTTCATAGGAGAAACTGGTCTATAATTCTCTTTAGCTCTTAAGTATTAATGTAGTGTAGATTCCTGATTAACTGTGATCTCATAAAATTATTTGGGAAATGTTCCTTGGGCTTCTATTTTATAGAATTGCTTGAGCAGTATTGTCATTAGCTCAGGTAGAATTCTGTGTTAAAATAAAATTGCCTTGGGATTTTCTTTCTTTTTTTCATTGATTGGGAGATTGTAGTGACTGCTTCTATTTTAGTAGGGGATATAGGTGTATATAAATTGTTTAACTCATCTTGATTTAACTTTAAAAACTGGTAGGCCCTGTATTCTAAATGAACACCATGGTTAAAATTTAGAATTCAACAACAACACAAATTGCATTAACCATACAAACTCATAGAAATTGAACAATGCACAAATGCACCATTCCTGGGTCAAGGGAGAAATAAAACAAGAAGTAATTAAATACTTCCTATAATACAATGAGAATGAAAACACAACATATCCAAACTTATGGGACACTTTGAAAGCATTGCTAAGAGGAAGTTCCCAACACTAAGTGCCCACAGGAATAAACTGGAGAATAGTCACACTAGAGTATTAACAGCACAACTGAGAGATCTAGAACAAATAGAAGCAAACTCACTCTGTAGGAGTAGACACCAGGAAATAATCAAATTGAGGGCTGAAATCAATAAAGTAGAAACAAAGAAAACAACACAAAGAATAAATAAAACAAAGAGTTCGTTCTTTGGGAAAATAAACAAGATAGACAAATCTTTTTCCAAACTAGTGAAATGGCAGAGAGACAGCATGCTAAAATTAACAAAATCAGAAATGAAAATGGGAAATACCAATGGACCATGAGAAAATTCAGAGAATCATGCGGTCATACTTTGAAAACCTGCACTCCACAAAATTGCAAAATGTAAAGGAAATGGACAATTTTCTATGTAGATATCACTTACAAAATTAAATTAAGAACAGATATACAAGTTAAGTAGAACTATAAATCCAAATGAAATAGAATCAGTCATCAAAACTCTCTAAACAAAATAAAGTCCCGGGCCAGATGGCTTCATTGTAGAATTCTAACAGATGTTCAAAGAAGAGCTAAAATCAATACTCCTCAAATTGTTCCACACAATAGAAGCAGAAGATTGATTGTTAAACTTTTTATGAGGCTTCAATTCCCTTGGTAAACAAGCCACACAATGACACATCTAAGAAAGAGAACCAGACCAATATCCCTTATGAACATTGATGCAAAAAATACCAGAGCCAATGCAATCCCCATCAAAATAATAGCGCAATTCTTCACAGAACATAAAAGAACAATAATCAATATTATAGGGAAAAACAAAAGACAAAGAATAGCCAAAAAATAAACCCTGAACAATAAAGGAACTTCCGGAGGCAGTTCCTGCCTGACTTCAAGGTCTATTATACAGCTATAGGCCTAAAAACAGCTTGGTATTGGCACAAAAATAAACAGGTAGACCAATGAAATTTAATTGAAAACTCTGATATTGACCCACACATCTACAAACAATTGATTTTTGACAAAGAAGCTAAAATTATACAATGGAATAAAGAAAAGCATCTTCAATAAATGGTGCTGGCATAACTGGATGCTGGCATACAGAAGACTGCAGATAGATCCATACTTTTGCCATGCACAAAACTTTGGTCCAAATGAATCAAAGACCTCAATATAAATCCAGCCACACCACTGTGCCTCTTAGAATAGAAAGTGGGAAATAACCTTGAGCAAATTGGTACAGGAGCCTACTTCCCGAACATAGCACCACTAGTACAGACACTGAGATCAACAACTAATAAATTGTGCCTCCTGAAACTTAGAAGCCTCTGTAAGGCAAAGGACACAGTCAACAAGACAAAACTGCAGCCCACAGAATGGGAAAAGATATTCACCAACCATACATATAACAGAGGGCTGATCTCCAAAATTTACAAAGAACTCAAGAAGCTAGTCTACAAAACACCAAATAATCCAATTAAAAGTGGGGGTACAGAACTAAATAGAGAATTCTCAATAGAGGAGTATAAATGCCTGAAAGACACTCTAGAAAGTGCTCAACATCCTTAGCCATTAGGGAAATGCAAATCAAAACCACTCTGAGACACGACATTATTCCTATTCAGAATGGCTAAAAATCAAAACACCAATGACAGTTTATGCTGGAGAGGATGTGGAGAAAGGGGAACACTCCACCAGTGTTGCTAGGAGTGCCAACTTGTACAGCCACTTGGGAAATCAGTATGAAGATACCTCAGGAAAATGGAAGTCAGTCTACCACAATATCCAGCAATTCCATTCTTAATCATATACCCAAAAGAAGTACATTCATACAACAAGGACATCTGTTCAACAATGTTCATTGCAGCATTATTTGTAATAGCAAGAACCTGAAAACAACCTATATGCCATTCAAATGAAGAATGGATAGAGAAAATATGGTACATTTACACAATGGAGTACTACTCAGCAGAAAAAAAGCAAAACAAAACAATGGAATTTTGAAATTCACAGGCAAATGGATGGAACTAGAAGAAACTATCTTGATTTGGGTAACCCAGTCACAAAAAGAAAAACATGGCATGTACTCACTAATAAATGGGTCTCAGACATAGAGCAAAGGATTACCAGTCTACAATCCACATCTCCAGGGAAGCTAGGAAACAAGGATTTTAGTCCCCTGGGGAAGGGAAAATGGACAATATCTCCTGAGCCAATTGGGAGCATGAGGGGAGGGAGAGAGACCTAGGAGAAAGAGAAGGGGAGAAGAGGAGGACATGGGGGAGCAGAGATTTTGAGTAGGGGAAATAATAGAGGAGATCAGTTAAGAGATACCATAATAAAGGGAGCCATTAAAGGTTTACACAGAAATTTCTCAATATAGAAGTTTCCAGAGATGTTCAAGGATGGCACCAACTAACAATCTAAACAATAGTTGAGAGGATATCTTAAATGTCCTTCCCCAATTATGAGATTGATGACTACCTTATATGCCATCCTAGAGCCTTCATCCAGTAGCTGCTGGAAGCAGAAGCAGACATCCACAGCTGAACACTGAACTGAACTCCTGGAATCCAGTTGCAGAGAGGGAGGAGGAAAGATGAGCAAAGAAGTCAAGACCACCCTGGTGAAACCCACAGTAACAGCTGACTTCAACTAGAGGGAACTTATGGACCCCAGACTGATCACCTGGAAACCAGCATAGGACTGTCCAGACGTCCTGACACTGGGTATCAGTGAGGAGACCTCTACAATCTATGGGGCCTCTGGTAGTAGATGTGTGTTCATCCCTAGCATATGAATGGACTTTGGGAGCCCATTCCACATAGCTGGATATTCTTTCAGCCTAGACACATGGTAGAGGGCCTAGGCCTTATCCCAAATGATATTGCAGACTTTGAAGATTCCCCTGATGGAAGGGCTCACCCTCTGAGGGGAGTAGAATGGGAATGGGATATGGGGTTAGTGAGGAGCAGGGGAGGAGGGCATGGAGTGGGAACTAGGATTGACATGTAAAATAAGCATGTTTCTATTTTAAATAAAAAAATTAGAAAGTTATACATCTTCCATTTTTGGAATTTTAATGCTAGTTTTCCTTTATTTTAATTAGCATTTTTCTTTTATCTAAAACTTTTAATTTAACTTTATTTTATTATGTGTTTTGGTGTGAATGAGTCAGATCCCTTAAACTGGTTTTGCAGACAGTTTGTGAGCTGTTATGTGGGTTCTATGAATTTAACCCAGGTCTTCTTGAGGGCCCCCAGTGCTCTTCACTGATGAGACCTATTTTCAAACACTGGAATACAGATTTTAAAGTATTATCTAATTTTTCTTTGGATTTCCTGTGTCAGTTCTTAATGCCCCCCTTGTCTGAGTTTGTTTTTTTGGATATTCTCTCTATGTATTTTAGATTGGTTGGATCATGCCTATGTTGTTATTTTCCCAAAGAACAAACTCTTTGTTTCATTGATTCTTTGTATTGATCTCTGTATTTCTAGTCCATTCATTTAATTCCTAAATTTGTTCATTTCTTCCTGTCTACTCCTCTTAGATGTGGTTATTTCTTTTTTTGTTCTAGAGATTTCCAGTGTGGTATTCCTTTGCTAGTATTATGTATTCTCTACAGGTTTGTTTGCTATTTGTTTGTTTTTATGTGATGAACTTCCCTCTTAAAATGGATTTCACTGTATCCCATGTGTTTTGGTATGCTCTGCTTTCATTGTCACTGAATTCTCAAAAGTCTTTAATTGAATTTTTAAAAATTTCTTTCTTGACCTAAATTTCATTCAATAAAGAGTTTTCAAGTTTCTATGAATTTATATACTTTCTGTTTCTTTTCTAATTGTTGATACCCAGCTTTAATCCACGGTGGTTGGCAGGGAGTTAAATCAATTTTCTTTTATCTATTGAGAGTTGCTTTGTGTCCAACTATGTGGTCAATTTTGGTGAAAGTTCCATGGGGTTCAGAAGAGCTAACATTCTTTTGTCTTTGGTGAAATGCTCTGTAAATGTCCATTTCTACCATTTGTTTAATATCATATGTTAGGCACATAATTTCTGTTTTGTTTATGTCTGAATAACCTCTCCATTATTGAGAATGAGTTATTGAAGTTTTCTAGTAACAGTTTGTGAATGTCAACATGGGATATAAGTTATAGTCCTTGGTATTTAGGCATTTGTACAGGCCTCCCTTTCTAGTTCTGACAAGGTATTCCCTGACCTGCTGCCACTAAGAGCACCAACTGTGCCTATTCAATATGGTCCTTTTTGAAAAGACCCTGCCCATCTCCCATGCTTCTCTCTCTCTTTCTGTCCCTCTGTCTGTTCTCCCTCCCTCCCCCCCCTCTCTCTCTCTCTCAATGTCTCTCTTTCTCTGCCTCTCTTTCCTCTCTTTCATTGATCCTATCCCATAAGGCGATCTTCCCCCTGATTTTTCTGATTTTATCCCTTTTTATGATCCTTCTTCCGTAATGAAAAAAAAAAAAAAGGCCCTCCTCCTGAACTCTGTGGAGTATCATCTTTCTCTCTTGAGATGTTTTGTTTTTAATACAATGATAGAAGTAACTTTTATACAAAGTGTTTGCCCATATGTTTGGGTCATAGTTGTTAAAATTCCAATGTAAGCTGGGCATGGAGGATCACACCATTGGATCTCTGTGACTTTTGCAGCAACCTGCTCTACAAAGTGAGTTCCAGGAGAGCTAAAGCTGTTACACAGTCTCAAAACACCACCACCAACAACAACAAAAGAGAAAAAAATAAAAGCAATCTTGGTTGATTTTTCCTATCTCCTTTCACAGGTTTTTGTTTCAAGTCTATTTTGATAGATAGTAAAAGGGTTATACCAGCTTTCTTCTTAGGTCCATATCCTTGGGATGTATTTTGGAACCTTTTACCCCTGACGATGTCTATCCTTGGATATTTGTGTGTGTGTGTGTGTGTGTGTGTGTGTGTGTGTGTGTGTGTGTGTGTGTGTGTGTATGTGTGTGTGTCTTTGTTGTATGTAGCAAAAGATTGGATTCTGTTTTTACATCCATTCTGTTAGTCTTACCATTTTTTTTTTTTTTTTGGTGAACTAAGGTCACTGATATTTAGAAAACAATGACCAATGAATTTTGGTTCCTGCTGTTTTTTTTTTGTTGTTGTTGTTGGTATGTTGGCATTGGTTGTGTGTGTGTGTGTGTGTGTGTGTGTGCTTCCATTCTTTCCTTGTTTGAGATAATTTATTTCCCATGTTTTCCTAGCTATAGTTAATCCCCTTAGGTTGGAGTTTGTTTCCTGGCATCTTTTATAAGGCTGAATTTGTATATAGGTGCTGTTTTAATTTGGCTTTAACATGAAATATCTTATTTTCTCCATCTATGGTGATGGTTTGATTATTATATGCGGAGGTGACTTTCTTTTAGGATGATTTGTATGCTTCTTGTACTTTTATAGGCATCTCTTCTAAAGATAGAAATATTTCCCTCTATTATTTTGTTGAAAACATTTTCTGGGCCTTTAATCTGGGTTTCTTCTCCTTCTGTTAATTCTTAATATTCTTAGGTTTGGTCTTCACATAATGTCTTAGATTTTCTGGTTGTTTTATTTCAGGAATTTTTTTTAATTTAACATTTTCTTAAACTAATATAGCTATTTCTTCTATCATATCTTCAATGCCTGAGATACTTTCTTCCATTTCTCATATTCTGTTTTTGAAGCTCACCTCTATAGTTCCTGTTCAAATTGTTAACATTTTTATTTTGAGTATTCCCTCACTTTGTGGTTTCTTTACTGATTCAGGTTCCATTTTCAGGCCTTGAACAATTTTATTTATTTCCATATATCATTTGTTTTCTTTGATTTCTTTAAGGGATTTATTAATTTTCTCTTTCAGGACATCAAACATCTTCATAAAAGTAGAGTCGCATTCTGAGTGATAATGGCCCCCAAATTCTCGTAGAGATAGGCATTGTCTGAATGGATTAGAGTGTGTGGCATTGTTGGAGTAGGTGTGACCTTACTTGAGGAATTGTCATTTGGGTATGGGCTTTAAGTTTTAGAAGCTGGAGCCAGGTTCAACATTTCTCTCTCTCTTCCTGTGGTCTGTTAATCCAGATATGGAACTTCGGCTCCTTCTCCAACATGATGTCTGCCTTTTGCTACCATATTTCCTGTGGCCTAACTCTGAACCTGTAAGCTAGCCCCATTTAAATATTTTTCTATATAAGAGTTACTCTGATCATGATATCTGTCAACAGCAATGAAAACCCTCGCTAAAACTGGTAGTTTTAAACTCTTTGTGTTTGTATGTGTGTGTGTGTGTGTGTGTGTGTTGGCATGTAGGCCTCTAGGATTGGATTGACTATAAGCATAACTGTTGATTTCTGAATTAATTTGGGGGGCAGTGAGTGTTTTGCTCACTGTGATTTCTTCTATGTGATTTCAGAGAGTATGATGCTTATGTGTTCCCTGTTTTCCTGACCCTTCTCAGCTTGTGTGTTTTGTGAATCCCTGCTGGTGTTGGAAGTTGGGAAACTGGGATGAGTTGGAGGAAGGAAGTTTGAAGGAGAGCTCTGTGATCCATTGGGGATTGAATCAGAGAAAATGGAGACCACAACAGGCTTTATGTCATAGAGCTGCAGAGGAGACAGGGGGGTAAGGTCTGTGGAGAAAAAGGATGTATCTGCTGGCAGCCTACTTGATGCATTGATGGAGCTGTACTTGGGTTAGCAGGGGGTGTCTACTTGGGCTGCAGTCTGGGAAAAAAGCAACTAGTAAGTTGATGGTGGTTAGAAGGGAAATGTGGGTGGGATCCACAGAACATGAGAGCAGGGGACAGATAAAACTGCCACAGGTGTTCTGCTGCAGAGCTGGGGATGAGATTAGTACATTGAATCCAAGGAACAAATTTATATGAGAGACTTTGCAAGCACAGCTAGACTTCTCAATAAAATTAATTTTTAATCAAAGTGTCCATTATTTTCATGATGGTTGAATATGGGATTTAGTAAAGGGATTATTTTTGGACAAGGATCATATGAAATTTTTCCTTTATTAATATAAGTGCTGCATTAAATCTCTTTATTTTTGCATGTAAATTTTCTGTACATCCCTCCAAGTCAATAAATTTATCATTATACATGGCATTGCATTTGGTTTTGAACTAAATAACAAGAATTTCACTAAAGTTATTGCATCCATGTTCATTAAGGGTTGTGGTATCTTTGTATTTGTTTTATGTATATCATCAGATTGGGAAACAGAATAGTACTAAGCTAATAGCATGAAGACTTCTTCCTTTTCATGAAATAGTTATGGAATAGTTTCAAAAATATTGGCAGTAGCTCTTTAGACTTTCAATAAAATTCAAGATAGGGAAATGGCTCATAACATACTGCTCTTCTTGCTTTATTCACAAGTCTAATGATCATGGTGGATGATTTCTCTGATATGTTCTTGGATTCAATTTGCCAGTATTTTATTGAGTGTTTTTTCTATCAATATTCATGAGGGATATTGGTCTGTAGTTCTCTTTGTCAGTTGTGCCTTTGTGTGGCTTGGGTATCAATGTTATTGAAGCCTCATAAAAAGAGTTTGGCAATGACCCTTCTCCTTCTTTTGTGTGGAATTCTTTGAGGAGAATTGGTATTAGCTGTTCCTTGAATATCTGGTAGAATTCTGCATTGAGGCCATCTGGCCTCAGGCATTATTTGCTTGGGAGTCTTCTGATGACTTCTTCTATTTCATTAGGGGTTATAGAACTATTTAAGTGAAATCTGTCCAGCAAATTGTCCGTTTCTTTAGATTTTTGAATTTTTCTGTCTATGAAAATAGATTTACTCATTAATTTCAAAAATATTTATTGCATGCAAAGCACTACATTAAATAGCAGTGTGAAAACTTTTTCATGAAATTTAGAGTGCAATAGACTTAATAAAACATTATTAGACATTAGACATCAAACTCAGATCAAGTTAGACAGAAAACATTAGGTGAGACAGGAGCTATATGTCAGACATTCAGATGAGAAATATACATCCCACTGAAATTAAAAGTTTTGTTTGAACTTCATCGGTTTGGCGAAGATGGAGGCTTCTGTTCTTTCAGTTCCACTGCCATTTAGGCCCAAATAAACATACAAAGACTTATCTTAATTTCTAAACTGTTGGCAGATAGCTAGGGCTTCTTACTGGTTAGCTCTCTCTTAATTATTAACCCATTTCTATTAATCTAAGTATTTTTTGCTTATTATTAAATTTATTATTTGAGAACTTTATACATAAATATAATGTATTTTAATCAAAGCTCTCCCCATTCATCTCCCGCAGTTTCTCCAGTGATCCCATAACCACTTTTCCCTCCCAACTTCATGTATTCTTTTTTAAACCTACTGAGTCCAGGTAGTGTGGCCAGTATGTACAGTGTGTACAGAAGCATCTACTGAAACATGAACACCCAATCAAGGGGCTGCATTCAAGGAAAGGGGACTGTATACCATCAGGCTATCAGTAGCCAGTAGCTTCTGGGGTAAAGCCTCTCTTTCATACATGCTGGCATTTTTTTCCAATTTTTTTTATTTCAATTAGAAACAGGATTGTTTTCTGTTTGACAATCCCAGTTCCTTTCTCCAGCCCATCCACCCCTACCCCCACCCCCAACTAAAACCTTATCTGTCACATATCTTTTCTGCTCCCCCTGGATGGTGAGGCCTTCCATAAGGTGTCATCAGAGTCTTTTGTATCCTTTTAGATAGAGCCTAGGCCCAACACATGTGTCATGGCTCAGGGATTATTCCTCTATTTGGAATGGGCTCCCAAATTCCACACGTATGCTAGGGGTAAATACTGGGCTTCTACAGGAGGTCCCATAGATTTCTGAAGTTTCTCACAGAAACCCATGTTCCTGGGGTCTGGATCAGGCCCATGCTGGTATTCCAGGTATCAGACTAGAGAGCAAGAGTTGCTGGATGTTCAGGTCAGCTGTTTCTTTGGGTTTCACCAGCCTGGTCTGGACCTCTGTGCTCTTCACTGGTCCTTCTCTGCATCTGGGTTCCAGTTCAGATCAGTGATTAGTTATGGGTGTCTACTTCTACTTCCACCAGCTGCTAGATGAAGGCATATAAGTCAGTCATCAATCTCATAATCAGGGGAGGGCATTTAAGGCAGCCTCTCCTCCATTGGGGAGACAGTTAGCTGGTGTCATCTTTGTAGATCTCCAGACATTTCCCTAGTAACTGATTTCTCTGTAAACCAAAAATGTCTCTCTCTATTATGATATCTCCATTCTTGTTATCATGTATTCTTCCCCTGACTCAAACTTTCTGCTCCCTCATTTCCTCGGCATCCCTCTTCTTCTCCCCTTCTCATTCTCCTACCACCCTCCCCCCACTTCCCATGCTCCCAATTTGCTCAGTAGATCTTAAACTGCTCCCCTTCTCCAGAAGACCATGTATGTCTCTCTTAAGGACCTCCTTGTTTATTAGCTTCTTTGGCAGTGTGGATTGTAGGCTGGAAATCCTTACTCTATATCTAAAATCCACATATGAGTGAGTACATATCATGTTTGTCTTTTTTGCGATTGGGTTACCTTGCTCAGAATGGTTTCTTCTAGATCCATTCATTTTCCTGCAAATTTCAAGATTCCATTGTTTTTTCCGCTGAGTAGTACTCCATTGTGTAAATGTACCACATTTTCTCTATCCATTCTTTTGTTGAGGAGCATCTAGGCTGATTCCAGTTTCTGGCTATTACAAATAGCGCTGCTATGAACATCATTGAACATATGTACTTGTTGTATGAATGTGCTGCTTTTGGGTATATATCTAAGGGCGGAATTACTGGATCTTGTGGTAGACTGATTCCCATTTTTTTTTGAAGAGTCGCCATACTGATTTCCAAAGTGGCTGTACAAGTTGGCAATCCAACCAGCAGTGAAGAAGTGTTCCCCCTTTTCCACATCTTCTCCTACATGAACTGTCATTGGTGTTTTTGATTTTGGCTATTCTGACAGGAGTAAGATGGTATCTCAGAGTTGTTTTGATTTGCATTTCCCTGATGGCTAATGAGGTTGAACACTTTCTCATGTGTCTTTCAGCCATTTTAGATTCCTCTATTGAGAATTGTCTATTTAGTTCTGTACCCCACTTTTTAATTGGGTTGTTTGGTGTTTGGGGGACTAGCTTCTTCATTTCTTTGTATATTTTGGAGATCCACCCCCCTGTCAGATGTGGAGTTGGTGAATATCTTTTCCCAGTCTGCCAGCTGCCGTTTTGTCTTGCTGACTGTCTCCTTTGCTTTACAGAAGCTTCTCAGTTTCAGGAGGTCCAAATTGTCAATTGTTGACCTCAGTGTCTGTGCTACTGGTTAATGTTCAGGAAGCAGTCACGTGCACCAATTGATTCAGGGTTATTTCCCACTTTGTCCTCTAATTGGTTCAATGTAGCTGGAGTTATGTTGAGATCTTTGATCCATTTTGACTTAAGTTTTGTGCAAGGTGATAGGCTTGGGTCTAACTGCAGTCTTCTACATGTCTGCAATAAGTTATGCCAGCACCATTTGTTGAAGATATTCTCTTTGTTCCATCCTATGAATTTGGATTGTTTGTCAAAAATCAGGTGTTCATAAATGTGTGAGGTAATATCAGGGTTTTCAATTCTATTCCATTGGTCTACCAGTCTATTTTTGTGCTGATACCAAGCTGTTTTCAGGACTATAGCTCTGTAATAGAGCTTGAAGTTAGGGATGGTGATGCCTCCAGAAGGTCCTTTATTGTATAAGGATGTTTTGGCTATCCTGGGTCTTTTGTTTCTCCATATAATGTTGAGAATTGTTCTTTCAATGTCTGTGAAAAATTGGGTTGGGATTTTGATGGGGATTGCTTGAATCTGTAGATTGCTTTTGGCAAGATTGCCATTTTTACTCTTTGATCCTACCTATCCAAGAGAATGGGAGATCTTTCCATTTTCTGGTATCTTCTTTAATTTCTTTCTTTAGAGACTCAAAATTCTTATGGTACAGGTCTTTCACATTTTTGGTTAGTTTTACCCCAAGGTATTTTATGTTGTTTGTGGCAATTGTAAAGGGTGATGTTTCACTGATTTCTTTCTCCACCAATGTGTCATTGGTTTATAGTAGGGCTATGGATTTTTTTGAGTTAATCTTGTATCTTGCCACTTTGATGAAGGTGTTTATCAGTTGTAGGAGTTCCCTGGTTGAGTTTTTTGGGTCACTTATGTAGACTATCTTATCATTTGCAAATAGTGAGAGTTTGACTTCTTCCTTTCCGATTTGTATTCCCTTGATCTCCTTTTGTTGTCTTTTTGCTCTAGCTAGAAATTCTGGGACAATATTGAAGAGAGAGTGGACAGCCTTGTCTTGTCCCTGATTTTAGATGAATTGGATCGTGTTTCTCTCCATTTAATTTCATGTTGGCTGTTGGCTTGCTTTTACTATGTTGAGGTATGGTCCTGTTATCCCTGATTTCTCCAAGACCTTTATCATGAAGGTATGTTGGATTTTGTGAAAGGCTTTTTCAGCATCTAGTGAGATGATCATGTGGTTTTTTTGCTCAGTCTGTTTATATGGTGGATTACATTGATGGATTTTCCTATGTTGACACATCCTTGCATTTCTGGGATGAAGCCTACTTGATCATGGTGGATGATTTCTCTGATATGCTCTTGTATTTGATTTGCCAGGATTTTATTGAGAATTTTTGCATCAATGTTCATGAGGGATATTGGTCTGTAGTTCTCTTTCTTAGTTGTGTCTTTGTATGGCTTGGTTATCAAGGTTATTGTAGCCTCGTAAAAAGAATTTGGCAATGTCCCTTTTGATTCTATTTTGTGGAACAATTTGAGGACTATTGGTATTAGCACTTCTTTGAATTTCTGGTAGAATTCTGCAGTGAATCTATCTGGCCCTGGGCTTTTTTTGGTTGGGAGACTTTTGATGACCTCTTCTATTCCTTAGAGGTTATAGGTCTGTTTAAGTTGCTTATCTGTTATTGATTCAAATTTTGGTAAGTGATAACTGTCCAGAAAATTGTCCATTTCCTTTAAATTTTCAAATTTTTGGAGTGCAGGTTTGCAAATTATGACCTGAAGATTCTCTGGATTTCCTCGGTGTCCGTTGTTATGTCCCCCTTTTCATTTCTGATTTTGTTAATTTGCATGATCTCTCTCTCTTCCTTTTGGTTAGTTTGGATAAAGGATTGTCTATCTTGTTGATTTTCTCGAAGAACCAACTCTTTGTTTTATCGATTCTTTGAATTGTTTTCTTTGTTTCAACTTTATTGATTCCTGAGCTCAGTTTGATTATTTCCTGGTGTCTGCTTCTCCGGGGTGAATTTGCTTCCATTTTTTCTAGAGCTTTCAGGTGTGATGTCAAATCTCTGGTGTGGCTATTCTCTAGGTTCTTCATATTAGCACTTAGAGCTATGAACTTTCCTCTTAGTACTGCTTTCATAGTGTCCCATAAGTTTGGGTATGTTGTGTCAACATTTTCATTGAATCTAGGAAGTCTTTAATTTCTTTCTTTATTTCTTCTTTGACCCAGGAATGTTGCAATTGTGTGTTCTTCAATTTCCATGAGTTGGTAGGTTTTTTGCACTTTGATTTGTTTTTGATTTCTAACTTTAAAGCATGGTTGTCTGATAAGACACAGGGGATTATTACAATTTTTTTGTACCTGTTGAGGTTTGCTATGTTGCTGAGAATGTGGTCAATTTTTGAGAAGGTTCCATGTGATGCTTAAAAGAAGGTATATTCTTTTGTGTTTCCATAGAAAGTTCTATATATGTCTGTTAATCCCAGGTGGGGCATAACTTCTCTAAGTTCCTTTGTCTCTTTGTTAAGTTTCTGGCTGGTGGTACTGTCCAGTGGTGAGAGTGGGATGTTGAAGTCTCCCACTATAACTGTGTAAGGCCTTATTTGTGATTTGAGTTTTAATATTTCTTTTACGTATGTTGGTGCCTTTGTATTTGTGGCATAGATGTTTAGAATTGAGACTTCTTCCTTATGGATTTTTCCTGTGATGAATATGAAATGACCTTCTTCATATCTTTTGATTGATTTTAGTTTGAAATCTATCTTGTTAGATACTAGGATAGCTACCCCAGCTCGTTTCTGGAGTGCATTTGATTGGAGTATCTTATCCCAACCCTTTACTCTGAGGTAATGTCTGTCTTTGAATTCAAGGTGTGTTTCTTGTATGCAGCAGAAGGATTGGTTCTGTCTTCGTATCCATTCTGTTAACCTGTGTCCTTTTATATGGGTGTTAAGACCATTAATATTCAGGGAAATTAAGGTCTATTGATTGTTTAATTCTTGTTTGTTTTTGGTTTATTTTTGGTACAGGTATTGTATGGGATTTACCTTGCCTTTTATTTTGTGTTTTTGTAGAGTGGGATTTTGTATTGGCCTATGTTTATGCCAGTGTAGTTAATTTCCTTAGGTTGGAGTTTTCCTTCCAGTACTTTCTGTAGGGCTGGATTAGTAGTTACATATTGTTTAAATCTGGGTTTGTTGTGGAATATCTTGTTTTCTCCATTTACAGTGATTGAAACCTTGCTGGGTCTAGTAGTCTGGGCTAGCATCCATGTTCTCTCAAAGTTGGTAGAATATCTATCTAGGTCCTTCTAGCTTCCAGAGTTTCCATGAAGAAGTCTGGTGTAAATCTGATAGGTTTGCCTTTATATGTTACATGGCCTTTTTCCCTTGCTGCTCTTAATATTTGTCTTTATTCTGTACATTTGGTGTTTTAATTATTATGTGATGAAGGGACTTGCTTTTGTGGTCAACTCTATTTGGCTTTCTGTCGGCTTCTTGTACTTTCATTGGCATGTCTTTCTTTAGGTTTTGAAAGTTTTCTTCTATGATTTTGTTGAATATGTTTTCTGCACCTTTGAGTTGGGTTTCTTCACCTTCTTCTATACCTATTATCCTTAGGTTTGTTCTTTTCACGGTGGCCAATATTTCCTGAATATTTTGTTTCATGGATTTGTTAGACTTCAGATTTTCCTTGCTTGACAAGTTAATTTCCTGTAGTTTGTCTTCAGCATCTGAGATTTTGTCTTCCATCTCTTGTATTCTATTGCTTATGCTTGCATCTGTGGTTCCTGATTGTTTACTCAGCTTTTCCACTTCTAGCATTCCCTCAGTTTGTGTTTTCTTTATTGTCTCTAATTCAGTTTTCAGGTCCTGAACTGTTTCCTTCAGCTGTTTAACTGTATTTTCTTGGCTTTTTTGAACTTCCTGGATTTCTTGCATCTTTCAGTTTGTCTTTTCTTACATTTGTCTGAAGGATTTTCTGATTTCCTCTCTTAGGTTCTCTATCATCTGCATGAAGTTATTTTTAAGGTTGTTCTCTTCTGCTTTTTCTGTGTTGGGATGTTCATGTCTTGCCAGTGTAGAGTCCCTAGACTCTGGTGCTGTCATATTGGTTTTCCTGTTGTTGGATGTGTTCTTATATTGTCATCTTCCCATCTCTTGTTCTAGTGGATACAGTTGCTGTCACTTCCTTTCCTGGTGTGTATGGGTTCGGTGTTCTCTTAAGGTGTGTGCAATTGACCTTGATACTCTGATGGGTTTCACATTGTGTGCAGGCAGGTCTAAGGCACTCACTCTCCAGGTCGGTGAGAGCAGCACTCAGGCAGAGATGTCAGCAGACTCTGGGTTGCTTGGTCTTCAGCGTTCCAGTAGTCCTGTCAAAAATCCCTGGGCAGGGTTTGCCAGGGTGGGCAGATGGAAGTTGGGCCCAAGGCAGGGGCTGAAGTGGCTCCCCTCTGCACTCTCTGCACTCTGTGGGGGCCTGAATAGCCCAGATATCTCAGCAGAGTCAGGATCACAGGGCCCTCTGGGAATGATTCAGTCTTCCTACAGTTGCAGGGCATGATTTGCCAGGGTGGGCAGGCAGAAGTTGGGCCCAAGTTAGGGGCCAAATCGGATCCCCTCTACACTCTCTGCACTCTGTGGGGGCATGAAAACCCCAGTGATCTCAGCAGAGTCAGGATCCCAAGGCCCTCAGCGACTGTTTCAGGCTGTCTGCAGATCCCAGGGTGGGATTTGCCAGGGAGGGCAGAAGGAAGTTGGGCCCAAGCAGGGGCTGAAGCAGCTCACCTCTACACTTGCTGCACTCTGTGGGGACCAGAATGGCCTGGCGATCTAAGCAGAGTCCTATATTTTGTAATTTTGAGTAATATACGTTTTCGAAGTATGACCTGATAATTCTCTGGATATCCTCTGTGTCTGTTGTTAAGTCCTCCTTTTCATTCCTGATTTTATTGATTTGCATATTCACTCTCTGTTGTTTGGTAAGTTTTGATAATGGTTTGTCTATCTTGTTCATTTTCTCGAAGAACCAACTTTTCATTATATTTATTGTTTGTATTGTTCTCCTTGTTTCCATTTTATTGATTTCAGCCCTCAATTTGAATATTTTCTGGCATCTGTTCCTCTGGGTTGTATTGGTTCTTTGGGTTCTAAAGGTTTCAGTTGTGCTGTTAATTCTCTAGTGTGATTATTCTCCTGTTGTCCTCATATGGGCACTTAGTGCTAAGAACTTTCCTCTTTTCACTACTTTCAAAGTGTTCCATAAGTTTGGGTATGTTGTGTCTGCATTCTCATTGAATTCTAGAAAATCTTTAATTTCTTTTTTATTTCTTCCTTGACCCAGCATTTGTGCAATTGGATGTTACTTAATTTCCATGAGTTTGTAGGTTTTCTGCAATTTGTGTTGTTGAATTCTAATTTAAAGCATGGTGGAATGATAAGATACAGGGGGTTATTTCAATGTTTTTGTACCTGTTGAGGTTTGCTATGTTGCCAAGTATGTAGTCAATTTTAGAGAAGGTTCCAAGTGGCACTGAGAAGAAGGTTTATTATTTTGTTTTTGGATGGAATGTTCTATAGATATCTGTTAAGTCCAATTGGGTCATAACTTCTATTATTTCCTTTGTTTCTTTGTTAAGTTTCTGTCTGGTGTTCCTATCTAGTGGTGAGAGTGGGGTGTTGAAGTATCCCACTATAAGTGTGTGTGGTTTTATGTGTGATTTGAGTTTTAGTAATCTTTCTTTTATGAACATGGGTACCTTTATATTTGGGGCATAAATTTTCAGAATTGAGACTTCATCCTGCTGGCTTTCTGCTGTGATGTATAGGAAGTGACCTCCTTCATCTCTTTGATTGCCTTTAGTTTAATGTCCAATTTGGTGGATATTAGGATTACTACCCCTGCTTGTATCTTGGGTCCATTTGATTGGAAAATCATTTCCCAAACTTGAATTCTTAGGTACCTTCTGTCTTTGAAGTTGAGGTGTGTTTCTTGTATGCATCAGAAGGATGGATTCTGTCTTCTTATCCATTTTGCTAATCTGTGTCTTTTTATAGGCAAGTTAAGACAATTAATGTTGAGGGATATTAATGACCATTAATTGTTCATTCTTGTTTGTTTTGGACTTGATGGTGGTTGTGAAATTATGTGTGGGATTCTATCCCCTATTCCTTTTGGCTGTTGGTAAAATTGGATTATCTATTGCCTATATTTTTCTAATTGTAATTAAATTCCTTGGGTTGCAGTTTTCCTTCCAGAACTTTTTGTAGGCCTGGATTGGTGGATATGTATTGTTTGAATCTGGTTTTGTCATGGGATATCTTGTTTTCTCCATCTATATTGATTGAAAGCTTTGATGGGTATAGTAGTCTATGTTGGCAACTGTAGTCTCTGTATGTATGTAGATTATCTATCCAGGATCTTCTGGCTTTCAGCGTGTCCATGGAAAAGTCATGTATAATTCTTATAGGTTTCCCTTTATATGTTCATTGACATCTATTCTTTGCTGCTCTTAATATTTTCTTTTTATTCTGTATGTTTGGTGTTTTGACCATTATGTGTTGAGGAGACATTTTGTTTTTGGTTCACTCTATTTGGTGTTCGGTAGGCTTCTCATACTTTCATTGGACTTTCTTTAGGTTGGGAAATTTTTCTTCTATGATTTTGTTGAACATGTTTTATGGGCCTTTGTGTTGGATTTCTTCACCTTATTCTATACCTACTATTCTTAGGTTTGCTCTTTTTACGGTATCCCATATTTCCTGGATATTTTGTGTTAGGGATTTGTTGGACTTAAGATTTTTTCTTTGGTTGGTAACTCTATTTCTCCTAGTGCGTCTTCAACTCCTGAGATTCTCTCTTCCATCTCTTGTATTCTGTTGGTTATGCTTGCATCAGTAGTTCCTGATTGTTTACCCAACTTTTCTATTTTCAGTCTTTCCTCAGATTGTGCTTTCTTTATTGTCTCTATTTCAGTTTTCATGTCTTGAACTGTTTTCTTGAGAGATTTGTTGATATCTTGTTTTTTTTTATTATTCCATTTCTTTAAGGGATTTTCTCATGTCCTGTTTGAGGTCCTCTATCGTTTTCATGAAGATGTTTTTAAGGTCATTCTCTTCTGCTTCATCTGCATTGTGATGTTCAGCTCTTGCTGCCATATGGTTCCTAGTCTCCAGTGGTGTAATATGGGTTTTTTTGTTATTGAATGTGCATTTACAGCGTCCTCTTCACATCCTTTCATCTGGTGGGTGTATCAGGAGTCTCTTCCTCTCCTGATGGGTATGGGACCAAGTTTCCCTTCTGCTAGATGCAAACAGTTCCAATACTCTGATGTCTGTCCTCTTCTAGTGGATAGAGTTGGCACTGTTACCAGGGGGCTTGGTGGTCTCTGGGTGTGTTGGATCCTGCTGCCATGTTCAGATCCCGTGAGCAGACTCCAGCCATAAAATCATATTTTCATTGTATTTTATTGTGTGTATATGTGTACATGTATGTGGAGGTGACAGGTCAACCTCAGATTGTGGGTGAGAGTCCTCAAGACACCATCCACTTACTTTGTTTATATTAGACAGGGTCTCTAATGGCCCAGAAACTCACTGAATTCCATGAAGTTGGCTAGACAGAGAGGAGCAGCGACTCAACTTTCTTCATCTCTCCTGCTAGGTTTACAATTACAGACCACCATGCCAGACTTTTTTATGTGGATTCTGATGATTGAATTCAGCTGTTTAAGTGTGTATGATAAGTACTTTACTGACTATACTGTTGCATCAGCCCCTTATGATGGGAGATGTCATTCTGTAAATATATCTCTCTTATTGGTTGTTTAATAAAACACTGTTGGCCAATAGAGCAGCAAAATAGGTGGGAGTAGGGAAGAAGGAGGAAATATATTAGGAAGTTTCCATAGGATCCCTGGAAGATCAGATAAGATAAGACTTTAGCCAACAACATTGTAATTAATAGAGTCTCTGTGTATTATTTTGTGGTCTGAAGCAGTGATGGGACCTGGGCAGGAATCCTGAAACACCCATATTTGCATTTTACTTCTCAAAATATAAGATCTTATGTCACTGTGACCAGTTTATGCACAAACACTAGAGTAGAAATGAAAGGTGATGTCCCTGTACGTTGATTGATTTCTGTTCTCAATACTGTCCTCCACTTAGTTAATCTTTCTGACTTACCAATGGAAGCATCTTGATCTGGGATATCAAGCTCATTTCCTCCAATATGATTCATCTTTTCTCACTAAAAAAGGGATAGGAGTATATGAACTCTGTGCTACTGAGAGGACAGAGTGGGATAATAAGTCCTTATCTCTGGAGTGAGGCTTCATCTGATGAAGTACAAAATTATTACAGCTGTGTTGTCAATGCTAATTTCCTTGGGACTTCCTTCCTCTATTTTTGAAATATATAGCCTACTTTATAAAATTGTTAGAAGAATTAAACAATATAGGAATGGCAAGGAGAAAAATAGCTGGCATCAAGTGAATGTTTATTATAAATTTTGTCACAAATATTCACTTTAATTTGTCTTTTGTTCTGTTTTAACATTATTGCCTTTAGTTTGCTCTATAGTTATCCTTCCTTGCAACTCTTAAAACAACTGCATCATTTCTTAGTGTCCTTATAAGTTTTATGATTCAATTAGTCTTCTTAGAAATTTTAAGAAATGTAAACATAAAAATTCCTTTCATTTCTATGACTCTAGAGTCAAAAACAATGATCAAGATACAGACTATGCTAATACAAAGAGGGGATCTGGAGAATGAGGTCATGAAACTCAGAATATCTTAGAGCCAGACAACACTTTAGATTAGTGTTGTGAAAAATCAACAATGTCACTGGACATTGCAAAACATACCCTTAGTGAGATCATAAAGGTACCAAGATGAGAAACAATTTGCTGTGTCATTTTCAAAACTCCCAACCTCCCAACCAGTCTATTTTTGATAATTTTTATTGTATATGTATCTGTTTGTAAATAAGTGTGCATGTTTTTGCATGCACATGTTTTATAATTCATTTGAAGGCCAGCCAGAGAACAACTTCTCCTGTCATTCCCTAGAAACAGTTCAAATTTCTCTTTCTGTCTTTATCTGTGTGTATGTGTCTCTCTCGATCATTTTTTATCTATTTATTTGATGACAGGGCTCCTTATTGCCTTTAGCTTACTGATGTGGCTAGACTGGCTTTCGTACAACTCTCAGAATTCTTCCTCCTTTCACCTTCCTAGAAATGAATTTACATGTGTGAGACACCATGCCTGCATTCATGGGCATGCAACTCATGTTCTTTGCTTATATGCAAGTGTGTTCCTCTTTGAGTCATGTTCCCAATCTCTTTGTACTAGTTTTAAATCCATCACAACATAATTGGGAGGTAAATTTAAATGATTTCCATTCTCTCCCATTTGACAACATGATCATCTTTTTCTGTTTGTGGAAACTAGTGTCTTAGATGTGGTTGTTGTTGTTGTTGTCATATATTCTAATTCATCATGGTTCAGGAATTCCAGGTGAGTCTTAACTAGTTAATTTTGTGAAATGAAATACTGTATTAAAGAGGAAATGAGACCATTTTAATTTTGAAGCCATTTTATTAAGAGTTCAATTAAAAATGAATTAAAAGAGAACAATATTCATTCTATTCTCAGCTATTTTGATGGAGAAGCTAGCAATCACACATGCCTTCCAAATTGAGTGTTTCTTTATCAAAAGTACTGAGAATATAATGAAAATATGGGAATCAGATATTGGCAAATTATGGCCGGTGGCATGCCTGTGGAGTCCAGCACTGAGGAGACTGAAGTAGTTCAATGAATGTCAGGGCTATAGAGCAATGGCTCAATACCTGAAAAACCATGCTACCAAGACGTAAAACCCAAGTTTAATTCCCAGGACTCACAAAGTTGTCCTCTGACCTACACATGCATATATCATGGGCACCCCTTATATATAAATAATGTAATAGAAAACAATTTTAAAAGTAAATTATAGCATTTTGAGGGTAATCTCACTGGTAACAATATTGAAATGATTTTAAATTTTTTATCAAAATACTAAAAATGCATAATACATCTTAATGTGTTTATGAGTTGTAAACAATTATCCTTAAGTAAGAAGCTGTTGCACACAGTGAGATGGGGAGTGGAATAATCATCAGCGAGAGTGGTAGCTGATGTACCAGGGTACTGGGGTTCAGTTCCTAGCACTCAATTCAGAAAGCTAGCAATCATACCTTACTATGCTTCATAGGATCCAACGTAATTTTCTAGACAAGCATCTGCATACACGTGCCCCCACAGAGACACAATTGCATTCACATAATTCCAAATAAAGCAAAACAATTCCTTTCTTTAACATGGTACAGGGGTGGAAAGATTGCTTAGTGGTTACGAGCACTTGCAGAGAAGCCAAATTTGGTTCCCAGCCTCTAGTTCAAGTGAAACAATCACCTGCACCTCCAGTTCCAGGCTCTTTCATGGCCTCTAAACACCTAGCTACCTTCATACATGTAGTACACAACAAAGCTCATGCAAGCACACATGAACACATACACCTAAATAAAAATGCATGAGACATCAAAGATTAAAGATGAATAAATGAGGCACTACTGGTGTAGAAATTTCAATTGTTGCAGACCATTATTCAATATTTCACCTAATTTATAGTAGACAATATGTGGAATCTCATTTGCTCACAGGACAACAAAAATGGTTCTCTATTAAGTGAGATTTCAGCATCTTTAACTCTGAGCTCAGTTCTACAAAGGTTCATAAACTGAATGTGGGGGTAAATAAAAAAGCTGTAATGGTATCTCTATGAGCAATGATCAAAAATCAATTCAAAATAATGTGTATAATGTTCCCAAGGAGTATCTTTCAGTGATCTCTTCAGCTACACCACATATTTCATCCAGCCATTCTTCTGAATATACATGTGGACTTTGCACTGTGCATGCCATCATGACAAACATAACACTGCCTGAAATAATTTGACTTCTTTTCCAGATATTATCAATGGTAATGTTTTTATTGGCATGCAAATTTTCTTGTCTTATAGGAAGATAGAAGTTTATAAAGACCATCTTTTTAAGATATCCTACTGCCTTTCCCTTTAAGTTAAGTATCAAATTAGTACATCTTTGACTTATGTTGTCTTCAAATATTTGAATTGCTAACATCAGGTTCTTAAAAAATGTTAATGACTTTTGGCATAAGGTTAGTGCTGAGTTTCCAGTAACTTCTAAAATTGCCATTTTTTTACAAAGATTTGGTGAAACAAGTGTACCAGCATGGATGATTACAAAGTTAAACCCTTTTTCAACTCTGAAATATACTGAAAATATTCTTGGTTCTGTACTATCAGACATTCAACTAAGAATTCTCTATGTAAACAGAAACAAGGAAATCTATCTCACTGCTACATAAATTTCCTGTTATCTTTAATAAATCCTCTAATACAGAGTTATTCTAAGATGTTTGTGTGATTTCTTATCAGTAAATGTCAGATTTGTGTACCTATTATATACTACTATATACTTTGTGGTTATTAAAGTTGGTTGCTAATTTGACAAGATCTAGATGACTGAGCTATGCCTTTGTGCTGGAATGAAGTCACATTAACAAACAGAGACTTAGGGGAAATAATTAGTTTGCACTTTGTTCTTAGAGTTACATGATGCTATGGATTTTTAATTATTACAGAAAATAAGTAATCAAAATATTTACAGATATTTCAGCTATGTATTTCATCATTAGTTTAATTTCATAGCACTATATTTGTCCCATAATAATACATTCTATATGAAATTCTTTTCTTTGTTGATTTACTCTAGATGCTTTCTTCTGGTTAAATACAGATTATTATTTTCAGGAATTAGAACTATGTTGTTAATAAATATCTCTTGGAATTTTTATTTTGCTTATTTTATTCTTTGATTCTACATTTTTTGACCTTTCATCTAAATTTATATTAGAGATTCTAAACTACTAATTCTATTACTAAGATTGTTGAATTTCTATGTTGAAAAATGCTCCAATAGCATAACTATCCCAGTTATACACATTAACCACATCATTCCTGGAATAAGGATTTGTGGTGGTTTACTTTTACAAAGAAAGTTATATTGTATGGAAGTATCGACTTTAAGAATGAGTCCTTATGGGTGACATAGTTGGAGAGGAGGCATAAAGGTCTATGAGCTAGAGTAAGGTGTGGTGTCAAGGGCCAGCAGAGTAGACACAACCATTGATGAAATAAGGAAGGAAAGCAGACACACTTGTTCATCATTAGATATGGTGATACTGCCTGTTGCTTTGAGGGAGAGTGTACTCTCAGTTACCCCCTGTAAAGATCCACAAAATTAACTACCACAACATATCAAAAGTATACATGTAACTCGTTAGTGCAAAAATATAAATAACACAACCCACTTAAAAAGAAACGATATAAGTGAAGACTTCCCAAAGCAGACAGGCAAAGGCCAAGGCAGAGGAGAGGTGTTTACCATTACCAACCTTCAATCAAAACTAAGGCAAAGAACTTTAAATATTCACTCATATTTGTCAGGGAGGAAATTAGGATTGCTATCAAAGAATGAAGAAAAGAAAATCATTCACATTGCTTGGAAGAACATAAATTGTTTCCAACCATTACAAAAACAGTGCATATGCTTCTATTAAAATAGAAACATACATAACATATGGTTCAGCATCCTTACTTCTGATAGTTAATACAAAGGAAATGGAATCAAAGGCAAGGGATTGAGATACTTTACATGTGTGGTCCTTAGCAACAGTATCTCTAATAGTCAAAGATAGAAACAGCTTAAATGTTGTACATTAATAAAAAAATGGACAAACTATACCACATATTATGTTAAAAAGACACAAATGTAATTTTGATATACAGTGTAATATAGGGACACCTAGAAAGTATCATGCATATTTCACTCACAGACAGGACAGCACTTATCACAGAGAAAGTGACAAAGACAGATAGTAAATCAAGCTTGGGACAGTCTGGATGAAATGGTAAATAGTCATTCTTTACTACAATGATTTTTATTGGGACAGTGAGAATAGTACAAACAATTGTGAAGACCTCATCAAGTAACAAGGGGATCTATAACTACAGATAGCTAAAATGATGAATGTCAATCTAAATAAACATAATACCCTAATCAAAAATTGTATCTTAAAGGTATTGTATAAATAAACATCTTATATGAAGGTAGAAAATAATATAAAGTGCATAAGGATTTCCAATTCAATTCTCAGAAATGAATAAATAGCTCTAAATAAAAATATGTGCCATAAGATACAGAGGTGGAGGGCTGGTGGGGGATGAAAGAGGAGGTGAGGGAGAGGAAGAAGGGATTGACATGTGAAGTAGTCATGTTTTTAATTTCAACTAATAAAAAATAATTTCTTGGGAAAAAAATAGATCATAATGAAAAGGCACTTGCAATCAAGTCTGATGATCTCAAATAAAACATAACTGTCCATATTATGATGAAGAGAACTTATTCCCAGAAATTATACTAGGATCTCCATAAAGGATTGGGCACATGTTTGTCCTATCCACATAGACACACACAAAATAAATAATAAATGTTTAGAAAATCTAAAAATTTAATAGATACATGTAGTTAATCTGAAGAAGAAATAGCCACAGCCAACAAGTACATGAATGCCTGTACAATCTTAGTAGTAATTGAAGTAATTAGAAAAATAACATCAATTTAAAGAAAAATTAGAGTAAATTCCTCTTTGCATGGAAAGGAAACAATATATTTATGCATGGTTCACAAAAAATATACTTTTTAGCTAGTACTAACAAAACTAAGTAGGCAAGTATATTAAAAAATAAACAGATAACAAAAATGAAAACAATCAGAAGTTTCCAGCCAACACCAGGTATATAATTTTTTAAGAAAATTGTTCTTTCAAGAAAACCTAATAAAATGAAAATATATAACTCCATTATAGCATTTGCAACAAAGGACAAAACACTGAAGAAGACCTGAAATTATGTTGGAACAAAAGTTGAAATATGTTGATATTTTCTTTTGTTTCCCTAGGAGCCAGAGAATGAACCCAGGGCCTTGTGTTTTTTGACAAATTCTTCAATAAGGAGCTACATCCCCAAACCTGAAGCCTTAATATTTTCATTAAAATACATAGGGGGTTGTTTGTATACTACCCAGAAAATGCATGCTAGCATTGAATTTAAATCACTAAATAAATTTTGACCAATGTTAGTTGGAATGAGGATACATTTTTATGTATCTATAAATTTACCCTGAAATTTTTTGATATGTAATTCTTTATACAAGTGATGAATGTTTATATCAAATTGTCTGAGTCTGAGTCAGTCATAAAATATTAGACTCATTAATTTATAAACTAATGATCTGGGATTTTTTCTCTTTTTTGAGATTATCCTTTTACTTTCAAAATATTTTCCTTCAACACTAAGATAATGGAAATATTAAACTTTCTTCCTCTCCCTCTCACTAGTTTTTTGTTGTTGTTGTTTTTGGATACAAGTTTTCTCTATGGAGTCCTAGGTGTCTGGAAGCTCACTATTTAGATGAGGCTGATATCAAACTCACAGAGATAAAAAGCTGCCCCTGACTCCCAGATGCTGGGATTAAAAGAATGTGCCAAGACAAATAAATTGTTGTTAATATATATTGAGGAATATTATAGGAAGTAAATAAAATTGTTAATCACAAAGAAACAATTAGAAAGTTGGTGACACAAATCATCACCTCCTAATTAATTAAAATAAGCAATTAATTAAAGCAACCTTTTTTTTTACTAGTGTACATGGGCTGCCTGCCCCTAAGGTCGGGTTCAAGAGATCAGCAATGGAAATGTGGAAAATAAGGTTTTTATAGCTGAGGGGTAGGGGATTGCCAAATTGGGGGTTTGGCAGAAAAATAGGTAGGATTTTAGAAGCCGATCAAAACTAGATACTAATAAAAAACAGGTGCTTATATTAACCTTATGAAACAAAAGTAGGGTTGAAAGACACTCATAATGATTATTTGAAGGAAAGACAGTTGCCATTTCCTGGATAGAGACTGCAAAACATTTGTACTTAAGGTTATAGACGGGGCACATCCTAAACCTTGAGAAACAGGGGTTTGAAAATAATCAGGAAATAACTTAGTATTATTTTACCATAAGATAACTTTCAAGCCTAAGATGGAGTCAGGCTGGCCCATCAAAATGCATGAATATTATTTAATGTAGGTGATATGTCTTAGAAACCTTTATGGGTAGAAAATATGCAAATTTAAATGTCTTGAAAATACACATTTATTATGAAAACTCCTAGGAAAAGTTATTTTTTTAATTTCTCATCCAAACTGCTGACAGGTTTCCATTATATTAATTGTGATACCAGACTATCAGATATAAACTGGTTTTGCAAAGTCACTCATTTCCTAAGTTTTATTTGTTCTAGTGAGAATGACATTTATTTTCAGGTAATATCCATATTTCCTTCCTTCCTTCCTTCCTTCCTTCCTTCCTTCCTTCCTACCTTCCTTCCTTCCCTCCTTCCTTCCTTCCTCCTTCCTTCCCCCATTCCTGTCTCTTTCATTTTATTTTCCCTTTCTTTTCATCTTCCTATTCTTCCTTGCCCCTTCTCTATCTCTGTCTCCCTCCCTCCCTCCCCTCTCTCTTGCTCTCAGTCTCCCATTTTGAGGTAGGGTTTTGCTTTGTAGCCCAGATTGCTCTAAAACTCTCTATGCATAACAGGCTAACCTGTAACTTGTAGCCATTCCTCTGCTTCATTTCTCAAATCCTGGGATTAACAGTATGAACCACCACCAAGCTCAGTTTAAGTGTTTCTTTATATATATTTTTTATTCTTTTATTGGTTCGAATTAGGAACAATCTTGCTTCACATGTCAATCCCTTCTTCCTCACCCTCCCCTTCCCCCCAACATCCCACCTGCCCCTAGCCATCCCCCCTCCACTCCCTTTTTAAGGCCCTCAAAAGGGGCTCCCCAAAGTTGACCACATCATCCTGGCCCAGGACTAGGCCCTTCCCCATGTGTCCAGGCCAAGAGAGCATCCCTTCACATGGGATGGGATCTCAAAATCCTTTTTTTTAAGACCTTACATATTTAATACAGTGAGTTACCCCTGTACAAAAGGAAAAAAAAATAAGTTGAATTAAAATGGATCAAAGACTTCAACATAAACCCAGCCACACTGAACCTACTAGAAGATAAAGTGGGAAATACCCTTGAATTAATTGGTACAGGAGACCACTTCCTGAGCATAATACCAATAGCACAGACACTGAGATCAACAATTAATAAATGGGACCTCCTGAAATTGAGAAGCTTCTGTAAGGCAAAGGACATAGTCAGCAAGACAAAACAACAGCCCACAGACTGGGAAAAGCTATTCACCAACCCCACATCTGACAGAGGGCTGATCTCCAAAATATATTAAGTGTTTCTTTAACAATAGAAAACTTTGCACTGAGGTGAACTCCTGGAATACAGTCTTAGAGAGGGAGGAGAGACAATATGAGTAAAGGGGTCATGATAGGGAAACCCACAAAACTGTTGACCCAACCAAGTGGGAGCTCAGTGATGCTGGACTGCCAGCTGTGGAACCTGCCTAAGACCTAACTAAACCCTCTAAATGTTGGTGACAGTTTGGTGGCTTGGGCAGTTTGTGGGACCACTAGATGGGAACCAGTATTTATCCCTAGTGCATGAACTGGCTGTTTTGAGGACGTTTCCTATGGAGAGATACTTTATTCAATCTAGATACAGTAGAGAGGGCCTTAGTTCTGTGTCAAGTGACATGACAGACATTCTTGATTCCCCATGGGATGGCTCACACTTTCTGAGGAGTGGGTGGCAAAGGGGGTGAGGAGAAGTTATGGGGAGCTAGAGGAACGGAGCAAGAGGGAATTTGGATTTGTATGTAAAGTAAGATTGATTTAAAATTAAAAAGAAAAAACAATAGAAAATATTCTTATTTATCACTTCAACTTTTTGCTCTGCTGATTAATTTAGGACTATATGCAATGCAGGGCAATGCTATACAATGGAGCTACATGCTCCTTTCTTGGTGTTTAGAAACAGAGTCTCACAATATATTCCAGGCTGGTCTGGAATTTACAACCCTTCTGCTAAAAGCTAGTGTCATCAATTGGAGCAGCCACATTAGCCTCCTCTTGAATTCTTAAAAAGAAATTTACATGGTCTGGCTTTTTAAAAGTGTCATTTGAAAATACTAGATTGATTAAATTGGTAGGTAAAATAATAAACAATGAGAATATATTAAATGAATTTTAATACAAATGAAAGATGAACTGTTGCATGGCTTTTAAAATTGCATTTTTGAAAACACTTCGTCATGAGGGAAGATGATGATTATGTTTTACAAGATATGAAATATGTGTGTAGAGATGGAGAAGTGTTCAGTGTTTAAGAGCACTTGGTGCTCTTTACAGTGGACTCATTTTCAGTTTCTAGTGCTCATGTAAAGCTAACACACACACACACACACACACACATACACACACACACACACACACACACACACACACACACACACACACACACACACAAACACCAGAATGCTCACAACTATCTGCAACTGTGACACCAAGGGACCCAAAGTTCATTTCTGGCCTCATGTGCACATACCCAGATATAGACCCTTAGTCATAAACATAAGCAAAAATAAATCATATATTTTTAAATATTCTTTATAGGAGTATGGTATAATGTGCTTGCAAATGACAATGGCTATTCTGGGAAATCACTGCTATCTAGATCTGAAAACCATACATTGGTGTGAATTATCCTTTGCATGATTATCTCCCTTTTCTTTTATAAGCACTTAGTAATTTTTCAGTAAGAAATTAAACCATAGAAAAAATGCAATGAAATCCAATGTTTTATTGATATTAAGACTGTTAGCTATTACTGCCTAGTTTAGCATCCAGAAGTTTCTATCACACATTCCATTTATAATCTTTAATTCATCACCTTCATGATCTAGTCAAATCAATGATAGGGGATGGGGTTGTGAAGGGTAATATATATTGACAACTCAATGGGATCTAAAGTCACCTAGGTAAATAAACCCTGGGCATGTCTATTGGGAAGTTCCCAGACTTCATGAGTTAAAGCAGGAAAAATCTTCTTAAATATGGGCAGCACAATTGTATGGGCTTGTGTCCTTTAAACGGAGCATTCCACTTGAGTAGCAACATTGATCTGCCTCTGCTTCCTAGTTGGTAGATACAGTAGACTATTTTACATTCTTGCCACCATGCCTTCTATGTTACAAGAAAGTTCACCTTTGGTTTGTGAACCATAGAAAACTCTTCTGACCTTAAGTGGCTTTTGGCAGGGTATTTCACTTCAGTGAGGAGCATAAGTAAGGTAGTAAGTAGGCACAGAAGTGAGAATGTCTGTCACATTCTCTAGAGAAGGAATATGTTTTTTTCATATTCTTCTGGGTATTTATATTTGTCTTGCAAAGTATACTGAATAATCTTTAGTGAGGTAGGATAGCAGAGCCTATGGAGTCGAGGACAGTTAAGCTCTTTTGAAGCATCTTGCTAATTTCATAAGGATATAGACAGTGAAGGTTGAAACCCTTCAACAGTTCTCCAAAGCTGCTAATGAACATCTCAGCAGTGTTGTACATAGAAAGCTCACTGCTTTCAGAAACTGGCTCATTATTTGAAAGTTGTTAAAAAAGAAATGGAATTCATTTCCTGGTAGATTTCTCATCTGTGCGAAAAGATAAAATCTCCTTTCAATAATTAAAAACAAATGTTCTGGAAACTATTATCCAACTGTTATCCTAGGTGCTTTCTGCTGTTCAAGGTGAATGTTTCTTGCTCTTTGTAAAACACAGTTCTTCCAAAACTGTCTTCATCTTTGTTATCAGAGGCAAAGTTTATATTCTGCCTTCATGAGGAGAACATCACCAACACCCAAGCACCAAGCTTGCTCAATAAGACAAAGTACACCTTATCCAAAAATCTTCCTTTCTATATCCTTGCTATATAAACTTCCACATTGTTTTATAATTACCTCAAAAGTAAATTCCCAAGTAGCAATCTATGTTCACTCTTGTATCAGCATGAATGTATTTTGTATGCATTTTAAGTTGTGGTACCAGATTGAACATAATTTTAAAAATGCAAATAAATCTTAAAATGAGAACATGCATAAAAATAATCCTCATACAACTAATGTTCAGGATAGAGACATCGGTCAGCAGAAGAAGTGCATTTTATGCAAACACAAAGACCTGAGTCTAGTCCTTAGGACACAAGTAAAGCCAGTATGGTGTGAGTCTGTGACCTCAGCACTGGGAAGGAAAACATAATCAGCTGCTGAGTATTTCTAGTCAGCCATTCAGCCAAAAACCAAGCTCAAGTTTTAACAATAGGCCATGTTTGTGAAAGGAATGTAGATAGATACAGAAGAAGCCATTTGCATTATCTTTTAGCTTCTGTATCTTCACATGAGCACTTGTGGGCATGCAGATCTAAACACATCATCATATATTTCATACAGAGAAATGAAATAATAGTAAAAGAAGGTCCCTTTTGTTTGCAATGAATGTTTACTTGCAAAGACTGCCTCTTAAAACTATGTTTTCTAATGGTTTTCATTGACCTTGAGTGTTACCATCTGAAAAAATTAGAATAGCTTCTCTCTTTCCCACTAGTGAAGAATGATGTAGTCAGATGAATCCTATGACTGTTTACTTGACCTCAATTAACTTGAACACTCAGCCACAGTTCCTCGGATAAACCTTAAAATTTTCTCGTCTTCCAACTCTTATAGTGTACAACAACCACCTCAGATAGTGTAGGTTTTGCCTTGTAAGTTGGATGATCAGATATCTATCCCTAGACCACATATAAAAAATCAGATGCTGTAGATTGCAACTGCATCCAAGGAGTTCTGTGCTGAGATATTAGGTGGAGTGAGGAGCAATGCCTGGAAACTTTGCCAGCTGGTTATACTTTACTCTATAGCACTGCAGGAGAAAAAGAGAGAGCCCTCCTTAACCAGGAAGGAGGAGAGAACTGACTCTTATAGGTTGTTCTCCAGTTGTACACATTGCATGCACATAGGAATATACAACAGACACACATGCTAGAGACGGTGGTGTGGGGAATCAGAGAGAGGGAGAAGGAAGGGAGAGAGAGAAAACAGAAATGTGGATTTATTTATCCCATCACTTCTCTGCTGTGCATTTTCATCTCTGGCATTTTCAGTGACATGCTTCAAAGAAAATACTGAAAATTGCTTTTCAGGTGACAGACTATCTGCACAGGCTTAGGAAAAAAAGAAATCTCATATTTGGAACTTAAAAGAACAGGAGTGATTCCAGTTACAGATGTTGGTTTATATTCAAGGCTTAGAGCTGGTAGATGTTCATATCATGGGATTTTTTCAAAGAATTTTAACATTGGCTCTTTCACAGTCATTATCAGTTGGAAGGACTACAGAGCAAGAGGCCAGTGTGAACCCTTAGCTGTGGGGGATGCACTGGATATGGGGTTGTTTAATCTGCATGTGTGATTTATAGATACTGTCTAACAAAATGCTTTATTAATGCTGATGGTGTCATGAATTTAATTTATTTTATACCTTTTACAGCTCAGGCCAAATACTTTACTAATCAACACATGTGTTTCAACGATTGAGGTGTACATTAAAATACCTGACAGGTTCCCCATTAATCTACATTCCGAAGCCCACTGTGCACTCTATTGATGGAATCTCACATTTTATGGTCCTGTTTTTGAATTCTGATGATTTGGTTCAATATTGTTATCAGGGCACTTGACTTCTTGAATAATATATTGACCATTGAGAGTGACATGCTAGGGTGATCTGGATGTGTTGTGATTTAACAATGGGGTTTATAATTGCATACACTCCACTCATTCCAAAGTTTTCTTTGCTGAGGTCTCAGTGCCCAGGTGTTTATCTGCAAAGAGTTGCTTCTCTTCTATTTAGAGCCAAATGGATGCAAGAGCATTTCAATCACTATATGAGCAAGATTCCTGGGACAGATTTGTCTTTACTATAAGCCAAATTTGAAAGTCTTTGGAGAATTGAAATCAGGGAAAAGAAAAGAGCAGAATAAAGTCTAAAGAGAGGAGGAAGAAACTCAAGATACATTATCGCACTTCCCTCCTCCTTTTTCCCAACCATTCCTCCTTACTTATCCCCATCCTTCCTCCAACATTCTTTCTTTCATTCTTCCCTTCCTTCCTCCTTCCTTTATTCCTTCCTTTGTTCCATCCTTCCTTCCTACTTTTCTGCTTACCTTACTTCCTTACTCCTTCCTTCATTTCTCCCTCCATTCCTTCCTTTATTCCTTTATTCCTTTCATCCTCCCTCCATCCTTCTCTTTCCTTTTCTCATCCTTTCCTTCATCCTTCCCTTTATTCCTTCCTCCCTCCCTTCCTTACTGACTCCCTCTCTCCTTTCCTCTTTCAAATTCTCTCCCCTCCCTTTCTTCATGTCTTCCTATCTCACTCCATCCTTTGCTTCCTTCATTCTTTCCACACACTCTCTTACTCTCTCTCTGTTGCAACAGGGCTTGCTATATAACTTGGGGTAGATTTAAATTCATTATATAACTCAGGCTGGCTTTGAACTTGTACTCAATCAGGCTCTTTCTTGTTGAAATTTTAGGTTTGTATACATACCTGACTAAGAAACTAGATTTAAAACACCAGTATTGTTGCATATGTATTTCTAGATATTCCTGGAATTAAATGGAGCACAGAAAGACAAATGCTTCTTTTAATTTTTTTAATCCTATCATAATACTTTGAGGATGTATAAGTGTTTCTTTCAGTTATCTTATTACTGGATCCTCACAAATTTGAACCTCATCACTACTGTTCATAAAGAGCCCTTTGTATAATTCTTAATGACTGATTTGCTGGGTGTTTCTGGAGCTGTCTTTCCCAAGGTGTCAAGGACGAAGCCCTAAAAGCCCTAAAAGCACATGTGAGAAGTTGAAAAAATGTTAACTCTTCTGAAGTCAGAGTATGAATTTTCCCATAAATTTAGCAATCAGGGATAGGAAATCATGCCAGAGAGGATTAGCTATAACTTGAGTGTCACTCTGGATCATGGTTTATTCTGGGGTTATGCTAAAACACTCTAACTAAAAGCAACTTAGGGGAAGAGTTTATTTAATTTAATATGTTCATCACTTTTCATTATTATGATAAAACACCATGACTTATGAAGGATATGTATTTGAATTTAAGATTTTAAAAGGAGATCCCATAACTGAGGAATGTAGGTAACAGGTATAGAGCAGGAAGTTGAGTGATCACATCTCTGTGCACCAATAGCAAAGAGTGAACTGAAGTGGGTTAAGGCTATTAACACATAAAGCCTACAACCACTGATGTACTTTCTCCGGAAAGGCTGCACACCATGAAGATTCCAGACTTTAATAAACAGCACCAGCTACTAGGACAAAGTGATCAAAAACCTGAGCACTTCTCATGTAAGCCAGTACATACTTTCAGGTCACAGTTGAGGGAAGACATGACAGGATGTCCAGCAGAAACTATGAAAAAAATCAGAGCTTTCTCATGTACAGGCTTATCAGTTTTAGATACACTTGCTCAGGAATGGCATCACCCACAGAGGGCTCAGCCCATATACATCAGTCAACAGTCAACCTTGTATCATACAGTTCAGTCTGAACATTAATTCCCTGAAATCTAGTCTTCTTTCTCAGGTGCTCTCAGCTGTGCCAAGTTTACAATTACAGATAAATAGGACAATTGATATATAGACAGATATATTAGAGACCTTCATAAAGAAACATGCTTTATTTATGAGAATGATATTCTTTAAATACTCTTTAGTCCATATTATAAAAATGAGCTATTTCATTACTTAAGACCTTCATCTCTGTTTGAATGTCACTTCACCTTAAAGGATAGCTTAGGTTCACAATTAGATCCCCATTACATTCTATAGTAATGTCTAGAACTAGATGAAAATTACTAGAAAAATAGCAGCACATTTTGAACCTTAAAATAATGTCTTTGATATTTCAATAGTCATATTTAATTTCCCCTTTTAAAAAGCTAGGGCAAGAGGAAGCACAATTCATAGTGCTTGCCTAACATTCACAGTGCTCTGGGTTAGATTCTCCACACAATGAATTTGGTAATGTGCTTAACAAGTGAGTCTTAGAGAGTCTTTTCAAATTAGTACCATGTTCAGGGACAGTAAATTGCTCTATCTATCCCAGCAATGCTCAAAGTCGTGTATTTGTGTGATGTGATCACAATTAAATTAATAACCTTACACCTTTCAAAAGCAACACATTGGGAAAGAAAGAAAAATAGTAAATCTTGAAGGACTGCATTAAATTCGTGATTGGTACCCTGTAAGATTGCCATAGTGGGAGGTGTGGTTGGTTTTGTAAAGTGGTATTTTGGGTTCCACAGAAGCTTTCTAAATTTGGAGCCAAATCAGCAAAGATACTCAAAAGGAAAATCAGCTTCTGATACTCACCATCATGGTGTTTTTTCAGAAATTCCATCCTCAAATGAGGGTTCTCTGGAAATAGTTTCTTCTTATTAGCCTGGACATCCCTACATTCATAAATGATCACATAGAGTCAAAAATTTTTGTTAATTATAACAATTAATTTTCCTCGTTTTGACCTCAAAACTTGGTGGGGTTTCTATTATTCTAAATATTTTCTTCTAGCTCTTAGAATACTAGTTGAAATAAATTTTCTAGCAATATTTCTTTAGTAAATTCACATGGCAGCATTGTCTTAACACAATGTTTTGCACATTTTAGAGGTAATATGTCTCCAATCCTCTGTTTCCTCAGTGCCTACCCTAGATAGACTTTAGATATCACCACTGAAACAACAAAACACTCTTCAGAGCTGTCTTCTGCCCAGCAAACAGACACAAATGATAGTTTGACAATAGTAGAAGTTCTCATTTTTTCCAAACTCCAAATTTTCCTAAAGATACTTCAGACACAGGTGATAAACTAATTAATCTTAAAATAATTTCCAAAAGGAAAGGGGAAGCTGGTTTTGACTCAGTTTATTACTCACCAATATTACTAAGTTTTGTAGATATATTATATTACGTTCTTAAGAAATGTTAGTTGAGAACACTTAAAACATGACTTGTTTAAGTGAGATTTTTCACATGCAGAATGCTACTTCAAGTCATTTTCATAGGTTTTAAAGGGTTTTTAAAACCTCATATTCTCGTATGTATATCTGTGGGGATGGTATGTGAGTGCCACAATGTTCATATGTAATATGAAAGTCAGGGGACAACTCATAGAGTCAATTTTCTAGGTCTACCATGTAGGGCCTAGCTGCCAAACTCAGGTCAGGCTTTACAGACTCTGCATGCTGTGCCATTTTAATTACAACTAATGTTCCTTGCCTTAAACATACTCAAATATTTCAGTGGGTGAGAAAGCTATCACCCTGATCCCATTGCTTGTCCCTTCTGCATTGTAATGCTTTATTAGTTTATTAATTTTTATTTTGCTTCTGTGTATGAGTGTGGAGTGTGTGTGTGTGTGTGTGTGTGTGTGTGTGTGTGTGTGTGTGTATGTGTGTGTGTGTGTGTGTTAGGGAGTGGTATATGCATGCCACACCATGCATGTTAATGTCAGAGGACAATTTTGTTTCTCTCCTATCACTGTGATGGTTCCGGGAGATTAAACTCAGGTCATCATATTTAGAGACAAGCCCCTTTACATGCTGAGTCATCTTGTCATCCTGTCAGCCCAGCATACTAAGTTTTGGCATTAATTCCTAAACTAGTATGGTAGCCTCACAAATGATCAGCAATTACTTCAATTTCTTAGGAAGCCCTCACATTCTTTTTCTTCTCATGTTGTTGGCATGCTATTCCTCTACAGAAGCCCTAAGAACTAAAAGTTTCCTTGCCATTGTATTGATTTAACAATTAAAATTAACCCTCACACCCTCAGGCTTCAATTCAGTCTTATCTTTGGAGACTACAACTTGGAGTTGTGCACCTTTGGTTACCCACTGGTATGTTGTATTATGACACCTCTAGTATGGGTTGCAGCAGTGGTGGTCACCCATAATTCTTCTACAAGACTTCAAGGCCTGTTTTCAAAAGCTATGACTCTAATTGGGACTTGTCAGTTATCAGATGGTGACCTCAACTACAATGAAACACTTCCATCTGCTTTCACAGTGTTTTTCTTCTTTTCTGACTTATCTGTTGGGCCAGATTTCTACTGAAAGATCCAGAGGTCACAATGTTGGGCTGCTGTCAGTGGGTATACAATCTTTCTACATCCTGCCCTGTGCTCATTCCCGGCAGACAATCTGAATTTCATGCTGCATTATTGCGATATAAGTCTCCAAAATGTTCCCAAACTAGAACATCTTGTCACCAACAAAAGGTAATAAAATACATGGAGTTTGCCTGGTGAAGCAGGCCTCAAAATGGCAGGCTGCCTGATTTGGGTATATGGGAAGCATTGCTTTATCTATGTATTTTGACCTGATCCTCCTGTAAGCATCCTCATTTCACTAAGACCTCAGAAAGAGGATTGAGTCATTAGTTTGCCTCCTTTCCATGTTACCACTGTTAATAGTAAAGCCTTCTTTTCCACAACACTTATTTTGCAACCATGTAGTGCTTTCCTTCTAGAGCTTAGTGCAATCACCCAAACAAGTATTATACAAGCATGTGTTAGTCTTCCCTCAATCACTGAAGAGTTTTATTTTGATATTTCTCACAACTAAATGGTCTAGAAAAACAAATAAATTAAAATATAAAAACAAAGTAAAAACACTTTAGTAGACAAAATAGATGGGAAGGTGTTTACTTATAGTCCCTCTAAGATTTGCTCTAAAGGCACAATAGTTCCTGGTCGATGAGAAAGAAAGGATCAACTTTCTGCTCCACTTACTGAACCACTTTGTTTCTCAATTGGGTTTGAAATTGCTAGAATCCTCAGTACTGTGGCCATAACTCATGGAAGTGATGGAAAAGTAACGAAGGGATTGTTTGCAAGGTGAGTCGCTTGCCTCTAAATGTTCAGCTCTATTCAAGAAGAGGGAAGTTCCTTACCAAGTGGTTAATGATAATCACTGTGCCTCATGATTAAAAATAGCCCATGTCCTGTTGCATGTGGACTTTCTCTGGGTGTACCTGAGGTGCTTTACTAGCTTCCTGAAAGTGGTGAGCTAGGTCTAATAAGGAAGTCAATGATGGTGAAAAAACACACCAAAATTGACCTAGGCCTCACATTCATGTGCATACATATACTAATACCACACACACACACATACACACACACACACACAGAGAGAGAGAGAGAGAGAGAGAGAGAGAGAGAGAGAGAGAAATTTTCTGAGTTAAATGAGTTAGAGAATTCCTCTGTGATACATATAGTAACTAACAATGTTCAACTTTTTGAAGTTTCCATGGGTTTGTTTGCATTAATAACAAGCTCTAACTTGAAGACAGGTAAACTGGGAGCCAGGTTACCATATATACAATTCAAACAACAGTCTGCAAATGAGGGTGATTTACCTTACAAGAGTTTGGCTCGGGTCTGGAGAGATGACTCAGAGGTTAAGAGCACTGACTGTTCTTCCAGAGGTCTTGAGTTCAATTCCCAGCAACCACATGGTGGCTCACAACCATCTGTAATGAGATCTGGTGTCCTCTTCTGGTGTGCAGGCATACATGGAAGCAGAATATTGTATACATGATAAATAAATAAAATCTTTAAAAAAAAAAGAGTCTGACCCACGATAGTGTAGAGATAATGTAGACTACTTTTTATATTGCACTGAGTGTATCTGAAACTATACTCCCTCTACACTGAGAATCCTCCAGGAGTACCATCAAATCTGCAATCATGAGTCTGTCATACATATACAGGTTTGTGTTTAATGATTTTTGTCTCACTGAATGCTTTTAAGCATTTAGTAGATTACACTAAATGATGATGGAAATACTACATGCATTGTCAGCACAAAATTTCAAAATTCCAATGAGTTTATCAGTGAATACATCATGGTACAGTAAAAAGTATCATGTGTGATTTCATATGGATGTTGCCATTAAGTGCTTCCATTTGGATATAGTTTAGTGGTAATAAGGATTAACTATCATTGATAACTCTCTAGGTTCAATCTGAAGGACTGGGGGTAAAAATTACTAACTAACTCCCAATATCATGGTTTGGAATAATACATGTTTATTATCCTAAATTTCTTTCCTCAAGTTCTGTGCATGACTTACCTGGATCCCTAATTCAAGTTTCTCCCATAAATTCAGATAAGGCATAAATTCAGATAAGGAGTTGGTTCCAGTTTGAGTGATTTCAGTTGGAATATAGAACTACAAGGTTTGCACATGAACAGAAGCTATTGATCAATGGTAGTCTTTTACTTAAGGAAAATATAATCAAAGCTATTAGAACCATAGCTATCCAAATTCTCACTTTTTAAATATGGAAAACCAGTCTACAATGTTTTCCATCTCAATCAACAATGGTATACATGAGGAAAGAGGAGAGCTCAGCAGAAAGAAGAAATTGTTTGAAATCAAGCCTTAAATCAAAGTTCTTACAAGGTTAGTTATATCTTTTGATGTAAACAAGTCTTTCCACAACTGACATATTTTTATAAAGGTGTCCCTAATTAGAATATAGCTAAATTAATCCCATTCATCTACATTATTCTAAGATGCCAAACCTAACTAGAAAATATGTCTGATAACAAAATAAATAACATCAAAAATCTGTACAATCTACAAGGCATTTATTTAAATGTGGTTGGATTATAGAGAACAAAGGCCTAAGAAAATTATGCATGTGTTTTTTCCCTGTAGTTTTCCAAGGTCAAGTACAGTTGGCTTTATTCTTGCTAAACAGCCCTTTATATTTTCCTCACTTTCTCTGTATTATTTACTTTGTGCCTATAAACAAAGTCATTGACAAAGAAGTATAACTGAAAAAGATAACACAGCCTGTTTTTTCATTGAAACTCAAAATTTTGTCCAGTTGGATCTAAGGTTCATGAAACCAATTTCAAATTGATTTGGGCTGTGGAAAAGGGCATAACAGAAGGGTGTATCACTGTCTGCCATGGCCATTTGCCAAACATGTCTTGATTTGAGTCAAGTTGATACTTGTTGCTCATAGAGGAGGACCAGAGTTCAGATGTTAATACCTACATAAATGCCAGATGTGGGTCTATGTATGTTAACACCAGCCTAGCCAAAATAAATAGTACGTCCAGGTTCAAGGCAAGACCTTTTCTCAAAGGAAGAGGGATGGAGTGATAGAGGCTGGCACTCAAACTCCTCTTACAGCATTTGCACATATACCATGCATACACATATCACATAGAAACATGCACTCATGTACACACAAATAAAGCAAAGACAAATTGATGTATGCAAATTCAATGGGGAAAATGAATACTCTAATCATGAGATAGTGAAATTGTCAAATGGTGACATAGAGGTGAAGCAGTTGATTTCAAACATCTAGAATTTGCTAATTTGATGGAAATATTTTTAAATACTCAGTTATATTACAATATAAATGTTTAGTATATTAATATAAGTAAAGATAAAGTCTTCTTATATTTCAAAATTTTAGAAGTACTGGTAAAGTAATTAAGAAAAGTTCTCTTTAAGAATTTACAGCGTTAACCATTGTACAATTTTAGCATCTTTGTCAGAAATCAGGTGTTCATAGGTATGTGGAGTAATATCAGGGTTTTCAATTGATTACATTGGTCTACCTGTCTGTTTTTATGCCAATGCCAAGCTGTTTTCATTACTATAGCTGTATAGTAGAGCTTGAAGTCAGGGATGGTAATGCCTCCAGAAGATGCTAGATGCCCCTCAACCAAACAATGGATAAAGAAAATGTGGTACATTTACACAATGGAGTACTACTCAGCAGAAAAAAAAATGAAATCTTGAAATTTTCTAGCAAATGGATGGAACTAGAAGAAACCATCCTGAGTCAGGTAACCCAGTCACAGAAAGACAAACATGGTATGTACTCACTCATATATGGATATTAGACATAGAGCAAAGGATTATCAGCCTAAAAGCCTAAAATATACACCTCCAGAGAAGATAGGAAACAAAGAGAACCCTAAAGAGACATGCACAGTCCCCCAGAGAAAGGGAAAAGGAAAGAGCTCCTGAGAAAATTGGGAGTATGGGGGGAGAGGGAAGGGAGGTAGGAGAAAGAGAAGGTGAGAAGAGGAGGAGAATTTGAGGGATCAGGAAGATTGAGTTGGGGATGAAGAGAGGAGAGAAAGAAAAGAGATACCTTAAGAGAGGGAGCAAGTATAGGTTTTTTTTTTTCAATTTTTTTATTTGAATTACAAACAGGATTGTTTTACATGACAATCCCAGTTCCCTTCTCCCACCTATCCTCCCCTACCCCCCACCCCAAACTAAAACCTTATCTGTCACATATCTTTTCTGCTCCTCCTGGATAGTGAGGCCTTCCATAGGGTGTCATCAGAGTCTTTCGTATCCTTTGAGATAGGGCCTAGTCCCTCCCCCGTGTGTCTTGGCTCAGGGAGTATTCCTCTATATGGAATGGGCTCCCAAAGTCCACACCTATGCTAGGGATAAATACTGGGCTTCTACAGGAGGTCCCATAGATTTATGAAGTTTCCTCACAGAAACCCATGTTCCTGGGGTCTGGATCACTCCCATGCTGGTATTCCAGCTATCAGACTCGGGAGCAAGTGTTCCCGGATGTTCAGGTCAGCTGTTTCTGTGGGTTTCACCAGCCTGGTCTGGACCTCTTGATCTGCACTGGTCCTTCTCTGCATCTGGGTTCCAGTTAAGTTCAGTGATTAGTTATGGGTGTCTGTTTCTACTTCCACCAGCTGCTGGATGAAGGCTAAAGGATGGCATATAATTCAGTCATCAATTTCATAAATAGGGGCGGGTATTTAAGGTAGCCTCTCCTCTGTTTCTGAGATAGTTAGCTGGTGTCATCTTTGTAGATCTTCAGACATTTCCCTAGTGTATGATTTCTCTGTGTATAGTATTAAAGCCATATCTGGCTCTAGGGAAATGTCCAGAGATCCATAATGATGACTACACCTAAGTATCTCAGACATTCTCATTTATCCATATTGGTTAAACTTTACAAATCAAAATAAATTTATAAACATAGTAGATTCAATTATATTTTTTAGCATGTATGGTCTCATAAAAAAAAAAAACTTAGGATGCACGGAATAGAAACTTCCCAATCCAGCAAAAACATTTTTTACAAAAGTGCATCATCAAACACTAAAGCATTTTCTAAAAAATCAGGAGCAAGGACAAGATGCTGACATTCACTTGCATTCATTATTTTGTAATAGTGATGATGACCCAGCCACTAAGACATGACAGCACATAACATAAATATAAGAATGCAAGAGAAACTAAAATATATGTTAGTAACCTATTGTACTTTTTATAGAAAAAGATGAAACATGTTAAGATAATATATATTATTTTATATAAAGCCTAAAATGTCTTTTTATATATTCTTAGAAATTAATTTTCATAATCAGGAAGATTTCACTTGACTTGAAAACATACGAATTTATGTTACCCTTGGATCTTGATTGATCTGTACACCTACTTAAAGTGTCCTTTAATGGTGTAGCATTCCATTATACTTTTTATTCTAGATTTTCATAAAGTTTTAAATTTAGGTAGTAGATATTGACATTCAGTTACTAGGGAACTCAGGAATAAAATGAGCAAAAATATAGCTAAAATAATTGTAACTATTTTTTATAATTATTGACATTATTAAAATGATGTAAATGCATGTGTCCAGTGCCATAACTATATAGTACCACTATTACAAGGAGTGATTTCCTTCAAATGGTCTTATTAATTTTAGGAAATCTCAACCCACAACTCAACTGGAATTAATTATACAAATCCACATGTATGTTTAAATTTTCAAGAGGCTACTGAAAAATATGTAAGTCACTTTCCTTCTTGCTGTGATAAAAATCATTCAAAATTCAACTCATGGAAAGAAGGGTATATTCTGGCTTATTGCCTGTGGTGTTATTTCATCATGGTAGAGAAGAAATGGTTTCAAGAAGGGAAGGCATGATGGCAGGAGTTGGGGGCCAGTTGATCACACCTTATCTATAGTGAGGTACATCATTGTGGTTTCTATTTTATTATTTAATTCAATCCCCATCATATGAAATGGCACCACCAAGTTTATGGGTGTATGATTCTACTATTCCAATTAAAATAACCAAGAAAATAACTCATAGAAATCCCCCCACAGACTAAAGTAGTCCATGTTACCCCTCACTGGCCTGCACTGAGGCTCCTTTACTAGGTAATTCTAGGTTAACTAAAGTTGGAATCAATAAAAACTATAACATAAGGGAAGAATGAGAGGATCATGTAATAATGGGATGCCAGGCTTTCCTTAGGAGGAGTAGTTTTCATGACAATGTGTCATTTTCAACAGAGAATGAGAGGCAGGAATGTAACATAGAATAGTTTACAATCAGACTCCCTACCATCTGATAGGTAGACATAAAACAAATACAACACTTGTAGTTGCAATGTTTGTTGAAATAAATTGTAGTTTTGAAAGCTTGGTTGTAATAAGAACCAGAAAATTTTTTCTACATGGTTATAAACAATTAATTGCAGGTAGATTAAATATTGCATGAGAAAAATATTTATGAGACTAATAACATGGCTGATCAGGTGAAAGGGCTTCCCACCACATCTGACTACAGTCTTTATTCATCTCATACTGACATGGTGTGTTGGGAGCTGCAAAGATGGCACCAGTTTATGCCTTCCACCAGCCCGATGGCAAGTGCTCTCTGTGGTAAACAACTCCTAATTTGGTAAAGGCCATGTATCATTTTAATTCTGCTTGGAGACAACCTATCCTGGTGCACCACGTAGGGTTAGGTGATTGGTAGATGTAGACTATATCAGGCCCCATCTTCCTCTACCCGGGGCCGCCATTTCACTTTAAAGCAACGTTCCTGAATAAAACTGTGTGAAGAAGATTCCTCAGTGTTGCGTCGTTCTTGCTGGTCAAGGGTGGACGCCACAAGTGGTCCACGGGGAATCAGAACTTCTCACAGTCGGGGTGGTGCCAGTAAGTTCCCAAGGTGAGTGGGATGATAAGGTCTCCTGTAAAGGAGCAACAAGGCCCTCAGGAAAGAGGCGATAAGGTCTCCAGTAAGGAGCAATAAAAGCCCTCGGCAAGCAGGCAATAAAGTCTCTGGGGAGGAGCAAGACTGTTCATGACAAAAGCGAAACGAAAGTAAAACACCCCGCTCCTGCTTTAACTTGCAGAGTGAGAGTAAGTGAATGGACCCCACTATTATAGTGGTGATTTGGCTGCTCTTTAACATTGCAGTGTGGGCTTTTGTTTTCTGGTGGTGTTATCCGACTTGCACATCTTCAGAGCAGAGCGCACAAACTAAAACAAAAACACATTGGGATCCTCACAATCACATCCAATTTTTCTGGCTCTTCAACAGTCAGAAAGGTTAACTAAAGCCACGTTGCAGATTTTCCTGAATGAATGCGACACCATTGCACCTTGGTTCAAGGCCTCAGGCAATCTCTTGGTGGCTAGTTGGGATAAGTTAGGGAAAGACCTGGATTTTGCCTGGGAACAAGGAACATTGAAGTCGTGTGTTCGACCAGTATGGCGACTGGTACGCAGCTGTCTAGAGGACCAAGAGGGAAATAAGAAAGCTACAGAGAATGGACAAACTGCCCTTGAAATGCTTCAAGAAGAAAGATCAGGACAGTCAGAAAGTGAGAGCAGAAAGGAAAAACGGAAAGGGAATAAGAAGTGAGTCTATCCTTCTCTAGGAGAGTTGAGGAAGAAATTAAAAGAACCAGGAGAGGATTCAGAATCAGAGCAGGATATATGTGAGGATGAGGACCTCACGGAGGAGGAGGAGGGAGAGATTATTGAGCTAATGGAAAAACATTGCTTAAAAGTATCAGAAAAACAGCGCCCTAAAATGGCGACTGTAAAGCAAGGGCACTGCCCTTTAGCTCCTCCCCCCTACTGCTCGAAAGAGGAAGTAGGCGCTCCTGGTTGCTCCACCTTCTGTCCGGAATTGTGGCATACTGTTCGCACTGAGTTCCAGATTGCTCGACCACTGGCTTATCCAGTTTTTACAGATGGTAACCAACAGAGATATTATGAGCCGATTGACTTTAAAATAGTCAAAGCTCTGGCAGAGTCAGTAAGCACCTATGGGGTGATGGCAGCTTTTACAATTGCTCAGGTAGAAGCAGTCACTTGCTTCTGTATGACACCTAATGATTGGATGAATTTGGTAAGAGCTTGTTTACCACCAGGACAATATTTGGATTGGAGAGCTTTCCAAATTGAGTTTGCCAATGATCAAGGTGCAGCTAACTGCGAGGCTGGTAATTCAGCCTGGGATGTGGACATGCTTCTTGGTCAAGGACATTTTGCACAGCAACAAACAGGATATCCTCCTCAAGTGTATGATCAGATTAACCAAATACCCATTAGGGCTTGGAGGTCTCTGCCCAAAAAGGTCATGTCAGTGGAAATCTTACAAAGATATTACAAGGTCCTATGGAAAACTTTTCAGACTTTGTGACAAGAATGGTAGAATCTGCAGGACGAGTGTTTGGGGATCCAGATGCTGCTATGCCTTTGATCAAACAGCTGATTTATGAACAATATACAAAGGAATGTAGGGCTGCAATAACTCCATATAAAGGTAAAGAGGTCTGGATGAAGGTCTGAAGGGAGTTAGGGGATCCATTAACCAATGCTTGCCTAGCAGCTGCTGTGATGCAATTAACTAAGAAATGCAGAAGTTCAGGAGCTGGCTTTAAATGTGGCAAGCAAGGGCATTTGAGAAAGCAATGCCAAGAGGGAGGAATTACTAAAGTCAATAACTCTACCCCATGCCCTAAGCAACCTGGCTTATGCCCTAGATGTAGAAAAGGAAATCATTGGGCTAAGGATTGTAGATCAGTAAAAGACATCAGTGGACAGCCTCTTGTTCAGAGGTATGGAGGAGCTCGTCCAAAAAATGGATGGCAGGGCCCACGACCCCAGGACCCACAAATATATGGGGCCATGGAGGATCAGAACCAGGAGCAGAGTTCAAAACCTGGCCCTCTCTTCAACATCCAAGGGACCGAGGAGAGCCACTACAGGCTCTGCGGTGCTGGACTTACACTCCACCACCAGACTCGTAATAACTCCCAGAATGGGGGTCCAGCTTGTTGACACTGATTTTAAGGGACCCCTTGAGCCTGGCACAGTAGGCCTGCTTATAGGAAGATCATCTGCATCATTGAAAGGTTTACGAGTACATCCTGGAGTTATAGATCCTGATTACGTGGGTGTAGTAAAGATCATGGTAGAATCTCCTAGAGGGATTACAGCCATTTCTCCTGGAGACAGGATAGCACAGCTACTGCTTTTGCCAAGTTTACATGACAAGTTTCCAGCTCAAATCAGAGAGAGAGGAGAGGGAGGCTTTGGTTCCACTGCATCAAACTTAACTTTCCTAGCTTTAGACCTCGATCAGCATCCTACCCTTGAGTTAATAGTGAATGGTAAGAAAATTTTAGGCTTACTAGATTCTGGAGCTGATAAGAGCATCATAGCCACCAAAGATTGGCCCTCTGGCTGGCCTATAGAGGTCTCTTCTCAAACTTTACAAGGTTTGGGTTATGCTAAGGCTCCTGATATGAGTGCTAGACAATTGCCTTGGAAAGATCAGGAAGGGCATTCAGGGACCATGCAACCTTATGTGTTAGACTTACCAATTTCACTATGGGGAAGAGATTTGTTAAAGGATATGGGTTTTAAACTCACAAATGAATACTCAGAAACATCTCAAGATATCATGAAATGAATGGGATACATCCCAGGTTGAGGCCTCAGAAAACATCTGCAGGGTCGAACTAGTCCTATTATTCCACAACCATGACCAAAGAATCTAGGTCTGGGTTTTTCCTAGGGGCCACTGAGGGAGGTATTCCTATTACCTGGAAAACAGAGGAGCCGGTATGGGTTCTCAGTGTCCACTTTCCTCTTAAAAACTGGAGGCTCCTAGGACTCTAGTGCAGGAGCAGCTGGATCTGGGGCATATAAAATCCTCTGTATCTCCATGGAATACTATTTTTGCCATTAAGAAAAAATCTGGTAAATGGAGATTGCTTCATGATCTTAGAGCTATTAATCAGCAGATGGAAATTATGGGCCCTGTACAACGTGGTCTTCCACTTTTAACTTCTTTACCTGCATCATGGCCTATCATCTCTATAGATATTAAAGACTGTTTCTTTTCCATACCTTTGTGTGCCAAGGATTCAGGGCATTTTGCGTTAACGCTGCCCTCTTGTAATCATGAACAACCTGATCTAAGATATGAATTTATAGTGTTGCCACAGGGGATGGCCAATAGTCCTACTATGTGTCAGTTGTTTGTAGCAGAAGCCATTGCTCCTTTGAGAGTGGACTTTCCAAAGATTAGATGTGTTCATTATATGGATGGTATTTTATTGGCTGCCAAAGATGATAAAACGGTCAATAAGGCATATAAAAAATTGGTAAAATTGCTTGAGATGCATAATTTAGTCATAGCCTCAGAAAAGTTACAAAAGGACACTGTTATTAACTATCTAGGGGGTAAGATTCTCCCTAATACAATTATTACACAAAAGATAGAGATTAGAAAAGATAATTTAAAATCTCTTAATGATTTTCAAAAGTTGTTGAGAGATATAAATTGGATAAGGTGTTATTTAAAATTACCTGATTATGAGTTGAAATCATTGTATAATATTCTCAATGGTGATTCAGCATTAGATTCACCTAGGCAGTTGACCGCTGAAGCCAGAGAAGCTTTAAAGAAAGTGGAGACAGAATTACAAAATGCCAGCCTTAAATGGCTAATAGAAAATATGGATATTCTTTTGTGTGTGCTCCCAACATTCTCCCAGCCTACAGCTTTGCTGTGGCAAGATGGTCTGTTACTATGGATTTATTCTAAATCCTCCCCAGGAAAAACTATTGAATACTATGCTGCAGCGTTTGCTGATTTGGCTCAAAATGGGATACAGCAATGCATTCAATATTTTGGGAGACTACCAAATAATATCATAATCCCATATACTGCTCAACAAGTTAAGATTCTTTGTGGAACTGTGGATGATTGGGCAATTCTGCACTGCGGATTTTCAGGAGAAATAGATAATTATTATCCAAAACACCCTCTAATGTCATTTTTTAAAGAACACCCAGTCATTTTTCCTAAAATGACTGCATCAGCTCCCATTGCTGGAGCCACAAATATTTTCACTGATGGATCCAAGATGGGCTGTGGAGCCTGTATGATAGAGCATCATGATCCAATGCAATTTCAATATCTGCCTGACTCCCACCAGATTATTGAATGTAAAATTGTTCTTGACCGGTTTAGAAATTGCCCGTTCTCCTTTAATCTGATTTCTGATTCGGCATATGTTGTGAATGCTGTTAAGGCCCTGGAGGTTGCAGGACCTATCAAACCTAATAGTACAGTTTGCCAACTATTACAGGAGTTGCAAAAGTTCATCTGTCATCGCGATCAGAAATTTTTTATACAGCATATTAGGGCTCATACCAACTTTCCTGGACTGTAGGGAGCCGTCCCTGCATTCTCCATTACAAGATGGCGCCTGCATCCGGCAGGCACCGAATGTAAACAAGATTATTGTGCAGGCGCTGGGTAATTTTCCATTCCTTGATCTCTGCCTATTCCGTGGCGTCATATGGCCAGATGAGCTGCAGCCAATCATGGGGTGACACGTCCCAGGCGGCTGGCCAGCCTTTATAAGGGATGGTTTTCTTGGTTTAGTGTCTCCGCTCTGGTAAGCTTATGCTCTCCTCTCAAGACGCATTAAAGCTTGTCTGCAGAAGGATCCGAGTGTCCCGTGTATGATTTCTTGCTGGCGAGAAATACAGAGCGCGCGGGACATATGGTGCCGAAACCCGGGAACATGTGAACATCTCCAGCACCGCGGAGACCCCTCTAACGAGGCGGATTCAGAACTGCAGGATGGTAAATTCGGAGAGGTATGTTTTTTCTGGACTTTGGCTTGGGAATGTTGCTATTGTGGGAGGTTAATATAGAGGCTTCTATGCTTTTACTAGGAGCTATTTTGACTTTTCTCACTGTTGTAACAATCTTAAAGAAGTCCAGAATTACATATCAGAAACCGAATGTGATGAGAGATGGGGCGCGCCTAACAATAAAATATAAGAAAAAAGGACCTCCCGGGATGTCTAGTGACAAGGGAGTGAATAATTTGTTAAGAGAAACAGCAATAAATAAGAAAAAAGGACCTCCTGGGATGTCTACTGACAAGGGAGTGAATAATTTGTTAGATGATTCTGTAAATGAGATTAAAGCTTTAAATCTTGATAGCTCTGATGTCTCTGAAAGCTCAGGAGATAAAGTCTTAAATACTGGGGAAACAGCTCAGCTAGGTGAAAAAGAAACAAAAAAGGGGGGAGAGAAAATAGGGGATAACCGGTCACACCCCGGTAAATTTAAGAGACCTGTTAATCCAGCGGGTGTACTTCCATCAGCACCCCCATTATATGAGTTACAACAAAAATTTGGTACCGACTCCTTTTTACCATTAGAGGAGCGGAGAAAATTGCAGATGGCTTTCCCAGTCTTTGACAGGGGAAAAGGCCGCGCATGTTATTTCCTGGTACGGCCATTTTGTAGCTGGTCACATGACTGACGGTAGCCATTTTGCTAAAGTTAAAAAAAGGATACTTAGACCGCCATCTTAACTAAAGGTGACCACATGGAAATTAGAGGTACCATCTTAGAAACAAGTTTTTCAGTTAAGATTTAAAATGTTAAAGCTTCTATATATTAAAGAAAGACCTTAAGGGAATTTAAATTTCTTTTTAAAACCAGTTTTCAAATGTTTGATTTTATTAATGTTTTTACTTAAAGAGCTTCAATTTAGAATTATTTTTAAGCAAAGCCTGACAATGTAAAGTTCTTGTTTTGTAAAAGATGCTAATCTATTATGTTGGTGACACACGCCTTTAAGTTGAGGGCGTTGGCGGCATACGCCTTTAATCCCAACACTCGGGAGTAAGAGACAGATGGATCTTTATAAGATCCTGGTCGGACAGATCAAATTCCAGGACAGGCTCCAAAGTCACAGAAAAACCCTGCCTCAGAAAGAAATTAAGCTACTGTTTAAGGAAGTTCAGCTGTATTACAGAAATAAGACTTTACCTAGCCACCTGTGTGCTTCTTAAAAACAGATAATGGGCCGGCTTATACCTCTCAAAAGTTCCAGCACTTCTGTAGACAGATCTGACTGGCTTACCTTATAACCCTCAAGGACAAGGCATTGTGGAACGTGCCCATCGCACACTTAAGTCTTATTTAATCAAACAAAAGGAGGGAATGGGAACATCCTTACCCTCGGTGCCAAGAGTTGCAATATCCATGGCACTCTTTACCCTTAATTTTCTAAACACCGACGCTCAGGGCCATACAGCGGCCAAGCGTCATACCTCAGAACCTGAAAGGTCTAAGGAAATGGTAAAATGGAAAGATATCTTAATTGGTCTTTGGAGAGGCCCGGATCCTATTCTCATAAGATCCAGGGGAGCGATATGTGTTTTTCCACATGATGAAGAGAATCCCCTGTGGATCCCGAAAAGACTCACCCGAAGAGCCCCTTTGGACCCTCAAAAGTCGGAACTCCACCCTCCCCCCGGGAGTTGAGAGCCGCTATTATCCAGATTAACTCCTGTCCTTGACGGATTGCTTCAGCTGTCTCCTATTTTAAGGAATGGGTGGAGGTGGGATTGTTTGGTGCAGCCGTTTGCTGCGGATTGATGTTGCTTCTCTGGCTGGTCTGTAGGCTCAGGGCTCAAACTAAGAGAGACAAGGTGGTTATCGCCCAAGCGCTTGTAGCTTTGGAACAAGGGGCTTCCACTGATATTTGGCTAACTATGCTTAAGCAATAGGCCGCTGGCCAGACAGCTCTTGCACACCCGGAGCCTAGGCTCATTGCACAGGGTAGAGTGCCTGGCTTGAGCAGCCCATGAGGGATGTTAAGCAAGGCATCGCACAGAGAGTTGCCCAATATGCAGGCTTCTCTGGGAGGCATGTTGTCCTGCATAAGGGTTGCCTGCCCTAGTCTCCCTTTCCCAGAAAAACGGCAGAGGACAGGTCGAGAGCGCTTCGGGTCAAGCTAACAGCCTGATGGTGACTCTTGTACACAGTCTTAGTATTTGATTGGGAAGGTACAACCTCTGCCTCTATCCCTCAACATTTGGGTGACCTATTTGCTTGTAAAAATATAAAGCCTTATCATTAATTAATAAAAAAGGGGGATCTGTAGGGAGCCGTCCCTGCATTCTCCATTACAAGATGGCGCCTGCATCCGGCAGGCACCGAATGTAAACAAGATTATTGCGCAGGCGCTGGGTAATTTTCCATTCCTTGATCTCTGCCTATTCCGTGGCGTCATATGGCCGGATGAGCTGCAGCCAATCATGGGGTGACACGTCCCAGGCGGCTGGCCAGCCTTTATAAGGGATGGTTTTCTTGGTTTAGTGTCTCCGCTCTGGTAAGCTTATGCTCTCCTCTCAAGACGCATTAAAGCTTGTCTGCAGAAGGATCCGAGTGTCCCGTGTATGATTTCTTGCTGGCGAGAAATACAGAGCGCGCGGGACACTGGACCTCTATCAAAAGGCAATGAGATCGTAGATCACTGTGCTAGAGGGGAATATGTATTTTTCGCTTCCCCTGTGGAGCGGGCACAGCAATTTCACAAACAATTCCATGTATCTGCAAAAACTTTACAGCAAAGATTTCAGCTATCTCAAGCGGAGGCTAGACAGATAGTATTGAATTGTCAACAGTGTATAACCTTTTTGCACCCCCCTAGCCTGGGGGTCAATCCCAGTGGGTTATTGCCCTTGAAGATCTGGCAAATGGATGTAACTCATTTTTCAGGATTTGGAACTCTTAAACATATCCATGTGTCTGTGGATACCTGTTCAGGCATCATCCATGCCACCCCTATGAATGAGGAATAGGCTCGCAATGTCATTGGACATTGCCTTGAGGCGTGGGCTGCCTGGGGAAAACCTCAACAATTAAAGACTGACAATGGTCCTGCTTACACAGCTCAATCTTTTACCTCCTTCTGTAAACAGAAGGAAGTCCAATTAAACGATGGCCTACCTTATAATCCCCAAGGACAAGGAATAGTTGAAAGAGCTCATCGCACATTGAAAGAATGTTTATTAAAACAAAAATGGGGAATAGGCCATGTTAGAACACCAAAGGAACAACTATCCTTGGCTCTCTTTACTCTGAATTTTTTTAAATTTGGATTCTCAAGGCCTTTCTGCTGCCAATAAGCACCAGACTCAGGCACCTGCTCTGAAGGGCTACATAAGATGGAAAGATATCATTACAGGTCTATGACATGGACCAGACCCGGTGTTAGCATGGGCGAGAGGTTCTGTTTGTGTTTTCCCCAGGATCAGCAAGACCCAGTGTGGATTCCAGAGAGACTAACAAGGCAGTGCAACAAACAAGATGAAGCCTCCGATATTGATCCTGCTGCTGACCTTGACAACACCGTGGCTGATCCAGGCCAGAGAACAAATCCTATGGGCGAAATCCATAGTGGAAGCATGGCCAATTCCCTTGCCTGTTCATAGCACATCTAAAGTTTTGCCTGTTTTCTTTTCTGCTAGTTGTGAATTGGGCTTGCCTTGTGTAAATTTAGACCCTGATACTGCCCAGCATTCAGCCACTAATATTTATCTCCGTGGAGCATTATGCTTCTCCCTTATTAATAATTCTAACCCATGCATTTGGTTTAAGAATGGTTCTGTTGGCAATTGGCTTGACGTCCTTACTCATAACCAGATCTCGAGTGCTATGCTCACTGAAGTCCTGACTCAGATTAGTACAGGCGATAGTTCTGGCTCCAGCACTGGTACAAATGGGACCAAAGATGTAAATATCACTACATTTCTGATGCTGATGGAGGGGCTCCGACCCTCAAATTCACGCTTTAGTCTAGAGAACTCCACTGGTCAAGAAGTCTTGCCTTATTGTGCACCCAATCGAGGCTATCCTCCTCATTGGACTCCCTGTCAGAGTCCAGACCACAAACTTAAGCAGATAGCTCCTGGTTTTGAATTTACTCCCCCTCTTGGCAGGTATCAGTACAACCTAACTCAAGGAGGTTCCCAAAGAACAGGCAGTAAAAATACCTGGCCTTGGTTTCAATGGGTACTCTCCAACGAGCGTGGAGCATTTACTTCCCTTTAACCTTTTGCGGTTCTCCAGAATCTCTGCATAAGACTTCTTAATGTTTCTGGTACAAGGGATGAGAAGGGACCTTCTCTTAAGAATCTGTCAATACATAAAACTTTGAATAATCTCACTGTTCCAGCTAGCCCAGTATGTTTAAAAGCTCCTTTTTTCTTTCTGCTCTCTAACGCTTCTGATGCTATCAAAGAAGTGATCCCATGCAATTCGACTGACGTATCCTGCATTGCTAGTCAATGTTGGAATGGTTCTGCTAATACAGCAGTAGTGATGAGGATTCCTATGTATGTTCCTATTCAGGTTAAAGTGGATACAGGAAGGTTTCCCATCATGGAAATCATCAGAACCAAATGGGATTTTGGCATAACTGCAGCATTGGTTACTGCCATAACCCTTTCTGCAGCAGCGGCTACGACTGCTGCTGTTGCCATGGCTGCTCAGGTCCAATCAGCTGAGACAGTCAATGACATTGTGGAAAAAACAGCCACAACATTAACTACCTTAAGATCTATTGATGGCCACTTAAAAGCTGGCATTCTAACTGTGAACCAAAGAGTGGACCTGATGCAGGAACAGGTGGATGATTTAGTAACATTAACTTCCATAGGATGCATTCATTCCTTTTCTTCTTTGTGTATCACCTCCAGGATAGTCAACAATTTCATGGAGAACAGCAACATGAGTTGGCAGCTGTGTGCCTACCTTCAGGGAAATTGGAGTCAACAGTTTGAGAACCTGACAGATACCTTAACACAACAGATTGTTGCTGTGAATGCTACACGCCTGAGCCAGCCCACTGTTAATATCCTCTTAACTACCCTTGAGCAAGCCTTTAGTTTAGTTAAGGAATGGGCTGGGGTAGGGGTTATGCTTTCCCTGATGTTGTTAGCCATTTTTGTTTGCCTATGGTGCCTATGCAGGATCAGGAAGTCACAAAAATCCCAAGCTGCCATGTTGGTACAGGCCTTTGCTGCTGTGGAAGCAGGACAATCCCCTCAAGCATGGTTATCCATGCTGACAGACCAATACGTGTCTGTCTCGCCCTTACTGAGTGAGTGATGTGTATCTGAGTCAGTCATGCTCAATGACGGGCACCTACCCTCTTGCTGAACGAATAAGCATACATGTGTTCCCTTCGACCTAAGACATGAGCCTGTGAGGGCGACACAGTGACTCTTTGACGGGTAAGATAGTGACACTGGGGTTGAACCTAAGACAGAGATGACTGAATCTAATGAAATCTGATAACAGATAGATACTGCTACTCCTATAATATTAAAACAAAAAGGGGGAACTGTTGGGAGCTGCAAAGTACCGTGCCCAAAAGATGGCGCCGGTTTCCGCCTTCGCCAGCCAGACGGTGAGTGCTCTCTGTGGTAAACAACTCCTAATTTGGTAAAGGCCATGTATCATCTTAATTCTGCTTGGAGACAACCTATCCTGGCGCACCACGTAGGGTTAGGTGATTGATAGATGTAGACTATATCAGGCCCCGTCTTCCTCTACCTGGGGCCGCCATTTCACTGTAAAGCAAGGTTCCTGAATAAAAGTGTGTGAAGAAGATTCCTCAGTGTTGCGTCGTTCTTGCTGGTCAAGGGTGGACGCAACAATGGTGGAAGGAGAAATCTGGCTCCTGAAAGGTACTTTTTGTCCCCCACCATCAACTCACTCACCATGGCATGTATTTGCCTACTATTGAAGTGCACACACAATAATTTTCAATGCAGTTAGGAAGTAACAAATAATACTTGTCTTTTTTTAAAAAAAGATGGGAACTAAAGCATTTAGTTTATAGACATACAAATAGTTGCTAAAGCAAAAGACATGACAAACATACTTCTGAAAGAAACAAAGTGATTAGGCCTTACATTTTTGTGTACCATACTACAGAAGGTCTCATTGAAGACACAGATAGGAAAAAATATATCTGCAACGTTATATAATAACAATTATAGCCTTGACTGTATTTTGAGAAATCCTGTAAGCCAACAGGATAAATACATGAAAACATAAGGCAATGAAATTTCGTTCATAAATGTTGACATCTAAATGACCACAAGGAATAAAGCATGTTTCCCAACAGCACTAGCCAAAGCCACAGTGCAATCTATTTAACAGTTTTCACACTGGCAGTATCAGAAGTCTGGCCCTTCCTCTACAGTGTGTGGGTAACAATGAGTACTTATAATCCTCACTTCATTATTCTGTTTTTCTCCTTCCTGTGACTAAATAACTTGACCAAAACAGCTTAAGAAAATAAGAAGTTATTCTGGCTTGTCTTGTATTTGTTGTTTTGTGTATTTCTATTTACATATTTTAATTATTATTTTTATTTTTAGTATTATCCTATAGCCACAATTATTTCCACTTTTCCTTTTCCTCTAGCTTATATTTTAAGGCATATATGTTCCACAATGGAAAGAAGGCACACCAACAAGAGATTGAAACCTGATCACATTGCATGAACGGTGAGGAAGCAGATACAACAGACACTGAGGAATGACTATAAAACCTCAAGCACCATCTCCCACCCACTGACCCATCACCACCTTCCCAAACAGTGCCCCTGCCTGGGAACAAGTCATCTAGAGAGCATGAGCTTGTGGAAGACTTTCAACCTCAAACCCAGCACTCACTCTTGTAGTTTATTATGTCTCTGAAATGGTAAAGAATTATTTTCAAAATACATGACATAGCTAAATATGAAAAAAAATCTTAAATCAAACATTATTAACCATTTAAGAAACTCTATCCTTTCTGCACAAAGGGGGATCTATGCAAATAGTGCTTATTCTACCCTTATCTTCAAGGTGAGCAATTACCTACAGAGATGTTGATACATGAGTTTGTTAAATAATCTTAAAACCCCCTGAGAAAATTAGACTCTTCTCACTTCAGTTGCTATGGAATGGTGTTTTTCATTTCTCAAGGAGCCTTCAAAATGAAGGACCAAAGTCCTCTGGAAACATTGTTATTTATCAGACCAGTGGGTGAGTGCATTTGGATTTAGAACACTTGTAACCTTTGGGAAAACATTAAATGGCTCATGTATTCCCAGGATAAACTGCATGATTCCATTGTTGCTGTGGATTATTGTGTTAATCAACTTCTATGACAAAATACTTGAGAAAATATCTTTGAAGGAAAATGTGCTGGCTTAGCTTTTCAGAAATTGCAGCTTCTGGGCACCTGGTCACTTGATGTCCTGTTCTCCTGGTTTGGCAGGTAGTGAATAGTGGAAGAAGGTTTTCAACCCTAGAGGGTCAAATGCACAGGGCAAAAAGAACAAGGAACATCAGACAGCTATATCATAGGAGAGTGGTCCTCAACCTTCCTAATGCTTCAACCTTTAATACAGCTCCTCATATTGTGGTGACCACAACCATAGAAATCTTTTCATTGCTACTTAATAAGTGTAATTTTATTATGGTTCTGTATTTTAGGGTAAATATTTGTGCTTCTGGTGGTCTTAGGAAATCCTTTTGAGTCATTAAACCCTAAAAGGGATAATGACCCAAAGCTTGAGAACCACTGCCACAGGAGGTTGCCCATGACCCTCTTTAGAGGTGCCCAACACTTTAAAGTTTGCATGCACATGTCATATACCATTAAATTGAAGTTTGTAAATATGTTATTCATTCATGACAATAGAGTACAGTTGCATACAGAATGCCCACTCTGAGAATTCTACACAAAAGAGCAAGTCCTCAGAATAGGGAGATTTTGAGACATATTCAGGCTTGTGCAAACCATAGGCCATGAACTTCAGCTGGCTGAAGAAGGCCATCAATGTGGCCCAACACAAAACTTAAAACATGAGAGGTCTTATAGAATGAAGATCAGAGTGCTGTTAGGGCCATGCCCCTGCCGAGGCCTATCAATCACAGCTGCAATAGTAGAAAGGGATAGTTTTCTTCCAACAGCCAGTTCATGTGAGTAAACACATGTAACAGATTTACTATTCCCGGGAAAATGAAGTTTCTGGAATAGGTTCCCAGACTACCTTAAGGCTTCAGAGGGCTGTCTGTGAACACACCCCATCCTGGATAATGGAAACCCCTCTCCCTCATGCCTTTCACATCTTTGTAGTCATACATTCTTACCTGCAATTTCTTTCACTCCCTTCACCATCCAGGAATCAGAAGCAGCTTGGTTGAAGTCTCCAGCTGGAATCATCTCTTTCCTCAGAAGCCTATAAGAAGACACCAGAAGCCTATAAGTAATAAACTCTTCCCTGTCAATCTATAACCCACAGTAGCTTCCCAGAGGAGAAACATGAATGAAAGAAAGGCAAGAGAGGTTCTCTCCTCCCATTGTGGGGTCCTGAGAATTGTTCTCAGGCCTTTAGGCTTGTCAACAGATGCTGTTACCTTCTTAACCATGCAACTGGGACACCTGTTACCTGTGTATTATTTGAATAATCTGGCCTTCTCGATTCTCTTTTATTCTGCTGGTCTTAATGACAGGACTATTTCAACTTAAAAATTATGGTGGTTTGCCTTATTTTTTTAAAATCTGAATAATTGTGTCTAAAACTCAAAACATTTGAGGAGAATGAGAGGAGCTATAAGCAAACTTGTGAATTCTAAAGGCTATCCACAGTACTCATAGACCCAAGGAATGTGTATGATCTGAGAAATCCTATGAGCAATCAGGTCAGCAACACACACACATATACACATGAAAAAGTTCCTTATGTAATAATCTCATTATGTGCTAGAGAAACTGTCAAGGATGTTATTTTGTGATGAGAACAAACATTTTTCTTCGAAATTGCTTATAGTGATCTTTAACAAAAATGAATTTTGTAACCTAAAGAGGTAGTTTGAAATCCCAGCTCTATCATTTCTATGTTTCTGAATAGTTGAATGAAACAGCTAAAATCCCCTTACACAGTATTTTCATGTGGTAAGATGGTGTGAATTGTATAATGACTATGGAAATTTAAGTTGATGAATGCAAAACACTTAGTGCATCCTTAAGAATGTGCTCAGGAAATATAAATTAGCATCTCCCTAGTATAAAATTTTGTCAATCCTAAAGACAAATTAACTGAATATTTCTCCTAACCCTTTATTTATTTATGAGATAAGGTGAAATTATATCCTAGGCTGGTCTAAAACTCACTATAGCAGAACAGAGCATTGATGTCTTCATCCTACTTCCTCCACCTCCCAAGCTCTGAGATAATATTGCTGAGATTCCACTACATCTGATATACAGTAGTAAACCCAGGTCTTCATGTATGGAATACAGGTACTCCATCAACAGAATCACATACTCATCCTTTTTACTAAAAATATACCCTAGTATGTTTTGGAACATCTAGGATAAATAGTCATGACTCTATGAAAAAATAGAAGGCATAGATTTGGTTTATGTTTGCAAGAAACAGTGTGCCAAGACCCTAGAAATCCAAGCAATGAAAGAATTTAATGTAGATCATTAGTAACTGTAGGATTTTGTCATTATAATTCCTGACCCTGGCTAATACCATTTACTGTGTTTCAGTCTACTGTGATATGCATTTTATTAGTAGATAGTAATGTCTTGCTGAAGCTCACTGAAATTTCAGCTCTGGAATGGGGCTGTCCTTCCCTAACTTCTGATTAGGTCAAGTGTCCTCTAAGATGCCTTTTCTGGAGATATACTGACATCATTATCTCTGTAAGAGTGAAGGAAGAAAACAGCTAAAGCAGCTTATGAGACAGAAGTCAGTCAGTTTATTTGGCCCTTGAGGTCATCTAGAGAATGAACCATTTTTCATAGGTTACTATTGTTTATCCCGTGCTATAAAAATGGGAGCAGTGGAAAAGAAACCAGAAATGTAGCCATTGGATACTTACTGTGGAGGTTTTATGAGAAAGACCCCCATACACTTATGTGTTTGAATGCTTGGTTCCCAGTTAGTGGAACTGTTTGGTGAGGATTAGTAGTTGTGCCAGGGTTGGAGGAAGTGGATCACTGGGGATAGGATTGTGGTTCCAAAAGCACAAGTCATTCCAAATAGCCCTATCTAATTCCAAATTGCAGATAAGATGTAAACTCTCAGGTATTTTCCCAATACCATACATCATGTTAGCCTTCCTGGTAACGTGATCCCTGCAGTGATGGCAATATGCAGAAGCTCTAAGCAATATGCTGAAGCTCTAAGCAAGCCTCCAATTACATGCTTTCATTTATTGTTGACTTCCTCATGCTGTGTCTTCACAGCAATAAAATAGTGACTAAGATACTCATTCCTGGAGAAAATGCACAATTGGGAACTGCAGCTGACTGCCTCAAATTCCCCAGCAAGTTTCTTCTAGATATCGTGAGCACCTGATTTAGTTATATTTTTAATCTGTTGCTGTTTATTCTTTCAATTTAGAAGCCTGACACAAGGGCACTCTCTTCTCTGTCCAGAACTGTAGGCATCTGTTCTATGAATCTGTAAGGGTGGCCACACCCTCTTTGGGTGTGGTTTCAGGCCTGTGGAAGCAGAAAAAGACGTACTTGAGGCATGGTGGATCCTGTGGGAAGAGCAGGGAAATGCTCTAGCGGTTCTTTAAATTTTTCTTTGTAATTGTTCCCCAAATAAACACCCATTTATCATTTATCTTGGGTCTAATGATATAATTTGCCTTCATAGAACTTTCTATCAGGAACTCCAGGTGGCTACCCTCAGAGGGTTTATCCAGTTGGTTACATGATTTGAGCATCTCTACCATCCCATCCTCTTCTGTACCTACACTACCAGCATCCTCCTTTCTCCTGTGCAAAGATGACCATTCTCCTTCTTTTACCAAATCCTTTCTTTACACGGGAGATCTGACAGCAATCACTGAATGCATGCAATTATTCCCTTTAAAAAAATATTGCTGAAGAGACGGCTCAGTGGGTTAAGACACTTTACACTAAGCCTGATGACCCATGTTAGCATGGGACTCACATAACAGAAAGACAAAAATGACAGCTACAAGTTGTTCCCCAATTTCCACACAAATAAATAAATATTTGTAATCTAAAAATTTGATTCTATCTTTTCATGAAAGGTAGAAAAAGACTTCTTCTTTAGTAAATTATGAATATCATAAATATAAAAATAGTGACTTTTAATTATGAATGTAAAGTTAAACATAGGATTTCATAGTGTTGTGCAGAAATTTTTTGACCATATTTAAAGTTTTCTAATGGGCTAGTGTTAGTGAGCCTTTTTGAATATCTGAATGATTGTGATGAAAGAAAAATTGGGTCTGGTATATTTATACAAGATATATGGATAATTACTAGTACATGAATTTTAGGTTAAACAAAATAAGTAAAAAATTGCTTTCTTTATTTAGAATCTCAGATTTAAACAAAAGCTGAAATGTTGCTAAGTTAACCATTCATTTCTGGCAGGCCTCAGTTTAAAAAGTGATGAACACACAAATCCAGCTTCTCTGGGGATATTATCATGTTATTGTTGTCTGCTTTTCACAATGGCTTCATAAAAAATGGGTACAGGTAACCCAGATGAAATCATAAAGGTTTCGAAATTTAGGGCTCAGGGAATAGCTTAGTAGTGAAAGTACTTGTCAATAAAATGTGAAGACCTATGTTTCTATCTCTAGAAATCGTCTAAAGCTGGATACTGTAATGAGTGTCTATAATCTTACATGCACAGTGAGATAGAAAATAGAGACAGGAGGATTTCTGGATATTCATATACCAGTAGTCCTGCTGAAAACTAACAGGAACATGACCATGTCTAAAAGAAAGGCAAAGGTGAGGACCTACAAAGAGGCTGTCTTCTGACTTTCACATGTCCACTGCGGCATGTTAATGCTTGCACTAATGCACAACAAATATGCTACAGAAACATTATGTCATACACAGAAACAGAGAAATTAGAGGAAAAGATTCAATATCTTGCATATGATTTGTTTGTGAATATCAGAGATCAGTTTAACCTAATTTTATGTAATTTGAATGTGTGTGTGTGCATGCGCGCATAAGCGCTAAATGCATTTCTTCATGTGCATGTGGGTGAATATGCATTGCGTACCACTGCATGAGGACACCAGAGATAAGTGTAACATCTATCCCTACACACTTTTCCATCTTATGTGTTGAGATAGAGTCACATTGAGCCTGGAACTCATCCATCTGGCTAGGCAGTTTAGCCCAGGAACACCAGGAATCTGCCTATTTCCATGGTGCTGCCACTGGGGTTCCAAGTCTGCACCTCCTCACCTGTCTTTATGTGGGTGCTGGGAACCCAAACTCTGTTCTTCCTTATTGTATTGCAAACACTTTATCCAGGCAGCGGCGCCCGAGCCTCAGGTGAGTCTGGACGCTGCTCGGTCCCCCCAACCTCCCCCATCAACCCCTTCTCGATTCTGCCTAAAACCGCCCCCCAGACAACAGTAGACTGCCCAAACAGGAAGGAGGACCCTGAGTCTGGACACCCCTCACCCCTCTCCACACTCCGCCCTGTGTCATCCAGCTGCCGGCAGAGGCTGAGCCCTCCAATTGCTCTAGAGTCTTGTATTTTTTTCTTTGGTTTTGACATCTATTTATTTTGAGTGCGCATGTGCAGGTACTCATGGGTTATGTAGATATATGAAGGGCAGAGGGAAAATTGGTGATGTTGTGCTCTCCTTCCACCACATGTTTCCTGGGTAGGCTTGGCAGCAAAAACCTTTAACAGCTGAACACTCTCCATGACCTAAGTCTCTTGGGTTTCCTTTTAGTCAGTATAGTCACACGTTAAGAGAAGTAATATCCCAGGGGCATTCGGAGGTGATGTGTTTCAAGGAAATAGAGATTAATTTATAAATGCTGGTCTCTGCAGCTTCACAAATTTGTGATACAGATACATGTTGAAAAATTAAGCTCACTCCCTTTGAACCTGGCTTCTATGTGTAATGTTTAATATCACTCTCACTCTTTAAGCAAAGTATAGGATCCTAAGAATGCTAAGAATCTGTGCACACAATGGTGCTTTGCTCCTTGCCTGGCATGGCTATGTCAGGAGATGATGCTCCATAGGTTAGAAATGTCCTACTGTGACCTACGCATTTGTTTCTCTACATAGAACACAGGGTATGATAATCTTGGGCTAATCAGTAAATATTTCTTCAGTCCCTCACTGCCAAAGGCATAGGTACAAATAGGAAAGATGAAATACTGCATAATTGTCTTGGCGATGCCTTCCTGTCCTGTGTTTTTCAGATCTGAAAGATTCTGTGTCAGCACACATCACTCATGTGTGGAAACTGAACCTTATTCTACTTTCTCCAGCAGCTATCAGAGATACACAGTGCCTCCCAGTATGAACACTGAGTATATAAACTTGGGGTATTAGATAGAAGAGCATCTCATTTCCTTTACTCAAATCTACAGATGATTCTGGAGGAACTGGCAGTTGCTTGAAAGCCACATCAAAGGGAGATATTAGGAAACTAGCCTACCTGAAATACTGATGGACAATTAAGTCCAGTCCTCACTTTGAAATGGAAGGAATTAGTGAATTGCTTTTAGTTTCTTTCAAAAGAGCATGGTCTAAGGCAACAATTTAGTGAGGAAGTAATTACATTTTATTTTTGGAGAAATCCTGCCAATATGAATGATCAATATATTCAATGGAACATCATCCTTTGCAAACAATAAGGGACAATTCTTGAAGACAATGCAAAAGCATTTATACAATTCCTTTCCTTGTGAAGTTAGTGGAACAGAAACAATCTTTACAGATAGGCAAACTTTGGTTAAGTATTTTGCTGACAGTTGTAAACTAAGCAGTCTTTTCTATAAGTTTCATTTCCTTGCATCTTATTTTGTGCACCTACAAATTATGACAATGAAATTTAGCATGCTTATGTGCTATGGAGATTAAATGAGTTTGTGTGCATGGATAATTATGATACAATTTTAATACATATGCAACATTTAGCTGAGAGTGTATCCTCACATTGTTTAGTAAAATAACATTGATTTGTGCATGTTTGTTTGTGATTGGATGAAATTAAATAGAGCATTCTTGTGATGGCACTCTGGACAGTAGGCTATTAACTTTTTTCATTGCTTTAACCAAATACCTGGCAAAAGCAACTTAAAGAAGGAAGAGTTTGTTTTAATTCAAAGCTTTAGGGTACAGACCATCATGGCACAAATATCAGAGTGACAGAAGTGTTAGTCAGTTGGTCACACTGCATGCACAATCAGGAAGCAGAGTGATGAAAACTGGTTCTCAGGTAATTTTCTCCTTTTCATGCAGTCAGAAAATTCATACAATGGAATAGCATCAACCACATTTAAAACTTGTATTCCCACCTCAGGTCACCTAATCTAAAATCTCCCTTACAGAAACCCTCAGGGATTTGTCTACAAGGTTATTTTAGATCCTGGCTAGTTGACAATGAACATTAACCCTCATAGGCAGGTCATTCAATTTCATAACACTTCTGATTTCTCTTCTGTGAAAGACAATAACCATGTCCTGTCAGGGTAATCAGGAGCATAAATTTGCTTTGTGTCATTAATGTAGAATGCACTGCAGGGCAAGATGGTATTCACTCTTCTTCATATCTGCACTCCATGGTTGGAAAGATTTTGGTCAGTGAAGAAACTTAGCCCCATAGCAAAGACTTTTAGCACATTAATGTTTTTGGTAAGGGACGTAAATGTTCTCCATAGTGTATTTAATTCTCTGTTGGTGCCCTGATCTTTCACACAAAAATTGCAGGCACTATTTTCTGTTTACATATGTTTGTTTACTTCAGATATCAAAACTTGGTGATTGTCTTTCTCAGAGACCTAAAGAATTCTATTCATTGCTTTTTCACTGCCTTGTTAGTTGTATCTTGTGGCAGTTCCTTTCAACACACAAAGATAGTGAATTACAAAGGTCCCCTTACCGATGAGATGTCCATCTTAACAAACTATTTCAAAAGTAAATCTGGCATAAAACAAAACACCAAAGGAAAAGCAATTACAGTATATACTGAGTTGTGGGCCACTTTTAATTATTTCAAGACTGGATTCCTAGAATAAAATAGTATGATGAAAAGCAACTAAGGTAGAAAGTTCTTATTTTGGCTTATTGACCCTTAAAGCTAAGGACAATTATGGTGGAGAAGGCATGAAAACAGGCAGGGGGTAGGATGAGCAATGATCACATTTTCATCCAGGAAATAGAGAGGGAGAAGAGGAAGAATGGCAAGGATATAGGTACTCAAACTGAATCCCAGTTACTTACTTCTTCTACCAAAACTCCACATCCTAAAATTCCAGAACCTTCTGGAAGTTCTGAAAACCAGACAAAGCTATAGTTCTCATTAAAACCTCCACTTATACAATTTCCCAAGTTTGATGTTTCAAGGTGTTCCAATGAACTATAACTTCTTCATCAGTGAGCCTCAGAGATCTTTCTATCTTTGATTCACCTATGAAGGAACAGCAAGAGTGCAACACTATGTCCAATGTTTTAAATGTGGATTCTGAGAGCAAAAATAAAATCCTTCTTGACACAAGGTGAACACTTTAGTGACTGAGGAATACCACCAAAACACCCCAAAAATCTCTCTTAAAATCACCAAATACATAAATGCCACTCAACTATTTCAAGCAGAACTATTCTATAAATGATTGTCATGAGCACAGTAAATGATAATTGCAAATAAATTTTAGAAAACCAGTACCCAGTATAATGTGCATACAGAACTATATAAATGTTAACAGAGACAATTAATGTTCATTTCATAAACAATGAAGTTAAACACATTTTGTTTGTTTGTATAAAATGTGGATGATATTCCTAAAGGGCATCTTGGTAGCTATGTATCTGTGGTGGTTTTAATGTAATTGGTCCTATAACCTCATAGAGAATGACACTAATGACACAAAGTGTGGCTTTGTCAGAGTAGGCACTGCCTTTATTGAAGAAATATGTCATTGAAGAGACAGTTGTTGAAGTCTCATATATGCTCAAACCATACCTAGTGTCTCAGTCTCCTTCCTGTTGCCTGCCAATCAAGATATAGGACACTCAGCTGTAGCTCTATGTCTGCTGGCACACCCTCATGTCCCACCATAAAGATAATGGACTAAATCTCTGAAACTGTAGCCACCAAATTAAATGTTTTCCTTTATAAGAGTTGTCACTGTCATGGTGTCTCTCCACAGCAATAGAAACAGTAACTAGGACAGAAGTTGGTGCCAGGGACTTGGGTATTGTTGTGGAGGACCTAGCATGTTTTCCTTCAGAATTATATGTACTTTGGTAGTCTGTGTTAAAAGGGTAGTATAATTTTCTATGAGCTTCTTAGTGGGCCAGACAAATAGGAGCATGGAAGACAGTTGTGCTAAGAGTTATTTGAAATGTATGGGTCTGGCTCAAAAGACTTCAGAGCAAAATAACATTGATATGTCACTTAGAGATTTTTCTCATGATATTTTGGTGAAGAATATGGTTGTTATTTGCCCTTGTCTGATAAACCTGTCTGAGGCTAAAATTAACAGATTAGAATCAATTCTGTTGGCAGAAGAAATCTCAAAAAATCCTAGTATTGACTTATTGTGTGGTTATTACTGGTCACTATTATATAGATTTATAATGAAAAAATTCAAACTGAGCAAGGAAAAATACAAAATGTACAATTGGAAGAGAAATGGAGTACTAGGAAGTGGAATGGTGCTAATTCATATATTAAAGGAGATAAACAGAATAAGAAGTGGAATAAAGGGAATGGTAAACTCATGACAGAATTCCACAAAACTAGGTTTTGAACTTTTGAAAAAGGTTTTTAAAAGCATAAAGAAGTATGAGGTGATGCACAGATTTGATTCCAACACTTAGAAGGCAGAGGCTGGTGGATCTTTGAGTTTGACGTCAGCCTGTAACACAAATCCAGTTTATGATAGCCAAGCTTAGGCAGTGAAGGAAAATGTTGAAAAGAGAAAGCTAGTGAAGATGTAATTTAACAAGAGCTCAAAATTCAAGCCCCCATAAGCAGAAGAACTTGCCAGCTTTGTTGTTCTGGAGTTAAGAATAGAAGAAAGAGAATACAGAATTTGCCTCCAAAACTAAGGAAAGCCACTGAAACCAGGCATATCTTGAGGTTGTCCTTTAATAGAAACCTAGAGAAGCCATGGCAGAAAGCTGTGAAGCTTAAGTCTGGATTGCTTTGGAGATCCCAAATGCTGGAGTTGCCAGTGCTTTAGTATACCTGCCAAGGAAATCTGCTAACAATGAGAAGAAAAAGGCCAAGAGAATAATGTATGTTTCAGCCAACAAAGCTGAAATGAGTAGATCTGAAGAGGGTTTTGACGTTAGAGGTGCAGAGTTTGGAGTTTGCTCAGTTGGTTTTGGTCTTGCTTTGGTTGAGTATTTTCACAAGATGCTGTCTTCCCTACATTTTGGAATCATAATATATATCTTATGCAATTATATGTTAGAAGTATGGGATCTGCTTTCTACTATGATTTTATAGGGGATTACAGTTACAGGATATTTTGAATCTCAGAAGAGATTTTGAATTTTGGACTGTAGAACATTGTTGAGTGGAATTTTTAAGTTGGATTAAATGTTACCAGCTTATGGGAACCAGGAAGTAGAATGTAGTAATTTGAATCTAATTAGTAGCCATTTGCTCATAGAATATGGCACATCAGAAGGTAAGGCCTTCTTTTGTGGAGGAGAGCTCTGTGGAGGAGGACTTTGAGGCCTCCTATATGCTCAAGCCATGCTGTCCACTGTTTCAAATCACTTCGTGTTCCTGACAATCAAGATTTAGGGCTTTCATCTCCAGCATAATGGCTGACTGCACACTCCCATGTCTCACCATGATGATAATGGATTAAACCTCTGAAACTGTAAAACCCCCCACATTAAATGTTTTCCTTTATTAGAGTCACCATGTTTGTGGTATATTATCATAGCAATAGAAATTCTAACTAAGACAGCATTCTACACAATGAAAACAGGTCAGGCCACAATGGAAGAAAAGTAGATTGCTTCAACTATTTTTTAATTGTTTGCTTAAATATACCAGAATTTAAGTATATCTCTAGACATGTAAAAGATTATGGAATCTTTACCTAATAGAATGACAGCCGGTGAATTGCTTACTTTTTGAAGTCCCCATTTCTTTAGTAACAAAATCAAAGGAGTAGTTTCTATTAAAGTGGGTCTGGTATCTAAGTGCATAAATTAAACCAATGCATTAAGTATTTTTCAACACAGTTATTGAAATAAAGTAACTGCTAAGCTGATATAGATGTTATTAACATTATTGTCATTACAAACTTGCCATTATGGATAAGGAATTCAATGGAACAAACCACAATAAAAAGAGACAAATACAGTGTGTTTAGTGAATCACCAAGTGTATTATTCTTCATTTCTGTGACAAAGTTCCTGATATAAACAAATTATGCAGTAAAAATACTTTTTGTTTTGACAACATTTCATGTTTCCATCTATAATCCCTTGGTGCATTAATTTTCTATATAATGAGACAGGATAATATGACTGTGGAAAGACAGTAATCAGAGAGAATGCAAGAGAGAGAGAGAGAGAGAGAGAGAGAGAGAGAGAGAGAGAGAGATCAAACAAGCTCTTCAGTTTTGTGGCCCCTGTAAGATCCCATCTTTGAAAGTCACTACCACTATATTTGGCAGGGTTCTCAATAGGCACAGAACTATGTATGAATACATGCATACAGATATGAGAATTTTTAGAGTGGTATGCAGGCATGGGTTCTGCTAGTCCAACATCAGATGTCTACAAGTGTAAAGTCCAAGAATAGAATAGATGTTGAGTCCACAAGGCTGAATGTCTCAGATGGTCTTCAGGATAAACCAGATTCTAAATAAATAGATTATAATGACAGTGAAGGAATGGAGTTTCCAATGAAAGTGATGGCAATCAGTTAAGAAAGCAAGATTCCTTATTCCACGTCTTTAAATGGATTGCTGGCAGAAGATGTGGTCCAGGTAATAGATGCATTAATCCCGCTTAAAAGACACAGATTAAAAGTGGATCTTCCCACTTCAAATCGCTCTTTTACATTGTGTTGCTTTGTAAGAAATGGCCCCCAAAATGTGTGTCACTATTCTAAGGTGTGGCCTTGTTGGAGGAACTATGCCTCTGTGGAGGTGTGCTTTGAAGTATCATATATGTTCAATCCATACCCAGTGTCTCAGACCACTTTCTGATGTCCTTTAGTCATGATATAAAAGCTCTTAACTTCCCTTGCAGCACCATATTTTCCTGCACACCACCATGTGCCACCATGATGATAATGGACTACATTTATGAGGGTGTTAGCCATGACATTAAATGTTTTTCTTAGTAAGAATTTTCATGGTCATGGTGTATCTTCACAGGAATAGGAACCCTAACTAAGGCAGAGGTTTGTACCGGAGACTTTTTTGGTATTTTTGTGAATGGTTTAACCATGCTTTTGTTTGGAGGAATTTGGACTTAGGAAGTTTGGGCTAGGAAAGAAGTGGCATGCTTTAACTGCTTCTCAATGGGCCATACCAATTGCAGTATAGAAGACAGCAGTACTAAGAGATATTTGAACTGTGGTTTTCATGTGGGGGTGGCTCAAGAGGTATCAGAGGAGAAGAGTTTTAATATGTTGCCTAGAAATCATACATGTGGTAATTTACTGAAAAATGTGGCTTATTTTTGCTCTTGTCTCAAAAGTTTGCCTGGGGCTAAAGTGAATAGTTTTTGTTTAATTCCCTTGGCAGAGAAAATCTCAAAACATGCCATTCTGTGGTCACTGGTGTTAATTCTAATGAAGACATGTAATGGAAAGGAGCAAGGGAGCAAGAAAAATGTTTAATGAAAAAAAAATGAGCACTGAAAGTGGAATGGACCTAACTCCTATATTCAAGGAATGAACAGATTAATAAATGGAATAAAGGGAGTGGTGACCCAAGTTTCCATCTTGTTAAAGGAATTAAAGAAAAGTTTAAAGAGGTTATAGTTGTACATGTCTTTAATCACATCACTCCAGAGCAGAGGCTTGCAAATCTCTGAGTTTGAGGCAATCCTGATCTACAAATCCAATTTTAGGACAACCAGGCTTATGCAATAAAGGAAAGCATTTGGTGAAGATGTAATTGAATTTGAGGGCCATGTTCCAGCCCCAGTAAACATAAGAACTTGTCAATGTCAGCTATGTAGTTCTGTAGTTAAGGCCAGAAGAAAGAGATTATGGGATTTGCCTTTGTGCTCAAGAAAAGCAAGAAAAACCAGGCATATGCCAAAGTTGGCCCAGATTGGAGGCCAAGGGAAGCCACTGTGTGAAACTGTGAAAATGAAGCCTGCATTGTCTTGGAGACCCTAAGGTATTGGATGCCAGTGCTTTAGAGTGTATTCTGAGAAGAGCTGCTAAATGTGAGTGGAACCAGACCAGCAGAAATAAATGTGTTCAGTCAACAAAGGTGAAAGGAGTTACAGATCTTAAGAATGCTTTGACATCACACAAGGAAATGCAGTGTTTGGAGTTTGCCTGGCTGATTTTCTGTCTTGCTTTGGTCCAGTAATTTTTCATTATGGCCTCCTCCTAATGGTGATATATATTCTGTGCCATTATATGTTGAAGGTATGTGCTATGATTTTGGTTTTGATTTTGTAAGATATCATAGTTAAGGGATTTTATGAATCTCTGAAGAGACTTTTAACTTTAGACTTTGAAATAAGTGTGAGACTCTTATAAACTATGGGACTTTTGAAGTTGGACTGAATTCAGTTTTATAGTATGTTTTTATTTGCCAGAGATTGGAATGTGATGGTTTGGAATAAAATCGCCCTAAACACTATTAGGAGTTGTGGCCCTGTTGAAGTAGGTGTTGCCTTGTTGGAGAAAGTATATCACTGTGAGGTTGGGATTTGTGCTCTCATACATGTGCAGACACACTAGTGTTTCAGACCACTTCCTGCTCCCTGTGAGTTAAGACATAAGAACTCTAAACTTCTTCTTCAGCACCATTTCTTCTTGCACACCACCATACTTCCAGGTGCTCTGTCCCATAATGACAATAATAGACAGAAGCTCTGAAATATAAGTGAACTACTACAATTGAAATATTTCCATGTATAAGAGTTGCCGTGAAAATTGTGTCTATTCACAGCAATAGAACCCCTGACTAAGACCAGCATATTCAAAGAAAACTTCACCTACCACATGGATTCTTTCTCAACCACATTCATTAGTGCTTTATTCATAACAGGCAGAAACCTTAAACAATCTAATTGACCCTCAACAGAAGAATGGATAAAGAATATGTAGATCATTTATACAAGGGAACATTATTTAACTTATAAAAATGACATCAAGTAATTTGCATGCAAATGGATAGAACAAGGGAAAAATCCTGAGTGAGGTAACCCAAACTCCAAAATAAAAGTATGCATTTAATTTGATTATATGTGGATATTAGTCTTTAAAAAATTAAAAACATCTAAAATTTGTACTCCAGAGAGGTCAGGTATAAAGGAAGGAACTAGGAGGAAAACTTGGATCTTTCAGGGAGGAGGAAATAGATAAGATATTATGTGTGGACAGAGGATGGGGGAGATGGAAATGTGAGAATCAGGTGGATAAGGGGAAGGTGGCATTGAGGGAGGGAATGTGGGGAGGCACAACTGTAATTTATGGACATTTCGTGGTGTGGTATGGAAATTTATTCAAGTGGAAACTTCCTAAAATATGTGAAGGTGATCCTAACAATGTCTCCAAATAAGGAAGAAAACATATTGCCAACTGGCCATCTCTTGTCACCATACAATTCTTCTAGTACCAGAACTTCCTCATATCCAATTGAATTGTTTGCCAAACATGTCCCATTGAAGTCCCCAAACAAACCAGGTAGCAAAAGATGTTAGGTTCCTCTCTGCAAATGGATAGCATGGCCAAATTGCTGAAAACAACAGCCGCAGAACTCATTAAATATGGAGAAGTAGAGCTGGTGCATACATAGATTCTCTCCTTCTGTCTTCTAATATCTTTGGTATGGGAAGGCTGTAGGCTACCAAAAGAGAAATGTAAACACCAACCCAGCCACAGAACCTTTGATTTAGAATCCTGTCCTGCCTGGAAAAAATGGGCAATGATACTACAAAACTTGGGGGAATAACCAAACCAGTATCTAATTTGACTGAAGGCACACTTCATCAATTGGAACCCAAAACTGATAATGCTTCAGTGATCAAGACCCAGAGACCAGATAGCCCAGAGACCTAGAACAAAATCAATTATTAATTTTAAAGTAAAAATAAAATAACTTCTAATGATTTTCTAATCTATGTATAGACCAGTTCTTCATTAGCCATCCTCAGAGAAACTTCATGCTACAGTAGATGGGAAAAAATACAGAAAGCCACAGCCAAAGACTATTCAGAGAGAAAGAGAAATGTTGGAAAACACAGCTATAAATGAAATGCTTCCATCAAATCCCTACTTTGAGAGCTTAGGGAACCCTGCAGAAGGGAATTTTGAAAAGTTTAAGAGCCAGAGGAAATGGAGTACACCAACAGATCAGAGCCCTCTTGATCAACTGAGCAAAATTCATATGAACTCACAGAGACTGAAGCAGTGGTCACAGAGGCAACCTGGAGTTGTACCAAGTCCTCTGCATATATATAATACCTTTCCATTTAATGAGATTCTTAAGTAAATGAACCAGTGATTCTCTGATTGTAGTGCCTTCTTCTCTTGTGGCTCTTTTCCTTCCATCAATTTGCCTTGTCACACTTCAGTGTGATGATTTTGTTATATGTTATTTTGTTATGTTTTGTTTTTATCTTTTAGAAGCCTGTTGTTTTCTAAATAGAGATTGGTAATGGCTCTGGATGGGAAAGAAATAGAGAGGAACTTGGAGGACTGGAGGGAGGGGAAACTTCAATCAGTATATTCTATATGATAATAATCTAATTTTAATACAAGGGTGGCAGAAGAAAATAATCCCTTATAGGTATAGGCCGCTACTGGGTTTTAGTTGATCCAAGATGTAGTCAAATTGATGACCAAGGCTAGACATCAAAAACACTACTACTAGTTGAGCACTAAGCTCACAGCACAACCATTGGAAAATATTTCATATTCAAGACATAATCCCATGATGCAATGTCAGTCCAAGTAAGAGTGTACTGTTACAAAGCCCAGTAAAGGTGTATAATTAGATATCAGTGAATAGTATCTAATAGTTATACTAGTGCTGGGAACATGGCTTCAGTGTGTGTGTGTGTGTGTGTGTGTGTGTGTGTGTGTGTGTGTGTCTGTCTGTCTGTCATGCAAGCGGTAAGACTAATCTGCATCCCTGTCATGTGATAGCTGAGCATGGTAATGGGTATCTACAACCATAGCACTGATCAAAGGAGAATGCTGGATCCCAGAGCTCACAGCTAGCTAGCCTAGAGAAGTGATGAGCTCCAAGTTCACTGAAAGACCATGTCTCAAAATATAAAACTTAGAACAATCGAAGATGTGTCAACATCTGGCTTGTCCATAAATGTACCTACAGACATACATTCACATTCATACAACATACACACACATGCTCATCCACTTACATATAGTACACACACACACACACACACACACACACACACACACACACTTTTTTAAAATAAGAAAAGTCTATATCTTTACTAACAGAAGGCATGAGGATATGAATGGATACTTCATTATTGTCTTGTTTCTTTTTCTGTGCTGATTGTAAATCTATATCCTAACACATGCTAGGTTACTATGCTACTTCTGAGTTTCACCCAGAGTCGCTGCAATTTGTTTTTTCAAAGGAGAAGAAAAGAAAGATAAAATTTTAAGTAAAATGACTATATGAAATGTGAGCTGGCAGACTGCCATTGTTGGAGTTGGAACAGAGTCTACTTGTCAGGGTTAACAATGTCTTGAGAAATTTTTCATTATCACGTTTTTAAAGAATACCAGCATTTACTTTCACTCTATAAACTGCATAGAAGGAACTAGGTGGGAAGACTCATTGCAAGTCAACATGGTGGGGCACAAAAAAGTTACACATATTTGGAAATGTTTCAAGGGCAAAGAGCTCCATCTTCAAGACCAGGCCCTCTGTGAAAGAATGACAGTTCCAGTCTCAGAGATGAGGTACTTTTGGGAGCACTTACTCTCAAGTGCCCAGAGAATGTTATTGCTAATTTCCATTTTCACAAAGGTGTCCAGGGAAGATGACATGTGATGGTTCCTTTTAGTTTCCCCTGGACACCACTAGGTAGGGGGTTTGCTGAAAAAGATTTGGTCTGTCATGTTCTCCTCTGCACCAGAGCAAATCTGGTGGCTTCCTTCTGTACCTTGTCACCTTGTCACAGAGGTCATAGTAGTGGGACTCTACATGTCACTTTCAAGTTAAAGAAAATGGCATTAACTGTGAATTATACCAAATAAAGATGAAGGAATACAAGGTTTAAGGGGGATATTAGCAATCACTAAAAGATCTAATTAAGTAAGAAGATCAGATTTCACTTAGAAAAATACTTGGGAGGGTCATATTTGACAAACTTCAACATTATAAAAATAATTCTGAGTTGATCTCATGGGAGATTCAATGTACTTTCCCCAAACATTTATAAAATATGTATGATAGCCAGGGCAAGGCAGAGTACAATAGTTCTTGACCTGTTGCCAGAAAAACCATGTGACAATACAACATAAAGAAGAAAGCTTTTATCTAGCCTCACATTTCCAGGGTGCAGTCTATCGTAGCAATGTTAAGAACTAGTCACATTGCACCCAGAGCCTGGAAGCAGAGAGTGATAGAAGCTGGTGTGCGAGAAGCTTTCTCTCCTTGTTTTCCTTCCTTTTATTTGTTTGTATTGTTCTCTTTTATTCTTGTTTTGTTTTCTATGAAATAGGATTTTACAAATTACCCTTGGCTTACCTGAAATTCAATATGTTGTTTAGTTGAGACTAGAACTCACTGATAGCTGTACTCCTAACCTTCCAGAGTACATGAGTCTCCATTTGACTCATCCCAGGATTCCAGGACAAGGTTTTTTTTAGCCATGTTTAGGGTAGAAGGTCCAAGTCCATTGACCTAATCAAGAAACCCTCTTCTAGGCATGTCTGTCCAGAGACTTGTCTATTTGTAGATTCTTGATGCTTTTAAGTTGACAACTGATATTGAGCATCATGTGTAAGATTGCAGAAGCCTGGGTATTCTCAGAAAAGCTATCACTGAAACATGGAAGACATATAGACAGAGAAAGTGAGAACTTCAAACAACACTGATGGTTTCCAATGACTAGCAGGAAACCTCAGACATAGATGGCTTGTGCTAGAGTCCAGAAAAGAGAGCAAAGGATCTATCATGTGGTGATACTAGAGTGTCTGCTGGAGTAACATTGGAATCCACCATCTGCTCTGAGGGGACTTTTCCCTCTAGGGGCTGCTGAGAAATTCTTCTCACATGAAGCTGTAATGTAGATTGGAGATATTTCTGTCTGACTAAATGATGTTCCATGGGTGAGTTAAGGTAAATTTCTATTGAGTAAAGTGATATGAGTAAAAAAACAAAATTCTTTGTTAAGTATTTGCTTTTGTTTGTGCTTTCTTTTCATTTATTTCATCTAAGAGTTTTCAATTCCAGAAAGAATGATAAAACAGTGAAATAATTATCAAAGGATGTGCATATCTTACTAGAAGCAAATGAAAAAAAGAATTCACAGTTTTGGACAATTTCACAGAAAATAAGAAACAATTTGATCACCCCCTCCCCAACCAAAAAGTTATTTTTAAGCTTCTTGTTTTATTTTTATTTTGAAAAAAAAAAACAGGAAGGTTTCATTCAACAAATAGCCATGTTTATTGTAGGATTACATCTAAAAGTAATCCTGGACATCAAATGAACCAAACATTCACGTTTCACATTTATTTTTAAACTATGAATGATTACTTATTTGGTTAGAAAAAAAATTAGCATCTTCCGCACCATACTCCAACTGTGCATTGCTTTTGCTTCTCTCCTATGGCCTCACATACAGATTGCCAGTATTGTAACTCTGAGGAATGGGTTCATACAATACATCCCCATATAAAAATCATTATCAAGCCACACAGAGTGTTTCTTAAAACACTTTATTTATGTATCTATTTATTTGTGGGTGTGGGCCAGAGAGAAATTTTTTGTAATGGGTCCTCCTCTTTTACCTTGTGAGTCCCTGTGGTTGAACTCAGATTATATTGAACACTTCTCTGATGATAAGTGCCTTTACTGCTGAGCCATCTCATTGGTCTAAAGAAGTACTTTTGTTTGTTTGATTTTCTTTTAGTGAAAATAGATTTTTTTCTCATATTGTGATTCCACTTCCCCTCTCTCTATTTTTCCTAGTTCCTCCCCACTTCCTCTTCCATCTGGATATACCCTCTCTTTGCCTCTCATTAGAAAACAAAGAGAGATAATGACAAAATAAAATAAGATGAAACAAATACTAACACATCAAAATAGGAAAAAAAATCAGAAGGAAAAGAATCCAAGTGAAGGCACAAGAGACAGAGAACTATTTATTTGCATAATCAGAAGTCTTATAAGAACACTTAACGACCTTAGCTCATATATATATATATATAATATATATATATATATATATATATATAGGATAATAGGATAGGATAATAACAGAAGACAAAATTTAAAAAAATAAAAAGGACAAATACTCTGACTGACTGACTGACATTACATTTTGAGACAAGGTACCTCTAAAGATGCTATTGAGTTGATTTTCTGTTGGCTGTCTATAGTTGGGGATGCCAACACCGACAGTTAAGATCAGTTTGTTTACCTAGTAAGATGAAATTGAAGGGAATTAAATTTTCACTTGCTAATGGTTATCAATTGGAGTTTTTTCTGGGTTAGGGTCAGGATATGTGTTCAAGTCTTTCAGCTCTATATAACCCTATTTTGTGCAGACCCATGTGGGCAATGTTCATACTGTCTCAGTCTCTGTGAATGTATGTGTGTCAGTTTTGTTGGTTTAGAGAACTTTTTTTTTTCTTGGTGTCCTCCATACCTCTGGATCTGACGTTCATTCTACCTCCATTCCCATAGAGTTCCCTGAACCCTGAGGGGAAGATTTGATGGAGATATTCCATTTAGTACTGAGTACTCCAAAGTCTCTTACATTGTCTATAGTGTTTGGAAGTGGGCCTCTGTATTTCTTTGCATCTGCTACAGGAGGAAGATTCTCTGATATTGGCCAATAAAGGCATAGATTTAAGAGTATTTCAGAATGTCATTAGGAATCATTTGTTGATTCTTTTTATTATTATCATTATTATAATAACAAAAGAATTTGGTTGACCCTAGATTCTTCATCTGCCAAGTCTCAGGGTCTTGTTCACACAATCAGTGTCTGGTACAGATTGCATCTTGAGGAATGGGCCTTAAGTCAAATCAATTAGATATTGGTTGGTTATTCCCAGAATCTCTGTGCCACCATTGCAGTTCTGTATCTTGCAGGAAGGACACCACTGTAGATTAAGGTGTTTGTGTTGTTTAGTATTTATGTTTCTCTTTTGGTAGCATGCAGAGTACCTCCAAGGAAGTATTTTGAACATTCTCTCCATCTCCATGTTTTAAAGGTGGAGAAAATATTACATATCTGGTTTAGGTAACTCTAGTTTCTAACAAAGAGATGGGAGAGACATACAGAATTGATGTGATTGCATACATATGGATGACATTATGTTTTATAGAACAATATTGAATGTCAATATGTTAAGTGTAAGGACAAAAATTACATAAAAAATAGGGTGTTAATTTTGCAAATACCCCACATTTTCTAGAGACTGAATTTGGAGCATGCTAACCACTTACAGAAAATATTAATAACCAGCCTTTAAGGACATGAGATAATGCTTGAGTGTGCTTTTAATTTTTATTTTATTCTGGCTCAAGTTTACTTTTTTAAACTATTACATTAAATAATGATGAAAATAAAATTTACAAAAGCAAACAAATATTCTATGAAAGACAGGGTAGCATGTTACAATCATGAATTCACAGCAACTCCAGTTACCTCCATAAATCTATATAAGACTGGGCCTGTCAATGTCCCACCCAACAAGTAATGTGAGCAGCTCCTGAGGCCCCACTCCACTTTGAAGAACTGAAAAAAATTCGTGGTTTCTGGTGTCACTTTTTCAATGATGCACATAGTACTAATTTGTCCATGTTCTTGTAAATAACCCTGAATCCATGATCATGCAAGTTGCACTAATTAAGCTCAATGTGTTGCACATATACACACACACCCAAATAAAACAAACTTTGAAATGTGATGATTTAGGAAGAGGACAGGCTTCAGCAGCAGTGAAAATGGGAAGAAAATATGATAATGTAGGTTGATAATGATCAAAGTAATGATATATATATGAGATTGTCAAATAAAAATAAACATAAAAAGCAAATTATTAGTGAGATGACTTATGTGGTACATAAATGGGTAGACCTAAATAAATAATTTCAAAAAATATGTGATCTCATATTAGCTGTGATTGTTTTCTGATAAATGCTTGGCAGAAGGGATAGCCTCAATACATACTGATTTCTCTCAAGTCTTCTATGTCTTCATGCTTAATATAGTAGTAACAAACTATTTCAAAATGTCCAAATAGTAATGAGACAGATTTGTGGAAAGGTACTTAAGTCCATGAGTTTATAGAGAACTCCCAGGTTTCCATAATGATTTGAATTGGTCAAGCCACTCACTTAGTAATTATTCTGGAAAACCAGATGAAAAATAGGAAATAAACATTGTAGTTTCCCCACACATCAGAAGACAACACCATGTTCATGCATATATAGACAAAACTAATTGTAATTAGAGTGTCTATAAATTCCAGTGGTGGCACTTGCCTTTAATCCCAGCACTGGGGGGCAGGGCAGAGGCAGGTGGATCTCTGTGAGTTCGACACCAGGCTGGTCTACAGAGCGAGTTCCAGGACATCCTCCAAAGCCACAGAGAAACCCTGTCTTGAAAAACAAAAACAAAAACAAAACAAAACAAAACAGAAAGTCAATAATAAAATAAATACTATGAAAGGAAGATATGAGTTGAGATTAGGAGTGAGAGACGGTAGGTTCCTGTGGGAGTTGGAGGGGAGTAGTGAAGGGTTATTTTATACTCATAAACAATGTGTTTACACTTTGTTTATGAGTATAAAATTTACATCAAATTTTACATCAAATTTACATCAAATTTACATCAAATTTACATCAAATATAAAATTTACATCAAAAGACTTTAAACTTAAAAATTCAAAAGCAAATAATTACAGTTGAGTTGATACTCTCTGAAGTGCTGGTGGAGGCTGCATGAAGTTGTCAATTTCAATTTCACATTTATTCAAGAAATTAGATGGTTGAAAGAATTTGCTTAAATGGGGAACTGTGAAGGTGCAGGCCTGGGTAGATAGATGGAATGAAAAGTTGTCTCTCCACTTAACACTCCAAACTTTTTGCCTGATTTGCAGTATCCTTGTTATAATAAGCTTAAGCCTGCAAGCACTCAGTAAGTTATGATTTGTCACCAATCAACAGAATGGCCCAGTACAGGAGACAGATCTAGCATGGCCTCTGAATTCTGAGAATCTGAATTGCAACACTGGATTTATCATATTGTCCAAATGCTAGGAATATGGAGCACTCAATATTTCAGTTTTTTCCCACTTTATTGGTATATATTATTGTATACATAATGTATATGCATATATATGTATACAATTTTCACACACATAATTGGTTTCATTAGGACATTTCATTCATATGTTAATGTAACTTATTCTTATTCATTTCATTAATGTCTCTTGTTATTTTCCCAATCATCAAACATAAGAAACACATTAATATATCTGATTTGCTAGTGCCATCATTTCTGTGAGCTGTGATATTTTGTTACCACAAATACTGTAATACTGTAATAATTCATTGGATGATATATGATGCTCCTAAGTTGCTAAAAGATGGGTAATGTGTACACTGAATAAATGCTGGAAAATGGGTGATTCATCTCTAAAACTGTATAGACCAACAGGACCTGCCATTTTATTGTATTATGCCAAAGCATAGTAAACATGGTGCCAACAGGTTTTGATCTTTTATCCTTTTCTCTCTTCCTTGCTTAAAACAGAGTACATTCCTAAAGCTAGCCCTCAAAGTCCATTCTCTTACTTAGCCAATGACTCATTGCTGAGACAAAACACCCATGGTAATCAATAAAAATTCATTATTTTGCTAACATATCCTACCAAGATTTACCAACTCATCCTAATATAGACTCCCCTCTTTTCTCCTTAATAACCCACTCCTGGGAAAGAAATAAAAACTAAACCCAAAACAAACACACAATCAAAAAAATTACAAACACAGCAAAAAACCACTGATGCTGTCTGCTTGTTGCTTGTGTCACTGCTTCTGCTGATCTTGCTGCTACTGCTGCTTGCTGTCAGCCTTTATAATCTGCTCCCCTGCTTTGTGCAGATAATTTGGGGGAGTGTCCTCTACTGACTCTGAGGGGACCTCCGTCCCTTACAGTTCATAGCTGGGATAAGAGTTTTAAAATATACAGGAATTGAAACTAAGAAAAGGGAAATCACAGGTAATGGGGGAATGGGGAACTATTGGTACCTTTATGTTTGCAAAAACAAAAACAAAAAATCCTTGTGCTATAGTCTGAGACCTTGGAGAGAACACTGGATGTTTCAGTTGTTATTACACCCCATTTAACCAAAATTATGTTTAAAAAATTGGATATTGTGTCTTTTAAAAATATTTTTGACATTTATTTATTTGTGAATATATGCGTATTTCTGTGTATGTTTCTATTCTCATGCCTGGAAATTGTAGATAAGCTTGGGGGAGTCAGCAAATTCCCCGTTGTACTTAGAATGGCAATGTTAACTATTACTGAATAATTAATTGTGCTAAAAATTTATACGATAAGATTGAGTTATTTCGCCTTCCCTTTAAGCTACAAACATAGCATTAAAATTTCCCAATTTTTTTCTGTCTTCCTAACTTCACTTCCAGATGTTTTTCCAGTGAAAGTCAAAGAGCTGCTGATAGTAGATGCCTGTGATGTACTGTTCTCAGATAAATGTATTCACTACTGAATTTCTCCTTTTACTTATTTATATGCCAGGTTTATTCTGCTTCTGACAGTGTTTATGCTGATGTGAACAAGTCTTTTCATGAGAGGCACATTTCATTGATGTCATATGTCTTCTTTTTTTCTGGAATTCTTCCCTTCCAAAAATAAATATTTTACTCACTTGTCCATGTGAACAAGTAGTTTCCAGGCAGCTTACACACACACACACACACACACACACACACACACACACACACACACACACACACAACTTGGAAAATATGAATTTTGTATATGTAATGTATTTTGGCGGGCTACATCATGCTTGTTGGATATATCATGATTTCTGTGGCAAACAAAATAAACATCTAAAAAAAGAAAAGACAGAAAAGCATTGTTACTATTAACTTGGAGGTAGGAGATTTCCTTTTAATAGATCTTTGGATGAATAATACAAGTGGTTATGTTTATGGTGTATGATCTGCTTGTGTGGGAATCTGTGCATGTGTGTACAAGTGCATGGTCACAGTGTATTTGTACATTCCAAAAGTAAATGTCAGATATTTTCCTCAGTAATTCTCTACCCTGTCATCTGTGACAGGATCATATTGCCACTAAATACCATTGATTTGCCTACACTGGCCAGCCAGGGAGACTTGGGGCTCTGCTTGTCTCCATCATGAACCCTAAAGCTGAGGTGTATAAAACTATGCCAAGGATTTCCAATGATGAGACTTGGGTCTATATGTTTGTATGCAAAACTGGCAGTGTTTTACTGAGCCACACTGCAGCCCTGAATGAACAATCTCTCTCTCTCTCTCTCTCTCTCTCTCTCTCTCTCTCTCTCTCTCTCTCTCTCCTCTCTTTCTCTCTCTCTCTCTCTCTCTCTCTCTCTCTCTCTCTCTCTCTCTCTCTCTCTGTGTGTGTGTGTGTGTGTGTGTGTGTGTTTCTGTGTGTTTTCTTCACGAATCTGGTCATTTAAATGGCCAGTAAAACCTGCGCATAATGAAAACAGGTGTCTGGTCAATTCAAAACTTCTGAGCTTCTCTTTTTACACCAGCCCAAGGTGTCTCTGCTGAAATTAGACTGTTAGCTTTGAAGGCCTCAGAGGCTCAGAGTGGAGTCCTGCCACTGAAAATTGCATTTGAGCTTCTAGGAATACTTTTAAATATTTTAAGACTTTCCAAATATGTCTTTTTAATGTAGAATTTGGGGATAATTAATTAAAATGTGTAGGCTACTTCTTACAGTGTAGCATTGTAGCCCTGGTTTTATTTTCATCAAGTGTCCTCCTGCTTCTCACCTTCATTTCTATTTTTGTTGCATCCCTCAATCTAGTCCCAAGTATTTTCTTTCATCTATCCAGCTTTTCCTTTAACAATCAGTAACTATGAACTTTCTAACACAGAGATAATCAGAAGGACAATAGCCGTAATTAAAAGTACAGCTGCCTACTACTATGATGTTCCCTAGGAATTTGGGGATACAGATAAGAAGAAAAAAAGGGAAAAGTAGAGAAAAAAGTAAGAGGAACATAGTTATAAGCAATTTCAAAAAATAAAAAATAAAACACCAAGAAAAAGCAAACAAATTCAGAGATGTAGCATAACCCTAAACAAGTCTCCAAACATCTTAATAATAATCTTAGGGTCATTGTTTTCACACCATATAAAACAGAGGTTGATGGCAATTATTATAAAGGGGAAAGAGGAAATATGGGACAATCTAAGAAGTTAAATATAAAAATGGGTAAGTCAAAAAGAGCGGCAGACTAGGATACAGTATGCTGAGTAAAACTGACCATTCAAAAATCAGAAAACAATGCCACTCCACTTTTCTGAAGTGTACAAGGGAGGAAGTGAAGAAGCTGATGATGGCTGCCAGGAGATGAGGTCTTACCAGTGGGGAGTTTCAGTCATTCCAGATGGAATTCAGGAATCTGTTGAACACCAAAGAGCAAGATATTAGCATAACGTTCTTTTTTAAATTGTTCATATTACACTTCATGTTTTGTGTTTATTTTCCCCATAGTAAAATAAAATTATAAGAATGAGTGACACACATACAATGTTAACACTACTTTTAATAAGACTGGGGCTTTTGTGATGGCTCAGTGGGTAAAAGTGAATGTTGCCAAGTTTGACAATGTGAATTCCTTGGGGTCTTCTACAAAGTGGAAGGAGAGAATCAACTCTTGAAAATTGTCCTTTTTAGGCAGTGGTGGCACATGCCTTTAATCCCAGCACTTGAGAAGCAGGGGCAGGTGGATCTCTACAAAGAGTATTGCAACATAGCCAGGAGTGTTGCACAAAGAAACCATGTCTTGAAAAAAAGAAAGAAAGAAAGAAAGAAAGAAAGAAAGAAAGAAAGAAAGTTGTCCTCTGACATTAACATGCCATATTTGAGTTCTGACTCATGCATTCATAATAAATAAATATCTGTAATTTAAAATAAAATAGGTAATTAAATAATGATATAACACACAAAACAATATTCAGAAAAATATTTAGCTGTTGTAAACTAGGTAAAACAAAGATGATAATTCTCCAAAATGGCAAAATTGTTAAAATCAGTATATGTAATACATATTAGAATGTCAAACTCATGAGGCAAAAATGGTTAGATCCCAAAAGAGAAATAGGCTAATTCAAAATTAGGATCCACAATACCAACACACCTCTGTCCAGAACTGACAGACCAACTATTCAGGAAATCAGTAGAGAGATAAACAGCCACACAGTACTGTCAATCAAATAGTTATGATTCACATCTGTGCAGTTATTTACTGAATACCAAGAGAACACACCTTCTCAAGGTCATATGGGAAACCACTATTGTGCTATAAAATGCATCTCAATAAATGTAAAATAACAGAAGTAATGGAAAATATACTCTAAGATCAAAGTTCTCAGAACCAGTTCAGAAATCAACACAATAAAGCTGCAGAGATGGTCATAAACTATGTGGAATTTGAGATCCAGAATTTTTCCATCACAGAAGGAAGATTTTCAGGAAAAAATTTACATAACATTCTAAACTAAACTAAATGAAAATGAAATGAAATTATTGAAATCTGTCTTATACATCTAGAGCAGTGCTTGCAGGGATATTTGTAACACAGGGTATGCTAATTAGAAAACAGAAAGAACTAGCATCAAGTATCTAAATTAGCAAATGAAACAAAAGAGAAGAAAGAACATAAAGTCTGTTCTTGGGAAAACAAAAGAAAGAGTGGAAATTAAAAGACGGAAAGTTAATAGAGACCAATGAAACATATTGGATAATTAAAATTGCATTTGATAAAATTGATCCATCTATCCAGGAAAGGAGAGAAAGCAAAGAGGGAAAGGGTGTGAAAGAGATAAAAATAAGAAAGGAAAGTAGATTAAGAGGGACAATGGAGAAGGGGAGACATGGTGGGAGAATATTTCAAGTAGAACTTTGATCATGGGCACACATTGTCTTTAAGCTAGATACAAGTAGTACTCAGGGATTGTGAACCAATCACCCAGCACAACACTGTAGAGATGGAATCTTGGCATGAGTCCTATAGTAAAGACTTCCACTCACCAAGGAGCCTCTTAGGAATACCAACCTCTTAGGAATACCAATAGTAACAGGATTCAAGGTGAAAGACCCCTGAAGAGGTACTTTCGTAGGAGGAGACCCGTACCCAGGAATCAGCGAGACCACGAACTTGGATGCAAACTGCAAGAGGTTTTATTAGCGGCACGGGTACCCGGGGAGGCTTAGCTTCTGTTGGGCCAAGCGTGCCGAGCCAAGGGAGAGGGGTCCTTATATAGCAGAAAGCACAATACAGAAGCGAGAAGCAGAGATTCTATTGGATAATTCAAATGAGGCGCAGTACAGTGTTATTCCTATTGGTCAATTTAAATGAGGCGCTATATAGGGTTATTCAAATGAGGTGAAGTATAGAGTTATTCAAATGAGGCAAAGTACAGAGTCATTCAAATGAGGCAAAGTACAGCGTCATTTCTATTGGATGGTTCAAATGAGGCACAGAGCCATTCCAGACCAGCATATTCTCAAGGTCTGGTGTCTGGTACAACAGACTCAATTCCCCCCTCCGAGTCCAGATGGCTGACCTTGGTGACGGAGACCTTGGGACGGAGTGTTCCCCATCGGGCGGGGGCACGGGGGCAGGGCCCCGGGCCGGCCCACCTGGTGCTTGCCCTTGGGCCGGGTGTGCGGCGGCGGGGGAAGTGGAGGCCGGCGGGGGTGGAGATCGGGGAAGCCGCCGACCGGAGGAGGAGGCAAACTTGAAAAAGAAAGGGGTTAGGGGCAGGGGTCTTTCAAAGATTCACATCACAATATGTTTCCATTATTTGAAGAGACCAAGGGATCATCCAGTCATGACAGTGTTTCAGTAGTATTTAGTCCTAGAATGGGCACATAAGCCTAGAATAGTTTGCCATGTAGACTATAGATTCTCAGCCATCACTGTTATCTAAGGCTTACAGAGTTCTTGAGATCCACAGATACTAAATCACACACACCATAGTTTCTGACCAGGGTGAAACATTCACAGAGAAGAGGCAGCAGCAGGCCCTGTAACCATGGATTCCATGGTTGTCACAAGCAAGGTATTGCACAAAAGAAGCATGCTATGCTTGGAACATGTTTGTGATGATAGAGTATTTGTGTCACAGGCACAAAGCCCTGAGTTTCATCCCAACCAATACAGAAAAGTTGAAGCAATGATGCAAGTATGCCTGTAATTTCAACCCAAGATTCAAGGTTATGCTCAGCTATGTAATGAGGTTGAGGTAGTATTGGGCTGCAGGAGAGTCTTTCTCAATATGAAAGAAAGCTAAGTGTATTAGAGTGTTGGAATGGAAGATTACAACTCTTGAGGATACACCTGAAAGGGCTACTCAGATGTAATGCTCAATAATCGACTGACTGCCCAGAAGTGAATGATTCACTAAGTCAGAAGTTACTCTATGGCATGCTCTTCCAGAAGGAAGACCATGAGTTTCAGGTTATGCTGTAGCACCACTATTCAACACTCTCAGCAACAAAATGGAACTCTGTCTTCCATGCCTCTGGGCTCTGCTGAGTTAAAACCTAGTATCAAAAAGGACTTTTTTCAGAAATATATTAGGGGCTCAAGGTAATCCAATTATGACCTTAAGAAGTCTCCTTATCAAATACTAGCCAGTTAGAAAAGTCACTATCAGCATAGGGGATTGACTTTGTGTATCTGAAGGAAGTTTCTGTTGAACAGAACAGGCAAGAGGAGGGAGTATGGGACTCATCCTACCTGTTTGCTTTCTCCTTGGTTTTCATTAAACCACCATGCAGAAAACAAGTTTAAGTAACCTTACTGAGGTTGAACTAGTCTTCAGAAATTGAGACTCCTCAGCACTGAGATATAGGTCGCCTCACTAGGCAGGCTATCAAAGTCAGCAGATGAAATACGCTTGATGTGTCAGAAAATGAGTGGATTAGTGTCAAATTGAATGAACAAATGCAGAGTTAGAAATGCCATCTTTCTTCTAAACTATCTCTTCACAGTCATCCACAGACATATAAACCTAGGAAACATTGAGAAACCTACTCTCAGAACACATCTCAAGTCAATGATTCATCACAGTTGAAGGTAGACAATAGGAGTCAAGGGGTCCTTGGTTCATATCTGTTTCAAGAATTAATGGACCTGTTCCTGCTTCAAGGTCCTGTGCTAACCTTCATGCTGAGGCCACTCTTCTCTTCATATCTTAAACAATATGAGCATAAGGCTAGTGGACCATGGCATTCTGACCCTAAATAGAATCCTTAGCCTGAACAGTGTGTGTGTGTGTGTGTGTGTGTGTGTGTGTGTGTGTGTGTGTGTGTGTGTGTGTGTGTGCCCCCACACACCAGCATGCATGCAATGAAAGTAACACAGTGGTATGTAGCTCACAGTCAAGGCTAGGCTGATTAGCCAGAGATTCCCAGTTGTCCTCCTGTCTATCTCTTCCAAGTGCACTGGGATTACATTTGTATAACAGCACATCTCATTTTTCACAAGGGTTCTGAGGATCGTACTGAGGTCTTTATTCTACTGCAGCATCCACATTAGTAATGGAGTCACATCCAAGGCTCCAAAGTTATAACTTGTAGCTTTCTCTAACTAAGTGGGCATCACCAACTTTCTAGCTTTCATCAATGCAGCTTTTGCAATCTTAACTGTAATTTAATCACTCATTCCTTGGAGCTCCATGCTGCCATAATCTTTTCAAAACCATCAAATAATTCAGCTATTAATAAAAATGTCAGTAATGAGCAAAGTCCTTCTCTCCCTGGATGTATGACTTTTATATTTTTAAGGACCTTCTAGGAAAATGGTCATATGAACCATGAAAAAGGAGAAATAAAATTGTGAACCTTGATAAGTATTGGATATTTTAATTCTGCTAGCTGAGATAATTTCAACAAAGAATAAGAAATAACTTCATGCTCATATCCTAGCTGTTCTAATATACTCATTTTCTAAACATTATCCTGCTCTTCAATAAGTTAATTTTCCTTAAGCAAAAGAGAAAAATCTTTTTGAAGTTTATTCTCTATTTTCCAAATGGCACTTTCATAAAATGAAATAAAAGTTCACACTTCAAAATTTGCTTAGACATCAAATTTTCAACTAAAATATATAATGGTGAATGTGATACTACTAGTCTTATTCCCATGGATGTTATGTGATCCATAATGAAATGTTATATAGCCATCATTGGTGATATTAATTTAAGCAACTAATCTATGCAGTGGAGTCTCTACATTTCTATAAAGTAGTATTAACACAAACAAAAACTGATTAGGATCCATTCCCTTATAGGGACATCTATTATTTAGCCTAATGCTAATCCTTACCACCTAGTGATTGTTGATTTTTTTTTCTTTAATCCCAGTGCTTTGATGATTTCAAATCTTCCTTCAGATACAAAATTTGTCATGGGAAAATCTTGGCCTGAATTCCCATGACAGCTGAAACTAGATTACATAAGAAGTCTGTTTCCACGTACACAGAATCTGAAGTCAGTGTCCCTGGCAACTGTACTGAGATTCAGTCACTGAGTTGATGGAGTCTATAAACCTAGTCTCTACCATGGATTTTCCATTTTCTCCCATCCTCTATCAATTCATTTGGGATGATATCAGTCAAACACTGAAGCTACTTTTAACACTTTATCTCTCAAGGATTATACATTTGAATTACCACTACCAAGTTTATATACCTGTATACATTTCAGGGGCCCCATTTGATTTTTTCATTTTTCTCTCTGTCTCTCTCTCTCTCTCTCTCTCTCTCTCTCTCTCTCTCTCTCTCTCTCTCTCTTGTGATGTGTGTAAGTGTGTGTGTGTGTGTGTGTGTGTGTGTGTGTGTGTGTGTGTTACAGTGAATTTGTGGATGTCAGAGGAGCTTTCTGAAGTTGATTTCCTAGTTGCACCATGTGAGTTCTTGGCTTTTATAAGAATGTGATGCTAGTATCTTGCTGCTTCTCAAGCCACTATACTTGCAGCAGCCCCTCCACTGTGTGGATCCTTAGCAGGCAACATCCTCCTCATTTCCTGCTAGATATCAAAGAGCCTGGATTTAAGCTTGTGCTAATAAGTCCCTCTCACCTCTGTTATGTGTGCTCCCATTCCTTGCTTCAAGACCTTATGATGCTATTTGTCACTGGCCTGCGGGCTGAACTCTCTTTAGAACTTCTGCCATGCAATTGTCTCTCTAACTTTCCATTGTATTAATTTATTTTCTAATAAACTCCTCACTCCCCAGTAATCTATCTCAAAGTAGCTCCTGAACTGCACCCTTGTACAGTCTTTAATAGTTATACTTGTAAGTAAATGTCCTTAGCCTTTAAGCCATCTCTTTCACTCTCATAGTCGCATTGCTCGATATTTTTTTCTTGCCTGTGTTATTTTCTCACACAGCTTAGTATGTCTGCCCCAGACAAAAGTACCAAATACCAAATAAAACCTCTAACATAGCAAAGCAAACTTTTTGGTATTTGCCATCAAATCAGAAACAATTCTATTAAGCTGTTCCTTATATATTTTACATATAAACATACTAAGATGGCTTATCGAATACAGAACCATATAAAGAGTAAAAGTAGGTTACAAAGATTATAAATGGGCCAGGCGGTGGTAGCACACACCTTTAATCCCAGCACTCAGGAGGCAGGGAGAGGATAATATCTGTAATTTTGAGACCAGCCTGGTCTACAAGAAATAGTTCCAAGACAGTCTCCAAAGCCACAAAGAAACCCTGTTTGCAAAAACCAGATAAAAATAGGATTATACATGGGTATATATATTCCACAATTTCATCTTAATATTGAAGCATACAAGAAGTGTCTATGTTCTACCTACAATGTGTTTGGTTTTACTTACTATATTCATTGGCCCTAAGAAAGAAGACAAGTCCAAAATACAAGAATATATTTTAAAGTTTGTTTTCATTTGAGGTCCAACATATGTCTGAGCAGCTTTCCCTCATGCAGAATTTTTCTACTGACTAACATTTGGAGTCTAATCCTGCAGTCAGAGCAGAGATATTTATTCCTCAATATGCAGAAGGACATTTACAAGCTAACTATTCAGACCCATGAAATCGGATTGGAGGATAGGGAAAGCAGAAATGAACATCTGAATACATGGAAGTGAGCACCTAGCCAATTCTGATCATATCTTAGTTGAAGTTAACATTAACAATACAACTGTCTGAAGGTGGTGAAAACTTTTGCTTCCTTAAGGTGAGATGATGTCTCAATGTGTAAGAGCTGTAACTGTACATGCTTTGAGCCCTGAGACCAAGTATGCATCATCCATCTACCCCCACAAAAAGCCAGGTATGGCTGTAACTTCTTTGATATGAAGTTAAAGAGAGAATGATGACTTGGGCTTGCTGGGTGGTCAGCCTCAACAAGAGAACCTGTTTATGGAGAAAGGGTAGAAAGTCCTAGAGCAAGATACTGAAGGTCCTCCTTTGGCCACCATACTTGTGTGTATGTATAGACCCTACAAACATATATAAAGCATATCCACACACACATTTAGACATACACACAGAATTGACATCTGAGCGTTCTGGAATAAAAGGAATCTATAGTCACAGTGTCTCTAGATCCCATTCCTGATAAGGCTTCCTACATCGTTCACAGAGCAGTGCTTCAAAGATACCACATGGCTGGAAGAAAGAGCAATTGTCTCAATTACTTCTATTATATCTACAGTTATGAAGACATTAATTACAGTGACAAGGTTTTCAGCATCAGAATAATTACCTCTCAAAGGTAATTCTATTTCCAATACTCTCAATTTTCAATGTCTATTTTATATATGAATATCCCATTGAATATATAGATATATAGATGTACACATATATACAAATGTATATAGAATATAATACTTATGGATATCAAATATATATAATGTGTAGGTGTGTAGATTATAAATATGTATATATATATGTGTGTGTGTGTGTGTGTGTGTGTGTGTGTGTATGCACAGGTATGCCTTAGTGTGGGTGTTTTTGAGAGAGAGGTAAAGAAAGAAATAGAGAGTATATATGTATATGATTTCCTTACTATTTATATTGACCCCTAGAAAGAAAAAATACCTTAAAGAATAAAAATATAGTTTAAAGTAACCTAAAATCCAGCATCTTCCTCTGTGTGCGTGTGTTTCATAGGTTCACATCACTGATGACAATAGAGTCTCAAGAGTTCTCATAACATTCTTTCTTCAAGCTCAAGAATGAAGAATGGAATTGGTGTAATTCAGTTTAAGCCCAAGGCATGACTACAAATGTGTTAGGCAGCACTCCCAATTTCAAAATCTCAGGAACCAGGCATTCCACCATCTGAGGGCTGGAATTGTGTTTCTCAGCTAAAAAGAAAGGAGAATTTGTTTTCTCCATTTGTTGCCAGTGGGGTTGTTCTATTTTATTCAAGGGGTTGTCTTTCACATGGTTAGAACTTATCTTTTCCTACAGTATAGATTCACATTGTTCCTGACACACCATCAGTGACATACCTGGAAATAATAATTTATACACCACCTGCACATTCCACAGCCAAGTCAAGTTGACATCAGGACCAGGATTGCACTCAAGGAATTCCAGGTGAGTGCTAATTGTCCTCTTCACAAAAGTTAAAATCACTTTGGAGATGAACATCTATCTGTGTATGTGTCTGGGAGATTATCTTTATTACATTAATTTACATGAGAAGGCCTGCCTATGATTGGTCCCCTCATTCCCCAAAGAGGATCCTGACTGCATACATATGGAGGGGGTATAAGCAGTGACCAGATGATGTCCATCCATTGCTCCCATTGAGCTTCTGTTGCTGTGATGTCCGTTGAAATGATCGACTGTAACATTGATCTTTGAGCTGAAATCAATACTTTTACCTTTCAGTTTGCTTGTAATTCAGCAACAAAAAAGAAATTAATACACAAGCAAACACATTTTCACTTCATATCTTCATGGCTATCATCAAACTTATCCTTTTCAGATGAAGCCTGGGAATGAGGAACCAGCCCGAGGGATTATGTCAGAAGGTCTCACCATGCAGTTTCTGTGCTTTAACAAGGAGTTTCCCTTCTGAGCTTTGACTTTGCCACTGAGTTCTAAACTGTTCCAACAGTTGCTAACTACCATAAGTCATCAAAATGTAAGCTCACTAAAGATGTTATACAAGGTAGTCCCCTTTAGAATGAAAGAGGTTGTGGAGTTATGTTGTTTATGATATAACATATGTAGCATGCCTGCAGAACCGAGTGCAAAGCTAGGCACACTACATAGCCATAGTGGCCAGGCAGTGGTGGCAAACACCTTTAATACCAGCACTCTGGAGACAGGCAGACAGATCTCTGTTAGTTCAAGGCCACCCTGAGCTACACAAAATTGATCCAGTTTAAAAAAGAAACAGAGTTCATACAAAGGTGATCTGAGCACATGGGATCCCATGCCTTTAATCCCAGCAGAAGATACTGAAATCATTGCAATCTGAAGAACACTGCAGTCGGGAGCAGTGTGAGGTGTCTTGGATTGCCCCCTTGGTCTGAGCATTGGTAAGGATGAGAACTCTCTAGTGGCTGGCTGTTTTATTTCTGTTCTTTTGCTTTGACCCAGATGTCTGTCTCTGGGTTTTTATTTTTCATCCTACAGAAGCTTGTAAAAAAAGACAAATTTGGATCTGTGTGTTTTAATATACCATTTGGGGACCCCTGCTCATTTTCTAATTTACACTGTGCATATGCATTTTGTTGACTGTGCTGAGCTTTTAGGTGCCTTATGTTTGACACTGGCCTATCACACCATCCCTAATGAAATGTCAACTGGACCTAAACACAATCTCAGGGAGATGATTGCTCTCTCTTTACAAAAGTATCTAAATGGTTGAGGAGATGACTGAGCAGGTGAAAATGTATCCTGGAAGCCAGGGGATACACAGTGATAGGAAACAACAGATTTTTTAGTTGTATTCTAGCCTCCACACACATGCTGTGGAATACAGCCCCATGCCAAACAAATTTTAAAAAGTAGCTAGCAATAATTTGCCTGGTGAAAGCTATCACAATGAGATGTGAAGCAGTGGATGCTAGCAGACAAATTGCTGATATAAGTTAATAGAACTAGACATGTTCTTAATGTCCCTTACATAAAAGGCTGTTTGGTTCTCGGTGACATGTAAAACTTCATGGACCTTACTGGGAAGACCACCATTCAAATTTTGGTGAAATGTAAGAGCAGAATTCCCAGTGACAGCTAATTTTCTGGTTCTTTTTACCAGACAGAAAACAATTAATGTATCCACCGATCTACCCACAGTGATTCTGTCAATGATGGGGAAGGACATCTACCTCTAGACCTCATGACAATTTTTGGAATGGGAAGACAGCTCAGTCAGTAAAGTACTTGCTATAGCACAAGGACCATTGTGTGATTCCCAACACCCAAATGACAAGTCAGGATAGCACTATACATTTTAAAACTCTGTACCAGTGAGATCAAGACAAGAGGATATTTGGTGTTTACTAGCCACCTTCCATGCCTACTTAGTGAATTCTAGGATGGAGCAGACCATGTTTCAAAAATCTATGTGCCAGAGAGAGAGGGAACTGAGATTGACATGCAAAACAATCTTGTTTCTAATTCAAATAAAAAAATGGAAAAACAAAATCTAGGTGCATGCCATTTGAGGAATGATGCCAAGATTGTCTCTGGCCTCCATTTGTGTGCATATACACGCAGTGCACATGCAAGTATGCACACACATACACACAAAAGAATGGAGAGGCAACTTTTCCCTGATGTTATAATTTTTATTCTGTGTTTTGGAGGATCGTGGGGAAATCTATAGCCAGACTGGCCTCTTTTCTGGCCTGTTATTGTCCTAGAAGTCACAGGATCCCATTCTGTTCCTCTTCTGATAAGCAATTACTCAGATTTACTGGATGGAGAAAAACTTAATTAGGTCACAAATCAAAACTGATCCCACACAAAGCCATCATAACCACAAGGTGATTTCTCAACCCCATTATATATCTCATCTCATTATAAGTCCATGTAAGACAAGGGAGTTTCTAGCACAGATGGTGAGATAAGAGCAACAAATTCCATCTGGACCAACCAGATGGACAAATGGAATAAATTTCTGCAAGTGGAATCATGAGCTGGAGATCTATTATTTTATTTTTTTAAAGGACAGCAGAGTCACCTGTGTATGAAGATTTTTGTCTTGTAATAGAAGAATACTAAAGAACACCTAGTCTTGGCAGCTAAATTCCCAATTTTATACTTGACTAAATTAAAATATATTTGTTACTATAATAGTCTAAGATAAATGAATAGGAAACAACATAGATCATATGTTGAGATATTTATTTAAACTTAAGAGTTATGACTGTGCAATACAGAAGTATGACTAAGTTAGATATACTAATATTTTATAATAGTTGAATTTTGCTAAATATTTGTTCTGAATAATTTTGTTTGACAAAATGTAAACACTGGTAAGGAGGGAGTATCAATGAGGAAATTTCCAGATGAGTTTTGCCTGTGGTCCAGTCTATGGAAGAATTAGCTTACTTATATTAATTGTGGTGGAGATGTCATTCCCTGGACAGGGCATTCTGTATTGTGTATGAGTGAAGAAAACCAGCTAAGCACAAAATAAATGTGTCAATTTGCTTTTCTCTGTTCAAAACTGTGCATGCGCTTGGACACTTTTCTTTGATGACTTATTGTAACCTGGAATTGTAAGCCAAATAGACCCTTTCTTCCACAAGTTGCTTTTGTAATGGTATTTTATAGTAGGAACACAAAAGAGAAGTTATTATATTGCTAAAATTGGACACATAATTATCCAAGATTTGGCATATATTATTGGCATATAACCTAGCTGTATATACTCACATCTCACATGCCACTCCTAAATTTAATATTTTCAAAGCATAAGGTGGTGTTAAAAATGTAAACTTATTGAGTTGATACTGGTGCATATTTGGAAAGCTTAAATGCACAAATATACCAACAGAAGGAAGAATTAACCATGGTTACCTTGAGAAAGCTGAGCAAGAAAGGGTATGTCCTCTAAGAACTGACTTGTCTTCCATCTCCACAACTGTGACACACACGTGTGTGTGTGTGTGTGTGTGTGTGTGTGTGTGTGTGTGTGTGTGTGTGTGTGTATTTTCTTTTCTTTGAGTATCTCATCATTGAACTTTTCAATTACTCTAGCCTGGCTGATCATCAAGCCCATGGGATCTATTGATCTCTTTCACACAGAGTTGGATTGCAAATATACACTGACTTTTTAATGAGTTGGAGATTGACGCAGGTCCTAATGCTGGCATAGTAGGCACTTCAGATACTGAGTTATTTCTTAAGTACAACATGAGAATCTTTGAAACATCACAGGCAAAAATGATGTATCTCTAGAAACATCTATCTCACCATCTTTAAGATGGTGAAATGGGTGAATGTTAACTTATTCATTTTTGAAATATGAAACTAAGAACAAAAAAGATAAGGTCACCATTCTTTAGTTTCACAGTAATTCTGTGCAATCTATGCCTATGTGATAATTAATCATTGTTGTAAAATAATTGGATCTGGAATCAAAATTAAAAGAGAAGCTGGCAGACATGTCTCTGAGGTAGTTTCTTTAAAGTGGGAAGACACATCCTAAATGTGAATGACACATTTTTTGGCAGCCCAGATACAAGGACATGGAAGAAGGAAACTTTGTTTTTCACTGCTTGCGCATACTTTCTCTGTCAAATGTATCTATCCAGCTTCTGTGGCCTTCTTTCACTAATACTTGAACAAATTTCTTCAGCATTCCAATGTGTAATGAAGAACAAAAGACCTCCAGAATATTCCAGGCCACCAGTCCCATAGACTAAGAAATTTTGAATTAGCCATCATTGGACTGCCCAAATCCTGTACCGATATTCTGTAATCCAATCTAATAAATTGTATGTATATTACACTGTATTGTATGTAATCGTATGTATACAATTTATTAAATTGGATTACAGAATATGTATCATTTTTCAGTTCTGTCCCTGGCTACTACATTCTCTTACTCCTCTCTAGAATAAATACATATTTTATTTCAAAATCAGTTCAGTATGTGTTTTAAAACTACTTGAAGGAGTCTTTCACCACATTGTTCTTTTTTGTTTTATTGAGTGTTTCTACTTTCTTCTGGAGCCATCTTCCCACAAATGTAACACAGGCTAACCATTCATAGATTTGACTTCTTTGATTGTCCCTCTTTATCTGTAGAAAAACTCAACAAATGCATTGGACCTAGAACCTGATGACTCCCAAGTGCAAACAGGAACCTATAGCCTCATCAAACAAAATTATCACTATGATTTCCTTTGCTCACCCAGGCTAGGATAGCACACTAACCAAAAAGCTCAAATAACAGACCCATATTTCATATTGGATTCTTTATGTCTCTTGGTGTGTATGGTATGTATGGGTGACTATGTGTGCTTATATGAGTGTGTATGCATGTGATTGTATGAGTGTGGCCATAGCATACATGTGACAATCAAAGTATAACACTCAGGAATCAGTTATTTCCTGTCACCCTGTTTTGAGGCAGAGTCTCTCTTGTCTCTCCAAATTCACCAGAAGTATTAATTGTTAGCTTACATTTGAGCTTCAGGGCACTTTTCCTTCCTTTCTATACCTCCCACATTGCTGCAGGATTTCTAGATTTAGAAATGCACAGTACTGTGTCTTGTTGGGTTATTTATTTATTTTAAATGTGTATTCCAGATATTGAACTCTTGCAATCATATCTTGTGTGGAAAGTATTTTTCTCCACTTTCCTACTTTACAGTCCTGTAATGTGTCATTGCTACTACTATGCTATTGGTTATGAAGTAAAATTAGGCACAACCATGTAGTTATATAAGAACAAATTGACATTGGAATGTAAAAATAAATTAATAAATAAAAAGTAACAATTTTATCCCTCCCAAAAATGAATAAAGTGGCAAAAGAAGAATCTAACATTTTATCTTCCATAATAAGGGAGAAGACATGTCTTTAAATAAACATACATTTATTTAAATAGTGTTTAACGTTTCTCTAAAGTTATAGTCACCTGACCAATTTCCATGTAAATAACAGTCTCAGCTTTCTTGACTTTCTTTTTCTTGTGATATTGGATTGTACTGAAAGATTGCATATGTGTACTCTATACCTCTCTACTCCTTGCTATACTCTTCCTTATAGTTGACACCTTCCTCAGTTTTAATCTCCCCTTTCTTCCACATTATTCTCAATCTAGTTTTTTTTTTATTTTTTTTCTCAAGACAGGGTTTCTCTGTGTAGTTTTGGAGCCTATCTTGGCATTCACTCTGTAGACCAGACTGGCCTTGAACCCACAAAGATCCACCTGCCTCTGCTGGGATTATAGGCATGTGCCACCAAAGCCTGGCTCTCAATCTAGTTTTATTTTTTGGGGGGGGTGAGACGTTTTTTAATTTATTTATAGGTTTTAGTTAGGGAACAAGCTTGTTTCACATGTAAGTCCCTTCTCCCTCTCCCTCCCCTCATCCCCATCCCTCCTCCCCCACCCCAGCATACCCCCCACCCCATCCACCTACCACACCCCAGGCAGGGTAGGGCCCTCAACAGGGTCTCTGCAAAGTCCACCAAACCTTCCTGTGCTAGTCCTGAGCCCTTCCCCATGTGTACAGGGCCAGTGTACGTGTAGCACTTCACGTGGGATGGGCTCTTAAAGTCCCTTCTTGCACCAAGGAAAAATATTAATCCACCACCAGAGGCTCCCGGGAGTCTTCCTTATTGACATCCGTGTTCAGGGGTCTGGATCAGTCTTATACTGGCCTCCCCGACAGTCAATGTGGGGTCAATGTGCTCTTTCCTTGTTCAGGCCAATTGTTCTTATGGGTTTCTCCAACCTGGTACAGACCCCTTCGTTCTTCATTCCTCCCTCTCTTCAACTAAATTCCTGATTTCAGCTCAGTGTATATCTGTGGATGTCTGTCTCTGCTTCCATCAGCCACTGGATGAGGGCTCTAGGATGGCATAAAGAGAACTCATCAATCTCATTTTAGGGGAAGGGCTTTTATCCTCTCCACTATTGCCTGGATTGTCAGATCGTGTCATCCTTGTAGGAGTCTGGAGATCTCATTGGTTCCAGATCTCTTCTCAGACCTATAGTGGCTCCCTCTGATATGATATCTCTCATCCTGCTGTCTTTCTCTATTATTCCCCCAACTCAATATTTCTGCCCCTCCATTTCCTCTCCTCTACTTTTCTTCTCTTGCTCTTATTGTAGCAGCTCCCCCCCCTACCCTCATGCTCCCAATTAGTTCAGGAGTTCATGCCACTTCCATTCCTGGGGACCATTTATCCCTTAGAGTCCTTCATGTTTCCTAGTTTCTTTGGTGAAGAGGATTATAGGCTGGTAATCCTTTGCTCTATGTCTAAAACACATATATGGGTGAGTACATACCATGTTTGTCTTTTCGTGACTGTTCTTTTCGTGAGGGTTACCTCACTCAGGATGGTTTCTTCTAGTTCCATCTATTTGCCTTCGAATTTCAAGATTCCATTGCTTTTTTCAGCTGAGTAGTACTCCATTGTATAGATGTACCACATTTTCTCTATCCATTCTTCATTTGGGAGGCATCTAGGTTGTTTCCAGGTTCTGGCTATTACAAACAATGCTGCTATGAACATGGTTGAACATATGTCCTTGTTGTATGAACATGTACTATTTGGGTATATACCCAAGAGAGGAATGGCTGGATCTTGAGGTAGACTGATTCCCATTTTTCTGAGCAACCACCATACTGACTTCCAGAGTGGTCTTAAAAGTTTGCACTCCCACTAGGAATGGAGGAGTGTTCCTTTTTCTTCACATCCTCTCCAGCATAGATTGTCATTGGTATTTTTGATTTTAGACATTCTGACAGGTGTGAGGTGGTATCATAGAGTTATTTTGAGTTGCATTTCTCTGATAGCCAATGATTTTTTTCGCACTTTCTTAAGTGTCTTTCAGCCATTTCAGATTCCTCTGTTGAGAATTCTCTATTTAGTTCTGCACCCCACTTTTTAATTTCATTGTTTGGTGTTTTGGTGGCTAGCTTCTTGAGCTCCTTATATATTTTGGAAATCAGTCCTCTCTCAGATGTGGGATCTGTGAAGATCTTTTCACATTCTGTGAGTGGTTATTTTGTCCTACTGACTGTTTCCTTTGCCTTGCATAAACTTCTCAGTTTCAGGACATCCCATTTATTAATTGCAGACCTCAATGTCTGTGCTACTGGCCTAATTTTCATATCTTCCCCAGTGACATCTCATTGCCTCTTGCCCTCTCTGTTGTCATTTCCAGGGCTACTTGGCCATCCATGAGGCCATCAGCATTCAGAAAAAAAAATGCCTAGTCACCCCAGGTGTCAGCATTTCCTGCCATCAGCATTCAGGCAAAATTTCTAGTCATCCTAGGGCCTTATGAGCATGTGCAGTGTGGCCAAGTAATCCTTGTGTATCCATGGCATGACTTCATAAGCATTCATCGAATACACCAAGCACTAAGTGACCTTTAAAAGAAGATACGCCTAACCCACTTTCTTTCTCACCATGTTTCTTCCAGCAGGCCTTTGCATACCCGCTTTCCATACTCTTTACTAATAAAACTCTTAGATGTATTTTGTTGTATATCTTGTGGTCTGTTCTCAAGCAAGGTAAATAACACTATCAGATTCTTCCATGTTTCTGTTCCTCATGCCTCTAAAGATGCTACACAAATAACACAGCCAAGTTCTGCTCCTAGCTTAGAATGAACCCTCACTCCTTGAATCCTTTTAGAAATACATTTTGTGTTCAATTGCTAAGAACAAAAGTTTTCTAAGGCTCTCAATATTTGGAAGCTTAGTTGGGTGGGGTCTTGCCTTGGAGGCATCCTTCCTATTGTTGTAGTGCAGAGCAAGAGCTCTTTTCTTATTGTAATCTCCTTGACAATTAGTCTCTTTTACAGCACCAACCTTTGCTGTGTCATTGAACTTGCAATACTCCTTTCTCTCCAACCATTACACTTTGTAATTCTTTCTGCCCCTCTTGTGGTTTTCACTGTGCAGCTGTGTAAGAGAAATCAGTAAAACACAAACTATGCTGTTTAAAATTTTCTCTATTCAAGAAGTACTTTTCAACTCAGCCTCAAACATTGTTCTCTGGAATGGGCAGAAGCAGTCCAAAGTCAGCCCCCAAAATGGGAGTGTCATTAATCATTTCCTAAAGGTCACTCAGGCTGGGCTTTGACTAAACAAACAGAATGAGTATTAATGGATTAAAAAAAATTAAAAACCCAAACTCAGAATTCTTCAAAAAACCTTGTAGGGCACCAATATATTCTACTTCTTGCTTCAGGTATAGCAACACTGATTGTTAGATCCCCAGAAAACTCAGGCCTCCGGGGTCCCAGCCCAGGACCACAGTCACCCCAATTACCAGGCAGATTTGAGAGCTTGATGCAAACTGCATGAGGCTTTATTGTTGTTTAACAAGCTAACCCCATGTTAGTTTGGGTCTTTCACCCACCCGCCACAGCAGATGGCTAGCAAAGACACCTGGAACTGGGGCTGCCAAGCGATCTTGTAGGGCGGCATACGGGGAGTGTCTAGGGGCACGCACAGGCTCAGGATTGGTGTGCCTCCAGGCTTGGAGAGCTTTCCCTGTGGTGATTGGCCAATTGGTTGTTATGGCCCATATGCCCTCCCAGGGTAGTTGCTATGCTCTGCTTGTCACTTGTCCGTAAAGCACACCCAGAGCCATAAAGCATAGTGCCACCAGCTGACTTCTGATTGGTTCCTTGTGATGAGGAAGGGATTTGACTTTCTAGTGACTAGGACAAGTTCAGACAAGCACGTGTTCAGCTGTTATGGCTGCCGACAGGGGCAGGCATCTGACCTTAGTGACTAAGACAAGGTCAGGCAAGCTCTTATGGCTTCCGAAGTGGGGAGCTCATCCCTTCATGGTCACTGAGCAAAGAAATTCCCCACCCATATCTCCTCTGGAGCAAGGGCACTGTACAAGCTGTGGACGTGTAGGTCACTGGAGGGTCAACTGCTCCATTTTGCCTCCTCAAGGTAGGCAAGTCCCTCCAAGTTGCTCACAAGAAAATCTTTCTTATCTTTTGGATCTGATGGCATAAGACTGACATGGCTCTAGGATCACAGGACCAATGACAAAACCATCAGTATAAATATAAAGGAATCCAGATTAACTCTCCAAATAGTAGGTAAGTCTCTGTCTTCTGTAATTGATCTGGAGGCTGCTGGGTCCATACTTCCTGTTTACTGCAGTAAAATTTCTCCTCCTTAGATATCTCTGATAGGCATTGATGGCTGTCTCCACTTTTTCCTGGGCACTATCAGCTAATTTAGCAACCCTGCCCCTGACTGCTATATCAGGAAGCTGGCCTTAGCCACCTTCTTCCAGGAGGCTGCCTGGTCAGTCCATATATAAACAACAAAAAAATTATTGTCACCTTGAGAACATCCTGGATTTACAGAAAGTATACAGGTATACAGGGGAAGAAAGAGAGACCTTGAACACTCTTCTTTAAATGGGATGTCTCCATTAAATTTTGCCACTGAGAGCTCAGGGAACTCTGTAGAAGAAGTAGCAGAAAGAATGTAGGAACCATGGCCTGGAGAAATAGCTCAGCTGTCAAAGGCTAGCTAGCTAGGCTCACAACAAAAATATAAGAAAGAATGTAGGAGCCAGAAAGTAAAGTATGGAGGACACACACACACACACACACACACACACACACACACACACACACTAAATAAATAAATAAATAAATAAATAAATCGCATTAAATAAATATGAGAAAAGCTCACTTGAACATAAAGAGTGGGAATCAACATGTATAGTACCTTCACAGATCTGTACCATGTCTGCCATAATGTTTTCTATGGGATTCACGTGTGTTCTTATGTTTGTATTTAAGATCCTTCTGTATTTTATTTGGGCTCTTTTCCTCCTGTTTGTCTTATTGAACTCTAATGCCATAGTATTTGTATTATCTTGTTATATTTTATTATCATCCAATATAAGTGTGCTTTCTAGTGAGAGACAGAGAGGGAATACATCCAGACAGGAGGGGAGCTTGAGAGTGCTGGGAGATAGTAACTTAGGGGAAACTATAATCAGGATACATTATGTGAGAAAAAAATATCTCTTTTCAATAAAAGGAAAAAAAAACATTCTGGCTTTACAATAACTTTGGTTACAAAGGGCACACATTTTGCTTGCAAATGACTCAAGTCTGAGTGCTTTAAAGGAAAGTTCAAATTATCTGAGTCTTTTAAACAATAAAGCTTCAGACATGAAGCTCAATTACCCACCAGCATAAATTGGTTTAAAGAGTGAAAAGCAGGCCTTGCTTTTTCCTAGAGCTAACAGGCTTCCTGCTGAGGTAAGTAAACTCAGAAACAGGTTTAAAAGGAAAAGCAAACTCAAAACTGCCTTGCTATTTTAAGGGACTTAGAGCATTAGTTTTTGCTTTTCTTTTATGATCCAATGATGATTTAATAAAGATTTGCCTTTTAAATGACTACTGTCAGCAATCTAGGACATTTGTGTCCTGGGAAATGATTAGATGTTTGCAGATGGAAATCAAAGTACAGTTAAGATTAAGATGGACGGAAGCTTCGAAAATATAAAGGAAAAAATACCAGCTTTATCCTGTTTGTTAAGGGTATGAAGAAATAATTTAAGGAATGTGAAAAGTGAGATTTAAAGATGATAAAATGGCATTAAAATTTCAAAGTTCAAAATTTAACCAACTCAGCAAGGTTAAACCTATGCTAATATCAATAGAGTTGTCATAAGTAATCAATTTAATTTTGGTGACAGTTAAAAGCACAGCCTGCTAAAACTTTAAAAATAACTAAAATTATCAAAGTCAAGGGCTCAAAAATATAAACTTCCTTTGTCCTTTTCTGACTATCGAGTAAAATGTGATTCTCATTTTGCTAGAAACATCTTTGTCTAGTCTATAACTCTCCAGTTGTTTAGGTAGTGGTATGAGGACAATAGGACAAAAGAAAGATTGTTTATTCTTTTACCCCAGTACCATCTTCAGGACCTTCAAGTTCTTCTTCCCATTTTGTTATACCTCCTGCCCAGAAACTTCTGTTTTATTGTAGATGGATGTTGATAACTTTTCTGGCTTTATTTTTCTATGGATCAAATACTTCTGTTTACTTGGACTGTTTGTAGACCTATGTTGACTGCTTTTTCTACCAGTGAGGAATTCAATGCAGGTTATTAGATTAAAGCAGGAAATGGTTCTTCTTGTATGGGTAACCTTTTTCTCTTTTTGTCACATTGCTCATCACTTCAATATTATATTGAAAGTCAGACATCAAAATTTCTTTCCTCTAAGTTTTAAATGAAGTCCACTTTAACAAATTCTTAGAAAAATATACTACATATACATATATATTACAAATTTTGGTATTAAATTATCTCTTCAAATCACATGTATACAAGTGCAGATGTCCTCTTGGTATTAATATTATCACAAAGTCTAAGGAATTTAACTGTATCATCTATATGTTTCCCTAGGTGCAAATATGGCCTTATACAGAATGAAGGTTTAATATGTAATTAATTGAGAAGAAATAATGTAGTTTAACGTGGCTTTAAGAGTCTCAAAAATCCTGCTATATGTTTTTGGTAAAATCATAATTACAAAAAAGGAATAATTTAATACAATGGAGAATTGTAAGAAATAGGAAATTAGTATCATACTTCAGGTTTTGAAGACATGGAATAGGCAATCTGCTTCTAGTATTAAACAAGACAAGACAAGAGGGTGATATAGTAATATTTCAATCATAGGAAAAAGACAGGGTTTCTCTCTAACTTCTAGTGTGCAGTAATTTCCTTGTTGTCCCCTTTTCTCCCTCTCCCTGTCTTTCTTTCACTCTCTCCTCTCTTTGTAATTAAAACTTGGACCTCCTTTATGCTACTTAAAAACCCTCTATTACTGAATTATATTTCCATACCAACAATACCAGGTTTCTTGACTAAAAACTGTTAATCAGTCATATTATGGATATTAATTTAATTCTAAACTTAATGGAAATTCCAAGTATTCTAGACTATTGGAAACTGATTGTTCACTTTAAGTATGAGACCCCTCCACAGTATGATTCAAAAAATGTATTGTGGTCTCGAGAATTATTTTTCAACACAAATACAAAGAGGATCCATACATGAAGAGCCAATATATTTCATACAGCTTCAATGTGCATCTCATCAAGGGAGCTGTTAAAACACCTTGACTTGACTCTTTCTTGGGTTTGTCTATTCCAAGAAAATAGACATCCTCTATGCTTCTCCTCATACATATTTCTATGAGCATCTTCAAGAACTAATTCCAATCCATCATTATGGAAGATTCCTTTTCATGCCTTTCTTGTTCTACAAAAGTTCTTACTTTTTCTGGAGTAGAAACAGAACCCCTAAATAGGAAACTTCCTGTGGAGGGAACTAAAAGAAAGGCCATGAATTTTTAACCTATTAAGCTCTTAATCAAAAGTGATTCCTTAGGCCAAAGTGTAGATGAACAACAATCCAGCAGGAAATTAGGAAAACAAATCAGCTAGCAAGAGTTATGAAATGATATACTGTTAGCATTAATTCAAGGAAATAGAATGATGTGATGAACAGCTGCTAGAATGTATATCAAGTTAGGATCAGACAATGTCGTCAACACTATCCCCTGGATCTTCAGCTTCAGACAGACAAGCATGACCTTTATATAACTAGTTGAAATTCATGTCAGCAATAGCCAGGAAATAATTCAATTCAGATCACTTGTATTAAAGGAATCCAAATGCATTTATTGGTAATCAACATCTTTTCCTAAACCGCAACTGAAACAAAGCATTTTTAGAAAAGTGCACTTGTCATGAATTTTGAGATCTGTGAATGGTGACAAGTTAAACACATCATGCTTCCTTAAGAAACACACAGACTGTTCAGGCATTGGTGGCACAATCCTTTAATCCCAGCACTTGGGGGGCAGAGACAGGTGGACTCTGTGAGTTCGAGGTCAGCCTAGTCTCCAGAGCGAGTGCCAGGATAGGCTCCAAAGCTACACAGAGAAACCCTGTCTGAAAAACCAAGAAAAAAGAAAGAAAGAAAGAAAGAAAGAAAGAAAGAAAGGAAGGAAGGAAGGAAGGAAGGAAGGAAGGAACACACAGACCCTCTCACAGTTGCTGTTACCCCTGTCCCGATACTCTGAGTTATAACCAGTAGTCTCACTTCTAATACTCAAGACTAATTATGTTTCTTGTTGAATTTCATAAAATTAAAAAAAAAAGATGATTTGGAGTCTAGATCCCCTTGACCCACAATTTAGACAACATTCATCCATTTGTTCATTGTTACAGTCTCTTCACTTCAATTCTGTATAAAACAGCAACATTTCAATGTATCAATAATGTTTATTCAGGTTAGGTATTAGTAATGCAGGCCTTTTAATTCCAGCTCAGGAGGCAGGGGCAGGTGTATCTCTCCAAATTCAAGGCTGGCTTTGTGTACAGAATGAGTTCCAGGACAGTCATGTTAACAGAGAGAAATCCTGTGTTAAAAAAAAAAAAAGACATTAAGACTGTGAAATGGTTTTGCAAGACTTTAATCCCATCACTCATGAAGCAAAGAGAGGAAGGAATTTTTGAATTCATTTCCACACTGGTCTACAGAGTGAGTTCCAGGACAGGCAGAGCTGTTACACAGAGAGACCCTATCTCAAAACTACAAAACAAAAGATATTTATTGTTATTGATATTTAGATAATTGCTAAATTTTTGATTCAAATGAATGCTTCACTGTGTATACTGAAAGTTTTCTTTAGGTGATCACATACCACTGATTATGTGGCTTTTCATCACTACAATAAAATAGATGATATAACTTGTTTTCAAAGGAACATTTTGTTTTGGTTTTGGTTTATGCTCATTTATATGTGTCTGTGTAGGTAAATGTGCCTGTTTGTGGGGGTGCCCATAGAGACCAGGAGAGGGGAAAAAATCTCTTAGAGCTAAAGTTGCAGGTAGTTGTGAACCATATGGCATGCGTTCTTGGAACTGAACTCAGGTCACTTGTAAGAGCAACAAGTTCTTCTAACTGCAGAGCTGTCATTCAGGTCTCTAGTTTTTATTATGCTTTTTAAATGGATTGATTGAATTAATTCTCTGTAGGACCCTGGCTGGAGTGTTGGGAGCTAGTGGTATGGAGTATGTGTGATAGCAGAAACTTTCGCTTTGTGACTTGGAGTAAAAAGACTAATGCCTATCAATATCTAATGAAATACCACTGAAGTCTACCTCCTATGGATTCTACCAGCTGCCCAAAACTTTACACTTGGAACCAAGCATTTAATACATGGTAATTGGAGGTCACTCAAAGTTCAAACTGTAGCATCTACTTTAGTGTAGACCTCTAAGATTATAGGTAATGCATATATTAAGATAGGGCTAACATTCAGTTGAATATTTCTATTGTTACATGAATTGAAAACTGGATCATCTGCAAAAGGTGTTAGCATATTTTTCTTTGGAAAAGTGCTTAAAATGGTTCAAATCAGCTCTCAAATGTTGAAATTTCTTAAAAAAATTTATCAATGTAAATTAATTTATATTCTTTTACAGCTAATGTTTTGGTACCTGCTAAAATTTCAAAGATGCTCAAAAATATACTATGTAACAGACTCCAGGAAAGCAAACACCAAAATCAGCATGTTTTACAAAGCACTCAAATATATGAGCCTGTGATGTCTATTCTCATTCAGAACATGCCAGTCCTTTTTATCACATTTTTAAGTAGTTTGAATCCAGCATGGACACAGAAGAGAGACTGACTAGATGAGAGCATGACCCGAGATTAAAATTCAAGAAATAAATGAAGGAGTTGAAAATATGTTAGTGCAGAATATAGTCAGGAACTCTTGCTGGGTTTTATAATGTAAAGTAGATTTGGCTACATTAAACTTCAAAGCTTTTGGATTGAGAAAGGATAAATAAACTTTGAAACCTTTCCTTTCTTCTTTCTTTTTTTCTTTATTTTCATTTCTCTTTCTTTCTTTCTTTCTTCCTTTCTTTCTTTGTTTCCTTCTTCCTTCCTTCTTTCTCTTTCTTTCTCTTTTTCTTTCATCCTAGCTCCACATTGGAAGGGCACTGAATGCATTGTATCTTTTGTTGAATTTATTTCCCACAAATAAGCGACCATACAGCTTAAATTAGGTCCAAGCACATGCTGACCTTGACCTCAACACTTGTATCTTTGGGAACATCAGGATGGATCCATAAAACTTAGAATTTTAGAACCAGAGAATCTTTAAGAAGTTTTAGGTCTTTGCTCTTTGCCCCATCCTATATGTTTACATCAATGCCTAAGAAAACAGAGAGAACTGAATTATATCTGAAGAATCATACTATAAAAATTAGGACAAAAAGTTATAACAGAAAGTAGGGGCAAATTTTTGTTTACATTTGTTATTGGTTTTCTTTCTTAGTAGATCCAGTGTTAGGGGAAAAACATTCATCCCTCTAGGCCTTGATTCATCACTCTTCATGATTATTTGCAGTAGTTGACACAGTTTCATCTGTTATGTAATAGTTTGTGAAGTAGTTTCCAAGAAAGCATGAAGGTCTGACTTTGACCTCCACATAAGAAGACAGATATAGCCTGTAATTTCAATTCTGGGGATGTGACATAGGTGATATCTGAAGCTCACTGACAGTTCAGTTTACCCCAGTCAGCAATTTCTGGTACAGTGGGAAATTTTGCTTGAACAAATAATGTAGACAGTGATAGAGGAAGCCACCTGAAATCAACCTTTGACCTGTATATACACATTCATGCACTTGCATATGTTCACACATGTGAACACCTACAGATATAACACACACAAATGTGACCACACACACACACATGCATACACATGAGACATTCAGAATGACTGTTTTTGCAGTCTCTTGAGACCAAAAGGATGACATGCAGCTTTTTAGAGCCTTGCCCCTCCCAGTGAACTAAGTACAGACAGTGGTCCAAAAGGACATCCTCCAAACCACACAGTCCTGAAGCCTGGAATTCAACTCAACAGTTATGGGTGAAAAGGGATAAAGAAGAAAGCAGTCTTTTTTTATTTAGTGTATTGTCAATTTTAAGTGCGAAGAAAAGGAAATTTGTGCACATCTCTTGAGGAGGTGAAGCACTGAAGAAAATTGAAGGTCAAGGCACCACTCGTTGCTGATAGCCAAAATTTATAAGTTAAACAGGAGAGTTATGGTTTTAGAGGTAGAGATGGAATACATATTTTAAAAATACATATCATATTATTGAGATGTGAATGCATCTTTGAATGGACTCCTTTTTCAGCAATCTTTCTCATTTATCTTAAATACAAACCTATCCAGTCCATCAGCCATCCTTGTCAATTTGAATTAACAGCACCTCCTTAAGCTCGGATGACAAAGTGAATACTACTAGCCTTGAGCAAAATGTCTTTAGGCACAGTGGCTGTAAAGCTAAAGTTTCTCCAAGTTTCCTAAATATATTTGCTGTGGTGGAGGAAGAACAAAGTTTCAGAGAACTCTCCATCAGTACAGTGTCCTCAAGTCTCACACACATACCCAGTATCTTAGTGTGGCTTCATGTTCGCATTTCCCCATCATTCTCTGTGAATGTGTGTGTGTGTGTGTGTGTGTGTGTGTGTGTGTGTGTGTGTGTGTGTGTGTGTGTGTGTATACAGGTCTTTACACATAAATAATCACAAAAGTCACAGAAAAGTATTGCATTGTCCTGTGTCCTATTTTATGGCTTTCTGGGTGATTCCCTTGAGACAGTGTCACACAGTGAGCCTGAAGTTAGCCTTGCAACCAGAAAGCCATAACAATTTTACCTACTCTGCTGCACACAACACTGGTGTTACAGTCATGCTGGCAGCCACTCCAAGACTTTATGTTAGTACTGGTGGCTTCAACTCAGATTTTTATGTTTGTAAAGCAAGTGATCATACTAACTGTTAGTATTCAGAAATCTGTACTGCCTGTGTCCTTGGGATTCTTACAGGATATGCCCTCAGCTGCAGCCACTAAGAGCAACCCCTGTGCTCATTCAATATGTTCCCTTCGAAAAGGGCCCTGTCTACCTCCCATTCTCTCTCTTTCTTTCTCTCACTCTCTGTGTCTATTTCTGTCTTTACCTCTTCTCCCCACACTTCTTCTGACCCTGAGGCCAGCCTCTCCCCTCCCTTTTCCCATTTTTATGATTCCTTTCCCTAATAAAAGACTCCTCTGCTTGAACCCTGTGGAATGGCATCTTTTTGTCTTTCTCTCAGTGTGCTGCTTCACTTAAATTCCAACATCTAAGCCATATCTCCTTTCACCATCAGAGGAGGTATATTTTGATCTGCTTCATCTCTGAGGGAAGAAGATTTTACAATGCAGTATAAGACGGGGCTGGCAAATTTTATTCCACATGACACCTTCAACTAAGAGATGTTCTTGCTCTAAGTCCTTGGACTAGCCCTTATGTTGCTGGACTGTCAAGTGGCTAATAGGTGACCTCTGAACTCTCTGAAACAAGATGGGATACTTTGATTATCTTGGTAGAGAAAAGGATAGTGAATTATTGGAAAACAAATAAAAAGACGTTGAAACTCACTTGTTGGAAAATGCTGTCACACAACTATTCTCAGTATTTCCAACAAATAAACAAACTAGCCATTTTCTATCCTCAGTGCTATAGTAGGTAATTACCAATACGGAGTTAGGAATTGGCTTCCATCACAGGTGTTCATTGTGTTGAAAGCTCTCCCACTTGAGACCATGTGGGTACATGCCTCCTCTGTGCAGGAATGTATGTTCTTTCTCAGTGTTTCTATAACAACTGCTTCTTCTCAACTCAGAAGTATCTTTTGAATTTCTTTGTCTGTATTAAATACGTTTCCATACTGTTATGACTCTGTAACAGACATGTAACTCTAATGACTACTATGTCACAAGAAAAATCAATTATTTTCCTGTTTGTGATATTCTCTGTTCTTTGACTGTACACACTACCCCCTATGGGTGCTATTTTAAACTGGAATAATTGCAAATGACATGGATAACTTTCTCATTTATTGAGTAAAAATGATAAATTTTTATTAAAATAAAACTCTTGGTCTTTAGAGATTTCTCAGTGGGCAAAGTGCTTGCTGTGCAAATATGGATCCCTGAAAGTGGAATCCCTGGAACTCATTTGGATGATGGTGAGCAATGCAGCCTGCCTGTTAGTCCAGGCTTTAGCAAGCAGAGACAGAAGATACTCACAGAAAGCTGGCCAGCAAGAATCTGCAGAACTGTGAAGTCAGAGAATTTGTCTCAGTGTATACAGGGATGAGCAATGAAGGCTTGTGAACACAGATGCATCTTATGGATCTTTTGACTCTGTGACTGCACTAAGCCTAGGTCTACACTAATAAATATGTAACAGACATACATCTCTATTGCCTGCTATTCTACATCCATGAACAATGTTTTCCATATTTATTCTATTACTGTAAATATCACCAATACACATATGAACAGAAACATACACACATGGAGACTTTAAAATTTATTCCATACAACACAATCTGACAGATTTTTTCTTCCTCTGAACAACTGTTTGATCTGAGATCCTCCAATTCTTTTACTGTTTTGACTCATTTTCAGTCTGTAATTCTGGACATTGGGAGTTCCTGATCCTCATATATATACTACACAGTGTACAGCATTTCTTTGTCTTTTAGAAGACTGCAATTTCAAGCTCAAAACAGAATTTTCAAGAATGCATAATGACCCAGTTCTTTTTTTTTTTTCTTCTAATGTAAAAACAGAACTCAGGTTAGTGGAGTGTGCTCAGTTGGTTAGAAAAAAAGGTTGAATTTTGCCACTATTAATAGTATGGCTGAGTATTTAAATTTTTGATACTGCTAAGCCTCACTTTTCTTATCACAGTAATAGAGATAACAATAATTCCTGCTGGGCAGGCTGTTAAGGAGATTGTAAGACTGTCTATGGATTGCTTATTAGTTTATATTGCACAGTAAATCCCTAATAAACCTAGAATTATTTTGATTGCATCAGTGATGTCACTATCTCTGAATACAACCTATAAAGAACAGAACAACATTCAGACACCTACATTTCTCAACAAAAACCTGTGTCCTTGATTATCAACGTGGGTCATTCCTTCCTCAAATTTGAAAATTTAAAATGGGACACAACTCTGAACCTTTCCTGCCAGGGCAAGTAATAGATGGGACCACAAAGAGAGTCCTAGTCTAGAAGTCAGATTCTCTGACTCTGTATGTTCTGATTTCTTAAGTCAGTGGTTTTCCACCTGTGGGTTGTGACCCCTTTGGGGAGGGGCCAAATGACTATTTTGCATGGGTCACCTAAAACCATTGAAAAAACATAAATACATTATGTTTAATAATAGTAGCAAAATTATGAATTTTTAATTCATAATAATGAATAAGCAATGAAAATAATTTTATGGCTGGGGGTCACCACAACCTGAGAAATTTTGTTAAAGGATCATAGCATTAGGAAGACTGAAAACTAAAACCACTGGTTTAGATCCACAAAGCCTCCCAAAAGTAGAGAACAAACTAGGTAAAAGTCAGGAAATAATTTTAATAAAAAAATCTCAGTTTGAAAAACTAAAAAACCAGCATTACTCCTTATCTTTTTTGTACTGACATGATTATTAGTATAAGGTGAAGAAAGACTCAGGGGAGGATGCATATGTAATTAGACAGTGATGATTTTGGTTAGTGGTTCTACAGGATAGCTCTGAAGTCCATGTTGTTTAATGAAACAATCAGTTCCAATTAGGAAGTTAATTCTATCTGTAGGTTTTTTGATCATGGGGTGGTATATCGGTGGCACTCCATGTTCCTAAAATATAAGGTGTAAAAACAAGGCTTATAAAAATCACTGGTCTCTTTGGAAATTATTTTGTAAGAGCTGACAGAGAGTAGGATGCCACAGTTACTCTTTGAGCATTCAACCTTGAAAAGGAACACATTGGTTAGGAATTCCATGTTTCAGTGATGTACTTCTCAATAGGGCTATCATGCCTATCTGTAGTATTACATGTAGCAGGGCCAAAAAGAAAGAAGTCAGAATGATGAGGAATAATACATCTCTGTAGACAATGTGCTTGTTTATTGTGAACAAAACCCTTGGTTCAATCCCTGCACCATGTGAATCCCTCATAATAGTGGACACTTGTATTCTAAGCACTTGGAAAATGTAGGCGGAATGATCAGAAGTTCAATGTGAATTTTACCTTCACAGTGAGTTTGAGTTCAGCCCATGGACAATAGGAAGGCCCAGATATCAGGCTTTTACTGTCTGAGGGACCAGTGAGGAGTTAGTGCTTTTGATCTTCTGGTTGTGAGCCTAGACTTTAATGGCTGAGCCATCTCTCTAGCTCCAATCAGTGCTTTTTTGATAAAACAATTTCTAAATACTCATTACAGGATACCACTCAGTTACCAACTGACCATTTAATTATCAGTAAATTCCTTTCCAGGTGCTAGCTGACAACTAATTGAAGTGACAAAAAATAAATAGAATGTCAAATGGAACAACTCCTTAGGTCACAAGGAGCAGCACCATATGCAATTCTGAATTCTAAGAATAAGGATGTCTGTGAAGGGTTGGGGATGTTGAGCAATAGAAATTCATTGAGACATAATGAAAATTTTAATTATGAACCATTCAAGATGATGGTCTTGAAAGACACTTTCTAAGACAGGCAAGCCAGACACAGATAAACAAATAACTTCTGTTTTCACATGTGGTTTCTAGCTTTAATTGTTTATATATACATGTATCCGGCTGTTTCTGCAAGAATATGTCTGTAATATGCACCATATTAATAAATTGTCATGTGCTGTCTGAGTGTTTGTAAGTCAACTCTGGGATTGACAAAGAACTTTCTTGTCTAGGACTTAAGAAATCTTGTGTTAAATGTCCTACTTACTCCACTCTCCATTCACACTTCCTGCTCTGGTTCTAGTTCATTCCCATGCTCTAGAAGAATAAGGTGGAGAAATAGCCAGCACTTGTCATGATGCCCTTGAGAACTGGAAAGTAAACCATTTCCAATAAAGGTCACAATTGTTTATCTCATAATATAGAAATGCCTGCCGTGGGAACAGGAAGTAGGAAGCTCATCAGTGGAGACACTCTGAATTATGGATTGCAACAGGGCTGCTTCTTTCACAGTCAATGTTATGTGTTTAATTGCTGTTGAGGCTTTGGCTTGCTATTACCTCTTTCAGGTGTTATAATTAGTTTATTTGACAATGTTTTATGATCTCTCTGGGGTGTCTGTTTAGCTGTTCCTTGCCATTTCTTCTTTTACTTTTGCTTCCTACATGCTTAATAAATTCACACATTCAAAGTGAAAGTACTGCTACCATAGATCATTCTTCAGACTGTCAAGAACTTTGTCAGTCATGTAAGCAGATGGGGGTAGGTGAGAGGAGGGAGAAGTTGTTGAAGAAGAGTGGGACAGACAACCAGTGTTAATGCTTCTGTGGGTGAAAGGATGAGGAGTGAATGAGGAAGAAAAGTGGGGGTGGGAGCTCAACAAGTTAGAAAAATGATATGGTGCAATCTAATACTTTATATGGTAATAAAATTAATTTGAAATTAAAAAGAGAAAGGGGCCTGGCGTTGATGGCACACGCCTTTAATCCCAGCACTTGGGAGGCAGAGGCAGCAGGATCTCTGTGAGTTCGAGGCCAATCTGGTCTACAGAGTGAGTGCCAGGATAGGCTCCAAAGCTACAAAGAGAAACCCTGTCTTGAAAAACAAAAAAACAAACAAACAAACAAAAAACCTAAAGAGAGAAAGGATTCCATTAATTATTATACTTGGTATCACCAGAGTCATCTGGTTTGTCTGAAATGCAAGAATCTGTATCCCATTTATAATATCCTTACATTGGTTATCCCTAAATATTTAGCAGGGATACCTCATTGATAGTCAAACCAATGCAAAAAAAATGCATGACAAAATCTTGAGGCCTAGGTATTTCTTAGTAGTATAGTGTTTGCCTGTGATACATGAGACTCATGTTCAATCCCCAGCACCACAAGCTATAAAGCTAGGGATACAAAAGAGCTGTGACTTCAAGGTGCCCCAACAGTGAAGTGTACCTGCTATATAAACATGATAACCTGACTCAATGCCTTCAATCCCCAGGATAGAAAGTATCAACTGCTGTAAGCTGTATTCTGACCTCCATACATGTGATGTGATATGCACACCCACAAACATACATACAAACACATGTAGTCATACAAATACAAAATAAATATGTAGACTTAATAAAATCTTTTTTTTGTTGTTTTTTTGATACAGGGTTTCACTGTGTAGCTTTGGAGCCTATCCTGGCACTCGCTCTGGATACCAGGCTAACCTCGAACTCACAGAGGTCCACTGGCCTCTGCCTCCCAAGTGCTGGGATTAAAGGCGTGTTCCACCAATGCCCAGCAATAAAATATTTTTTGAAAAGAATGTCGGTACTAGTTAAAGATTTTGCTTTTCTGACAATTAAACTTCTCCTTAATAAGGATCAACGCTGAAACATATTTGACTATGAAGGAAGCTACAAAAATCCGTCTCTCTTATCTCGCAAAACAGCAAAAAGCAAAAGTCATTACTACATTGATTTTCAGCTCAGCTACTGGAATGCAACTTATCATAAACATATATGAGTGCTCAAGGATACTGAAAACATAATCACTGCTCTCTTGCCACCACTCTCCCATAGGAATGGGACACAGCTGCCCTCAGGGAAGCACAAAGGCATTGCTAGACGAGACTTAAAGCAGTCTGATTTATGTGAAGTTATTACAGCTCATTTCATCCTCAGCTCCTGGAGCTTTGTCCATTTTGAATCTCCCTCAATTCTGGTGACCCTGAGTTCAAATTAATTCCCCATAGATAAGGGCTGCTATTTAACACTGAACACCTATTAATAAATCACATTAAGACGCACAGTTAATTACCATTTTAAGGGTACTAAATTCAACTACTTTTAAATGACCTCTGGGGAAACATGAATATAACTTGACTTTAAATGGATCTCAGCATCACCTATACTCATACAAATTCTGCAGTTTATTTTTCATGCAAGTGATTATAAAAAATTAATCTTCTATTTTATGAATAATTCAAGGATCTGGCTGAGTTGGTAATACAAGTAAAGTCTTGACAAAGGTGAGAGTTTCAGTGAGATGATCTTGATTTGATTTCTAATATTATTTCCTATGGTTATAGTTAAGCAACACAGAATTGTTGTCATAACTCATCTTTCCTCATGTGTCTATTTCTGGTTTCACTGCAGCTTCAAAACAGAGCTTCACGGTAAAGTGCTTGCAACATACACTTGGATCCTCAGAACTTATACAAAGAGCTAGATATACACTTATACACTCAAGCCCAGCATGGAAGGTAACTCCCTGTACCTTCTAAGGAGCCAGCCTTGTAGAATTAGAAAGTTTGTGAGGGAAGGCATAAAGGAAGATATCTAATATTTACTTATGGGTCTCACAAGTGCCACACACATGCAGACATAGATGAGCACATGTATTCATGAAAAGATCACAAGGATGTGCCATGTTGTACATGTTTCTACAGTTTCTATATCTCACGCTCATTTGTGAACTTGCTCTTGAATGGTGATGCTCATTGCTTCATGTGGGTTCAATCTAATGGCTAGTATCCTTTCATTTCACATAACGCCAGCTTTTATTGCTAGTGGGGTTTTTGTTTTTATTCATCTGAAAGCATCTCAAATTTTATGAAGGAATGCTTAGGAAGTCTAAATTTGTAGTGGGCAGTTTTTCTGCCAGTATTTTGAACATGTCCTCCGTCTATCCCCACCCAGATTTTAGTCTCAATGGTTCCCAGGGGAATTATTGTTATTGTCAATTGAGCTTACTGTTCATGTAAAGTTGGTTCTGTCCTCCTATTTCCCAAGTTCCCCATCCCAGCAGGCCTCTCTTTTTCCCTTTCCTCACTCCAAGATATGGACTTTTTTTTTATACTCTAATTAGTTGTAGATCTGTTTGATTTTATCTGGCTTCAGGAAGAATGAGATAATTTTACCATTGTCTTCCATTCATTGGACATCTAATTTGTATATTTATACACAAAATTACATGAATATGCATGTGTTTATTCCTTTGCCTATGCATGTGAATATGTATATTTGGTTGTAACACACACAACTATTTAGTCTTTTCTGATTATTTTTCATTCTCTTTTCTTTCTGTTCTTTATATTATTTGTTGTCAATTTTGCATATCCTTATGTTTAAATACTGTTCTTGAGTCTCTTCAGAATAACATTCATTTATTTATTTATTTATTTATTTATTTATTTATTTGTTTGTTTGTTTTGAGACATGGTTTCTCTGTGGCTTTGGAGGATGCTGTCCTGGAAGTAGCTCTTGTAGACAAGGCTGGTCTCGAACTCACAGAGATCTGCCTGCCTCTGCCTCCCAAGTGCTGGGATTAAAGGCGTGTGCCACCAATGCCCAGCCCAGAATAAATTTTAATTGTTCTCATACTTTCCAGCACTAGAATTTCTCTTTAGTTGTCTTTATAGTGATTATAGGAACCGGCATTCACACAATTATTTTTCTTTCTTGGTTATAATTTATTTGGCATTTGGACATATGTGGCTGCACAAATTATGATACACGGGATTAGGATGAAGTAGGTTAATTTTAGTGGGGTGAAATCACTTACATGAGAAACTGATAACCCAGGATCTGTACTCCAATCCACACTCTAAGCATTTGAGCTCAGCTGCCCTGAGAGAGCAGGAACCCAGAAAGAGAGTGAGCCTTCCTTCCCCTCAGACCTAAGTCCCACATGCTCACATGCCACTGATACATAGAAGATCTCCCACTACAATCCCTCTTTTAATCTAAAGAAAAAATATACACTTGATACAAAACTATATACAAAGATGCAAATATCAAGTATGCACTAGGAAAAGGAAAAGTAAGAACATACACCCTCAAGATCTATTGCAAATGAAGCAACAAGAGCAAATGGCAAGAATTAGTTTTCGTGTCCTAGGGTAAAAGCATAAAAGAGATTAGTATAGAGCTGTTCTAAGCTGGAAATTTTAAGTTTTGTACTTAATATTTCTATCTAGGGAGAGAGAACAATAATTGTGACAGTCTAATCTTCAACCTCGTCAAAGACCGGAGAAGGACGATAATAATACTAGGGTAAGCAGGAAGTTCAGGTGAGCAACTTCCAAAGGTACAGTGGAGACAGAAATAGAAGGCTACCTGGACAGTCACCCAAAGTCTCACAGCAGTGTAGGGGCAACCAGCTTTGGCTAAGGCTTAGAGTATCAGACTTACCAACAAAGAAGCGGTGATGTAGAAAGGCTGTCTTAACCTGACTTGGTAAGGTTCAGCAGTCTTCTTATATATCCACTGCAAGCACAGCAAGACAACATGGCCAAAGTCAGTGGTCGAGGTGGGGCCAGTTCTTTTCCCAAGAGGCCATTAACTGAGGAGACAATGGACTCCGGAAGGAGTGACATCAGTGCCCAACATATTCTCGGGAATAATTTGGTGCTGTCAGGAGCAGTTGTGTCTCATGTCAACAGAATATTAATATTAAAACTTTTAAATGTCATATTCTGCAGGTCTATGAAGTGTTTGAAGATAAAAATCTATGTCTGACTAATCTTATAGATATAAGAAATGTGGGTGAAAATATTTTTAATTCTTGGGAAACTAGTTGTACAATGGCTCAAACTTCCCAAAATAATTGAGCAAGGGCAATGATTACAGAATTATAATTATATACACACATTTATTTGAATCTGTAAAACAGAGGTAGAATTGAAATGTCTTAATTGGATGTACAACTGTATAGTGCAACATGATAAAATATCCTAAATTGTGTCAATATACAAAATATCTTAAACATATGTAAAACATATATACATAGAATATGATAAATATATTTGTGTGCCAAACATTATAAATAGAAGGAAGACCTTACATAATAAGACAAATATAATATACAAATTATCCAAGAAAGGAATACAAACTTGATTGTACATAAGTTACCTCATATGAGAATCTATAACAATGTAAGTTGTCTATAGATAATATTCACTAAGGTAGTTCACAAGAAGATATGTTAATCTACCTGTATTCCATCCTAGTCATACTTTGCCATCCATACCCTAAACTTATCTAAAAGATATACCTCCTTCCATACCCAACTGCAAACAACTAAAAAAACAACCTATGCAGATGCATATTATCCTTTAACATTAACAGTAGGGAAAGGGAGCACTGTATTCTTAGAATTACTTCCTGATGAAATGAGGATCTCCATGGGATCTTGTAGGAAGATATTTTTAGAGTAACAAAAGCCTTGACAGGACTAGTTGTAACATTTGTACCTAGTGTCTATGTGGCAGGTGATGCTTGACTGAAGTTTTTATCTGAAGCTCCAGCCGGACTATAATAAAAAGGTACACCATTTCAGTTAGCTAGTCTTGAGTTGTCTAGAGCAATATAGTCCCAACCCTGTTTTAGTGTGGTATTTGTCAGTTCAAAGGCATAAATTGGATCAAGTGGAATCGATGAAGTGGGGCCCCATTTTTCTTTATGGAGACTTCAAAGATTGCTGTTAGGAAATTGTTTGTTCCCTGTGGAAGACTTAAATATTAATATCAACATAGAAATTTCAACTCTTATAGATATGCATACCAGAAAGGGCAGCAATAAGGATGAAAATAAATGAGGGAAATTAGGCTTTCAGAGAGAGAACCTAGTTGAGACAAATGACAGTCCCTAGATTTCTATCCTTGTGTCTTACCTCTATTGGCTTCTTGATATAATACAGAAACTCTGAATTTTATTTAACAACAATATTGGATTTAGAGGAGGAAAGTCAAATCTAAATCCAAAGCCAGCATTGGTTTAAGTGAATTTGGACTAAATGATTACTGGGAAGTAAAGAGAAATAAGAGTTTTGTAGAGAAATAGTTAAGTAGAATTAGGCATTAGTACCATATGTCAGATTCTTCTTTGTTTGATGGTTCTTTCTGGATAGATATCCCCTCTTCTTTAGGCATCTACACCTTCTGTGCCTTCTTGCTTTTTGGACATTTGATTTACTTGTGAAGACAAGAACAAAGCACCCCCTCTTCCTTTCTGAGGTCTCCAAAAACCTCATGGGGTATATTTTGGTAGGTGACCTATTATTTCTACTCATCAAAAGGATTTTCCTGATTTCCATACTGAGGTCAATACATCCTTGGGTACAAAGGCTGATTAAGTTGAGAAGTTTTATTCTATTTTCCAGTGTCTTTCTGAGGCTGCTTTTCCTTTCTCATTAGCATTAAGAAAATTCATTGTTAGTAAAGCATTATGCAATCTGTGTTTGAGGGTCTTTGTTCCCCTTGCCTGTTTATAGAGCATTTCCTTTAAAGTGTGACTAGATCTCTCAACAAATGTTTGTCCTGTGCAATTGTGTGGTATACCAGTTATGTGCTTTATGTTATAATATTAAAAAAAAAACTGTTCCAATTTGCTGGAGACATACGCTGGAGCATTGTCAGATTTTATATGTGCAGGTATAACCTAATGGTCATTACCTCTAATAGATGTCTAATAACAGAATCAGCCTTTTCAGAACTAAGAGCAGTGGCCCATTGAAACCCTGAAAATGTGTCTATTGGATGGTGAACATATTTTAATTTTCCAAATTCTGTAAAGTGAAACACATGCATTTGCCAAATTTCATTTGTATATATACCTTCCCTCCCCATGTAGATTAGTATTTTCAAGCTATGCGTCACAACCTCTTTGGAGGGTTGAAAAATCTTTCACATGGTTTACCTAAGGCCATTGGAAGATAGATATTTACATTATGATTCATAATAGTAGAAAATTACATTTGCAAAGTAGGAAAGAAAATAATTTTATAGTTGGGGGCCACTACAGCATGAGGGATTGTATTGAAGAGTCAAGGCATTAGGAAGGTTAACAAGTACTGCCATAGAAGGTTGCTGCTGTTCAGTGATTATTCAGCATGGTTGAAATATTTACATACCATCATATGAATACTTTGGATTTCTCTTCAGTTCTCTTAGTAGTCACTTGGCCAAAAACATATCCTCTCTCTCTCTCTCTCTCTCTCTCTCTCTCTCTCTCTCTCTTTATATATATATATATATATATATATATATATATATATATATAGTGTGTGTGTGTGTGTGTGTGTGTGTGTGTGTGTGTACATGTGTGCTTGTGCTAATGAAGAGGTGAATGCCCTTGGAAGCATGTGCCTAGAGAGGTCACAGGAAATAATTTGGTTGTTCCTCAATAATTTCCTCCCTTTTTTTGAGGCATGGTATCTCAATGAAGCCTCATTTTGCCACTGAAGCGTTCATTTGCTAATGAAAGCCAAGTTTTTTTTTTTTTTTTTTTTTTTTTTTTTGGTTTCTGTGCCCTTGGAGTTATAGGAATTTTCAGTTTTTATTTTTAAATTGTGTATTCTTGAGGATCAAACTTGGATCCTCATGCTTTGTGAGCAACATTTTATTGAGCTATCTCTCAAGCATGAAGGAATATTTTAACTTCTTGGATGAGTAGGTCTCCTTCCCCTTGCAAGAAGATCTGTTATGGTTCTACATTGTATATGATCTAGTATAGTTTGCCTGAAGATCAGAATGCAAAGGTAGCTACAACCACAGAAGCTGGGCAATAGTGGCACACACCTTTAATCCCAGGACTCAGAAGACAGAGGCAGATGGATCTCTGTGAATTAAGTTTACATGAGAGTAAATCAGTTTAAAAGAGAAACAGAGCTCATACCTTTAATCCCAGCACTAGAGAAGTATACAGGCGAGGAGGTAGTTAGTCCCCAGCCATGCTGAGAAGAGCATTGCAGTCTAAGATTTGGTGAGAAAGAGTGCAGTCTGGAGATGCAATCTGAGGTTCAGTGGATAACAACTTTGGTGTGAGCATTGAGAGAGGTGAGAGCTCTCTGATGGCCTAGTCACTTTGCTTTACTGATCAGCTTGAACCCAATATCTGTCTTTGGGGTCCATATTATTTGTGCTATAATCTGCAGGTATCTTAAAGTATGTCTTCCACTGTGCTCCTGGCAGACTTTCATTATACATCCTTTCTCTTCTTGCCTTTGCAGATAGTCAATGTTATCACATAGTAGTTAGTTCCTTCATTTCTCCCTGCTTTTCTTCAGAAAGACCCCTATCCACTTATGCTCCCTTTCCACTCTGTCTTTCCTGCTCTCTCTTTTGTGCTCTGTTTCCTGCTGTTCCCTTGGGGCAGATTGGACTTTTCTTCAGAAGTGTGTATGTACTTTTGCACTTCAAAGCTGTATTAGAGATTTGAATACCTACTAAACATTTATTTGACAGGTTTGGATTTGTGCGTATACACATTTGCATATGTTCATGTGCATGTATTGATATGTTTTTGTACAGGTAATATGTGTTTGTATACTCATTAATGTGCATGCAGAAGCCATGTAGAAACCAGAAGTCAGTGTCAGTTATTGTTTCTCGGTAAATGGTTGATCTTATGGTTTTTGAGACATTGTCTGTCTCTGAACTTAGAACTTTCTTATTCAGCTAGTCTGGCTGGCCCAAAGCCATAGGAATGCACCATTCACTGCTTCCCAAGACCTGATCAGTAAGAATGCACCCAAACACACGTCTGGTTTTTCTTTGTATATTTTATGGATTGAATCCAGTTCTCTGTGTTTGCACCACAAGTATTTTACTGACAGAGCCATATCCTCAGTCGTAGATTTTGATTTTAAACATCAGTTTTTTTCATCAGTTTACTTTTTTCAAATATGCTCAACCATTTCTACATTTATGAGATTAAAGCTTGAAGTTATTGACACATATGTCAAAGAGACTTTTCTCATAGAGCAACCTTCAGTCTTAAAGCATGTTCTTATAGTAAATATGCAAACCAGTACCCAACCTCTTCATATGGATGTTCCAAGCTACAGACTCATTTTGTCCACTGTTGCTTCCTCCTATCACCTTTCCTGGAGATACTGATTTGCTAGGCTACCCCGGAACTGAAAAGAGAGAAGTAGGAAGAAGGCAAGTTAAAAATGCTACAAACTTGCTCTTCTGGGTCATGTACATGACTCAATGCCAAGTAATAAATGTGCTTACTTCCAAAATTGACAACATGAATTCCATCTCCAGAGCCTAAATAATACAAAGAAAAGAGCCAACTCCTGAAAGTTGTGTGACTTCATCAAGCATACCATGGCATGCACATGAGTGTACTCAGGCATACACTTGAACACACACTCACACTAAATATATATAATATATATATATATATATATATATATATATATATATATGATAAATTATTTTTAAATTTTAAAATTTAAGTTTTAAAATTTAAATTTTAAATTACCCTAATTTCTAATTTCTACTCTTGGAAAGTTTTGAAAACCAATATGGCAAACCTTTAGTTAAATCTGGCATTTTTCAGCAGGGATTTTGATATTTTTTAAAGGTGTTCATTGCTTTTCCCCAGGAGAGATAGCATTTTCGTTGGCATTCCAGAGGTTTTGTTATGAAGAAAAAAGAGAAAATAGAGAACACAGTGAAGAAGAAGACATAGGTCTACCTTTAGACATGGTAGCAGGAACTAACAGCTGTTAATCAGAGGCTCTATCAGTTACACTAAAGGAATGAAAGCTTTTGAAATATTTGTGATATATTAAATTTAGCTGGCAGACACTAGTATCAAGCCATGCTAAGTTAGTTAAAGAGAGTCCAATCAAAACATTGCCTCAGGAAGCATAGATCTGTGTCTGATCCTCCCACCTTTTATGGGCTAGTATTATTCCCAACAGATGAAGTTTCCTGTTTAATGAGAGGTAACAAAGTTCATGTTGCTGATAATTATTTTCTCATTTATGTTGAGAACAATAATCAAACTTCTGAGTAAAAAAAATCTAGTTGTGATGTTAGCAGTGGCAGAGACTCAGGCATACCATTCTTTTCTCAGCAGCATGAGGAGTTCCCATAATCCTTTATGAGTCACCACTCAGGTCAAACAGGAGCCTTGCCATCAAAACAAAAGAGCATTTCAGAGTGAATGAGAAGGAAGCAGAGCTGGAATTTATTAAAATTTATTAATATTCAAAGGTGTGGACTCCAGAAGAATAAAGTATACATGAAAATGTAGGCATTACATCTAAGTGTCTTAACAGCATGTAAATGCCATTGCTGTGTTCTCAGGGTTACACCTGGATTAGAGCTGCTAAGAAATGATTTCTTCCTTTTGACAAATGAGATTTTAGGGTGGCCCTGGAGGTGAATTGGATAAGATTCTAATGTGATAAAATAATATCAAGAGACTTTGTTAGCAACATGGCATATGCCCTTTAATGTAGGATTTTTCTGGTGAGATTGCTAGACAATTGTAGGTTATATCTTGAAAGGGAGAAAAGCCTAACATAAATGGTATTAATTTTGTTGAAGTGTGTGTGTGTGTGTGTGTGTGTGTGTGTGTGTGTGTGTGTGTGTGTGTGTGTATGGGGGGTGTTTATTATGTTTATCCATGTGCCCTTAAGGTGTCTACATATATGTGAACATGTGGCAAATGTGTTTGTCTGGGTGGGCATATATGGCATCCAAGTGTTGAGGAGCTTGGACATGTTCATATATATATAATTTTCCTTTCATTTTTGGAGACAGAGTTTCCCACTTCAGCTCAATATCACTGATACAGGAATTGCTTATCTCCATTCCCCTAGCACCTGGGACTATAGGGTTTTGCATAAGTGGAGAATCTGACCTGTAATGGCACAGCAACCTCTTTTCCCACTGTGTTGCAGTTGTCAATTCTCAGTTGGTAAGAGTCTTCTACAAAATCCCAGGAAGGGATAACTTTTCCTCCTTCCCATGTATATAATTTTCTCTTTTTATCTATCATGCTTTGACACTACAACAATAATAGCATGATAGGAGATTTGCTTGAATTTCCCCTTTGGGCTTAGATGTAAAATGTTTTACATTAAGTCTTTTTTTGGCATTATCACTTTTTTATTTAAATTATTTAATTAAGGCTCATATTTACATATCCATCCCCCCATTCCCTTGCCCTCCCATCCTCCCATGTTGCCCACCAACCCCCCCCAACCACATTTACTGATGTTCCTGGGCTCAAATGACCAAATAGAGCAAATCTCAGATAGGAATACCACATATACTATTTTGACATCCAACCAGAAAACAAAAACAGTCATAGTGCTATTGGGAAGCACCAGTCCTTCTTGGCCTGCACTAGGCTAGGTACCAAGCTTCCCATCATCTTTGCTGATTTAAAAACAGGCAAGATAGAACCACAGCACTTGAACAGTCATGTCATTTTGTAGCAATTGGATATGTCCTAACCTGAGATTTCATGACAAGCAAAAATTTCACCTGCCCTCATTCCACTGCTTAAGATGTGACACCAGTTAAGCAAATACATGTCTGTGTATTTTCCCCAATATGTAAGAATTTAATTATAAACACAGAGACTTTGGTTTATGCATAAAAGCTGACAATAATTTCTTCTCCTTCTAACACACCCAGTTTTGTTTGGAACTGGAAAAATAGACTGTGTGAACAACAAGTACAGGATGAAAACAATGCTCGAAGCAACATTCACATCTAAAAAATAATGGAATTTATTTCAGTATGGCATCACACAAACAACAAAAGGGATTATCTGGTGTCAGTGGGAGAAAAAAAATTTAAAAATTAGTCATGCTAGATTAGTCTCTTTTCTGCAAAGTCTTATCTGAGTATCTACAGAAATATTTGAAAACAAGGGAAAAACAAATGTACCCCCAAATTAAGTATGTTTTGCAAAGAAAAGCACATCCTAATCTTTCCAAATTCTGTAGTCTTGCTAGCAGTTGTTTGTGATTTTGGTAAAGCTTATGAAAATGGAAAAATATAAAAAAGAAAAATTTTAAAGGAGAAATACTTATATTTCACTTGAGTAACATCACCCTCAGTTTATTGTGGATGCTATACAAATATGAACCTGAACATACATGAACAACTTACACACTCATGTACATCAATAGGAGAGCATGGACATGCATATTTTAAGTTTCCATAGTACCTTACTGGAGAGATCTATATTGAATTGCTTGCATTGCCTTTAGGAAACCCTGTGACTCCATATCTAGGTGGTCTTGGGGTTGGTTTTTGGTATTTTTTTCTATGCATTAGTCAATAGTATGCACTTTATCCTGTTTATTTGTGGAAAGAAATTCCTGATAAAACTTTCTGTACTTCTAAGAAAATCAATCTCACTAGATAAGGATCCCATCCTTATTAATTCGTCTAATACATAATTGATTGTATAGTCTCTATCTTGAATATGTTTGGTTAGTGCTTAATGCTTCAATGCATATTTTTCAGGGGCACAGAGATATGTACTTCATAGCACTGTTTTCGTACTGATGTGTCATATCTGGATAGCACAGTTGTTGCTGTAGTCACAGCCAATCAGATTCCAAACTGATAAAACATTGATAAACGTATTTATGTATGTGCATGTGGGTATGTTTGTGTAAGTAAAGGCAAGGTTATACATGCAATGACACCCGTTTGGAGGCCAGAGTACAACTTAGCTGCGTTTTTCTCCCCATCCATCATGTGAGTTTTGAGTTCTGGACATCAGACTCAGTACAAGAGACTTGTGGAGAAACCAATTTTATCAATGAGCCCTCTAAATGTCCCAAACAGTATTCTTTATACTCATCCTGACTTAGGTGTTCTTATCATTTGTAGGAACCTTTACTTCTTCCTTTGGGCAAGGTTATGCCTTATTGAGAAATAATAGGCAACATGTTCCAGTACCTTGCAAAGCTCATATTTACTCCCTCTTTGTACTGCACAAAAGATATGGTCAAGGTATAAGCCTGATTGTTTATTTTTACTTCATGATGCATAACTTGGGTAATGGAATAAGCTATAGAGGAATTTTATGGTACTTCACAAGACAATTTGATAGGCTAAAGGTTACTATTGAAAGACAGGCATGAAGAAAACTCCCAACCATTTAGCACTCTCAGAGGCATCTCTGCAAGGAAGCTAGATACACAGCAGACAGATGGGCAATATTGCTTAAGTTGGTTGGAACATTTTGTTTTGCAGCTGAGAGTCTAATATCATCAGGCATTCTGGCTTTATTTAGGGATCAAGATACTCTGTGAACAGTCTCTCATATTCACTCATCACTGTATCTGAATGAGATTTTGGATTTTTACCTCTGACCAATTCAAACACTTTGGTTTCAGATCTTCACAGGCAAAGCTCCATGTAAAAAAGCTTTCACTCTCTGCTGAATATGTAGAGTATTGGCTATGCAATTAACTATGTACCTGGTGTTTCGTATTGAGAAAATCATTCTGTCTTTTTTCTATTTATCCATCAATCAAGAAATGGTGGGAAAATTAACAGTAGTCAAATCATGCATAGGAAAAAGGATGTTATTATTTTATTTTAATTTTTTATTCTTCTCTCATATAATATATGCCACCTGCAATTTCCTCCCCCTCCACTCATCCCAGGTTCCTCTTACCTCCTTTCTCCCCCAGAGTCACTCTTCCCCTGTTTCCCCTCAGAATAGAGGAGACCTCTCAGGGATATCTACTGAACATGACATACCAAGTTACAGTAATACAAGGCACACTACCTCCTATCATGGCTGGGCAAAGCAACACGGTAGAATGAAAAAGATCCCAAGAGAAGGCAGTGGAGTCAGAGATACCACTATTCCCAGTGTTAGGAGTCCTAAAAAAATTATAAGCCAACAACCACAACATATATGCAGAGGACCTAGCTCAGACCCATGCAGGCACTGTGATTGCTGCTTCTGTCTCTGAGTCCCCAAGAGCCCTGCTTAGTTGATTCTATGGGTGGTGTTCTCCTGGTATCCTCAACCACACTGGCTCCTACAATTCTTCCTTTTACTCTTCTGTTTTTTTCCCCTGAGATTGGGAGAGATGCACACAATTTAAATCTTCAAACTTGGTGCTCTCTCTGACTAATGTTTGACCAAGGCCTAGGCTAACATGAGCTACTGGAGGAAGACTTGCTGATGACTATTGCACAAGGTACTGATCTATGAATACAATAGAATATCATTAGGAGTCATTTTATTGATTTTTTTCTATCCTAAATCTCTAAACTATACAGCATCTGGTTCCTGGTCCTCCTCTCATGGCATAGACCTCAAATTAGAGCAGTCATGGTTTTGTATTCCTACATGGTCTGTGCCATGTCCTAGCACATCTTTGAAGGCTTTGTTGATTGCAGAATTAAGGTTTTGTGGCTGAGTTGGTTTCCCTGTCACATTACTGGAAATTGCCTTCTTATAGAAGATGGCCAGTTCAGATTCTAAAGCCAAGAGTCATAACTAGGGTCACCCTCCCAGAATCCTAGGAATTTCTACTGTACTAGGTTTCTACATTGTCACTCAAATGTCTGATAATTCCAGTTGTCTCTTCCTGTATGTAATCTCTCCCTCCATCCCTCCTACTTCCAGATGTGATCTCTTCTTTTGCTATTGCCATCCACCTCCAGTCTACCACAAAGTCTCTTCTATAACCCATTCCAAAGGAGATCCATAAAGCCCCACTTAAGCCCTCCTTGTTACCCAGTTTATATGGGTCTGTGTATTCTAGCATGCTTATATTTACTTATAGCTAATATTCACTTATAAGTGAGTACATATGATGTTTGTCTTTCTGGATCTGGGTTACCTCACTCAGGATGATTTTTTTTTCTAGTTCCATCCATTTGCCTGCAAATTTATGTTATCATTTCAACCACTGAGTAATAATCCATTGTGCAAATGTACCTCATTTTCTTCATCCATTCTTCAACTGAGATATCCAGGCTGTGTAAAATATGTTCACTACAGTATTTATCTGTTTAGGTTTTAGTTCGATGACTTGTCATTTTCCTTTCCATATTATTATGCTATATTTCCTTTCTTGGGACAGTCTCCCCTCTCTGCTGATACTGAACCTCTGTGATTATCCAGTTTGTATCACAGTCATCAAAAGCTTAATAAGTAACATCCTCATACATATTTGGAATTTGGGGATTTAGATACCCTCACTGGGGATGATTATTTTTTCTAGCTCTAAGTATTTACCTGAAATTTTCAATATTTTATTTTTCTCAACAAGAAAATAATATTTCATTGTGTATACATACATTTTCATTATTCATTCATCTGTTGATGGACATGTAAACATTTTCCAAATTCTACATATTATGAATGCAGCAGCAATGAACATAGATGATCAAGTATTTCTACAGTAGGATATAGTGTCTGGGGGGTACATGCCCAAGAGTGGTGTAGCTGGATCTTGGTAGATTCATTCCCAGCTTTACAAGGAATTTCCATAGTGATTTCCATAGTAGCTATATGAGTATGCACTTCCACCAGCTATTAATTATAGTGGGAAATTACCAATATGGAGTCATGTAGAAATATAAGGGTATTTAATAGGGAAAAGCCTTACATACAGAGCGACCTAGCCAGCAGGCGTGGCAGCAGTCTGTCCAGCAAGTACCAAAGTGAAACCAAAAGAGAAAACGCAGTTACTCTACATCACCCAGACCACGCCCTCGTCATGCACACCTGTAGCCAGTCCCTAAGTAGGCGTGGCTACAGCTTCCCCTACAATTAATAAGTGTTCTTTCCTGGCTTCTTCACTAACTTGTGCTGCCATTTGTTAAGTTTATCATGATTGGGAGAAGATGAGATCCCAAAGTAGTTTGAATTTGCATTTCTCTTTTGCCTAAGGATGTTGAATTTTTTAAAAGAATTTCTACTTTTATTTCTTCTTTTGGGAGATAATTGCTCAATTTTGTACCCCATTTTTAGTTGGGGTGTTTTCTTCATTTTATATTTTAGCTGTATACACTCACCCTGTATCAGATTTATACTTTGCAAAGATACTTGTCAATGACATAGAACCCAATTTGTCATAATCTCTGCCTAACTCTTCTGCCAATTCCCCCCCCTCTTCCCATCCATCAAACTTAACCATTAAGTTACTATTTGACTAAAAGCAGGAGATACGTTGTTTCATCTCTGAAAATCAATTTATCCTCTCTGAAGATAAATCTCTGCTGTTTTCAATAGTCATGCTCCTGTGTAACACAATTCTCTGTAAGCAAGAACAGCACAGATAACAAGCCAACATCCTCTGAAGAGAGTTTTGATTGACTGTTGACTACATTTCCGGGTATTATGACCATTTATTTTTTCAGAAATGTATACTAGCATAATTGTAGCGTTGATTGTTTTTATTTTTCTTATGTTATTGCTTAGTCCCCTTTTCCAAATAACCAATTCATATCTATTTAAAGAGAGAAATACTCACCTATAGGGTTTTATGTGTTATTTATACAGAACATTTTTTGCTAACAAAATAATCAAAGAAAAATTAATTTCTTTCATTTTATAATTCACTGTAGCTGAAAATAATTGTAATCACATTAGTTTTATAAGCAATCATAATCAGTTTCTTCATGTAATTACATATTCATATGAAACAAACACACATAAAAATGAAGCCTGTTTAATGTCTTAGTAATATATTTCAGTTTAAATTAGAAAACAAATTTTCAAGTATTAAAGAAGTCATGTAAATTTTAAAAGAAAAATGAAGATGTTAATGTGTATGAATTTGTTCTGTTATATGTAGTAAGAGGATTATTACAGTTTCAAAAATTAAATTTTTCTTATATTCTTATTCTTGGGAGCCTAGGCAAGGGCTGGTTAATAATTTGCCACCAAGAAAGTGCCTGAACATCATTATTGAAATTTTTAAAAGACAACTACATTTAATACTTATCCCAAGATGGATAATTATCTTTAAATTTCTACTTAATAATATCAAATTATACATATATATACATATATATATATATATCACATTATATATGCACATAATATACAAATACATACATATATATATATATGTACACACACAGACAGAGACAGAGAGAGGAAGAGATAATTAGCATATTCTTTCAATATCAATATGTCTTTACAAAACCGTGGGGTAAATATGACATAAGTAGAAATTTCTGAACTTCTACTGGGATCTTGATGCAGTGGTAGAATCTTTGACTGTCATGTGTAAACATCTGGATTTATTTCTTCACACAAAGCACAAATAAATACATAAATAAATAAATAAATAAATAAATAAATAAATAAATTTTTTGTAAGCTTCCAAGACATTTTTTTCAAGGAAATATTTCCTTCTTCACTCCTTTATCCTCCCTCCTGCCTATATTTCTCCTCTCTCCCTCATTTTAAAGCTTCTCCATATTCTTTTTAAAAGCACATCAATATTCCTGTGTGAAAGCAATAAATACATGAACACCTAGCTGGCCTAAACTTTATGTTTATTTTAAGTGACAATCTATATGCAATCTAATTCTTCTAGCATTATAATAAAGCATATTAAGTACTTGCTAGACATAACAATTTAATAAATAATTGATTATCTTTATTTATTACTTGGAGTTGTATTTTATCAAACATTTTTGTGCATATTTGAATATAGTCTTCAATAAGCTATAATAAGTTCGTCATGTGAGTTGGGCAAATCACCATCACTGTCTATCTTTAGGAACTATAATTAAATAGAGGCATTACCTGTTATTTGGTATTTCAGTTGAAGTCTATTTTAAACAATTTTAGACATCATTTTCTCTAGTAGTTCTTTTATTCTTTTTTTCTTTTTCCTTTGATTTTTACATTTATATACTCCTGATAATGTGTCACTATTCCTCTACATATTTCTGTCTATTTGAGAATGTATATGACATCATATGTAAAATATATATGTATTTAGTTATGTATGTAGTCACATGTATATGCTTATACATTAAAAATACATGTATGTAATAATATTTAAATAAACATACTCAATTCAATAGTAATATGTTAGGATGTTCAAAATAGCATAAATCATGACTAGTTGCTGATTGGGAATGTACTTCTGTGTATGTTCATCTTATTGATTGTTGAATAAAATACTGTTTGGCCAATGAGGCAGTAAGTTAGACGTGAATAGGAGTCAAAGAGGATTCTGGGAAATGTAGTAATGAAGTGATGATCCAGGCAGGAATTGACATAGTAGGGAGACTCATATTTAAGGAAGGACAAGCAGGAAGTGGTCCTTTTTCCCCTCCATTCTTCCTCCAGATTCGCCATGTGATCTACAGGCAAGGGAGGACACCAATAGAAGATGTCCGATAAGATAAGTCTTATAAAATATATAGACTTTTGATAATTAAGACTGAGCTAACAGATGAGAATCCTAGTCATTGGCCAAGCAGCATTTGTACATAATAGAAGTCTCTGTATACTATTTGGGGCCCTAACTCAGACGACAGAACTCAGGCGACTGGCAGAGTCTGCCCAAGTGGCAGTAGGGCTTGGGAGGCTTTTGGCGGAAAGATTTATCATAAAGGAATGGTGTCAGTGAGCAGGATGACTCCATGCCTCAAGGTTCCCAGAGGAAGCAGGAAACCTGTGGCTGTAGGTGGCCCTGCTGTGCTGCTGAGAGGCATCAGAGAGCTTCCATTTGCTCACAAAATCCTGAGATGGCCTGCAGCCCTGGAGAGTTCTAGGGTTAGGATTCTGAGCTCTCACCACCACAAGCTGCCTTCTGTAGACTAATCAAACAGTGGCAGAAGCCAGGCAGCTGGAGGTACTGTTACAATCTTCCGTGTAAATTTCACAAAAGGTTAAAAAGGGATTTTAGCAGCAAAAGATCAGTGACAAGCACAACTTCTTGTTAACAGCATTTTCTTGGGTGGTCTCTGTTTTGCTAGAGAAAGCAGAGACTCCAGTGGTTGCTTTAAGAGAGATTTCCTGACTCAGCAAAAGTAGAAAAAAACTGCAGGGCTCTTTTTAAGAGTTACGGCTAGCTCAGTAGGTAGAGCATGAGCCTCTTAATGTTAGGGTAGTGGCAGTGAAGATGGCAGTGACAGTGACCACATCTCTAAGTCGGCACCCTGCTTCTTGATGGCAGCATAGACCAAGGCAATGAGCACAGCTCTCAGAGCTGATGGTAAATGTACCTCTGCCATCTTGGAAATACAGGGGCTAAGAAAGCTGCTGCTTTAATTTTGATGGTGTTGTTTAACATTTAAAAGACTGCCTGGCCAGAAGAAGGTAAAGATTTACCGTAAAGACAGATTCAGATGAAGAAAAACCTCTAAAAGTTTACAATATGCTTAAAAATATATGTAGGCTTATGAGAGAAAAGTAACAGAAGGAAATAGAGTAGCTGGGTGTGGTGACCCATACCTTTAATCCCAGCACTCCAAAAGTAGAGGCAGGTGGATTTTCACAGAGAAACCCTGTTTCAGAAAAAAAAGAAAAGAAAGTAAAAATAGAATAATAGAAAATTATTATTAATTATTATTAATATTATTAATTATTAATTATTATTAATAATAGAAACATAAAAATGAAAAGTACAGAGAGAATCTGGATATTATATGCTATATTGTCTTTAAATTGTTTGATTTCAGAGGAAAGAATCACTGCTGCTAAAAAACATTTGATTATAAATGCTGCTAAATTAATCCAACTTATACATTTTAAAAATGCTTGGACTTCAAAATTTAGGTCTAAGGACAGGATACTTGGAAAAAAAGTTTTTGCTTGTGTTTCCACAGAAAATCAAAAGCTGTGGATTCCTTCCAGACACATATGGTTTCATCAAGCAAGACTCCCTGAAGTAGTGACCCAACTGATCCTACATTCAAAATAGCTGAGATGGTGCAGCCTTACAGACTACAAAAACAAGGACTTGGTCAGATTTCTATGTTTTATCATGATCCCCACGTTGAGGAAATCACCCCTAATCAGCAGGAAGCAGTTTGGAATGAACTACGCACAAATTCCCAAATATTGCTTATAAATGTTTGTTTTCATTTAAATGGGGTTGGTTATAAATGGTAATTAGAATAGTCAATCTCTTTTTAAACAAAAGAAAGGGGAATATGATATACGAATGAATACTTTGCATTGCTATGGATTTTCATTTATTGATACAACATTAACTTCAATTTTATGATATGTATGTCTCCTCTTGTTTAGGTATTGTGTTTATACAGAACTTTTAAAATGATATGCATAATTAAATACAGGTTATATAATCACCTATGATAGTCAGAACTTATAATTAGATTAGGTTTTCTGGATATACAGAGATGTATTTGAGATGAATAGGTATTCTTCAAACCTTTCAAAGAACTACAGAATATATGGTATTTAAATGGTTTTGGGTTTTTCTTCGCAGTGACACACAACTACTCCTGGAACACCAATTATGTCCAAAAGGAGGAAGGGTATGGAAGAAACTCATTATGGAGTTTTCTTTCAACATGGCAAGATTAGCCATTTGGGCAAGAAACTGCTCTTGCCTGGACTGTTTGTGCTGTATAAATTGGACATGCAGGACCCACAAGAAAGTGACTGCTGAACTTACAAAACAAGACAATATTGAAGGGTTCCTGTTAAAATGGAGAAGTGTGCCAAACACACTGTGGCCTATGGGCTGAAGATGGATGCCCCAATGTTACAGAGGAAATTTGGGTGATTGTCCATGTAGTGAAATGCCTCTATCGATTCTAGAGTTTGTATATTATCCTTCTGTGGTCTTTGATAGAGTTGAAGACAGATAGTTATGGTTATAGTTTTCTTCAGTTATTATAAAAGATAAGTTGTCCTTCTTTTTATTAGGCAGAAAAGCGGAAATGATGGGGAATGTACTTCTGTGTATATTCATCTTATTGATTGTTGAATAAAGTACTATTTGGCCAATGAGGCAGCAAGTTAGACAGGACTAGGAGTCAATGAGGATTCTGGGAAATGGAGTAAAGAAGTCATGATCCAGGCAGGAAATGACATAGTAGGGACATTCAGGTTTGCCTACAACCTGATCTTTTACAGAAATTTTCTTAACTGAGGTTTTCTGCTCTCAAATTACATTAGCTTGTTTCAAGTTGACATAAACAACCCATCACAAAGCCTCATCCTTATTTGTGAAGCTATTAGCAGCTCACAGCTGATGGATAAGGGAGAACCAGTTTTCTTTATTTGTGTGGTTACTGGTAGGTCATGTATATGCAATTGAACTGCCCCATACCTATGAATATAATGAAAAAACTAACTGAACTTTGTTGGCTATTTTGAAACAAGAGTTCAATTATTTCCCTTTAACCCTTGATGCCACGGCTTTGTATCTGTACTCGCCTGCAGCCACCCCTGATATGAGTCCTTATTAATGTTCTGACCTCTATAGTTATTTCAAATAAACCACACATATTTAGAGTTTCAAAGCTATCATTCTGAAATGAGAGATGAATTGTAATATGTATTCCTGGGCTTGGGTTATCTTAATGATGATGATTGTTTCCAAATTTAAACCTGAAAATTATATTTTTGTAAATACTGAATAAATGATATTATAGACTTTGAAGATCCCCATGGTGAGCTCACCCTCCCTGGGGAGCAGGAAGGCAATGGGATAGGGGGTCTGTGTGGGGCAGGGAGAATGGGAGGGAGAGGGAACTGGATTGACATGTAAAATAAGCTGGTTTCTAATTTAAATAAAAATGGAAAAAATACTGAATAATAATCCATTGTGTACTATATTTTTTATTATCATTGGTGTACATAAAGTTTTTTTTCATTCCTGGCTATTGGGAATAGAGCAACAATGAACATGGATGAACAAGTATTTTGATAATAGCATATAATAGAATATAGAGCTCTTTGGGTGTATTCCCTGGAGTAATAACTTTGAGTTTTTGGTAGATCTATGTTAAGCTTCTAGAGACCTACATACTGATTTCCTTGTTTAGTAGATCAGGGTAAAGAAGGGACTATAGGGAGGAAAAAATGCTGTTAATGAAATTTAAAAAAAAAAACATATGAAAATCTTTTCTCTCTCTCTGTCTCTCTGTCTCTCTGTCTCTCTCTCTCTCTCTCTGTGTGTGTGTGTGTGAGAGAGAGAGAGAGAGAGAGAGAGAGGAGAAACAGAGAGAGAGAGAGAGAGAGAGAGAGAGAGAGAGAGAGAGAGAGAGAGAAATATTCTATAAGAGGAGAGCACTACCCCAGGACACTGCAGGTTAGTCAACAAATAGCAGTTATGGAATGGGCTTGCACATTTGGAATTATTGCCAAATAACTTCAAATACATAAGCATCCATAGATTACATGCTATTGCTAATGTGCTTGGGTACATTAGACACGAGAGTCAAAGAATATGGATCAATGATTAGCTGTGGGCATCTGCTTCTACTTCCATCAGCTGCTGGATGAAGGCTCTAGGATGGCATATAAGTGAATTGTCAATCTCATTATCAGGGGAAGGTGTTTAAGGTAGACTCTCTACTGATGCTTAGATGGTTAGTTGGTGTCATCTGTGATGAGCAAAGTGGTCAAGAACAGGCTGCTGAAACCCACAGAAACAGCTGACCTGAACAAGTAGGAGCTTGTTCCCAGGATGTTCACTGGGAAACCAGCATGGAACTGATCCAGAAGACCCCATGAATGTGGGTGTCAGTGAGGAGGCCTGAGAAATCTATGGAGCCTCTTGTAGTAGATTAGTACTTATCACTGGCATAGGTATGGAATTTGGGAGCCCATTTCACATATATGGATACTCCCTTGGCCTAAACACATGGGGGAGGGCCTAGGCCCTATCCCAAAGGATAAGAAAGGCTCTGAAACCTCACATTACTGCACCCTGGGGAGCAGTAATGGTATGGGATAGGTAGGGTGTTAGTGGGGGTCAGGGGTGGAAAGGAGGAAGAGGGAACTGTGATTGACATGTAAAACAATCTTGTCTCCAATTTAAATAAAAATGGAGAAAAAAGAATATGGATTACTGAATTTGGTACTCAGATTGAAGCTTCATCCCTCCTGGCTAACCATCAAATCACTACAATAGAGGAAAAATCATCACCAGTGTCACTCAGCTAGGAAATTTGAGAGCTAAAATGATTATCAATATGACAAGATTTGCCCACTAGTACAATAATGGCATGAACCTAATGGGTTTAACCAATCACTATGTGACTGGATTTAAATATGGGTAAGAATGCTAGATAATAAGGAAAAATGGACAAGATGAAAAGACTTCAATATGTGAGGAAATTTCTAAAGACAAGTTTTCTAAAGTTCAGTGTATTTCCTATAGATGTTCAAAAAGGGATTGGTCAGGTAGTGGATTTATTTTGGCTTTGCAGGTAATTCACAAGGAAATTCTAAACATCTCTGAGAAATACATTTGAAATAGGGAAGCAAAATGATGAAGAAAAAATAATTATTCAGAATGATTTATAGGAATGTAATACAGAAATTACAGAAAATTACAAAAATAAGATTATTTAATGTATACAGGCAAATTTTTCAGGTAGGGCTTGGTGAGATGAGTCAGTGGGTGGAGGTTTTGCTGGTAAGCTTCATGGACCTTCTGTTTCACATAATAGAAGAAAAGGAACAGATCCTTCAATAACTTCTCTGATCCTCAAATGGTACCCTGGCATGCACACAAACACATACACAGTACAATTAGTAAAATGCAAGCTTCAGAATAGAACATTGCCAAATAGACTCACCTAGAAAGCCAATTTACAATCAATGAATTTATTAGATAAATCAAATAGAAGAAAGTCTTTCAATGTTTTATTAACCATATAAATAAATGTATGAATAATAAGGGACATTAGCCTGTATGTAGTACCCTCCACAGAGAACAAATGGATTATAGTCAGAATATAAAAGTTCATATTACAGACCTTTGCTATATAGCACAGTAGACAATTTCTGTGATTTGAGAGGTAGATATTTGTTAGGATCATTGTAAATAACCTAATAATTAAAAAAGTAAACTAAAATACCAAACTAAAAAAATGTGTGGATTAAAACTAATAAATATGTTGGTACATATATCTGAAAATGTATTTATATATGAACCATTTGTTAAAAAATATTTTCACAAATTAACAGGATAATTACAACATACTTTAAAATGATCAAAAAATAACAATAGTATCTCAGAAGGAAAAACAAAAATATCAGGGGAATTAGAAAATGTAAAATATTATTAATAATAAAAGTCAAAAATGCAATGCCTATATTTTTCATCTATAAGAAACACTTAACTTCAAAGCAGCAAGTACAATAAGTATTTATGAGAAGAGATGTGCTTTTTTGACCAAGTAAGATACAGGTACTTTAAATGTATTTATTCACACAAAGTTAAATATAGTACCTGTTTGGACTCCAACTATACCACCTTTTAATATTTTCTCTTAGTGAGACACACTTTCCAAAAGACACAATATGACATGAAAATTTTGATAGAGGCTTATTTCTTAATGACCAAAACCAAACAAAAATTACTAATAATTGGAGAATGACTACCATGTTTTGGTATGCTGTTAAAATCCTTGAGTATTTAGCAAGCATTTACTCAAAAGGTGTGGATTGCCTTCACCAATGGGTTAAATGGAAGAAGCAAGCATCTAAGTATGTCGTATCTAATATTACATATTAAATTAAAATAAATAGCACATTAATGAAGAACATATATATATATATATGTGTGTGTGTGTGTTTGTGTGTGTGTGTGTGTTTGTGTGTGTGTGTGTGTGTGTGTGTGTGTACTTATGACTTAAAATAATTAAACATCATGTTTTCCCCATAGCATTCATAGATTCTAAAAATGATTACAAGTCTGCTCAAATATGTTGATATTTATATGCTCATAGAAAATTAACAGTGAACAAATGTATTCCCAAGGTACAACAAAGAAAGATGCATGGAACAATGGGGTGAGAAACAAAGCCTGTTTTACTAAAAGTGGGGTGATTTGAACCATGGTTATCCATCCTATAGGAAGGAAGTAAAACCTAATTTAAAAGGTTAAAATTCACCACAGTAGAAGAAATGGAACTAGTGGTATATTATTCAGTTAAAGAGAAAATGAAATCCTGTTATTTGCTGTAATTCAAATGGAACTGGGTATTAGAATGCTATACAGACTAAGTACTCACATAAAGAGCAGGGCGGTATGATCTCATCTACAGTTACTTGTAGTGCAAAACATTCTTTTTCATATAAGGGAAGATTCAAGTATGAACTTTCACCACAGGATGACTATAGATAATAGATATGTACTATGTAGTTTAAAAGCCTGGCAAAAAGAACCGTGCTGGATATTCTCATTGTCAATTGATAAATGTAGAGCTGGAGAGATGTCTCAACTGCTAAGTCCTTGCTGCACAATTATGATGACCTGAATTAGATCAAAACATCTGTGTTTAAAAGCTAAAAACGGTGGTGTGAACATGTAATCCCAAAGCTGGGAAGTCACAAATGGGCAGTTCAGGTGATGACCAGCTAAGGGAGGCAAGTTAACTAGTTCGAGGTCAGTGAGACACCAGATGTAAATAAGAGAATATGAATGATTCCTGATAATTGACACCTGTGGTTGTCCTCTTGCCTGCACCCATCCACCCCCCACTCACCCCACACACACAGACACAGACACAGACACACACACACACACACACACACACACACACACACACACACACACGCATGCACGCACGCATCTTACTGTAAGAAATAAATATGCTTAACTACATATAAATGTTACACAGTGTACACCTGTATTAAGCATCACAAAGTGTTCCTTAAATATGCACAATTCTTATGAGTTTCTGTTATTAGTTACTAATAAATTTAAATGATTAGTAAATCGAGTTAGTGCAAAGAACGTAAAATGATCAACTAGTGGGGATTCTTGTAATGCTCTGTTTCTTGAATGGGGAAATAACTGCCAAGTTTTTCTGCTCATGAAAATTCAATGAGATGTAAATATTAATAATTTGTCTGTTTTTCTGTTTCTTTGTTATACTTCAAATAAGTTTGGATTCAAAGAGAAAAGTTTTTTTTTCTAATTGTAATAATAACAATACTTAGCAAATATTTATATAAATAAATTAATTTAAATCATGAATCAACTTCAACAGAAGACAGAAAATCTTAAATTTACATTTGAAATATTTTAATATAAAATTCAATTGATACAATTGTGGAGAAGTGTGTAAAATTATCTCCAGAGATAAATACATGTAATTCAATACTTAACAATTAAAAATGTAACATCTATCCAATGTGGTATTTATCTGTAACTAGTTGCAAGTAGAATCGAGAAACCAACTAATTTATTACTTTTGGAAAATATTTAAGTATCATGATGACAAGACACCTGAGTGCATGAAGTACTTGCCAACAAGTATGAGGACTAGAATCCAGATCCCATTACCCATGGAACACACATGGAGTTACCTAGGACTCTGCATGATTATGATGGTCGGCTTCTAACTCCAAACATTAGAATGTGAACATGGAAGATTTTTGGAGGTAGATAGCTACCTAGCCTAATGCAGGTTGTCAAGTAATTTGAGAGACCCTAATTAGTAAATAAAAACAAAGAATTATCTAGAAACACTTAATAGCTTTTAGATTTCATATTTATGTTCATATACGTGCCCAACAGCCACATGCAAACACAACATGCAAAACAAAAGAAATCTACAGAGCACATGTTTAAGAAAGAATACAGATGGTCTCATTAAAGTGAAAATAAAAAGGTGCCTTGCATTAGAGGAACTCTTTCATAAACTTCATACAATTTCTATCAACAGCACAACTGCATACTTCCTTCTGTATCTCGTTTGTGTGTTTGTGTGTGTGTGTGTGTGTGTGTGTGTGTGTGTGTGTGTGTGTGTGTGTGTGTGTGTGTGTGTGTGCTCTTTCTTATTTCAAATTCAACAAAACCCTTAGAGTTGCAAGGCACCTTTTTATTCTCACTCTATCTCCTCCATTGCTGGTGGGAGTGCAAACTTGTAAAACCACTTTGGAAATCAGTATGGCAGTTTCTCAGGAAAATGGGAATCAGTCTAACTCAAGATACAGTAATCCCTCTCTTGGGCATATACCCAAAGAATGCACACTCATATAATAAGGACATATGTTCAACTATGTTCATAGCATCATTAATTATAATAGACAGGACCTGGAAACAACCTAGATGCCCCTCAACTGAAGAATGGATAGAGAAAATGTGGTATATTTACACAATGGAGTACTACTCAGCAGAAAAAAAAAAAACAATGGAAACTTGAAATTTGCAGGCGAATGGATGGAACTAGAAGAAACCATCCTCAGTGAGGTAACCCAATCACAAAAAATAAATATGGTATGTACTCTCATTTTTGATTTTTAGATATATATCAAAGGATCACTAGCCTACAAGCCACACTGCCAGAGAAACAAGGAAACAAGGAGGACCCCAAGAGAAGATTGCATAGTCCCTCAAAGACGGGGATGAGGACAAGAATCCCTGACCAAATTAGATCCTGGAGGCAGGGAGAAGAAGGAGAGACTTCATCCAGTTGCTGTTTGAAGCAGAAACAGACACGAACAACTAAGCACTAAACCATACTACTGGAATTCAGTTGTAGAGAGGGAGGAGGTTTGAGTAAAGGAGCCAAGATGGAGATGGAGAGACCTGCAGAAACAGTAGACCTAACCTATTGATAGAAGGGAGACCCTAGTCATAAATCTAGAAAACAGCATTGGACCAAACCAAGCCCTCTGAATGTGGTGCCATCTAGGAGTCCAAAACAGTCTACTGGTCCTCTAACAGAAGTGCCAGTCTTTATCCCTAGAGCACAAATGGACTATGGGAGCCCATTCCCTATGGAGGGATACTGTTACAGCCCAGATACAGCAAGGAGGGCCTAGGCCTTTCCCCAAACAATATGACAGATTTTGAAGGTCCTTGGTTGAGGACCTCATTATCCCTGGGGAGGAGTGGGCGAGAGGGGTTTGGCTGGGGAACATGGGAGTATGGGAGGGCAAGGGAATGGGGGGAATGATATGTAATTATGAGTAATTAAAAATGATTAAAAAAAGAATTCATGAAAGAAATTATCAGCACTGCTGTAGATCAACAACTCTGTAAACTCAACAGTGTGTATAGACAGGTACAGAAAGGAAGCTAAAATCTATTTATTAAAATACAGAGGAATCAAAAGACCAAGAAAAGCTGTAACAGCAAACTACTTAGAAACAAGACATCCTTGAGAATGGTGACACAATTAACTAATTAAAACCAGTATCTGAATAGGTGATGATGTCACAAGTGTTTCACTAGAGGGTCTTAATTAGATAAACAAGTCAAATAATTTGAAATTTCAAGGTCATGGCTAAGACTTGAAAGGGCAGTTCAGAAGATGAAGAATATGGTTGTGCACAAAGGCTGCCAAACATTTTCAAACTTTCACCATTAAAACACTACAAATTGTGGTAGACAAAAAGCAAATTAGTGTATGTGCTTTCACAAATATGGGAGAATGGTGTATGTTGATATAGTTATATAAAACACTATATCACACTACAAAATTTTATAAGCAATTATAACAAAATAAAATATATTTTAGCCAGGAATTTTTTTAATGATCAGAGCTCTATGACTCTATTAATAGCCTGCAGATTCTCTCTTTTTATTTTTTCACACCCTTCTTTATTTAATTTTGCTTCCAGTAGTCAAAGTCTGAGTTTTTTTTGTTTTGTTTGTTTTTTTTTTTCTTCTTTCTTTTTTGAGCAAACTGAACTGGATGTCCTGAGGCATGAACCTACTCTAGCCTTTTCACCTCTTCCTTCATTACTAGCCTCATAATTATGATAATTACTCTGAAATTTAAAAAAAAAAGCCAAGTTCAAAATTGAAGGCTTGACCTAGCACACTTTTTTTGTTTCTTTTTTTTTATTTGTTTGTTTTCTTAACTGTGTCTCAGAAAAAGGTATCTCTGTCAACTTGTTTCAATATACCAAGCAGAAGGATGAGTTAACCAGACCCATTTTTTTTTGTTTGTTTCTTTCTCCCAAGTGATAGTTAGAAATTGTTCAGGAACCATAGCATAGATGGAAAGGAGATAGCATAGATGAAGTGGGGATCTTGGCAATCGAAAAAATTTCCCATAAAACTTAACTTCAGTGTCTGCTGGAAGCAGATGGAACATTATTAAGTTTGTCCAGTAATAAGGCCTGGTAGACATGAGGCCTCATATTTATGACAGACAAGCTTAGTCTGCAGAATCTCTGCCTGATACTGCATAGGTACATATTTAAGTTTACTGTAGCCCAATATCAAAGCAGAAGTTTGTCAACAGAAGAAGACTACACACGCTGAGCATTGGTGGCACACGCCTTTAATCCCAGCACTTGGGAGGCATAGGCAGGCGGATCTCTGTGAGTTCAAGGCCAGTCTGGTCTCCAGAGTGAGTGCCAGGATAGGCTCCAAAGCTACACAGAGAAACCCTGTCTTGAAAAACCAAACCAAACAAAACAAAACAAAACAAAACAAAACAAAACAAAAAAACGAAGACTACACACATGAAGATGATGGAGGATTCTGTTCATTATTACATCTGTGATATGAATTGCCTACAGGGATCTGACAGAGGTTTCTAACTGTATACAAGACACTTCTACGTCCAGAATTATCTATTCTTCTGTAGTTTGTCTCTGTCTTAATCCGATTTTCATGTTTACCATTTAAAAATAGTAAGTTCTTAGATGATTTTAAATAGGTCAGAAAAAATGCAAATAAGGAGCGTTCTACCTCAAAGTGCCTTTCTCTATGTCATGAAGACTAGATGAAATGACTTACCTTTTAACATGGAGGGAGTTCATTAGCATTTCCTGGCCATTGCATCTGTGATAATTTGCAGGAATGGACTGGGAAGTTTATAGAATATATTGTTCACCTTTAGAAAAGTATATGTCTTACCAAGATAGTTGCTACTTTCTCCAAGTGGCTGTGGGCATGGTGACAGGAATAAGATGGGTTAATATAAAGTCATCAATAAAATGAGTCTACTTGAGGTCATCAAAATGATGGGTCAGCATGGCAGCAAAAATGTGATGGTAAGCTTTAGGTTACCAATGAAATGATTGAGTTTTAGCAGGAAATTATGAATGTGGTGGGTCAACATGTTGGCATCAATATTATGGTCAGCATGAAGTCATTGATGTGATGGTCAGCATGAAGTCATTGATGCTTCATGCTGAACAATTTCTATGATGGTCAGGATGAGGTCATTAAATGATGGGTCATCATGACGTCTCATGAAAGGAGAAGTAGATCAATTGCCTGTGGAATGAATTTTGAGAATCTGTAAATTTCATCCTCCCTGAGATGAGCTGCTGATAAGAGTCAATGAGAAAATACACAACTGAATGGCAGGGCACTAGCCATGAGGTTGGAAACACTAGTGGGTAGATAAAGAGAGCTGGAACAATTAGAAGAGAAAAGAAATCAGTAATTAATAGAAGAAAAGGAAATCTTTTAATGTGACTTTGGTGATGGAGAGTAAGCATGAAAATGGAAAGAGGTCTAGTGACCCTGGAAAGTTCTCAAAGGAGATGAAAAATCTTTAAAGGGTTTTGTTGAAAGTGCCATTGTTCTAATTAAACAATTACTCTTGTTTTCTTGTGACTTTTCAAATTAAATTATTTTTATTCTCAAAAAATATAATTTTACTATAAACATATAGAAAAACACACATATATGATAGAAATAAATCCACACATTGTGGCTTATTGTTTTCCAGTCTCCAGTTAGATATCTTTACTATTTCTTAAATCCTGTTGATTTTACTTATTTGCTGATTGTTCCCCTATTTTGGTGATGATTTTCTGTATTTACTTATTTCTGTAGTTCTATTTATAAATAAGTGTTTAAAGCATAGTCTATGGTTAATCCTTAATCACAGACTTGTGAGTTAATCTCCTTCGCTGAAAAAAATTGCCCTGAAATTTGAAAAGTAAACTAGAAAATATTTTAATTTGCAATCAAATTTGAATCACAGAATAGAATAATTTTAACTATTAAGAATTATAAGAAGCCAGCTGAGTGAGTACAACTGTATGTTTTATAAATACCAACATTTATGTGTATAAACTTTTAACATGCATATGTATACATTTAAATATAAGCAAATGTATATGTCTGTGATTCATTTTAAGATTTGAAAATATTACCAATTTAGCAGATTCTTCCTTTTTGAATTTGTTCCTCTAAAATGATTGTTTTGTTTTTTTCCCCATTTCTTCTTCTTTTTTTTTTTAATTAGAAACAAGCTTCTTTTACAGCCAGCTAACTCTCCCCTATCCTCACTACAGGGTGAGCTCTCCATCATTTCCTGGGTTACTTCACACCATGTATCAATGAGAAATGCGGGAAGCTGGGGGGTGCTCTCCAGCTCTCCTTTGAATAAAGATATATGGGCAACAGGATATACCATGTGACTCACTGCATCACATTACAGATTCCAGGACAAAATTTTTCTTCTCCTTTTCTTTTTTCATTTCTCTTTTAAAATTTTCTCCTAAAACTTATTTTATTTTACTGTATGGGCTTGCAAAGGCAGAGGGCAGATAGTAAGGGAGAGGGAGATGAATGGAATTGAGATATGTGAAGTAAAAGCAACAAAGAATAAACAAAAAGTAAGTTTAAAAATGAAAACTTTGATTCATACAATTCTGTTTACCCTAAGTTCTATTTAATGGGAAGCCACAAGCTTAGGACAAGAAAAACATAATGTAAAAAATAAAACAGAGGGAAGATTTATGTGATCAGATACACAGTATCATTTTTATGACTTTAAAATGCTATTGTAGTATGACAAATGGTGGCACACTTCCACAAAACCTTCCAAACATGAAGCTAGGAGCTAGACCAAGTGCTCATCCCTCTCTGTCCTTCTTTCTGTCTGTCTGTCAGTCCCTGCCCTGTCTTTCAAAGAGAGAGAAGAGAACATATTCAAGCATGTTTGTCTACATACCTGCCTATTTACATTTTGGTAAGTGCTCTATTTTCTTACTACACAAAGTTCACATTGTAAATATCTCAACTTATACTTAGTTGTGTGAATATAAGTTGTGAATATAGTTGTGAATATAAGAATTCACATGTTAAATACTATGGTTGTAACACTATTTTAAATACATTCTACAAGTAAGCCAAATGATGTACTATCCTAACAAATTCCCTGAAACTACTTGTGGATAAGTACTTCTTTAACAGTAGGATATATTGCTTTTATATTTAGAACTGGTTCTCTGGTTCTTCTTGACCACATAGAATCTTCTCTAATGCAAATTTTGCTTTTGATGGAATTGAAGATGGAAAATGCATGCTAGTTAAACATTTTACCACTGACATATATTCCCAGACCAAGATCCTGTCTGTACTTCAGCAATTAACTGTTGAACTCTTCTGGACTCTGTTTTGCTTCCTCAAACCTTGATCTCTTTGCTCTCAGCTGCAAGTTCTATTAAGTTCCAAGGACTTATGAGTGAGTATGCTTTGAGCTAGGCAAGGTGATGATATTGTTTGCAGATAAACTGAAAAGACAAATCTTAGCAATTGAAACAAATCATCCCCGAGGCTTATAAAGGTGCTTAGGTTGGATGAAGCCTCAGATGTACCTGACCCATAAATGGAGTTCAGGCTCACAGCCCAGACATTACACTCATAGGTTACATGTAATGCAGGGCTGAAGCACAATATTTTATTTTACCACATTCTACAGTTATTCTTTTCTTAAATTTCCATTTTACATGTTTGATTCATTTATTTATTTTAAATGTAGCAAGAAAAAACAAAACCATCACTTTGAGGTTGGACAAGGCAAACAAATAGGAAGAAAAGAATCCCCAGAATAAGGCACATGAATCAGAGACTCACTCATTCACAAATTTAGGAGTACCATAAAATTACTAAACTGAATGTATAACTGTTATAATATATACACAGGACATGGTGCTGAAGCAGGTAGGCCTTGTGCTTGCTGCTTCCATTTCTATATGTTCATATGAGCACTTCACAGTTGATTTAGAGCGTCTTGTTGTTCTGATGTTTCTATCCCTTCCATTTCTATAAGTTCATATGAGCTTTTCACAGTTGATTACCAGGGCCTTGTTCTTCTGGTGTTTCCATCCCTTTCAGCTCCCACACTCCTTCCATCTCCTCTTTTGTAGTTTTCCTCGACATCTGAGGGGAGGGATTTGATGAAGACATCTCATTTGGAATTATGTATTCCAAGGTCACTCTCTGCTTAAAGTCTATCTGTGGGCTTCTATTTATTCCAATCTGCTGAAGGAGGAAACCTCTCTGATTACGGCTAAATAAGACACCAATCTGAGTATAGCAGATTACCATTAGGGGTCATTTTATTGTTACTTAATAAACAAACAAAAAAACAGTAGTATTTGGCATTACCCTAGATCTCTGAATATGTAGTATATGGTTCTTGGTCAGCCTGGCTATGTTGGGTATGGCTTCCTCTTGGGAAGTGGGCCTGAGTTCAAATAAGACATTGGTTGGTTACAATTAATAACTTTGTTTCCCCATTCTTTTAACAAGTTTTGCATTTTACAGGCAGAAAAGATAGAGATCACAGAATTTGTGCCAAGTTTGGCATTTACATTTTACTTTTGGTAGCCTGAAGTATACTTATTTGTACCAAAGACCCTAGAAAAGGAGGGTGAAATCTCTACTCCATTGTTTTCAGTGAGTTTTGCTTCTGTACTCTTCAACAATTGGTCACTTGCTATCAGTTCATGGAGAGCAACCTATTGTGTTGGCAATGAACTGCATTGTTTGTGGATTTCTATGAGATCCCTTTTACTAGTACCTTAATGCAAGGTAACCCAGTTCTACCCAGCAATGGAAGCTTCATTTGATGAAAATAGATGGCAAATTTTGGATCCATCACCTTCATTATTTGGCTACTTCATTAGTATTACCTTGTAAGAAGTTTCCACTGAATTGCCCTTCAAATGCTTCTCAATTCTAGCTGTCTTTCCCTGCACTCCCTCCCTCAAATCTATCTACCCTCTATTCTCCACATTATCTTCCACCTACTCCCAATTGCTGGTCCCTATGCACCTATAAAATCCATTCTACTTTTCTCTGTCAGGGAAGCCGATAGTTCCCCTTAATCTCTTCATTTATACCTAACATTTGTGGGTCTAAAGATTGTAGCTTAGTTATTTCTTTAACAGCTAATATCCAGATATAAGAGAATATATACCATATTTATTTTTTTTGTGTGTCTATGGTGGGTTCCTTAGCTATCTGGGGCTCTGAGACCAGGATAAGGCCGGAGAGAGGAAGGCAGAGAGGGAAGTGAGCAGAGATGACCTGCTGCCAAAAGATTAACATGCCAGATTACATGTAAACGATAGTGTCATGGCAAAACATAGATTAATAGAAATGGGTTAATAGTTAACAGAGAGCTATCCAGTAAGAAGCCATAGCCATTGGCCAAATAGTACATAAATTAATATAAGTCTTTGTGTGTTTATTTGTGCCTAATCAGCTAGAGGACCCAGCTGGAAAGAAACTCCAGCACCAAGTAGCTTACAGGAATGACTTAAAAGCTGAATGATATATACTCTCCCATTGTTTCAGGAAGTTCTTTCTCTTACAGATGGGATGTTATCATTCAGTAGAACATCCTAAGTCATGTTGGACCAAAAGGCAGAGAGAGGTGCCTGACCTTAGCTAATTCTCTCCAGTTTTCCCATTTGTAACCCATGGCATGTTCCCTCCCAAATCCAAGATGGATCATCGCCTCTTAGTTCATCCATTCTAGAAACAAACATACAGGTCCATCTCACCAATCTTTGTTATCTTTAAATCTGATCATGTTGCCAGCAGAGATTAACTACACATATTGTCAGCATTGCATATAGATCCTCCCACAGCTGTTAAGAAAAAGGAGCCAGGTAATGTTGTTTCCATATAAACAACTTATTCCTTAGCATGGCAATGCTCCTTTATTCTAAAAGATAATGTACTACTGAGAGTAATTTAAGTTGATCATTAAGTTTGTCCTGATAACTTATGTCATTTACTTACCTATTTTGAATAAATGAGTGAGTTAATGGATAATTTTCTCCCCCTTTTTAGCCCCTTTCTCTCACTTCTTTTCTCATTTACTCATTCTTTATGAACCGTAAATAAGAAAATAAAATAAAATCTTCTTTGGAGATGACCAAATAAAAATTGGCTGAGAGGTTAAGAGCATTGTCTGTTCTTCCAGAGTTACTGAGTTCAGTTCCCAGCAACCACATGGTGGTTCACAACCAACTTGAATGAGAATTGGTGCCCTTTGCTGGCATGCAGGCATAAGACTGTATACATAATAAATAAATAAGATCTTTAAAAAATTTGTATTGAGAAATTGAGTAAGTGGTGACATAGAGAATGGATAACCAATCCTGCATGTAATAACAGATCAGCCTATTTCATTCTTTTATCCATATATCAGTTAATTTTTTTCCTTCAAATCTTCACAGACAGGGTGGCAAGACCATAAACTTCCTTTCACTATTGAGCACTGCTAGTCCATCCTGCTCTCTTTTATTTGGTAGCTATTCTATGAAAATAGGCTTGAGAAAATAGAGAAGCAAAGGACACTGCCTTTAGCTTAGTCCTCTACTGCCACCTGTGCTCTGCAAGTGGCCACAACACTGCAGCAGTGCTCCAGCGTGCTGAATGCAATGTCCAAGGCAGCCACTGAGGAATCGGCAGAGTGCCTGTAATCTTGTACTGAGAGTGACTCAAGTTCTTCGCACACTGTACAGCTTTCATCTGGGAAGAATTACAAAGACTTTGAGATAATGGGAGAGAAGAGAAACATTGAAGGAATCTAGGCTAGGAATAAAAAAAAACAGAGATTGATTAATTCACATTTTGAAGAAACATTCAGGATATTCAGTCAGTCCATACATAGCAGTAATGGCATTGTTAGGCAGGGAAGAAAACTCAGTTGGCAAAGTGCCTGCCTTGAGAGCTTGAGAACTTGAATTTGATTGATAGAAACCAATATAAAATAGCAAGCATGGTGGTAGAATGGGGAGGTAGACACAAGTGCATTACTAGTGATCACTGACCAGGTAGTCTACTCAAGTTTTTGAGATTCACAACAATGAGACTGTTTCAGAAAACAAGGGTTGATGCATTTGATGAACAATAATGAAATCTGATTGCTGGAATTTGCACATGCATGCCTGCACTTGTGTGTGTTCCCATACATGCAAGAGTGCCTATACACAAGAACATACCACACACACACACACACACACACACACACACACACACACACACAGTGTCAAGGAGAGGGAGGTTGATATATTTTTTAGAACTGACAGTATCAATTCTTCTCTATCTTATTGATTATAATTGAACTTTAATGGCCTAGTGAGAACAAAGAAGAATATTTATCCAGAAAAGGAAAATGCATCATGAAACAGACTATCAATTTTGAGAACTATTAACTAAAGGATGAAACTGAAATTTTAAATTTTTATTTCATAACTATTAAAGGCTATGAATAATGGCTTACTTCATATTGTCAAATAAACATCTATAATTACTAGAAATATTGCCAAAGTTATGTTTTTTTCTGGTAAATTCTCATTCTAAATTCCTGATCCTCTGTGCTATGTTATATATACACTTTTTTGATGTTTGAAGAATAGGTTTATTGCATTAAATTAATAATTCCATTTATTCATAGAATATGGAATCTTCCCATAATGAAAATTCCAGATATTTTGGAGAAGAGTAAACCTCTTGTCACAACCCAGGATCTGAACAAGTGCCTCTGTGTGTACTGTGAACATGGTAGGATTTATGGGCACATGGGAAATACTCTTCAATTACTAACACTCTGGGAAAATGACTCATATCCCATAAGAAGGGGATGGGGAGATGGTTCAGTTGGTAAGGCTACTTGGTGTGCAAGCATAAAGTCCTGAGTATGGATACCCATTCCCCATGTGGTATCAGGATGCAGTGTCATGCACACCTGCAAGCCTACCCCTTGAGGGGTCCAGAGGAAATAAAACAAGGTCACTGGGACACTGGGTCACTGGAGTTGCTGTCTAACTAGCCTAACCCAAATATGGAGAGTTTCAGGTTCAGTGAGATATTTTGTCTCAAGTGATCAAGGCAAAAAGTGATACAGCAGGATATGCAGTGTCCTCCTTTGGCCTCTGCATTTGCATCTGCACAAACATGTACACTCACCTATATCACTCAGAACACAAACATGAACTTCACACATATACAAAGAAGCAGAAAGGCAATTACAAGAAAAACATTCAAACTACATGTTCAGTCATTTTCTGGAAAATGGTATTTGGTTCACTTACTTTCTCCTTTTTGTTCCTAGGAATTCAATAGAGTCACTGAGAAGAAGGAAAAACAAACACAAACCTCTAAGAAACCACAAATGCTGCTGGATCTGGGTCCTGAAATGTACATGGTCGTTTGGTACAAGATAAAGTGTTTGCTCTGGGGCAAATGGTTGCATTGCCTTGTGTGAGGATGGCTGGGGTACATTGTACTGGCCATCAGCCTCAACAACACTCAGAATTTTCAGCTGCATGCTACATTACTGTAGACCAGTGGTTTTCAACCTGTGGCTTGTGACCACTGTCAGTATAGTAATCTTTTCTTGGGGTCACAATAAGATATCCTTCATATCAGATATTTCCATTGTGATTCCTAACAGGAGAAAAATTTTAGTTATTATGTAGAAACAAAAATAATTTTATTGTTTGGGATCAGCACAACATAAGGAACTGTATTAGATGGGTGCAGCATTAGAAAAGTTGTTCTAGACGGTGCCTTTCACTCCTGAATTCAATTTCCTCCTCAATAAACCAAGGTTGTTACTAATGGATACTTCATAGGACTCTTTCTCGTATAAATAAATTATATCATACACTGACTACCTGGTTCAAAACAGATAAGAAACTCCCTGCCATGATATGAAATCTCAAAATGTCAACTTCAATGTTAGTATAATGGATTCCACAGGCTCATGTGTTTGAACACTTGCTATCTAGTTTATGGTGCTGTCTGAAAGGTTTTGAAACTTTGGAAGCCTTGCTGGAAAAAAATGGATGCTAATGGAATGTCATTGTATATTCCTGTCCTGACTCTGCTTCTGGTCCCCATAGATGTAAAAAGTGACCTCGTCAGACAGTATTAGCCACTCTTAGCATACCTTCTACAGCATGATGGAATGTGTGTTGTTTAAAGATAAAAAGTCATCATTGCTGGAAAGCATAAATGCAATTCACGGTGGGAAGAAATGCAAATTAGTAAAGCCATTATAACAAACAGTACAGGTTCCTCATACAAAATTCAAATGGGCTGGGTAGATGATTCAGTGGGCGCAGAGCTGGCTACTCAAGCATGAGGATCTGGTTTGAATTCCCAGAGTTCATAGAAAGCAGGGTGCAGTAGCCTGTGTCTGTAATCTCAGAATTCTAACAGTGAAATGAGAGGCAGCAGCAAGAGAATCCCTGGATAAGAATGTTGAATGCTGCTGGGCGTTGGTGGCCCTTGCCTTTAATCCCAACACTCGGGGGGCAGAGGCAGGCGGATCTCTGTGAGTTCTAGTCCACCTTGGTCGATGAGAGTTAGTTCCAAGAAAGCCTCCAAAGCCACAGAGAAACCCTGCCCCGACCCCCCAACCAAAAAAAAAAAAAAAAAAAAGAATGTTGAATGCTTCTCTCTTCTGGCAGCTAGCATAGCAGTTTTCAGTACTGAGAAAGAGATCTAGGACTCAGAGAAGTGACTTCTAAGTCAGGTCTTAAATGCTCTGAGTCTTAGGTTAGAAGTATGTGATGTGTTGTGCAATGGGAGCTTATTTTCAAGTTCTGGAAGTAACTAAGGGCAACAACAGCATATATTGTGGCTGATCTTGTATGCCTGTAACCAACAACATTTTTTTTTATTATTTCAAATTAGGAACAAGCTTGTTTCACATGTCAATCCCTTCTCCCTCTCCCTCCCCTCACCCTCACCCCTCCTATCACACCCCAACCTACCCCCCATCCCATCCAACCTCCACTATCCAGGCAGGGTAGCGCCCTCCACAGGGGCTCTGAAAAGTCAATCACATCATCCTGGGCTGGGCCTAGGCCCTTCCCCATGTATCTATGGCAAGAGTGCATCCCTTCACATGGGATGGGCAATCAAAGTCCCTTATTACACCAGGGAAAAATACTAATCCACCACAAGGAGTCCCCTAGAGTGCAGAGGCCTCCTCTTTGACATCCATGTTCACAGGTCTGGATCAGTCCTGTACTGGCCTCCCAGACAGAATCTGGGGTTGATGTGTTCCCCCTTGTTCAGGCCAGCTGTTTATGAGGGTTTCACCAGCCTGGTACTGACACCTTCGATCTTCATTCCTCCCTCTCTGCAACTAAGTTCCAGAGTTCAGTTCAGTGTATATCCGTGAATGTCTGCCTCTGCTTCCATCAGTCGCTGGATGAGGGCTCTAGGATGGCATAAAAAGTAGTCATCAATCTCATTTTAGGGGAAGGGCATTTAGGTTATCCTCTCCACCATTGCCTGGATTATCCATTGGTGTCATCCTTGTAGGTCTCTGGAAATCTCCCTTGTGCCAGATCTCTCCTTGGATCTAAAATGGCACCCTTTAATATGGTATCTCTCATCCTGCTCTCCTCTATTCTTCCCCCAACTCAATATTTCTGATCCTCCATTTCCTCCTCTCCTCTCCTCTTCACCTGCTCTCATTGTGGCAGCTCCCTCTCCCCTATCATCATTATCCCAATTAGCTCAGGAGTTCCTGCCCCTTCCTATTCCTGGGGTCCATGCATTTATCACCTAGAGTCCTTAATGTTTCCTAATTTCTTTGGTGAAGAGGATTGTAGGCTGGGAATTCTTTGGTCTATGTCTAAAATTCATATATGAGTGAGGACATACCATATTTGTCTTTTTGTGACTGGGTTACCTCACTCAGGATTGTTTCTTCTAGTTCCATCCGTTTTCCTGTGAATTTCAAGATTCCATTGTTTTTTTCTGCTAAGTGGTGCTCCATTGTATAAATGTACCACATTTTCTCTATCCATTCTTCAGTTGAGGGGCATCTAGGTTGCTTCCAGGTACTGGCTATTAAAAACAATGCTGTTATGAACATGGTTGAAGATATGTGTTTGTTGTATGAATGTGCATTATTTGGGTATATACTCAAGAGAGGAATTGCTGGATGTTGAGGTAGACTGATTTCCATTTTTTCTGAGCAAAAACCATACCGATTTCCAGAGTAGTCTTACATGTTCGCACTCCCACCAGCAATGGAGGAGTGTTCCTTTTTCTCCACATCCTCTCCAGCATAGGTTGTCATTGGTGTTTTGATTTTAGTCATTTTGACAGGTGTGAGGTGGTATCTCAGAGTTGTTTTGAGTTGCATTTCTCTGATGGCCAAGGATTTTGAGCAGTTTCTTAAGTTTCTTTCAGCGATTTCAGATTTCTCTGTTGAGAATTCCCTCTTTAGTCCTGCACCCCCGTTTTTATTTTCATTTTTTGGTGTTTTTGTGTCTACCTTCATGAGTTCATTGTAATTTTGGAAATCAGTCCTCTGTCAGGTGTGGGGTTGGTGAAGATCTTTTCCCATTCTGTGGACTGTCGTTTTGTCTTACTGACTGTGTCCTTTGCCTTACAGAAGCTTCTCAGTTTCAGAAGGTCCCATTCATTAATTGAAAATCTGAATGTCTGTGCTACTGGTGTAATTTTCAGGAAGCAGTCTCCTGTTCAGTACGTTCCAGGGTATCTCCCAGTTTCTCTGCTAGAAGATTCAGTGTGTCTGGATTTATGTTGAGATCTTTGATCCATTTCCACTTAAGTTTTGTGCATTGTGACAGATATGGATCTGTCTGCAATCTTCTGCATGTTCGAATCCAGTTGTGCCAGCACCATTTAATGAAGATGCTAGCTTTCTTCCATTGTATATATTTAGCATATCAGTATTTTCAATTCAATTCCATTGTTATATCTATCTATTTTTGTGACAATACAAAGCTGTTTTCAGAACTATGGCTCTATAATAGAGCTTGAAGTCAGGGACGGTGATGCCTCTTTTACTGCACCGTGTTGTTTTGGCTATACTGGGTTTTTTGTTTTTCTCTTTAGGTCTGTGAAGAACTGTGTTGGGATTTTGATGGGGATTGTTTGAATCTGTAGATTACTTTTGGCAAGATTGCCATTTTTACTATGTTGACTCTACATATCCAAGCGCATGGGAGATCTTTCCATTTTCTGGTGTCTTCTTTAATTTCTTTCTTTAGTGAATGAAAGTTCTTACTGTACAGGTCTTTCACTTTTTTGGTTAGAATTACCCCAAGATATTTTATGTTATTTGTGGATATTGTGAAGTGTGATATTTCTCTGATTTCTTTCTCATTGCATTTATCATCTGTATAAAGTAAGTCTACTGATTTTTTTGAATTAATTTTGTATCCTGCTACTTTGCCGAAGGTGTTTATCATCTGTACGAGTTCCCTGGCAGAGTTTTTCTGGTCACTTATGTAGACTATCATATCATCTGCAAATAGTGATGGTTTCACTCACTTCTTCATTTCCAAATTCTATACATTTGATCTCCTTTTCTTATCTTATTTCTCTAGCTAGAACATCAAGTACAATATTGAAGAGATATGGAGAGAGTGGACAGCCTTCTTTTGTTCCTGATTTTAGAGGACTTGCTTTGTGTTTCTCTCCATTTCATTTGATGTTGGCTGTTGGTTTGGTGCATATTGCTTATATCATGTTTAGATATGTTCTTTTTATTCCTGTTCTCTCCAAGATCTTTATCATGAAGGGCTGTTGGTTTCTGTCAAAGGCTTTTTCAGCATCTAATGAGATGATCATGTGTTTTTCTTTTTCAGTTTGTTTATGTTGTGGATTACATTGATGGATTTTCGTATGTTGAACCATCCTTGCATGCCTGGGATGAAGCCTATTTGATAATACTGTATGATTTTTCTCATGTGTTCTTGGATTCGATTTGCTAATATTTTGTTCAGTATTTTTGCATTGATGTTCAGGAGGGATATTGGTCTTTAGTCCTCTTTTTTAGTTGTATCTTTCTGTGGCTTGGGCATCAATGTGATTGTATCTTCGTAAAAAGAGTTTGGCAATATCTCCTCTGCTTCTATTGTGTGGAACAACTTGTGCAGTACTGGTATTAGCACTTGTTTGAATTTCTGGTAGAATTCTGCAGTGAAGCCATCTGGCCCTGGTTGTTTTTTGGTTGGAAGGATTTGATGATTGCTTCTATTTCATTAGGGGTTATAAGTCGATTTATACTGTTTTTCTGGTCTTGGTTTAATTTTGGTAAGTGATATCTACCCAGGAAACTGTCAATTTCCTTTAGATTTTTGAATTTTGTCGAGTACAGGTTTTCAAAGTATGACCTGATGATTATCTGGATTTCCTCAGTGTCTGTTTTTATATGTCCCTTTTAATTTCTAATTTTGTTAATTAGCTTGCATGCTCTTTGCCTTTTTGTTAGTTTGGATAGAGTTTTGTCTATCTTGTTTATCTTCTCAAAGAACCAACTCTTTGTCTCATTGACACTTTGTAATGTTTTCCTAGTTTCTACTTTATTGATTTCAGCTTTCAGTTTGATTATTTCCTGGCATCTACTCCTTTGTGGTAAGTTTGCCTCTTTTTTCTCTAAAGCTTTCAGTTGTTCTGTCAATTCTCTCATATGACTATTCTCCAGTTTCTTCATATGAGCACTTAGCTCTATGAACTTTCCTCTTAACACTGCTTTCAAAGTGTCGCATAAGTTTGGGTATGTTGTGTCTACATTCTCATTGAATTCTAGGAAGTCTTTAGTTTCTTTTTTTATTTCTTCCTCAACCCAGGAATGGTGCGATTGGGTGTTATTCAATTCTCATGAGTTTGTAGGTTTTCTGTAATTTGTATTGTTGAATTCTAGTTGTATAGTATGGTGATCTGATAAGATACAGGAGGTTAATTCAATTCTTTTGTATCTTCGGAGGTTTGCTTTGTTGCCAACTATGTGGTCAATTTTAGAGAAGGTTCCATGTGGTGCTGAGAAGAAGATATATATATATATATATATATATATATATATATATATATATGGAATGCTCTATAGATATCTGTTAAACCCAGTTGGGTCATAACTTCTGTTAGATACTTTGTTTCTTTGTTAGGTTTTTGTCTGATGGTCCTGTCTAGTGATAAAAGCGGGCTGTTGAAGTCTCCTACTATAAGTGTGTGAGGTTTTATGTGTTGTTTGTGCTTTATTAATATTTCTTTTACAAATGTGGGTGCCTTCGTATTTGGGGCATAGATGTACAGGATTGAGAGTTCATCTTGATGGACTTTTCCTGTTGAAAAGTATGAAATGTCCTTCTCATCTCTTTTCATTGATTTTTAGCTTGAAGTCTAATTTGTTAGATATTAGGATTGCTATACCAGCTTTTTTCTTGGGCCCATTTGATTGGAAAATTTTTTTCCAACCCTTTACTTTGAGTTAATGCCTGTCTTTGAAGTTGAGTTGTGTTTCTTGTATACAGCAGAAGGAGGGATTCTGTCTTCAGGTCCATTCTGTTAGCCTATATCTTTTTATAGTCAGGTTAGGACCATTGATATTGAGGGATATTAATGTCCATTGTTTGTTGGTTCTTGTTTGTTTTGGATTTATTGATGACGGTGTAATTGGGTGTAGATTTCACCCTCCTGTTTCTTTTTGTGTTTGGTAGAATTGGATTATCTATTGCCTATATTTTCGTGAGCGTACTTATCTTCCTTGGGTTGGAGTTTTCCTTCTAGAACTTTCTGTAGTGCTGGATTTGTGGATATGTATTTTTAAGTCTTTTTTTCATGGAATATCTTGTTTTCTCCATCTATAGTGATTGAAAGTTGTGCTGGGTAAAGTAGTTTGGGTTGGCAAACTACTTACTTTCTTACTCAAGCCAGGAATGGTACAATTGGCTGTTATTCAATTCCCAGGACTTTGTAGGTTTTCTCTAATTTTTATTGCTGTTGAATTCTATTTCTATAGCATGATGATCTGATAAGATACAGGGGGTTATTTCAATTCTTTTGTCCCTTAGTGTTTGTAGGATATCTATCCAGGACCCTCTGGCTTTCAAAGTTTCCATTGAGAAGTCGGGTGTGATTCTGGTAGGTCTAACTTTATATTTTATTTGGACTTTTTCCTTTGCTGCTCTTAATATTTTCTCTTTTTTTCTGAAGTTTTGGTGTTTTGATTCTTAGGTGTCGAGGGGACTTCTTTTTGTGGTCTAGTCTGTTTGGTGTTCTGTAAGCTTCTTGTACTTTCATAGGCATATCCTTCTGTAGGTTGGGGAAATTTTCTTCTATGATTTTGTTGAATATATTTTCTGTACCTTTGAGCTGTATTTCTTCACCTTCTTCTTTACCTATTATTCTTAGGTGCAGCCTTTTCATGGTGTCACATATTTCCTGGATATTTTGTGTTAAGGATTTATTGGACTTGGGATTTTCCTTGGTCGATGACTGTATATCCTCTAAAGAGTCGTCAACAACTGAGCTTCTCTCTTCCATCTCTTGAATTCTTTTCATTATACTCACATCTTTAGTTCCTGATCTTTATTCAGCCTATTTCCAGCATCGCCTCATTCTGTGTTTTCTTTATTGTTTCTATTTCAGCTTTCATGCTTTAAACTGTTTCGAGTGTTTCCTTCACTTGTTTGGTTGTTTTTCCTTGGTTTTGTTTGGATTCTTAAAGAGATTTGTTTATTCAGTGTATATCTGTGGATGTCTATCACTGCTTCCATCAGCCACTGAGTGAGGGCTCTAGGATGGCATAAAGAGAAGTCATCAATCTCATTTTAGGGGAAGGGCTTTTAGGTAATTCTCTCCACCATTGCCTGGATTGTCAGATTGTGTCATTCTTGTAGGTCTCTGGAGATTTCCCTGGTTCCAGATCTCTTCTCGGACCTATAGTTGCTCCCTCTGATATGGTATCTTTCATCCTGCTCTGTTTCCTCTATTCTTCCCCCAACTCAATATTTCTGTCCCTCCATTTCTTCTTCTCTACTCGTCTTCTCTTTCTCTTATTGTAGCATCTCCTTCCCCCCTACTCTCATGCTCCCAATTAGTTCAGGATCAGGAATTTAGATGAAGAGAGGGAGGAATGAAGAATGAAGGGGTCTGTACCAGGTTGGAGAAACCCACAGGAACAGTTGGCCTGAACAAGGGAGAGCACATAGAACCCAGATGCTGTCTGGGAGGCCAGTACAAGACTGATCCAGACCCCTGAACATGGATGTTAATAAGGAGGCCTCTGCACTCCAGGGAGACTCTCGTGGTGGATTAGTATTTTTCCCTGGTGCAAGAAGGGACTTTGAGAGCCCATCCCACGTGAAGGGTTACACTCTGGCGCTGGACACATGGGGAAGGGCCCAGGACCAGCACAGAAAGATTTGGTTGACTTTGCAGAGCCCCCATTGAGGGACCTACCCTGCCTGGGGAATGGTGGGTGGATGGGGTCGGGGGTGGGCTGGGGATGGGAGAGGAGGGATGGGGTGAGGGCAAGGAGAGGGAGAAGGGACTTACATGTGTAACAAGCTTGTTCCCTATCTAGAACTAATAAATAATTTTTTAAAAAAGCCATCAACAACAAAAAAAGAGATTTGTTTACTTCTTGAATTCATTGGTTTGTCTTTTCCTCCATCTCATGTAATTTTTTGTTTGTTTTTTCTTCTATTTCTTTAAGGGATTTCCTTGTTTCCTCTTTAGAGGTCTCTATAATAGTCTAAGATAAATTTTGAGGACCATATCTTCTTCATGCTCTGTTTGGCTTTTCAGATCTTGCTGGTGTGAAGTCCCTAGATTCTGGTGGTGTCATATTGGTTTTTCGGTTGTTGAGTGTGTTCTTACTCTGTCTTCTTCCCTTCCCTTCTTCTACTGAGAGCAAATGGGGTCACTCCCTCTCTCAGGTGGCTAGCAGAGGCCTCAGTCTCTGGTGGCAGTGAGATCGCACAGGGTGGTGGGTGGACAAGTGTGGGGTATGTCTAGATTCAGGGTGTACCTTCCCATACTGGGGAGTTCCACTCTTCTCTGGGTGGGGTCAGGCAGAAGCAAGCAGGTGTTGATGGAGGAAGTTGGGGGGTGGGCAGAGCAGCTCCCAGACTCAACTGAGGCTAAGTCACCCACTGCTGGACAGAGAGCAGGGTGTAGACAGGGTTGAGGTGTTTCTGGACTCAGGTTGGGCCTTCTGGTTGGGGCTGGTCCATTCTTGTCTGGGGAGGGATGTTTCAGGCAGAAGCAAGCAGGGGTTGATGGGAGAAGTTGGGAAACAGAGCAGCACCCAGACACACATGAGGCTCAGGCACCCACTGAGGCTAAGGCACCCGCCACAGAATAGAGGGCAGAGTGTAGATAGGGTGAGATGTGTCCAAACTGAGGGTTGGCCTTCCCATCTGGGCTGGTCCACTCTTAGGCTTGGGCACCCGCTGAGGCTAGGGCACCTGCTGAGGCTAGGGTACCTGCTGCAGAACCTCTAACCAACAAATTTATGGGTGGATTCTCATGATTGCTCTTGAGGTTAATGCTAGATATACTGTCTTCCTGTGGGGACCATTATCACTCATGATGATGTAATTTGATTTAAACTGTGTGTATCTACACACATATGTAACTTAATTAAAACCATGCGTATCTATACACATATATACACAAGCATATATACCAAATACACATATACAAATATACATTATATGCAATTTAAAGTAAACATTAAGTAAAAAATTCTACATGGGATTTTCAAACATCCTTTTGTATTTTCATCTCTCCCCCTCCCCAGTTAAAATGCTCTTGTTTTCTCGTTTCCCCAATTTCGGTGCCCAAATATTGACTATGATATTTCGGATACAGCTCAACCCCAGGATCTCAAATCTCCCATTGTCTTTTAGATGTCATCTGGATAACTCTGGATGGCCTGGCCAAGGTAGAGAATATCTCCTCCTATATATAACAATAGACCTAGGGCCTGGGTGCAACGACACCCATCCTGAGACTGGTGAGATGTGCCCTGTGGAATGTCTGAGGGCTTGAGTATGTGCCTTCTAGGACTGTCTCAAGGATTAAAGGAAGTATTTCCCAGTCAGTCCTATTTACATGATAAGAGATGATTTCTGCATGCACCCCCACTTTTGGAAAGTTATTTAAGATGGTGATGAAATAAACCATGGCCTCCAGTACAGACTGAGAGCCCCCCTGAGATCACAAGATGTCTGTGTCTGGACATTAATGCCATTGGGTAGTTAGGGCTCCCTGATCCACACTTCCTGACTCACGGTCAGACCCGGGGCTGTTCATATGGTCATGACCACAGCTCCAAAGACATCAATCTGAAATAGATGACATCTGATACAGGCTGGACCCCGGCACCCCAAATACTACATGTGTCCAGTTTTCTGTTCTCTAGGGCTTATTATCCCTTCCTCACATATATACAGTTGCTCCAGGTAATATATTCACATTTACAAATTTGGGGCTAGAACCAGCAAATATTAGAGAACATGTGGTATTTGTCTTTCTGAGTCAGGGTTACCTCCCTCGCTATAATGATTTTCAGTGTGATCCATTTACCTGTAAATTTAGATTTCATTTTTATTTAAAGTTGAATACTATTTTGTAATACACATGGACCACATTTTCACTACTAGAAGTTCATTAGGTTAAAGACATTTCAGTTGCTTCCATTTCCTAGCTGTTGGGAATAGAGTCTCAGTGAACACAGCTGAGAAACTTCATGTGGGATTAAATATGGAATTCTTTGAGTCCATGCTGAGCATAAGCATCAATGGATCCTAGGGTAGATTTAAGTTTAACCTTTTGAGAAATCTCCACAGTGATTTCCAGAATAGCTCCTCAATATTGCAATCTGACAACACTGAATGAGGGTTCCTTCCTACCTATACCACACCAGCAGTTGGTTGTCAAATGTTTCTCTAAACTTAGCCATTCTGATTAGGATAAAATGAAATCTCAGAGTAGTTTTAACTTTCATTTCCTTAATTTCTAAGATTATGGAATACTCTTTTGAGGTATCTCTTAGCCATTTTTCTTCTTTTGAGAACTCCCTGCTCAGATCCATACCCCATTTTTCATTGGATAATTTGTATTTTTGACTTTTTGTTGAGTTCTTTTTTAAAACAATCTTTCTTATTTTATATGTCAATCACGCATATCCCTTCCTCCCTTGTTCCTGATTCCTGACCTTCCCCACACTCCACCCTTATCCACTCCTCAGAAATGTTGAGGACTCCTATGTAGAGTCAAGAAAATCTGTCAAATCACATTGAGGCAGGACCAAGGTCCTCCCTCCTGTATTTAGGCTTAACAAGGTACTCCTTATTAGGAAATTCGATCCCCAAGAAGCCAGTTCATACACTATGATAAATCCTGGTCCCACTGCCGGTAGCCCTATAAACTGCCCAAGCCAGACAGCTTCACCCACATTTACAGGGCCTTGTTTGGTCCAATGTACATTCCCCAGCTGTCAGTCCAGAATGAGCTCCCACTAGCTCCATTCAACTCTTTCTATAAATTTTCCCATCATGCACTTGACCCCTTTGCTCATATTGTCTCTCCTACCACTTTTCCACAGGATTCTGGGAGCTCAGATCAAATCTGATGGTCTGATTTGGATCTCTGCATATGCTTCTATCAGTTATTAGATGAAGGTTTTATGATGACAATTAAGGTAGTCATCAATCTAATTAGAGGAGAAGGTCAGGTCAGGTACCCTCTCCACTATTCTAGGAGTCAAGGCTGGGGCCATCCTTGTGGATTCCTGGGAATTTTGCAAGTACTAGGTTTCTCCCTAAACACATAATGACTTCCTCTATCAAGAGATCTTTTTCATTGCTCTCCTCCTCTGTCCCTCACCCAAATGGAGTTTCCCAATCCCTCATGTTCTGTCCCCCATTCCCTCCCATTACCCCAACGCTCTCCTTCAATGTTCTTATTTACTTAGGAGAGCTTGTCTATTTCCCTTCCAATGGGAATCCATATATGTCTCTCTTAGGGAACTCCTTGCTTCCTAGCTTATCTGGGGTTGTAGATTGTAGGCTGTTATCCTTTGCTGTATGTCTAATATCAACATATGAGTGAGGAAATACTGTGTTTCACTTTTGGGTCATTACCTCATTCAGGAGGGATTTTCAAGTTCCATCAATTTGCCTCCAAATTTCATGGGGTCATAATTTTTACAGCTGAGTAAGTGTGTAAGTGTACCACATTTTCTTTGTCCATTCTTCCATCTAGGGGAATCTAGGTTGTTTCCAATTGGTGGCTATTACAAACAATGTTGCTTTGAACATATTTGAGCAAATGTCCTTGTGGTATGAGTGTGTATTCTTTGCATATATGCCCAAGTGTGGTATTGTTGTGTCTTGAGGTAGATCAATTTCAAAATTTTTGACAAACAGCCATACTGATTTCCAAAGTGCCTTTACAAGTTTGCACTCCCACCAGCAATGGTGGAGTATTCCCCTTACTTCACATCCTCTCCAGCAGAAGACTTCAATAGAGATTTTGATCTTAGCCATTGTGACAGGGTTACTATAGTATCTCAGAGTGTTTTGATTTGCTTTTCCCTGATGGCTAAGGATGTTGAGCAATTCCTTGAATCTCTTTTGGCCATTTGAGATTCCCATGTTTAGAATTTTCTTTTTAGATATTTACCCCATTTTTAATTTGATTATTTGATATGTTTATGTTTAGTTTCCTGAGTTATTTGTTTATTTTGGAGATCAGTCCTCTCTCAGATGGTGGGTTTGTGAATATCTTTTCCCCTGTCATTTTGCTTATTGACAGTGTCCTTTGCCTTGCAAATGCTTCTCAGTTTCAGATAATCCCATTTACCAAGCATTGATCTCAATGTGTTACTAGTGTTGTATTTATGAATTGGTCTGCTGTGCAACTGCATTCCAGGTTACTTCCCACTTTCTCTTCCATGAGGTTCAATGTGGGTGAATTTATGTTGAGGTCTTTGATCCATTTGGACTTGAGATTTGTGCATGGGGATAGATATGGATCTATATGCATTATTCTACATAATATGCTATTTGTTGAACTACAACTGGTAAACATATTGAACAAAGTGGCAAGATACAAGATTAACTAAAAATACTCAGAAGTCTGAGGAAGAAATCAGAGAAAGATCACCATTTACAATAGCCACAAACAACATAAAATATCTTGGGGTAACACTAACTAAACAAGTGAAAGACCTATATATAGAGAACTTTGAGTCTTTAAAGAAAGAATTTAAAGAGGATACCAGAAAATGCAAAGATCCCCATGATCTTGGATAGGTAGGATCAACATAGTAAAAATGGCAATATTGCCTAAAGCAATCTACAGATTCGATGCAATCCCCAACAAAATCCCAGCACAGTTCTTCACAGACGTTGTAAGAACAATACTCAACTTTATATGGAGAAACAAAAGACCCAGGATACTCAAAACAAAGCTGTACAATAAAGGAAATTCTAGGTATGTTCTCTGTGTCCCCAAACTCTTCAATAATTTTGTAATGAAGGGGTGTTTGACTTTGTTGATGGCTTTTTCAACAATTAATGAAATTGTCATCTGCTTTTTTTCTTTCAGTTTTTTTATATGGTGGATTACATTGACACATAGTGGATGATTTTTCTGATGTCTTCTGGGATTCAGTTTGCAGGATTTTATTGAGTATTTTTATATCAATGTTCATGAGGGAGAACTCTCTTTCACAGTTTTTTTTTGTGTATGGTTTGGGTATCAGGGTAACTTTAGCCTAGTAAAAATAGTTTGGCAAAGTTACCTCTTTTTCTTTTGTGTGGAAAAAATTGAGGAGTATTAGTATTAGCTCTTTTGTTGAAATTCTGATAGAATTCTGCACTGAAACCATCAGGCCTTGGGTTTTTTTGTTTTGTTTTGTTTTGTTTTGGGGAATCTTTTGATGTCTGCTTCTATTTCCTTAGGGGCTATAGGTTTATTTAAATTGTTTATTTGGTCTTGATTTAATTTTGTTATGTAATACCTAACCAGAAAATTGTCTGTCTCCATAAATTCATCCAATATAGTAGATCACCATTTTTTTTGAAGTATGACCTGATTGTTTTTATGTTTCCCTTTTCATTTCTGATTTTGTAAATTAAGATATTTTCTCTCTGACTTTTTTGTTAGTTTGGATAATTGTTTGTCTAACTTGTTGAGTTTTTGAAAAATATACAACTCTTTTTCTCATTGTTTTTTATTGCTTTCTTTGTCTGTATATTACGGATTTGAGCCTTAAATTTGATTATTTCCTGACTTCTACTACTCCTGGGTGACTTTGCTTTTTTTTAATTCTAGAAACTTCATGTATGCTGTTAAGAGGCTAGTGTGAGGTATCTCCATGTTGTATATGTAGGCACTTAGTGCTATGAACTATCCTTTTAGAACTGCTTTCAAAGTGTCCCATAGTTTTGGGTATGATTTGCATTAATTTTCATTGAATTTTAGGAAGTTTTTCTTTATTTCTTTCTTGACTCAGTGGTGATCCGGTTGATCATTCTTCAATTTCCATGAGTTTGTTGGCTCTCTACAATGTGTTATTGAAATCTAACTTTAAGTCATGTGATCTGATAAGTTACAGGGGGCTATTGCAATTTTTTTGTATCAGTTAAAGTTTGCTTTGTTAGAAAATATCTGTTTATTTTTAGAGACGTTTCCATGAGGTTCTGAGAAGAAGGTATATTTGTGTTTGGGCAGAACGTTGTATAGATGTCTGGTGAGTTCATTTGAGTCACAATATCTGGTCATTCATTTAGTTCTCTGTTAAAGTTTCTGTTTGGCAGTCCTGTCCAATGGTGAGAGTATGGTGTTGTAATCTCCCATTATTAGTATGTGGGGTTTGTTGTGTGATTTATGCTTTAGCACTATTTCTTTAATGAATGTGTGTGCCTTCACATTTGTGGCATAGATCTTCAGAATTGATACTTTATCTTGATGGATTTTTCCTGTGATGAATAGGAAATGTTCTTATTCATCTCTTTTAAATTACTTTTATTTTGAAGTCTATTTTGTAGATATTAGGATATTTATTCCCACTTATTTATTAGGTCAATTTGATTAGAAAATATTTTCTGAACATTTACTATGAGGTAATGTCTGTCTTTGAAGTTTATGTGTGTTTCTTGTATGCAACACAAGGATGAATCCTGTTTTCTTATCCATTCTGTTAGCATGTATCTTTTAATAGGTGAATTGAGATCATTGATATTAAGAGATATTAATGACTAGTGATTGTTAATTCCTGGGATTTTGTTTGTTTGTTTTGTTCCTTTTCTTTATTTTTGTTGTTTTGGTTTCATTGGTAGTAGTGTCATTGTGTGTGTGTGTGTGTGTGTGTGTGTGTGTGTTTCTCTTCTTTGGGTTTGCTGTAATGGGACTATCTATTGCCTGTCATGACTGCCTCTATCAGCAAAGAAGATGCAAGGCTGAGACTAATACTTAAGCAGTTTACTCAGGAAACTTAAACAATCTTCTGGCCCCGGGGAAAGCCAGCCCACAGCTTAAAAGCACTCTTGCCAGCCAACCCCAGAATGCCACGTGGCTAAGGCAGATAGGCTCGCATTTGCTGATGTAAGTTTGAATCTTAGAACAAGTCAAATAAGGAGTTGTTTATTCCAGGGAGGGCTCACCCTTGGGATGGTGAAAGGCAGAAACCAGTGCCATCTTTAAGGCGTGGTGCATCACAGCTCTCCACAATTTCCTGCAATTTTGTGGGTGTAGGTAATTTCCTTGAGTTGGAATTTTCCTTCCAGTACTTCCATAGGGCTGGATTTGTGGATAAATATTATTTAAATCTGCATTTGTCATGAATTATCTTGTTATTTACACCTATGTTAATTGCAAGCTTTGCTGTGTGCATTAGTCTGGGTTAGCATCCTTGGTCTCTTATTGTCTGAAAACTGTCTATTCAGATAATTTTGGATTTCAGAGTTTCTATTGAGATGTTTGCTGTAATTGTGATATGTCTCTCATTATATGTTACGTGGCTTTTTTCTTTTCATCTTGTAATATTCTTTCCTTTTTCTGTGTGTTTAGTGCTTTGATTATTTTGTTTGAGGAAACTTTTATTTTTGGTCCAGTCTATTACTTGTGTTATAAGCTTCTTGCACTTTCATAGACATCTCCTTCTTCAGTTTAGGAAAGTTTTCGTCTATGATTTTGTTGAATATATTTTCTGTGCCTTTGAGCTGGACTTCTTCTTCTATCCCTATTCTTAGACTTTGTCTTTTCATGGTGTCATAGATTTCCTGGATATTTTGTGTTAAGAATTTGTTCGACTTAACATTGTTTTCACATATGAATCTATTTCCTCCATTTTATCTTTAATACCTATGATTCTATCTTCCATCTCTTGCATTCTGTTGGTTATGCTCACATTTGTAGTTCTTGATCATTTACATATATTTTCCATTTCCAGAATTCCCTTGGTTTGTGTTTTGCTTATTGCTATACAACTCTATATGAAAGAGTGAGAAAAATTACAGAAGAGGGGATGAAATGATTATAAAAGTTGGAGACCAGAATGCCTGTTTTTGTGATCTTGCCTTCTGTATATGATAGGAAGTCTTCATCCGAAAATTCATCAGAATTACTTGTCCTCACAAGACCTACATATAAAAAATAAGTTTGACTGGGGGAAATGTCATAAAACCCCAGCTGCAGATAAAGCGATATAAGTAACAATGACAACTGAGGGGAAAAAAACAGATTTTACCTCAGAGTTCTCTGTGTATATTCATAATAATTAATGAAAGAAAGGCTATGAATTTGAGGTAACACATGGGAAGATATAGGCAGAATTAGAGGGGGGAGAAAAATAGAAATTATATAATATAATACTTATGGAAGGAATTTCCAAAAATTAAAAAAAAAATTTCAAAAGAATGACATATAGTAAAGTTGAGTTGTTGGTTTGAGTCAAGGCATAAAATTGCTTACTCTACAAGCTGGTCACGTATGTTTGAATCCTCAGAATCCATGTAAAAATCAGACTTCACAGCAAAGCCCTCAGTATAGCCCAAACATAAGTGGAAATAGGAAGCAGAGACATGAAATTCTCTGTAGGTTCCTGGGTTATCTAGTGATATGAAACTTTATCAAATAAATACAAAAGGAAGGACAAACACCTGTTTATATCTTTCTTTGAATATTAAGGAAGTCCTTATATAAAAGTACACTATTCTACATTAATTTAGAACTCTATTGATGGGGAATATGAATGCATATATAGGTAAAGAAATGTTATGGAGTAAGAATGCCTCAATATTGTGTTCCTGAAACCTAGGCTTTGACTTCCATCCACGTAAAAAAGAAATAAAGTGATAGATAGACAAAGTGATAGAAGAATATATAGATGATAGGTAAATAGATAGATGGTGGTAGGTAGACAGACAGACATATTGGCAGACAAACAGAAAAATAGATTGGTTATTGATAGATGATGGATAGATAATAAAAGCATATAGATGCCTGATTATTGGTGTATATATGTAGATAAATGATATATAATATACATATATATATATAAACATATAGAAAGATAAATAGATAGATAGATAGATAGATAGATAGATAGATAGATAGATAGATAGATGAGAAATTGGAAAGATAATAATTGGTTGATAGATGATAGGTAATGGAGAGAAAATGAATGATAGATGATGTGTATATATGATTGGTAGATGACAGATAATGGGCATACGAGGGATGGTATATGATGGAAAAATTAATAGGAGGCTAGTAATCGCTGATGAATGATGATACATGATGTTTCTATCATAGTTTTAATATTAGTGCAAGTTTTTTTTAAGAATCAATGTATCTTGCAACAAAGACTGTTAAACTTTATCTCATTGCCCCACACCAATATATATACCAACAAGGGAAATTTATATGAAATGTATTTTCAATGTAGAGAGATGGCTTAGCAGTTAAAAGCATTACTTGCTCTTCAAAAATGTCCTGAATTCTATTCCTAGCAACCACATGGCTCACAACCATCTGTAATGAGATCAGATGCCCTCTTCTAGTCTGCAGGTATACATGCAGGCAGAACAATTCATATATAATAAATAAATCTAAAAGAAAAATAATTCACTCATTATGCCAAACAGAATAGGAGTTGTGTTCCGCAAGAAAGGTAATTAATGAAGCAATCTAAGATGGAGAATGGAGAACTGCTCTAGTGACATCTGATTTTCATTCTTGGCCATCTCTTACTTTCATCTTTCTGCTCTGCCTTCTAGTGGCAGTCTGTGCATTATCTTTTGCTAGCTCATCTTCTCACTGGGAATCATCACTGTCTTTCATAGCTTTTTTTCTTTGCCATCTTACTGAAATAAACTGCTACTCTATGGCATGTGGTTAGAGGTTAACTAAGAGTTTATTATATGGCATTTTCAAGAATTCCAAAAGGTGCCTAAGACCACAGCTGTCATATTTGCTCATGATAAGCTTAACTAAACTCCTCTGCTGTTTGCTCAGAACATAATGATTTATTTCCATCTTCCAAGTCATGCATTTAAAAATCAGCATTCCACTTGTTGTTTAAAGAAGGTGACAACAAGCTGCATGTATTTCAGAGATAAAATCACAGGCACCTGCAGCTGTAAAATAGGAAGTTGTCTACTTAAACTTTTGTGACTTTGATAGCTGTTTTCTAATTCCTTTCTCTTAAATATGTTCAATATAAAATCACTTCATCACATTGCCTTTTGCCAGTGTGATAGGAACATTGCTTCTTCAGAAACTGTGATATGATTTGTATCTTTTTATTTCCCCTTTGTAATAGAACTGCACCTGCAGACACATATTGTTACTTTTACCTGACAGTATAGTGAGTGTTCGTATCTCCTCTTACACTACAGCTACTCAATCTGGCAAGCTGCTAACTTTCTTGCTTATAGCAAAATCCTAGGAATACAGCCTAATGCTGCTTTTGTCAGGCAAGGACTATTCGAAATTTTATGCTGATAGCTGTTGAAGGTGTTCCAGTTCCTTTCTGGTCCTGTTTGCATGCTTATTCTTTATCAAACAAACTTGGTTCTTTTATTAAATATTTCTTTTGATAATATTATACACACATGATTCTCTTTAGGAAGTCCCTTATAATATCTAAGAAGTTCTTTTCAGTAGATGATATGATTTTTTTGTCAACAGTGCAATGGAAATGTCAGAAAACATTGCTTCCCTGGTGACACCAATTATGAATTTAATTGACAAACTTCATTAATGGTGATGATCATAGGTGATGATAGAGTAGAAACATAACGAATGCTTCTTCCCTGTCATTTGAGTGTTAAATAACTCAATAAACAATATAGATGCTATTTCTCAGGTCAATTAATTTATTAATTTTATTCAATTTATCATCTATATTTCAAGTTGAACAATGGTGTATGCTTGAAATTAGTATTTTAAATAAGATTTATGTCAAAAGACACTCATATCAGAATTGATGAACACTAATTATCCAGATAATGTACAGTAAGTTAGCTCTTTAATGTGTGCTTTTGAAGTCACAGGTTGAGAAGCAGGTGTGAACTGTGTGTGTACACATGTTTTTGAAGGAGAGTGAATGAATAATACAATATGCACATGCATGTGTTTGTGTTAGAAACAGTTTTACACTCAAGGCCCTAGATATATATTGAGGTTGCAAAGGCCATAGGTTGGATTCCAATAACGTATGTCAGAGAATTCACAATTAATGTAATTCCAGATTCAGATAATCTGACAAAAAATTCAGGCCTTGGTGGGTAATTAAATCAAAGTGGTTCATTTAAATTCACAGAAACAATACAAAATAATCAAGAATAGGAAGAGAGGGAGGAAACATTTAGAAAATGAAAGAAGAGTTTTTCCGCTATGTCTTGCATAAATACAATATTTTAGATATTTTATCTTTAGGGAAAAATTGGAATATGTGTTTCAGATCTTCTCTGTTACAAATAAGATAACTGAACCCCAAGCCTAATAATTATCATTACGCATACATTTTATAACAATATGGATTATATGAAACACTCATTCTAATGAGTGGTTACCTTTTTGAACTTTGATCTTTGTTTTCAAAGCTCAGAGAGGTATACAAGTATAAACACCATTTCCTGTTTACAGCTGGCTATCATTTTTATCTGTGGCAAAAGGCCAACCTGATAATTGAATCTTAAGCTTAAGCAGTCTCTTCCATCCCACATCTCATTGACAGCAGCTATTGTTCCATACCTTCTACATATTAAAGCATTTGTCCTGAGCTTTGAACATCTTTCAATATACATGCATAGCATATCCACACATTTGTTCAATATATGTATGCATGTACATATAGATATTTTAGTAATTATTTAATAATTACCTTTAATAAATTTCTTTTCTGGGGAGTGTGAAGGGACATTTCTCCTTCACATAGTGTGCTAGTAGAAACCTTTGCCTCTTGTGCTGGTTTGAAAAAAATGTCCCTCAAATGGCATGGCACTATTAGGAGGCGTGGCCTTGTAGGAGGAAATGTGTTATTATGGGGGGGGCTTTGAAGTCCCCTGTGATCAAACATGGCCCTTATCAGTGTTCACTTGCCATTGCTGAGGATCAAAATACAGAACTCTAAACACCTCCATCAACCATGTCTGACAGCATACTGCCGTGTCTCTTCATGATAGTATGATGCTATACCTCTGAAATTGTAAGTCACCCCAAATAAATGCTTTTTCTTTATAAGAGTTTCCATGGTCATTGTGTCTCTTCACATCAATAGAAGCCTAACCAAGACACCTCTATGCACAGTACACTTGTAGCAAACTTACACCAACCTGCGATTCACAAGGGCAAAGATGTCTCTAGAGATTTTCAACTACCCTGAAAGCCCGGTCAATTATAAAGCAACTCATTTTATACAAATCATATTAGCACTAATCACTACCTTTGTGAATAGTCTTTTCATATTCTTTATGAGATACTTCATTTCTGTTGTGTAGCTATTTGTTATGAATTAAAATGCTCCCTCCTAGAGGAAAAGCGGACCTCATAGGACTTAGGAAGCTAAGGAAACTTGCAAGGCTCAGTAAGCTCACAAAATACTAGGAATATGGAAGAGATGATTCACAAGGCCCCACACAAGTTGATTCTCACATTTAGGATGGGGCAGTTAGTTTACAAGGACACTGATTTGTTTGTATTAATGTGGAACAAGAAGGTGTTTTATTCAAGATTTAGTAACATCATGGACAAGCAGATAAAGTAACAACAGCCTTATAGAAAAACCTCAGAAGTATTCAGGCTCTAGCAACAGAGAGAGAAAACACTCTAGGATCTTCAAGGACAATCACAATCCATGTGGAAGAGAAGTTGAGGTTAACACCAAGACCTTGCACCCAGGTTTTCTGATTCCAGGCTATTTTTTGGGGAGTGTCTGAGGAACATGATATTGCACCCAGGTGAGAAGGCTTGGCACAGCTTAGCCTGTTAATTCACAAAAATGTCCCAGAAGGACTGCCTATCAGTAGCTGCAAAACAGCAGGTTGCCTCCGACATTATATTTTTAAAGTCATAAAGTCAGGACACAGATTCATGTGTGTTAGCAGTGGGTGACTTCAGTGCAGTGGCCTACAAGTAGATAAAAGAGTGTGGAGTATACAGTGTACATACATCATTACCCATGTTAAGGATGGTATTTCAATCAGTAATGTAGGTGCCTTGGAGTCACCCAAGCTCCTGTAAGTAACTCCTCCCACTTATTTCCCTATATGCAACCCCAAGACACTCATTGGTACACCATCCTAAATTGGGGTAGAATTTTTGGTTTTGTTTGGTTTCCATGCCCTACCTTGGGTAAATAGATGTTTATAGCTCTCAAAACTCATATTAACTTCTAGGCATTAATTTATTTATTTTAAATTTATGAATTGAATTCTTAACACACAGCAGTAAATGTGGGCATCTGTTAAGTTGTAGTTTCCTTTGAATTGAAACAACACTTGATGAAGAGGCTTTTTAAGGTTCTTAACATAAACAATTCAGAAATCTCAGGAAGTTCCTGTAGCCTAGTAAGTTCATAACCTTCCCACTTCCCCAAAGCTGTATTATCAGTATAGTCTGAAGTGTAGAGCTTCTAAAAACTTCAGGATTGCAGCTTTTTGTGAATTATCAGACTGGAGTGAGCTTTTCAGTGATGCAGCTGACTTCAAGTCATCCATGTACCTATGAATAACTCTTCATCTAAACTCCTGTAAATAACAGTAATGAATGATTTATTTTACTCAGTTGGATGTTGGTGAGCTCTTTCTTTAATCTGCAATCAGTGTCCTGTCTCAAGTAGAAATTTGATCACCTCTCTCCAGGAAATGTATCAAACATAAGTAATTCAAAGTTGGATGTTAATCAATTAAGATTAGAAAATATTAGATTCAATGGAATTTTCCACCCATTGACATCTTAAATTCAGATTTCAAAGCATTTATCAGGGTGGGTGAGTGCATACAGTAAGTTAATAGATAAACAGAATGAAGAAATTAGTGAGCAGGTATTCTGTATGATACATGTGACACAAATATATTTTGTTATTCCTAAACCATTTTGTTAATTGAACTTTTTGTTAACTACAGAAATCAGAACCTAATAAATTGTACAAAACTCTACCATTGCACAAACACAGAAATCAGACTAGAAAAAATACACATGACTGTCCTATGAAGGCAAGGTCATAGTCTTCTGTCCTCTACCTCAATCAGCTGGGACTCTAATGTGCTCAATTAACTGTAAAAACCTGTGAACACCACACAATACGAATAATACAATCAATGTTTTATTCAAGACCAGCTAGTGTCTCCCACTTGTCAAATGCCAGGCCAATTAGAGTACTTGTCTCATATGCTGGAGGAAAAATACTTTGTTTGCACACTGGATATATATATATATATATATATATATATATATATATATATATATATATATTCCCACACACAGATTAACAGGTATGAACACACACAAGCAAAGTAAGCCATCTCAACCCTGAATAACCTACGATATTTGTAAAATAATGGGAAATATTTTAGCATTCTACAAATCAGAACAGAGATTTTGGGTATTTTTTCTAAAGCAAACAAAGAACCTACAGGTCTTTTGAGGCTTTAGACTGCTAGGAAACAAGTCAGGTTTGCAAGTCTGAGACTGAGCCCCAGAGGTGTTTATTGAAATTCCCCCATAACCAAAACATTCCTCACAGGATGGAAGATGAGACTAATCAGAAATAGGATGTAAATGAAACGTTACAGGTCTAGAAGTAGGATTGGCAGATTATGGAGGCATCGCCCAGTAACATGAGCTTTCTGGCCCAGAAGGTCCTGCTGTTGCATTTGGAGCCCCCAAATAAGCACATGAAGGCTTACCTTAATTATAATGCTGTGGGGTATTGGCTATAGTTTCTTACTGCCTAGATCTGACTCAATTATTAACCCATAACTACTAATCCATATATTTGCACATGGTCTTGGCTTACCAGACCTGCAACTACTTTGCCTGGTAAATGATGACAGCAGGCACAGTGTCTCCCTAGAGAAGACAGCTGTTTCCTGTTGTCCCTGCTTATATACTGATTGTGCCCAGCTGCATCACTTCCTGCCTGTCTGTACAGACCTCCCGACTTCTATGGTTAGCTAGTGGCAGTTTCTGCCTAGCTCTGTCACTTCCTGGGATCTCATGATGACCCTTCTCTGCCTACAATTCCCAGAAACATCCCCATAGCCTAGTCTTAATTACTGTCATGCCTGGCCAATCAGTGTCTTTCTTTCTTTCTTTCTTTCTTTCTTTCTTTCTTTCTTTCTTTCTTTCTTTCTTTTCACTTTCTTTTTTTGTAATCTATATATTAGTTCAAATTAGGAACAAGCTTGCTTCTTTGTCAATCCCTCCTCTCTCTCCCTCTCCCCCCAATAATTCCCCCTAACCTCCCACCTGCCCCCCACCCCATCCACCCTTCACTCCCCAGGCTGGAAAGGGCCCTTGACAGCGGCTCCCCAAAGTCCACCACATCATACTGGGCTGGGCCTAGGCTCTCCCCCATGTTTCCAGGCCTAGATGTGGATGGGCTCTCAAAGACCCTTCTTACACCAGGGAAAAATACTAATCCACTACTAGGGGCCCCATAGAGTGCAGAGGCCTCCATATTGATATCAATGTTCAGGAGTCTGGATCAGTCCCATGCTGGCCTCCCAGACAGCAGTCTGGTGTCGATGTTTTCCCCCTTGTTCAGGCCTCCTGTTTCTGTGGGTTTCACCAGCCTGGTATCAACCCCTTTGATCTTCATTCCTCCCGCTCTTAAACTAGGCTTCACAGTTCAGTTGAGTGTATATCTGTGGTTGTCTGCCTCTGCTTCCATCAGCTACTGGATGAGGGCTTTAGGATGACATCAAAAGTTCCATCCATTTGCCTGCAAATTTCAAGATTCCATTGCTTTTTTTTCTGCTGAGTAGTACTCCATTGTGTAAATGTACCACATTTTCTCTATCCTACAAGTTTGCACTCCCACCAGCAATGGAGGAGTGTTTCTTTCTCTCCAAATCCTCTCCAGCCATGATTGTCATTGGTGTTTATTATTTAGGCATTCTGACATGTGTGAGGTGGTATCTCAGAGTTGTTTTGAGTTGCATTTCTCTGATGGTCAATGATTTTCAGTACTTTCTTAAGTGTCTTTCAGCCATTTCAGATTCCTCTATTGATAATTCTCTATTTAGTTCTGCATACCACTTTTTAATTTCGCTGTTTGGTATTGTGGTGTGTAGCTTCTTGAGTCATTGTATGTTTTGGAAATCAGCCCTCTGTGTGGTTGGTGAAGATCGTTTTTCCATTTTGTTTGTTGTCATTTTGTCTTACTGACTGAGTCCTTTGCTTTACAGAAGCTTCTCAGTTTCAGGAGTTCCCATTTATTAATTACAGATCTCAATGTCTGTGATACTGGTGTAATGTTCAAGAAGCTATTTCCTGTATCAATTTGTTCATGGGTATCTCCCACTTTCTCTTCTAAAATATTCAGTGTGGCTGAATTTATGTTGAGATCTTTGTACCATTTGCACTTATGTTTTGTGCATGGTGACAGACATGGATATAACTGAAATCTTCTGCATGTCAAAATCCAGTTGTGCCAGCACCATTTGTTGAAGATGCTGTCTTTTTTCCATTGTATAGATTTAGCATATCAGTGTTTTCAATTAGATTCCATTGGTCTATCTGTGTATTTTTGTGCCAATACCAAGCTGCATTCAGAACTATGGCTCTATAATAGAGCTTGAAGTCAGGGATGGTGATGCCTCCAGAAGACCCTTTATTATAGAGTTGTATTGGCTATCCTGTTTTTTTTGTTGTTTTTACATATAAAATTGAGTATTGTTATTTCAAGGTCTGTGAAGAACTGTGTTGGGATTTTGATGGGGATTGCATTGAATCTGTATATTACTTTTGGCAAGATTGCTATTTTTACTATGTTGATTCCACCTATCCAAGAGCATGGGACATCTTTCCATTTTCTGCTATCTGGTAGAATTCTGCAGTGAAGCTATCTGGCCCTGGGATTTTTTTGGTTTGGAGGCTTTTGATGACTGCTTTTATGTCATTAGGAGTTATAAATTGATTTAAACTGCTTATTTTGTCTTGGCTAAATATTGGTAAGTGGTATCTAACCAGAAAACTGTACATTTCCTTTAGATTTTTGAATTTTGTTGAGTACAGGTTTTCAAAATATGACCTGATGATTCTCTGGATTTCCTCATTGCCTGTTGTTATATCCCCCCTTTCATTTCTGATTTTGTTAATTAGCGTGCTCTCTCTCTGCCTTTTGGTTAGTTTGGGTAGAAGTTTGTCTATCTTTTTGATCTTCTCAAAGAACCAACTCTTTGTTTCATTGATTCTATGTAATTTTCTCCTATTTTCTACTTTATTGGTATCAGCCCTAAGTTTGATTATTTCCTGGCTTCTACTCCTCCGTGGTGAGTTTGCTTACTTTTGCTCTAAAGCTTTCAATTGTTCTGTCAATTCTCTAGTGTGACTATTCTCCAGGTTTGTCATGTGGGCACTTAGTGCTATGAACTTTCCTCTTAGCACTGCTTTTAGAGTGTCCCATACGTTTGGGTATGTTGTGTCTACATTCTCATAAAATTCGAGGAAGTCTTTAATTTCTGTTTTTATTTCCTCCTCAACCCAGGAATGGTTCACTTAAGTGTTATTCAATTTCCAAGAGTTTGTAGGTTTTCTCCAATTCGTATTGCTGTTGAATTTTCACTTTAAAGCACGGTGATCTCATAAGATACAGGGGGTTATTTCAATTCTTTTGTATTTGTGGAGGTTTGATTTGTTGCCAACTATGTGGTAAATTTTAGAGAAGGTTCTATGTGGTGCTGAGAAGAAGGTATATTGTTTTGTATTTGGATGGAATGTTCTATAGATATCTATTAAAACCAGGTGTCATAACTTCTGTTAGATCCTTCTTTGTTTGTTAAGTTTCTGCCTGGTGGTCCTGTCTAGTGGTGAAAGCAGGGTATTGAAGTCTCCTATTCTAAGTGTGTGTGTGGTTTTATGTGTGGTTTGAGCTTAATATAATGTTTCTTTTACAAATGTGGGTGCCTTTGTATTTGGGTCATAGATGTTCAGGATTGAGACTTCATCTTGATGGACTTTTCCTGTGACGAATATGAAAGGCCCTTCTTCATCTCTTTTAATTGATTTTAGTTTGAAGTCCAATTTGTTAGATATTAGGATTGCTACACCAGCTTGTTTCTTGGGCCCATTTGATTGGAAAATCATGTCCCAACCCTTTACTCTGAGGTAATACCTGTCTTTGAAGTTGAGGTGTGTTTCTTATATACAGCAGAAGGATGGTTTCTGTCTTCATATCCCTTCTGTTAGTCTGTATCTTTTTATAGGCAGGTTAAGACCATTGATATTGAGGTACTTACTGTCCATTGATTGTTGGTTCTTGCTTGTTTTGGATTTATTGTTTGTGGTGTCATTGTGTGTGGATTTCGCACTCTTGTTTCTTTTTGTGTTTGGTAAATTTGTATTATCAATTGCTTATGTTTTTGTGAGTATAGTTCTCTTTGTTGGTTTGGAGTTTTCACTCTAGTACTTTCTGTAGTCATGGATTTGTGGATATGCATTGTTAAAGTCTGGTTTTTGTCATGGAATATCTTGTTTTCTCCATCTATAGTGATTGAAAGTTTTGTTGGGTATAGTAGTCTGAGTTGGCATCCATGCTCCCTTAGTGTTTGTAAGATATCTATCCAGGGCCTTCTGGCTTTCAAAGTTTCCATTGAGAAGTTGGGAGTGATTCTGATAGGTCTCCCTTTATATGTTACTTGGCCTTTTTTTTGCTGCTCTTAATATTTTCTCCTTATTCTGTAGGTTTGGTGTTTTGATTATTAGGTGTCGAAGGGACTTCTTTGTGGTCCAGTCTGTTTGGTGTTCTGTAAGCTTCTTGTACTTTCATAGTCATATCCTTCTATAGTTTTCTTCTGGGGAAGTTTTCCTCTATGGTTTTTTTGAATATGTTTTCTTTAACTTTTGAGCTGTATTTCTTCTTCAACTTCTTCTGTACTAGTTTCAACATTTTCAGGGTGTCCCATATTTCCTGGAAATTTTGTGTTAGGATTTTGTTGGACTTGAGATTTTCTTTGGTCGATGACTGTATATCCTCTAGATAGTCTTGAACAACTGAGATTCTCTCTTCAATCTCTTGAATTCTATTGGTTATACTCACATCTTTAGTTCCTGATCCTTTATCCAGCCTTTCTATTCCTGGCATCGCCTCATTCTGTGTTTTCTTTATTGTTTCTATTTCAGCTTTCATGCCTTTAACTGTTGCTTTTTCTTGTCTTTAGATTCTTTAAGAGGTTTGTTTATTTCTTGAATTTTTTGGTTTGTCTTTTCTTCCACTTCATGTAATATTTTGCTTGTTTTTTCTACAATTTCTTTAAGGGATTTTCTTGTTTCCTCTTTAAAGGTCTCTATCATCTTCCTAAGATAAATTTTGAGGTCCATCTCTTCTTCATCCTCTGTGTTGGGCTTTTCAGATCTTGCTGGTGTGGGGTCCCTAGATTCTGGTAGTGTCATATTGGTCTTTCTATTGTTGAATGTGTTCTTATTCAGTCTTCTTTACATGTCATCTTCCAGTGGGTGCAGGTGGGGTCTCTCCATCTCCTCTTGCCACATGGTGGTGTCTGTGGGACAAGACTTCAGTATCTACAGCTCTGGATGTGTTGCCTCTCCTGGTAGTCTCCTCACTCAGTAAGGGTTGGGCTGACAGTGGCAGAAAAGGGAAGGAAGTGTGAGGTGTTTCCAGTCTCAGGGCCTGTCCACTATAAGCAGGCTCAAGCCCAGAGAGATCCTCTGTTAATGGGAATTTGGATAGGAATAGGGACAGGAGCTGAGGGTACACACATGTTTGTAGTGGTCAGGCCAGCGAAGTGCTAATCAGTGTTTATTCATCAATCATTAAGACAAACATATATACAGAAGAGTATTCCCCATCATCTCCCCAGGAGAATAAAATGGAGCTGGCAAGAAGTGTATGTAATAATATTTCCTGTATTGTTTACCAAATAAGGAAATAAATAAGTACATTAGGTTAACAACTGTTGAGGTCGGGGTTTGAGTGGAGACTGGCCAGTGCAGTTGTGGATATCCAGCTGTATGAAGAGATTTCCAGCCTGGAATTAACATCCTACCTGGAAGAGCTTTCAAGAATAATTTCCATGTTTGAGATGCAAGAAGAAGGAATGAAAGAAGTGGCTCTTCTCAGAGCTGGAAAGAGCATAGAGCTGATGGAGCCTACTTTTTTTAATGATGAAGAAACTGCTCTGATGATTGCAGCACACTTACTTAAGTGTCAGCACCAGGCAGTGACCACTCCAGACTCCTAGTCAGTGTCACTACAGCTCCCTCATTAGATCACAGAGACTGTAGCTACCCTTGTTACTTCATTTTCTCCAAATAACCACATCTCTTTCTAGAATGAGACATTAGACCCTGCTGTGAGCAATTAGGCCTCCCTGTGCCCTTTGGCATGTCTCTGAGGCAAAGCTAAAATCACATCATGTGGAACCTCTCCACTGACTGGAATGTTATAAAAGTCAGAAATTCCCTTTGATCGAGTGATGTGAAAGCTTTTTCTTTTTCTTCGAGTTCTTTTCATGTCATGCTTGGTTGCTGCCTCACCTGACACCAATGCTTGATCTCCTCCTTCAGGGTTCTGACTGTCCTAACCAGAGCATTTCTGGGACTTGAAAGGTTTTCACTCTCTTCAAGGCCCCATCATGTTATCTCTGGTATGTTGTATTACCAGGTAATGTTTTCCTAATTGCTTTCCCACTTCAAGGCCTAACAGTCCCACTCCATACTCTCTGACCATGCTCATGGAACTCTTGGCATGAAGCTAACTCTGCAGGGAAATTTTGTTTCAACCCTTTACTTCAATCAACCACCTAGCCTCTCTCTCTTATTTATAACCTTTCTTAGTAAAAGGATGTTTTAAGTTGTTGAAATGCATAGTGAGAAAGTGATGTTTCAATATCTATTGGCTTTTTACATATTTATAGTTAAATCATATCACAAGGAGTGACATTCTATAGCAACATCCAAAGAGCCATCCAAAGAGAAAGCAGGTGAGTGAGAATCTCAGTGTGAAAAATCACTCGAGGAAATGGAAGAGATTGACAAGTCAGAGAAAGAAAAGGAAGGTGAAGGAGAGAGGTGGAGTAATATAGGAAATAGGTGGAGGCACCCTTCAGAGAAGCACTGGATTATGATGGAAATAGAATTGAGGCCATGTATTCAATTGTAGGATGACTATCTCCATCATTCAAGCACATCTCACAATTACCATCCATTATAATGGAGTCTCTACATATTACATAATAATATAGCTATCTAAGTTTAGTCATTCCACAGTGTCCATGACAGAATGATTCCAGGATTCTCATGGCTACTTCATGGCTACCTAAATCCATATATGCTCAATCGCTGATCTCAAATCATACAGTATCTGAATAAAAACTAGGTTCATCCTTTCCCATGCAATAGTTTAGCTCTATCTGACTTGTAACACATAGTAAAAGGAAAAAGTTTATAATTAGTTCCTATTTGATATTGTTGCCTCCTTGGATGCAGAGTTTTGCTTCTCTGTCCTTTCTTTAGGCATGCATGCAGAAATCAGCAAGGGAGAATGCTTGATAAGAGAAACTTGTGCTTGCCCAATGGAAGCGGGACTTCAGGTCCTGTTATGTTAAGAACATAAGAAATTGGGACTGGTGAAGGAGCTCAGTCAGTAACATTACTTGCTGTGTACTCATGGTGAACTGGGTTTGATCCTCAGAATAGCTGTGTAAACAAAAGGGGAAAGGGGTAGGCCTGATGGTACACACATGTCATATGAGGGTTGTAGAGGTAGATAGATACCAATGGATCTCTGGAGCTTACTAGCTAGCTTTCCTTGCCTAATTAGAGAGCACTAGGTCCCAGTAAAGATCCTTTCCATAAAGAAAGTAGACAGCTAATTATGAAACAAAACCTGAATTTGACCTCTTTCTTCTGCATGCATAGGGACAAATGCATTCTCCACAAACACAACCACATAATATGAATACAGACACACATATATACACAGAAATGCACACAAAAAACTTGATAATTTAATATGAAGCTCCTGCTGTGTTCAAAGAATTATATGAACCAATGTTTCTGATGATGTATTTAGATCATTTATTTCCTGGTTTTATTCTTGTCTTTAAAATGTGTTTTCAGATGATTTAAAAATCAGCAACATATTTCATTCACACCATTATTAGGGATTTCTAGAGAAGTTGTTTGGCAGGATACCTGATTGTTAATCTAGAAGTTCTGCCACAGAAAATCTTGAGGTGATTATTTTGCAATCTTCAAAGGTTTGAATATATAATATGTACTCATCAAAATGTTAGTTGAATAAGTTAATAAAAAACAGTTATTTTCTTCAGAAGCAATGTGTGAATATTTACCTCTTACACATATATAGGCAATTTTGAATGACAAGGTCTTATTCTACTGCTATTTGCTACCCAGAGGAAAAATACAGCTGGATTAAGGGAATCCTCTCTAGTTTATCTTCAAGGAAATGGTTGTATTTCAAAGTATTTCATTCAATCTGATTTGACAGCCTTAGGGAAACAAAGGAGAGATTTCTATTTATCTGGTTGTACTGAAAATTTCTGTGTCTGAAGGTGCTTATCAGTATATCTAGAATCAAAATTGAAAGAGTAGGAATACAAAATCCTCTGTGTAGCAGAGATCATAGGAAAATTCATACCTGTTGATGAAAACTCAATTCTAATGAACACGAATTTCTTTGCCTAAAAACCTGATTGAAATCTAACATTTGGGGGTTCATATATTTCATTAGTCTGTTTTCCAATAGCTCCTCAAATAAAGTGGGAAATGAGGTCAAAGAAAAAAAGGGAAATGCACACCCCATCAGCCCATGTGGAATTCAGTAGAGGGCTTAAGTACAGTATCCCATTTTTCCATAGATGGAAGATTTAATTACAACTGTTTGGTGTGTGTGTGTGTGTGTGTGTGTGATCATATGTCTGGAAGTCAGAGGACAACTTGCAGAAATCTATTCTCTCCTTCTACTGCATGGGTTCTAGTGACTTATCTCAGATTATAAGGCTTGGCAGTAAGCCCCTTTACATACTAAGCCATCCTACAGGTCCACAGATGTTTTATACAAGGGTTTAAATATGTGTTTCTTGAGTCTCCAAGTTGTCTGCAATGCGTCTGTGCACACCAACATTCTTCTTTGCAAATACAGAAGGAAGAAACAATCTACTTCACGAAAAAGAAAAGTTGCACATTTACTACAATGCTGACTTAACCTGTGGGTTTGTGTGTGTACGTGTTCATTTGCATAGGTGCTTCAAGTTAATGGATGCATGTGAACTAATGTGTGTAAAGGTCAAAAGCCAACATTTGCTGTCTTCATCAGTCTCTTCCTCAACTTATTTTATTTTCTGAACCTGAAACTCTCAGTGCTTCAGTTAGACTGACTGGCCAGTAAGCTCCAAGGATCTTCCTGTCTCTGTGTCCCCAACATTGAGAATACAGATTTACACAGTCACTCCTGCCATTCTATATTGGTGGCAGAGGTCTAAACTGAGATCATCATGCTTGTATGACATATATTTTGCCCAATGATTTATCTGTCCATGCCCATGATAATTGTTACTTACATGATTCCAATAAGATTCGTAAGTTTACATTTTCTTATTTGGTGTTCAGGAAATATAAGATAGAAAACTGTGCCCTGAATATGAGAAGAGTTGACATACATCTGAAAGCCACTTTTTAATGTCACTAATATTCTCATCCATTGCTATTGAGGTATTATATTACTGTTATTGTTTTCAGGGAGCTTTGTAATAATTATAACCATATGCCTAAAAGCTGACTCTGCACTATTGATTGCCATATCTCACTGTAAATCTTTGCCTCCAAAATCTCATGTAATAGTCAGAAGTCTCATCGGTTGGTGGGTTAGAAGCCTGCACTTTTGGGACTGCCAAGAGTGGAAAGCTGTTCCCTGAACCCACCATGCCCACAAAGAGAAAATAAGTTCATCTGAATACTGGACACAGAGATGCTTTAATTATCAACTGTATTAAAAAAAAACAGCCTATTCATGCTGTCTCTAGTCACCATGGGCATCTTCTGATTAAATAAAGACTTCTTGATTTTCTAAAAGCCCAAAGAAACACCAATGTGTGCCTACTTTTTTTGAATTGTTATTTGCAGTTTCAGCCTTCAACCCAAGATTTCAGAGCATCATTCCATGTACTATAAAAGCTCTTTAAATTTTTTTGTTTACAAATCTTTCTCCCCTTTTGTTTACATTATTCAGAAATTTGTTGTTCTTTTCTGTTGCTATTCCAAACTTATCTTTTCAAAAGCCTTTCCTGATCCTTCACTGTGTTTGTGTGGAATGAAAGTTGGATGGATTTTTTTCTTAACTTCTAATACATTTGTTTTAAATACCAACATTTGAAATTTTCTAATCCTAAGTGAAGGCATTTGTAATCACACATGATTTATTTTGCCTCATCATTTCATGGTTTTACTTTGCTTTTGATTTTCTTGTTTAGTTTGTTCTACCTGCAAAATGGAAGTTAAAAATAGAAATTCCTTCGTTTTGCCTGATCTCCTGGTGGCAGTTTCAGTGATTCAAAGCAGAGTGTAATATAGTCTGCAATCAAAGTTTGCAAGTCTGATTGGTTTCATGACTGTCAGTCACATGGTCTTAGAATTGTATTGTACTTTTGATTTGACATTTCTTCATTCTTTTTACTTTGTATTGATTCTTAGCAGATTTTTCATCATGCATCTGCTCAGCTCTGCTATTAGTTACTAGTCTCATCTCCTATCACAGACACCCATGTCTCTGTGTACACCCTAACCTAACCATGAGAAAATATGTCTGTGGGTGGTTGTTTCTAAGCAGATGACACCTTCAGAGACATTCTCTGGTTAAAATATACCATTTCAGATTAGTTTGTATTTTCATATGTTTTATAGCATTTGAAGTTGTCTGGTTCTCAGACCTCTTTCCTATTGTCCAAGTAAAGAGCATAAGAGCATGAGACATCTTTTTTATTGCACTAATCTCTGCAGCAGATACAGTTGTCTTCTGCAGATCTTCTTTGAATGCAACTTTAAGTTAAATCGTCTTCCTTTGCTCATTCAACTGCAGAGTTTTCACATATTTCTGCTTTCCCTTTTCATAAATGTGAGGAAGAGTTGAGAATAATGTTGATATAGCAAGTAAGGTATGCTGACTTGAAATTCCCTCTGCCACAACTTAGTCCATTATTTTGAGTTGAGTCTCATTCAAATGGTCAATGCATGGATAGAATGAAGTTGTAATGACTATCTGTAACTCAAATGCCTATGAACCCCAGTTCAGTCACAGACATAGTTATATTTCTTTGTACCAGCTTTCTCTATTAGCTGCTTTTCTCATTACTGTGACAAAATACTTAACAAAATTCCATAAGAAATGTTCAGTTCAGATTGCCTCATGGTTTGAGTTGATACACTCCATGGAAGAAAAGGCATAAATGTAGCAGAGTAAGATAGTTGGTCAGATTGAATTATCAGCAAATAAACAAAGAGAAATGGATGCTGGCACACGGAACATTCCCAGAGGGGTTGTCTCTTAGATGATCTGGGCCATTGTATTTTATGATAAATTATAAAATTGCTTCAATTTGTAAGAATCTATTGTTATTATTTAGGAAAAATAGAGACAATATAAACAACTTAAAGAAAACAATATTCTTTTGATATCTTCTTTTTGCACAAATGTGTAGGATGTATGCTATATACCTGTGGCTCTAAAAATATTATGGAGCATATGTAAAGGTAAGAAAAGAATCTTTTGTGTTATTTTTCTCACCAACTACCTTGCTAGAAATGGCTTTCCTCCACTGCACCTCACAGGAGAGCTATCATTCAAGCCTCTGAAATTTCTATCTTCACACACCATCTCACTATTGAAAACTGGCATTATGATCACACATAACTGAGTGTTGAATCGCATGTGTTTAGATCAGTCCTTATGCTTTTGCAGCAAACATTGTACCTAGTGAGACATCTCCACAGTATTTTATATTTCTTCACGAGTATACATTGATTATTATTGATGGAGCTTTTCTTGGTGTTATTGTTTTTGGGGGTACATTGTTTCAAGGAACAATCTCATCTTATTGTTGCTTGGACTGGAAGCATATCTTTGTTATTTCTTACAGACAAGATCCACTGGTAATTACATCTTGGCTTCTCCACCATCTTTCTAATTAGTTTTTCTAGAAAGAGAGTCTGAAAACTATTCCTTCAGTGTTTTAACTGATTGCTCATCTCCATTTAAAATACACACTGTGATAGCTCTTTTCTAAATTTGACACACACTTAGACATATTTGGAAGATGTAATCTAAATTGAGAACATATCTCCATGTAGATCAGCCTATAGGCCAGTCTTTGGGGAATTTTCTTTATTAATGATTGATGTGGGAAGACTAAAATCACTGTGGGAAGTGGCATCCATGGGCAGGTGGTCCTGAGTAATACAAGAAAGCAGGCTGACTATGGGAAGAAAGAGGCAGTAAATACTACACTTCCATGTTCTCTGCTTCAGTTTCTGCCTCTAGGTTTCTGTGTTGAGTATGTATCTTGACTTCCTGTAAATATGGAATTTCACCTGAGAGTTGACAGATGAAATATCCCTTTCCTTCCAAGGTTCTCAGTGTTTTTTCACAGCAACCTTTAACACACTACAACAGTGCATTTCCTCACATATTTCTCAGTGTTTTCTCACAGCCATAGTAAACAAACTACAATAGTCAATTTGTCCTTTGTCTTCAAAGCAGCTTTTACTGTTATTTTTGGTGATTTTGCTTTCTGATAGTTGACCAGTCATCTCTGGATGCTTCCACAGTTTGATATTTTAGAATTCTAATATGTGATCTCAATGTGTCTCACTATGTATCTTCTGATATTTAACCAGTTTCAGATTCATCCAGCTTCTTGAATATGGTTATATAACCAAGGCACTTAATGGGTATGAGGAAATTTATTAATTATTTCATCAAGATCCTTATAATTTACCATAGGCAAAATTTAATTCCTAAATGGATAAAAAGATATCAACATGAGACTTGAAACTGTAATAATTAAAAAAAATAGAGAATTCACTTGAGGTCATTGGAACAGGAAAGCACTTTCAGTCCAGGACCCAGACAGCACATGCATTATGACCAACAGAAACTCTGAAACATTTAAAACCAAAACACTCCCATAAAACAAAGACCAAGTAACTCAAAAAGTAGGTAAAACTCACTGATTGAAAAAATATTTGCTGTGCTAGTGATACATCTAGCAAAGGTTTACTATCCAGAATATACAAAGAACTCAAAAAATTAAACAATAAAATATCCAACAAAAATGGGGCATAATACTAAACAGAGTTCTGAAAAGATGAAATTCAAACAAGTGAGAAATTTTTTTTTTGTTTGTTTCTGTTATTGTTGCTTCTGTTGTTTGGTTTGTTTGTGCTCAAAATGCCAAGCCATTACAAAAAAAGAAAATTAAAAATGCTTTATGATTTTACTTCATCCCAATCAGAATGCTAAAGGTCCCAAAACCAAAGATGACAAATGTGGAGGTGGATGTGGGGAAAGAGGAATAGTTACTCCTACTGATGGGAGTGCAATGCTGAGGAATGTGCTGTGAAAATCAGTGTGGATATTCCCCCAAATTTAAAACTAGGCCTACCACCTGACCCAACTGATAGAGAATGTACTGTGTATGTTCATCTTATTGATTACTGAATAAAGTACTATTTGGCCAATGAAACAGCAAGTTAGACAGGACAAGGAGTCAAAGAGGATTCTGGAAAATGTAGTAGAGAAGTGGTCATCTAGGCAGGAAATGACATAGCAAGGAGACTCATATTTAAACAAGGAGAAACAGGAAGTGTCCTTTTTCCGCTTTGCTTCCTCCAGTGGTGCCATGTGAGCCACTGGCAAGAGAGGGTGCCAGCGGAAGGCATCCTCTATAAGAAAAATCTTATAAAATATATAGATTTATGATAATTAAGACTGAGATAACAGATGATAATCCTAGTCATTGGCCAAGCAGCACTTGTACCTAATAGAAATCTGTGTATTATTTTGTCCATCAACGCAGTGGGCAGGATCCTCTAGATATAGACATACAGGTAAAGATAAATTATTTTTATTGCTCCTCTGTTCACAGCAGCCAAGAAGTACAAACAGCCTCTGTGTACATCAGCTGATAAATGTAAAATGAAAATGTGCTACATTTTACAATGGAACATAATTCTGCTATTAATAAAAATGAAGTTATGACATTTGCAGATAAATGGATAGAGTCAGAAACAGCAATTGTGAACAAAATAATATAGTCTCAGAAAGGCAAGTATCACATGCTATTTTTCACTTACGGATGTTATTTTCGAGTCTTCAAACACATGTTTTTCATTTGGAACTTTCATATAGGCTAGGAAAGTACTGCAAGATCCAGGAAGAGTTGCTTTTAAATGAAACGTGATAGAATATACTAATACACAGGCTAAAAGAGAATAGTGGAGAAGAAACAATTATGTTGTGTTAGAAGACTACTGGTCAAGGTATAGGAGGGATTATGGGAGGGATATAACACTAAAGATCTCAATAAATGAGCATATGGAAACCTACCACTGTAAAATAACACACTGCTATAAAAAATGAATTAAAATTGGATTCCCATGTAATGAAATACCAAGGAGTCTATTAGATTCCATAGGCCAACAATAACAAAAATGCCTGAGCTAGGAGTGGGCAACTTCTTTAGTAATTATGTATCAATGAGATCCCACAGACTAGCAAACATTACACAGGCTATTGCAGTTGAATCATACAAATTTGATATTATACAAGATACCACATTCCTGAGTCACAGAATGTGTAGAAACCAACTTGGAACTGACCTGAAGCTTCATCCCTACTGTCGAAATTTCATAGTGTTTGAAGATACTATTCATGATACTGGAGGAGAAAAGCCATTATTAATCATGGCCACCTATTCACCCTGTGTATTATAATAATGACAGGCCTGGAAAGACATGTTCACCACTACAATAGTGGCACAAACCACATGGGAGTAAGCCACCATTTTCTGCTTGCATTTAAGTTCTTTTTCCCAAGATGTTAGCCATGCCTGGTACCATTATTAGGACAAAAAACTGTGGCTAATTGGGCCATAAACTATAGTGGGAAAGCAACTACTATTATTCTAATAAACACAAACAGTATTCTACTAACTATTAATGATGTATTGGTATACTCATAGTTTGGTGTGTTTTTCCACCTTTATCAGAAAATTTCTATTTGTGGTAGATGGTGACTGCCTGAGATACTCACAACCAATCATGTATAAAGAATGAAGGATTGCTGAATCTTTACCTGTAAGTGTAACATATATTCAGCACTCACTCATCCTCAGGGATAAACAGAAGCTGTGGGAGCAGACTGTAATAGCTAGAGGAAATGAATGACTACAAAGAAATAGTCTCTTTCTGGACACAACTGGGAAGTTGGAGATAGGAAATAAGAGTGTGCAAGCCAAAGCCAGACCAAGTCACAGCATCGATAGAGGACTTGAATGCTAAATTCTAAGCCTAGCTGTGTAGTTGTTGAAATTTAATAGGTTACGAGAGACAAAATATTTTCTCCAATAATGTAGCTTCTGGTAAGTCAACCATGTCCCACTGGAAGACAACATAGCCAACAATATATGGCCAATATGAGCATATTTGTCTTTTTAAAGAGGACATAAAATTGGGTGAATATGAAGGAGTGAATCTGAGAAGTCCTGAGAGACAGGATGAATATGATCAACATGCACTGCACAAAACTGTCAAAGAGCTAATAATCTTTTATAAGATGTGTTTTATCATTTTTCTCTCCTTTCCTGGTATCTTGTGAATACATGTGGAAACAATCTATAAAGCATCTTGCAGTACACTGCTCTGTTGACCTGTATTCACGTTTTATTTTCCATTGCCAGACTGGAGAATTTCAGACACTTTATTTGAATATCAAATGATTCCTTCTTTCTTTATAAAACTTCATATTTTTTCAATTTTCCTACTTTCAAATTTAAATCTTACATTTCTATGTATTTGTTTGTTCTTAGTTTTTGTTTATTCAGACACCATTTATTTTACTTTTTGTTGGTCCCTTGCCATAGCTTATTGTCAACATTTTAGACATTTGTTTTAATGTAGTTGCAGCCTATTTGCTGCTGTTTGTGAATGGTTCTTTCAAGTTATTTTTCCATGCACTTGCTCTATAATTTCTATCTCTTTGCATGATAGTTGTAATTTAAAATAAACATTCTGAATATTATATTTTTAAAATTGAAGATGTATAGTTATTTAGTTTTCAGGCTCTGTGTGTTTCCTTTTTAATTTTTTTGCATTTATTTATTTAATTGAATGTTTGTCTGTGTGTGTGTGCACATGCACACACATGTGTTTACACACAGATGCCTTGTGCATATGCTTCAGTGTGTGCATGGTTGACAGAGTAACTTAAAGAAATTGTTCACTCCTTCTACTGTGTGGTTCTGGAGATTGAACTCACAACATCAAGCTTGTCAGCAGGGGATTAACCTCTTGAGATATTGTTAGCCATGACTTTTTTTCCTTTTAGAACTTAAACAATTTGCCTTTAAATTTTTCAAACATATGTACCAGAATATATAATCTTTCACTTGAGTAGTCATTGATGTTTCCATCTGACTGTTCCTGCATTCAGTCAATAACTTTCAAAACTTTTTGGTCCTTTTCATCTCTTCTCACCTGAAAACCTTATATGTTTCATTAGACTTGTAAATTGTTAACATATATGCCTTAAATGGACTAATTAAGAGCACTGAATAGCAATCGAAACATACACTACCTTATGTTGGGAAGACAAGTGTTGTGTGTCATGCGTCGTATGGCTTCTGACAGCAAAGCTAGGGATAATGAAGAATAGTAGCCATATTCTTCTTTTCAGGACACTTCAATGCTTCTAAAAGCATATGGGTGCTAAGCTCCTTACAACAAAATATTATATATTATGCATTTAACTTCCACATACATTTATGCTTCTTAAATATATTTAGACCATGTATAGTTACTTTTAAAGCAAATGCCATATAAATAACCATTTAATATGTGGATGAATGGAACAATAACACATAACAACTTTCTGCATAATCGGTAGAGTGATTACTGTGTTAGCTTCTTTTTGGATCCACATTTTTAATATATAGATTAGGAACCTGTAGACAGAGAATCTATAGAGAGGGAAAATGTAGACAGAGAACCTGAAGACAGAGGAACTCTAGACATAGAAGCTTTACACAGAGGGCTCATAAACAGAAGACCTATAGACAGAGAAAATCTAGAGAGAGAATATGTAGACAGAGGAACTTTATACAGAGAAGTTGTACACTGATGGTCAGTAAACAGAAGCCCTGTAAAAAGAGGAACTCTAGACCAAGGATACGTAGACACAAAAACTCTAGACAGAGAAGTTGTACACAGAGGGTCAGTAAACAGAGGACCTGTAAATAGAGATCCTATAGAAAAAAAATCTCTAGAGAGAAAAAGCTATTGAAAAAGAACCTGTAGACAGAGAAACTATCAACAAAGAACCTGTAGAGACAGCTATGTAGATGCACAATTTCTGGAATCCATCAAAATATTTTTGTTTTATGTTTAGTTATTTTTTTTCTGTATGCACATCTGTACCATACATGCATTGCCCATGCAGGCAGCAGGTGCGAATGAGATCTGTGTCTACTTGGAGTCGAAACCAGAGCCACTGGAAGAGCAGCCAGTGCTATGTACTGAGCCAATGCTCTAGACCCCAAATACATCATTTTCTTGGCCAAGTGCTCCCATGGATATTTTGTAGTTCTATTTGATCCCAGAGTTCTGAAATAGCTGCATCAGACAGTCCCTGTTGGCTCCCTAACTATTCTCTGACAAACAGATCCCTAAGGATCCTAACTTTACCTTCATTGCCCTATTTTTCCATCTTGTTTAAAGTTCTCATCAGGGATTTACAGAACTGAAGGTTGTCCAAAACTCTTAAAACAGAAAGAAAAAACATTTATTCTTTGAACATTTTAAAGACAAATGCCACCCTATTATTCTCTGCCTATCAAACTGGTGCCTGTTTTAATACACAAAGTAGGAGTTTACAACAGCAAGATATTAATCCACAACTCACAGGAAATAATTATGTTTCCGTAAAAATATTTTTTAAAAGCCATGTGTATACCAAATTTTTCAAAATTATAGCAATTAAACAGTTGTTAATTGTTTATACATATGATGATACAGGAATGCCTCACAGTGAACTCACATACATATAACTTCTGAGTTATAAACCTTAAATAAGTGAATGACTCAATATGTACAAGGGAAAAAATCATGGATCAGCTCTGTAGCCTATTATTAAATAAATTTAGGGAAAAGTGCCAATAGGATTCGGATTAATTTTAGAATTACACAATATGACATGTGTGGGCCTGTCAAACTTGAAAGCTCATCATCAATTTCAGTTTTTAATTTAAAAAATTAATTTATTTTTGTTTATGTATATTGGTGTATGTCTCTGCGGATATGAGAGACAGGGAGAGAGAGTATATGTAATCATACAGGTATATACATGGCTCACAGATACTAGTGGAGATCTGGAAATCCCTGAGCCTGGAGTTACAATTGGTTATGAACCAAGCAACATAGTAGCTCGGAACCAAACTCTAGTTCTTCTGATGGGAAACAAGTGCTCTTAAGCATTTTAGTTTGTTTGTTTTGTTTTTCTGTAAGAGAAAGTTCCACTTTATAGTCCTGGATAGTCTGGAACTCACTATTTAGTCCAGGCTGGACTCAAACTCAAAACATTATGCCTCCCTGTGCCTTCCAAGTGTTACTATTAATGAGGTGTGCTATCAGGGCTAGTTCCCCCAAAATTTTAATGCAGTTGAAAATTTTACTTGTCCAGGGGGTTTAATTCTAACTCTCAGATGAGTTCAGAGGTTCACAGTTTTTGAAATTCCCTACAAATATTCTATTTACTCTTCCCCATTTTCCAAGGAACAATATAACACATAAATTCTAAAATGGAGAAGTTTCCTATCTTCCTTTTGGTCTTTGTTTCCTTTTCTCTCCTTCCCCCTCCGTAGGCATCTATCCTCTATCTTTGTCTCTTCTGTCTGTCTCTATCTCTGGTGTGTGTGTGTGTGTGTGTGTGTGTGTGTGTGTGTGTGTGTAGGCTAAAGGTAAATCTCAAGAGCCATCTACCCTGATTTTTAGGCAGGTTCACTGACTGACCTGACTTTCCATGAGTATGTTCCTTCAGCTGACCAGAACTAGTACTACAAGGGACCGCTTCCATGGCAGGTTCTTTTGGTTACATTCTCTGTCTATAACTCAGATCCTCCTGTTGGTACTATAAGCAATTTGTTAATTTAGTGGCCTCTCCATCCTGTACCATCATGGTATAGTGAAAAGGCCATGGCAGTACTGAACATCACATGTTTAAATGTTGACCACAGGGTCTAACTTAAGAATTCAATAAGCATTCCTGAAAATTGTGTGATTGCAGTATTAAATAAAGGCATTTAACAACAGGAAAACATTACTTAATCAAATGTTTATATCTTCCTCATGCTGAGAAATGGGCTGATTTTCTAAACGAGATTTTTATTTGGTCATGTAATTGTATTTTCTCTTCTTTCAATCATATGTATAAACAAGAGTTTTATTTTTGTTTTTTTAATAAGCAAAATCTTCATAATTGGTATAAAAATGTAAATCCAAATGGTAATAAATGTCCATCATGAAAGGCAAAATGTAAAGTATGAAATTTATTCAACATAAAGGACTTAAAATGCACCCTGAGGAGCAACACATGCAGCATAATAAGCTTAAATAATGTATTGATTTTTCCAAAGGGTGCTTATTGCTAGCCATATTTCAAGAACTATAAGGGTCATTGAAAATATAGAAATAAATGAAAGGGTACATCACATTAACTAGGTTCAACATGAAAGGGAGAGACATTTGAAAACACATGGACACTGGCTGTCCTCTGGCAACATGTATACAGTTCAGTAAAAACAAAATAAAAAATCAAGGAATTTACAAAGTTGCTGAGAAGACCAAGGAGACCTGACAGTCAACTCTGGTTGTCATCATAAAATCCTGACACTAAGAAATCCTGACACAGAGAGAAAATAGGATAATCATGATATTAGCCAAACTTCTCAATGAAAGAAACAGTGGAGACCAATCTTACTATACAATGTTGCTTAGGCAGCTCAAAGAAGTGATTGGAGTATTTCTTGGTAGCCAGTAGGGCAATAGGTATTATTCCACCGTGTCCAAAATACTTAAATTAGGCTTTTAATATCAACTTATGAATTTCCCCAATCAAAAATTACTATAATATGAAAGATTTACTGAGAATTGTGTTAAATCTGATTTACTTTCTAAGTCCTGAAAAAGAGTAGGAGGAATATTTCTTTTTAAAGGACAGAAGAAGGCCAGTACATTTCTACTAGTTACAGCATTTGCCATGATATAGGACCCAGACCAGAGAATTCAGAACCTCAGTATAATATAAAAACAGATATGGAAGAAACCATATGCAACCCTAGCACTCCTACTGGGAGATGGGGGGTAGAGACAGGAGAATCCTCAAAACTCATGGTCTAGCTATACTGACATATTCAGAAATGGACAAGTGACCCTGCATTAAACAAGTTAGAAAGTAAAAACTGACACTTTGAAGTGGTCTCATACTTCCACATGCATAGTGTGAGATGTACACACTTGCACTCACACAATTTAGTGTGATCACATACATACAAGCACACACACACACACACACAGAGAGAGAGAGAGAGAGAGAGAGAGAGAGAGAGAGAGAGAGAGAGAGAGGGTGGTGATGGCTTTCTTAAGATAATGGAGGTCTTATATTAAGGAAGAAAGTCATAAAATCACTTAATTAATTATTTTGTCTTTTATTCTCCTGCATTTATTTCAATTAAGTTTTAATGACATGAGTACTGCACCAAACTATTAACCTTCATGAGACACTTAAAAATGATGCCAATACCAAGGGAGTTGGGACCACTACTGAAAAAGACAATCATCAATTTTATTTGATCACTAAAGCTTTCTATTTAGAAGCTTATATATAACTGCTAATTTTGTGTATATATGTGAGTACCTGTAGTTATATCTGTGCACCATATGCATGCCTGGTGTCCTCCAAGGAAAAAAGATGACAGCGTCCCTGGAACTGGAATCACAGATGATTGTGAGCCATAATGTAGGTACCACAAACTAAAGCCCAGTCTTCTGTAAGAGTAGAAAGTCCTCATAACCATTAAATAATATCTCTAGTCTTACAAATAAACCTTTAATGCATGACTTCAGAACAAAATAGATGCACATATTTTGAAAAAGTTTCAACCCTTGAGAGAAGTTAAATAATAAATACCAACTTTCATTATTTTTGTCATTATGATTCTTACTATCATGTTTCCTGAGCCCTTTGATTAATTAAAAATGTTCATATCAAGCTATAATGTCATTCTTCACACAGATTTGATGGCTGCTGTTTTATAAAACAGAAAAAAATGTATGAATACTATTATTACTGTCACAGAATAAAAGGCTGAGATTTTGTTGGATGTATTGAAAATGGAAGTTACATAGCAACTAACTAAATCCTGGTAAGTAGATAAGATACTAAGGGGAAACAAAACACTCATTTGAACTATGCAAACAAATTCAGTAAGAAAAGACATTCAACAGTGGATAGACTATTGAAGGTCCCGTTCTATCATTCATGGCTATACAGAGCCCCTGAAGAGCACAGAAATTGATGGTCTCTTTTCAAATGAACCACTGCAGCTCAATACAAAGAATGCTGGAGACATAAAGAACATAAAGGACCTCCCACTGTTCCGAGAAGTACAGAGATGAAGGATAGACCAGAAGAGATTCCTGGACTGTTTGTTCTTTCTTCCTCAACTATGAATAAGGAGAGTAGTTTTTCTAGGAGGACAGAGACGGATTGTGCTCTTAGCATCATAGGAATGAGAACAAATATCAAAAAGATTAAACACTATATTACTTCTTGCCAAAGATCTTGGTTATGTGTCCAGACTCCAGTTTCATCCAGGAAAAAAAAAAACATGAACTAAATCTGTCAATGTACAAATGACCAATCAAAATAATGTTCATAGAAATTAAGCTCAATTTCCACCAAATTGGTCAGCTATGAATAATGAGAAATGGTAGAAAACATTGTGGTTATCTTGCCAGGGCAGTCATTACTGAACATCACAGGGTTCAAACTGTTATATGATTGATGACTACTTTTCTGCTTCTAGCACTGTCCATGCTACTCAGAGGGATGAAGTTTCCATTTCAGCAACTGCTTGATTGCTCATAGTCTGTGATCCAAGAATATGGTTTTTTTCAGCAATACAATTTTATCATCAGATACTTGGGGATAACCAAGATCAGTGGCCATAATGTTTGAGGATCTATGACAACTCTCTGACCAATAGTACCTAAAATGTCAACCCATTTCATAACTAACTATATATATATATATATATATATATATATATATATATATATATATATATAGATGCTTCACTGATGAAGCATCTCCCCATCACTATCTTCATTTTAATGAACATTTTCATTTAGATTTTATAGCAAACTTGCAATTTACACACCAAATACTCAGTTAAAAGGATTTACAAGAAGCCATGGATTTCTGCCTCTGTCATTTTGAGTGACCATAATCAACTTGAGAAACTGCCTTTCCCTTTCCAAGCACTTCCTCCCATGTGCTTAAGAAATGAAAAATCTTTCTGCTGTTAAAATCCTTTTCTTTTGTGCACTGTACCCATGGAATCCATGATATGAAGCATGTTTTCATGGATCACCCAAGCTATTACATGAACCCAGCCATGTAAAAGTCAAGCATAAAAGTGTGAGTGAGAAATCCCTGTACTGGGTATCCAGAAACAAGGGGACCATTGGGACTCACTGATCAGAAATGGTACCCAAATAGATGAGCATCACATGAAAGCATCTTGTGACTTTAAGGTGACCATGAGTCTTCCCTGAAATTGATAAAATTTTTCTAATGTGATCCAGGCAATCTATTTTTTAGGTTTATTCCTGAGAACAATAAAGTACTGTGATTACATGAAAGTAAATGACTGTTTATGGCAGTTTTAGTCATTTTTTCCAATCTAGAAAACAGCCCAGATGTCTCTCCACTCATGAAAGCATAAACATTCTGGGTTACAGCCATTCTTAAAATACCAGTTCTATTAAAAGGAGCAAGATATTGATTCACACAGCAACTTGGATAGCTCCAAAATGTCATTTGTTAAGTGAAAGAAGGCACCCAAAGGTTATATATTGTCATGGTATACTTACATTAAAATCTTTCAAAGACATTATTTTTGGTGAGGAAAATGTCTGTGTTAGCAGAGGATAAAGAAGCAGGAAGAAATCTGTAGATATAGTTTAGAGGAACATGTGGATGTGAGATATGTTTGAGGTGAAGAAGTGTTAGTGGGTTCCCAGCTGATATATTTGTCTAAATTCCACACACTATGCCATAGAATTCTGTCCCTCAGTGGGGAGTGTCAGTGGCTGTGACTACCAGCCACTGACTGAACTCTTTATCCTCTTCACATGTATGGAAACTTGGGAAAATCTAACAAGTGCCATAATCTTCCTAGAGATTTATGTACAGCTGAGTTTCTATAGGAATGGGTAATGGTTTCAACATTCCTCCTATAAGTAGTTCTAACTAAACTTTGTGCTGTAGCAGTCTTTCTGCTGCTTATACTCCAGTCCATAGTCCTTCATGATGTTCCTGAATGTAACCCTAATAAACTCATTGCTTCACTAAGGTAGACTTGAATAGAGTCATTTTCTTGTTCTGCCATTGTTGTCAAGAAATATTCATGTCTCTGCAGGTACCAAATTTCTACCTTCTTCTGTCTATGCATTGTGAAGCAAAACCAGCATACCGAAGTAATTGCCCTTTTCAAACAGGAGGGATCAGGAAAGAGATTTCAAACCATCTTTCACAGGTTGGAGGAGACTAAGTAGACAGGATGGGGTCAAGCACTAACATCCAAATAAGGTTTAATTTCCCTAGATTATATAAATGTCCTACCGTTATGAGATTACAGCATAAAATATAAGTGATAATATACAGGCTTCAGTAATTCTTTATAAGACAAAATTAACACAAAAGTTAAAACTAGTAAAATAATAAAAGCTAGACAGTTCTTTGTGTGCTTTCACTCTCTTTAATGGATCTTTCCTAGTTTGGCTCATATTTTCATCGTGTTGTGCACTGTGTTTTGTCTCAGACCCTTCCTTCACACCTCACTTACACAAAAATAAATGATGCTCAGAACCTCTTGCTTAACATGAGTAAAAAGGAATTTGCAGAGAGGGATGTATAGTCTTAGGATGTGCCTCATTTAGGTCAATGCTATTCTAGCACCAGTGAGACCATGGATTTGTTTCCTAGTACCATGTAAGCCAGTTGTGGTGGTTCATGAAACTTCACACAATATCATCCGTGTGCATCTCTAACTATACCCACCTATAATGAAATGGGAGTTGAGGACAGGAAATTTCCAAGAAACTCAGCAGTAAGGAATAAAGAGAGCCAGCCTCAAGCAATGTAGAAGAACAGATACTTGAGATAATCATCTGACCTCCAAACATGAACCTTGTCACGCACATATGTATATTCATACACATAAACACATCATGCACACAGAATTTCAAAATTGATACAGCCCATATAATACTAACATAATAACAGTAGTATGATTGAATGTAACTCTTTTGCCTTATAGTTACAAAAATAGGCTTTCATTCTGTGAATGGAGACTTAAGAGATTTGAGTTTCTCGTGATGAAAAGAAACTTGAAATTCAGGTCGCTCTCACCCTTGTTTCCTGCTGGCCACTGGATTCTAGGTGATAAAGTGATCTTTATCTCCTGTATAACAGCCATCTTGTTTTATAATTGAGATTAATGCAAGTTAGTTTGCTAGTAATGTTCTATTTCTAGGTTAAGATAAATACATATAAACACCAAAGAAAACTACATATATCTTTAATATACAACAATGTATATACATAATGACTATGTCCAGGGCTGTGTAGTAAGCTTATTACAATTGTTTTCTGTGTATGCATGAGGACCTGAGTTTGGATTCCCAGTTCCCACTTTTAAAGAGCATCATACAACTAAAGAAAAATCTGAGTGGGGCCACATGTACCTCTAATGCCAGCATTAGGCAGAGTTGAGACAAGGAGATCATAAGGGATTGTTTGCTCTCAGGCAAGTTGAAAATATCACAGTCTCCAGATCCTGCAAGAGAGATAGTCTCAAAGGAGTAAGAACATGTCACAGAGAAGGACACTTAATTACCTTCTTTGCCTCCACATGTATTCTAGTGAATATATGCCCCATTCACATGCATGGGTATAGTTTATACATATAAAGATATGATCCAAGGAGAAACTTAGTAAAGAGAATCTGGGCTTTTTTCTCTCTGTCATGTGTCCTCTAGGAGATACTTATGGGGCAGTAGGAGGCAGACTCAAAAGTAGAGGAAAGATCACTTTGATGATAGGTCAGCATACCTCCAGGTCATTTTCTTAGACTTCATGAGGTCCATGCATTCAGACAGTTACTGCAAACTCTAAATTAGAATATAAATATTATTGAATCTACCATTAAAATAAAATTTTGAAAAACTCAAATATTTTTCTATTTTGTTTAGAGCACTTTCATGTAGAACCAAATGGCTACCTGAGAGGTAACCTCCACTCCTCAATGTCAACATGCAAAAGGAGAAACTTAGGAGACCACAGCTCTGTCTGGGTACTCTAGAATACTATCAGATGAGAAATGGATTTTTCAGGTAAGTCAGAGATTCAGATAATGGATCTCTGCTTAGGGTCTCAAGCTAGGCTTTCACGGAAAATGGAATTCCAATCTTTGTAGACGGTATGTATGATCTTTAAGTCAGAGATGTGCAAGGGCATACACTCAGGCAACATGTAAAATTTGGTTTCAGAAAAAATGGCTCAATTGCCTTGGAGGGAAATAAGTCTATATATGAGGATGAGTAGAGGAATTGGGGTGGCAAAGCCCAAACTGCTGAGTGTTTTTAATGGCAGAACTGAATGGCCATTTTGATTATATATTGGACTCATATTCTGGCATCCTTATATTTTGCTTGTATTTTAAATTTTTTACCATGTTTACTTATTTTTGTACTTTGGGGGGCATATAAGGCTTGGCCCTCATGTGCAAGGCAGAATACATATTTTGGGGTCAAAGCTTGTCTTCCACCATGTAAGACCTTGGCATCAATCAAATTGTAAAGCTTAGTGGCAAACATCTTGCAGGCATGGTGTGATGTTCTCAGTGGAATGCTCACTGAATAATTCTGCTCCATGCTTTGGCATATAAACTAGAAACAGTATGTATCACTGAGATCTTGTGTAGACACAACTAAAGGATGCAGAATATACCAACACTAATGATAAAATAATGACACTGGTAAATAACATATGAGAAATAAGCATAGTTCTGCTTAATAGAATTATTTGGAATCCATTTTGAAGATATTACCTGTCTCTGCCATGAACTTATCATTAGGATATACAGTAGAAATTTCCCAACAACACTAAAATCAGGTCTAACCTTTTTGAGTCAAGAAATAAATCTATTTCTCTTGCTGGGTTGTACATTCAGATTGCAGCACATCTTATCCCACTTTGACTAGTTATAATCTTCCCCTACAGCAAGAATTTCAGTTATAAGAGTTTTTTCAGAAGTGAAATTTTCTGATTTAAAAGTCAGACAACAATTTGCATAGCCAAGGAGCTCTTGCCTGAAGAGATGAATGTAGAGGAATTTTCCCAGCCCTCTGAGATAACTAGTGCGGATTGAGCACAGAATTGCTCAGTTGAATGGAAAGCATTTTCATACTTGAAAGAGCTAAGCTAAGTAACTCATGCTGCTTTTCATAGTATTTTAACACATGATTTCCTTATCAGCATTTTTTTATTTCTAAAGCCCTTGAGAAATGAAAACTGTCCATTCAAATTTCAAAGTAATGTAGACAAAAGTATCTGTGTACCTGTGACAATATTTTCAGAACATTTGTTCAAGATATTTATAAGGTCCTGAGTAAATGGCTCAGCAGTTAAGAGCACTTACTCCTGTTGCAGAAAACTAGTATTTGGTTCCCAACACCCACATCAGACTGCTCAACTGCCTATGCCAGATCCAAAAGATATTATTCGCTCTTTACATCTCTCTGGATAGAAGGATGTTTGTGATGCAGATAAAATTGTGCAGGCACAGATATGTACTATATATATATATATATATATATATATATATATATATATATATTACAAATATTATATATTATTTGTAAGTCAGGAGATATGGCTCAGTGAGTAAAGATGCTTGCTGCCAAGCCTGAGGACCTGATGACACATATGGTTGATCCCCATGACACAAGTTGTTCTCTGTCCTCAATAAACATGGTATGATATGTGTGTATACATATGCATGAAAATGAATAAATACAATATCATTTAAATTTTAATGCTTTTATAAAAGCTTTGATTATATGGAATATTTTAGTACAAAGATTATTTTTAGCAACTATTACTATCTCTAGAAAATTCAATTTCATGAACAACTCTAAGCATGCTTAACCCACTATGTCCAAGTGGCTGTGAAGAATCTGTAACGGGTGATGACTATCTCAGTCCTGATGATCTTTCTATTCATATCTTACATTCTTGGTGATGGCTATTGACTAAAGCTGTGATTAGTAAAGTTCTCATCTTTCAAGCCTTAAAACCTGAGTTTTCTGACACAAAACCATGTTAAAACATAAAACATGTGGATAGAGAAATGTCTCCACAGTTAAGACTTGTTGCTGCTCTTCCAGAAGGCTTGACTTTGGCTTCCTTAACACAAGTCTGGTGGCTCATAACTGCCTGTAACTGCATTTCCAGAGAATTAGACACCCTCTTTTAGCCTCAGCTAAGACCATCTTATGTATAAATAAATTAAATAATATGAACATATTATTTAAGACCAGGTGTGGTGGTATATTCTTGAAAGCCCAGAACTGGTGAGGTTCATGCTTTCACACATGTGTCAGGGATCAGACTAATATAATTGGTAAGTTCTATATGAGGAAAGAGAAACTGTCTCAGGAAACAAGTAGATGGCATCTAAGAAACAGTCACTGGGGTTGTCCTCTGGCCTCCTCATTCAAGAATAAGCACATGTGCATCCACATACATGTGCCCTTGTATACATGATTATGCGCACACACTGTGTGTTGTCTGGTTTGACCAGCATATGCCTGCAGTCTTGGATCTTAAGCAGAAGTATGCTAATTACTAGAACTCATTTATCCAAATAGACACCCTTTCCACTGCTTCCCTTGTCCTTTCTTTCCATAGATATTTACACAGTTTTCTGTTCTTTCCTAAAGTGCCATCTGTGCAGTTGACCACAGCTGAGAATCGGTAAAGAAGCCAGTGCAGACTCGTGCCATTGGAGAAGAAATATTTCCAAATATATCATGAACAGAAAAAGATCCAACTTCTAGCCTGTTATTTCTCATTAATAAAGAGCATGTCAGTGGGGCTGATTTACAGGAAAATCTTTCCCCAATAGAAAAGAAGTGTGCTTGTGCCTGGGATTTTCTTTTCCACTGAGATGTGTGATGAATGTGCTATTCTGCATCACCTGAAAATGAGGAATTCTTTTTAAAATAAATGTTAAAAAAGAGTGCCAGCACTAATGGCACAATAAAATTGACAAGTTGAAAATAAAATGTCAAAAATATAAAAAATTAAAGTTCTCACAGCAATAAACTCACCATATGGCACATAATGTCTAAATTATGAGGGATTTAACAACTGAAGAAAGCTAAAATATTATTCTGGGAAAATGCGAATGAGAAGATTTGGTCCAAATTTCAGGACTCCATAATTATGTCTTCATGAGTAAAATTTTATATATTTATCAACCATGACTGACAGTTTAATCAACATTTATGAAAGAAGAACTTGTATGCTATTGGATGGACATGAGCAGCAGCACATGTTTCTCCCTCATCTTTTTAAGTTTTATTCTTTAAATATGTTTACTGATGTTAAGAGGTACAGGATGATGTTTCTCTATATGTACAAGTTGTATAATTATTTCTTTTCCATTCTCCTTTCTTTTCTTAGACGTGAAAGAAGATGAAGCAGTATGTGTTAGTTCATAAAGGAGTTTGCCACAAAACCTGCTGACCTAAGCTTTTGCATTGGGTCCCACCTACTAGAGGAGAGAAACCAGTGCTGCAAATTATCCTCTGACCTCCCTATTCTTGTGATGGCAATTGCATATCACACCCCTCCACAAAAATAAATTCAATGACTAAGGGGGGAAACTGTATTTCTGTGTGGTAAAACAAAGCAAAGACCTAAAGCACTGCTTGGCACACAGCAATCACTGGTCATGGTGATACTTCTCCTTTAGGAATGTCTTTGCTATGTGTTCACATAGGGTAGCCCAAAGCAAATGGCATGACATAAATCAAACCTGTCTCCATGACTCAGCCTGTCTCCCATTCTCAATGTATTAGAGAACAGTCATGGAAAAAAGTATTTAATTCATTTTTAAAATTATGTTAGGAAATTTTGAGATGTACAACAACTGAGTCATGATGATGTGTTTGTTAACATTGACTGTCAATTTAGCAGGATCTAGAGTCAAGTAGGAAAAAAGCCTCTGACCATGTTTCTGAGAGAAAACCAAGATTAGCTGTGGTGGAAGGACCAATCTGAACATTGGTAGCTGAAGTGATGATTTGTACTTTAAGAAATAAAGCTTGCCTGAAGATCAGAGGGTGGAACTAATTACTAGTTAACCATAGAGGTCTATAAAGACAGACAGAAAGTGATGTGGCTGGGCAGACAGAGAGGAGGCTGGCTATAAGGCAAGAGGAGATACTACTCACTATCCTTTTGCCAGGGAATTTGGCAAGGTAATGTGTGACTGTGGTTTGCTCCATTGTATCTATGATCTTTCACCATTTATCCCTATATCTGACCTGGACTTTTATTACTAAGACTAATCAGAACTCTGGAACAATTGGCACTCAACTTTAAAGCATGAATTAATGAAAAACCTACTTGCCTGTGGCTTTGCAGCTACTGGAATAAGCTGTAGCTGCATGCAGAGCTCCTGTTAGAGTGACCACCCTACAGGCTAGGTTCTTCTACTTATTTTCCCTAAGCCTCTAAGAACGTTTGTGGTTTTTGTTGTTGTTGTTGCACCCTCACTTCAATACACTGGCAGGTCCAAACTAAGGATGCAACAGGGCTCCAAAAATGTCATCCAGATTTACGCACTATAGATTGCCTGGCTTTTCCTTTAGGCAGCTCCCACCACACATGCTTCTTCCTCACAACGCCATGCACATTTTTCAAACAGCTGACTACCTCTCCCCCATGAGTTGCAGGCTTCCACAGACCTCCCCCCTCCTCAAGCTGCCACTCTCACCTCATGGTTATACATTAGCAGCTGCAGCTGTCCTCAGTCAGACTGTTTCCTGACTGTGTTCTTCTGTATTCAGATGTACTGTACAGACTTATGGTCCATTGTCATCATTGTCAGATTTGGTAAGACAACTAGGAATTCTGAAAGGAGGAATTACCTAAAGAGAGGGGGGAAATAGAGGAGTTTTTCCTACATTAAAAATAGTAAACACCACCGTAATGGAGGGAGCTAGGTCTCTATATGATAATATGCTGGATGTTTTGAAAATGGAAAAATTAAGTATTAGAATAAATAACTTAGAAGAGATTCATGTAATGTCAATTATAACCATTATCAGTTTTATCATTTTTATTTTATTAGCCAATTTTTGGTTAATATCAGTGTTAAAATACAAATTTTAGATAAAGTAAATCAAGCAGATAATAGAGATATTCAAACCTAGAAGGAGGAATTTAATGGAGAACTAATTTCAGCATTATATTATATGCTTGGAGAGGAACAGCCTAAAGTTTTCAAACAACCAACTTTAATTCATTCAGTCACCTTATAGGAACAACTGCCAAATGGTAGATAGTCCCAAGGCTGTGCAAGAGATAAATGGAATCCTGTGGAAATGTCTGATTTAACGAGAATCTAGGGAGCAATAGTGTCAAATGGCATACATTCACCTTTTGTAAAGCAGATGTTAAACTTGTGGTCAATTTATAATTGAATTATTTCTAAATACTGAGAGATTTGATTAAAGCAGTTTTGGAACCTGGTTCTAAATTACAGTGGAGCACCTTATGGAAAGATGAAGCTAAGGCTTTGGACACCAAAGTAAGAGTAGAGGTAAGGCAATTTCCCAAGACCAACTTTTTGGAGAGGGTGATTATGCTGATATACAAAGGAGATCTCTATATGATGGCATATATATATATATATATATATATATATATATATATATATATATATATGCCACACAACAGCTTTGAAAGCTATGGACAGAATTAGAGAAGTAGGAAAGAAAATTGAATGATTTACTATAAGGAAACCTTCATGGATTTCTTACAAAGATTGACTTTAGCAATAAATAGAATATTTCAGAAACAAGAGTAATAATTGAATCTCTGTCTTTGGAAAATGCTAATGCACAATTGAAAGCTGTAATTAGGTCATTAAGCACAAGATCAGCATCCTTTGCAGAATGGAACTGAGATACAATCAATATTGAATCTCATGACCATGATGATGTTTAGATAGGAGAAGTGATTGCCAAAGTTTGGAAGAAGAATTGAAGTGTCAAGTGTTTTAGTTGTGGCAAACAAGGTGATCCAAAAAGGAATTGTAAATAGGGCATTCCAAGAAACAATGTTTTTTTATATAAAAATATTTCCAACAAAACACCCATCCATTCTGGATTATAAAGACATTCTGGCAAAGGTAAGCATTGGACTAAGGAATGTTAATTAACAAGGGACAATCAAGGTAATACTTTTCCACTGGGAAATACCTTGAGAGTCTTCTTGCAGGCCCTCATGTTAAATTAGGTTCCAGAGATGGATTGAATGTATAAAGCCAGAAGGACATAGAAGAAAATTAAAACCATATGTTGCTAGCCTGGCAATATCTTTATGGAAACATGATTTGTTACAGCAACAGAATACTCAGACTAGCTTCCCTCCAACATTAGAAAACAACCTTAATTTAATCTATGTTTCTAGAAAAATATTAAAAGGTATTAAGAAGAGCAGTCATCAGTCATTCAAGTTGTACAAGAACAAAGCACAACAGCTGCTGATCTTTCAAAGTTACCAACAGCTCTACCTTTAAAATGGTTGGTGGACAAACTTTTATGGGTTGGACAATGAACTTAAACAATAGAGGAAACTGCAGGCTTTGTAACAGCTGGTACAAAAGCAGCTAAATGTTCAGCATATTGCAGAATAACCTGCTCTTGGGATTCTTCTTTATTTGTTCCTAAAATAAATCTGGAAAAACTAGAATGGTAACAGATTTTAGAGCTGTTAATAAGGTGATTCAGCCGATGGGCTCTCTAAAGTCTGGATTCCTTTGACTCCTTTATTAACTAAAGGGTGGTATCTTATAGCTATTGATTTAAAAGATTGTTTCTTTACTACACCTTTGCAAGTAAAAGACAGAAAATTTGGCTTCATGATGCCTACTTATAGTAATTCTCAGCCTCTTAAGAAATATCTATAGAAGGTTCTCCCACAGGCACTCTGCCAATATTTTGAATGACAACAATTGGAAATGACACCTAAGCAATTCCCTCAACTATAGTCCACCATTATATTGATGGTATTTACCAGCTGATTCAAATGTACATACATTAGAGAAAATGTTTGAAGATGTAAAGAAAATTTTGCCTTGTTGGGGATTACAAATTACTCCTGAAAAAAATATAAAAATGATATAATATTCATTTCTTAGGAAATAAAATATGTTTACAAAAATTAGACCCCAAAATAGAGGTCGATTTCAGACACTTAATGATTTTTAAAGATTACTAGGAGACATTTCTTATTTTTGCCCACTATTTGGGCACACAATGATGAACTGAATAATTTGTTCAAAACTTTAGACTAAAATAATCCAAGAAAATTATCAGATGTAGCTGAGAGAGAATTGGCTTTGGTGGAAAAGAAATTGTGGGATGCACATGTGGATCATTTGGTTCCAAAACTTGATTGCATTTTGGTCATTTTACCCTCTAAGGATTCTCTTATGGGAATATTAATGCAGAGGGAAGACATTCTGTTAGAATGGATTTTTCTAACATACAGTAAAAAACAACTTATGTGGAAAAGATCTCTGAGACGATTCCAAAATGAAAATTGAGACTTTATCAATTAAGAGAAAAAGATCCAGCAAAAATTATACCATTTACTAAAGATGAAAATAACAAATTATGGGTGGAAAGTGAACCTTGGCAAAAAGCTTGCAGCAATGTTATTGAGAGATTAATAACAAATATCTGCATATGCAGAAAGAGTTGTATTACACAAAGATAATGCTGGATTTATTCATGATGATCCAGAAATAACTTCATTATTTATTAAGTTAAAATAAACAATCAGTAACAGGAATCATCCCTTATATGTAACACATATTTGATCCCATATGGTTCTGTGAGGTCCTCCAGGACAAGGTAATAAAGAATTTTTCAATTATTGATATGGAAGGTGCTGAAAGTCTCAGAAAAAACCCATGTCAATAGCAAAAGTTTAAAAGAAGGTTTTTCCACGACTTGACAACAAACTAAGGATTTTATAAGGAAATGCCCTAGTTATTCTTTATATAACCAAGCCCTACTACCTGCAGGAAGTAACCCAAAGGGTACTAAAAGGAATGAAAACTGGCAGATGGATATGTTTCATTATATAATCGATGCCTATTCAGGGTTTCAAAAGGGCAACTGATTTGAATTCTGAAAAAATTGATTCTCTAATCACACATTTGTTAGAAGTTATGGCCATCATGCGGATACTTGTAAAAATTAAGATTGACAGTACTTCAGCATATGCCTTTAGCAGAATTAAACAGTTTTTTTGCTTATTATAATATAAAGCATGGCATAGTTATACCACACAAGCCTACAGTACAAGCATTTAGAGAAAGATCAAATCAAACTCTAAAATATACATTGAATGAACAGAAAGGGGTAATAAAACCCCCAGAAATAGATTTCATAACTTTAAATTTTCTGAAAGCTAATGAGAAAAGAATGACATCTGCAGAGAGACATTTGATAATAGAATAAACTACAGAATTTAATCAGCCTGTATACTTTAAAGATGTGCTGCCATCAGAATCAAACCTGGATATGTGTCATGTTGGAGAAGTGGTTTTGCTTTTGCTTCCAGACTAAAAGAAAAGCTATGGATACCATCAAAATTGATAAACATTAGATTTCAAGAAGCATCATATCTTTATTAGAAGAGATGATAGTTCATCCAACAGCATGGCTGTTCAATCTAAACTAACTTTAAAACTAAGAAATGCTTTTCATTTCATCAGCTATAACTTGCCATAAAAGAACCTCCCCAAAATTAGGGTTGGTGAATGTTTTCAGTTTTGTCTTTTTAGGAGAATGAAGGCAAAGAAATAAAAGACCATTGGAAATGAGACATTTAAAGAAAAGAAAGAAATTATCCAGAAAAATAATGCCCCAAGGCCGGGCATTGGTAGTACCGCCTTTAATCGCAGCATTCGGGAGGCAGAGGCAGGTGGATCTTTGTAGTTCAAGGCCAGCCTGGTCTCCAGAGCAAGTGCCAGGATAGGCTCCAAAGCTACAAAGAGAAACCCTGTCTCGAAAACCAAAAAAAAAAAAAAAGAAAGAAAGAAAAGAAAGAAAAAAAATAATGTCCCAAGAAAAGAAAGTAATTCGCTTATTAATATATCACATCTGTAACAGGATAAAATTTGGCTAATACTGCCAAATGTTTGTTTCTGTTTTTCTCTACAGGCATATGATTCAAATGGTCTTTTTTTAAAATGCCAGAAAATCCAAAATCTTTGTCTGTTGTTAGTAGAGTCACCTGATAAAGGACAGAATAAAAACAAAAATAAAAGGACTATTGTATAGCCACTAATCTATTAATCATTTGGTTTTATTTTTCTTTAAAGTTTTTCTTAAGGTATAAATAGTATCTAAAAAATTATGGTTAATATATATTAAACTTTTTGTCATGGTAGTAATGGTTACATAGAGTACTAAATACTTCTTACAAAAGGTTTTATCTAGCTTCCTGTATGATTGCAGGTTTTATTCTCTATCAGGTAACTAGGAATAAAGTTTTTATAACCTGGATGTGCATAACAAATATTGATCCTTTAACCTTTTTGAGATCCACTGCATGTGACATTAATAATGTTTAAGCTTTCCACAATGCACTAGGACAATGCCTATTAGCATTCTTTGAAGTCACCAAAGAGATAAAGAAGCTCCACAGTAACGATTCCACAGGACTGTGATAACACCAATAAGCTGAAAAACACCACTTAAAGAATGGCTTTATACTACAACGTGCTCGTGACAATTTTGGTGGCTTGATGAGATGATCCAGCCTCAAAGACTACTCTATACAGGACTTGAGACAATCCCTGTACTTTCCCATTATGCAGAAAGTGCATAACTAATGATACAGTTATGTCTCCAAGGACTTGAAAATTAACCCAAGTTTTTTGTTCCAGGATTCCCTAAAGATGCTGGTGCCCCCAGACAGCAGGAAGAAGTATGCTTAATAATATGATGAACACATTTCCAAAAAGTGGCGTACATGGTTTTTGGTTGTCAATAGGTTATGGATATTTCTTGTTTATGTTGGTTGGTTACAAGTTGCTATTAGTAATGGCCAGTAAAAAAATTGAACAAAGGATATTTGATTCATGGTTCTTGTTTTGAAAAGAAAGAAAGAGGAATATAGATATGATAATATATAACCATAAATTACTGAAACTATTCTGAAAAGAAAAAAAGGATGGGATATCAAAAGAGGATGAAAGGGTACATTATTGAATCTACTTTTAAATCACACAAGCAACTAATAGATTTAAACATTTACACTGGCTTGGAATTTTTGTATATTGATACAATTTTGAGGTTATTTTCATTAGAACATACTGTACATACATCCGTAATCTTGTCCAAGGAATTATACCTCCCTATACAGATAATTTTAGCAATGTAATGGAAACTTTTAGCTCTTGAAATTTACTATTACCAACTCTTTAGCATAAAAAGAAATGCGGGTTGGCAATTAGTCACCAACAGCAATCAAACTTGTAGTCATATTAGGTATGTTTTCAAAGTCATATGGAGATACATTTTAGATTGAAAGGTCATCTTCAAACACTTCAGAGATCTGCATAATATGTCATTTAAGATGTTTTAGTAACATAAGTTCCTTTATATTTTAATGACAATGAGCCTTGTCTGCTCTTGGCAGCACCAATCTACTTCAGAGAAGATAATAGGTGTCAAAGAAACTACATATGGATTTTAATTTCACTGTGGCAAAATGTAGTCACTTGGCAAGAAAGTGTCCTTGCCTTGACTGCTGATACTATGCTTTCCAAATTGGACAAGCAGTGCACAAAAGAAAGGACAAACAAACTTTGCCAAGACATGGTAAGATATCCCTTCAGAATATATTACTTTCACAAAAAGTCTATTAGATATGCTAGGCCTGTAGGCCAAAATGGATGCCTCAACATTGCAGAGGAACCTAGGGTGACCTGGCATCCAGCCGTTTCTGTATTTTCTCATCTTCTTTGGAAGAAGCTTGCTTGTACTTCCTGCTTTATCAGGTAATATTTCCTTCTGGGTTCTCTGAGAAAGTTGAATATTTTAAGTTATAGTCATACTTTTCCTTGTTACCAGATTCGGAAAAGAAATTCACTGAAGGAATACAAAGTATGTAAGTTTAAGAGATATAAAATACAGTTTGGTAATGCAAGTTCAAATGGAAAGTAAAGTAACTACAATCTATCATCAAATAGGACAGATATGGAGTGTTTTCTCTTAATTTGTCAGTTGCTAATGGAGTAGAGATTGTTAATATATTTATTGCCTGTATATATTGTATATAGTTACTATACTTAGAGTATATAGTTTTTCTTATGTTAGTTTTCCATCCTTTTTATTTTAGACAAAAAAGGGAAATGTGTTGATATCTTGTTTATACTCTAATGTATAAATCCTGCCTGAAGACCATAGGGTAGAGCTACCCACTAGTTACTGATACAGGTCTGGAAGTCTGTAAACACAAACACGAAGTGCTATTGCTGGGCCGAGAAAGGGATACAAGGCAGGAGGAGATAGGCTGGAAATTTGCCAAGGTGAGGTGTGACTGAGTTTTGCTCCTTTGTCTTTCTGATCTTTCCTCATTTACTCCTATATCTGACTCTAGGTTTTTGTAAATAAGAACAATTAGAACTTGTGCAAATGTAACACCATTCCATGGGCTGGAGTCCTGCACTGAGTGAAAAGGAGAAAGTTACCTGAATTCAGCATTCATCTGTCTGCTTGTGATGCAATGAGAAGAGTCTCAAGCATGCCCTGTCATGGATTCGTTCTTTGATACGTGATACCTTCAAATTGAGCCAAAATATTTTATCCCTTATGTTTCCTTTGTCACAGACTTTCCTGTAGCAGCAAGTAAAATAACTAATATTGATAGTAATTAAGTTTACTGACTCCTACAATGAGAATTCCAAGGATTAGCAGGAAGATCAACAAATCTCAAGTACCCTTGTTGGGCTGTGGTGTGAGCAGAGAGGAGAAGCTCCTGACCAAGATGATCCAAGGGATTTTGTAAGAGACAAGCCATTCTTCATCTCTAGGGTTTCCTTCTTATCTGCAGCTTGCACTGTGTCCATATATAATATGGTCTGATATTTGTATGCATCTGACATTTCAGTATAAAACAAAATCATGAGGAGCCAGTGAGATAACTTTGTGAATAAACTGCTTGCTGTGAAATCCTGAGGATCTGAGTTTTGATACTCATCACCCATGTGGAAAAGCCAGGGTTTGTGGTCTTTTCCTATAATAGCAGAGCTAGGACTGAAAGGAAACATAGACAGGAGAGAGTATCTATGAGGCTTGCTGGCAAGCCAGAGTCGCAGATTAGGTGAGCTCCCAGATTCCTGAGAGACTCCATTACCACAACTAAGGTAAAGAGCTGGCAAGATGACTCAGCTGAATGGTCAGTTAATATAAAAAGTTCTATCACTTTGATAGAAGTTCTAACCCACAAGAAAGGAAAAGCCAATTCTTATTTTGTCCTATGACCTTCACATCGGCTCCTAAGCATTTGCACATATACATATAAATATACACACATAATAAATTAACATAATGCTTAAAATATAATGAAAACCATGGAGAAGGAAAAAATAGCTGGTTAAATAATTGAAAAAGATACCTAACATCAACCTCTGGTCTTTGCACTTCTACATGTGTTTGATTGCATCTGCATTCAGGAGCATACAAGCCTGCACACACACACACACACACACACACACACACACACACACACCTGTGAGGATGCAAATAAAATCAAGTCTAACTATGCATCCCCCCTCTTATTGCCCCTCCTCATTCTGCTTGCAGTTCTGTGTCATAGGTCTCCTTAGCTACCTCGTCTTCTTTCCTTTCTTTACTTCTTGCCATTTTTTCTCCTTTTTCTTCTCATTTCCATGTTGTCTCCTGACTATGCTTTCTTGTTTTGTTACATAGTTAGCAGAACTTATTCAGTGTTATTTTGTTATTAAATTAATAGAAGATTGAAAATTCAGTTTCATAAAGCTGTGGTGTCTCCCCTTTATGTTAGTTTTTCTTTTTTTTAACCCCTATATTCTTCCTGAATTAAAAAAAAAAAAACAAAAACACTGTATCCTAGTGTCCCGCGTGATCGTCTCGCCAGCAAGAAAGACACAGGACACTTGGATCCTTCTGCAGTAAAGCTTTAATGCATCTTGAGAGACAGATGATCAGCTTCTGATTAGGGAGACCCCAAGCCAAGAATCCTGTCCCCTTATAAAGTCTCATAAGCTCCGAGCAATGCGTGTACAGCTGGGATAGGTGGAGGACTCATCACCCTATATGAAGCAAAGGGAGAAGCAAGACTAGGCAAGTGGTAAAACACTTGGCACATGTGCACCAACGTTGTTTACTTGATCCGGCAGCGGATGTCAGCGCCATCTTGTAATGGCGAATGTGAGTGCGGCTCCTCACATCCTAGCACACAGTATATGCAATTGCAGGCACAGCCAGCTTTTATACAGGTCTTCTTTTTGGTCCGGGGATTAGAGGGACTTTTCTTATGACTGTATTTAACTTTCTAATCATCCCAAATTCTCACAATGGATTTCTTTCAGGATCTATCAACTTTTCCTTGTCACATTTATATTTGAAGCATATCTTATTACTTATTTACTCATGTGCCACTTCTTTTGTGAAAGGGTTTGAAGTAGAATGAAATAAAAGTCATAAATAATAAAGCTAATGCAACTGGAGTGTTTTTTCTAAGTCAGATAAGGGAAAGGACAAATAAAGAAGGTCTGTGACTCCACATGTCGTTGACTCTGCTCCCTTGAAGCCACTTTGTAGAGATCCATGTTGTTACATTTCAGTTTCTCATCAGAGAAAGGAAATCTGTCAATCAAACGGAAATGATTACATTGTATTCTGAAAGTACATTGAATAAAAGTTTGTCCTGTGGCAACTCTGATAGGGTATCCTGCTGATAATAGTAACATAGTGATAATAAACCTTTGACTAAATGAAATAGATTTCCAATTCCTAAATTTTTGAGAAAGTATATCATAATATCCTAGCTAAGTCACTGATGTCTTTTCTGTTGATGGCAAAACATATTGTTCATATCTTACAGAGGTTTCCCAAATTGTTTTCTTAAAGAAAATAAAATTCAATAACATAAGACACCCACTTGTCTTGCTGAAATAATCTAGAAATTACATTCTGCTCCACTGTTTCATTCTCCATATATATGTGTGTGTGTGTGTGTGTGTGTGTGTGTGTGTGTGCGCGCAGTTGAGTTCTGAATGTGTGTGTGTGTGTGTGTGTGTGTGTGTGTGTGTGTGTGTGTGTGTGTGTTGAATGTCAGTGTTGGTTGTGTGAATGAAGATGTTTAGGTACATGACTTTGTACATATATATGGGTGCCAGAGGATGACATAGAAGCCACACTTGATCATAATATAGTGTACAAATATTTTTTGTGCTTTGAGAATTTCATACACAGATACCATGTATTTTGATATCAACCCTTTACTCCTGCTATAACTTTTGTAGGCTACCCTGTACTCCTTCCAGATTTCTTGCTCTATTTTGTAACCCAGTGAGGACAGTCAGTTTTTGTCCATATGTGTTTGGTATGGAGACCAGAGATTATGAAGTCAGTGAGAGATCTTGGAAAAGTCAGCACTAAATGGAATGTGTCTATCAGATACTTCACTTCTGAGCTCTTTTGCAGTGCCATTTTTCACTAACATGATCTAATTACACAGAATCTATAGTGACACCATTAAAAAATAACAATACAACAAAAAGTGTTTTGTAATTATGTTTCCTAGTGTGTATTCCTTGAGTGATGTGTTGTTGATGGCATTATTGTTCCAACAGTCAGTAGGAGGTGCTGGATAAGTACACACCTTTATGATGCCTCTCCATGTTTTTAGGTTGGTAATTGTCTCTTTTTTCCTTTCTAATTCACCATTAATATCCATACATTGTTTGGATTTTTTAAACTGTTAACTGATTTATTAAATTATCAGGGCTATGGAGTTGACTTAGTGGTTAAGAGAAACTGCTTGCTGCTCTCCTAGAGTACCCTTGTTTATCCAGTTCTCAGCACCTACATGGGGCAGCTCACTATTATCCAACATCCAGTTTCAGTGTTCTGACTTCTTACCACTTTGGGAACTTGCATATATGGGGCATACTCTCAAACAGACAGACACACATTCCCATTAAAAAAACTTTCAAGTAATTTTTGAAAGAAACAATATTATTTTATAGAATATTCTCTCTAGAGATATGTAACTGACTGAGATCTTTCAAGGAAACTATTAAGCCCCAATATTACCATAACAACAAAATTGAAGAGAAAGGACAATATAATCATCTAAGAACATAAAAAAACAGCAGCACATGGTAAATTATTAGATTAACTGCATACAGCATGGCAGGCATTGTGATGATTGGACTGGTGCTTGAGGGTCATGGGCACAGGACTCTAGATACTCCAGCTAGAAAAGCAAGCCACACAAATGAGATAATTGCAAGAAAAAAATTCGCAGAAAGAAACACAGACAAATCTGTGACTACATTGCAGAGGAAAATTTCATAAAGTCTACACAGAAATAATGTCATTTGATCATGTTTGTAAAGTAAAAGTGGGTCATCTAGAAAGCAGCAGAATATTAAAATAAAGGACTCATGTACTCTGAAAGTTATATTGCCTACAGAAAAGAAACCCTGGTATAGACTGATGGAGACATGGACTCTTGAGAAGTGGCTAGGTAATGAGGGAACTGCAGGCAACTTAAGACAATGTGTAAAAGAAAATCTTTAGACATAAAATCATCACCTGCAATCTGAATATAGATACATTAGAGTATGAAATAGAGAGATCACTTAAAAAGTTATTCATTAGGCTTTTCAAGGGCATCAATGCCTCAAGCTCAGATAATGGTGGGTTTGTGCAGAATTTGGCAGATTTGAGAATTTGGTGGGAGATAAAAGCAAGGATTTATATAAGTAAAACTATCGGTACAAAACTTGTGCCTTTTATATGGGTTCCCTTGATACTGTCATTGCATAGTGCCTAGCCCAGTCCAGGGAACTCTTAGGAATTTGGAAACACTTCATCATCACATATTGATACATCTATTTTGTTTTTGTTTCAACACACAATTATGTTATTTGCTATGTAATGCAGAAATCTCTGCCTTCACAAAGGCTAGTTCTCCAAAAGGAGCAATTTGTCTCAGTGCAGACCTTCAGAGATTTGTAGTTCAAAATATCAGATCTAGACTTTGGTTTGAGGAGGGAAGACTGATGGTGGACAAGCACAGAGTACACATCACTCCCTATGGCCTTGCAGACATCTCTGCCATCAATGGCTTCTCAGGAATGAGGCTAAGATGGAAAGCAATTATTGACATGTCATTAACCTTAATACTAAGTCTGGACCCTGACAAAGACCAGAATAACCTACTCTTTTTAATCCATTGTTCATCTGAGAGCAAGAGCAGAAGGATTTTCAAAGATCAAAAAATCCATAGTACCATTTCATTAATATCTCTTTTTGTGTAAAGACACAAGGAATATACTAACAGTGTTAAACAGATATTTATGAAACTGAAGCCATCAGTTTCTAAAGTAAAGCCCCCCTAGAGGTGCAGTTGATGGTGACTACATGTTCTTTCCTATGTATACATGAAAACTTGCTACTCAACATGAGCTGGGGACCCCTGGAGAAGTATGGTCAGGATGCTCACAAAGTCTGCCTCTAGGTGGCTTTACTGGAGAAACTGGTGGCTTCCATTTTATAAATGTCTGTTTAACACCGTTAGTATATTCTTTGTATCTTTACACAAAAAGAGATATTAGTGAAATGGTACTATGGAGGGTAGGAAAATGGCTCAGTGTGGGAAAGCTCTTACTTTGCCGGCATATCTGAATTTGAATCCCAATGCCCATGTGAAAACAACCATGTGTGCTTGAGTGTTCCTGATTGTGTGAGGGCACAGACAGTAGGGCCATCGGGCTAGTTTGCCACCAGCTTACCTTCAGGTTGAATTAGTGATCTTGTCTCAAAGGCATAAAGCACCAAGTGATACAGGATGATGCCTGATGGCAACTCCAGGTCTTGAACCAAAGCCCCATCTCAACACACAATATAATGAAAACTAAGAACCTATGTCTCCCTCTATGCCAATTGGGAAGAGGCATAATTATAAAATGTGGTATTCCTCTGAAACTACCACTTCAGCTGGTCTCACACAAATTAATTTCATGATCGAAAATAGGCACTAATGAATGAAATCCCTGGACACATATTTTCAATTACAGTAGCAAGCTGAGGGAAATGATGATGCTTCAAAAAGAGACATTTGGGAACACTCCCCAACCAAATAGGAGCATGAGAAACAAGGATACAAACTCAGTTCCAGAGAGCCTTTTAACCCTAAGATTCAGACTATTAATATTAAAGGAATCTGGAAGAGAAAGCCAGGGGCCAGTGTTCTATCTTGCTGTGCAAAATCTGAATATATCATGATCTTGAACAAATAGAGTGTTGCTGATACCATTTGTTGTCTGAAATTGGAAAAAAATACAAAACAAATCATTGAGCTACCCTTTATCTTCCCTCTCTTATTTGGTTAGAATTTTGGCCCTAAGTAAAATGAAACTAAAACAAAATGACAAACAAGCCAACTTCTTAGAGTATAAAGGGACAGGTATGTTTTGAGTACTGTGGCTTGCTTAGCAAGGACTGATTTTTTTCTAACCACCCACAAGACTGTGTTCTCTGTGTTTAACATAAAGACAACATATTCCCTGGAACTGTCATTTGAAGATGATATGAGAATGAGGTGACTTATTATGAACCACAACATCACCACAAGGTGTGTTGTCTTTGGCCAAGGAAAATTAGGCACAGAGTGAGAAAAGACTGCCAGGATTCATTAGTGGTGAAGTTTACAGCACTTTATATTAAGTGCTTCGATGCTGGGTGATTTCATGAGAAGGTTTTAGTGCATGAGGGACAGTATATTAACGATAACAAAGAAAAGGGCTTTTAGCACAGAGGAGCCGCTGTTTGTCTAAGGGATGCAAATCAAATCACCAGCAGTGACAGCTCTGCAGTTAGAGTGGGTCTCACAGTTCTCAGTATTTCCTACTTTCCATGTTTTTGAAGATTTCTCTCAATTTGGAGTCATACTTTTAAAACTTTGTTTTATTAGTGTGTTCTTTGACAATTTCATACATGGCTATATTACCCTTTCATTTGATTACCCTTTCATTCTATCTATGAGATCAAAATGGAAATACTGTACCTTGCAAGTTAATGAGAGACCAATACAAACAGAAGTATCTTGCAGTTTAAGGGTTATTTTTACAGTTACAACAGTTAGGAATAAGTTCCTCTGATGGAGAATGTACTGTGTATGTTCATCTTATTGATTATTGAATAAAGTACGTGTTTGGCCAATGAAACAGCATGTTAGATGGGAATAGGAGTCAAGGAGGATTCTGGGAAATGTAGTAGAGAAGTGGTGATCAAGGCAGGAAGTGACATAGCTAGGAGACTCATATTTAAGCAAGGAGAAATAGAAAATGCTTTTTTCCTCTTTGCATCCTCCAGCAGCAGGATGTGAGCTACTGGCAAGAGAGGGAGCTAGCGAAAGGAATCCTCTATAAGTCTTATAGAATATATAGATTTATGATAATTAAGACTGAGATATAAGATGAGGAATCCTAGTCATTGGCCTAGCAGCATTTGAACCTAATACAGGTTTCTATGTATTAATTTGGGCCCTAACTTGGGCCGGTGGGTGGTGTAAAGCACGCATGTGGCGGTAGGGCTTGGGCGGCTTTGTCAGAAAGATTTATTGTAACATTCCTCTTTGTCCTGTGTTAAATCATTGCAAGTTAAGGTTTCTACTTGTAATTTAAAAGCAGTTCCTGTTTCTTAAATCTGATGTAAACTGCAAAACATGTTTTACAACCTACACTAAACTTGGGACCCCATTCACATGATTTATATCCTCATTCTGGTCCTTCCCTTTTAATTGTATTTTCCAAAACATTTATAACAGCCAATACCTTTGCCCCCTGAGAACACCTTATCTCTACTATGAAAAAGAAACTCAAGAATCCAACAAGGTCTCTTCTCAAATTTCACAGGGTGAGACAGCTGTCTGGCCAATCCTGGGTGAGGCACAAAATGAAGCTTATGTTAAATGGACAATCATGAATTTGTTTATTCCCTCATAATTTTCAGGTTTAACACTAACTTCACTTAGCTAAATCCCACCATTATCGAATCCCCTCCTCCCTACTTGTCCTTTTGTAGATTAATGTCTTTTTGACTTATGTTGTGATCCATTTAGTTTAATTAGGGATATCTGTGTGATCATGCTTTCTGTGAAACAAACCTTGTACACTGTAAATGAACATTGATCTCATTGTTAATAAAAAGTTGATTGGCAGTAACTGGGCAGGAAGAGATTGGACAAGATTGCTTGACACAAAGAGAATTCAGGGCTGAAAGAGAGCAGAGTCAGAGAAACCCAGCCAGCCAGCCATGAACGAAACAAGACATACTAGAAGACAGGTAAATCCGCAAGCCATGCAGTAATCCATAGATAAATCTAAGTGGGTTAATTTAAATGTATTAGCTAGTAACAAGCATGAGCATTTCTAATTAATATTAAGCCTCTGAGAGTTTATTTGATAGCTACTGTGGGACAGAAAAAGTTCTGCCTACATATGGTTATAACTATTCATAGGATTCTGGCAAGAAAACAACTGAAGTTAATTCCTCACTTCCTAAAATACTTCTGTAGATAGTGGTGTAACAGTGAGGGTCAGAGTCCCCATCCATAATTAAACATTGTGCAGACCCGATGAATTTACCAAAACTCATAGAATATACTAATTATAATTCTGGATTTTGTTCAGAAGATAAATCCTTCTGTAGTTTCTCTTTTTGCTCTTAAGTTCTTTCTATCCCCTTTCCCACCATGTCCTCTGAAGCCTAGGGGAAGTACAATTGCATTGTTTAGGACTGAGCAGTCAGTCACTGCATAACCTCAGCATTTTTGGCAGCACTGAGCCTTTGTGTTACTGATACTCGCTAGAAAGAGAAACTTTCCCGATTAAGGTTGAGAGCAGCAATTTTCTATGAGTACCTCCCTAATCTCCCCATTTCATTGAGAAATTCGGTCACCAGCACCAGTGCCAGCAACCAAAGAACCAAACCAGGTGAGAGTCTGTGGAGGAGAAGGACACAACTTGGGTCATTCAGTAGAAGTGAATGCCAGAAGCTTATATACAAGAGGAGATGGGAAAACATCACCTGCTAGAAGAACCACTTCTAGGCCCCATCATAAACAAGGAAACCATAACCCCTGCCCACGACCAATGAATCTAGAAGGGGATGGGGGCAAGGCATAATGTTTCAATAACAAGAAAGTGTCATAACAGGATGCTCATGGGTGAGGCTTAGAAAAACAAGAGGTACCTGTGGTTATGCTGGAAAACAACTCACAGAGACCCTGTGGGGGCTAGATCCCAACAAAATTCAAGAGAGATGCAATTGCTATTTTTTTGAGAAAATAAATTTTCTCCTTGCATAATTGGAATATTGAAGGAAAATAATTATGGGGTGACTCATGCCCCAAACACAGAGGTCCTGAATTTTATCCACTTTATATTCTTCAGCACTGGCAGAAGGAGGGTGACCAGAGTTTGTATCAGGAAGCTACCTAGATCACAACTGATGTTTACACTACACAGAAATTATTGGCTCTAATGATAATTACAAACATGTTTTTCTATTAATTTTATATCTCATCTTAAGATCAGATGAGAATGTCAGGTCCTGTGTCTCAGGTATTGTCCACCTTAGATATGAGGCAAGATCCTCCACTGCTCTGGGATCATCATATCATTTGGGTAACTAGAGTAGGCTTTGGGGATTCATCTGTTTCTAAATCCCCAGTGCTTGTATTACAAAGGTAAACTTTGTACACAGGTTCTGAGGATCCTTAAATTGGGATCTGGGATATCTAACATGTCTTTATGCTGTACAGCACTTTACCAACAGAGGTAGTTCCCCAACATCCTCTTGCATTTTATATTCTCAATTAAAAATGTCACTTGTGTTTGATTATTTTCATGGATATATTAGGAAATTAACTAGATTACATTCTGTATATAAACAAATTAACAAAGACATCAAAGAAGAAGCAGTTGGAGGACTTTGTTAGATTTAGATCCTATGACCAGCGCATGAAAATCCAATGTCCCAAAACCAAATGTTATACTGAACATCTTTTGCCCTTGACTTTGTCAGGGTACTGAAATTCAGCTGACCACCAGTAGACAGAAATGCCTGTGCTTGTTGAGTGGTTATGGAAGTGCCAGGTATGTGAGCAAAGCCCTTGGTCACATTTAAAGTTGGTGCCTTTCTTTTATGAATCAACAGAGGTGTGGCTCTTATTTCCTGGCTACCCAAATTATATAATTTAATGTGAAAACCACTCATTTGAAACTCTCAGCATAGTTTGTTTTCTAAAATTGGGTATGTTGTTTCTGCTTTTTTCTTTCAAGGAAATTCCCAATTTTCAGTCTTTTTCCTGGAGTACAATTTGCTAATTGATTTAATATCCCTAGTGATTGAAAGTGTTAGGGCTAAAAAGTAGTGGAGTACAAAATACATTTTTCCACTCAGATCTTGTCTTAGTTTGTTTTTGTTCTTATGGCAAAGCACCCTGACAACAGCAGCTTACTGGAGGAAATAGTCTTGGCTGACAGTGTCAGTGTACCCATTCTTATCTTGATGAAGTCAAGGCAGCAAGTCCATTCCACAATCACAGCCACCAACAGAACGAAAGAGAGAGAGATAGTATGTGTATGCATGTGAGGTTCATCTCAGTTTCTTCTTGTCCTACAGTTCAGCATCCACCCAATGAAATGATGCTGCCTAAGTTCAGCTGGGTCATCCCATAGAATCTAAGCTAAAATAAATTTTCTCACAGGATTATCCACAGATCAATTCAATATAGACAATTCCTCAATGAAAAATCACTTCCAGGTGATTCTATATTGTTCTAAATTCACTATCAAAATTAATCAGTGTAAACATTGTATATAAGCTTCTTAGGTCAGGATACTGGAAACCCAGAAAAAATATATATATATATTTCATATTAATATATATATTCTTGTGTCATGCATTACATCCTAGCCCCATTTCCCCTTTCTCCACTCCTCCCAGGACCACCCTATCTTCTCTTTCACCAAGACCCATTTGTCTTCTATTTTCTTTCAAAGAAAGAGTAGGCCTTCCAGGGATATCATCTGAACATTACATAACAATTACAATAAGACTAGGCACAAATCCTGGCATCTATGACAGATGAGGCATCCCAATAGAAGGAAATGTGTCCCAAAAACAGGCAAAACAGTCTGAGACAATCCCTGCTCACACTGTTAGAAGTCTCACAAGAATATCCATATAAACAACCATAATGTATGCAGAGGACCTAGCTCAGACCCAAGTCTTCTTGATACCCTATGAGCCCTGCTTATATGATTCTTTGGGTGTGTTCTCCTGGTGTTCTTGACACCTCTGATTCCTATTCTCCTTCCTCCATACCCCTTCTATGGTGTTCCCATGGTTCTACCTGGCGTTTGGCTGAAGGTCTCTGCAGGTACACTCGTCAGTTACTAGATGGCACCTTTGATGACAATTTGGCTAGGTGCCAATCTATGAGTATAGTGGAATGTTAATAGTAATCATCTCATTGATTTGTGTTTGACTTATTCTATACAGGTTCTCTGAGCTGTTCAGCCTCTGGTTCCTGGCCATCCTTGCAGTGTCAGGATGGCAATCTCTCTCATGATGTGAGTCCCAAGTTGAACCAGTCATTGGATGGCCACACTCCCCAGTTCTATTCCACCATTATCCCAGCACATTTTTGCAAGCAGTACAGATTGTAGGTCAAAGATTTTGTGGCTGAATTAGTGTGCCAGTAACTTAATGGGAGCCTTGCCTGGTTTACAAGATGGCTGCCTTCAGTTTAATGATTCCCATTTATTTTAGATTTTTGATCTTAATGCCTATGTTATAATTGTTTTGTTAAGGAAATTGTTTTCTATTCCAATGAGTTCCAGGCTATTCTCCACTTTCTTTTCAGTTAAGTTCAGTGTATCTGGTTTAATGTTGACATCATTAATCTACTTGCACTTGAATTATGTGAAGGGTGATAAATATGGATATATTTGCATTTTTCTACATGCTGATGTAGACTACAACCATATCTTGAAAATTATTTCTTGTTTTCATTGTATATTTCTAGTCATTTTAAAGTCAAAACTCAGGTGTTCATTGGTGTGAGAATTCATGTTAGGGTCTTTACTTTGGTTCTTTTGATTAAACTCTTTTTTTTGTATGCCAATACCATTCAAATTTTATTGCTCTACATCTGTTGGAGAGCTTGAAACCTGGTGTGGGTATTCTGTTATTGGTCAGGCTATTTTAGCTATCTTGGATTTTTGTTTGTCCATATGAGTTATAAAGAGATATATTGAAATTTTGATGACTATTAAGTTGAATTAGTATATTGGTTTTGGTCAGGTGGCCATTTTAATTGTTAATCTTCCTTATTCATGAACTTGGTAGAACTTTTCATCTTCTGTTATGTTCTTTAATTATTTCTTCAAAGTTGTAAAAGTGTTTCAATTGCTTGGGTAGAGTTACCCTAAGATATTTTACACTATTTGAGGCCATTGTAAAGTTTGTTGTTTTCCTGATTTCTTCCTTGGTCTGTCATTTTTATAGGTGGGTTGCTATTTTTTGAGTTGATCTTGTATTCAGTCATTTCAATAAAGGTGTTTATCAGCTGTAGGATGAAAATCCAGATTTTTTTTGCTTTGTTCAAGATTACAAAGCAAAGATTCAGTTTTTACCAACTGTACTGCAGAAGGTTTTGAGCTTTCTATGAAACATCCTTGTATCAGTACTGAAGTATCAAATTTGTGGAGGGTAAAAATAGCTACTACTACTTATTGGAAGAGTCCAAATAATCTAGAAATAAAACTTTTACTAACAGGAAAACATGCATTTTATTTTGCAGTATACACTTCTCATTTATTTCTTCCAGATTTGCACAGTGTTTAGTTGAAAACATTAAAACTAACAGGTCTTAAATTTGTAGGCATTTTTCTTAGATAGGCAGTATAAAGCTAAGAAGAAATAATTCATATCTTGCAGAAGACAGCATATTGATTAAGTTTGATGATTTGACATGGTATTCTCTAAAATTACAGTGATAAAAAGCAGTTAAATTCAGAGGAATGACAAACCACAGAGAAGAAAATAGAAAATAGCAAGAAAGAAACCCTAACCAGGCATTTTTGGCTCTGGAGATTTATTGTTCATTGACAGAAACTTGTGATCACACATATAGGCAGAGTGAAGGTGATTAAACACACACAAACAACCAAAGTAGGTACATGGAATCAAAAGAAGAAAACAATGACAGTCACACTCTTCTGAAATTCAGTTGTATTTTGATTTTGATGAAAATTCAAGACAACTTGAACATGTAAACCACAAGAAAATTTGATTTTCATATTGAATTTGAAATATGAAATTTCATTTTAAAAAGCCCCAAGGATAATGGGGCAATGGAAGTAACATGGTATTTTCATAAAGGCACAAAAAATAACCATAAGAACAGTGTTTTCAACTGTAGTGTGTGTGTGTTTGTGTGTGTGTGTGTGTGTGTGTGTGTGTGTGTGTGTGTGTGTGTGTGTTTGCTTGTACATGGTAGGGAAATTTATGTATGTGTGTTTACATGTATAAGGGTGTGCATGTGTATGCAAAGGAACATGTACATATGTGGTTATGCATGAGAAGACCCAAGGATGAGGTCTAATTTCTTTCTCAATTGCTTTCTACATTATGCTAAATTTTAGCTAGTCTGTATAGCCAAGTTTCTCTGGTGATTCCCTATCTCTGCCTCCAATATACTTTGAGTATGAGATGGTAATGGCATAAGCACCAGGCTTTTGTATGGATTATTGGGATTTGACCTATATTGAAAATTATGAATAGGTATGCAAGAAGCTCTCAGAATGCTCACCCACTGGCAACCATGGATGTAGAATGGAAGGCAAAGGGAAGGCAGGGTGGGGCATAGTGTTTCCAACTATATTCTTTATCAGACCAACAATCTGTTTAAAGCTAAAGGTACTGTCCAGAGTGACCACTTCATGGTAATGAAGCCTGAGTATTTATTGCTCGCCTTTGTTCTGTTTGCTTTGCCTAGTTTGGGACTGCTGTTGTATAACTATTCCTGAACATTTTGGAGAAATGTTCTTAAGACTCACTGCTGTGGTTAGTCATAACATTTTCCCATTCCTTATGATGACATTTGTCAAATTGGGGGGCTCCTTGTACTTACAAAAGTTTTACAGTTTCATGAGGTACTATTTACTAATTCTTTTTCTAAATGCCTATGATATTGGTAACAGTTCAGAAAATTTTCTTCTGCATGCATTCAAGGCTGTTCCACATTTTCTCTTCTCTCAGCTTCAGTGTGTCTACTTTTATATTGATGTCTTTGATTTATTTGATCTGGAGTTTTGTTCAGGGTAATAAATATGCATCTACTTGTGTTCTTCAGCATGGAAACATCAGTGTGAACACTATTCTTCAGCATGCAAACATCCAGTGTGAACACTATTTGTTGAAGATTATTTCTTTTTGTCTCCAGTTTTTATTTCTGGATTCATTATGATAGCCATAGGCATGTGAATTTGTTTCTGGAACTTGAATTCTATTCAGTTCCCAATTGTGTCTGTTTTCATGTCATTACCACTAATTATTATTACTTTAGCTCTGTAGTATAACTTGAAATCAAGAACAGTGATACCTTCAGCAGTTCTTTCATTATTCAGGGTAGTTTTAGCTATCCTAGGTTTTTTTCCCATATGAAGTTGAGAGTTGTCATTTCAAATTCTATACATGATTGTCTTGGAATTTGGATGAGTATTGCATTGAATATGTAGATTGCTTTTGGGCAGATCACCATTTTTACTATGTTAACCCTACTGATCCACAAGCATGGGAAATCTTCCCATTTTCTGTTATGTTCTTCAGCTTCTTTCTTCAAAGACTTGGAGTTGGAGTTTTTATAATAAAAGACTTTCACTTACTTGGATAGAGTTGCCTCAAGAAATCTTATATTATTTGAAGCTACTAGAAGGATGGTGTTTATGTTATGCTTTCTCAGTCTATCATTTCCATATAAGAGGGTATTGATGTTTTAGAATTAGTATTATATCCATCTACTTACTGAAAGTGTTTATCAGCTTTAGGAGTTTGTGTTGGTTTGAAAGAAAATGGCCCCCAAGGGGAGTGGAACTATTAGGAGAGGTTTACTTATTGGAGTAGGGGTTATCTTGTTAGAGGAAGTGTGTGCCACTTTGGATGGGACTTTGACATACCTTATATGCTCAAGCCATTCCCAGTGAGACAGTTCATTAACGTTTGCCTTTGAATCAAGTTTAAGGATTCTTTGTTCCAGCACCCTGTCTGCTTGTATTGTGCTTTCCTTCCCACCATGAGAATAATGGACTAATCCTCTGAATATAAGATAACAATTCCAATTAAATGTTTTCATTTATGAGTTGCTGTGATCATGGAGTCTAATAACAGCAATAGTAACCCCAAGACAAAATTTCTTACTAGAATTTTTACGATCATTATATATACTATCATATAATCTACAAATAGTGCTGCTTTGATTTCTTCATTTCTGATTTGTTTCCCCTTGATATCCTTTGTTGTATAATATCTCTTGGTAAATCTTTATTTACTATATTGAATAGCTATGGAGCGATGGAGAGCCTTGCTTGTTCCAGATGTTAATGAAATTGCTTACAGTTTCTCTGCATTTAAATTGATCTTTGCTATTGGCTTGCTGTAAAATTCCTTTAATATATTTAGGTATATTCCTTGTATCTCTAATCTGTCAAGATTTTTTACCATGAAATAGTGTTGGATTTTGCCAAAGTCTTTTTCTGCCTCTAATGAGATTGCCATGTTTTCTTTACAGTTTATTTATAGGGTGGATTATGTTAAGTGATATTCATATGTTGAAGAATCACTGTATCTCCGGATTGACCATACTTATTCAGAGTGGATTATCTTTTTGATATGTGGAACATTAAATCAAAGTAGCTAGCCAATAGCTTTTACCACTATGCCAGGCTGATAAGGCTGATCCTGCTGCCTCTTCTCAGTGTGGCTATAGATTCCTGATACTGAATGTCTTACTATCCTCAGCGTGTCTAGATAATGACTCCTTAATATCCTCAATGTGACTGGGGAATGAGTGTCTGATACTGAGACTTTGCTCCTCTCTTATATACCACCCCTAATTCTGGGATTAATGCTGTTTAATCCCAGGTGCTGATATCATAGTTGTCTGAGCTGTTTCTCTTTAGCATTGGATCATTGCAGTATAGATCTGGGTGCAGAAATTTATTTACCTATTAATCTTCTGTCTGAGGATTAAAGGTGTATACCACCAAACTCATAGCTTCTGCCTGTAGGGATAAACATGTGTTTCTGACCTCTATGGGTTATGACTGACTGCTTTCTGAATGCTCAGTCAAACTTTAATAAATCATAAATAATATGTCACCACAGCCATGAATTGCAAGTATTTTATTAAGTATTTTTACATCTATGTTCATGAGAGAAATCATTCTTTAATTGTCTTTGTTGAGTGTGTAGTTTAGCTATCAGGGTAACTGTGGCCCCATAATATAAATTGGACAATGTTCTTCTGCTCCTATTATGTGGGATAGTTTGAGGAATATTGGCATTTAAACCTCGTAGAACTCTTCACTAAAAAAAAAAAAAGTCCCACCCTGTTTGTTTTTGTTTTGTTTTTTGCTCATGAGGCATTTTATGACCGCTTCTATTCTACTAGGTGTCATACATCTATTTAAATTGTTTATATAGACTTAACTTTGAAAAATGGTACCTGTTGATATAATCAATTATCCAATCTATTCAGATTTTCAAATTTGTTACACAGGATTTAAGTGTATTCCCTGTAATTATCTGGATTTCCTCAGTGTTTGTTTATATGAACCTTCTTGATCTCAGATTTTATTAATTTGAATATTCTAAGTTTGTCATCAATTTTGTAGAAAGTTTCATGAGATGCAGAGATTTTTCTTTTATGCTATTCTTTTGTTTTGTGGTGAAGATTTTAAATATCTTTTAGGTTCATTTGGTTTGGAAGTCGAGTTAGTCCCAGTATTTAAATGTTTTGTCTGGATCACATGCTCATTGATGAGAGTGGGATATTGATTTCTCCCACTATCAGTATGAGAGGGTCAACTTGTAATTAAATCTGTAGTCATGTTTCTTTTATAAAAGCAGATAATGTTCAGTTTCGTTCATAGATGTTAAAACTTGAAATATCACCTTGGTGTATTTTTCTTTTGATAAATATGAAATGTTCTTCCAATTCTCTTTTGATTAATTTTATTTCAAGTATATTTTTTAGATTCTAAAATAGCTACAACAACTTGCTGCTTGCATCAATTTCATTCGAATATCTTTTTTTCCAACTTTTTACATTGAAGTAATGTTTATTCTTGATGTTGAAGTATGTTTCTCTCTTGTGTGCACCAGAAGGATTGATACAAAATATTTTTGTATGTGTTATTTTTACCTGTGTATTTTTATTGAGGGGGTAAAGCCATTGATATTGAGGGATATCAATGAAAAATGTCTGTTAATTCCAGGTATTTTGTTGTTGGTGGTATGTGTGTGAGAGTGCATGTGTGTGCCTGTGCATGTATATTTGTCTGTGTGTCTCCCTTATTTTTGTATTCCTTGTGTGAGCTTATTCATTTCCTCTGTTTTCATGTACTTGGTTTGGATTTTTCCTTGTAGAACTTTTTATAGAACTGGATTTGCACATAGAAAGTTTTATCATGTACCTCTGTATTTTGTTTTTATGAGGCCCTCCTGGATGTAGCAGTAACTAAGCATCAGGAGATCTGTCTATGTTAGAAGCATCATAACTCAGGGTATTTAGTAATTCACATGATTATTTTAAGGGCTATTACTTTTGTAGGGACACAAATCCCTGTGGTATTTTGCATTGAATAAAGTACACATTATTAATTAAATGTGCACAAATATCAGAAACAAAGAGACTTCAGATGCTGAAGATACAAACATGTATGGATAAATAAAAGAAATGAGGTACCATAACTCTAAAGTTAGGAGAAGAGCAATTATACTAGCTATTTTTCCAAAACACCTAACAGAAGCAATTAAAGAAAGTAAATATTTATTTATGTTTGTCACTGTTTTATGTGACATTGTATCCTTGCAGTGAAGCCACAGTGGCAGACACAGGAAGTTTCTGATTCACATGGCATTCACAGTCAGGTAGACGCAAAGATGAATGCTGGTGCACAGCTCACTTTTTCATTTTCATTTGTCATGAAATGCCAGTTTATGAGTGTAATTTTCCATATTTAGAGTGGGTTTTCTCTGCTCAAATCTTTTTGGAAACTCCCTCATTGAGAAATGTGTATATCCATGGTGATCTATATCCCATAAAACTGCCAATGGTGATTAAACATCACAGAAAGAAAGTAGATTTATTCAACCATCTCAATAACCATTTCAGGTATCAGAAATTCAGTCTATTAATGGGAAAAATGAAACACAAGTTCAAAATTTAAAACTGAAATTTCACTACTAGGACTTTTGAGGCAATGGAAACTTTATTTTGGTTGATTTCAAATCCTCCACTAATATCTCCTTTCCCCCTGTAACTGCACAGACACTTTCCTGGTTACCTTCTCATTAGCAGGATAAATATTCTGACAAAATAGCTTCTGGGAATAAAGATTTATTTTTGCCTACCATTTCATGGGGATACAATCTATTGCAATGGGTAAAGCATGCCATCAGGCATAAAAGACAAGGCTGCAAAAAGGGGAGGTAGTTAGTCATATTGCACCCATATTCAGTAAACATAGTGTAAAATGATAATGAAATATAATCATAAAGACTCAAGGAGCACTCACAGTGACCCACTTCTAGCTGCCTCCATCTCCTAAAATTCCCAAAACCTTCCAAACAGTACCATCTTCTGTGGACCAAGTGTTTAAATATGTGAGCCTGTGAAAGACAGTTGACATTCAACCTACACTACCTCTAGGAGCAGACAAGCCCTGGTGAGTTTAATATACTAACTTTTCACTGTTTTCTCTCAGTTGTTTCTCCACTCATCCTGACTGCAAGGCACATTCAAATCCTATCTGCCCATATAACCCTAATCTCTGATAATTATTTCATAACTAACAAAAAGCTAATACACAAAAGCCCCACTATCTCTTTGTTACCTCTAGTTTCTAAATTACCTCTTTCATTTTATTAATGGAACTCATCTCACACATATCCTATGTTCAATAGACATTTGTTGGTGAAGTGTCTCCCCCTGTTACCTTTCAGTTAAGTCAGAAATAGGAATGGAAAAGACATAGTTTAACAAACAAGTGCTAAAGAATGGAAAATAGAAGAAGGCAAAAGAAAAGATAGCAGAGAAGCAATAGTGGACAACTCCAATCAAGGACCATGATGCCATTACTGGAAACCAATCTGAAAAGTTTAAACCAAGAAGCAGGCTGAATGAATTGTAAAATAGTGCATATATCACATCAAGCTTCCTTTCTCAAAGTGGAGGATGATGTACAGTAGGCAAACTCTTCTTTATCTCTCATAAAAAAAACATCTAAATCATAATGATGTCAACAAATAGAATGTAACTAAGATATAAGATGCCTTTGAAGGATGGAAAGAGGGAAGTCAACATGGTTTTACAAGCATTTGGAAGTATTAGGGAATCAGTTACAGTATCTGTCAGAGGTTATTCTGAAAGGATCAATAGTACAAGCAAGGTCATCAGTCTAATCTTATTCAGATGTTATAGCCCATCTGAAAACAGAGTTAGGTGCTAAACATTTCTTAAGAATAGATGTACAGGCATTTTCCTCATTTGGCAGTCACTGAAATCTCAAATCAGAGAAACCTGCCAAAGCTACTCTGTAGGGTCTCAGAGAAGATGTCTTGTTTCAGACCCTAGAGAGCTGTCCTGGAATAGTGTGAAATAATTTGAGGTTCTTCTATCTCAGAAAAAGCTGTTAAAGTAGACAAGTGTGGTGTGTGTGTGTGTGTGTGTGTGTGTGTGTGTGTGTGTGTGTGTTATGCTAAGATTAAGCCTAGGGTCATATGCGAGCTAAGTAAGTGTTCTACTACTGACCATATCACCAGCTAAAAAGATATTATGTGCTGTTGTTATTATATAAATTAAATCTGTTCATCAAAATACTTGTATTTTCTCAATTTTTAACTATGATAAGGCTCATTTTGACATAGTACATAGTTACAGAGAAGAGATCTGAATTTAACCCTTTCAAATAAGTCAAGATCTTCATCCCCTTGAACAACTGTGGGCCCTGTGCATGTGGTCAGTGTCCTGTAGTTGTTAGCACTCTGTATCATCTTCATAAGGAGAACTGAAAGTGATTTACTGACTGAAAGATTTGCAGAAGTTAATAAACAATGAGAAGATTTCAACAGTTCTTTTCAGGAAAGGTAGTGTGTGTGATTAAGAATGTGAGCATGAGGGTATATGGGATTTAGACAGAAAAACACAAAAATGTGAAGTTAATGAATTTCTTAGATAAAGTGTGCTATAAGTCCCACCATCTACGTTAAACAAACACTCTGAATGCTTGAATTTACAAAACCCACCACAGAAAGATGGAAACTGCTGAGATTGTAGAAAGCACTGGCCCTTGATTTAGAATAACTAGTTCCTTTCTTTAATATTTATTTATTTGGAGGGATGCATTCGATCTAATTAAAGTGAACACAAAGATACCAAACACTAATGAGCATTTATTTCAAATGTATTTTTTAAGTGATGTTCAAAATGAGCTGCTTTGAAACTTTTTTTTTTCTCTTTAGCAAAAGACAGTTCAATTTCCAGATTCAATTTCCAATGTCAAATCCATAATGGGAAAATCAAAAATGAAATTTTCAAAAGGAACTTCTCTCTGTAAATGCATCATGGATAAGCATAGAGGACTGGTGATGTCTTCTAATTAGTACAGCCTTTATAACACATAACAACATACCACACCCCCCCACACACACAAACACACACACACACACAACACACATGTATACGTATGCTAAAAAATAAAATGATAAATGCACAAGAATTCAATACAAAACTTAGAACAAGTATACTAGTGATATTTACATGATATTAGCGATCAAGAGAGTTAACTCACAGTAGAAGGCAGAAGATGCTTATTAGTTTTGTGCTTTTTTTCCTGGAGACCCAGGAAAGTCTCCAGTATTGGGAAGGAGAGAACCATCCAGGCTTGCCCATCAGGCTCCAGATTCAGCAAGATGTTCAAGTGAAGACAATACTTTGAAGACCTCTCTGATGAAGACTAAAGACAATGCTATATATGAAAGAACTGCAAGAGGCCCAACACCCAGTAGATGGTATATATCCTAGCTGATTCTCAGAAAATATGTATGCCTTGTCTACCAGCAATTCAAATCTTCTTCAATGTTTTCAGAACCTCTAACATATAAGTCATCTTGTAGCTCCACTAACTAGTTTTAAGGATCCCTCTATGCAGTAAGTAACTAGCAGGGCCTTCCAGGAAGCCAAGTTTTCTCTAGACATGGTATGAAGTATGTACCCTCATAATTCTCTTAGCCCTTTTACAGTGTTAAGAATTTTTCTTTGCTGGAGCCTGTGGATGTTATTTTCAATTTTTCATCATTGTGCTTACCTAAGTCATGTTTTCTGGCAGCAGAGATTGTCATCTAGGGGAAAAGCTCATGTTCATGGAAAAACAGTTGAGGTCCCATCACCAAGCTGTATTACCAAGAAAAACAGGATTTTATTTGATATTCTTCTCTGTGACATGGCAATTTAAAAAAGGAAAGTGATACGAATCCAGAGAAATGAATAAAGTTGTGTATTTTCATTCTTCATGGAGATTTATGGAGAGATATAATTATTAACAAGAGTTAATGCATATAATAGTTATTAATAAGGGAAATTCAGCAATGCTATTGTGTTAAGTCTCAACTTGACATAATCTAGATTCAGCTAGGTGGCAAGCCTCAAGGAATAGCTGTAACTTGTTACTTAGATTAATTTTAGCCTCTGAGAATGTCTTCAGGCATTATCTTGATTACATTAATTGATATGAGAAGATCCATCTCAATTGTGGGAAGAACTACTCTCTGGGAATGGAACAATGGATTATAGAAATGGAGATAAAGAGCTGAACACTAGAAAACATGCATTTATGTTCCTCTGTGTCCTCAGAGTGTGTGGCAAGGCAACCAGCTGCTTCAAGTCCTGGCTGTCTTGACTTTCTCTACATGAGGGATCAAATGTAAACTAAAATAAATGTTTCTTCTTTAAGTTGCTCTTGTCAGAATATTTTATCACAGATTAACAAAAGAAACTAAAACACTTGGTATATTAGTTACTTCTCTAGTCTTGTGACAAATCACAGTGAGGAAACTCATATAAGAAAAAAAATTTTTGGAATTATAGTTTCAGAGAGCTATCCATGATAGCAGATATGGCAAGTATAGAGGCAAGAAAAAATGAGATATCACATCTTGATCCCCAAGTAGGATTTAAAGATTGTGAATTCAAAATGACAAGGATCTTTGGAAACCTCAAAGAATCAATGTCATACTTCCTCTTTTAAGGTCACACTTTCTAATCCTCTTAAAATCAGCAACTGGAGACCAAGCATTTAAACATATGAGCTTATATGGCCTATTGCTGCTCAAGCCACCACAGTTGGTGTGTTCAGATTCCCCTTGTTCTTTCTGTGTCTCTTGTCATTTCATCCAGATCTGCAGAACTACCTTGAGAGTGAGTTTCACATGCTCTACAACATGAGAAAGTGACTTAGGGGAGATCAGAGTGATATTTCTGCTTTGTTTTTTCTCAAATGACAGGATTCTGTTTTTGGAATACAGTGCATGTTTAAAACTATTTCCATATGAGTGATGCTTAAACTTTATGGATTGAGAAATGCATTAATTTGTCTTTGTTATCAATAATTTGACCAAGCCAGAATATTACCCTCAAAAATCACAGTTAACCTTTGAATTATACGTAATAATGGGTTTCACTATCATGTTTTTGTGCATGCTTATAACAGTTTAACTATACTCATTCTCCATTATTCTGTCATCTACTTCCCACTGTGGGAGTCATATTTCCTACCAGTACTCCCATTTATAGTTATATTATGTTGTGATTGCTTTGTTTTGAGGATTCAGTAAGTTCAGTATGATTGCTCACCAAAGCATGGGTGAGCGTTTCTTCACAGGATCATGGGATACTTACCAATGGCTACATAACTAAATAAAATGTCATCACTACCCAGAAACTCACTGTCTATTGAACTCAAGGAAAAATCAAGCCCCATGAGACCATCCCCTTCCTATGAAAAAATATCAATAGCCCAATATTACACAGATCGTGTAATGTATTTGCTTCTGATGTGAGTACAAGAGTAAAAAGTTAAGTCCTAATTAGAAATCAGTATTCTTGCTCATTGCTTTCATCGATAGTTAACATTATTTTTTTGTAGAAAAATATGTTTTGTGCCAGCCAATAATTATATGAAAAAAATCAGTGATTGTAAGACATAATGTTTCTGCCAATTCCAAGTTGGAACTCAGAGTTGTCTGCTAGAATATCCTCTAGTTAAACAGGCAGTTTGAAGTGGAAAATAAAAATAGTACAAAAGGAAAGCAATTCAAAGCAAAATAGTGGTGTATTCATTTTTCTCATTAAAACCAGAGAAGTGATTAATGTCATTCCTTTTTATAACTAAATTAATATGTGTTGAAGAACAAAACAGCAATGCATCAAATTCCAATCAAAGGGTAGAAATGAAAGAACACAAATTAAGTCACTCATTATACATGTCAATTATTTGCTTTAGATAACTTGAAAATTACACCTTGTAATCATGGATAGAAACCCTCTAAGCCTATGCATATATATTTATAGTTGATTATGTTTTCCCAATAGGCAGTCTGACAGTTACTCAGGACTTTGCTCACCCCTGCCTTCTGTCTTTCTTTCTCCTCTCACTCTCTTATTTCTCTGGCAATTTAAATCATCTAGTGCATACCTAGTACATTCTTGAATATTTATGATTATCTTACTTTATCAACAAAGATTAAAGACTCAGTCTAGTGGGTAATCCCATTATCTTCCTGATAAAAAGCAAACATATTTTGGTTAGTGCCTGTGGAACCCAGGAATTTATCATCATTGAGTAAAAAAAAAATCTAATTAATCCTTAGCTTTTTTCCCAGTCATGTGTATCTTCAGCTTATTCACTTGAATGCATGTATTTACCACTGTTTTACCAGGAGATAGTTTTGCAGTTTAAAGAATATTGATTCAAATAAAAACTTAAATGATTTAAATTAGGAAGTGTTAGCTTGCAAATATTTTCACAGCAAAGCTGTGTCTTGTAGAAAGAAATATCAAGATGCTAGTCATTTTAATCAAACAGACCGGAGGCAGTCTTGACTCCAAGGTTTATTTTAGAAATGTAAGGATGAAAGACAATATATTTCAGAGTATTTCTGAATGTAATGTCTTCTCTCTTAACTTGTAATAAAAATCAACGAGATGCATGCATCCTCACATATATGTGTCCACACATAGGGGTAGGGGCTGTGATAGAGAACAGGAATAGTTGAACATATTTGGATGATGATCTGCCAGAACTTATCAAATTCATAGTGCTATTGTGAAGTTTAACCACTGAGAATATTGATAAGAGAATCACCAAATACACTATGAAGACTGAATTTTATTAAATACTTGCTGTTGTTATTTTTACCTTGCAAATATGATAAGTGTCATAATTGTTTAGTCTTTTGAGAAATGGCAATCAGTCCTGAATACTAAAGTGGCTGCCTAACCATGGTGCTCTCAAGAAACTCACACAGAATAAAACAAATCAACATGGATTATAAAAAGAGACTTTACTCTCACTGCTGAAAATGGGAGAAAGACTGGCTTTGCATATTCTAAGTTTATTTTATTTTTACATGTTGATTACTCATAATACATTTCATCATGACATCTTCATACATTCACAAATAGTGTTTTGAACATGTTAGTCTCCATTATCCTCCCTATTCCACTTGACACTCCCTCTTTTATACTCCCTTCTACTTTCATACCATTTATGTATCAGGAAGATAATGGGATTTTAATTAGGGTGTTTTATAAATTCATGGTGAATATGTTACCTACAGGAGCATGGGCAACTTTCCTGTGGCTACACCACTGAAGAAAATCTTTCTGTCTCCCCAAGCAAACATTACTATCCTATGAATCCTCCATGGAAGATCCAACCTCTTGAACCTTAGTCCACTAGCACCTGTTAAAGCCTATTAACCTAAAGGAAATGATGGGGCCCATGAGTCCCCCCATACCTAGGAACTGTTAGCTACTTATCAAGTCAAAGAAATAGATCTGGTCTCATAAGGTTCTTATCTTTTCCTTTTAAATATCTTGCATTGTAGTTTAGGACTGAAAAGAAGTCTGCTTAATGACTAAATAATCCTCTTGCCAGTCTTAAGAAAGTAATATCTAAGAACAAAAGAGCAAGGCTTAAAAATGGCATCAATATGTAAGATACTAGATATCTACCTCCTTGGAACAACAGGAAGAGGTTGGCCTTATCTCAGATGTCACCTGACTCACAATAGCAGAGCCTCCTTGGTGTGCTCCTTCCAACTGACTATTGAAAGCTGAAGTTTCTTGAGTGTTTGCAGTCTTCTTATTGGATTGTCAGAAATGATCATCTCATCCACTTCTGGTCTGATGATCTTGCAATAACAATATTGTATTCTCACTCCCCAGAGGTATTTTATGGGTTTGGAGATTTCAATGATGTCTCCTCAAGAGTGATCACTCCTTCCTTTTCTGATATGAGATACCCCAAAGATCAGAATTTCTAACAGTTTAAAATGAGACAAAATTTCATGTAGATGTCTGATCCTTTAGAGAAATGCTTGTAGCAAAGACAGTCATAGGTTGTGAGTCCTTACTCAGTGTTCTAATTATTTAAAGGTGTACTAGGGAATGTGACAAAGAAATCCTAGCTTAAAAGTCACAGAGGAAACAATCCTGTACAATAAAGGATCATCTGGAGGCATCATCTTTCTTGAATTCAAACTATAATATATAGATATAGTAAAGAAAACAGCTTGGTATTAGCATAAAAACAGACAATTGGACCAATGGAATTGAATGGAAGATACTCATATTAACCCAAACACCTATGAACTCCTAAATTTTGATTAAGAAGCTAAAAATATAAGATTCAGAAAAGGAAGCATCTTTAAGAAATGGTGCTGGTATAACTGGCCGTCAACATGTAGAAGAATCCAAATACATCCATGTGTATCACCATGGAAAAAACTCAAGTCAAAATAGACCAAAGACATCACTATACAACAATCCACACTGAACCTCATAGAGGAGAAAGTGATAAATACACTTGAACACATAGGCACAGCAGACCACTTCATAAATAGAACACCAGTAGCAGAGACACTGAGAACAACAATTTATAAATGGGACCTGAAGGCATCATTTCTTTTGTGCCTGGTCTCTCAGCTGTTTAGTCCCATCCAAACACAGAGAGGCTATATTATTTACAGAGAGTTTGGCTGATGGCTCTGACTTCTTATTGGCTATCTACCTGCTAATTATTAACCCATTTCTATTAATCTATGTATTGCCGTGAGGCTGGGCTTACCCATATTGCTTTGTCATGTTACACCTTAGGTGACTACATGTTGTCTCTCTGGAGATTCTTTGCATTCCTCTTCCCAGCCTTTTTTTAGTCTGGTAGCCCTGTCTATATTTCCTGCCTGGCTACCAGACAATCAAACAATCAGCATTTATCCATCAACTAATAAGAGAAACATATCGTCATAGAATACAGAATGATATTTCCCATCAGAGACCTCCTGAAATGGAGAAGCTTCTGTAAAGCATAAAACGTGGTCAACAAGATAAAACAGCTCCCTACAGAATGGGAAAAGATCTTCACAATCCCCATGTCTGGCAGAGGGCTGATCTCCAAAATATGAAAAGAGTTCAAGAAACCAGACATCAAAATACTAAATAATCCAATTAAAAAGTAGAGTATAGATCTAAACAGAGAAATCTCATAGAAAAATCTCAAATGGCAGAAAAACATTTAAGGTAATGCTCAAATTCCTTACTCATCATGTAAATGCAAATCAAAACAACTCTGAGATTTTATTTTATTCTGATAAGAATGGCTAAGTTCAAAAATACTGATGATAGCTCATGCTGGAGATGATTAGATAAATATGAATGCAAATCCATTGTTGGTGGGAGTGCAAATTTGTACAGCCACTGTAGAAATCAGTATGGCAAGTTTTCAGAAAATTAGGGATCAACCTACCCCTAGACCTTGCAATCTCACTTTTGAGAGTATACCCAAAGGAGTCATATTCATATCACAAGGACATTTGCTCAATTATGGTCATAGCAACATTATTCATAATAGCCAGGTCTTGGAAACAACTTAGATGTCCCTCAATTGAAGAATGTATAAACAAAATGTGGTACATTTACACAATGGAGTAAAATTCAGCAGTAACAAACAATGACACCCTAAAATTTGAAGGCAAATGGACAGAATTAGAAAAAAAATCCTGAGTGAGGTAACTCAGATCCAGAAAGACAAATGCAATATGTACTCACTCACAAGTGGATACCCAACATAAAGCAAAAGATATCCAGCCTACAAGCTAAAACCATCTTCTAGAAACAGATGGAGGCAGATGAAGAAATTCAAAACTAACCATTGGGCCAAGGTCCTGGAGTTCAAGCAATGTGAGAGAGAAATGATAGTATGTACAAAGGAGTCAAGACCATTATGGAGAAACCCATAGAATCAGCTGTCCTGAGCTGGTGAGAGATCACTGACTGAAGTCTCACAAATGGGAAACCTACCTAAGACCAAACTAGAATCCCTTAATATAAGTGACAATGATGCAGTTTGGGACAATGTATGAGGCAGTGGGTCCAAGATCTAACTCTAATGCACAAACTGACATAGTAGAGCCCATTCTATATGGAGATACCTTGCTCAGCCTAGAACAGAGGGGTGTGACTGGTGTGGAGGTACCTTGGTCCTTCCTCAAGCAGATGATAGGACAGGTTAGCAGACATCCTAGAGGAGGTCCTACCCTCTGAGGAACAGATGGTTGGTGGGGGACAGAGAGTGGGAGGAAAGGAAGGAGGGGGGGGAGGGAAACTGGGATTGGGCTGTAAAATTAAATTAAATTTTAAAAAAGAAATGAAAAAAGTCACAGAGGAGCCTCACTAAAATGTTCTGAGTAGAAGGCCTCCAAAAAATTCTTAGTAGCAATTAATATGTAAACTACATAATTCAGAAAGAAATAGGAGATACTGAGAATGAGGTCTGGGAGGAGAAACTACATCCCTAGATGCCCAAAACATACTCCAAGCACATGAAAATTACAGTTGGCTGGCTGAAACACACATGGGTAAGATTCCCTCACTGTAGGAGATGCTTGCATTTGAATACTTTTAGGAGAGTCTTTATGTATTTATTGCAATTGGATCTTATAAGAATATTTTTTAAATTAACCATAAAAGGTATGCAACCTTTTATGAAAATTCATGTTATAGATCTTCAGCAAAGAGTTAAGACATTTTCATTCATCATAGTTTGATAATATCATGAAAATTCTGTATAATTTTTTAATTAAGGTATTTGAGACTCAGATGGCCAAATACATGTTCAATGAAACAGTATAAGGTATATGACTACATTTTAATTTTTGTAATAGTTTATTGTATGTTGATCATGTTAAAATGAATTTTAAGGAATGGTTTTAAATTATTTTAAATTTCTTACTTATGGATATTGCTAAGGGGCTCACAGAGGCATAAGAGTCCAGATCTCTTGAGAGGTAGACTGCCTGCACCTATTAGCCAATAGGGCTGGTGACACTGCTCTGGCTGTTTCACATCTAGTGCTATTTAGAGCTGAGCCATTTTCGCAGCACTGAGAAAAAGTTTCAAACAAAATTCCAGGTGAGAGAAGGGATAGAGATACAGATAGAAATGATTTCAAAGAATTACTAATTATTACAGGAAGTATCAAATAAGGCCATGGTGAATTATTTCAAAAGGGAAAAGAAAATAATATTATCTGCAGGAATTCCTTAGAAAATACATGCAGAAATCTGTTGTGGGAACTCACTCTGCCAAAAGTTTTGTGGTACTAGTCCTAGGGCATGGAATTCTCTGCTATGTGACAACAGATAATATTGCATGTAGGGTCTCTAGCTCAATTAGCCTTGATTGCTCTTGGCATGATCGCAAACAAGCAGCAGAGATGCTGTACAGTTGGTGTACTTGACTCCTGGGAAAAAGCTGTTGAATCAGCTGTGGTGTCTGCTTTGCTCTGTATCTGTGAGTTTGTCTTTTCCATTGCACCCCTTAATAAATTGGTTACTATAATTTTATGGGATTGCTTCATACATTCAGGAAACAGGAACTAACCTGCCTGCTTGGAGCCTCTGCCTATGTAAGCACTCATGACAATTTGAAGAGCTGTCAGGATATGGAGACACATCCTCCTTCTAGCCTTACACAAATTTGTGACTCTAAATGAAAGTGTTGTGGGTATTTGGGAAGAAGTGTAGATGTCCACTTCTCTATGGTTCTCTATGTTTTAAATCTGACAGGGACTCCTTAATTCACTTGACACATTTACTTTAAAAGCTACAGAAACAAAGACAAAAATTTCCCTATTAAAAATCCTAATATTCTTTTAATTTTTAAGAAAATAACTTGACAATTTTGTTGTTGATTTGATGTTTTGCTTTTGTTTTCAATAAAGCCTGTATTTGGTGGCTTGAGAGATGACTCAGCCATTAAGATTTTGGTAGAGATCCATTGCCCTCCTCTGGCTTCAGCAGGCACCTGCACACATTTGACATACAAACAAGCACATACACATAAGTAAAAATAAGTCTTTTTATGTTTAAGTTTTCCTTTTCACTTAAAACTGCAGTCCCAATTCCTGATCTGAGAAGTAGGGAAACTTTCTTGTGATTTATGAAGTATTGATTTAAGGTAATTAATTTAACTAAGATGTTATTTATCATCATTTCAAACAGTGCATATAGAAGGCAATAGAATGTTGGGAATGGGCAGTTGTGAAATATCAAGGGTCCTACACAGAATAGGAGCCCACAGTTAAGCAACTTTGTACTTGTGATCACAATGAACAAGGAAGGTACAGGGTCTATAAAAGGGTTGATCAGAGAGGTCAATAAAGGAGGTACTTGTTGCCTACTCTGATGGCCTGAGTTTAGGCCTAGGGAGTCAACTGGAGAAAGGACTGAACCAGCTCCTGAAAGTTTTCCTCTGCCCTCTACACACATACATAGCCATTTTCATGTGGGCAGGAACACACACACACACACACACACACACACACACACACACAGTCAGGATAAATGTAATCTAAAGTAAATAAATAAACAATGTAAGAGTAGAAAAGATCACAAATGCAGCCTTCAAGTCAGAACCTCAGGGACTTGACAGTTTTGCTCTGTCTCCTCCTGCATTCTGGGACACTGTTGTCATTTGATGTCATTTGAATATTACATGGCTGATGGGAAGCCACTCCAAATAGGTTATAAAAGTCCATTCATTTTGTATCAGCTACTTTTCTCATTACTATGTCAAATACCTGACAAGAAGCAACTTACAGAGAGGGAGTTTATTTTGGCTCATAGTTTGGTGATCTCTCATGGCAGTGACAGGAGTGTAAGCAGCTGGTAGCAATTCATCTGCAGTCAAAAAGTAGGGATAGGTGAGTGCTGGGGTCAGCTAACTTTCTCTTTTTTTTTCTTGTATTTACACACATGCTTTGGAGAAAGCCCACTGTCTTATCATCTTTAAGACAGGTCCCACAGAATGAAGAATGAATCTTCCCAGTAGCTTTTGGGGGAGTTTGGAAAAGAGATACCAAACCTTTTTCTATTCAACTTTTCTTGGCATTTAAACAAGAATCTCAAGTGACCCCTGAGTCATTCCATTTCAGCTTGACCTCATCTTCATCCATCACACTCCTTAACCATCCATGGAAGATTTGGAAGAGTAACTGATGAAGGTGACACGCTTTGATGCTATTTGTTTTACCACAAGAGACAACTCATTCAGATATCTGTAAGTCAAAGACCAATAATATTAAGAAAAGTTTGTATTGCATTCTCCTTGATATAGAGGTAGTGAGCCATTTCAGTCATTTAAAAAATAGTTCAAGGACCTAAGAATTCCAGGTCCTTGTGTCCCCAAAACAATAAATTCAACTGTTACCACATGGATAATGATAAAAATGTAGAACATTTATTAGGAAAAATTTAATGTACTCTGGAGGGGAAAAGTGGTCTAGTGTGACTCTTTACCTAGGTTCTAGTTAATTAAACACAGATTATCACAATTATAAGGCAAGTGTTTTACCAATGAATCAGCTATCTCTCATGCCCTACAAAGAGTTTTCAATCTAAACCCAGGTATATCTGTTTTACTTTAAAGCTCATTGACAAGTGTGGACAGTGAGTGTGGATTCAAGGCAGATAATTGTGCTCTAAGAGAAGGGTTCAAAACAAAGATGAGTGTATGTATATCAAATAAAGTAGGGATTTGGATACATCACAAGGGAAAGAGTAAAAACAGCAGGAAATAAAAGCAGTGATGGGAGAGATGGCTTAGTGGATAAGACAGCTTGCTGCTCTTTCAGGGAACAAGAATTCAGTTCCTAGAATTCCAGTCATGTTTCTCACAGGTGCCTGCATCTAGATCTCCAGGGGCATTAGACACCCTCTCCCATCCTGTATACAAACACACAACATAAAAATGAAGTCAAAAGTAGAGGTTGAGATTTTTGTAAAATCCTTCTTTGCAACAGCCTTAGTAATTGACAGTTTTATTGTGAAAAAGCATGCAAGCACTGTAGTCCCACAGCTGTGAAGAGACAGAGCTGGAATCTGAGTCAAGATCTGTCTTATAACACCATCCTTCCACTGCTACTCGCTTCTCTGGTGCCAGAACCTGTGTTTGTCAGCACAGTTCCTTTAATTGGAAGGGAGGCTTGACAGCCAGGTAGAATTAGACAAGACTTTCTCTTTACTCTCTGATGGAGAGCTAGATTGCCTTTGTTGGGGCTGAGTCTCTAACTCAATTAAGCTAATGCCATATGATTGGTTTGGTTAAAAATCCATTCTCTTAGTTGAGTGCTCATGTCTGCCACATTAGTAACTTAAAATCCATCAACATACCTGTTCTGGTACCATTTATAAACAGAGCTTCAAATGATTTTGTTTTCTTTTTTCATATTGTGTAATCATACTGAGTTAAGGTTAGAAAGATGAGGACATTTTCTCATGTCAAGGTGAAAACAATTCACGTAAGTTCTTGAGCAGTACAAGTCTCTACCAGACATGCAAATTCTGAATTTCATCTAGATCCTTAGCCTTTATTAACTGTTTGTTTATTTAATTTCATTTTATATTTCAAATAAAGTTCTCCCTCCCACCCCTCCTCCTGCCCAACCCCCTTGCCTGCACCCAAAATCACCCCCCCATCCAATTCTCCCAACACGTAAGGGCTCCCATGGGGAGTCCACACATTAAATTGGGGAAGGGCCAAAATAAACTGCACTAGGGATAGATGCTTGTGTTACTACAAGGGGCCCCTCAGCTAGTCCAAGCTTCACAACTGTCTCCTGCATATGGACGGTCTTGTTCAGTCCTTTAGATACAACACAGCTCTTGGTCCAGATTTCATGAGTTTCCATGAGCTTGGATCAGTTCTCTGTAGATTTCTCCATCATAACCTTGACCTTACATGCTCATGTATTCCCTCCTCCCTCTCTTCCACTACATTCCCTGAGTTCAGCCTGGTGCTTGCTTGTGGATCTCTGCATCTGGTTCCATCAGTTACTAGATGAAGGCTCTATGATGATAGATTGGGTATTGGACAATATGATTACAGTGGAGGGCTAGTTCAGGCATCTTCTCCACTATTGCTAGGAGGCTTAGATGGGGGTTATCGCTGTGCATTCTGGGAAAATTTCCTGAGCACCACGGTTCTTCCTAACCCCACAGTGGCTCTATCAAGGTATCTCTTTCCTTGCTCTCCATCTCCATCCCTCCCCACTTGGCCATCATCTTCTCTCATGTTCTAATCCCCCATCCCCTTGCCAATCTCATCTAATCACCCTTCCCAGAGCAATACACATGTCCCTCTTAGGGCTCTCCTTGTCACATAGCTTCTGTGGAGCTTTGTATTGTAGGCTAGATATCCTTTGTTTTCTATCTAATATCCACTTATGAGCGAATACATACCATGTTTGTCTTTCTGAGTCTATTACCTCACTCAGGATTTGGTTTTTTTAGTTCCATCCATTTTCCTGCTCATGAAGTCATTGTTTTTATAGCTGAGTAGCATTACATTGTGTTAATATACCTCTTTTCTTTAATCCATTTTTTATTTGAGGGGCATCCAGATTGTTTCCAGGTTCTGGCAATTATGAATAATGTTGCTATAAATATTATTGGGCAAGTGTCCTTTTGGTATGATCGAGTATCCTTTGAGTATATGCCCAAGAGTAGTAACCCTTGGCCTTGTAGTCGATTGATTTACAATTTTCTGAGAAACAAGCATACTGTTTTCCAAAATTTTTGTACAAGTTTGCAAGCCCACCAGCAGTGGAGGAGTATTCCCCTGTCTCCACATCCTCTCCAACATAAGCTGCCCTCAGTATCTTCAATCTGTCCTCAGTATTTTCAAACTTATCCATTCTTACATGTACAAGATGGTATCTCAGAGTTGTTTTGATTTGCATTTCCCTGATGACTAAGGATGTTGAGCAATTCCTTAAATGTGTTTGGGCATTTTTAGATTATTCTATTGAGAAATCTCTGGTTTGATCTGTACTCCATTTTAATTGGATTATATTATATTTATGTCTAGTTTCGTGATTACTTTATAGAATTTGGTGACTCTGTCAGTTGTGGGGTTGGTGAAGTTCTTTTCCCATTTTGTAGTCAGTGGTTTTGTCTTATTTGCTGAGTCCTTTGGCTTACAGAAGCTTCTCAGTTGCAGAACATCCCATTTATTGGTTGTTTCTCTCAGTGTCTGTGTTACTACTGTTATATTTAGGAAGTGGTCTCCTGTGCCAATGCATTCAAGGTTACTTCTCACTTTCTCTCCTATCAGGCTCAATGTAATTGGATTTTATGTTAATGCCCTTTAAATACTTGGAGTTGAGTTTTGTGCATGGCAGTAGCTATGGATCTATTTGCATTCTTCTACGTCTTGATATCCAGTTATGCCAGCACCATTTGTTAAATATGCTTAACTTTTTCCATTGTATCTGTTTTCCTTCTTTGTAAAAAATTAGGTGCTCATATGTGTGTGCATTAATATCAGGGTCTTCAATTCTACCTCATTGATCCACCTTTCTATTTTAATGCCAATAGCAAGCTGTTTTTATTACTATAGCTCTATAGTAAAGTTTGAAGTAGGTATGATGATGCCTTTGGTGGTTCCTTTATTGTAAAGGATGGTTTTAAGTATTCTGAGATTTTGCTCTGCCATATGAAGTTGAATAATTTTCTTCTGAGCTCTATGAAGAACTGTGTTGGGGTTTTTATAGGTATAGGATCTGTAGATTGCTGTTGATATGATTACCATTTTATTATGTTGATCATACCTATCCAACAGCATCATTTTCTATTACTTCTTCAATTTATTGTTTAGAGATTTAAGGTTCTTGTCATACAGATCTCTCACTTATTTGGTTATAGTTTTCCCAAGATATTTTGTATTTGTGACTATTGAAAATGGTGATGATACTTCAATTTCTCTCACTGCATTTATTCTTTGTAACTAGGAGAGATACTGATTTATTTTGTGCTCATTTTGTATCCCACCACATTACTGAAGGTGTTTATCAGCTGGAGGAAATTTCTGGGTAGAATTTTAGGGTCACATATGTATACTATCATAGCATTTGTGAATAGAGATAGTTTGACTTCTTTCTTTCTGATTTGTATAATCTTGTCACATTTGTTATCATATTGTGATAGCTAGAACTTAATGTGCTATATTGAATTGATAAGGAGAGAGTGCACAACCTTTCTTGTTCCTGATTTTAGTGGAGTTGCTTTGAGTTTCTCTCCACTTAATTTAATGTTGACTATCAGCTTGCTGTAAATTGCTCTTATCATGTATAGATATAGCCCTTGTATTCTTGTATCTCTCCAAGTCCTTCATCATGAAGGGGTTTGGATTTTGTCAAAGGCTTTTTCAGCATCAAATGAGATGATCATGTGCTTTTCTTGTTTCAGTTTGTTTATATGGGGGACATCCTTGACAGATTTGCATGTGTAGAACCAAACTTGCATATCTGGGATGATGCTTACTTGGCCACAGCAGATGTTTTTCTTGGATTTGTTTTGCCAGTATTTTATTGAGTATGTTTGTATCAATGTTCATGAGGGAGATTGGTCTGTAGCTCTCTTTCTTTGTTGTATCTTTGTTAGGTTTGGGTATCAGGGTAACTGTAGACTTGTATAAGGAGTTTAGCAATGTTCCTTCTGTACTATTCTGTGGAACAATTTCAATAGTACTGTCATTAGCTCTTCTTTGAAATTCTGGTAGAATTCACACTGAAACCATCTGGTCCTTGGGAGACTTGTAGACTGCTTCTATGTTCTTTGAGATTAAGGTCAATTTAAATTGGTTATCTGGTCTTAATTTAATTATGGTATATAGTACCTATCCAGAAAATTTTCCATTTCTTTTACATTTTCCAATTTTGTGAAGTACAGGTTGATGAAGTATGCCCCAATGATTCTCTGGATTTCATCAGAGTCTGTTATGTTCCTCTTTCCTTTTGGATATTGACAATTTGGATATTCTCTCTTTGCCTTTTGGCTAGTTTGGAAAAGGGTTTGTCTATCTTGTTGATTTTCTCAATGAACCAAATCTTTGTTTTATTGATTCTTTGTATAGGTCTCTTTGTTTCTCTTTTATTTATTTCAGCCCTCAATTTGATGATTTCTTGGTGTCTACAACCCCTATTTGAGTTTGTTTGTTTATTTGTTTGTTTGTTCTAGTGCTTTCAGATGTTATGTTCATTTGTTAGTATGGGATTTATCTAACTTCTTTATGTGGTCCTTTATGGATATGAACTTTCTTATTGTTATTGCTTCCATAAGTGTCCCATAAGTTTGGGTGTTTTGTGCATTCATTTTCACTGAATTATCGAAAGTCTTTAATTTCTTTATTTCTTCCCCAACACATGGTGATTCCCTTGATCATTATTCAGTTTCCATGAGTTTTTATGCTTTCTGGAATTAGTATTAATATTGAATTCTAACTTTAAGCCATGGTGATCCAATATGTTACACCAGTTTATTCCATTTTTTGTATATGTAGAAGTATGCTTTGTGACCAAGTATGTGGTCAATTTTAGAGAGGGGCCCATGATGGGCTGAGAAGAAGGTATATTGTTTTGTGTTTGGGTGGAATGTTTTATAGATGTCTGTTAAGTCCATTTTGGTCATAGCATATCTCAGTTCCTTTATTTCTCTTATAATTTTCAGTCTGACAGACATGTCTATTGGTGACAGTGGGGTGTTGAAGTCACCCACTATTGCTGTGTGGAGTTTGATGGGTGATTTAAGTTTTAGAAATGTTTCTTTCATTTATTCTTATTTGGTTTTTTTGAGACAGGGATTCTCTGTGTAGCTTTGGAACCTATCCTGGCACTTGCTTTGTAGACCAGGCTGGCCTCAAACTCACAGAGATCTGCCTGCCTCTGCCTCCCGAGTGCTGGGATTAAAGGCATGCACCACCCACTCCTGGCTTATTAATATTTCTTTTACAAATGTGAATACCTGTATATTTGGTGCATAAATGTTCAGGATTGAGACTTCATCTTGATGGGTTTTTCCTGTGATGAATATGAAATGTCTTTCTTCATCTCTGAGATTACCTTTACTTTGAAGTCTATTTTGTTAGATATTAGGATAGCTACACCACCTTGCTTCTTTGAACAGTTTGATTGGAAAGTCTTCACACTGCTTTAATCTGTGATAATGTCTGTCTTTGAGGTTGAGGTATACTTCCTATATGCAGCAGAAGGATGCATATTTTTTCATATCCATTCTGCTATCTTGTGTCTTTTTATAGGCAAGTTGAGTCCATTGATATTAAGGAATATTAATGACCAATGCATCTTATTTCCTGATATTTTGGTGGTAATGTGTGTATGTGTTTCCATTCTTTAGGATTATGTATTGCTTCTGCTTTTGTGGGTACACCTAACTTCCTTGGGTTGGAGTTTTCCTTTTAGTACTTTGTGCAGGATGGAATTGTGGATAGATACTGTTTAATTCTTGTTTTTCATGAAATATTTTGTTTTCTCTACCAATGGCAATTGAATATTTTGCTGGGATTAGTAGTTTGGGTTGGAATCCATGGTCTCTTAGTGTCTGTGTAACAACAGAGTTATTGTTTTCAGGGTTTCCATTGAGAACTCTAGGGTTAATCTGATGGTTATGACTTTATATGTTACTTGGCTTTTTTCCTTTGAATTTCTTTCTTTATTCTGTATATTAGGTGTTTTGATTATTATGTGGTGAGAGGAATTGAGGGGTTCAGTCTATTTGTTGTTCTGTAGGCTTCTTGTATCTACATAGATATTACTGACTTTATAATGGGAAAGTTTTCTTCTATGAGTTTGTTGAATATATTTTCTGTGCCTTTGAGCTGTTATTCTTCTCCTTCTTCTATCTCTGTTATTCTTAGATTTGGTCTTTTCGTAGTTCCCCTGTTTTCCTGTACAATGTTTGTTATGATTTCATTGGATTTAATGTTTTCTTTGACCAATAAATCTCTTTCCTCTATCATGTCTTCAACACCTGAGATTCTGTCTTCCCTCTCTTGCATTCTCTCAGTAATGCTTGCATCTGTAGTTTCTGTTAATTTACCCAGATTTCCCTGTTCCAGAATTCCATGTTTATGTTTTCTTTAGTTCCTCTATTTCAAATCTTGAACTATTTCTTTAACCAGTTTGATTGTTTTTTTCTTGGTTTTCTTTATCAGATTTATTGATTTCTTCAACGTTTTGTTTGTTTTTTATCCTCTATTTCTTTTTCTTTTTCTCTTTAAAGGTCTCTATCATCTCATAAAATTATTAAGGTCATTTTCTCTTCCAAATTCTGCTTTGGAATGAATAGGTCTTCCTGTTGTAAGAACACTAGTTTCTGGTGGTTCCATATTGCTCCTTAGATTGTTGAATATTTATTTGCATTAGTGTCTAAACCTCCATTCCTCCAATTGATACAGGTAGTATCTTTTCCTCTGGATTCAATGCGTGGCTTTCTCTCTCTCTCTCTCTCTCTCTCTCTCTCTCTCTCTCTCTCTCTCTGTGTGTGTGTGTGTGTGTGTGTGATATTCATGCTTCCTATCCTATCTTGATACTTTTCCCTCCTCTCTTATGTACCTCAGGATTATATGACTATGGAATGATAACACCCATACCTACAGACATGTCCATAGATGAGCATGACTTACAATTCCTCTGTTTGTGATATTTTCTCAGTGGATTCTAATTTGTATCAAGTTGACATCTAAAACTCAAAACTACACACACACACACACACACACACACACACACACACACACACACTATAGAGTTTAGGGCTGTCTTAGAAATAGTACATGAGCTCTCTTGTTCGAGCCTATTCCCTGTGGTGGAATACCGTGCTAAGCCTTAATGCCTGGGAGAGGAGCTGGGCCCTACTCCAACTTATTGTGCCAGACCCTGTTGATCCCTCTTGGGAGCCCTTACACATTAGGAGGAGTGGAGTGGGGTGAGCTGAGGGGAGTTGAGGACAGAGGAGGTAGGAGGGGTGTGAGAGAGAACTGTGTTTTAAAGTAAAATGAAATTTAAAAGAATAAATTATTTTTAAAAAGATTTTTAAAAGATATAGTATAATACTGTATGTTATTCATTCTCTTTTAAGAATATCCAATTACACGGTCACCCTGGAAATCAGTATTGTAGTTTTGTAAAAAATTGGGAATCAGTCTACCACAAGAACCAGCCACACCACAATTATGAATTAACCCAAAGTTGATCAATCATACCATAAGGGCATTTGCTCAACAGTATTCATAGCAGCATTATTCGTAATAGACAGAACCTGTAAACAACCTCTGTGTTCCTCAACCAAAGTTTGGATAAGGAAAATATGGTACATTTACACTGTAGGGGAAGCTGTACCCATGCCTGCTTAAGGGCTGGCTAAAGGTGTGCCTGACCACACCTGCAAGGTTTCTGGTTTCGGTTTCACTTTCGGCTTGCTGTACAGACTGCTGCTGCACCAGCTGGCTAGGTTACTCTTTAAGTAAAGCTTTTTATCTATTAAAATCCTGAAGATTAAAGGTTGCAGCTTGCGCTCAGAGATGAACTGTAGTCCGTGATGGTAAAATCTCTTTATTCAAGAAAGCACCAGGGCAAAACGCAGGCCAGAATGAGGTCACAGGAACCCATAAAGTGCTGTCAGAAATAAGGTGCTAGGGTCTCCATGTGCAGTCTTTAAGAAGCTTCCCTTACTTCACCTTGGTTTTCCTTTACCATGCCCTTATGGGCGAGTCCCGGGTCCACCTGGTACCTGTTCCAGGATTATTGGGCAGGGTTAGGGTGTTTCCCTACAAAATCCCTTATATTTCCATCTGGCTCCCTATTGGTAATTTCCCACTTTTTCTGGTGTCAGTGAGTGGGATGACCCCATGCCCCAAGGTTCCCATAGAAAGAGGGATACCTACTGCCAAAGCCTGCCCTGTCAGGCCTCAGAAATGCATCAGAGCAGCTCCCATAACCTTTCACCTTCCCAGTGCTCTTGGCGTTTGGACTCTGGCACTCCCCAGATAGCCTGCAGCCCTTGAGGGTTCTAGGGTTAGGATTCTGAGCTCTCACTGCTACAAGCCACCTTCCTGCCTTCCAGAGACTAGTCAAACAGTGGCAGAACCCGAGCAGCTAGAGGTAGTGTTAAAAACTTTCATGTAAACTTAACAAAAGCTTAAAAAGGGATTTTAGCAGCAAAGATCAGAGACAAGCACAACTTTTTGTTAGCAGCATTTTCTTGGGTGGTGTCTCTTTTGCTAGAGACAAGCAGAGACTCCAGTGGTTGCTTTAAGAGAGATTTCCTGACTCAGCAAAAGCAGAAAAAAACAAAAACAGCAGCTAAGAAAGCCACTATTTCAATTTTGGCAGTGTTGTTTAACAGGTGAAAGACGGTTGGCTAGAAAAAGGTAAAGATTTACAGTAAAGATGATCAGATCCAGATACGGAGAAACCTCTAAAGGTTTATACTACATTTAAAAAATATAAATTAGGCTTGTGAGAGAAAAAAAGTAAAAGGAGGAAATAGAGAAGGTGGGGCATTGGTGGTGCATGCTTTGGTCCCAGTACTCAGGAGGCAGAGGCAGGCAGATTTCCATAGAGAAACACTGTCTCAGAAAAGAAGAAACAAAAGGAAGTAAAAGTAGAATAGTAGAAAAGCCACCTAAAGATAAAAAAATACACAGAGAATCTTGATACTATATGTCATATTGTTGTCTTTAAATTGTTTGATTGCTGAGGAAAGACTTACTGCTGCTAAAATACATTTGATTATAAATGCTGCTAAATTAATCCAACTTATACATTTTAAAAACACTTTGACTTCAGAATTTAAGTCTAAGGACAGGGTACTTGGAAAAAAAGTTTTTATTTATGTTTCCACAGATAATCAAAAGCTGTTGATTCCTTCCAGACTAATATGGTCTGATCAAGCAAGACCCCCTGAAGCTGAGATGGTACATACTTACAGACTGCAAAAACAAGGACTTGGTCAGGATTCTATGTTTTATCATGATCCCCATGGTATATGAACATCACCCCCAATCAGCAGGAAGCAGTTTAGAAGGAATGACACCCAAATCTCCAAATATTGTTTATAAATATTTGTTTTCATTTAAATGGGGTTGGTTATAAATGATAATGATCATACTCAATTTTTTTAAAGGAGGAATAGGATATAGGAATGAATACTTTTCATTGGTATAGATTTTCATTTATTGATACAACTTTAAGGTCAATTTTGTGATATGTATGTATCCTCTTGTATAGGGATTGTGTTTATACAGATCTTTTAAAATGATATACATAATTAAATACAGGTTATATAGTCACCTATGATAGTCAGAACTTATAATTAGGTTAGTTAGGTTTTTTAGATATACAGAGATTTATTTGAGATGGTTAGGCATTCCTCAAACCTTTCAAAGACCTACAGAAATGTGGCATTTAAATGGTTTAGGGTTTTTCTAGGCAGTGAGACACAACTGCTCCTGGCATACAATTAAGCCAGAAAGGAATATGGGCATCAAAGAAACTCGTTATCAAGTTTGCTTTCAACATGGCAAGATTAGCCATTTGGGCAATAAACTGTTCTTGCCTGGACTGTTTGTTGCTGAATAAACTGGACATGCCAGACCCACAAGAAAATGACTGATGAACTTACAAAACAAGACATTACTGAAGGGCTCCTATTGAGATGGAGAAGTGTGCCAGACACACTGTGGCCTATAGGTTGAAGATGGATGCCCCAACATTACAGAGAGACTTATAAAATATATAGGTTTATGATAATTAAGACTGAGCTAACAGATGAGAATCCTAGTCATTGGCCAAGCAGCATTTGAACCTAATATAAGTTTCTGTGTATTAATTTGGGCCCTAACTCGGGTGGGTGGCTGGCGTAAAGTATACATGTGGCGGTGGGGCTTGCAGCTTTTGGTGGAAAGATTTATTGTAACATTACACAATGGAGTACTACTCAATTTTGACAAATGATGACCCCATGAAATGTTCAGGCAAATGTATGGAACTGGTAAAGACCATCCTGAGTGAGGTACCCCAGAATCATTAAAGCAAGCATGGTATATATTCACTCATAAGTAGATATTAGATGTAAAGCAATGGATAACCAGAATAAAATCCACACCTCCAGAGAAGCTAGGTAACAAGGAAGACCTGAATAGGGACACTGTGAGAATGGAAATTAGATGATATCTATGGGGCAAAGTGGGAGGTGGTAAGCGAGAGGGGAGTGGAGTTGAGAACAGGATGGAATGAGATGGCCTAGGTAGGGAAGGATATAGTAGAAGAGAAATGAAAGTGATATCTTAATAGAACACTCTCGGCTTAGGGAGTAACCTGGTGCAAGGGTAACTCCCTAGCACAAGTAGGACCTCAACTAAGACTCCGACAATAGTAAAGAGGATGCCTGAGCTTTTCTACTCCTGTAATCAGATTAATTAGTAACCCAGCTATTATCGTAGAGCCCACATCCAGTAATTTGTGGAACCAGATGCAGAGATACACATCAAGAACCAGGATGAACTCTGGGAATCTAGTCAGTAAGAAAGAGGAAGGAATATATGAGCAAAGGAGTTCAAGACCATGATGTAGAAATCTACAGTGACAGCTGAACCAATCTCGTGGAAACTGATATGCTCCAGACCTACACCTGTGGAGACTCCAGGGACCAAACTAGGCACTCCATATGTGGAAGACAGTTGTGAAGCTTCGACTATTAGAGAGGCACTTGTAGCAAGAGATCCAACCAGCCTCCCCTGTGGTGCTGACTATGCTTGTAGGATTTGGCTAGGATCCGGGACAGGCTTGGTATCTCTTGGTTCCATTAAGGTCATGGAGAGCAGCTGGGTGTGGATCCTTGGACCTGGAAATTGTGGGTCGTCGGTTTCTCATGTAAGTTACTTCTCCCCAAATAAAATTAACCTATATTTATCCTAGTCCCATAAATCTTAAACTGTACATCCACAGGCTTCTGGCAGTATGGTCATTATACAAAGCTGATACATGAGCAAGCTTGTTGTGGTGTGATGCTATGCTCTGTCTTAATGTGTGGGAGAGGGACCTGGCCATGCCCTAACCTATTGTGCTAGACTATATTGACTCCTCATGGGATCCCATGAGGAGGAGTGGAATGGTGGTGGCTAGGGGAGAGGTGATGGTGAGTGGAGGAGGGGTGGGAGGGAGAGAACTATGGTTGGGATATAAAATTTAATCAAAAAATAAATAGAATATCCAATCTATTCAGTTCACTATTGGTAGTGTACACCTTTAATCCCACCACTGAGAGGCAGAGGCCAGCAGATTTCTGTGATTTTGAGACCAGCCTGGTCTACAGAGTGAGTTCCATGACAGCAAAAACTACATAGAGAAATCCTGTCTCAAACAACAACAACAATAACAAAAGAATATACAATCTATTCATGATGCCAGGTTACAATTTGAAAATGTAAAAGTGCTACCTTGTGACACTGAATGAAAAATAATTGATAGAATGAATAGTTGTGAAATATTGATAGATAATAGTTTTGTAACTAACATTATATTGTTTGTGAGATTTATGCCAGCCTACATGTGACAGGAAATTTTCAAGTCTAGACGTAAATAATAAATTATAGATGTCTTAAGTGATTAAAAGTTATTATTCTTGCAGGAGAAACAGTCTTGCATAGTTTAACTGATGTCTTGCAGTTAATTTTGTAGAATACATTGAATTTGATTGAATGACTGAATTTGAATTTAATGAGTAAATTATTGAAATTTACTTCCATGGAAATTATTGAATGGATGGGTTTTGTGTAGTAGACTGCACAGACAGACAAAGAACATGTCATTAGAATTCTTCTCAATTTCTACAATCTATTAAGTACTGAACTCAATCTTCACAAACACACCACTAGATAATAGTATTAGGAAGGAGAACATGGTGTGTGTGTGTGTGTGTGTGTGTGTGTGTGTGTGTGTGTGTGTGCATCTGTCAGACTATCTATTCAGCTAAAAGTCTCAGAGAAAGAAGGTAATTCATGACCAAATGATTATCCTCCCAAAACACCCACTACAGTGCACTGATGATGTTATCAAAGCCTATGAAAATTTGTCCATTTAATGACACAGTGTTGTATTCAACCACCAGCCGCCACACAAGTACAAGAAGGAAGAGGCATCTCTTTTACTGTGCACTCTATTATAATTTCACTCATCTAGACACTCAATTGTTCTTTTCCTATGCTGACAAACGCTAGATATATGGTGTTCAAAAGAAAGCAGCCCCCAAAGAAAGTGGTAATATTAGGAGGTGTGGTCCCTTTGGAGGCATTGTGTCACTGTGGGGGCAGGCTTTAAAGTCTCTTTGCTCATGTGTCCCTCAGTGTAACTGTCAGTTGTCTTTCTGTTGTTTGCAATATGTAGCACTCTCAGCTCTAGCACCGTATCTGCCTGCATCCTGCCATGCCCCAAGTCATGATGATAAGGAACTGAGCCTTTGAAATTGTAAGTGAGCCTCCCCAAATTAATGTTCCATTTATAAGAGTTTCTTGGTCATGTTGTCCCTTAACAAAAATAGGAAACCCTAACTAGGACAGCTGCCTTTACTTTTGAATCTATTAGTGTTACCTTGAGGTTAAGATGCCATCCTTTCTCTTGGTCAGAATAGATTTTGGTTGGTTAGCTAGATACTAGGCATATAAATGAAAATGATGAACACACCCTAAATTTAAGCACATAAGCCAGAGAAAGGGATCACAAACTAATGAGATCAAAGGGTACTTTGTCTGAGATTATACTGAAGAAGAGTTTGACTGGAAAACAAATAATGACTTTGGATGCTCATCACTCATGAAATTAAGGCATGGTTGTGCACACCGATAGTCCCAGTGGGGACATAGAAACAGCAGGCAGGATCATTGAGGCTCACAGGACAGCAAGCCTACCAGAATCAGTGAAATCCAACATATATTTTCTTCTCGTTTTATGAAATTCATATTCCTGAAAAAGCTGTCACATAAAAAACATCATGTGGGCTTTGTGGACAAAGGAAAGATATGTCCTACTTAACAGTAACTGTTAATTTGAAAAAAACCTGAATAATCCAAAAAAAATTTCTCAATTCCATAATTTGTCTTCATCAGACTGACTGTGAGCTTGTGTGTGAGGGATTGTCTTGATAGTTAACACAGGAGGAACAGTCTACTACTGGTAGTATCATTGATTATGTAGGTGCTGCTAATACATATGATAAAGTTAGTTAAGCATAGCCTGAGCAAGTCACATAGTGAACCAGAAAGCAGCCTTCCCCCATTGTTTTGCGCACGTTGCCTCTGTATTTCTCTGACTTAAATGAGTGGTGGACTAAGACCTGAATATGTAAGCCACAGAAACTCTTTCTTTCCCAGGTTGATTTCAGTCATAATATTTTATGATAGCACATAAATGAGATCATAAGAAGTGATACACATATTTTTAATATGAATTCTAGTCAGGTCATATCAAAATTTCTATGTGCATGGAAAAAACAATTGCCAATCAAAACAATTAAATAAGTATTTTCCTTACTGGGAACACAGCTGGACTTTTTTCTTAAGCCTCTTTACAGTCTATCTGATGAAAATAAAATACCTCTTCTAGAAACAATTCTTTGAGAAGACATATTGTGCTGCTGTATCACTCACATTTTTTACAGAATATGAGTGAGGTGCTCAAATTGAGTAGCTATGGGAGGTGGTTTATTAATACAGAAGTAGAAAGATGGAGATAATGTCCCATGTGAATTAGAAAGAAAAAGATACACTTGGTATCTTTCTCTAGCCACTGAAGACATACCTAACACTCTCCTGTGTGTGTGTGTGTGTGTGTGTGTGTGTGTGTGTGTGTGTGTGTGTGTGTGTGTGTGTGTGAAGTGTGTGTAAAATGCATATATTTAAAAGTTTAGAAGTTTGGATCAAAACAGATAAGAGATATTAATATCCTGTTATCACCTCATATGTGCTCAAGTCACACTTCCTAGAGAGGTTAAAACAAAGAACAAGAAATATATGTATGAAAAATTTTCTGTGGGTCCCACAATTAGAGCTGGATGATAGAGTCTTTCCCATGCCATGGGGTTAAGAACTACTTGTGAGGATCAAATTGGAATTCTGTAAGTGTCCTGCTTGCTAGAGCCCTAGGACATGACGAAGAGAGCACATTTTTTTTCTAACTCCTTGTTGGTATAATTATTACAAGTTACAGATGAAGGATGTGTTAGTCAGTTTTTTTTTTTTTGCTATTATGCCAAAACACACTGACAAAAGACACTTAAGGAAGGAAGGGTTTATTTGGAAATGCAGTTAAAGATGAAGTCCACAAAGGAAGTTATGATAGAGAGCTGGTCACATGGTACCTGCATCAGGAAGAAGTTAATGTTAATGCCACTCACATACAAGTTGAGTCCACTTCTATTAATTAAATAGAGAAATTTTCTGAAGTTTGTCCCCTAGGTAATTATAGATCCTGTAAAATTGAAAATCAAATTAATCATGTTGCATGAATAGCTAATAAAATAATAAAAATAAGAGTATGTGTTTCTATTATTAGTACCGTGTTATAAACAGAAGTATTTGTTAAATTAATCTGATTTCTAAGACCACCAAAGATTGAATACTAATATCTTCTCTACTATCCAATTTTTCTAAAGCATATATATTAAACAATCTTATGATTACAATAAACTTTTCATGGCAATATAATTGTATTTTTCACATAGTATTAGATCAACCCTAATTTTTTGAGTAATCTCTTGTTATGTACTGTTATTTGGAGATTTTTGGTGTTTATGTTTGTGTGCATCCTCTTTGATATGGGTGACTTAGAAAACAGAGGTTGACATTGGATGTCTTCTTTGTTTATTCGCTAACTTATTTTATTAATCTACTTTTTACTTTTTAAATTAAAATAATTAGTCAATATATTTTGATTATATTCTTTTCTCTCCCAGTTCCTCTCAGTTCTGCTCTCCCTCCCTACCTACCCAACTTCACTCTCTCTCTCTCTCTTTCTTTTTCTCTCTCTCTCCCTTGCTCTCTCACACACGCTCTCTCAAGGAAACCACCACCAAAACAGCAAAGCAAACTACAAAAAAACAACAGGACAGAAAAAATAGCCAATCAAAAATAAAATAACACAAAATGCACACATAGATATACAAGCATCTGTGGTGTCTATTTTATGTTGGCCAAATATTCCAAGGCATGGAACCTGCCCTAGAGTGTAGTTAATATATCCAGTGGGAATATTACAATGAATAATACTCCTTTGGGAAAAAAAAAACAACTGATTTTCCCTTTCTTAGTAGGTATCAATTGCAAATAACTCCTTAACTAGGATGACTCTTCATATATACTCTCTCTTTTTGGTGCTGGCTTTTATCTGGTTGAACATAGACAGATCTTAGGCATAATGTACTAGCCTCTTTAAGTTTACGTGTTTATCAGTCTAGTTATTTATTAAAGACATTATTTTCTTGGAGTCATCAACCACTTCTGGCTCCTCTATATAGTCTTTCTGCCTCATCTTCCAAATAGATCCTTGAGCTTGGAGATGAGGGCTTTGATGAAATTTCTCATTCATGACTGAGTGATCAAAAGTTTCTCACTATTTGAACTCTATTTAGTTCAACCCCAAGAAGAAGCTTCTCTTAGAGTGCTGAGCATGGCACTGATCTATGAGTATAGAAGTATATCATTAGGAGCCATTTTATTGTTTTTTTCCATTAGCAGAATAAAAGTAAGTTATTTTCTCTCTAGGTTTATGAACTATATATCTACTCTCAGGTTCCTGACTACTTTGTTAGTATCAATTATGTGTTCTTTCTCATAGAGTAGACTTTAAATCCAGTATAAGAGACAAATGGTCAGTTACTCATGTAACATTTGTGCCATTATTGTATCACTATTTTGCAGATAATCACTGTTTTTGACTACAGGGTTTGTAACTTAATGATACTGATGATTCATTTTTCCTTTTAAGTATCATGAACACTAGTCAATAGGTATGAAGATTTTAGCTGTGCACCAGCTCTACTTCTCCATGTTTCACAATATTAGTAAGTATTGCTTTCAGCACTGTCAGTTTGTAGATTTACTGTCAGTTTGTGGAGGATAAACAATAGCTGTGACAATTGCCTGTGATGGGGACAGGGTGATGTCAATGGGACCTCTTTTGCCAGTGTTTCCAAAGATGTAATCTATTCCTGAGGTGGAAGTTTTACTTGGTGACATAAGATTTTTAGTTGAGATATTGTATTCTCATAATGTGCATATTGTTTTAGGAAGCCTCTACAAAACTGGGGTTCCATATTGGCTTTTCAGAGGGCTTTCAGTATTACCCGTCTCTCCCCATAGTCCTTCCTGCCATCACATCTCTGTCCCCACTTAACCCTCCTATTAAGATTCCCCTTTATCTCTTCATAGCACTATGCCATATTTTTTGAGATAAGGTTTCATAGTCAAAGCAGGATGCTGCAGATCTTGTTAAACAATATAGCCATAATGCCCAGGGCTAATCCTGCTTCAATTCCTCACTGGTGAAATTAAAGAAGTGTTCTAGTTGGTCCCATTTTCCACATTTTATGCTGTTTAGCTAGTCTAGTCTGTTGTATCAGCTTGATACAATATAGGCTTCATCTGGGAAGAGGAAGCCTCAGTTGAGAAAACCCAGAAGACAGGTCTATGGACATTTTCTTGGTTAATGATTGATGTGGGATACCCCAGACTACTGTAGGTGGGGCCACACCTGGGCAGTCTCTCCTGGGTTGTAGAAGATAACATTCTGAGCACACTATGGGTAGCAAGTCAATAAGCAGTGCTCCTTAGTGACCTCTGTTTAATTTTCTGTCTTAAGTTTTCTGCTGTCACTTCCCCTTAATTTTCCTAAAAGATATTTTTCAGTGTGAATGAACTGCAATTTCTGTGAGTGGTAAAGCAAAGGTCTGAAATTTTAATTACATGAACCATGATGTAACAAACAATACTTTATTTAGCAAAATCTCTCCTTGTTGACTGTCATCACACTGAGTATGTATCTGTGAATTGGCAAGACAAATGGGTTACAGGAAGTGCTGTGTTGTACTGATTAGCAAGCCAAACAAATTAGTAAGGCAATGAACACAGTGTTTGATTGGTTTATTACAAAAAATTAATTTGCACAAGGATTTGTGTTTATGACACACTGTGCATTTACCTGTGAAAATAAGGACAAATAGACACAGCAGTGATAGCTTTAGGAACAACAAAAACAAAAAATAAGAAAATATTGGGAGTCTCAGCACTTTTTCCACTATATATATATATATATATATTATATATATATATATATATATAGTGAATATATATTTATATATATAATTATATATATATAGTATATAATAAATATATATATATATTATATATATATATATATATAATTTTCTAGCAAAGAAAGATGCATAAACCTGCTATGGTGGCAGATACTTGTAATTCCAACAATCAGGAGGTAGAAGTAGAAAGATCAGAAATCCAAGGTCATTTTCAACAACACAGTGAGGTTGAAGCAAGCCTGTGCTACATGAGATGCTGTCTCAAAAAATTAAAACTAGAAAATTATTTCCTTTAGCAGTTATGGTCATCAGCCTAGAGATGTAACTCAGTATAGTGCTTCCATAGCACGCATGGGTCACTGATACCCATGCCTACTACCACTTAAGCCAGGTACAGAGGTTCAAAATCTCCATCTCAAGATGCAGGTGGTGGAGGCAGGATCAGATAGTGTCATATTCAAGGAGTTTCAGGTTAACCTGGTATGCCTAAGATCCTGTCTAAAAGGGGTAGGAGAAGGAAGAAAAGCCAAGTATAGCTATCCAGGAGATGTGTTCAATGGGATTGTGGAAAATGACTGTTTGAGCAGGGTTAGTCTATTCAAACACTGAGTTTGTGACTACTAATTGAACACAGTCTTGCCTTGATATAACAACAGTAAAAGTGTAGCCCAAATAAGAGCCTCTAGTATGTATCCTCATTAATTTTGACACAGTTCCCATTAAGATTTCTCTATGATTAATTTAATTTAATTCTCAGACTGAGCCTAGGATAAATGTTACATCTTTGGGGAGACTGAGTTTTCACACTGTTAACTCTATCAGACATTGATAATTCAAAATTAGATTCATCTGAAACTAACTATAGTAATCACAAATCTTAGGACTCCAGAAGTCTATGTTCTTTTCACTATGATATTTTGGAGCATTAGATAGAGTATGCTTTGCCCACTTTGGATCTTCTCCTTTTAGTTCTTGTTTCCAATGCTTCTAATTCTCTAATGTTCAGAGAATGCAGCAGGCTTTTCAAATCACTACTTGAGTGGGATCAGGGACAGAGTCAGGTGCATCATGAGAAATGATAGGACATCCATGCTGACGGTGCAATACAACAGGAAGAAAGAGATGTCCTTAGGCAAGCAGAGATGATCAGACTGAATTTGTACAAATAAATACCCAGAGTGCTGAGCTTACAAAATTTATGACATTCTTTTTATTTTGAAGAGCACACATTTGTAAACATGTCAGAGAAATGCTTTCTGGCTTGTTACACTTGTTTGCGTGGACACTATATAATTATAACCTTTACTTTTGGCTTGATCTTAAAGTTATCAAAGGCGCAAAACATGTCATGGTTGATTTAATGCTGAAAATTGAATTAAAAAATTGAAATGGTATTTGCAAAGCAGAGTTTAAAATAGTCCAGATGATGGTTAACATAACACTTTACTTTTCATTTAGGAGGAGACATTTGAAATACATTATTAAAAAATGGTATTGGCCACATCCCAAAAGCTCTTGGAATACATGAGCAAGGTTTTAATGCCAAATTTATATAGTGTGAAAAGAGATCTCTTTAGAATTACTTTAGAGGAGGTAAATGGCATAGCTTAGGGGCTAAGAGAATTTTCTGCACAAGCAGGAGGACTTCAGTTCAAATCCCAGTATCCACATTAAAAAATAGGTTTGGTTGTGCGCACATGTTACACCAGTGCTATGGTTGATAAATAAAGAATAGTTGCTGGGGCATCTTATGCCAGCCTGGCTTTATGTTTATTGAAAGATGCTAAGTTGAGGGAATTGGGTGAGATGTCACGGAAAAGGATACCTGTTGTCTTTCTCTGTCTTCTGCTTGAGCACATAGGAAAACACACACACAAACACGCAAACACACACACATACACACATACACATACACACACACACACACACACACACACACACACACACAGAGAGAGAGAGAGAGAGAGAGAGAGAGAGAGAGAGAGATTTGAGTTATAAATATTTTCTTTGAAGCAAGTCTGTTTTTTGTTTCCTTTATGATAGAAACCAATTTTTTTATAACACTATTTTGATATAAGACACATTGAGAATCATGGGTGCTCTTCATTTTATTTGTGAAAAAGAAGCCCAAAATCACAACTAAGCTTTAGTTTACTCCAAAATAGAATTTCTAATAAATAGACTTTGGAAGTATTCAATATCTATGGGAACAATAAATAGATACTAATGGCAGAATCCACAATTGAACACATGTCTAGATGTGGCTGTCAGCATTTTGCCTGGTGCATACCATAGAACCATTTCACCAACATAGCTAAAAGGACTCAGATAGTCTATGAAAAGAGAAGTGCTGTTCAATGGCTATTTCAACATGAGCACTTTTATGAGGTTGAAATGGAAATGGATTTGACTATGGGAGAAAATATAAGGACAGCATTGCATGGTGAGTAGTTCTTAGAAGAGAGTGTGAGTGATCTCATCCTTGGAGATCTTTATTGTCTAAAGTTTTAGAAGCAAAGCTGAACTTGAAATCCTGGAAATAGGATGATAAAATATTTGAATCCTTCTACCAGTGTTGTTGAAGTTGTCAGAGTCAGAGCCTGGGTCTTGGCAGTCCTAAAAATGGCAGGATTGACAAAAGCTCTCAATAAACCAATTAAATAGAAAACTTAAGAGCAAAAATCAAGAATAGCATATTCTCACAATATGGCCACATTGGCAAGAGAAGTAATCTCTCCAAGTCTTTTGAGGGTTTATAACATGTGTTTTATTTTTAAATAGAAGGTATGAAGTAAACTGAACTAAGCTGTTCAGGTCAAGCTGTAATCCTGTCTACCACTGACATATATCCTTCAAGTTGGTGTGACAACTGGCCAGAGTGGTCAAGGCCAAGTGAAATCTCTTCCTGGGAGACAAGTTCTTCCACTGGCTAGACCAGTTAACAAACCAAAAGTCTGTCTGTGAGACAAGTACACACACACAGACACACACCAACACACACACACACACACACACACACACACACACACACACACACACACAAAAAAAAAAATCCCCTTAGCCACATACAGAGAAACATTGAGTTAACAATGAACTTACACATGTGAAAATGCCCACTTAATCTTTGAGATTGCCATTGATTGTGAATACTGAACCAAGGATCCTGGTCTGTAAAATTGTTAGAATAAGAGCAGACCATGACACATCATCATTACAAATTTTAAAAATGCTGTATTATTAATTAATATTGTGTGTCATATATTGTGTGTCATATAATATTTTGTGTGGTGTATATATGTGTGTGTTGATAGTGTGAATACTGGTCTTCTGGTGACACAACATGTGTGTAGAGGTCAGAGGATCAACTTCTGGAGTAGTTCTTGCTCTGTAGATTACTGAGATAGAAGTGAGGTTGTCAAGCTTGCACTGTGAGTGTTTTTTAGCTTTTGATTCATCTTTCTAGCCCAATATAATTATTATAAATTATATGAATTTATTATAAATAATTGATGAGTATTATTTTCTCATCATTAAAGTTGAAATTCATATTGAAGTTCAGCAAGCTTCCTCAGTGACAATTCCTATTTTATGTCAGCTGAAGACACGTGAAAAATTACATGAGTTCATGAGTGATTACCTTAATATTCTTCATAAAAATCACCAAAACTGCGTTTGATAGTTGAAAGGGTAACATTAAATGAAAAACCAGCAACAACAGGCAAATAACTAAATAAGTTAGCCAGAAGCAGTAATAGAGTTAGCTGAGTATGAGTAGATGACAAAGAAACAGTGAGGTGCATTATAGCCTAAATCATGAGGCTAACTGGGGGATGTCCTTCTGTACGTTTCTCTTATTGATTGATGAATAAAACACTGTTGGAGAATAGGGCAGCAAAATAGTTGGATGTAGGAGATGAGGAGAATTCTGGGGAATGTAGTCAAAGTCAGATACCATGTAAGACAGAAAAGGGGTAAGAGGTCTGGACCCTTCTCCGGTAAGATAGGACCATGTAGAAATACATAGATTAGCAGTTATGGGTTAATAATTAACACAGAGCTAGCCATTAAGAATCCCAAGCCACCAGCCAATGGTTTCATAATTAATATAGGGTCTATGTGTTCATTTGGGGCAAGGAGGTTTCAAAACCAGAAGGGAAATTCCCTAACATGAGGCAAAGCACAAATTCACAAATTCCCCAATGATGCAGATAGACATGGTAAAAGCACTGAAACCTGGGACTCCATTTGGCTTGTGTTACATACAAACCCCTCACTCAACAATGCACCTGGCATTATAGAACTCTTACCTGCCTCTATCACTGTGCATACCCCACTTCAAACAATGGAACAAGAACCTACAACCTGACAATCATTAATAACTTCTTATTCATGTTCAGTTTCCTTTGAAGTGTATTCTAGAGCATATGCAGGTCCTGGAGTCAGGAAGATGATCTGGCTGAACCAGTTTGGGGTGCATATACAATGAGCCACATGTGTCCTCTTAATTAACTTTTATGGAAATACCCTATTTAACATTGTATGCCAGGAATAATTGGATATCCATGTGATTAAACAAGATGCATCATGGGATATACTCAGCAAACTAAGGCTTAATTAATGTAGATCTATAGGTCAAAATAGAGAAACACCCAACCTGAATTCAGATCAACCAATACCTTCTCTTATGTCCACCAAATATGAAGGCCACACTAAGCCTATTATATCTGGTCTACACTTTCACTTTGCTTTTGAATAAAGTTCTTTTGTACTTTGAAATCTTCCTGGAATATTTGAGTAAGATGTTGAGAACATAGATATAACCAATATAGACAGTAAGCACAGATAACACTGAGAAGCAGCTTCTCAAATGATGACATAAATTATGAAAGCTCTAAATATATTCTCACTGTGTTTTCACCTTGTAAGAATGTCTAAGATTGTCCCAATATATATCTAAACTTAATCCAGTTGAATAAGAATGGAAGTTTTGAAAAATACATCCTGCTGTCATTTTTACCAGTTTTAAGTCTAACACATTAAGTAAAAAAACACTGGAATTTTGCTTTTCAAGAGTTTTGCTATTGTCACCCACAATTAATCAAGAGCAGGGTACTAAGAAAATTTTTCTCAGAATACTTTTGTATTGTAGATAAAAGTAAGAACCATGGAATCAATCAGCATGTTCAGGAAGAAACCCTGGTTTCCTTGTTGCTGGATTTGAAAATGTCATTTAAACATCAGTTTTGTCAGATGTGCATAGTGTTCATGGTAGATGGCTACAGCTGCTGTTAGCAGTGGAAAACCAGATTCACATTGTTTAGAAACATTAATGTTATTGTCACCTGTGATGTATTTAGCTTTTACTATAGCTACATATGTACTTTCCAGACACTAAGATCTAAATGTTCCCTAGTTCATGCTTTCCAGACATGCTTTCCAAGCATGTGAGACAGTCCTACCTTATAAGTAAGAAAACACAATGAAAATAAAAAAGATACAGGAGAAGGAAAGAAAGAAATGTAGGAAAAATGATGGAAGGAAGAAAGAAAGAAAAAACAAAGGACCCAGGAAGTTGTTTAGTTGGCTGGCTTGTTTCTTGTATACAGGAATCCCTGGTTTTCATTCCCAAAACTGCTCAAGACCAGGCATGTTTATAAGCTCAGCAGTGAATATCAGGAATTCAAGGTCATCCTGACATATGCAGTAAGTTTAAGGAAAATCTAGCATATATGAAACCTTGTAGAAAGAGGAGATCGAAAAAAGCTCCAGGTATACAGAACAGAGGAAGAAAGCAAGGAATAAACCAATGAAAGAAAGTAATTCTTTCTTAGTCATTTCAAATCCCTCATTTGAATACTGCTTTCAAAATTTCTAAAATATCCATGTCTTTAGCAAAATTTAAAAAGAGAAACGGGAAAAGAAGAGAAGAGAAAAAAAGGAGAAAGAGACAAGTGATGCTACTTCCTTGCCATTGTTACTGGGGATACATAAAAAGAAAGCAGATTAAACCTGAAATGTTTAGGGTACTCACTTAACCAGTAGCTTTTGAGTCACTACAAGGAAGGTGTGAATTAAAGTTCTCTTTGGGCATTTGCTCTCTTTGCTTGGTTTTCACATATCTTTGTTTTCTTGTTATAAATTTAAGGATAGCAATAAATGTAGATTGTGAGTGCTAGTAGGCTGACTGATGGTGCCTAGAAGAGTTTGGGAGGCTCTTACTAATCAGCAGCTGCTATTAGTGTTACAGTCAGTATTATGTGCCATCAGGTGGCTTTAATCCTGCCCATTCCTAACCCCAACCCATTGGGCAATTTCTGTAAATCTTCTTGTTAGAATATCTGAAATGGACACATGGCTGTTTATTAAATGTCCATGGTACTTTACCATTCAGGCTAGTGTTTCTCACCTCATGAGTACAGCAACACTATTTGCCATAAGTTCTGAAAACTTACACTAACTTATAGAATTGCTAATCATTTGCTTTCGTTGACAGTAACAGTCTGGAAAAATCTAGAATCTGTCCTTGCTATGCCTGTTTACGCACCTCCTCAGTACTGCCTGTTCAGTGTAAAATCAATTTATTCAATCTACAAGGGACTAGCAAGCCCAAATGTAATAGCTTCTTCTCAATGAACATAGAGAATTCTCAACCTTTCTGCTGTGATGGCCTGTAACTGGAATTATAAATTAAATTCACTGTTTCACCCCCCCCAAAAAAAAAATAAAAAAATAACCTCACAGGCATGAGACAGATGTACAAAGCCTTTAGCGTGGAGTCTTACGACATGGCTAGCATACATTCAGAGAGCTTCATTTTAATGTGGCAGAGGTGAGACTTGGGACTGTGAGTGTAGATTTGGGGATAGCATGGCCTTCCTTCTAGAGTTGATCAAGAAAGGCAATATGCCACAGGTAGTCCAACTTGAAGTGAAATCTCTGATATTCATTTCAAGACACATTACATAGCTTGTCGTACCTCTGCAGGTGAGGATCCCAGTGAAGTTGGCACAACAGCATCTAGATCAATGGTTCTCAACCTTCCTAATGCTGTGACCCTTTAATACAGTTCATCATGTTATGGGGATCCCCAAGCATAAAATTATTTCATTGCTACTTCATAGCTGTCATTTTTGTTACTGTTATGAATTGTAATGTAAATATCTGATAAGTACTTCAAAGGGGTCTCGACCCTCAGGTTGAGAACCACTGGTTTATGGTCTTTTTAACTAGTGTTCATGTCTTCACCATGTTAGTCCATCTGGCTAAAGTGAAGTGTCTCCCAATCGTCTTCCAGTTTTACCTCCTCTTGGCTTTTAGAGCCACTAACAGGCAAATCTTGATCATTCTTCAATTTCTTTAAGTTTATCTGATTACCCTCTGGGCTGCTTGGGTCTTGCCAACTTAATATAAACCTACACATATCTGGGAAGAGGGAACCTCCATAGAGAAAACGCCTCCATCAGATTGCCTGTAGGTGGAGCACCAACCCCTGAGCAGTGGTCCTGGGTGGTGTAAGAAAGTGCACTGAATAAGCTATAAGGAGCAAACTAGTAGCAGCCATACTTCCTGCCTTGGTTTCCCTCAATGGACTGTGACCTGTGACAAGTAAACCAAATAAACCTTTTCCTAGTCACCCCCCAAAAGAAAGTAGAGAATTCTCTAAGATATACAGATAAGATCAAGTGCCAAGAGTGAAACTTGTCCTGATGGAAGCCATCAGAACACCTGTGTTTTTAATAGCATTGGCTTTATTATTCTCACAGTCATCTTTGTTGTAAATGACAATACATAATTGTCAATATTTATTAACATAAATATCACTCACAAGTCAGTTAGGCTAGGTTATTGATGAAGTCCTGGTACAGTGAGTATCATTCTCAAACAACAAAGTAGACAGGAAATAGAGGACACTGATATACACATCTGCCTCTACAACCTCATGCACCCCTCTGAATTCATATTCATGTGCATATGCATGCAATACATATAAACACAAGCATGCACACTTGCCTACACACAAACACGCTCTGGCTTACAGACATTCATAAAAAGAAACAAATTATTTTCATCTGATAATTCATGTGTTTGGCTTCTTTTGGATAGATATATGATACTGAATTTCAAAAACTAAATCCATAAATGTTACTAGTAATAACATATTAAAATTTCCAGGTTCAGTATCATATCACTTTCAAATCCATTTTTCTTTATCATATACTGCATTCTTTGTAGAGATAATGAGAAATTCCACATGGCAGTTACCTTAAGAAGGCATTCAGAAAACAGTGATGGAAAGTATATGACCTGAAGGGATAGCGCAGGAACAACGCAAACTATTAACTGATTAACACGAAGATTATTTTCCCCATGCCAGCTTATAGCTTAATGTGGGGACTGGTTTTAGTATCATACTTAAGTATGATACTATGTATTATATATGTATATATATATATATATAATAAATGTATATGATACTTAAGTCTCCTATTTTAAGCCTTAACTATTATCATTTTCACTCATGGTGACTTCATGCAGAATTTTATGATAGTACAGTTCAGCATCGTGTGACCTATAAATTAATAGCATTGCTTGAATAAAAACAAAATAAAATTAAAAATCCTGCATCAGTTATTTGAAGACGGAAATTTACACATTATTTTGTGTTGAACTATGTAGAGCTGCTTTCATAATTTAGAAAGGCAAACAGAACTAAAGACATAATTAAAATGAAAAGAAGGGGCTGGAGTAAAGGCTCAGTGTCAAACATCTTCACTGTTCTAGCTCAGAACCCAAATTCAATGGCCAGCAGCCAAGTCTGGTTGCTCATTATCACCTGAAAGTCTAGCTCCTAGAAATCTGGTGACCTCTATCACCTTTTGCAAGTACTTGCCCTCATTTGTGCACACAAGCATAAGGCAGGCACACCCTGGCACAGTCACAGGCACAGGCACACACACACACAAATGTTTTAAAAAAGATAAACAGCTTTTGCAAATGAAATGCTAAAAGAAATAAAAAAGAAGAGGGAAGAAAAGAGCAGTGATTTTACTGTAAGGTATGCTAATAATATGCATACAGATAGGCATTTAACATGCTTGAAACAAAACATAATTCATACAGTTAAAAAGCATGCATACACTCCCATTCACTATTCAACTTCCGAAATCAATAATCTCTACAGTTGTATATAGTGGTCTTTCATTCATTAAAATAATCAAAATTTATTCTGTGGTTATTGGAAGAAGGGGAGTTTATGAAGCTGCTGAGGAAGTCCTTAGTAGCAGACTCATTTCTGCAATTCGGAAAGGCATTAGGTGCCCCTGTTTAACACATATTCTTTCTATTTTTTCTCCATGTTTATTTTTCATTTGAATTAGAAACAAGATTGTTTTACATGCCAGTCCCAGTTCCCTCTCCCTCCCTTCCTGCCCTGCCCCCACCAACCCCATCCTATCCCCTTTCTGCTCCCCAGGGAGGTGAGGCCATCCATGGAGGATCTTCAAGTCTGTCAAATCTTAATGAGGCCTCACTTGTCTAAAGCCAAATTGCTTCTGAAGGAAAATATGGCACAAAAGATAATCAGGATGTACCACTGCTCTGCATGTGCCCAGGACAGGAGATGTATCATGTCTCCAAAACTGGAATATGGCTGCAAATCTGTAAATTGAAACATTCAGTACTCTGCATTCATGGACACCAACATAATTAACTGGGCACATTGCTCTTCAATGATGATGAAAAATTCAACCATTTAAGCTTTAATGACACAGGCAATAATGTCTGGTTAGATGAGATAGTAAAATAAAATGTATTTACTACCCAGAGCAAACAATGATTACTCAACGAAGGCAAGGAATGCTGCCCTTTATCCCAAATACTGTGCTTTCCAATGATAATCGTGAGAATAATAATGATGAACATGATGATGATCATGGTGATGATATTGGCAAAATCATTCACTATTCATTGAATTTTTTTTTTTGGATTTTTCAAGACAGGGTTTCTCTGTGGCTTTGGAGGCTGTTCTGGAACTAGCTCTTGTAGATCAGGCTGGTCTTGAACTCACAGAGATCTGCCTGCCTCTGCCTCCCGAGTGCTGGGATTAAAGGCGTGTGCCACCACTGCCCGGCTTCGGAGAATACTTTTACTACAATAAGTACTAGGATAAGTAATTCCAAATGTTTTCAATCCCTTTGGGACCTGTTCTTTATTATATGTAATTACATAAATATACATTAATATATATGAGTATTTGTTTTATTAAGTATTATGCTGTGCTACTAGAGATGAATTTCTTTAAAAAGAAATCGCTACAAAAACACTGATCAAAGGCAAGATTCTCACTCTTTCCACATATGCTAAGTATATTAATCTAATATCTATCCAGAGAATTTATCCAATAAAAATTGAAAAAAATAAATATTTCCCAGGAAGGAAAGAATATAGCTCTATTTAAAAAGATCATAATTATTATGAGAAAAAATCTTGACAATACATTTTAAAAATTATTACAGTTATGACCAGTAGTAATGCTCACCCAGTTAGGATGTCTGTCATCAAATCTGAAGACATGAGTTAAATTCTCAGAACCTATATGGAAGAAGAAGAGAACTGATTCCTCCATATTGTCCTCTTAATTCCACAAAGGCACTGTAACATCCATAGACATCTGCAAAATGCATATAGTAATTATTTAATACATATTTCCAAAACTGTAATATTTAAAAATTTTAACATGTTTATAAAACGTAAGATCAATATTATATTCTGTTGTATTTCCATACATCAACAATAAACTGGCTATGCATTAAATTGAGGAAAAATCTATATTATAATCACTATTAAATTAAATAGTAGAAGCTCAGGTTTTAGAGACAAAATATGTTGTTATTATTATTATTTAAAGAAATTAAAAAGTCTAAATGAAGTAAAATAATTCTTATGTTCCTAAAATAAAATAAACAATATCAAATATTGTTATTACAGTACAGAAGAAATGGCTTTCATAATGATAATATAGATAACATAGGATTTTTAATCATGTTTAACAATACCCATAATGTGATATCAATTGAATAAATATAGAAATTATTTGTGTAAACTTTATATTAGCTGTAGTTTGGATACAAGTTGTTAACTTCTAGTAAACAAGGAACACATTTCTTAATCAAATTTTAGGAATTAAAATTTATCTATGTGTGTAAGAGAAAATAATCTTTGATATATAATTAACAGTTATGCTATTAAAATGATGCATAACTCATATTACTTAAGCAGACACATCATAGATTATCCTGATAAAGCTAGAAAACATTTAGAAGAACGTGATACATATAAAGTTATAGAACATGAATAAAAATGATAGTTCCCTGAATTATACATACACAAAAGGCATTTAGGAAACAAAATCAATAACAATTCCATCATATGTAGATGAAAAGTCTCCTGCCTTTCCATACTAGAGATTTTAAGACCAGATCCATAACATTAAATAAAGAAAGAATGTGAAAGTTGGTGTGTGGAAAAGAGATACAAAACTTTTTCTTCTGGACATGACAGGGCTGTCACATGCATGAAATCACAGAAGCTGCAATTACCTGCACATGATCATGATAAGGTTTTGGCACAGACTGAGGCAAAACATCCTTGTGGATGCCACATTGAGAATCTATAAACATTTGATAGCTTCTGGGAAAGGGAGAATCATTCATTTTGGGGTGTGGCCATTGATAATTTGTCTGTGCTTCAATGAGTCACCTCATAGCTATGAGTCACACAACTAGATTCTAAATTTTTTATGGATTATCAAAAGAACAAAATGAAGGCATATAGTTGTGAGAAGTTGTGTTGAAAATTTTGTGGGAATAGGATGAAGATAAAAAAAGAGTAGAGAGAATGAAGAGTGGATATGAACATATTGCATTGCATACATATACAAAAATATCAAAGAATAAAGATAAATAGTAAAACAAAACCCAATTTTTTCTTTATTCACTGAAGATAGTGTATCTCTATTGAAAATCCTAAGAAATTTATGAAAATAGTCCTAGAAATAATAGGTTAGTTTAGCAGATATGCAAATTGTCTGGACTGTTTAATAAGAAATTTAAGAGTTAGTGACTGTGGGTGATTATATCATAATGTAACTGCAAAAAAAAATGCAACCCTTATCTTTAGGTGTATCTTTTGTAAATGAAAGGAAGATGTTATAGTCTACAGAAATGAAACCAATACTTAAGAACTATTCTGATAAGATGTACAAGGAGATTTACAATGTTGTATCCTATTCAGGTCTGAAGGACAGTAATGAGAAGAAATACACATCACAGACAGCATGAGAGGGACTCTGAAAGAAAAATACCTTTTTTTGTTTGGTTGGTTTTTGCTTTTGTTTCTTGAGATACTTTTTCTCTGTGTAGATTTGGAGCCCATCCTGGCCCTTGCTCTATAGACCAGGTTGGCTTTGAACTCACAGAGATCTGCCTGCCTCTGCCTCTGCCTCCTGAGTGCTGAGGAAAACAGTCTTAAATCTTGGAGTACATGATTGGACTTTAAAGGGGACAATAGGAAAGTCAAACCTTTTCTTCCAAGGAACTATGGTAATTTGGGTGTTTCTCACTCTAACAGTTTTTCTTTTTTGGTGGAGGTAAATTATATGTCACATGAGCTAGACTACAGAGATAAAAATGATAGGGCAGGAAGGTACAAGATTGCAGATAAAAACAGAATTATTATCAGAGGTGGTTTGCATAGCAGATGCAAGAGGAGGGGAGACTGCAAGGCCACAATTTACTTTGGTGACAATGCCAGAGGGAGAATATGGCTTGATTTGGGGAAAGGCAGCAGTCAGCTAGAGGGGTCTGTAATCTAACATCTAACAGTGGCATTTTTATGAAAGGCAAATCAAGATTCTGTTCCCTGGGTACTAGGATTTGAGCAATCTTTTCTGCCACATACTCCTGCATTCTGCCTCAACACAGGTACATAACAATTGAACAAAAGACCATAGACTGAGACCCTCAGATGTCATCTTTAGAAGCACCATCCACCAAGTTTGAGACAAGGTGTTTCACTGACCCTGGAGCTCACCCAGTCAAGTAGACTGGTTGGTCAGTAGTCCCATATATCCTGCTGTCTCTCCTTTCCTAGTGCTGAAATTCTATGCTGCATTAACCCTGTCATGATTTTTATGGGGTTGTAGGGATTTAATCCTTGTCTGAATGCTCACAAGCACTTCACTGCAGAACTTCCCCAGCCACAAACTTTCTACAGTTGTTTTCTCAGGTATTTTGTCAAGGTGACTAAAATCTGACCAAGACTACTTATAAAAGAAATAATGAGTCTCCTAATATAAAACTATGAAAATTCACTTCATATAAAGTAGGTAACATGAAACATCTGATCTATTGAAAACATTTTATCAGTAATTAAAACTCTACTGAAAGAAACATGAGGCTCACTCAATTGTTCAGAGCAGAAATGAAGAAGAAAGAAAATTGCTCATAGGAAAACAATACAAGGATTGGTCATATTGGCTCATGCCTGCTGTCTCTGGACTGACGAATCAGTGGCAGCAGGACTGACAGTTTGAGAAGAGACTTAGACAAACATAAGGACACTGCTTAAAACTAAATTAATTGGGGACTGGAATGATTGCTTCAACCTGCCTGTAAGATTTCCTAGAGGACCTGAGGTTGGTACCCATGTAAAAAGCCAAGTTCACTGGTATACACTTCCAATTGTAGTGCTGGGGAGAGGAGCAGGGGACTAGGAAGATCCATGGAGCTCACTGAACAGCAAGACTTGCTGAATCACAGAGAGCTCCAGTTTGTGTGACAGGCCCTCTCTTAAAACATGAGAAGTGAGACTGAAGAAGACACCTAATGATGATATCTAGACTCCAAATGCAAATGAACACAGATGCAAGCCCACCTGCATACAAACACATGAACACACAACACACACACACACACACACACACACACACACACACACACACACACACACACACACACACACACACACACACCATAAGTAAAACAAAATTAATTAAAATAGAAAAGAATTAAAAATATGAGAATCTTGTCTTCCATACAGATAAGCTAAATTGATCAAATCCAAACAAGCTAAGAAGTAAAACCAAAAACATTTAGATTTTATAAATGGACAAATAAAAGAGAAGACATTATATCTGATGCCACATAAAGAAAGAAAAAAAGCACAGAATATTAATATGAACACTTGTAAATAAGGTGCATGTCTTAGAAGAAAGAACTAAATTCCTACAAGCATAAAGCTTACTTAGGAAATTAAACCAGTAGATTATGTGAGACTGAATTAGCCTTCAAGTACTTCAGTAACTTCCCACAAAGGAAATTTTTGGACTAAATGGCTTTATTTGGAAACTGTAGAAAGTAAACAATTGATGCTATAGCCTGAGATTGCTTGGTGTTTAAAGAGTACTTGCTCCTCTTGAATTGATTCAAGCTTTGGTTCCTAGTACATACTTGGTAGCTTGTAACTGTCTGTAACTACAGTTCTGATGGGCCTTCCTCCCAGTCCTGGCTTCATTGGGAAATGCACACATGTGGTGTTCCTACATTTATGCTAACAAGAGATTGACACATGAACAATAAATAAGTATAAATATAAAAGCAAATAAAAAAGAAATGAGAAATTATGCTAATAGTTGGAAAATTGCCAAAAGTTTGGAGCAAACACTGTAAACCTCACCTAATTATTCCTGCAGTACCCAGGTGCAAATGGCATATAAGATCTAAGATACAAGGCCGGGCGTTGGTGGCACACACCTTTAATCTCAGCACTCCGGAGGCAGAGGCAGGCAGATCTCTGTGAGTTCAAGGCCAGCCTGGTCTCCAGAGTGAGTGCCAGGATACGCTCCAAAGCTACACAGAGTAGCCCTGTATCGAAAAACCAAAAAAACCAAACAAACAAAAAAAAGATATATGATACAAATAAAAACAGGAGTTAAAATTGTATAAATACAGAAGTAAAATTAAATAGAATAAGAACAAAATGATAAAAAAAGCTACACATCAAAAATATCAGCCAGCAAGGCCAGTGGTATTTTTGTCTCAGATACAAATGTGGCTTTGGTGGTTTGAATATTTGGATGCTTGGTCACAATAAGTGAAACTGTTTCAGAAGGATATATATGTTAGAAGAGGTATGGCCCTTATAGAAAAAAATGTGTCATTAGAGCTGGGCTTTGAGATTTCAGAAGCTCACACCTTGCCCAGTCTTTTTCTTTTTTGTCTGCTACCTGAGGAGAAAGAGGTAGTTCTCAGCTACTACTACAGCATCATAGCTGCCTTCCACCATGCTAACTACCATAATGCTCTGAAATATCCCACTGAAACTGCAACTAAGATACCAATTAATAGGTTCCCTCTGTCATCTTGTCTCTTTACAGCATAGAAGAGTAACCAAAACATATAAAAAATATAAAAGTGTTTAACAGACCATGTTGGCAGAAAAATGATCAAAATATCATTATTACATCAATAGATTTAAAAACTTTTTTACAAAATAGATAACACATTCATGATGAGGAAGACCCACCCTTAAACTATAAGTGCAATGAAAGTAATTTTCTGTAACAGAAGTCATTTAAGAGAAGTTCACAAATATCATTATACTCTACAAGGCAATCCTGAAAATGTTCTCTTCGATATCAAGAAGGAGATAAGGATGTCTGTACTCACCAATTGTGCTCTGTGAACACTGAGATTCCCAGCTGAAAATTGCTAAAAAAAAAATGAATAGCAGAAATGAAGAGGTAAATGCATGTTTGTAGATGACATTGTCTTACACATTGGAATCCAGACGGAATCTGTCACAAATAAAATAATTGAGCAAAATAAAATAGAACGTCCTATATTCACAGTCCTGGGAAGGCAGAGGCAGGGAATTTATGAGTGCGTTTGAAGTAGGCTCGATCTACAAAGACAGGTCTTTGCCTCAGAAAATGATGTGCTATGGGTGCATTTCAGTAGTAGACTGGTTGACTCTACTTAATAAAGTCTTGGATGTGATCCACATCCAGGAAGAAAGAAATAAAGAGAGAAAGGGTGGAAGGGAAGGGTAAGGAAAGGAGGGTAGAGAGGAGTGGAGGGAGGAAGTCATTAAAACTAAATAAGTAAATTCATTACAGATACAGGATACATGGTTAAAATATTGAAAACATTTTCTACACATTAAAATTAACAATAATACCACAGAGAATAAAATGCTTTGAAGTAAAATTCACTAAGACAATGAAAGGATTGTTTACTCAAAAACACAAATAATGTTGAAATAAAATTAAAATCACAATTAAAAGAGAGACTGGTGCTAATTGATTTGAAGCCTTGAATTAGTGAAATGTTGGTTCCATTTCAAATATTAATTCCTTGTCAAAATCCCAATGCTAGTTATAATAAAAAATAATTCCTAGCAAAAAAATTGGAACTAACAGGAAATATCTACAGAAACACAAATAAAGCCAGGAAAATTCTACTTTGTTTTATAATACCTTAAAAACTATGAGCCTTCTAGATGGCAAAGTAGGTAAAGAAGCTTGCTTCCAAGACTGAAAACCTGAGTTCAGTGCCTGGGGGCATCATGATGGAAGGGGAGAACAAAATCCCTTGTGCTGTCCGCTAAGTTCCACATACACACTCTTATATCCATGTATGCACATACACGCGTGCGCACACACACACACACACACACACACACACACACACACACACACACACCCACACTCACACAATAAATGAATAAATATAAAGAAAAATCATGAATAGAAACACTTGGTACTTGCATGAAGACAGATATAAATCAATGGAACAGAATAGATAGATAGAAGTACATAGACACACATATTACCAGCTGACCTCTCATGAAGGAGCCAAGTTCATAAAAGCAAAATTGATATCTTCAACAAATGGACCTGTGGAGAATCAGATAACCACATAAAAAAAAAAAGAATGTGGACTAAGAAGATGGTTTGTTAGTCAAATTATTGCTGTGCAAAAATAATAACCTTTGTTTGGATCCCCATAACGCAAAAGCAAAAAAAAAAAATTCAAAAGAAAACAAAAAGCAAAGGCAAGATGTTTTGGCTTTTTGCTTATAACTCCATTACAGCAGTGTGTTTGGATGGGGGCAGGGTGGATATTCAGGACTTCCTGTCCAGCCAGTCAAGTCATTAATGAGCTCAATTTAGGGAGAGACTTTGTCTTAAAAGGTAAGGTAGAGATTTCATGAAGGGAGGGAGAGGGAACTGGGACTGATATGTAAAATAATATTTTTAAAAAACCGGTAAGGTAGAGAGGTGACTGAGGAAAACATTGGAGGTCATTTTCTGGCCTCCAATGCACAGGCAAATGTATACATATGTGTATATATTCAAAGTAAATTAATGAAATGTATAAATAATATTAACTAAGAAATAATAACTAAGAAAATGTAATTTAAAATTAAAATTAACAAATGCAAATAAATTAAAATTTCAGCCAATATCTCTACTTTTCCATTAAATGTTTTTTTTTTTTTTTATTTTTATAGATAGGTAGAGAACTCCTCTAGGCATATATGGAAAGCTTCATGACTCCTTTATTGTAATGGTGAGGAGGAATATTCCTTTACACTGTGTGAATACATGTCACTGTGTTTGGTTTAATGAAGAACTTGACGGTCCAATAGCTGAACAGAATAATGTTAGGCAGGGAAGCCAGACTAGGAGGATTCTGATAGAAAGAATAGCAAGTCTGGAGTTGCCTGTAGATGCAGAAGGAAAAGGAGATGAATGGAATGTTCCGTGAAAACAAAGGTAGCAGAGCATAAATAAGGAATGTGGGTTAACTTAAAACGAAAGAACTAGTTAGTAATAAGCCTGACCTGTCAGCAGAGCATTTAAATTATTATAAGCCTCTGTATTTTTTATTTGGGACTGACATCTGGGACTGGGAGAGCAACATCTTCCTACTAGTGGCTTCTTTATCTGCCTTCTCCAGTTCACTGTGAAGTCCCCATGGTCATACAAATCTTTTATTCTCCATCCAGCACTCACTAAAGGTCTATGACTAAGTTATTGTTTTGATGGAGTAGTGAATAAAGGCTGCTGGTAGTGTGGGTAGTATTAGTAAACATCGTGGAAAGAATAATGCTTTGTCCATCCTGATTCATGGATCATATAATTAGCCAAGAAAGACTATTCAAGATAGGCCTGGTGAATAGTTGACATGACAAAATTCATCATCAAAATAGCTCACTTTCAAGATATCCTATAACTTATTTCATGTGTGTTCCAACTTATGCCATTGTGTTATAACTCACATGAGTTCAATTAGTGTTCCTATGCACATGGTACATGGGAAACCAACCAGTGGTCAACATTGCCTTACCAAAGAACATTGAATCTTCCTCTCTCAGCAGCCATCAGCTGCCAATAGTTCTTCTGCTAGGGGTGGGGCCTAAAAAAACAACTGCTAGGAATACTTGGGGAAAGTCCAATTCATATACAGTGGGGGTAGGAATGGAAGGCAGTGCAGCCATTTTGGAAATAAGCCTGGAGGTTTCTGAAAAGCTAAAACGAGAACTCCATATGACCCAGCTATGCCTTTTCTGAGCATTCCCCCAGAGGACTCTGTCCTACTTCAGAGGTACTGATTGCTGTTACGCTCACAGTAGGGAGAAAACTTGATTCATATGAATTTCTAATAGTGTGCCTATTCTTTTTTTTCCCACCAGTTGCTTTGCTATGCTGCCACCATGCCACCCTCATTGTGTAATACTAGATAACACAGTGATCTATGACTCCCAGAGATGTTGTTCGACTATGTAATTGCAAATATTGTGAAAGAAATGAAGTCCTGAATATAGCAGTATATTTATTTAAATGCCTCTCTTTGTTTTATCCCAGAGATTGTGCTGCCAAAAGGTACATACACAGTGTTCCTTCTTTTCCTCAGCTGAAGCACATTAAACTGAGTTTTTACATTCACATGATAATGTATCAGTTTCCCCATACTATTTCAAAAGGTGTAGTTCCCTTATTTATTTTTATCTATTTATTTACACAGCCTAAATTAGCCTTACATCAAACTATTACTAGAAAAATGACAAACCCAGAAATATCAGCTGTGCTTCACAGTATAAGTGGGAAAGATCTGGTTACGCAGAAATCAGGTTATGTTGCACTTGCTCCCAATTTATTTTCCTGTTTATTCAGGTTTCTCTTACAGGACTTACCTGCAGAATCAGCTATGGGAAACTAAAAAGGCACAATTCTGTGGAGATCAGAAGTGAGTGTGAACACAGGTGAAGATATCTATGGTCTGGCATCAAATCTGAAGCAAACACTGACCACTTTAGACTCAGGAGATGGCTCAGTTGTTTGAAGCATGAGGACCTGGGAGTGAGTCTTCTGTATGTGCATCCAACTCTAGGCATGTGGCATGGCCACATGGCCTATAAAACCTGCATTGGGAGACAGAGACTGATGGATCCCGGGGACTCTTTGGCTAGACCTCCCAGCCCAAAAGATGAGTCCATTCACTAAGAGTACTTGCCTCAAAGGAACAAAGCACAGCAATAAATGAAGATCCTTGTAGTCCTCAGGACTCCACAAACACATGCACAGATGGATACAGCCATACACACACATGTACACCACACAGTCATACCCACCAACATGCAAACAACACACAATCACAATGACACACAGAAAACTGTTAACTTACTGAAAGATAATTCTTAATTTGTTGTCATCACCCAGCATAGATACTGAGTGTTATCCAGGATAGACTAAACAGGAAGATAATTTGGGTTTTAGCTTAGCTTCTGTTTCATTCTAATTTAATTACAAATCTATTTTTTTATAATTTTACACAAAACAAAATATCCATGTTGACAGGATTTCAGTATCACCCAGGGCACAAACTTCTGGGCATGTCTGAGAGGGAGACTTTAGCATGTATGAGTTGAAGTGCCACTCAGTGTGCTGGAGTCTAGTGCTGAATAAGTAAGACAGAGGAAGCAAGCAACAGTCTTCATCCCTCTCTACTGTGTGAGTGGAGATACAATGTGACCATAGGCCTCAAGTTTCTCCGGCTAGGCTTCACTCACAATCACTTTCAATGTTATTACGTCGACAAATATAAATTAAATAGTTATCCATATTTACTTATACACATATCCACAATGGTGTATACATATAGACATGCATACGCATGTATGCACAAACACATACATATATATGTGTGTGTGTCATTTATTTGATTAACTTAATTTCACTCAGATTTTCATGCCTATTAATGTATTCCACAAAGGTAATTTTGTTTGGCATCATATTCTTCCTGAAAAGATAAGTGGCTATATGGAACCACATATCCATGTCTGATGACTAATTTTTAGAAGATATTCCCAGACATGGAATGAATCCCTATGTGTAAACATATTACAGACTTCCAATAATCCTAGAAAATGGGTTCTAAGAACTAACATTGGCTTCTTCAGGGATGGATATTGTAAAGGCTCAGAAGGAAAAGGCATTTGCCTGAGTTCAATCTCCAAACCCCACAGGGTAAAAGGCAAGAAATCCAGTAAGTTTTGTTCTATTGCCCACACATGGGTCCTTATGGCCTATGTGTGTACATATATACCTTTGTGAGTGAACACATAAAAATTAATTAATTAATTAATATACTCTTAAGTGTTACTTAATGTTTATTATGAATACGAATTGAGTTTCTGTGTATTGGAAGAACTATTAGTACTTGGGATGGAATGCCAAGAAATGCCCCATCTCTAAGGTCTTGACCTGGGGGAGCTGGCCTTGACTGGAGAAGACAGTGATACAGACAGAGCAAACAAAAAACAGAACAGCAGAGTACCAGAAGAAGGATTTGGAATGATAAACATATATGCTGAAGGCTTTGAGGATGGGGTCATGGGTTTACCTCACTTCTGGAGGTAAGCACTCTACTCTTTTAGGATCCCTGTGATATGTGATCCCTTCATATTCCTCATCTTTATGAGAGATGTAACTTAATCTCTGATCTTCTCTACAGTCTATAATTTCCTTTCTTTACCTATATGCTATATTTCTGGAAAAGATATCAAGTGAATTAAAAAAATAAACCTATCTGTTCCTTTGGAAAATACAGTAGAGAGCAGCATGAAACAGGTGGGTGCATCCAGACCCAGCAGGGAGGACATGAATATCTCAGCCATTAGTCTGAATTTAGGTTTATCCGCTGATACAGAAGGATTGGTCCTGTAGTGGTTCATCTTCATTGTCACCTTGATGGCTTTTAGAATCATTGTAGAAACACAGTTTTAGGTGTATCTATGAGAACTTTTCCAGAAGAATTAATGTGAACTGCAAATGCCTTCTTTAAATATGGGCGGCACCATTTCATGGACTATGGTCCCAGAGTGAACAAAAAGGAAGAAAGCAAGGTGAACATGGTCTTTTTCTGATTCCTGGCTGCAGAGTATTGTGACTGGCTGTTTTACACTCCAGTTACCAGGCTTTCCTCACCATGAGGACTGACCCCTTGGAACTGTTAGCTTGACTAAACCACTCCTTTATGTCTCTTTATTTTGTCATAGCTTCAAGATGGCTAACACACAGCCCTTTGGTATTCTTAGCTACATGATTAAGCCTATCACATCTACTTTTTAATGTTGCTATGGAGAAGTAGTAAAAGATTTGATGGGCAAGCACAAGGCAATTGATTAGGGAGTGGTTTCTAAGAACAATTTAAGTGTTTTTAATTGTATGTAATTTCAAGTTATGCTATAAAAACAAAACATGCAATCACCCAAAACACTTGACATAAAAATTTAATTATTTAAAAGATGTTGTTCTTGCTCTAAATAAATGGATGGGTGTCCGGGCTTTTCATTGTCATTGGTCTGAAAGCCCAGAAAGCTGTACACTGTCCACAGGAACCTGATACTTTAGATAATTGAAGGCTTTCTTGGCACAGCTACCTGAAATCGGCATTCTTAGGTGTCTCTCACCCACAGTGATCCTGCCTTCACCAGCCATCTAACACTCTGTACACTTTTTGATGCCTCCATGTCAGTTAAACCTGCATTTGCTCAAGCCCACAGGTTCAGTTCTGTATATGGCTTCTGCCAAGTTTATTGAGATTTTCTTTGGGGTCACCTTTTGCTTCGAATTATGGCCAGCTGCAAGCTAATTAACCTCAGCAGGTGTCCCAGGAGGGTAGCCTGCCTGCAGCCAGGGCAGAGGTACCATTGCATCTGGGCATAAATGATAAGCGGTTCATTGATTCACCAGGCCCACTTCCCACAGGGCAATTCCCTCACTGGCTCCTTGTAGCAGAGATAACAGAAGCAATCAGGTGCACAATATACACCACCATGCAAGACTGACATGCTCACATTGTTTTAACTCTGTTCCAATGCCTAGGATCTAACAAGACTAAACTGGAAACAGATGAAATAAATCATGGATGAATATATGATAATGATTTAAGTGTTGCGTAAAATTCAAATAACATAATATAAAGGGGTTGGTTTGGGGGTGCTAACTATATTTCAATAGAATGGTTGGATTCTGATGTCTTAAGCAGGAAGTAGCTAGAAATTATAGAAAAGGGTAAATGGTGGAATTATGGACATGATGGACTTGAGTTTCAGGCTGTGTTTGTGTGTGTGTGTTTGTGTGTGTGTCTCTGTGTGTGTGTGTTGCAAACAGGTTTCATGTACCCGAGGCTGGCCTTGAGTTTACTATGTTAGAATGTCCTTGAACATTTCATCTTCCTGCCACCACCTCATAAATGAGAGATGGCAAGCATGTACCAGCACTATCAGTTTGTAGGCTCCCAGGGCCTCATGCACACTCACTGACACTGTCAACTGAGCCACATACCCACTCTTCATACTTCACCTCCCATTACATGATAAGAGGCGATTATGTTTACAAGCTTCTGTCTAGAAACTTCCTCTGCATATTATTTCTTTCACACTTAATGGCTTTTTCCTTCCTGTGCACACATTCCTGTGAATGTGTATATGTGCATATGCAAGGGATGTGATTTCCTTGATAATTTTTTTCTCCCCTTTCACTTGCTTCATTGAGATCAGGCCATATCATATTTCATCTTTCATTAGGACTGTTTTATTAAAAATATTTGAATTATTATATGGCTCTGACAAAGACAGAGAACGTTTCTCTCCACTTGGGATGGTTAGTCTGGATCACAGGAACCTGTCATGGAAACCTTAAATAACAGGGAGAACCTTTCTGCAGCACCAGCATGGCCAGCACCTTGCAGTGGTGGGCCAGAAAACAGTTCTGAGGAAGAAAAAGTGCTGTTTTCCCAACAGCCTTAACTTCACACCAGTGAGTGTGTTTATCATGCCATTGCTGCTTCTGCCAATGCCATCCTTGTCCTTCACTGACTTCACAGTCCAGCTTCTTGATGGTCCAGAATGGGCTGAACACTAACAGCTCCTGGAAACTCTTCATGCCTTCAGGGGAATAGTGACACTCTGATGCAACTAGTGTCATGTGCCCAAAAGCTACTAGGTACCCTCTGACTTTCACATGCAATATATGTGTGTGTGTTTGTGTGTGTGTGTGTGTGTGTGTGTGTGTGTGTGTGTGTGTGTGTGTGTATGTAAAATACATATTCATTCTGTCAGCTCTGTTCCTCTGGAGAGTTTGTCATAATACACCACAGAATAGCATGTGAGTGACAAAAGGACAAAAGATTAGATTGGAAAATATCAAAGCATACAAGTCTAACTACCTTTCGTTTTCAGAAGAGTTTGTGGCCACTTTCCCTTCAGTTCTCATTTTTATAACAAGGCTCATTAAACTTCCAGTTCCCTCATTTTCAGATGATCTCCCCCTCTGTGTAGGAGGCAGGGGCTTCCCAGGTGATGCAAATGGCTTGTTTTAGAACTGTCAGGTATGAGCAGATAAGCTTCATCTCCTCTTTCTCCTTGATCTCCAGAAGCAAGAAGTGCTGACACTGTCTGTTAAATCCCCACAAATAATGATGATATGCTTTCTTGCTTCAGTGGGATATATGGACCCAGAGTCAGCACTGCTTGGTATGTCATTTAGTGAGCTCCACAAATGCAAAAATGTAATCATTTCTGTTGTACCAAAAAGGCCAGTTTTGCAGAATCTCCTTTTCATTTGCCTGACATAACCAGTTTCTGTTTGTGTCAGGGTAGTTAGACTGTCAATGTGCAACTCTCGAAAACAAAGATTTTATTTTAGAATGTGTATAAAAGATTATTTTTCTCTTCGATTCTTCCTGTATCTCCATATAAATATATGTGCATACATATGCATACATGGGTATGTGTGACTCATTGTGTGTGTGCCTGTGTGTGCACTCATGCGTGGGTGCGTGCGTGCGTGTGTGTGTGTGTGTGTGTGTGTGTGTGTGTGTGTGTGTGTGTGTGTGTGTGTGCTTAATAGCAACAACTCATTCTGGCAGGAACATCACATAAGGGTGTCTCATGAAAATATATATTTTTACTGCTTCCATAGTCATCCTAATTTGGGTAAACTCATTCTATATTATGGGACAATGACAAAATCAACTAATCAGGGCAAGTAAGATTACTTAGTATTTAAAAGCACTTGCTGCTTTGCTAAAGACTAGAGTTTAATTCCCAGGACCCCCTTGGTTGCTCACAACTGAGTGTAACTCCATTCCTGGGGTATCTGACACCCTTTACTTTCTTCTTCAGACATTGCACACACAGAGACTCACATTGTATTCATACAGACGCAGAGAAGTGGTCATAGTCACAAAATATCAAAATAAGGCTTGAAATCACCTAATGCCACATTTTCAGAACATATTGTAGCTTTATACATAAACTTTATTTACTAACTTATTTTATTTTTCTCTCATTTTTGTGTACCATATTTGCCTGTATAGGAAAATACATGTATATGTTCATGTGTGTGTTCAAATGTGTTTGCTTTGGTCAGAATCCAGAAGTCAGTATCATGTTTCTCTCTCCATTTCTCTCCATCTAATATTTAGATACAGGAGCTTGAACTTATCAGTTAGGTTAGACAAGCTAAGTAGCAAGCCACCACATGTAGTGATATATTAATTATGATTTACTAAAGCATGCCTGAGGATTCAGAAAGCAAAGTCAGCCATAAGCCATAGAAGCCAGGCACACACCTTTAATCTCAGCAGCCAGAAGCTTGGAGATGTTGGTACACACCTGTAATCCTAGGACTCAGGATTACGAGGTAGATAGATCTCTGTGAGTACAAGGCCACGCAAATCTACACAAGATTGAAACTGGATAGAATAGAATTATAGCTCACACCTTTAATCCCAGCACTGAAGGGGTATAAAATACAGGAGAAAGTATTCAGTGGGAGGCATTCATTCTCCAGCCGTGCTGAGGAGAGGTTACAGTCTGAGGCTTGGTGAGAGCTCATAGAGACAGGATCAGCCTATTCAGCCTGAGATACAGGTATGAAGCTAGTGGCCAGGTTCTTTCTTTTTCTGATATTCAGCTTAAAGTTTGAATCCCAATATCAGTCTCTGGGTCATCTGTTATTCATGCTACAACCTCACATTTCTGCTTCCCCAAAGCATGACTATTAGTTGAGACCACAATTATGACTTTTACACAGTTCCTGGGTATCTGAATTCCGGTACTCATGATGGCAAGTGAGGTGCCTAACTGACTGTGTAACCTCTAGAACCTTTGTTACACAAATATCTATATGTATGTGTGCATACATCATACACACATATGTACATGCATATGTGTGCATTTAAGATAACTATTTAAAAGTACAGTGATTTAACATGAATATTTGAAAACCTTGGAAATCTCTGCTCAGAGTTAATAGTATCCCTTGATTGTTGGATGCTTGTCAACAATTGATCTGAGAGCCAGGAGCAGGTTTCAGTTTCAGGTGGTTTTAAATCTTACTACCACTCAACAGTTCTGAAACTATGGCTCTCAGGAAAATAGATCTGCAAGGTGTTGCTAATTATATTAAATACAGAAATCACAAATTACTTTGAGATGCACTTGATTAGACAGATTTAATCAAGTCTGTGTTCTGTTGGACTATGAAGGCCTCACCTCAGTTACCAGCATTAGGGAACATACAAACCTTATGTTTGTGCAAGCTTGCTTGACTCCTGCCTCTCTTCACTTGTAAGAGTTAATGGCAGTCACAGATCTGTAGAAATGACTGTAGACTGGGAATTGCTGTCCTTAATATTCTGCGATTGTCTTTGGTTTCCAAAATTTCAGTGAAACTGCTTCCTATTGCTCTGCCTAATTAAGATGATTATAGTGTTAGCCATAGGCATAGTCCTCTATGTATGAACATGTTGTCCTGATGGAAATCTCTATATGACAGGCTAAGTTGCTTTTTTTTTGCTGTCTGTGGTTTGTTGGAGAAACCTTAGGACACTTTTTTGCTCCCGTACATCAAATTCCCTGTCTTGAATTTTCCTTTTCTTTCTAAAACAAGAATTAAGAGAGGATGAATATATCCTTACAAGCAGTCTTGCTTTCCCATGTCTTTTCCTATTACTTTCACTTAATTATGCCTTTCCTATGCTCTTCCCCACAATGTGGCTATTTGATGAGCCTGTCTACTCATGCTATAAATGTGCCTCTGTGTGCAACATGACGATGGAAATGGATAGAAATTATTCTCATATAGACTAGTTTTCATAGGCAATTAGTAACCTTTCAGACTATTCTCAACTTTGTCACTATGAAATGTATCATTATAGGCTCATGTGTGTCAATACTTGGCCAGGAGTTGGACAGTGCTCCTTGGAAAAGCTACAAGAACTTTGTGAGGAGAGTTTTTGTTAGAGGAAGTGTGTCACTATGAGTAGGTATTATGGGTATGTTTCTTTGCTCTACTTCTGTGTTCTATCTCCCTCTCTTCTTTGTGAGAGAAAATGTTAACAGATAGCTTCCAGCTTCTGCCACCATGCAATGACTTCCCAGTTATTGTAGACACACTCCCTGTGGAATCATTAAAAAAAAAGACAGTATTTCTTCTATAACTTGCTTTGGCCATGGTATTTTATCACAGCAATAGAGACAGAATATACACCAAGACAATATGAATATATATAGCTTCACAGAGTATGTGTGCTTACAAACACATGCCCTCACACATGTATAAACATGCCCATATGCTTGCATGCTCAATCACACATATGCTCACTAGCATGCTTACACACATACAGACATTTCTCCAGAAAATGACATTTTACATAAATTGTATCTGTTATTTTATTTAAAAGGAAATACTTTATTTCATAATGTGTACTTTTGCAGGAATGAATTAATACAAGCGTCTAAGACAAAGTGTGGAAAAATAATCATTTTTACCATCAAATACGCTCAGATAACTTGATTTCATTAGTATTCATCATAATTCTATTGGTTCATGTTTAAAGCAGAACACTGGAAGCAAAGGAACCACAAGCACTCATTCAGTCAGCTGTATATTTTCTTTAATTTGCCTACAGCCCTTTGTAGACTATCTTCACATTTGATGGGTTTTCTCTCCTTTCAAACACTGAGTAACTATGCTTTTCTCTGTATCATCATTGTATTCATTTACCTGGTAACCTCTAGTGTAAAGCACTGCTTTTCCTAAACCTTTATATATTTTTATCCCTGGAAACAAAATATTCATTTCTGCTGCACATAACCACCAAAAGGATAATTAAGTTACTAATGAAATAATGTCTGTACACACCTCAAGTTCAATACAGTGGCTTGAGTATGGAAAAAAGTGATTAGTTGGGATTATTTAATATGATTTCCCAAGGACTCCAAAGTCAAACTGTAAGGTTACAGGAATCTATACTGAAATTCCCTGAGTGAGCAGAGGTCTCAGAAACTGACCAATTTCTTTGTTTCTCTGGATACAAGAGTTGATGGAGTCATACAGCAACTATTTTTTAGCAGACTTCTTTAATACCCCAAGAAGAAACCACTGGGTACTCGAGGCCATTATAAGTCTTTAGCTAAAATTTATAAAATTAATTACCAAATCCATGAATAGCAATTTTATTTGAGATGTACTAATGTAAATTTCTCTGGAGAACATAAAAATGCATTTTAAAAATAACTATGAATCATATGATGTATTGAGTTTTGTATATTTTATGATACAAGTCATTTTATTATTAAAATATGTTTAATTGTTTACTTATATATGTGTGTGTCCACAAGGATGCATGTGCATATGTATGTGATATGTATTCATCTATTTACCTGCAGAGTCCAGAAGAGTATATCAGATACTTTGTAGCTCAAGTGACAGCCATTTGCAGGATGCATAACTTGTCATATAGATGTAAGGATCAGAACTCAGTCTTCTTCAAGATTGCTCAGTTGGCACTTTAAAGTTAGCCATACCTCCAGCGCTGTTACCTGTAATTTTCTTGAAGATTTACAGACAAGCAATAAATACTTGTTTTCCCCCAAAGTACAGGCATTATCTCCATATGTAACTTGTTATTATAGGTACATTTGTTGGTGATTACTATTAAGACTGCAAACAAAACAGAACTTCCCTGGTGATTCATAGCAATAATCTGCTTCTAACTTCAGAGTAGAATGATGGGGGAAAGGCCCACCAAGCCAATGTATACATGAACAAAACGTAATCACATGCATTCAGTCATGAGAGGCTGGCATACTAGGTAAAGCTGAACATGGTAGTGTGGACATAGATGCCCAATGTTTCTACTATAAGATGGGAGGGCAGTAGAAGATATAAAAGTTCCAATTTATTCTGGGACAGAATGATGAAATAAATCTACATGTTTAGAAATCCCCTCTGTCTCTCCTTATCCCAATCGTCTTTTCTTTCTCCTCTTTACATCCCTCGCTTTGTATGTGTTTAAATGTACACATGTATATATACATATACAGTAGAAATGCATGCACCCAAATCCAGTAAATATACACACTAAACTGTGTGTGTGATTATATATAATAAACCATTAACAATCTTGCAATTAAAGTAAAAGTATGATAAATAAGAAGAAGTTGGAGGAATAGAAAAAGAGCAAAGAAATTCTACAAATCCAGAACTCAGGAACTGTTAAAAGTGTTTGAGTTTCCAATTTCAAAAGACCTTGTTGAAGGGCAATCTTCCTACATTAAATTTCTAGGAATGTTTAATATTTCAAATATAAAAGACTCAGTTAAGTCTGATATGAACATAAAATCAAGCTTCAATTTATTACTGCAAATTAATTTACAAGAATCTAAAAGAAATGAGGAAGAATATTCAGTGACCAGAGGCCAAACTCAATGGCACAACTCCATGTAGGAGGTGTGAAATCCCAAACTGACTCAAAAGGGCTTCCCATGTCTATGGAGAAGCAGGAAATTGCTGTAACATGTTGGACCAATGGGATTCAGTTGTACTGCTCATGAACCCAGATCAACCTTATGTCAAGTTCCCGTCATTTTAGGAGGCTTTATTGAACATACAAGAAAAAGGCATGGTCCTTAAAGTACTCATAGATTGAAGCAATGCTGCATTCTTTCAACTGTGCTAATTTTACAGTTGGACAGTTTGAAATTAAATCTTTTCTAAATTCTCATGAGCTATTAGTCATTGGTTAAGCAGTTTAACTGTGGGTGTTCAGCATGCACATAGGATAAAATGATGGGAAATTTCTTGTTTTTTATGGAATGAGTATATATGGGTATGGAATATGTAAAGTATTATGACATTACAGTGTAGCTCAATAATTACGTGAATGTGCCTCAGTAAAATTGATGCTGATTTAGGGGACACAGACTAAGAAAACTAGAACATTGACCTCAGCATGTTTTAGACACTGGAACATCTTGGAACCTGTGCTTAATGACTTAAAATCTGAAATCTGAGAGTTTCAGATTTTATACCTAATAAGCACTTAGGCTGAATGTTTAGTGAATGGTTTCATTTTTTGTTTATGTATGAGAGTAGATTTAAATTATAATGCTGTTGTTCACTTGAACCTGAATTGTGTTCTTCAGTCAAAGAATAAAAGTTAATATCTATCTTTCATTTATTTGTTTGTGATCATCTGCAGTGGAGCTTAACTCAAGCTAACTATGTAGCAAAAGATAATCCTGAATTTGGGGCCTTTCTCATGCATTTACATACTGAGTCATGAAATTGCAGGTATGCACTGACACACTAAATTTTTCTGGACTGGGCCAGGAACACTTTGTACATGTAACAGACACTCTACCAACTGAGCTTTGTCCCCAGTGATAAAGTGTTATCTACAAAGACTGTGGCTACTTTGATAGGAACCCAAGTAATACCTCAGATGGTTGAACATTAATCTATATGTAAGGGAAGAATAAATCTGATTATTTTCCAGACAATTTGGGAATACAGGCACAGAGTTGAAAAAACAGGGAGATTTTTTCAAGCAGGTCCTTGTCATACAAAGATAATCAATCTTTAAAGAGATGTCTTATATTTCAGTCCTTTGCATATGTCACTTTCTGACATTCAAAGGTAACTCTCTGGAGTGAAGCTCCGGTCAACCAGAGGTTGCTAAGAGATGAGCCCAGTATCCAGGAGAGTACAGATGACTTTCATTGTGTTCCTTCAACATTTCCTTGAGGAATGAAAGGTTGATGCTGTCAGACTCTGTGGCATATCTGTCTTGTTACTGGTGAGTAAAGCAGGGAAGACAGAGACAGTTTAAGAGCCCAAGGACTATGGAGGGTGTCTGAGAAAAAAGATTGTGTCATATCTTTTATTCTCTTTAGAACTTCTTGTCTCCCAAAGGAAGAGTTACTTTGTTTTGGAAGAAAAAACATTTAGTTCATATTCAGTAAGATCCTATTGCACTATATGCTCTCAGATAAGAAATCAATGTCCAAAGAGATTGGGCATCATAGGCATATAAAAATGCCATCTAGTTGTAGACAGGGGTAGAGATCCTGAAGATATTGTTTAATCCTGCATGAGGAACAACTGAACTATTAAGAAGGTATAAGATAAGAATAATGAAGTATAGCTTCAATCTATATAGGGTTGCTTGATAAGAACTTCCAGGATAGCTGATAGGAGCATAAGGAAGCTTTGGTGATAGGTTGGGGAATATGGAAAATATGCAAAAATCATAATACATAGATTGTAGTAGATATGTGACTGCTCAGTAGATAAAGAACTTGCTGTGAAGATGTGATGGTTCAAATTCAGATACCCATAATTTACACAGAATCAGATGAATTTAAGTCTGTAATCTCAGTGATTTGCAGGGAAGGCATGGGATGCTGAACTGGGAGAGCCCCTGCAAGCTCTCAGACCAACTACCCTCATGTACATAGAGGTCAGCATCATGAGAACTTCTCTCAAAAAAGGTGAAAAGTAATGGACAACACCCTACATTTCCCTCTGACCTCTGCTTGATCCTGGTGAGCACACACTTGTGTGCATGCATGCAAACACACACACACACACACACACACACACACACACACACAAACACACAAAGAGATACATACAAATTAACACATACATATATGAAAAATGACTATTTTGTATGCAATATATAGTAAAGTCTTATAGAATTGTAGGAATTGAATAGAAGGATTTAGTTGAAAACTTCAAGTAAGTTTTTAAAATAATTTTCAAAACTCATACTGTTGTTGTGGAATAATTTTTATACCCTATGAAGATGTGTCAAGGATTATTTTAATAAAATACTGACTGACAATGGTTAGGAAGGATTTCAAGATACAGAGGATGTTGGGAAGAAGAAGAGAGGAGTCATTAGCCACACACAAAGAGGAAAACAGAAAGTGTTATAGACAGAATGCAGATGATGTAAATGAGCCACTGGGCAGCCAATAAATTAATAGAAATGTGTTAATTTAAGTTATAAGAGCTAGCTAAAAAGAAACCAGAGCTATCAGCCATGCTTTCATAATTAATAATAAGTCTTGATGTTGATATTTGGGACCTGGCTGGTGGATAAAGAAAAACTCACTATTTACTGTGTTGTTCCAGAGGAGAGAATGCAAGTCCTGGTTTAGCAGCAGAGACATAAAACTGGTGAGAAATGTATTCAGTCTGTACTAATTGCAGGATAAGGTTAAAACAAGCAGACTAACTAAGCATTCAATTTAATGTAGATGACAGAAAACAGAAAAATAATAACCAAGTTTGGACTTATGGTTCAAATAATTTAGGTTATCATATTATTGCTGAGTGGTATGCAGGATGGAGAGATGACTCAGTTTTTAAAGTGCTTGCAGTAAAAGCAGGAGGCCCCTAGTAACTCTCTAAAAAGGAAGATGTGATAGCACACACTTGATATTCCAGTACTGGGTAAGTGGAAACACATGATTTCCTTGGGACTCATTGTATAGACACCCCTGTCTACATAGCAAGGTCCAGTCTAATGAGAAGGCCTGGATCATGAAAACAAGGTGACATATATACAAGGAATGAAAGCCAAAGTTGTCTTCTTGCATCTACATGCACAAGCATGTGTGCACACACACACCACATGCAAACCTGAACACAAATGTTTAGTGTTTTAAAGTCAGATGTGACTGAAAGTGGTTCATGTGTTGCTTGTACAAACCAAAGTCATTAACTGCAGCAGGGCAATCACATAGCCATTTTCAAGGTATCAGTGACTGCTGAGTCATGGCACTTGGGAAGATACTAGGCTAGGTTCTGGATGGCCACTTGCCACAATTTTGTTAAAAGGTTGGCACATGATTTTGTTTCTTGTGTATTTCTGTTTAAAAGCTCTAACATCTCTAAACATCTCACAGCCTTTATTCACTGACTTCCTGCTGTGGCTGGGAGGCATGTTAAGTAGCAAAACTACAACAATACAGAGAAACTTGTAAGAATTATAGCATAAAATAAAAGATACACATGTACCTTATGTGGGGTGAAAATGTTCTTGTAATACATGCTAAGCAACATAAAAAATCACTGATTATATTTTTATGAAGAATGAGATTTGCCGCATTCAGTTCCATAGCACAGAGATGTCTGGCAAGGTGGTACTTTGGGAAATCCTCATGAAAAATAATGTGACTTATAATTTTGAAACTGAATGTCCTGTTGAAAAATGGAACTCAATGCCCAATATTAAATTCTGAGGAATCCAGCACTTTACCTGAAAAATTAAAGGCTATAAATTACCTGCAAATGGAGCAAATAATGTGGAGCCAACAAAGAGCAGTGAGATGGGGTGTGTATGGTGGCAAAGTGCCAAGGATAAGAGGATCCATCACAGCAGAAAAAAAGAAGAGAAACAGAAGGCCACACTCTTCGGTGTGCTGAAAAACCAGGATTTAAAAGAAAAATGAGGGGCCGTTCATGGCTCAGGGTTTAAGAGCCTTGCTACTCTTTCAGAAAACCAAAGTTTAGACTCCAATTACCATATGGGGCACCTGACTACTGCTTGTAACTTCAACTCCAGGGCATCTACTACCCACATCTGTCCTTTGTGAACACCTGTACACACACAAACACACACACACACACACACACACACACACACACACACACACACACACTCACAAGCAGAGAGTGGGAAAGAAGTTGGTAGAAATAGAGAAAGAACATTGTATTGCATGAAAGGATCCTGGTTCAGCTAAGGTCCTAACAGGAGGCACCCATACCTGAGCCCTACTCTGTAACTTGTTGGCTTTATGTCCTTGGAGCCAGAACTAACACCTTATAAAGAGACTGTATTTATGGAGGTCTTAGAGTTTTTAGTATAACAATAATACTTTTCAAATTTAATAGGGATTTGTCGTATTATTCAAATGGAAGTTTGCTGTCAGTTATAAGAAGTGTTTTCTCAATTTATAAATTTGAAATTTAGACTAACAGAGAAAAGAAATGAGAAGCTTGACTACAAAAATAGATGTTGAATCTAATTTCATGCCAGCCAATTACTAGCCATAGGACTTACTTATGTACCAAGTTCTAAAACTCAATTCCTTAATGTCCTATAAGGCCAATAATATCTATAGCTGGGGATATGTCTATGTTGGTAAGGTTCTCACCTTGACAGGATAAGGACATGAATTACATTCCTAGAATGCACAGGCAAAAGAGCAAAGGATTGTGGAATATGATTAAAACCCAGCGCTGGAAAGGCAGAGCCTGTAGGACACCTAGGGAAAACTGGCCAGACAGCTTAGCCTACTTAATTCTAAAATAATGAGAGATTCTGTGTCTAAAATTCCAAAGTAGACAGGCTAGGTTGCCTTCTTGGTACCACAGGCATGCCCATTCCCTGCTTTTGTGGACTCAAGGGGCTCAAACTCAGTAGACAGCCTAAGTTGCCTTCTGGCCTTCATGCACATGCCCATCTCCTTCTTGGTGGACTCAGAGGGCTCACATTCAGTATACAGTGTAGGTTTGTCTTCTGGTCATTACAAGCATGCTCATCCCCTGTATTGTGAATTGAGGGGACTCACACTAAGGTTCTTCACACTTGCTACACAAAGGCTCTACTGACTGAGCTATCTCCCATCCCAATAAAGAAGGTTTTAGTTTGTAACATTTTCATGAAACTTGTAAAAACTATGCAGATATGTAACAATAAGTCCTATATAAATACACTTTCCAAATTATAATTTATACATAGGAAAGATGTTTCTTGCAAAAACAAGACATAGAATAATGTTTAAAGATTATCAGTATTTAGGAGAAAGTGGCATATCCTTTATCCTTCAGTCACATATTAGAGATGCTATTAAATATTGATTAAGGTGGAGAAGATTTGTCAAATAATTTTTAAAAAAGTAAGTGAAATTAGCATTTACTTGAAGGTTCTCATTTGTCTGGTAATGATAACTGGTTTAAAGGAATGATTTCATATTTTGTATTTTACAAAATAAAAGTTAAATGCGCTTATTTTGCTTAAAGAATATCGATAAATGATGAGATGTGTCAATTTATCCATAGATACAAACCACTAAATGGAAGAGAGAGAGAAGAATTCAGCCCACTTGGCCTCCACAACACAAGCTCCTTTGAATATTGTCTTGTCTGTTCTTATCAGAGGTCGGCAGCTTCCTTTATCTCCTCTATTATTCTAAACAATGCATTGTTGTGCACAAAGATAACCCCTGAGATTCCATTACTCCCCACAGTATATATAACGAAGTATATAATAACTCATAGAATTTTTAAATTGCATTAAAATGCAAATGTTTTTAATTCTCAGAATGATAAGATGCACAAAAATGGATCTTCAAAAAGTAAAATAAGAAAATTTTTAAATAAACCATAATTTAAAATTTTACATTTATTTATTTATTTTGTTCCTTTGTTTATTGTGTCCATGCATGTGTATGCCATGACCCTTGTGTGCAAGTCAGAGGTCAAGAGTTGGTTCTCCCCTTCCCCAATGTGAGCTCCTGTGAACAAACACACATAGTCATTTTTGGTATCAAGTGCCCACATTTACTGACTTAACTGGTGTCCACTAACTGGTAAATTAAGATAGATTTAGTTTTAGTAAACATAGTTCTCAATTTCTTTGTGTCCACTTCCACTTTTTAATCCTTGCATTTTATTTTAATTTTTTCTCTTTTCAATTAAATTAGAAATAATCTTCTTTTATGTATCAATCCCAGTTTCCTCTCCCTCCAATTCTACCCTGCCCCCCACTAACTACCTATCCCATCCCCTTTTTACTCCCCATGGAGGGTGAGGCCTTGAATGGTAGGTCTTCAAAGTCTGTCACATCCTTTGGAGCAGGGCTAAGCCCTTCCCCATGTGGCTAGGCTGAGAGAGTATCCCTCCATGGGTAATGGGCTCCCAAAGTCAATTCATACACTAAGGATAAATACTGAACCACTACCAGAGTCCCCATAGACTGTCCAGGCATGGTAACTGACACCTACATTCAGGAGGTCTAAGTCAATCCTATGCTGATTTCCCAGCTATCAGTCTGGGGTCCATGAGCTCCCCCTTGTTCAGGTCAGCAGTTTCTGTGGGTTTCTCCAGCCTGGTCTAGACTCCTTTGCTCACAATTCCTCCCTCTCTCCAACTAGATTCCAGAAGTTTTGCCCAGTGCTTAGCTGTGGGAGTCTGCTTCTGCTTCCATCAGCTACTGAATAAAAACTATAGAATGACATATAAGATAGCCATTAATCTCATTATAGAGGAAGGGCATTTGAGGTAGCCTGTCCACTATTTCTTAGATTCTTAGAGAGGGTCATCCTTGTAGATCTCTGGACATTTCCCCAGTTCCAGATTTCTCTTTAAATCTATAATGGCTCCCTCTATTATGGTATCCCTTTTCTTGTTCTACTCTATTCTTCTCCAGACTGAATCTTCCTGATCCCTCTTGTCCTCCTCTTCCTTACCATTATCCCCTTCTCTTTCTCCTAACCCACTTTCTCCTCCTCCTATGCTCCCAGTTTGTTCAGAAGAGCTTATCCCTTTCCCCTTCTCCAAGGTATCATGTATGTCTCTCTTAGGTTTCCTCCTTGTTTCCTAGTTCCTCTGGTGGTGTGGAATGTAGGCTGGTAATCCTTTGCTCTAAGTCTAATATTCGTTTATGAGTGAGTACATACCATGTTTGTCTTTTATGACTGGGTTACCTCAATCAGTTTGGTTTCTTTAGTTCCAACCATTTACCTGTGAATTTCAAGATTTCATTGGGTTTGTTTTGTTTTGTTTTGTTTTGTTTCCTGCTGATTAGTACTCCATTGTGTATATATACCACATTTTCTTTATCCATTCTTCAATGGAGGGGTATCTAGGTTACTCCTAGGTTCTGGCTATTACAAATGCTGCTATGAACATACTTGAACAGATGTCCTTGTGGTATGATTGTGCATCCTGTGGAGTTACTAGATCTCAAGAAAATCTGATTCCCATTTTTCTGAGGAACCACCATACTGATTTCCAAAGTAGCTGTATGAGTTTTCACTCCCAGCAGCAGTGGAGGAGTGTTCCCCTTTTCCACATCCTCTCCAGCTGTCCTTGGTGTTTTTGATTTTAACCATACTGACAGGAGCAAGATGGTATCTCAGAGTTGTTTAGATTTGCATTTTCCTGATGGCTAAGGATGTTGAGCACTTTCTTATCTTTTAGCCATTTTATAATCGTCACATTTTAAAGAAAGGGTTTTTGTTAGAAGTGATATGTCAATGGCATGTATTTATTCATTTTTGGCTGTGTACAATACACATGAGTGAGGATCCATATGCATTAACCAGAGAACAAGCTCTGTTATTCCTTTGATGCCTTCTACATTGTTAACAGGGTCTTATAAGCAGGGTCTCTCACTTGATCTGACCTCATCAATTTAATTGGCCTACCTGTTCATTGAAATCTAGGGATCTACCTGTCTCTAGTCTCCCAGGTCCAGTCTTACAAGCATGGCATGTGGCATAGATATGCAGACACTCAGAGCTTTCTATGTAGGCTCAGGGGCCTCACACTTGTCCTTTACACTTCTAAGGCAAGCACTTTGCTGACCAAGCCATCTCCCAGCCTAATACCAAAGATTTTAATTGACAGCATTCTTGTGAACCTTGTAAGGAGTTCCAGATACTTCCTCTCTACTGTCCCAACTGCAAAACACTTAGATTTCTTAGGGTATTGTGTATGATAGAATTGGTAAACTAGTACTACCTCATTATGTAACATTATATAAGTGCCATACCACATAGCATTCAAATTTCTTCATGTTTTCCCTGATGTCTTGTTTCTGGTTCAGGGATGAAACTGGGAGTTTCCCTTAGATTTCCTTAATTTGGTTCTTTAGGGTTTTCTTGGCCTTGAAAACTTTGTAGACATTCTCCTATTTAAATGACTGATAAGGTTGGTACTAGCCTGAAATTTTGTAGAATGTCTACAATTGAAATCTGGTCAGGAAAATCCTTATCAGCATTTAAATAGGAGAAAGTCTAAAAAGTTTTGAAGGTGACATAAGCCATGATATCACTGTAACTTTGATAAGATACCTGAGCCTGGATCATTACCACTTCTCAAAGATCAGGAAAAGACTCCCATTTGAACTTTAAATCCAATATCACATTTTTGTTCATTTTTTTCATGATAAAGAAATAATTTCTAACACACCAGCTGTAAATGGACAGGAGTAAATAGTGAAACATGATCAACATTTTTACCATGACCATATTAGTCTTTATGACTTCCTAATAGGAAACAAGTATAATTTCAACATTGTACAGAATATTTATCCTAATTGTTGTGTACAATAGGTGATAAGAGTAGGTCCACAATTTCAAGAAACTGAGGTAGCTCCATGTATACTTCTTCCTGCAATGTGAAAAAGAACAATAAATTGAACAAACTAGAGATGACTCTGTCAATAAAATACTTATCTTGTATTTATGAGGACGAGAATTTAACCCCCAAAACTCATGGAAAAACCTTGGCATGGTGGCACAGACATATGATTCCAACAGTGGGTTGGTGGAGAAAGGAGGAACCAGGCTCTTACTGTCTAGTTAGGCTAGCTCATTTGGCAAATTCCAAAACATTTAGCACTCCCGTCTTAACAAAATAAAGTGAATAGGATATGACAAGAATAGTCATTGTTGAACCCCCAGCTGCCCCATGCATATAAATTCATGTATGTACTTATACCAAGCATGCATATGCATGTACACATTCCCGTACACACAAAAATAATATAAGGGCAATTGCTAATAATTTTCATTTTTAATTGCATTAAATCATAGTTATTAAGAGAAATTCTCTGAGATATGGGATTTTCATAATGATTTCCTTCCAAAGAGTTGTTTCCAATAATTTCAGTGAAAGAAGTGTGAAGCAAAGAGCCCACCAAACAGTGCCTCAGCCAGGGACCCAATGTCAACAGCTGTGAATCAAGCTGACAGTATGTGCCTATGATAGAGGACTTTGAAAATAGCACTTCACTCCTGTGATCTTCCTCCTGATCCTCTAACTCCAAAGTAACTCTGTGAAACAGATCAGAGCTTTTCTCAGAGAAACCCCTGGTACAAAGCACTCCTAATCAGTACAACTCAAAGCTATCAAGGTCATCCAAAACAAGATAAGTCTAAGAAATATTCTCAGAAAAAAGAAATCTAAGAGTACATGAAGACTGCATGCCAAGTGTCATACTACATGGAATTCTATACAAAGCTAAATGTGAGGTTATAAGTATGAACTTTACCTAGCAAAGCTCCATTCATGAACTTTATTTAGCAAAGGTCTATTTAGGTACTTCAGTTGTTACAAATGCTCCATTACATTGTGGGATGTTAATAGGCAGAGCATCAGACAAGTAGTTTCTGAGAACTGCTTGCCTATAAATGTAAAATCTCATGGATTTTTACCTTACTAAACACATTAAGTTTAAATCACCAAGTATTTTTACTAAATAATGATAGAGGAAATGAAAACCAAAATAAGTAAATGAAGAGAAACTCATTCTGCAGAAATTGCTAGGCTTAACTGTTTATGTTGCAAAATTCTGCGAATTGAAGGGCTTAGTGTCTCTCTGAAGAAAAGCAAAAGCAGAACAGGCCTGTAAGTTGTCTCATAAGTGAAAAGTGATTGCTATGCAATTTGGATAACCTGAGTTCACTTTCATGTCCCATATAAAGGTTGATGAGAGACTGGACTTCAGCAAATTAACCTATACATGTGTGAATGGCATAGGTGAGTTCACACATTTCACACAAATACTCACATAATAAAATAATAGTAAATTATAACATGTGTTATGTACATAATATAATTATGAGTAGTATAAATTAAAACCAAACAAATTAAAGTAAAATCAGACCAAGAGAAACCATGAAGGATGTTAATGAAAGGAAATGTATGATTCCAAAGATCAGTATAGGAAGTGGTGAGTTGGCTCAGTAAATAAAGGTGCTTGCTCCTAGGCCAGATGACCTGAGATCAATCCTTAGTGGATCCATATTAAAAAAGGAGAGAACTGATGAAGTTTTCCTCTGAAATACATTCAAAATCTCTGGTGCATGATACAAAAATACACACACACACACACACACACACACACACATGCACAAACACACAGAGTACTGAGGATTGTTCCCACATTAGGCAGCTCACAACCACAACATGGACCTAGTGCAGTCTTCTGACTTACATACCTACTGGCACACACTTGGCATACACCACAGAGATACGTATATGAACACAAATAAATTTAAATTTAGGTGAATTATAAATTAAATCAATAATAAAATTGTCCATCAAACAGACTTGTTTAAACATCTGACAACACAGTTTTGAAACTTCTACTCTAATAGAAATACAAATGATTATAATGTGGATAAGTTAATTAAAATTCCATTTAATCGATGTGATATAAAAATTAACTGAAAATTGTGGAGAAATTAAATAAATTGAATTATGATTATAATAATAGGTCACTTCTGTGAATAAATTGACATACAATAAGATATGTCATGCATGTCTTATTATTGCACAATTAGAATTATTGTATTTTAAATTATAGTTTATCTTTATCTACCTCTGATATTGACATTTTATACTCTCAGGATAATTCAGAGGTACAGAGATTTCCCAGGCAGTGCAAACTTCTTTAAATTCATAGGCAGTGTTAAACAAGAATACAATGAAAATCCCCATAAATCAAATGTAGCCATGTTTGAGAAGAAATCCAAGCAAGTTCTTCAAAACTCAAAGCAGAACACTTGGCATGCTCAGTCAAATTCACAAATACATCTAATTTTATTCTTTAATTTGGCTGTCTTATTTTATAGAATCAAAAGAATCTGTTGTGTCTCAATGCACATGTTTAGAAGGGATTTCAAAAGTTTAAATGATGTATTCAAGTCACAATAATTTGACTAGTGGTTGGCATGAAAAAAAATCCCATTTAATAGAATATTTATACATTATAGTGATGAATTTCATTTTCCTAAGAAGACAAAAAGGTCAACAAGTATATAGCAATTGTTAAGTCAGTAGGTTATGCCTTCAATGACCTGCTTTGTCAAGGGTGTCCTGGATGGGCGGGTTGGAACTGGTACTCCAGTACAGCACAACAGTCTAAAGGAGGAAAAGGTCATGTTCAAGTGCTATTCCAGTAATACACTGAAGTAATGCTTTGTTGTATTTTTCTGACAAAAAAAATCTGGATATTATTAGAGAGCAAAAGCACCCATGCTTAATATAGGAGGTAAAATAAAGCAGTGTGGATTCTTCTAGCCTTGAACAACATCACACACCAACATTTTAAAGGGAAATGAGTGTTCATTTGGAATAGTTTCCTGAAATCAGCAGATTTTTCTCTGTCTAGTCTTGGTCCCACTGGACTGGTTTCTTTCCACCCACTGGGTCCCACAGCTGCTTATGAAATAACCACTCTGAGACATGATATCAATTAAAATTCTTTAGCCAATGGTTTAGGCTCCTTACTGGCTAGCTCTCTCTCAATTATTAGTGCATAACTATTAGACTATTAGTCTGTACATATTAAGGTGCTCACTTGAAACTTTGGTTGAATATTCTCTCTTTCTCTCTCTCTGTTAATCCTCCCACATGAGATGTACATATACACAAACACAAAGTAAATACATATTTCCACAGAAATGGTCTCCCTAGAAACTCATCTGAATAAGTCACCTTTCCCTAGAATATGTTTCATTTAGAGGTGAGAGGAAAACAAGAAAACCCTGTTGGGCAATGGCTATAGAATCTGAGCAGTGTCCTTCATGCCAACATTTTGCCCAGGCTACCATCCCGTAATACTTGCTATGTGAACTGGGGTTGGGTGAAATAATGAAACAAACAAACAACAACAAAAACAACAACAAAAGTGGAGGATAGTTTGAAGAATAACTGTGCAGTAAAAAGAGCAAGAAGCAGAATTAGAAAGAGGAGGGAGTTAGAGATAGGAAGGAAGGGAGGAATGAAGAAGGAGGTGGAGAAGGGATTTAGAACTGTACCTATTTCCAGTCTTTGAAACACTGTGTGTTGCAGGAATAGTTTCTGCTTCCTGATAACAAAGTGCGTGCGTGTGTATGTGCGCGCGCGCACACACACACACACACACACACACACACACACACACACACACGCAAGTGAATTGACTAGGTCCCACATATACTAACAAACAAAACAGAAAGAAATACCAAAGCAAACCAAAAACAATTGTGGCAACTTCTATTGCATGTATGTATATAAAAGAGAAGTACAAAATATTTGTAGTCAACTTGTGTGACAATTTTTGATTAGTATTTCAGATGACATTTTTTCAATATAAGAAAATATTTGTACAGGAAAGTACACTTCTTTATGTTTGTAACATTTTTTTTCTTATCTTGTTTTATTTTGAACTTGTGAAATCAGCAAACACAGTTGTGATGTCTAATCTTGCTGATGTGTCAGGATTCCTTGGAGACCCTTATGCATGTCTAATAGTACATTCCAGAGCTTAGCTAAACAGAGGGAAGGGCTTTCTGTCCTGAATGATGGTGACAGCACCCCATAGACTGAGATCCAGACTAGTTACCAAGCAGTATGCTGGGTCCTTTTATTTTCTCACATGGAAATGGGTGCATAAATGATGCATTTCAAGTTCTGGTCTGCAGCAGCTTGTGTCCCCCATGTTTGGTAGTAGGAGGCAGAAGATACAGTAATAAACTTTTAAGAGCAGCAGTTGATGACAACTGGTGTTACAGTTCTTCCACTAGATGGAGATTAGAGCCACTGCTCTTGTGTAGGTCTAAAAAATTGGGAATCCTCAGTCAGTGGCTGATGATGATGCTTCTGTATCCTAGGTTTCATGATACTTCACCCCCTAATAGCAGCTGTTATACAGGTGTAGGAGGTCAGGATTATTTAGTTCTTAAGCAGAAACCAACAAATAATTACTGAACTGAACTGGAATCCAGTTGCAGAAAAGGACCAGTGATGAGCAAAGAGGTCTAGACCAGGCTGGTGAAACCCACAGAAACAGCTGACCTGAACATCGGGGAGCTCTTGGTATCCAGACTTATAACTGGGATACCAGCATGGGGCTGATCCAGACCCCAGGAATGTGGGTTTCAGTGAGGAGACCTTGGAAATCTACAGGACCTCCTGTAGTAGTTCAGTACTTATCCCTAGCATAGGTGAGGGCTTTGGGAGTCCATTCCACATAGAGGGATACTACCTGAGCCTAGAGACATGGGGGTGGGCCTAGGCCCTATCCCAAAGGTTATGATAGGCTTTGATTACCCCCTATGGAAGGCCTCACCCTCCCTGTGGAGCAGAAAGGATATGTGATAGGTAGGGTTTTAGTTGGGGGGGGGGTTGTAGGGGAGGAGGGGAGGGAGTGAATACTGGGATTGACATGTAAAACAATCTCGTTTCTAATTCAAATTAAAAAAAAAAATCCGCTGCTATTTACAGTCACCGTTTGGGACTACAGAGTCAGAATTCCTTAACACCTAAAGGTGTTTGTGTTGTAGCTTTTGACCAGAGTCTTAGTCCCTGGGCCAGCATGCATAAGAGTTCCCTGGAACTCTTTAAATACCAGGGGCTACAGTTTATCTTCTCTATTTCTATAAGCCTTTTATCTTCCTTCGGTCCTAGCTCTCAGCAGTCTTTTGCTGACTCCATTTCTGTCACTCTCCTTGTCTTCCTGGGTATTCCTGAACTCTTTGGTTCCTGTGTCTTCACCTGTCCATATGCCAGCTACCTTGCTTCAGGAAGAGAACTGGTGACTCTGTCAACACAACCACTCCGTTGTTCTGCTGCTTATTTCTTATTTTAGAAGCCTACATATTGAAAGTAGTCAGGAAAAGACACTTTTCTCAAGAAAAGCCATTATTGGGCCTAATGCAGCAATATCAGGAACCCAGAAGAATGTCTTGCAGCTGCCTCAATAAGTGAAAATGAACAGCATGTTAATGTAGCCTGCAAGGGTTATTTGCATTAAGCTCAGGTATAACTTCTGGACCAATTACAGCCATTGAGACTTATGTTTTGAACCAACCATTGTCTTGTCTCTTCCAACCGATCATGGTAGTCTGTCCCCAAGTTCGCTTGAAGATGGACATTACCCTTCCTCTGGCCTATGGGCAAAGAGTTGCAGGATCACCTAGAGTTCACTAAGGTTTAGGATAGGTAAAAATAACAAATAAACCATTCCAAACATTCCTCACTGAAAATGTGTCTTTTGGAGCCACCAGACATTAAGCTGTGATGGTTGTATTATTTTCTTGGGACATTCATGGAGATTTCAAAATGACTTTACATAGGAGTATTCCAGACTGCTGTTTGACAACCCTATTGCTGAGGTAGCCATACCAACCATGTTGAGTCAAGTATTTGCTAATTAGGGATAAAACCAGCCCCTTCCCCCAACATATTTGCACATTTTTAAGAAATGAACCTCAGAGGGAGTATTTGCAATCAAAATTTACAGACCTTATCCTTAACAGTAAAGGTGATACTGGGGAGCTTATTTAACATCTTTGCATTACCTCAATATGTATCTGTTATCATTGCTACAATGAAAAATGCAAGAGACAGGAAACTGTGCAGGAAATTCAACTTTCAGTATCTGATTAGGCATGAATTGGATAACTCTCCTGTTCAAAGTTCTCCTAGTGTGAAATGATTTTCCCCTAGCACATGTAGGCAAGTGTCTGTGGCCTACATCCTCTGAAATCACAGGACAAGGTAAGTCTTTTCACTTTTAATTTGGCAGGTGTTTCATCACAACCTCTCAACAACACAAGAGTAACAAATTAATTGTGTACTGACAGAACCAACCATCTTCGTATTCCTTTCACTTAGAAGATTTTATTCTAACTTTTTCAATGTCTATATAACTTAAAGATGCAAATTTTATTCATTAAAAATTTACTCTTCATTGTTTTCAGGAAATATTTGGGGTCACATTTTAGTCTTCCTTATCTTTTGTTTTTAATCTAGAAACATTTGTCTTTGCTATTTCTTTTTCTTATATATCTTTAAATGGCCTGCAATCCCAGTCCACACATTTCCATTAGGCCAATAGTTCAGTATAAACTCTAAGTGTGTATGTTTCCTCTTGTATATGGGTGCATTATGCATGAGTCTCTCTGTCTGTAGGTGTGTGCTCTCAATAATGCACTGCTCTGTTTGCTACAAATACTTAAAATCTGTCCTATCAAATTTTGGAAATAAAATAATCTATTAAGTGTGGGAGAAAAAAATAAAGACAATTATAGTTGTATATAATTGTAATTCCAGTGCTGATGACTAAGAGATAGATGGATGTATGGGGCTCAGTGGCCACTCAGCTTAGCCAACTTTGAGTGTGCCATGCCAGTGAGAAACTCCGATTCAAATAACAGATGGATAGCTCCTGAGGACACCACCTAGGTTTTGAGAACCTTACACACATACATACCAATACACATGAACATTAACTTGCATGTGCACACAATCACACACTCATGTCTGTGACCCACAGCTCAAGGTAGATTGAGGTTGGAGAACTCTTGATAGTTTAATCACATCAAAAGAAACAAAATGAGCAAAAAGCAAACTTTCTCTTTAGCCCAGGTACATCTTCTACTTATGCTAATCACTCTCCTGGGTTCATATGTTCTCCTGTAACCTAAAAATGCATCATTTTTAGTTATTACCTTAATAACAATAGCTAAATTTTATTGACTATAGAAGAGTGTATTTCAGGGACACTGAATGGCAGACATTATTGAATCTGTTTTTACTAAAAAGGAAAGAAAGCCATGATGCAATAGCGGGACAGCCTCAGGTTGGGAAACCCCTAATCAATACAGCCTATGCTGTCTCATTGTGGAGAGTATCCTGTCAAAAGGAAGCTTTAGTTTTTTCTTTGCTATTAAAAATCTTTTAAAAATAGAGTACAAATTGAAAAAAACCCACAGTACTTGTTTTCCTGAAATTAGTTTAACTTGCCCCATGTGATTCTGGGAATTGCATCCATTCCTCCTCGGAAGAATGATGTCTGGTCCCATGCATTTGAGCGGGAAGTTGCTACAGAGTTAATAATTGAGGTAACCTTGCCCTGTGTGCCTGACTTTCAGTGAGTCAGTGTGTGGAGCATATACTGTGTACAAAGCTGTGGGCTTGATCCTGAGTGCTGTTAAAAAAATAAAAAAAAAAAGAAAGCAGGATATGAGATTAGTAAAAATAATAGGTTAGTAGAAAGATATTCAATAAACCTGAACATACCCATGTCCTTTGCCCTTTTCTTCTAAGGCCCAACATTGTAGCATCTCTCTCAAGTGTATTTTTGTGATGGCATCTGACTCACAGTGTAGAACAATGTAGCATCTGAGTCCAATCATTTATTACAGGGTTGTGTAGACCATGATTTGTCCTTCAAATAATTTATGTATAGTCCCATGTAATAATGGAAAGCAGAGTCAGTTTCTTTTTTCTTTTTTTCTTCTTTAACTGGAAGTTAAAGTAAGAGAACACATGGTTGGGGAAGAATTACTCAAATCAGCCATAAGATTAGAATCATAAACAGTCAAGGTCTTTTTCCTCAGAGTTATTCAAGACATGCCAGAGACTGGATATCTTCCTTACAAAAGAGCTTAGAAGTAAATGGACCAATTTTTTGATTTGTAGGGCTCTTAGAATAAAATCAACTGAGCAAAGGGGCTACAGCCTGGGGAAACTCTCTGGGTGAGTTCATGATTCACTGGTCAATTACTAGAAAACTGCAAGGCAGCAACAAGCTGTGGTGTGAATTTAAAAAAAAAAAAATCAGTGGGTATCTTACTATCTCTAATAACATAGTATAGTTTTAAATCATGATCCTCAAAATACATTTTTCTTTCTTTCTCCGCATTTCCTTCTTATTCTCCCCCTTGGGTCTTGATTTATTTTAATAGTACCCAGGCTCAAACCAACAACCCTGTATACACTAAGTACTCTATACACAGTGTATTGTCTCAACAAGACATGTTTGAACACAGGGCTAAGGAGAAGAATACCAAAGTATTTCAACATGACAACTCAGCACATACACTGGTCTCCAAACTTGTTAGTGACATGTGCAGACCTAACTCTGATGTGGACACCACACTGATCCTTTAGTGTTCTAGAGTACAGACATTATAAACACAAGTGGTGTTTTAAACAAGACACTGTCCAGTAAAGGAAGGTACTGTTAGAAAAACAGGACCTTTAACCCCATGTCATCAGAATTTCTCCTGTCCTTGCCATAATTTTGACAAGGTCTCCTAATTTGTAAATGCAGTTGAAACGAGGTAATTTAATAGAATCAATGCAGATTTATTTATCAAAATCATAAATGTGCAGGAAATATTGAGCATATAGTTTTAAATATAAAATACACATGTGCATATAAAATAGATGTTTGAAAAGATCATTGTGCATGTATGTTTTTCTGCATGTTAACAATGGAGTTTCCTCGGCTTTCCACCATATTTTTAAGACAGGGTATACCTAGAGTTTGTCAGTTGTATGACTGTGACAGTGAACCCATAAAATCTGCTTGCTCAGAGGTTAATGTGTTTGCCAAATTACGCAGGTTTTATGTGGATGCTGAGGATCCAGAGGCAAATTCTTATGCTTATGAAGGAAGCTCTTTACCTGACCTTAAAATATTTTTAATTATCATTGCTACAAAGGTGGATTTTTAAGGCTCAAAAATTGTATAACTATGAAAATTCTGAGCCTTCTTCAATGATGTAGGCTTAAAAGAGAAAGTTTTCATAAAATGATTTCCTGCTGGAGATTTGATCACAAAGTCTGTATGTTGGAAGGGGAGATGTTCAATTAGTAAAGTCCTTGCTTTGTAAGATGACCCAACTTTGACCCTGTAGCACCCCATAAAATGTCTGAGACAGAACTGGAAGAATGGAAACAGGAGGACCCTGAGACTTCCTGGCCAGCCAGTATAGTTGAATCTGAGCTGCAAGTTTAATAATGTTGTATGTCTTAAAAATCAATAATAAATAAAAAGGTGAAGAAGTGATTGAAGAAGACACCTGATGTTGCTTCCTGAATTTAACATATATGAGCACACGCATGGACAGATACAGGAACACTTTCATAAGATACATGAAATATACACCAACAAGAGAACATTGTATCACTCTGAGTACTTAGTTAAATATGAGTTCAATTTAATTAAATATAACTTCATAAAAGCTTTTAAATGCTTTTTTATTCTCAATAAGGCTTTCTTTGTCTTACTTGCCCTGGCTGTCCTGGAACTCACTCTGTTGACTAGGCTGCCCTTGAATTCGAAGAGATGTACCTACCTGTACCTCGCTAGTATTTGATGTAAAGGCATGTGCCACCACCACCCAGATTTTAATTTTATCATTTTATAACAAGTTATTTTTTCATATATCTAGTAAAAAGAATAATCAAATAATCCTTTCATTTTCATTTTAAGTAGCCATGTTGCTTTTAATGTGTAGTTGATGACATCATACGTGCCCTTTAAAGATCTGGTCATATAATCTGAACATCTGTTCCCACTACTGAGAGTGCTATTGGAGAAGGTCAGGAGAATGCTGAGTGGTTGTCACATTACAATGAATGCATGTTGAGCTTATGTGGGAAACCTTTAATGGCTCACATAGGAACAGCACAGTCAAAGTACTTAGAGAATGCTTTGCCATTCTGGAACCCTTTCTCTTACACTGACTCTCAAATTCATTCAGATTAAGCAGACCTGGGAAGTTAAGGCTCTGATGCTATCATACATTTCATCTGGTCCAGGAAGAAGTTTGTAATAGCACATTCATTTGTGACATTCATTTTGCTCCTCTGTATGAATGAAAACATGGTTGTATCAAAGTGAGACTCAAAACAATAAACACATAGAAAACGTTTCTGTCCAGGGTGGTGCTTCTCTCAATAAGGAACATTTTCTGGGCGAGAGGTCTTCAGGACAGAGAAGATGAATGCTGGAGCTGACTCTTCATGTGAGCTCTCAACCTGTAATTAGGTTCCTTCCCTTTCCCTCCCCTTCCTTCCCTTCCTTTCACTTTACTTCCCTTCCATCTCCATCTTCCCTGTCCTGCCCTTCCGTACCTTCCTTCTCCCTCTCTTCCTGCCTGCCTGCTAGCCTGCCTGCCTTGTGTTAGGGCATGTTTTTTTCCCATAGGTACATTCATTTGAAAGCCAGAGGTGCTGCTCCTCCTAGCCACCCATCTGAGTTTTTGAGACAGGGTGTCTCACTGGGACCTAAAACTCAGTGATTCTAGGTTGGTGGTCCTGCAAGCCACAGGAGTATCCTGTCTGCCCCTCCACAGTGCTGGGATTTTAAGCATGTGTCACCACACAGCACAGAATTCTTCTTTTTAAGTCAGTGCTGTGGATTAAAGGCAGCTGCTTGAAGGTAAACACTGAACAAGTCCCCTACCTTCTTTCTGTTTCTATACAGAAATCAGGAGAAAGGATAATTTTACTTTGTCTGCCTATTTCAAGAGTCTATGAACCTAATGCATATTGGCTAACTAGTATATTATAGATAATCCATTACTATTCAATGTAACTTGGTGTTTACTCTTGTTGCATATTAGCTGTAGCTACATGAGATGGGACAATTTATGAAGAAATGAGACTGCTTGGGGCTTATGGTTCTGGAAACTCAAGATGTCCATGCACAGGGTCCTAGTCACTAGGCTTAACTGCTGGAAAAATCATAATAGAGAAAAACAAGCAGACACATGAGTGTGATGTCTGAATTCCCACAGCATTGAGTTAAGTCAGGCCCTTGTTATTACAATATACTTCACTGGGAAGAAATCCAACCCTGAGAATACACTCAGGAAAGATGCCATTAGTGTCATCAGGAATCTGCTGTGATGTCCTGTCTTCCTAGGGTTCATCTGCCCACATGGCTTTAATGAAGAATTAAGCCTAAAACTGAGACTTGGAGGTACAAATCATATTAAACTAAATCAATTGCCAGACAGTGAACAACAGCTTTGCAGTCTGTCTTCCAGATGGCACCATAAAATTTACCCTACATATCTTCTTCTTTACAGTTAGAGAAATTACTCAAAAGGTGGCTACTAGCTGAAGCATCAGCTCATCCCATCAACTGAATTTCTTTCCTTTAGTTGTTTCTCCTTGTTAGAAGCATAGTCTTATGTATGGGAGTTTGACCTCCAATGCCTTAGGAAGCCAAGGATGAGCATGGACTTCTGAACTTTCTGCCTCTACTCCCTCCCAAGTTGGTATTAGAGTTCTGAATCACCACATCCATGTTTATGTGGTCCTGGAGACCACCCCGGGGCTCTGTGATTTCTGGGAAGGCTCTCTGCTCAGCTGAGCTCTTCCCCATGTGATTTTCAACAATCCTCCTAAATGAATGCAAATATTTTCATAATATTTTGGTATTTATGAAGAAATGCCTTGCATATTTAATAGAATCTTTTATTCCAACCTAACAGAAGATTTAACTATGACCTAAATTTCACATCCATTGGAACAGTGCTCCTGGCCTTGCAGCATCTGTTCTTTTAAAGTAGGTGGAAACATTTTCATTAGACTGTCAAGACTAGCCTGACAGCAGACTCATTGGAATTTGAGAAGTGTGGAATTCTGCCTCTATTTGTATAGTACCTTTTGAAATCTCAATTTTCAAACTATTTTATGATATATGCAATCTATATATGCAGCTTGACAGATTCATAATTTGAAAATAAATGCTGAGGATAGATTAAAATCACATAAACCACCAGGTGCAAGATCCTGAGAGTCAAAAATCCATTATCTAAATGTGTATTGCTCAGGAGAAAGGTAAGATGACTGTATCTTTTAAATTTAATGGTAGCTACATTAGAAGGAAACACAAAACCATCACATTCAGCATATCTTTTATATCATTCAAAATGTAAATGATATAAAATTATTAGTATTATATCTTACATTATACTTCTACCTATGTATCTAATATTTATCTTCCCACCTAATATAAATAGATGGATGGAGGATAGATGAATAGATAGATAGATAGATAGATAGATAGATAGATAGATAGATAGACAGACAGACAGATAATAGATAGCCTCCAGGAAATACCTTGGCTGTAGGTTTTTCTTGCAAGAAGTTCACTCTACACTCTGAGCCTTCTAATATTTCTAGTGCCTGAGACTCTTACTAAGTTGACTCCTCTTGGTCTTTCTTATTTGTAAGTTTTCAAAGATGATGTTTCTCTCATTGGTAAGGTTCCAAAATAACCAATCTAATTATATCAGTCTTTCCTCAAGTAATGAAAAAGAAAAACATCAACAAGATAAACTTCCCCAATATAACATTCCATTGCCATTATTTTTTTTGTTTTTGTTTTGTGTGTTTGTTTTTGTTTTTCAAGACAGGGATTCTCCATGTAGTACTCGTTGTTCTGCAAGTATCTCTGTGGACCAGGCTGGCCTCAAATTCCAAAAGATCCACCTGCCTCTACCTGCTGAATGCTGGTTTTAAAGATGTGTGCCACTACTGCTTCTCTTTCAGTATCGATCATAATTAATTTCTAAATGTGTTATTCCTCCATAATATTTCTCCTCAGTGAGATTATTCTCTACTCACCACATAAATTGAATACTATGATACAAATATGAATGGCAAAGATTAGAAAGTATTATTTACAAATGTTTTTAATTTATGTACAATAACAATATGGGACATAATTTTTTCTGCCATGTCGTCAAAGTTTCCTAAAGTACCTCACACATGCTGGCTTACAGTATATATTTACTAGCAAATGAATTTATAAAAGTCACCTTTTGTGCTCATAAATTTGTTTCTATAGGCAGAATGCTTTGTGGTGTATTTCCAGAAATAGCACAATTAAGTGCTTTTCAGCCAAATAATTGGAGTATCACTTATGAAGACAAACCCTCTGTGCTAATACACAGTTCTCCGGGTAACTCATTGATAAAAGCTGGAAAAGTCCACCTTGAGGACAACAGCTCTCCAGTGTTTAATCTTTCTGAACTCCCTGTGAATGGATGCTTTGCCTGCAGTGTCAGGATTATACCACACTTTTCTAGCTCATATATCTTCATATTTCTTGGGAAGAAGATAGAAGGAGGCTGGGGAGATGGCTAAGAGAATAAAGCACTTTTATGAGGAGAAGAATTTTTATTCTTATCATCCATTTAACATCACTACAATATCATAGCTCATCATGTAGCAGTTAGGGAGAGAGAGGGCATCTATAAGGTGGTTAGAGATTGATGAAGATATTCTAGGTCTGTCTCTGCCTATATATTCCTTCACACAAATGTGCACTGATGAAGACCTGAACATACATATATGCACAGGAGTTGTACACATATGTGCACATGCTCACACACACAAAGAGATGCAAAATAAATGAGAGAGAAAAACTCATAGAAAAAGTCAAGGTTAACTCTTAGTTTCAAAGAAAAATCAAAAAAATAAATTTTGCTCAAACAGGGTCTTTCGAAGTATGATGGCAATGGTTATCTTTGTGCTGCATTCTCCATAAATTATCAAACTCTCTGTTTCAATTATACCCGTTTTCCTGTCTTCTAGCTAGTAGGAAATATCAGTTACAGTTCTAAAATATTTAGACCTTTAGTTTTATTCTTTTGAAGCTAGTGTGAAACAACATATTACTGTATGTTCAGACAGAAATAGAAGTTTGGCAAAATGTTTTAAATTACAATTTTATGCATTGTCACTATTCTGTGAATTATTTCCTATACTATTTTTTCCTGTATATTTTAATTTATAATTTGTCTTTTTCTTTAACACACAGTGGTGTGTAACATTTGTTTCCCTTACTAGTTTAAGGTAGCATAAAGAGTAACTAGTTTTACTAAAGCTTCATGAATGATTTATTTGTATTTTGTATGCACATGTGTGAATATTCATGTTCATGTACCTATACATGCATAGAAAAGCAAGAGAACACCACTGGCTGTCCTATTCTACAATTCTCCACCTTACCCTTGATTCTTCATCTCTCCCTGAATCTAGAAGTGAGGCTAGTCCCAGCAAAGCCCCATGATCATATCCACCCCTTCCCCATATCCCTGGGCTTTCAAGTTTATTCATTCCATCCCATCTTTGTACATAGGTGAAGAGAATTTGATCTCAGGCAATAATGTATCTTAAACACTCTTAAACACTAGCCATCTCTACAGCTCCATTGTTTTATCTCAGTTGTCCTCCTTCTCTGTTTCTGCTCTGCTTCCTTTCCTTTTCATATCAGCTAGTTTTACTAGTTGCTTTCTCATTTCTATAACCCTACTTTTGCTTTTATGCCATGCTTCATTTCCCACTTTCTTTGCTCCCTCTTCCTTAAGGACTCTTATTCCCCTTCAGTTGTTTCTTCTCTTGCTTCAGCAAAAAGATGTTTGTGTGCACGTGCACAAACAGATCTCACTTATAAGACAGAAAACATATGGGATTTGCATTTTTGGAATCTAGATTAGTAACTTAATATAGTAAACTCCACTAACCTGGGACTAGAATTAAAGACTGTCATTGAGTGCTGAGAGTTGAACCTGTGTCCTTTGAAACAGCAACAAATGTTCTTAACTGCTGAACCAACTCTCCAACACATTATACTCTTTCTTTAGGGAAGTCAATCTCAGACAAATACTCTCCTCTTAGTTTTTTTAATCTTCTTGTCTTGTTACTTTGCCTAGACTTCCTGCTAGTTGTTCTTGCCTGATCCCATTCTGACAGGGCTCATATGATCAGGACAACTAGAGTTCTCTGTTTGGTTTTTGAACACACAGGTTATCCACAGAATACCAATACCTGTATCTCTCATAAAATCGATTAAAATAATGGTTAGTAAGTTAAATCACTTCTTTTTTTTCCAGGAACAATGAGTAAGAAGGAGGAGGCTGGATTCAGGAGAAAACTGAACTCACTTTATTTAATGAGAGCCTCCAATGCACCTACCACCATTTTATGTACTAGGGCATTAAACTCAAACATTGTCCTTCTTAAACCTCCCACCCCAGTTCTTTATCTTTTTAATGGAGAATATGTATTTGTAAGTAGAAAAATTGTAGTGTAATATCTAAGTGTTACAATATAATCTAATATTTTTTGGTTGTGAGCCTAGCTTTTAATGGCTTTGGCATGATGACTACCTTAAATGCCATCCTAGAGCTTTCATCCAGTAGCTGATGGAAGCAGAAACAGAGATCCACAGCCAAGCACTGACCCAAACTACTAAAATCAGTTTCAGAGAGAGAGGAGTGATGAATAAAGGGGTCAACACCTTGTTGGGAGAAAACACAGAAACATCTGACCTGAGAAAGTGGGAATTCATGAACCCCAGTCTGATAGCTGGGGAACCAACATAGGACCAAACCAAGACCCCTGAATGTGGGTGTCAATTTGGAGCACTGGCCAATCTATGAGGCTTCTGGCAGTGGAACCAGGATGTATCCCCAGTGCACAAATGGACTTCAGGAGGCAATTTCCCATAGAGGGATACTATCCTAGCCTAGATATTCAGGAGAAGGCCTAGGCCCTGCCCCAAATGACTTGATAGATTTTAATGATACCTCATAGAAGGACTCAGCCTCCCTTGGGAGAGGATGGGGAATGGGATGTGGGGTTGTTGGAGGGTATGGGAGGATGGGAGGGTGAGGGAACTGGGATTGATGTGTAAAATAAGATGGTTTCTAATTTAAATTATATATATATATATATATATGATATATATGATCATATATACATATATATGATCCAAGAACCTGAATTACTTAAACCCAAAGTGTGGATGGAACTGGAAAATAGAAGATGTTGTTTAAGTTATTTATAGCAATTGCCCACATTGCATCCACAAATGGGAATGAGATAGGGAGGAATTGCTGCTACTGTTCAAACCCCTATCTCCATTATATACACTTCAGAATTCCAGGCTTAAGGAAGATTTAAGATGTGTTCTTTTCCTTGATACTCTTTTGTTTGTTTGTTTTTGTTTTGTTTTTTTGTTTTTTTGTTTTTTTTTTTTTGAGACAGGGTTTCTCTGTGGCTTTGGAAGCTGTCCAGAACTAGCTCATGTAGACCAGGCTGGTCTCGAACTCATAGAGATCTGCCTGTCTCCTCCTCCCGAGTGCTGGGATTAAAGGCATGCGCCACCAACACCCAACCGTGGTTATTCATTTTTATGAAACTTAATGTAATATAAAATAACTTAAATATCTTCTAATTTATTTATATACTTTTGGCAGAAAAGCACATTTGTATACTTAATAAGTAGTATTTTGGGATTAATGTTCAGTGTAATCTTAATTTTAATGTGTTATCCTTTTAATTGGTAAAGTGCGCATTAGTAAGCCAACTTTATAATACAAATTTGGCAGAGTAAATATTTCACACTAAATGTAAGTTTGAGGTGCATTTCTAACTGAGAAATTTCTAAATTAACAGATGTTCCCACAATAAGACAATTCACTAGAATAAGATATAGATTGGTGATAATTAGCTGATAAAATTAAGAGTGTTTGTAGCACATTTACTCTATCCTATTAAAGTAAAAATAATAATTGATGATATTATTTATTGAAAAGTGACTGTGTGAACACATTAATTATACCAGAATGAATTTGCTCATGACATAAATGAATAAAACATCAGAGTGTCAAGCAAGTGAATGCATACAATAATCTTCTTTGACAAAAATGTGAAAATATTTTTCTTACATGTTTGAATGTAACCCCAAGCAAACATAAATTATTCAAGTTATTTCTGTTCCATGGTTGAATACATCCTTAAGTAAATATAAGACACACTTATTTCTGTTCTTTTCCAAGTTTTAATCTTCCTGTGTTTACGTGTGTGTGTGTGTGTGTGTGTGTGTGTGTGTGTGTGTGTGTGTGTGTGTGTGAGTGACTACAGTGATCTCAGAGCCTAGAAAAGCTAACAGACGCAGATTGCCTGGTGTCTGACCTACATGTTGTTGTAGGCTCTCTACACTGTGGTGGAAACTGAACTCTGCAACATCAGGAAGTCCTAACTGCTGAACCTTCACTCCATTACTAAGACTTGTTTCTAAGACAAAACTCTTGTGTTTCAATTATTCATGATGTCAAATAGGCAAAAAACAGAGGACTTGTTCTCTCCTTTCATTTTACACCATTCAAACTTTGCAATTTTATTACAAACTAAGAAGAAGTTAAATTAAAAGATTCACAAATAAGATGAAAAAATAAAATGCAAGAAATGTTTACTTCCTACCAGGTTGGTTATTTCCATAATGCTTTCACAAATCTCTAGGATCTTATGTGTATCTTTCCAGAAAGTCTACAGACATCATTTGATTAAGACAAAACTGAGACATTGATTTGATTTTTGGAGAAATAATGCATTGTCACCACTGATATTTCTTGGTAAATTATATTTTATTATTAATACAAGACCATCACTGGAACAAGGCATTGTCTGACTCCTATTGGGACCCAGGAGAGCTCTCACTTAACATACATTCTTAATCAATATTTGCCAAGTTGGCTTTAGTATGTCCTACAAATGATCTATTTGCATTTTACACTAACATTTTATATATATGAATAAAAAACTATCAATTTTACCTTTATAATCCTTATATTTTTAAATTGTGTTACATTCTTATTTAGCAATCTATATGTTTGGGGGGCTTTCTTGTTGTTTTACCATAGGTAGGATTGCATGCATATTCCTGTGTGTGTATGTGAAGTCATATGCCAGGGTGTGTGCGTGGAGTTCACAGAACAAAATTGGGTATCAGTCTTCCACTTGTATCTTTAGTGAGAAAGGCTCAATTGTTGTTACCACTGTGTACATGGATGTAGATGTTTTGTGAGCTGTAGGGAATTCTCATGTCTCAGCCTCCCATCTTGCTGCAGGAATTCTGGGATGACAGATGCTTTTTATGGCATCTTTAGATGCTTTGGATCTGAACTTGGCTTCTGTATGCAGAGAAAAGACTTATCCTGGGGAGGGACTTTCCTTACCCAAAGCAGACAATTCTGATTGGATATTAAGAAAAGTAATAATACTATTCATCCAAGTCATTTCACTTCTCCAAATGTGTAGTCTAACATAAACCTTGAAGTTCAATGTACAGCTCTTACTCTGACGACATTTCTTTTCACTATTTTCCCGCTGTTGTGAAAAAATACCCCGACACAATCAAATTAAAGGAGACAGGGCTTGTTTTACATTATATTTTGAAGTTACAGTCATCACAGTGGTAAAGTTATAACAGCAAGCTCAAAGACACTGGTCACATTTCATCCACAGTGAAGAACCAGAGATAGATGAAAGTTGATGGTACCCAGTTCATTTTCTCTTTTTTACACAATTCAGGAACCAATACCAGAGAATAATACCAAGTACAGTTGGCATGTATTTATACATCAATTTTCCTAATCAAGAGAATTCCACAGAAGAAAAGAGAGTTACCTCTTCCAGGTAATTCTATAGTTTAGCAAATTGACCATTGAAATTAACCAATAAAACATAATGAAGAAATAGTATTTCTTTTATGTCATTTTTGATAAAATAATATTAATTTCCATTAAAATTTAGAAAATTATTTTTCATAGTCATTTGAGTAATAGATGATATGTTTGTATTATATCCTTAAATGTAATAAATTGCATGGCTTTATTTCCAAACACAAGCTAATTCATCCACCCTGGATTAATCCAATCTAGAAACTTCTGTTTCTCTTTTAAATATCCCTGAACTAGGATTAGTATAGTTTTTTAAATGTTAATGAAAATATTAGTTTATGCTTTTACTTTCCTTGAAATATTTCTTTTAGTTCCACTCTAATTGTTGCATTATCTTCAGGAGTAATTCTAGAAACATTTAAATCTTAAAACCACATATAATATTTGATAAAAGTGTGAACTTTATAATTTGGGTACAACTGAGTAGTTAAATATGTAAAAAAAACAGTCTAAAATTGGAGCTTTCAATTATTGCACATATATGTTTATATATAAACTTCTCTAAATCAGTATCATTTTAGTGCCTGCTAGACATTTAATAATAGTTTTCTGATTCATATCTTAATATTATTAAGGTAATTTGAGTTTTAATCACTAGTATGTTCAATTGCTTCTTTTGAATATTGAAATTTTAAGAGGTTGGTATTTCTATTTTGCTTACCCTCTACTCAATTATTTTGACAAATATACATATTTTCTCATCAATTATTCTTTGCATTCAATACATGATTTCCCAGAAACTTTTTGTAATTGAATTCATTGGCTCTGAATACTATTTTCTTTAATTTGAATCTTTAATGCTGTGAAATTCTCACTTTTAATGGCTGTGAAAGATGTTCACAAATTTTAGTATTTTATATTTTCACTAACATGCATTTCAACAACACTCCAATTTCACCATGACTTCTTTGTTGACCAATAAGATATTCAGGAATCTATTATATAATTCCCAAACACAAAGGGCTGTGTTCCAAGGACATTTACATCTCATTTTCATCTTGCTTCCACCATGATGACTGAATATATTTTTGATTATTTCAAGCCTTTGAAATGCATGTCCAACTGTTCCCATATTTCACATGTGTTTAAAAATTCCGTATATTGTATCCTAAGTATTTGTTATGTCATGAGAATATTCTGTTTGGGGAATATTGTTTCTCTCAGTGTATAAAGTGTGCTAAAAATTTCTACCAATTAATGGTTCATTTTTTCAATAGAACAGTAAACTTTTTTTGGCTGTATAATTAGTAACCCTTATGCTCTGAATGGGAAATGCACTCTCTAATCTCATGTATTTGGACATAAGTCTCCAATTAGTGCAACTGTTGAGAGAGATAATTGTCTTTTAATAGGAGCTATGTCACCGGGGTGCCCCACTTCCTCTTCTCTTTCTGCTTCCCATGTGTGGATGGAATGTGACCATCAAGCTGCCTACTCCTGCTGAAATGCATTCCCTGTTTGTTTTCATTTCTTGTTGAACATGGTATACTCTGTCTCTCTCTGGAATCATGAGACAGATTAAACCCATTCTTCTTTATATAATTCATTTTATTTGTGGTATTTTATCACAGCAACAGAAAAGTAACAAATATGGTAGAAAAAATTATAAAAACCTTTCAATTTCCTACTGTCCTATAATTTTCAATATTATGATAATTTATCCAAGTCTGATATAAATCTTACAATTCCTCTGCCTCAGAATCTATATTACAGAATTATGAGTGTGTGTGTGACCAAACAAAGCTGAAATGCCATTCCTTACATTTAGTGATGTTTCTTGCCTACAGGGTACCAGTGACATAATTATCAGCTATTTTATATTACTTTTATAAAATAAATTTTATTAACATAATTATTTTAAAAATCCTTGCACATGTGTATTTATTGTGTTACTATTATTTCTACTGTTTGTAACTAGTTTGTACTTGTTTTCTTGGTTGTTTATTATATTCTTCCTGGTTTTCATATTCCTTGGAGATTAGATTGCCATTGACTCAACCTGATTTTCATATTCATTGGAGTATAGATTATCTTTGATGCATTTGTCTTTTGCTTTACTAACGTACTAGTAATTTTCTTTGTGCCACATCTTTCTATATTCTTACCCCCTTTCAGTTTTCCATTTCATATGGTTTATTGATTGATTTCCTTCTCAATTATTTTGACAGCCAAATATTTACAAGTAGCTTTATACTGATTTATATCGAGTCTTTTATGTATTATAACCAACATAATTTATGACAATCCATCATTTAACAATGTAGACACATTCCAAAAATGCATCTTTAGACAATATGTCACTAGGCAAACATCATAGAGTATATATACCCAAAACCAAATGGTACATTGTGCTACATAGCTAAGCCATATGGTGAGCTCTTCTGCTTTAAGCTATAAGCCTGTTACTATAAAGAAAAATCCAGGCAAAAAAAAAAAAAAAAAAAAAAAAAAAAAAAAAAAAAAAAAAAAAAAAAAAAAAAACAGTGATAACCGGGCCTAACAAAGAATGTAGTAAAAGAAAGGCATAGACTGTTAAAAAAAATTATCACACCAATATATGCAGCTTTCTGTGAGAGATGCTGGTTGGCTGAGAGCTTTCCTGGGCAAGGTGTTTGGGGTAAACAGGTGAATGTAAAGACCAGAACATTATTATACACAATAGGATACTTAGAATCTCTTGAAGATGTCCCAATTTACTTTAATACATTCCTTTGGAAAATGCTGACACTTGAGGAAGGAGAGGTGACTCAGTAATGAGGTGTTCTTTTTCCTTTTCCAGAGGATCAGTGTTTGGGTCTTACTTCATGTTGAGTAGCTAACAACAGCCTGCAGCTTCAACTATTGTGGACCTGACACTCTCTTCTGCCCTCCATAGTCAGCTGAATACATTAGACATCCACACACATAAAAATAATAATCATCACTCCTTTATTTATAAACCTTTAAATTTGTTTTGTAATTGTACTACTATCTTAAAATACACAAAGATTTTATAATTAAAGAATTTATTTTCATCTTCGTTAGACAAATTTTTCTGTCTCTATATTTTTAAAATTCCAAAACTTTTTAAAAGTAAGACACAACCACACAGAAACACCAGCCACCAGCACAGACTGACTAGATGTCATGTCAACATCCTCATGACCTGTTTTTACTACATATTTTGTGCCATTGACAGGGCCACTGGGTCAACTATAGGGTCAACAGAAGCTTTCAACTATAGTTAAAATGCCATCTTGGGTATCTCATGAAGAGTCTATTCATGGGGTTTTAATTGAGCTACTGTTTTCTTGTGTATGTGTGTGAGTGTGTGTGTGTGTGTGTGTGTGTGTGTGTGTGTGTGTGTGTGTGTGTGTAATTGACTCTATTGATGTTTTCTCTTTTTTTCATTTGTTTTAATTTGTTTTGTTTTTGTTTGATTTGGTTAGGTTTGTTTTGGTTTGATTTTAAAACAGGTTCTATGCAGTTTATGCTTGCTATGTATTCCTTTTCTTCTGGGGTTACAGGCCTGAGCCAATATGCCCAGATGTTGAGACCGATTTCTATTGGAGATTCCTTTTTTTTAAGTTTTTTTAAAATTTTTATATATTTGCATTACAAACAGATTGAATTACATTATGATCCTAGTTCTCTTCTCCCTCCCTTCCTCCTCTACCAACCCCCCAACTAAAATTCTACCTATCATATGTTCTTTCTTCTAATCTACACCTGACTCAAAATTTCTGCTTCCTCATGACCTCTGTCTGCATCCTTCCTATTCTTCCCTTCTCACTCTTCTAGCTTCCTCCCCACTCTTCCCATATTCTCAATTTACTCAGGGGATGGTGACACTTTCCCCTTCTCCAGAGAAAAAAAGTTTGTCTCTTTTAGGGTCTTCCTTGTTTACTTGTTTCTCTGGTAGTGTGGATTGTAAGATGGTAATCCGTACTCTATATCTAAAATCCACATATGAGTGAGTACATATCATGTTTGTCTTTTTGTGATTGGGTTATCTTGCTCAGAATGGTTTCTTTGAGTTCCATCCATTTTCATGCAAATTTCAAGATTCCATTGTTTTCTTCTGCTGAGTAGTACTCCATTGTGTAAATATACCACATTTTCTCTATCCATTATGTGGTTGAGGGGCATCTAGGCTGCTTCCAGTTTGTGGCTATTACAGATGGGTGCTATGAACATCGTTGAAAAGATGTCTTTGTTGTATGAATGTACTTCTTTTGGGTATATGCCTAGGAATGGAATTGCTGGATCTTGTGGTAGACTCAGTCCCATTTTCTTGAGGGGTTGCCATACCAATTTCCAAAGTGGCTGTACAAGTTGGCTCCACCAGCAGTGGAGGAGTGTGCTCTTTCTCCACATCCTCTCCAGCATGAACTGTCATTGGTGTTTTTGATTTTAGCCATTCTGACAGGAGTAAGATGGTATCTCAGAGTTATTTTGATTTGCATTTCCCTGATGACTAAGGATGTTGAACACTTTCTTATGTGTCTTTCAGCCATTTTAGATTCCTCTATTGAGAATTGTCTATTTAGTTCTGTACCCCACTTTTTAATTGGATTGTTTGGTATTTTGGAGACTAGCTTCTTGAGTTCTTTGTATATTTTGGAGATCAGCCCTCTGTCAGATGTGGGGTTGGTGAATATCTTTTCCCAGTCTGTGGGCTGTCATTTTGTCTTGGTGACTGTGTCCTATGCTTTACAGAATCTTCTCAGTTTCAGGAGGTTCCACTTATTAATTGTTGATCTCAGTGTCTGTGCTACTGGTGTTATGTTCAGGAAGGGGTGTCCTGTACAGATTAATCCAAGGGTATTTCCCACTTTATCTTTTAATAGGTTCAGTGTGGCTGGGTTTATTTTGAGGTCAGGCCCAGGATAGCCAAAACAACCCTGTACAATAGAGGAACTTCTGGAGGCATCGCCATCGCTGACTTCAAGCTATATTACAGAGCTATAGTCCTGAAAACAGCTTGGTATTTGCAGGAAAATAGACAGGTAGACCAATAGAATAGAGTTGAAAACCCTGATATTAACCCACACAACTACAGACACCTGATTTTTGACAAATAATCCAAATATATATGATGGAACAAACAGAACATCTTCAACAAATGGTGCTGGCATAACTGGATGCAAACATGTAGAAGACAACACATGGACCCAGAACTTTTTCCCTGCACAAAACTCTAGTGGAGGTTTCTTTGCTTGATTTTATTAGTGTTTGTTCTTCCTATGGAAGAGCAGTCTTTGCTCTTAATCACCTAGCTGACCTTCCGGGATCTATATTTAGGGACCATACATACATGTAATAATATTCACATCATTTAAAATAACTCTATAATGTATAGCATGTTACCATTTTGATTTCCTCCTCTGTGTTTGGTAGCCCTGGTTTTTTTCCAGAGCCAAAGTTTACGAACATCCAGTGTTAGCATGGAGCTAAAGAAGGGGATTCTTCAGCTTCATGGCAGCATTACATGACCCACTGCTATGTAGTACATGATTATGTTAAAACTTTAACACTTTCTGATAATCAGAGTCTTGGCCTCTGCAAATTAATTGCCTCTTGATTTTGAGATGTTTTGTAATATTATCTAATTACACAACTATTTCCCAAAGAATATACAGAGATTATCTAGAGAAACATTCGCAGATAGTTTATTTTACTTTGAGTCTTACAGGCTAAACGTAGAATGTCATTAGGAGTTATCTTATTACTATGTTAATTTAGGAAAACAATAGGATTTGTTTTCCTCTAGGTCCTTGGCCTCTCTAATCTCAGTTTCCTACCCTAATGAGCAGTGTTAGGTATGGTGCCATCCCTTGGAATGGGCCTTAAATAAAATTAGATATTGGTTGGTCATCCCAACAAGCTTTGTGCCACTATTGCATCAGAGTGTATTGCAGTTTTATAACTATTGTGAACAGAAGGGTTTCTAGCTGGGTTAGTACACCTGACTCATCTGGTATACTTTCAAGTCTGTAGGAGTGAAATCTTTAACATGCACTGGTTTGACTTCTCCATAGTCAATGAATTATATGGCTGTTGTTTTAAGCAATACTGTTTTGCCATTAAATTATGGAGAGCAACCAAGAGGCTTGGTAATAGCCTGGGTTGTTTGGGGTGTCTATGCGGTCACTTTATCCTACAACTTGATTCTACATAACCTGTTACTTTAAATGGAGGATTCATTTGTTAACAAAAGGTGTCTAGTTGATACTTTGTCTTCCCGTAATTTGGTGATTCTATTAAGATTTCTTACATATATAAATATATTGTAAGAAGCTTCTACTGTAATAGATTCCATATGACCCCTCAAATGGCTTTACTTTTAGCAATCCCTTTCCATTATCCATTCATTATCCCATCCTCATTTGTCCTCATGTTCTAGTCCCCCTTACCACCTACATATAGATATCATTTACTATTTTACTTTCCTAGAGCGACCCATCTCTCCCTCTAGTTCCTCACTCCAAACATAACATATGTGGTTATCCAGATTGAAACCTGCTTATCAAAGCTTAACAGCTAACATCCAGATAGAAGCAAATATACACCATATTTGTCTTTTTAGTTCTGAATTAAGTTACTTGGGATTTTTTAATAGATATATCCATTTGCTTATGCATTTCATTGCAGAGACTCAAACATTTCCTTTAGGAGAGGTTTCCTGACTCATTGTAAGAGGAAAATATCATATGATTCTTTTTAAGATGCCTGTCTCGCTCAGTAGATACAGCATGAGACTCTTAATCTCAGGGTCATGGGTTCCTGCCCCATGCAGCTGGCTTTGGTAGTAACCACATCTCCAAGCTGGCAGCATGCTCTTTTGTGGCAGCATAAACCAAGGCAGTGAACACAGCTCTCAGAGCTGATGGTAAACATAAGTCTGCCATCTTGAAAATTGGCTAAGAAAGCTGCCACTTTAATTTTGGTGGTGTTGATTAACAATTAAAAGACTGTGTGGCCAGAAAAAGTTAAAGATTTATAATAAAGACAGATTCAGATAAAGAAAAACCTATAAGATTTACAGAGTGTTTAAAAGTATATGTAGGCTTGTGAAAGAAAAGAAACAGGAGGAAATAGAGTAGCTGGGTAGTGGTGGCACATGCCTTTAATCCTATCACTGGGGAGGCAGAGGCCAGAAGATCTCTGAGACATCAAGGCCAGCCTGGTGTACAGAGTGAATTCAAGGGCAGCCAAAGTTATACAGAGAAACCCTGTCTCATAAAAGGAAAAAAATAAAAGTAATAGAATAGAGTAAGACAGTACAGGTATGGAGAGAGGTCTAGCACAGGGCAAATGTTAGAGGATCCACAGAGATGACCCAAACTAAGAATCCAAGCAGTGATGGAGAAAAAGCCATAGATGCCCTTCCCCTATAATGAGATTGGTGTCTACCTTGGTTCCCATTCCTAGAGCCTTCAGAGAAGAAGCAGGCACTCACAGCTAAGCACTGAATCATACACCTGGAATCCAATTTTGGAGAGGGAGGAGGGATGAGCAAAGAGCCAAGATGGTGCTGAAGAAACCTGCAGAAACAGTTACCCTAGTTAGAGCATGGAGATCCTAGTTATAAAGCTACAGAAACAGCATTGGACAGAACCAAGCCATCTGAATGTGGTTTCCAGCTAGGAGGCCAAGACAGTCTATGGGGCCTCTCACAGTGGAGCCAGTCTTTAACCCGAGAGCATGAATGGACTTTGGGAAATCATTCCCTATGGAGGGATACTATTGCAGCCCAGATACAGCAAGGAGGACCTAGGCCTTCCCCCCAATGATATTATAGACCTTGAAAGTCCCTGGTGGAGGACCTCACTATCCCTGGGGAGGAGTTGGGGGGTGGTTTGGGGGGGATTCTTGGGGTACATGGGAGGATGAGAGGGCAAGGGAATGGGGAATTAGATATGTAAATATGACTAGTAATTAAAGAATTCAAATAAAAAAGAAATAGAATAATAAAAAAGCCACATAAAGATGGAAAATACTCACAGAGTTTGGATGCTCTGTGCTATAATGTTGTCTTTAAATTGTTTGATTGATGAGGAAAGAGCAAAAGCTGCTACAATACATTTGAGTATCAATGCTGCTAAATTAATCCAACTTATACATTTTAAAAATGCTTTGCTTTCAAAATTTAACTCTAAGGACAGGCTACTTGGGAAAAGATTTCTTGCTTGTGTTTTCACAGAAAATGAAAGCTGTGGATTTCTTCTAGACTAATATGGTTTGATCAAGCAAGACCCCCTGAAGCAGTGGCCCAAATGACCCTACATACAAAACAGCTGAGATGATGCAGTCATAGACTACTAAAGCCAGGATTTCTGGGTTTTGTCATGATACCCATGGTATTGACCTCGTTCCCAGAAGAAAGCAGTTTGGAATGAACAACTCCCAAATTCCCAAATATTGTTTATAAATGTTTGTTTTCATTAAATGGAGTTGGTAAAAATGGTAATAATCACAGTCAGTCTTGTTTTAAAGGAAAAATGGAAATAGGATATAGAAATGTATATGTTGCATTGGTATGGATTTTCACTTATTGATACATCTTTAAGGCCAATTTTGTAGTACGTAAATTTCTCCTCCTGTTTAGTATTGTGTTTATACACATCTTTTAGAATGTAATACATAATTAAATACAGATTATATAGTCACCTATAATAGTCAGAACGTATAATTATATTAGATAGGTTTTCTAGATATACAGAGATGTATTTGAGATGGATAGCTATTCTTCAAACCTTTCAAAGACCTACAGAAATATCGCATTTAAATGGTTTAGGGTTTTTCTTGACCATGAGACAAAACTGCCCCTGGCACACCAATTACATCCAAAGGGAGTATTGGCATTGAAGGAACACATTATGGAGTTTTCCTTCAACATGGCAAGATTAGCCATTTGGGCAAGAAATTGCTCTTGCCTAGACTGTTTGTTGCTTTATAACCTGGACAGGCAGGACCCACAGGAAAGTGACTGCTGAACTTACAAAACAAGATGAACAGTCTTGAAGGGTTCCTGCTAAAATAGAGAAGTATGCCAGACACACTGTCGCCTATGGGCTGAAGAAGATGCCCCAAAATTACAGAGGAACTTTGGGTGACTGTCCAGGTAGCAAGATGTCTCTGTCAATTCTAGAGTTTATATATTATCATTCTGTGTTCTTTGATGGAGTTGAAGACAAATAGCATTGCTATAGTTTTCTTCAGTTATAAAAGATAAGTTACCTTTCTTTTATTTTAGACAGAAAAGAAGAAATGATGGGGAATGTCCTTCTGTGTATGTGTTTGTCTTATTGATTGATAAAGTACCATTGGCCAATAGGAAAGTAAGTTAGGTGGGACTAGGAGTTGAGGAGGATTCTGGGAAATGTAGTAAAGAAGTCTTGCCATACAGGCAGGAAGTGACATAGCAGGAAGACTCATATATATGCAGGGACAAACAGGAAGTCACCCCTTTGCTCTTCCTCCTGCTCTGGATTCTCCATTTGACCCCAGGAAGACAGAATGCTTACTGCCGGCATATTCCATAAGATAAGTCTTATGAGTATGGTTTGTTAATTAAGTCTAAGACAGCAGATGAGAAATCCTAATCTTTGGCCAAGCAGCATTTGTACCTAAAATAAGTCTCTGTGCATTATTTGCAGCCCTACCACAGCAGGCAGAACTTGGGTGGAAGTCAGGCGGCTGGCAGAAAAGTGCCCAGTTGGCCTCAAGGCTCTGGAGATGGAGAAAAGACATATAGTTACAACCGTAATATTCCATTGTGTAAATATATAATTTTCTTCATCTATTTTTTCCATTGACAGACATCTAGTAACTTTCCAGTTTCTGACTACTATAAACAGACCAGCAATGAATATGGTTGAGCAAGTGTCTCTGAAGCAGGATGTAGTATCTTTTGAGTATATGCCAAAGAGTGTTTTAGCAGCATCTTGATTAGATACAGATACAGATACAGATACAGATACAGATACAGATACAGATACAGATACAGATACAGATACAGATACAGATACAGATACAGTAATACCCAGCATCCTAAGGAACTGCCACTCTGATTTCCATAGTGGCTATACAATTTCAATCCAACCAGAATTTGGGAAGTATTCCCTTACTCTGAAAACCTGCAACCAAGATCTGTTATTTTTTTTAATTTACTCTTATCCATTATGACTCATGATAGATGAAATATCAATGTAGTTTTGGTTGACATTTTCACAATGACTAAGGATATTTACCATTTCTTTAAATGTTTCTCAGGTAGTTATGCTTCATCTTTTGAGAAGTTTCTGTTTAAATCTCTACACCACTTTTAATTGGGTTATTTGTTTTCTTTATGTGCAGTTGCTAGAGTTTTTTTTTTTCTACATACTTTTGGTATTGGCCCTCTATCAGCTGTTTAGTGTGTAAAACCCTTTACCCATTCTTCACACAGCCCGTTATTCTGAATTACAGTGATTATTATTCTCAATTTCTCAATTTCTCAATTGAGAAAATTATTCTCAATTTCATGAGGTCTCATTTATAAATTTTTGGTCATAGTACCTATACTATTCGTGTTCTTTTCAGGAAGTCTTCATGTGTCAATGAGTAAAAGACTATTTCTCAATTTCTCTTGTATCAGATTTAAAGTATCTGGCCTTATGTTGAAGTCTTTGATCTACATGGCTTTGATTTTTGTTCAAGGTGATTAGTACGATCTATTTGTGTTTTTCTACATGAAGCCATGTGGTTGGAACAAAATCATTTGATGTAGAATTTTTCTTTCTTCCAGTGTCTATTCCTGCCTTCTTTATAAAACATCAAGTGTCCATAAGTGTTTGAGTTTGTGGCTGTTTTCCATTAATCAACATGTTGGTTTTTATACTCATAAAATGCTATCTTTGTTACTATAGCTTTGTAGTGCAATTTGAAATCAGGGATGGTAGCACCTCTAGCAGTTTAGCTAACCTATTTTTTGTTTCATTTTTGTTTGACTTTTACACTTGTGTTGCATAAGAAGCTGAAATTTTTTCCTTCCTACTTCTGTGAAGATTTGTTTTGGAATTGGGAATGGGATTTTCCTGAATCTGTAGATTGCTTAGGTCTTCATGTAGTTCAAGCATCATGATGATTGTGGCCTTATAAAAAGAGTTAGACAATGTTCCTTCTATTTCTTTTTGGGTAATAATTTGAGTGGTATTAACATGAATTATTCTTTGAAAGTCTGGCAGAATTGTTCTTTGAAAACATCTGCTCAGTGCTTTACTTAGTTGGGAGTTTGGTTTTTAATTTTATACCCTGGCCACAGTTTCCCCTCTCTCCTCTCTTCCCAGTCCTTGTCGTCATCTCCTCTCTGCCACCCCCTCATCCACTCTTCCTATGTTTTTATTCACAAAAGGGCAAACCTCCCATTGATATTGACAAAACATGGCATATCATGTTGTAGTAAGACTAAATGCCTACCCTTATAATATGGCTGGTCAAGGTAAGCCAATATGACAAATAGGGTCTCAAATGCTAGTAAGGGTGTTACAGACAAGCCATTGGTCCTGCTTTTAGGAGTCCCAAAGAATACTAAGCTATACAACTATCACATATATGCATAGTGTAAGGTCAGTCCCATGAAGGTTCTCTGGTTGTCAATTAAATTTCTGTGAGTTCCTTTGAGCCCAGATTAGTTGATTATATGGGGTTTCTTGTGATGTCCTTTCTCTCTCTGGCTCCTAAAATTTTTCTTCTCTCTCTTCAGCAGGATTCCCCAAGCTTGACCTAATGTTTGACTGTGTATCTCTTTGTCTGTTTCCACCAGTTACCCAATGAAGCCTCTCTGGTGACAACTGGGTTAGGCACCAATATATGAGTATAGCAGAGTATCATTAGGCATCATTATATTGATTTTTTTCCCTTCAGTCATGTTTCATTCTATCCTAGGTCTGTGGACCATCTAGCCTCTTGGTCCTGGTGCTCCAGAAGTGTTAAGTGTGGATTTACTATAAAGGCATTGGACTCAGACAGAACTAGTCAATGACTGGCCACTCCCACAATCTGTAGTATCCTTATCCCAGCAGATCCCACAGGCAGGAAAGACTGTAGTCAAAGACTATGTGACTTAGTTGGTGCTACAATCCCTGCACTGGAAGTCTTTCCTGGCTACAGGAGATGACAAGTTCAGGTTAAATATCTGCAATTGCTGGAAGTCTTAGCTGGGATCATCCTTGTAAATACCTAGGAGTTGACCTTGTGGCAGGTTTCTAACTAAAACCTAAATGGATCAATTTTCCAATAGGCTCTGTCAGAACTCTTGCCCCCATCTAATCCCTCATGTTTCCATCCTCACTCACCCCCAATACACCCACAAAAACTCTTCCATTTCCCCATGCCAAGGTGATTCAAGTGTCCCCCTTGGAACCTACCAGTTACCTATCCTTACTGGGTCTCTGGATTGTAGCATGATTATCCTGTATGTTATGGCTAATATACACTTATAAATGGATACATAACATTTTTTGCCTTTGAATTTCATGGTGTAATTGCTTGTAACATCTGAGTAATGTGTAAATTTATACGGGTGATCTGTGTAAATGTGCCACATTTTCTTTATCTCTTCTTCAGTGAAGGGATATCTAGGTTGTTTTCAGGTTCTGGTTATTATTCATAGAGCTATGAACATAATTGGGAAAGTGTCCTTTGGTATTATTGAACTTCCTTTGAGGACACTTTCTTTTGTTTGTTTTTTGTTTTTTGAGACAGGTTTTCTATATGTATCTTTGGAGCATGTGCATGCTCTGGAGACCAGGCTGGCCTCAAACCCACAGAGTTCTGCCTGCCTCTGCCTCCCGAGTGCTGGGATTAAAGGCATGTGACACCAAGTTTGGGGACACTCTTAATTACTGCTTCTATTTCCCTAGGGCTTACAGGTTTCTTTATCTGATTCCTGTCTGAATTTTGTTAGGTGTTATATGTCAGTCAAATTATCCATTTCTTTTAGATTTTCCAATTGCGTTGGGTTTCAGATTTTAAAATATCTCCTTATGATTTTCTGGATTTCTTTGTTATTTGCTATTATGTTCTACTATTTTGTTTCCAATTTTGTTAATTTATTGTTTATTCTCTGCTTATGAGTTGATTTAGCTAAACTCTTCAAAACAGAACTAATTCTGTGTTCATTACTTCCTTGTATTGGTAGGTTTTTGGTTTCTTTACTGATTTAAGCCCTCTGTTTGATTATTTCTTGCCACCACCCCATTTCATTGTTGACAACTACCTTTAATCAATGGTGATCAGATCAGATTCAGGGTGTTATTTTAATTTCCTGTATCTGTTGAGATTTGCTACATTCCTCAGTATGCAATCAGTTTGGGGGAAAAGGTATATTCTTTTCTGTTAAGGTAAACTGTTCTGTAAAATCTGTTAGGAACATTTATTTCATAATGTCAGCTAACTTCAGCATTTCTTTGTATAGTTTTTGTCTGTATGACGTGCATAGTGGAGAGAGTGCATTATAGACATATGATTTTAGCTGTTATAGTATTGCATTTATGAACTTGGAGGCACTTGAGTTTAATGCATAACTATTTAGAATTGCAATATCCTCTTGGTGGCTTCTTCCTTTGATGAATATAATTTATTTCTTCCATCTTATAATGTTTATGCTTTTAATATCATGTGTAAGAATTTACTGCTTAATTTGCTATGCCTTATTGAATGCCATAAAAATCTATTCATCAGTTTAATTTTAACATTTCTAGGATTTTTCCCTGTTTGTATTGTCTTTTAAATGTGAAATTTCTCCCACATGAAGTCATGTTTGAACACTTTATCTCCCTCCATTTGTTTATGTTCTTTAGGAAAATTCTGGAATCTTTAAGAGTTGAATTTTGATGGGGGGAATTGAATCTTTGGTTAGGCTTTGAAGCTTGATGGTTCTGCCCTAATTCTGCTCAGTTTCTACTTCCTGAGTGTAGATATAATGTGACCAAGAATCCTCTTGCCTATGCTGTCATATATTCTCTGTCTGCTGCTGTGTCTTCACCACCATATCAATTTTTTTGTGGCAGAGTCTTAACCATGGATTACCAACTAAAATAACCTCTTTATCCTTTAAGTTGGTTGTGTGAATACATTTTAGGACAGCAGTAATGAGAAGGTAATTCAGACAATGTGCTCTATTTATTTCTCTCTTTTTTGTGACTGTCATGTGGGTAAATGTACAAGTATTTTGTATTCTGTGTAGATATTAAAATAGCATCTATTGGTGACAGTATTCTTTCTGGATAGTGAAATTTAAACTCTTGTGGAAAATGAACAAACCATAAAAATGAGTCATATCAACAACCAAAATCATAATGATCAAACTAAACTAATAGATATATAAATTCAATTGAATGTAAAACGTCCACACCATCACCATATTGTCCTCCCCTTTCATCATACTTTCCCCAGATTACATTTGTGTATGTTATATCTTTTCATTAGTAAAGTAGTTGTTTTGAGGTTTTGTTTATTGTTTTGCTTGTTTGTTTCTGAGAAAGAGTTCCAGGCAAGTCTATTCTGCAAGCTGAGACTCTACCTAAAAATATTTGATCTTCAATTTTGATTCTCCTTTCTCAGCCTCCTATATCCTAGGATGTTGAATATAGGGTATCATGCCTGCCCTGAACTCTTTAATGTTATGCATCTTACTTTTAGTTAATGTTGGGAGTATCATTTTATTTGCAAACAAAAAGCAATGTTTCTATTCTTGCATTTTTATTATCTTTACTACAAATCATCATTTGTTTCTTTTTTCTTTTCTTTTTTTTTTTCGAGACAGGTAGCTTTGGAGCCTATCCTGGTAGTCACTCTGGAGACTAGGCTGGGCTAGAACTCACAGAGATCAGCCTGTCTCTGCCTCTGCCTCCCAAGTGCTGGGATTAAAGGCATGCTCCACCAATGCTTGGGGAAAATTATTATTTCTTAAAGTAGTTTTAAATTTAAAACTAAGGTCTCTCCTTTATGATCTGTCTGCCTCTCTTTGTGTATTAGATTTTGTGATAACTGTAATTCAGCTTATGTTTACCTCACAAAAACATTAATTTAAATTTACATTCAATATTCAAAGGAGTTGATTAGAAATCCTGGTTGACAGATTTGTATGATTTTGCATTGTTTTGTATTTTCTTTCTTCTGTTTAATATAATATCCACTGCTATTTACATGGTTCCTGAGAAGTTGTTTTTTTTTGTCACTTAGATGGGATGACTTGCTTCTCTCCATGTATAATAATATACTTTATTTGGTGTAACAGTGACATAAGACTTTTTGATCTGTTGGTTCATTTCATTATTCAAAGAGGGAAAATTTCAGCCTTCATGTCTTCAAGCAATCTTTCTTTCCTTTGGCTTCTTCATCTGCTTCTGGAACTTCCATTTTCATAGTTTTCTCCATGATGATGCCCCAGATTATGTCTAGGCTTTGTGCAATTCTCTTTGTTGTTTTGCATATTCATATTTAACCACCAAACATTCCAATCTAGAGATTAATTATTTTTCTAAAAAAGCAAAACTGCAATTGAAGTCTTTCAGTGGTCTTTTTGTCATTTAAATGATAACTTTTCAAATCCAGTATGTCTGTTTGATTCATGTTAAAATATTCATTGCTAATGTGATTCAGTTTGTTTTTTTTTAAACATCTGTTTTCTTTCTCTGCATCATTGTTTGTATTTGGCTTTAATACTTAGGGAGTATTAAATAGTTTACTTATATTATCTTTCTAATGAGTTATGAATGTTGTTTATTAAACATTTGCTAATAATAATAATAAACTTATTAGAGTATTAAAAGTTATCATTATTTGTGTGTTTATGCACATGTCTTGTGTGTGTGTGTGAGAGAGAGAGAGAGAGTGAGAGAGAGAGAGAGAGAGAGAAGCCATGGCACATGTTTGGAAATCAGAGGACAACTTTAGAATCATTTTTCTCTCACTCCACTCTCATATAGGTTCCAGGGGTAGATTCCACTTCTCAGATTTATGCCACAAGCACATTTACCCACTAGGCCATCTTACTAGCTGCATTGTTTTAAAATAGATTGATTTTGATTCTTGGAAAACAACCAAATTGTTTATTTTTATGCCTTGTATTTGCTTTGCTATTGCTTATTTAAAGTGGTATTTGCGAATATTTTATGATATTGTGAAGACAAAGACCTGTGAAGACAAAATCAACTGCCCCCTTCTTAGAATAAACACTGAGCAGATTAGAACAAATGTAATCATTTGTGTTAAGAACTGCTCCACAGGCAATAATCAGGATCCTTAGCTGTGCTTATGGGGTATTGTTGTTTGTAAAGTTTGGGGAGGTTAAGAATATTCTTTTGTTATATGGTTAATATGTCTATATGGAGAAATTGCCATGAACTTTTCTACACAATTCATTTTGCCTTTTATTGGATCAGCATTATTTGGGGTTTCTCTAAATCTTTCACTACTTCTAGACTTTGAAGCATGAAGTTTCTCTCAATTCCTGCTAAATTTTTATTTTCCAATGAGGTGATGACCATGAATAGCTGCTTGCTGTGCCTCTTTGTGAAAGACAAAATGTGTTTGTGATATCCCAACAGTGATTTTCACATAGCAAAGGTTTAAAAAAAGGTTAAACCACTGAAATTTCCTTCATGTTACATGAGCCCTACATATTAATTCATCACCAACTCAGATTTCAGCTGGATTTTCCCTTTTGCATTTTTATTCAAATAGTTAACACTCTGTGTTGTTTTATTTGAAATATTTGTCTTAAAAAAGATATATGTATTGCTCCTAAGTTTTAAAGTATAGATACCATGGGTCTACTGAGATGGTTCAGTTCACAATGCTTGTTGTCCTTCTAGAGAACCCAAGTTCAATTCTCAGCACACTCTCAGGTATAGTGTAACTACATTTAACTCCAGCAGCAAGGGATCAAGCACCCTCTTTTTGCCTCTGTCTACCTTTACAAACATAGAAAGCACATACACAGATAATACATAAAACATCTTACACTAAAACAAACTATATACTAAAAAACAAGATATAGATGCCTAAAATAAAAATGATATCTTAGGGGGTAACAGCTCCTGCTTTCAATCTGACAACCTGTTTTGCATTCCCTTGAGTCATCCGGTTGTAAAGAGAAAAGGTTGTCCTTTGATTTCCACATATAAACCATGGCATGTTCACAAATTTATACACCCAAATAAATAATCATTGAAAATTAAAGAATGTTCACTATCATTTGGTAAAATGTTACTTGGTGTAATATCCTCTGCTTTATCAAATATATCTTGATTATATGCAGCTATTTTCCTTGATTTCTCATTGGCTATAGAGATGCACACAACTCTTCCTACTATTTTTCTGTATTTGTTCATTCCAAGAATATTTTGTTATCTACTTGTTAAGGAATGTTGTTTGTTTGCTTTTGTTGTTGGCTAGTATAAACAATAATACTATTCATAATTAAAATATTTATGGTAGTCAAAATTCTTTTTATTTACATTCTTAATATACATATTATAGTTACTTTTTCTCTTTCCACAGTAACTGAGTCTTTCAGTTCAATGTTAGAGAGAAATAAGTGTTAAGTAAAAAAAAATAAGTGTTAAGTAAAGTGTTGATCTATGGTTATAGCAATATGTCACTAAAAATCGTTTTATTACTATATTCCACAGCATCAAAATGGTATAAAGCGTTCCTCTAGGCATGTGACCTACTGGTCACTGATTCTTAGCCAATTTAGTTTCAGGTATAGTTTGCCTCACATGGAGTGAACTTTATGTTCACATTGTAAAAAGTGATTTTTGCTTCCACAACTTGTACCACTATTGAACTAGTGAGAATGCCCAAACCAATAAAAAAATGAGAGTGTATGCTGGCAAAGTTTCAGGTAAAGGTGAACAGTTGTTCATGACTGGTGGGAGTAGAAATTTATACATCCAATAAGGAAATCAGTGTGGTCATTCCTCAGAAATCTGGGAATTAATGTACATCAAGATCCACCTTTATAACTCTTGGTAATTATCTTAGGGTCCTTTTTGTTCTGTAGATATACCATGTCAATGGCAGTTCATATAAGGAAATCATTTAATTTCAGTGACTTGCATGCAATCTCAGAGGTTGACTCCATTGTTATTATGCTGGGAAACATAGTGACTGGCATGCAGACAAGGTGCTAGAGTATTATCTGAAAGTCTTACATCTTGCTGGGAATAAAAATCAACTGAGACATTGAATAGTTTCCTTAGCATAGAATACCTCAAAGCCCACCTCTCAGAGTGACACACTTCCTCTAACAAGACCATTCCCACTCTAAAAAAAAGCCACATATGCTAAAAGCATTGCTCCTTATGAGCTTATAGGGGCCAATTACATTCAATCTACCACATTCCACACCCAGGTTCCCTTAATCTTGTAACAATATCATAATGCAAAATTCATTTAGTATAAGTTTAAAAGTCTCTGGATTTTATTATAGCATTAGTCCCCTGTAGTCTCAAAAACATTACACCAAAATTTAAATTTTGTCTCAGATTCATACAATGCCTTAACTTTAAGCACCTATAAAAATCAAAATTAAAAAGTAGATCATAACTTCCAACAAATAATTACACTAGATATACTTTACCATTCTAAAATACAAGAAGACAGCATAGGGAGGAAATACAGGGACAAAACAAGACAAAAAACCAACTGGGAAAACTCCTAACACTGCATCTCTTTGTCTGATGTCAAAAGACTCTTCAGATCTCCAACTCCTTTGAGCTCTGCTGGCTGCAACACACTTCTTTCTCTTGGGCTGGTTCCACTCTCTGTTAACAGCTCTCCAACGCAGGTATGACATGACTCTGACATCTCTAACATCTTTGGTTTCCAAAGAAATGCAGGTTTAAATTTCATAGCTTCACACAATGCCCTCTCTACTAGGCTTCCAATCAGGGTCACCCATGACACATGCCTGGCCTTAGCAGCTTTCTTTAGGCATTGTGGTAAATTCCATAACCCATTTCTTCTATCCTTAACTTTAAAGCCAGAATCACGTGGTCAGAGGTGGCATATTCTACTGCTTACTAGGGCTAGAACATGGACCTCTCAATCAGTTATGTTTTTACCAGCATTCGTCTTTCACTGCCTAAGCATGGCTGCCCTGAAATTTTCTCTGTAGATCAGGATGGTCTCAAACTCATAGATTCACCAGCCTCTGCCTTTCCAGTGCTGGAATTGGAGGTTTATACCACCACACTACACTGTAAGCTTTTCTTTAATTCACAAGTTGGAGATTTAGCTGGGTGTTCACTTGCCATTAGGTCACCACTCCTTTTATTGTGTTTCTTAATCTATATTATCTTCTTGATCACAGGATGTAACTCTATTCTACTTTCTGGTAATCTTTTTTCATTCCTCAAAATTTAAATTTTGGGTTCTTGTTTGTTTTTGTTAAGCATTTTCATTTATCTTACACAGCAACCACAGTCTCTATTCTCTCCTCTATTGGTATTCCTTCCCTTTACTTCCCGTCTATACCTGATCCACTACTCCTCTGTTGAAAAAGAAGGAGGACTCCCATGGAAGTCAACAAAGTATGTCATATCACATTGATGCAGTACAAAGCTCAAACATCATCCTCCAGCATCAAGGCTGAGCTAGGCATTCTTGTAATCAGAATAAGTTCCAAAAAGGCAGCTCATGTGGCAGGGATGGCTCATGTTCCCATGACCAAATCGGCATGGTCGCAGGTGAGAACAGGAGGATGAGTGAGTTTAGGATTGATGGCCCTCTCTTGCCCTCTCTTATCAGAGAGAACAGCCTGAGTGGATCCCTAGAGTGTCAGGCATCTACTTTTTGTGTAAGTGACTTCTCCTCCAAGTAAATTATATTTAATATCTGAACCAAGTCCCTTGGATCATTTTCCATACCTCCACACGTTATCAGTAATAACTGCATGAAAAAGTCTGTATTAGCCTGTTTTGAGAAGATGAAACTCAAATGAAACTTACCCAAATCTCTTCCCTTTAGGCTTAGGAATACTCTTTAGACAAAGTTAATATAGCCAATTTCTTCACAGAAATACCACAAGACCAGTCTCTAGGCCACAAACTAACATTCTTATCTGAAATTGCTTGATCCACTAGGTTCATCAAATCATGTTCAGCATCACTGTCCCCAATGTTCCCACCAGAATGGCCCAAAGCAGTCCTAACTCAAACTCCCCAAATCCATATTATTTCAAACAAACATATGGTTAAGCCTATCACAGCAACGCCCCAGTCCATGGTGCTAACTTCTAGCTTAGTTAGGTCCTCTATTTCTGTGAAGAGAGAGCATGGCCTCAGCAACTCCTATAAAGAAAACATTTAATTGGGTCATCTCCTTCATAGTTATAAAGGTTCAATCCATTGTCTTCATGGCAGGGAGGATGATGATGAGCATGTACTTAGGTGTAGCTGAGAGTTCTACATCTTGCAGTCAAAACAAAATCAACTAGACAATGGGTGATATCTTAAGCATAAGAAACCTAAAATCCGCTTCCTTCCCCCTCAGCCACCCTGAACTCTCCTGAGCCCTATACCTGCCTAAGGTAACAATCACCCCAGGATCTCGCTGGGCCTGCGGCTGCAGAGAATGAACACTCCTGTATAGACTGGACCCTTCCAGACAGGAAGGACCTCCCTGAGTCTGGAAATACCTCAGTCATTCTTCCCCCTTTGCTGCCTCATCCTCTCCTGAGTTAGGAGACAACCAGGTGAGGCCAGACCATCCATATTCACAGACATTGAAGTCTTGGCCCACACACACCACTGTTTGACAAGAGGAGAAAGAGATACCACACCTTCACCCACTGGAAGAAGAGATGGGAGGAGGCAGAATAAGAACACACTCAACAGAAAAAATCATATGACACCAGCAGAAGCTAGGGACTCCACAACATCAAGATCTGAACAGCAAAAAACAGAGGAAGAAGAAGGGACAGACCTAAAAATCTACTTCATGAAGATGTTCATGTCCCTTAAAGAGGAAACAGGAAAATCTCTTAAAGAAATAGAAGAAAAAATAAACAAAAACACAAGAAATAAATAATTCTCTTAAAGAATATAAAGAAAAAACAAGCAAACAAATGAAAGAAGCACTGGAAACAGTTCAAGGCATGAAAGCTGAAAGAGAAACAATAAAGAAAACACATAAAGAGGGAATGCTGGAAATAAAAAAGGCTGGATAAATGATCAGGATCTAAGGATATGAGTATAACCAATAGAATACAAGAGGTGGAAGAGAGAATCTCAGTTCTTGAAGACTCATTAGAGGATATACAGTCATTGACCAAAGAAAATCTCATGTCCAACAAATCTCTAATATCCAGGAAATATGGGACACCTTGAAAAGGCTGAAACTATGAATAATAGGTATAGAAGAAGGTGAAGAAATATAGCTCACAGGTACAGAAAATATTCAACAGAATCATAGAAGAAAGCTTTTCCAACCTAGAGAAGGATATGCCTATGAAAGCACAAGAAGCTTAAAGAACACCAAATAGACTGGACCACAAAAAGAACTCGCCTCACCACATAATGATCAAAACACCAAACTTACAGAATAAAGATAAAACATTAAGAGCAGAAGAGGAAAAAGGTCAAATAATACATAAAAGCACACCTGACTTCTCAATGGAAACTTTGAAAGCAAGAAGGTCCTGGATAGATGTCTGAAAAACAATAAGGGAACATGGAAGCCAAACCAGACTACTGTACCCAGCAAAGCCTTCAATCAATATATATGGAGAAAACAAGATATTCCATGACAAAGCAGATGTAAAAAAATACATGTCCACAAATCCAGCACTACAGAAAATACTACAGTGAAAACTCCAACCCAATGAAGATAACAACTCTCACACAAACATGGGAAATAGATAATCCAACTTTACCAAACAGGAAAAGAAACAGGATGGTGAAATCCACATACAATGACACCACCAACAATAAATCCAAACAACCAAGAATGAACAATCAATGGATATTAATATCCCTCAATGTCAATGGTCTTAACCTGCCTATAAAAAGATACAGGTTAACAGAATGGATACAAATACAGACTCCATCCTTCTGCTGTATACACGTAACACACCTCAAATCGAGAGACAGGTGTTACCTCAGAGTAAAGTGTTGGGAAAAGATTTTCCAATCAAATGGACCCGAGAAACAAGCTGGTGTAGCAATCCTAATATCTAGCAAATTAGATTTTAAACTAAAATAAATCAAAGAGATGAAGAAGAGCATTTCATACTCATCACAGGAAAAATCCATGAAGATGAAGTATCAATCCTAAACATCTTTTCCCCAAATACCTAGGAACCCACATTGGTAAAAGAATCATTACTAAAGCTCAATCTACACATAAAAGCATGCACACTTATAGTAGGAGAATTCAACACTCCTCTTTCACCACTAGACAGGACCACCAGACAGAAACTTGACAAAGAAATGAAGGATCTAACAGATGTTATCACAAAATGGGATTAACATAAATTTATAGAACATCCCATCCAAACACAAAGGGTATACCTTCTTCTCAGCACCACATGGAACATTCTCTAAAATTGACCACATACTTGGCAACATAGCAAAACTACATGGACATAAAAAATTGAAATAACCCCCTGTATCTTATCAGACTACCAAATGTTAAGATTAGAAATCAACAGCAAAACAAATTGCAGAAAACCTACAAACTAATGGAAATTGAATAATACCCAATTGAACCATTCCTGGATCTAGGAAGAAATAAAAAGTGAAATTAAAGACTTACCAGAATTTAATGAGAATGTAGACACAACATACCCAAACTTACAGAACACTCTGAAAGTAGTCACAAGAGGAAAGTTCATAGCAATAAGGGCCCAAATGAAGAAACTGTAGAATAGTCATACTAGGGATTTGACAGAATTACTGAAAGCTTTAGAACAAAAAGAAGCAAACTCACAATGAAGGAGTAGATTCCAGGAAATAATCAAACTGAGGACTGAAATTAATAAAGTGGAAACTAGGAAAACATTACAAAGAATCAGTGAAACAAAGAGTAGGTTCTTTGAGAAGATCAACAAGATAGACAAACCTCTATCCAAACTAACCAAAAGGCAGAGAGAGAGAAAGCATGCTAATTAACAAAATCAGAAATAAAAGGGGGATATAACAACTGACAATGAGGAAATCCAGAGAGTCATCAGTTCAGTTTTAAAAAACTGTACTCCACAAAATTCAAAAATCTAAAGGAAACGGACAATATTCTGGATAGACATCACTTACCAAAATTAAGCCAAGAATAGATAGGCAGTTTAAATCCACCTATAACCCCTAATGTAATAGAAGCAGTCATCAAAAGCCTTCCAACAAAAAAAAGCACAGGGCCAGATGGCCAACAGCAGAATTCTATTAGAAATTCAAACAAGAGCTAATACCAGTACTCCTCAAATTGTTCCACACAATACAATCAGAAGCGACATTGTGAGACTCTTTTTATGAGTCTACAATTACTTTGATACCCAAACCACACAAAGATACAACTAAAAAAGAGAACTACAGACCAATATCCTTCATGAACATGGATACAAAAATACTCAACAAAATTTTGGCATACCAAGTCCAAGAACACATTAGGAAAATCATTCAACATGTTCAGGTAGGCTTCATTCCAGGGATGCAAGGATGGAACAACATACAAAATTCCATCAATGTTATCCACCATATAAACCAACTGAAAAAGAAAAAAAAACACATGATCATCTCACTAGATGCTGAAGAACCCTTAGACAAAATCCAGCATCTCTTCATGGTAAAGATCTTGGAGAGAACAGGAATAACAGGAACATATCTAAATATAATAAAAGCAATATATAGCAAACCAACAGCCAACATCAAACTAAATGTAGAGAAACTCAAAGCGATTGCTCTAAAATCCTGAACAAGACAAGTCTGTCCACTCTCTCTATATCTCTTCAATATTGTACTTGAAGTCCTAGCAAGAGCAATAAGACAATAAAAGGAGATCAAGGGGATACAAATTGTAAAGGAAGAAGTCAAAACTTTCACTATTTGCAGATGATATGACAGTCTATATAAGTGACCTGAAAAACTCTACCAGGGAACTCCTACAGCAGATAAACACCATCAGCAAAGTGGAAGGATACAAAATTAACCCAAAAAATCGGTAGATGATAAACAGAATGAGAAAGAAATAAGAGAAACATCACCCTTCACAATATCCACAAACAGCATAAAATATCTTAGGGTAACACTAACCAGAAAAGTGAAAGACCTGAACAGCAAGAAATTTTAGTCTTTAAAGAAATTAAAGAAGATACCATAAAATGGAGAGATCTACTATGCTCTTGGATAGGTAGAATCAACATAGTAAAAATGGCAATCTTGCCAAGAGCAATCTATAGATTCAATGCAATCCCTATCAAAATCCCAACACAGTTCTTCACAGACCTTGACAGAAAAATACTCAACTTTATATGGAAAAACAAAACCAAGGATAGCCAAAACAACCCTGTACAATAAAGGAACCTCTGGAGGCATCACTATCCCTGACTTCAAGATCTATTACAGAGCCATAGTCCTGAAAACAGTTTGGAATTTGCACAAAAATAGAAAGATAGACCAATGGAAGCAAATTGAAAATCTTGATATTAACCCACACACCTATGAACACCTGATTTTTGACAAAAATGATAAAACTATAAAATGGAAAAAAGATAGCATCTTCAACAAATGCTGCAGGCACAACTGGATTCGGACATGCAGTGGACTGCAGATAGATTCATATCTGTCACCATGCACAAAATTTAAGTCCAAATGGACCAAAGACCTCAACATAAATCCAGCCACAATGAACATTCTAGAAGAGAAAGTGGAAGATACCCTTGAACATATTGGTACAGGAGACTGCTTCCTGAACATAACACCAGTAGCACAGACATTGAGATCTACAATGAATAAGTGGAACTTCCTGAAACTGAGAAGCTTCTGTAAGGTAAAGGACATAGTCAGTAAGACAAAATGACAGCCCAGAGAATGAGAAAAGATCTTCACCTACCCCACATCTGACAGGGAGCTGATTTCCAAAAATGTATAATGAACTCAAGAAGCTAGCAACCAAATTACCAATCAATTAAATTACAAAGTGGGCCACAGAAATAAATAGAGAATTCTCAACAGAAGTATCTAAAATGGCTGAAAGACATTTTAAAAAGTGCTCAGAATCCTTAGCCATCAGAGAATTTCAACTCAAAACAACTCTGCAATACCATCTTACACCAGCCAGAATGGCTAAAATCAAAAACACCAATGACAATCTATGCTGGAGAGGATGTGAAGAAAAAGGAACACTCCTCCATTGCTGGTGGGAGTGCAAACTTGTAAGACCACTCTGGAAATCACTATAGCAGTTTTCAGGAAAATGGGAATAAGTCTACCTCAAGATCCAGCAATTCCTCTCTTGGCCATATACCCAAATTATGCATGTTCATAGAACAAGGACATATTTTCAAACATGTTCATAGCAGCATTGTTCATAATAACTAGAACCTGGCAACAACCTAGATGCCCCTCAACTGAAGAATGGATAGAGAAAATGTGGTTCATTTACACAATGGAGTACTACTTAGCAGAAAAAGCAATGGAATCGTGAAATTCATAGGCAAATGGATGGAACTAGAAGAAACAATTCTGAGTGGGGTAAGCCAGTCACAAAAAGACAAACATGGTATGTATCCACTCATATATGAATTTTAGACATAGAACAAAGGATTAGCAGCCTACAATTCTGTTTACCAAAGGAACTAGGAAACAAGGACTCTAAGAGAAAAAATCCTTCGTCCCCAGAGAATGGAAAGTGCCAGGATCTCCTAAGCTAATTCGGAGCATGAGGGTAGGGGAGAGGGAGATGGCAGAATGTGAGAAGGAGAAGAGGAGGAGAGAGGAAGAAATGGATGCATAGAAAGGTTGATTTGGGGGAAGAAAAGGGGAGTGCAGGATGAGAGATATCATAACAGAGGAAGCCATTAAAGGTGTGAGGAGAGATCTGGCACTAGAGAATTTTCCAGAGATCTACAAGGATGATACCATCTGACAATCTAGGCAATGGTGGAGAGGCTGTCCTAAATGCCCTTCCCCTATAATGAGACTGATGACTACTTTATATGCCTTCCTAGAGCCCTTATCCAGTGGCTGATGGAAGCAGAGGCAGACACCCACAGCCTAGGCCCTGCCCAGGATGATGTTGTGGAATTTGGGGTGCCCCCATGGAGGGTCCTACCCTCTATGGGGAAGGGAGGGGACGGAGGAGCGGGCTGGTGGGGGGTGGGAGGGAGAGGGAGAAGGGATTGACATTTGAAATTATAATTTTGTAAAAATAAAAAAATATTCAAAAAAGATCAGAACTCAGAAAAAATATAAAAAACATATCTGGCTAGTGGTGGCTCATGCCTTTTATCTCAGGACTTGGGTGGCCAAAGTAAGTAGATCTCTGAGATTGAGCCCAACCTGGTCTACAGAGTGAATTCCAAGAATATATATATATATATATATATATATATATATATATATATTCTTATTTAACACACTCTCTCTCGGGTTTCAGTCAGCTTTGGGAAGCACCTGAGATAGGACTTCTCCGAGTAACAAATCTGGTCACTGACTCCTTGTGTGAATATATATTTCCCAATAAATTAGCAGTTAATAACCTAAAAAAAAAGATTTTTAAAAAAAGAAACCTCAAAGCCTACCCTTACAGTGACACACTTCCCCCAAAAAGGGCATTCCAACAAAGCACCTTCTTCTCCTAATAGTACCACTTTCTATGAGATTATGGGGACCAAATGCATTCAAACTTCCACAGTAAAATATCCAAAGGACTATATTTCATAGTATAGAGATATTGCTCATCAGTGTTCTTTTCTTTTTTTATCTTTTATTTCAAATTAGAAACAAGATTGTTTTACATGTCAATCCCTGTTCCCTCTCCATCCCCTTCTCCCCTGCCCCCCATAACACCATACCTATCCAATACCATTTCTGCTCCCCAGGGAGGGTGAGGCTTCCATGGGTGCATCTCAGAGTCTGTCATATCCTTTGGAATATGGCTTAGTCCCTGCCCTGTTTGTTTAGGCTGAGGGAGTATCCCTCTATGTGAAATGGGATCCCAAAGTCCATACTTAGGCGAGGGATAAGCCCCATAGATTTCGGAGGTCTCCTCACTGACACCCACATTTATGGGGTCTGGATCAGTTCCATGCTGGTTTCCCAGTGATCAGTCTGTGGGCCAAGTACTCCGCCTTGCTCAGGTCAGCTGTTTGAGTGGGCTTCACCAGCCTGGTCTTGACCCCTTTGCTCATCACTCCTCTTCTCTGAAAATGAATTCTAGTTCGGCTAAGTTTTTAGCTGTGTGTTTATGCTTCTTCTTCCATCAGCTGCTGGATGAAAGTTCTAGGGTGGTATATAAGTAGGTCTTCAATCTCATTATCAGGGGAGGGCATTTAAGGTAGCCTCTCCACTGTTGCTTAGATGGTTAGTTGGTGTCATCCTTGTAGATCTCTGGACGTATCCCTAGTGCCTGATTTCACTTTAAACCTATACTGGCTCCCACTTTGACGGTATATTTTATTTTGCTCTCCTCTATTCTTCCCCATATACAACCTTCCTGCTTCCTTTGTCCTCCTCACCATGTTCATTTCTTCTCTACTCATGAGAGTCAGAAATTTGAAACAGCCTAAAAGTTGATGAAATGATGACTGGATAATGAGATGGATATAGTTCATTTACACAATGTAATATTATTTAGATGTTAAGAAATGTGACATTTGCAGAAAAAGATATGGAGCCTGAAAAAAAGTCATCCTTGAGTGAGGAAGGAAACTCATGCTTTAAAGAGAGTGTATGTTTCCCAACATTTTTCTTTACCTTGTTGAATAATCAATTCTGTCACCAAAGCTCTTCAAGATAGTGCTTTAAAATTTTTACCATTACCATATTAAAGAAGTTCCCGTCTATCATAATTCATTTCCATCATTGATATAATGAAATACCTGACAAAGCAACTTAATGGGGGAAAAAAGCTTTATTTGGGCTCATAGTTACAAATTTTAATCCCTCATTGCAGGGGAGCCAGAAGATAGAGTTATAAGGTATCTCATTACATTTATTCATTCAGGAAGCAGATATACAGATTTACTATTTATCATCTATCATTCTCTTTTATATTCAGTTCAGGAACTAGGCCCATCGAATTCTGTCTCTTGGATTTAGAATGGCACAATATTTATCATCATGAGTAATTTTATCAAACCATACTTATGATCAATTCATATGATTCCTTAATTGTGTTTTCATTTGACCTATTAACTCTGGATTAACTTAAATGCTTAGTATCAAATAAGCCTTCATTTCCTCAAAAATTTTCTCTTGGTTATCAATTTTAATTATTTTATATATTTAATATTTTTTGCCAATATTTGCTTTCTTCTTATATATCAAACACACCACACATATACAAAACACACATTAGAAAATGCATGCACTCTCCCTTTTACTTTGTGTTCTTCAGCCTATAATACTGACCCATACCAGCTGCATCATCAGCCTCTATAAAAATGAAGAATACTATGGAGCACCTTCCTTCTCTTTCTTTTATTTCTGTGCTCTCATGTTTGCTATGGGTCCTTAGATGTACAGCTATGTTTGGCAGCGTTTCCTCCCAAACTCTTGATCTAATTTCCTCTGATAATGTCTATCATATGTTTAAGCTTTCATGCCAAAAGGAGATAGAACTTCTAATCATTGCTACTTCCTGAATCCTCAATAACACCTCTTACTCTTACTCCTAGGCTCATAGTTTATGCTGTTGAAGTGATCTGTTAAATTCATTCTGAGTTGAATAATTTTATGTTCATTTTCCAGTGAAAATTTGAGGGATACAATTCTCATGACTTCCCATTACATTTCAAATAAGCTATAAACCTTGACCTTTGGGAAACGTTGCAAGTCTACTTCCAGCCATCCATCTTTTCCTGCCACACCTCTTTATTGTCTAATAGTGAAATCTCACTGTTTTCTGCACTGTCATTGCAACATTATAGTTGCATTCCTCCTTCAGAACTATAAATGAAATTTGAGACAGTATTGCTTTCCTTTTCATCTCTCTTACTTGTATTGATGTGTTTGTGCTGTGGAAAAAAATTGAACCAAGGAAAATGAGAAGATTTTATTAACAAATGCAATTGACTCCACCTTCTGAGTGTAGCCTCTAAAATTCTAAAATTAGATAATAGGTTGAAACTTCCCACAAAACAATGAAATACCCATTTTGAAAATCAAATTAAACAAGTAGTATTTAACCTTTTATGACTTCAACAATACTATTTCAACAGTGGAAACTTATTTGCATAATATATATATGTATATTCTCAACTTTATCTTTCCTTAGTAATTTTCTGCAGTTTAAATGTGTCTATGGGGCTGGATCTTAATAATTCATTTAGGCAGCCCATAGCAGACACAAAGGAATGTTGTCTTTTTTATGCTGTTTCTATCAAAATGTGTAAACATTTGCTTGATTTAATAAGAATGGCAAAGGTATAAGGAAAGAAAAAGTGTTTTGGAAAACATCAGCCTAGCATTGTGATTTACAAGACACAATCTGAAACAACTTTGCAGTGTGTTTCTGTTGAAAGTCTATAAAAATAAATGCCTGGAGGGAATTCATTATATAATGTGATTTGCATGAAAGGTGAATTTTTGGCTAAAAAAAGAGAGTGAGCAATTTCTGGAACATGTGAAAATACTAGAGACTCACAGGTTAATTTGTATGACTTTTAAAAAAAAAGTTGAAGGGATAAAGTAGATAATTTAAGATACCCTGCAAATCTCATCTGTGGGACTGCTTATGGAAACTGTTTTCATTAAGAATGAGTCCTGCCACCAAAGACAAGGATCTGAGCCTAATTCCAGCTTTCTTATTCTGAAAAAAAGAAATGGAATTGTGAAGCTGAAGCTGGGGTTTGATTCTTTCAATGCAATGCCTTACAGGAGTGCTTAGGTAATAATCTGACCAAGCCTATACTCTCTATTAGTGTCCATGATAACCATAACTAGGGCATGTCACTGATTTAACAAGGTGTCAGTCAACCCTTTCAAAATTTGGATAACTTTGTCATGCTGCAAAACAAGAAATCACTTTGGAATCATGAAATACCCAAAGTTTTAACTGATGTTATCCTAAACACATCTATACTAATAGCCCTCTGGACAGAGCTCATATTCATAGACTGGACAGCCTGGCTGTTAAAACTCTTCATATCTGCCAGAGACAAAACATGTGTGAAAGACAATTACAAAGTTTATTTATTCATGTAGGCAGCTACTTATTATTAAAACTGTAAGTATCCATTTATAAACCTGTGGATATATCACCACGAGCTTATGAATATTCATTAATAACCTTGATGTTTATGCATAACTACATCTGACTGCCTCTTTTCCCCCCACAGTATCTCAAAGACATTTGAAAAGAAGGTCCATTTTAGAGTAAAACGAGGTATCATTGATTGACAGGTGTTTGATTAAGGTGGGGTCTTGGGAACAGCACAGTTTCTAATTTGTTTCCCCATGCATTGAGAGTGTTTGATCACTTCAAAATGATCATGCAGGGGTGGTTCTTTAGGGCAAGACAGTAAGTTCTAGGTGATCAGTTTTGTGTAAATATCTATCTTAGTTTCTCTTCTGCTAATCTGATACAAGCACTTTAAGTTGGAAGATGTTCCAAAACAATACTTGTTTACCAGGCTAGACTGGGCAGAATTCTAAACACAACACAAAACAAAAGTGTCTGTGGCCCCAAAGTAAATGTGAACTTTCTAAAGAGCATATAAATAACTGACAGCAGATCATGAAGTAATGATGCTGAGGAGTAATACTGATCTTGGTAAAATCAGGTTTCCCATGCTGCAACTCCCTCATCAATGAGCCTACTTTGATTCCTGGATAACATGGGCAACTCATGTGGAGGCTATTTAGAAGGTAACACAGATCTCTAATTCTTGAGGGCAGTTATCTTGGCTCTTCCTTGTGGAAGGATCTTATCAAAGGTACATTCAGATTCATGGCATAAAATATTGCCTCCCAGAAAATTCTTCAGTGAGCTTGGTTCTGAACATGCACAGTACTTGACAAATTCTGAATCCATAAGATAATTTAGGCAATTTACCTTTGAAGGCATCTTCCTTTGAGATATTGCTAAGAAATTCAAAGCCAAAGAGTTTTTAAGAAAGGGATGCTACACTGCTCACCTCTGAGACATGTTTGCCAGAGGGCAATGAATCTATTTACTTAAATCAATATGCATTGATTTATAGTTGATGTTGTTGTCTTTATATATTATGTCCTCCTAGGAGAGAACATATCCTTTCTTGCTTAAATTTACTCGACTGTTCAAAAAGGACATGAGCACATTTCAAATACATGCTGAAGCAAGAAAAGTGCTGATTTAACTCTCAGCTGACTTGTGTTAATATTAACTCTGTGGCTTCTTCTCTCTGGTCAGTCACCTTTTTGTATTTAATGCATCACAACTTATAAACACGTTAGAAAATTAACCCTAAGGATTATCAGAAGCATCACCAAAGGTCTTCAGAATCTCTGTTATCCTAACCCTTCCTAATTCTGCCACTGCAAACACCAGTACTCAATAAGTCTGACACAAAGACACTTCCAGCTAGTTCTTATTAAGGTATTTTCCACTGACTGTTCTTGCTCAGAACAGTTATTTTCACAGTTACTTAGATGTAAATTTATTGAACCCAAGTTAACCTGGCTGTGATATATCATCACACAGACTGGTGAGTATTTTAATGACTGCATATGTATCTGTTTATGTGTGCATATCACTCTTAATTACATTTATTAGCTACTTTTCTCAGTGCTGTGGCAAACTGTCCACAAAAACAACTTAAGGTTGGAAGCTTTATTTTAGCTTCCAGTTCAAGCATGCAGTATATTACGGCAAGGAGGGCTTGGAGACAGAAAGCTGCAGCAGTTGGTAACATGACATCCACAGTCAGGAAGCAAAGCTAAATGAATGCTGATACTCATCTCTGTTCACTGTTTTCATTCAAACTAGAACTTCAACCCCTGATTCATGCTGTCCTCATTTAGGGTGTTCTTCCATTCTCTGTTAACCTAATCTAGTACCTCTTTTGCAGCAGACAAATTCAGGTAATTGTGTCTTGGTGATTCTAGGTCTTATCAAGTTGACAATAGTAACTTTTGCAATGCATATTGGCATTTATTTTTTCTTTCTCTATAATTGCATAATATTAATATAATTACTTAATAACCTCCTATAGCCTTTTTGAATCGAGGAAAATCCATGTAATTTGGAGAAGAATGAGCATATCTCTCAATTTACTATATTCTTCATTTATTTCAAAAATTTTGCAGATTTAGGGGCCTACAGCAGAAACTTGACCTAGATTATTTGGAACAACATGCTTTTTTTTGTCACACTTGAAGTCATAGTTTAACGACCATTGCTTTTGTGAATGTGGCTTCATGTTCATGACACTCAGGTACCTTGCTTGCTTATGAGCTTCAGCTTCCTTCACAAGAGCCATGGATAAGACCCACATCTGAAGATTTTACTGTGAGGAGGCCCATTTGCCAGTTGAGAGCACAGCATCTCAGCCATACAGAGATTTAGAAACTGGTTCATGTTTAATATAGTGGTAGCAGTTTGTGGTTGCAGAAAGACAGGGCCCCCAGACGGTCTGTGAGAAAACTTTGAGAGTCTTCTCACTGCAGACCTCAGAGCCCTCACCCACATCAAGCAGAGAACTGAGGAATGGAAGTGAAGGTGCTTTGAAATCAATGCATTCTATAAATCCCAGGTGTTCTTCTTAAATGATGGCTGAGCTTTTTATTTCTCACTCAGACTGAAATAACCTGGAGCTGCCTGAAGTCTGTTCTTGGTTGTTCTACTCTGCAAATACACTCTGATCTGGTAGCTCTTTTCTGAACACACAGGAAGTGGCCCCACCTCTAAAGTAGGGTTCATGTCCTCAAGCAGTTTGAGGAAAAAAGATGGTGGAAGGAGATGGACCAAGCCTCAAAGGCTCCAGGGCTTGCCTTTCTCTTTCTTTCTTTCTTTCTTTCTTTCTTTCTTTCTTTCTTTCTTTCTTTCTTTATTTCTTTATTTCTTTATTTCTTTATTTCTTTGTTTCTTTCTTTATTTCTTCCTTCCTTCCTTTCTTTCTTACTTTTAAATTCTTTGTTGTTGTTTATTTATTTTTTGTTTCTGCATTCCAACCAATGTATCTCCTCCTTCTCCTCCCAATCCCTTCCCAACACCTCCCCATTTGCTGCCTCCATCCCCTCTTCTTCTACTATTTCTCTTCAGAAAATGGCAGGCTTACCAATAAGTACCAGTCAGCCATTGTATATCAAGTTGAAGTGAGACAAGGCAATTCCTCTTCTATTAAGGCTGGATGAAACAATCCGGTAGTAAGAAAAGTTCCCAAAAGCATGCAACAGAGTCAGCAGCAGCCCCAATTCCCACTATTAGGAATCTCACAAGAAGACCAAGTTATTGATCTGTAACATACATTCAGAGGGCCTGGATCAGTCACACAATGGGACCTGGGTGTCATAGGGGCTCTCTGAGTCTCTATAACCTCAGATTAGTTAATTCTGAGAGTTTTTCTGTGGTGCCCTTGAGCCCACTGGCTCCTCCAATCCTTCCTTCTCCCTTTCCACAGGATTTCCTGATATCTGCCTGATGTTAGGCTGTGGGACTATGAATCAACTTCCATCAGTTCCTGGGTGAAGTCTCTCTGATGACAATTGGGGTATGCATCAATAGAAGAGTATGGCAGAATATCATTAGGAATCATTAAACCCACATTTATTTTTGCCAGTCTTGTTCAGTTTTATTCTAGGTATCTCAATTATCCTGACTCTCTCCAGGTCCTGCCCATGAGGGATGAGTTCTCTCAATCTCATGGAATGGGTCTCAAACTGGTCGAGTTATTACATGGCCATTCCCACAATTTCTGTGCCACGTTTATCCCAGCCCATCTTGTACACAGGACAAATTTTAGGTTCAAGATTTCAATGTTGGATTGCTGTTGTTCCAAACCCTCTACTGTAAGCTCTCCCTGGTTAAAGGAAACAGCCATTACAGAATCCATATCCCCTATTATAAGAGGCATGTGTTTCTTCTAGAGATGGAGGAGTCAGGCATCACAGGCAGCTCAGGTACAGACTCTCTGAGCAAAATTTAGAAATTTCAGTCAAAAGTGGAACAGATAGCCCAGTCCATGCTATTCTGCAAGAATGTGGACTTGATTCTGATCCCCAGAACTCTTAATGTTAGAAAAAGCTCTGTTTGGTGGTTCGGTACACTTATAAACCCAACACAGGAGAAATCTAGATGGCTGATTGGCCAAGCATACTAGTTTACTTGGTGACTTACAGGATGAACACTTTAGCTGTGCTGAGAACATGAGAAATTGATTCTACAGTTGTAGAAGTACATACAACTAATGTTCATCATCCCTGTTGATTTGATCTAGTCATTTCATTCTTTATGAAGCAGAAAGAGATACAACCTGTCCACAGGAGATACAGACATTTTTTGCCATGCCACTGCCCCCATTAGATTCAATGTTACCAAAGTACATGGAAAACAGTAGGTACTTGTATATTTGAATAAATAAATGAAATGATATCACCATAATTTCAATAATTACCTCAGCACATGCAAGTGTGTGTGTGTGTGTGTGTGTGTGTGTGTGTGTGTGTAGCAATCTTAACTAGAGGTGATAAATTTGAGAGGGATTAGGGACATAGATAATTTGAAAGAGAAGGGTAGAAATGATGCAAATACAGTACTTATGCCTGAAATATTAAATGAGTTTAAATTAAGAAAGAACAAAATTAAGCAAACAGAAAACAATTACAAATTTGCGTTATAGAGAGAGAGCTCACATATAATACAAGGTATTCCCGGATCTCCTGGCCTGGGGACTACAGGAAGGTCAACTCCCACCCAGATGACCAAGCAACACAGAGTAAGCTGGTATCGAAGTACTACTCCTGCCCCCACTCAGGGTAGAGGTGAGCATAGGACCTATCTCAAGCCCGACTCCCGATTGCCCTCTTTCGGATCTCCTGGTATGGGGACTGCCAGTGGGTCTACTGTCCCCTGGCAATCCAAGAAAGCCAGAGTATGCTGACATCACTGTCCTAGTACTGCCCCACACATGGGAGAGGGAGTGTCTAAGACTCACCTGCACCCAGCATAAGAACCATCAGAGTTTTTGACCTGCTTGCAGCCACCAAACGAGAACCTTGGACCTGTACCCACCAGGACAGGAAGATACCCCACCTGCACCCACTGGAAGAAGAGATGGGAAGATGACAATATAAGCACACATTCAACAACAGAATAAAACAATTTGATGCCACCAGAGTCTATGGACTCTACACCAGCAAGACCTGAACATTTCAACACAGATGAAGCAGGAAAGAACTACCTTAAAATTTTTTATGAAGATGATAGAGACCCCAAAGGAGAAAATGAGAAAATCCTTTAAAGAAATGGAAGAAAAAACAAACAAAAACTAAAGCAATGGAGGAAAAGTCAAACCAAAAATTACAGGAAAACAAAAACAGTGTAAGTTTTGAAAGTTGAAATAGAGACAAAAAAAAACATAGTCTGAGGGAATACTGGAATTAGAAAAGATGGGTAAATGATCAGGAACAACAGATGAAAGCATAACCAACAAAATAAAAGAGATGGGGTTAGTAATGTATAATGTTGTTAGAAAGAGAATTTCTGTGAAATTTTAGAAACTTATTTTATTTTTTATTATTATTTATTTTTATTAGAAAGAAAATTATTTTACATGTCAATCCCAGGTCCCTCTCCGTCCAATCTTCTTCCCAACTAACACCCTACCCATCCCATACACTTTCTGCTCCCCAGGGAGGGTGAGGCCTTCCATATGGAGTCTGCAAATCTGTCATAATTTTTGGGATAGGGCCTAAGCCAACTCCCTTGTGTCTAGGCTCAGGGAGTAACCCTCTATGTGGGATGGGCTCCTAAAATCCATTCTTATGGTAGCGATAAGTACTGATGCACTACAAGAGGCCCCATAGATTTCCAAGGTCTCCTCACTGACACCTACATTCAGTCCCATGCTGGTTTCCCAGCTATCAGTCTTGGGACCAAGAGATTTCCCTTGTTCAGGTCAGCTGTTTTTGTGGATTTCACCAGTCTGGTATGGACCCCTTTGCTCATCAGTCCTCCTTATCTGCATCTGGATTTGAATTCAGTTCAAGGTTTATCTGTGGTTGTCTGCTTCTACTTCCACCAGCTGTTGGATGAAGGCTCTACAATGGCATATGAATTAGTCAACAATCTCATTATCAGGAGAGGGCATTTAATGCAGCCTCTCCTTTGTTGCTTAAATTGTTAGTTGGTGTCATCATTTTAGCTCTCCAGAAATTTCCCTAGTGCCTGATTTCTCTTTGAACTTATGTCTTCCTCTATTATATTATCTCATATCTTGTTTTCTTCTGTTCTTCCTCCACCTCAACCACCGTGTACCATCATATGTCTTCCTCACCCTTCCTCTTCTCCCTTTCTCATTCTCCTAGTTCCCTCTCCCTCCCCATGCTCCCAATTTGCTCAGGAGATCTTGTCCCTCTACCCTTCTCCAGGGTACCATGTATGTCCCCCTTAGGGTCCTCCTCATTTCCCAGCCTCTCCAGAAGCCTGGGCTGAAGGCTGGCAATCCTTTACTCTATGTCTAAAATCCACATATGAGTGAGTACATACAATGCCTGTCTTTTTGTGACTGGGTTACCTCACTCAGAATGGTTTCTTCTAGTTCCATCCATTTGCCTGTGAATTTCAAGATTCCATTGCCGTTTGTCCACCTGCTGAGTAGTACTCCATTGTGTAAATGTATCACATTTTCTCTATCCATTCTTCAGTTAAGGGGCATCTAGGTTCTTTCCAGGTTCTGACTATTACAAATAATGCTGCTATGAACATAAGTGAACAGATATCCTTGTTGTAGGAATGTGCTTCTTTTGGGTATATACCCAAGAGTGGATTTGCTGGATCTTGTGGTAGACTGATTCCATTTTCCTGAGGAATCGCCATACAGATTTCCAAAATGGCTGTATGAGTTGCCACTCCCACCAACAATGGAGGAGTGTTCCACTTTCTCTGCAACCTCTCCAGCATAAACTGTCATTGGTGTTTTTTATTTTAGCCATTCTGACAGGTGTAATATGGTATCTCAGAGTTGTTTTGAGTTGCATTTCCCTGATGGCTAAGGATGTTGAACACTTTCTTATGTGTCTTTCAGTCATTTTAGATTCCTCCATTGAGAATTGTCTATTCAGTTCTCTACCCCACTTTTTAATTGGATTATGTGGTGTTTTGGAGACTAGTTTCTTGAGTTCCTTGTAAATTTTTGAGATCATTCCTCTGTTGGATGTGGGGTTGGTGAATATCTTTTCCCAATCCATGGGCTTTCGTTTGTCTTGCTGAGTGTGTCCTTTGCCTTAAAGAAGCTTCTCAGTTTCAGCAGGTCCCACTTATTGTTGATCTCAGTGTTTATGCTACTGGTTTTATGTTCAGGAAGCAGTCTCCTCTCCCAATTCGTTCAAGGGTATTTCCTACTTTCTCTTCTAATTGGTTCAGTGTGGCTGGGTTTATGTTGAGGTCTTTGATCTATTTGGACTTAAGTTTTGTGCATGGTGATAGACATGGATCTATCTGCAGTCTTCTACATGCCAGCATTCAGTTATGCCAGCACCATTTGTTGAATATCCTTTCTTTATTCCATAGTTTAGCTTTGGCTTCTTTGTCAAGAATAAGGCTTTCCTAGGCTTTTCAACTTGATTCCATTGGTCTACCTGTCCATTTTTGTGCCAATACAAAGAAGTTTTCAGGACTACAGCTCTATAATAGAGCTTGAAATCAGGCATGGTATTGCCTCCGGATTCTGTAGGGGAAGCTATAGCCATGCCTACTTAGGGGCTGGCTACAAGTATGCCTGATCATGCTTGCCACGGCATGGTCGGGGTGATGTAGAGTGAGATTTTCAGGGGACTGCGTTTCTCTTTCAGTTTCACTTTTGGGCTTGCAACAGAGACAGCTGCCACACCGACTGGCTAGGTTGTTCTGTAAGTAAGGCTTTTCCCTATTAAATACCCTTGTATTTCTACTTGGCTCTGTATTGGTAATTTCCCACTATATCTGGTTGTCAGGATCAGGATATTGGAAACCTACACCACATTTGGGACAGGCTGTGGGTCCCTCCAGGCCTGCGGCCTAGGCAGGGAAAGGTCCCTCTTTTCACAGGTGCTCCCAGCTCCTGTGCCCACTGCCTCTGAGTGCTCCCAGCTTGGAGACTCACACAAACCTCGTAGGGTTTTACCACCATGCACTCCGGACCAGCCACATAAAGAGAATAAAAAGTTAAAGGCATATATAGAAAATATTTCTGATTTGATTTTAAAGGGTAAATTAAGACTTTGTCAGCTGACTGGAAAAGATCCAGCAGAAATTTTAGTACCTTTAACTAATGAAGAAATTTCCTCCTTATGGAAGGATAATGAATATTGGCAAATAGCTCTTACTGACTTTTTGGGAACAATTAGCGACAACTATCCCAAAACTGACAGAATTAAATTCATAAAAAAGACAGTCTGGATTCTTTCATGTGTTGTAAGACAAACTCCCATTTTTGGAGTTATTACCTTCTACACTGATGCCAACAAATCCGGTAAGGCAGGTTTTAAAGCAGGTGAGGTAAGTAAAGTAGTTCAAAGTCCATATACATCTGTACAGAAGGCAGAATTATATGCAATTCACATGGTAGTTATGGATTTTACAGAACCTCTTAGTATAGTTACTGATTCCCAATATGCAGAGAGAGTCATGTTATACACTGAGACTGCAGAATTTGTTCCTGATAATACACAATTAACTTCTTTGTTTTTACAATTACAGGAAACTATCAGAAACAGAAGTAATGCTATATACATTACACATATCAGATCCCATATGTGTCTGCCAGGCCCACTAGCACAAGCCAATGATGAGATTGATCATTTATTAATTGGAAGTGTGCTAGAAGCCTCAGAATTTCATAAGAAACATCATGTAAATAGCAAAAGTTTGCTGTACATTGCTTTTATCATGTTTGGTATGTTCCTGATATTCCTGGTCTCTCCAGGACCTTTATCGTGAAGGGATGTTGGAATTTGTCAAAGCCTTTTTCAGCATCTAGTGAGATGATCCTGTGTTTTTTCTTTTTCAGTTGGTTTATATGGTGGATTACATTGGCAGGCTTTCAAATATTGAACCAACCCTGCATCCCAGGGATGAAGCCTACTTGACTATGTGGGATGATTTTTCTGATATGTTCTTGGATTTCATTTGCCAGTATTTTATTGAGTATTCTTGCATCTAGGTTCATGAGGGATATTGGTCTGTTGTTCTCTTTCTTAGGTGTGTCTTGCTGTGGCTTGGGTACCAAGGTCATTGTAGATTGTAAAGAGTTTGGCAATGAACCTTCTGATTCTGTTGTGTAACAATTTGAGGAGTATTGGTATTAACTCTTATTTGAATTTCTGGTAGAATTCTGTACTGATGCCACCTGACCCTGTGCTTTTTTTAGATGGGAGACTTTTGATGACTGCTTCTATTTCATTCGAGTTTATAGGTCTGTTTAAGTTGCTTATCTGTTCTTGATTCAATTTTTGTAAGTGATATCTATCCAGAGAAATGTCCATTTCCTTTGAATTTTCCAATTTTGTGGAGTACAGTTTTTCAAAGTATGACCTGAAGTTTCTCAGAATTTCCTGAGTGTCTGTTGTTTTGTCCCCCTTTTCATTTCTGATTTTGTTAATTTGTATGTTCTCTCTCTGCCTTTTGATTAGTTTGGATGAAAGTTTATCTATCTTGTTGAGTTTCTCAAAGAACCAACTCTTGATTACATTGCTTTTTTGAATTATTTTCTTTTTTTTTGACTTTATTGATTTCTGCCCTCAGTTTGATTATTTCCTAGTGTCCACTCCCCCTGGATGAATTTGCTTCCATTTGTTCTAGAGCTTTCAGCTGCAATGTCAACTCTCTGGTGTGACTATTGTCTAGTTTATTCATGTGAGCATTTAGAGCTATGAATGTCCCTCTTACTACTGCTTTCAAAATGTCTCATAAGTTTGGGTATGTTGTATCTTCATTTTCATTGAATTCTAGGAAATATTTAATTCCTTTCTTTATTTCTTCCTTGACCCAGGAATGGTGCAATTGCATCTTGTTCAATTTCCAGCAGTTGGTAGGTTTTCTGCAATTTGTGTTGTTTTTGAATTCTAACATTAAAGCATGGTGGTCTGATAAGACACAGGGGATTAATCCAATTATTTTGTACCTGTTGATGTTTACTATGTTGCCTAGTATGTGACTGATTTTTGAGAAGGTTCCATGTGATGCTGAAAAGAAGGTATATTATTTTATGTTTTGATGGAAAATTCTATAGATGTCTGTTAATCCCAATTGGTCCATAACTTCTGTAAGTTCCTTTGTGTCTTTTTTAAGTTTCTGTCTGGTGGTCCTGTCCAGTGGTAAGAGTGGAGTGTTGAAATTTCCCACTATAACTGTGTGAGGTCTTATTTGTGATTTGAGGTATAATAATGTTTCTTTTATGAATGGTTGTGCCTTTGTATTTGGGGCATAGATATTTAGAATTGAGACTTTATCCTGATGGATTTTTCCTGTGCTTAATATGAAATGACCTTCATCATCTCTTTTGATTGATTTTTGTTTGATTTTTGTTAGATACTAAGATAGCTACCCCAGCTCATTTCTTAGGTTCATTTGATTGGGATATCTTATCCCAACACTTTACTCTGAGGTAATGTCTGTGTTTGAATTCGAGGTGTGTTTCTTGTATGCAGTAGAAGGATGGATTCTTTCTTCATATCCAATCTATTAGCCTGTGTCTCTTTATAGTTGACTTAAGACCATTAATATTGGGAAAATTAAGGACCACTGAATGTTTATTCTTGCTTGTTTTTGATTTTTTGTTGGCAATGGTATTGCATGTGGATTTACCTTGCTTTTTCTTTTGGGATTTTGTAAAGTGAGATTATCTATTGCCTATGTTTTTGTGAGTGTAGTTAATTTCCTTAGCTTAGAGTTTTCCTTCCAGGACTTTCTGTAGGGCTGGATTAGTGACTACATATTGGTTAAATCTGGTTTTGTCAGGGAATATCCTGTTTTCTCCATTTATAGTGATTGAAAGATTTGCTGGTTATAGTAGTCTGGACTAGCATCTGTGTTCTCTCAGAGTTGGTACAATCCAACTCTGAGGTCCAGGTCCTTCTGGCTTTCAGAGTTTCCATGGAGAATACCAGCATAATTCTCATCAGTTTGCCTTTATCTTCCTTGACCTTTTTCCTTTGCTGCTCTTAATATTTTTTTTCATTCTGTACATTTGGTGTTTTAATTATTATTTGATGAGGGGACTTTCTTTGGTGGTCCACTCTATTTGGCATTCTGTAGGCTTCTTGTACTTTCATTGGCATGACTTTCTTTAGCTTGGGAAAGTTTTCTTCTATGATTTTGTTGAATATGTTTTCTGCATCTTTGAGTTGGGTTTCTTCACCTTCTTCTATACCTATTATCCTTAGGTTTGGTCTTTTCACAATGTCCCATATTTCCTGTATATTTTGTGTTAAATATTTGTTGGACTTAAGATTTTCTTTGCTTGATGAATTTATTTCCTCTACTTTGTCTTCAGCGTCTGAGATTCTGTCTTCCATCTCTTGTATTACGTTGATTATGCTTGCATCTGTGATTCCTGATTGTTTAATCAGTTTTTCCACTTCCAACATTGCCTCAGTTTGCATTTTCTTTATTGTCTCTATTTCAGTTTTCATGTCCTATGTTGTTTCCTTCAGCTGTTTAACTGTATTTTCTTGGCTTTTTTGGTTTTTTTTTTGTTTTTTGTTTTTTGTTTTTTGGTTTTTTTTTTGGCTTTCCTTGATTTCTTGCATCTTTCGGTTTGTCTTTTCTTCCATTTTTGTGAAGGTTTTTCTGATTTCCTCTCTTAGGGTCTCTATCTTCTGCATAAAGTTGTTTTTAAGGTTGCTCTCTTCTGCTTCATCTGTGTTGGGATGTTCATATCTGGCTGGTGTAGATCCCTAGACTCTGGTGGTGTCATATTTGTTGTCCTGTTGTTGGATGCATTCTTATTTTGTCATCTTCCCATCTCTTCTTCTAGTGGGTGCAGGTGGTGTCTCTTCCTTTCCTGGTATGTATGGGTCCAGGGTTTTCTTCATGTGGGTGCAATTGGCTAAGATACTATGATGGGTCACAAGGTGGGTGCAGGCAGGTCTGAGGCACTCGTTCTCCAGGTAGGCAAGAGCAGGACTAGTACAGATATGTCAGCAGACTATGGGTTGCTTGGCCCTCAGTGCTGGAGTTGTCCTATATCTAGATCCCTGGGCAGGAGTTCACAGAGTGTACAGGGGGAAGTTGGGCCCAAGTCAGGGGCCAAATCAGCTCACCTATGAACTCTCTGCATTCATCACTGCCTGTGTGCAGAGTATCCCAGTGATATCAGCAGAGTCAGGGTCCCTGGGTCCTCAGGGACTGATTCAGTCTGCCTACAGACCCTGGTCGGGATTTTCCAGAGTAGGCAGGTGGAAGTTGGGCCTAAGGCAGGTGCTGAAGCAGCTAAACTTTGCACTCTGTGGGGGCCAGAATAGCCCAGTGATCTCAGCAGAGTCAGGGTCCCTGGGTCTTTAGGGTCTGATCCAGTCTGCCTGCAGACCCAGGGTGGGATTTTCCAGAATAGGCAGATGGAAGTTGGGTCCAAGGCAGGCGCTGAACCAACGCACCTCTGTGGGGGCGGGAATAGCCCAGCTATCTCAACAGTGTCAGGGTCCCTGGGTCTTCAGGGACCAATTCCAGAAACTGTTATTTTTGAGCTCTTTATTTATTTAATCTAATTGTTGACTAAGTCATAATACACAACAATCTATTGTAATAGGCCAAAAGGATATATGGCTTGTCAAAACTATACTGGCATGTGTACTTTATGTGACAGCCATGCTGCAGTATTGGAGATGTATTTTCTCTATTTTCCAGGCTGAGATTGGACTTCACATTCTTGTCTAAAGAGATCAAATGTGTTGATCATTGATGATAATAGCAATTTCCGTGCAACATTGTGATGGCACATCTATGTATAAAAAAAAAACTAAAATTAAGTAAAGCTGTTAAAAGATTAAATTAAAAATAGAGAGAGAGACATAAGAGAAATTCCCAGCAATTGAAGATTTATTAAGAGAAATAGATTCATCAACCAAAGAAAATCTTATTAAACACACCACAACACAAAATATCAAGGAAATATGGGCCACATGGAAAAAGGCAAACATAAGAATAATAGATATAGAAGAAGGTGAGGAACCCAACTCAAATGTGCAGAAAACATATTCAACGAAATCATAGAAGAAAACTTTTCCAATCTAAAGAAACACATGCCAATGAAAGTACAAAAAGCTTACAAAACACCAAATAGAGTGAACCACAAAAAAGTCCTTGCAAGACAAAATGATCAAGACATCAAACATACAGAATAAAGAATGTTGAGACCTGCAAATGAAAAAGGCCAAGTAACATATAAATGTAAACCTATCAAAATTACACCTGACTTCTAAAGAGAAATTCTGAACCCCAGAATGTCCTGGATAGATATTTTACATAACTTAAGAGACCATGCATTTGACTCCAGGCTTCTATACCCAAAAAAGCTTTCAATCACTACAGATGGAGAAAACAAGATATTCCAAAAGAAAACCAGATTGAAACAATGCAAAGTCACTAATCCAGCACTACAGAAAGTACTGGAAGAAAAACTCCAGCCTAAGGTAGTTAACTACACTGACAAAAACAGAGACAATAGAAAATCCCACTTTACCAAAAGTCAAAAGAAAATATATGGTAAATTCATACACAATACTAACAACAACAACAAATCCAATACAAACATGAATTAACACTCAGTGGTCCTTAATTTCCCTAAATATTAATGGCCTCAACTGACCTATAAAAAGACATAGACTAACAGAATGGATACAAAGACAGAATGTATCCCTCTGCTGCATATAAGAAACACACCTCAACTTCAAAGACAGACATTACCTCAGAGTAAAGGGTTGGGACAAGATATTCCAATAAAATGAAACCAAGAAACAAGCTGGTATAGCTAACCTAATATCTAACAAATTAGACTTTAAACTAAAGGTGAAAAAGATCATTTCATATTCATCACAGGAAAAATCCATCAGGATGACATCCCAATTCTAAACATCTATGCCCCAAATACAAAGGCACCAAAGTTTGTAATAGAAACATTACTGAAATTTGAATCGCACATAAAACTTTACACACTTACAGTGGGAGACTTCAAAACCCCACTCTCACCACTAGACAGGACCGCCAGACAGAAACTTAACAAATTTAAAAAAAAATAACAAAAGATATGACTCAATTGGGTTTAACAGACATCTATATAACATTCCATCCAAACACAAAAGAACATACCTTCTTCTCAGTGCTACATGCCACCTTCTCTATAATCGACCCCATATTCAGGAACATAGCAAACCTCAGGAGATACAAAATAATTGGAATAATCCCCTGTATCTTGTTTAACCCTCTGTGTCTTATCAGACAATCATGCTTTAATGTAAAAATCAACAACACAAATTGCAGGAGCCCTAAAATCTCAAGGAAATTGAACAATGTGCAATTGCAACATTCATTTGTTAGGTAGAAATAAAGAAATTAAAGACTTCCTGAGATTAAATGAAAATGAACATACAACATACCCAAACTTATGGGACACTTTTGGCTATCCTGGGTCTTTTGACACTTCGTGGATGCATCTGATGCCAGGGATTTGCTCACCGGATCCAAGCTCTGCAGTGGGAGAAGACAAATCCAGACACTGCTGAAGCCCCAGTGGCAGTTCCACCTCCATCCATGAAAAAAGGACAGACATCAGAGTAATGGAACTGTTTGAATCTAGCAGAAGGGAGCCTTGTTCCCATACCCACAAGGAGAGGAAGAGACTCCTACTACACCCACTTGAAGAAAGGATGAGAATAAGTCAATATAAAAGCACATTCAACAACAGAAAACCCAATATGACACCCCCGGAGATTAGGAACCATGCACCACCAAGACCTGAACATCATAATGCAGATGAAGCAAAAGAGAATGACCTTAAAACCTTTTTCATGGAAATGATAGAGAACCTCAAAGAGGATATGAGAAAATATCTTAAAGAAATGGCAGAAAAAACAAACCGAAAAAAAAAATACAAGATATCAACAAATTTCTCAAGGAAACAGTTCATTACCTAAAAACTGAAATAAAGACAATAAAGAAAACAAAATCTGAGGGAATGCTGGAAATAGAAAAGCTGGGCAAATGATCAGAAACTACAGACATAAGCATACAGAATACAAAAGATGTAAGAGAGAATCTTAGGAGTTGAAGACACACTAGTGGAAATAGACTCGTCAACCAAAGAAAATCTTAAGTCCAACAAATCCCTAGCACAAAATATCCAGGAACAATAGGTATAGAAGAAGGTGAAGAAATCCAACTCAAAGGCAAAGAAAACATATTTAACAAAATCATATAAGAAAACTTTCGCAACCTAAAGAAAGACATGCCAATGAAAATACAAGAAGCCGACAGAACAGCAAATAGATTGAACCAAATGAAAAGGTATGCTGGCCACATAATAATCAAAACACCAAACATACAGAACAAAGAGAATCTATTAAGAGCAGCAAAGGAAAAATGTCAAGTAACTTATGAAGGCAAACATATCAGAATTAGACCTGACTTTTCCATGAAAACTGTGAAAGCCAGAAGGTCCTTGAAAGATATTTTATCTACACTAAGAGACCATGGATGACAGTCCAGACTAATATACCCAGCAAAGTTTTCAATCATTATAGATGGAGAAAGCAAGATATTCCATGACAAAACCAGTTTCAAACAATCATATCGACCAATCCAGCCCTGCAGAAAATTCTGGAAGAAAATCTGCAACCCAAGGATGTTATCTACATCCAGAAAAATATAGGCAATAGATAATCCCACTTTACCAACAGCCAAAAGGAAAAAGGGATAGAACCCCACGCATAATCTCACCAACATCACCAAATCAAAAACAAAAAGAAATATACAATCAATGCTCATTAATATCCATCAATATTAATGGTTGTTGTTGTTTTTCATGCTTTGATTTGTGGTAGTTTGAATGTAATTGTCCCTGATAAGATCATAGGGATTGGTACTATTAGGAAGTGTGGTCTTGTTGGAAGAAGTGTGTCACTGTTTGAGGTTTGAGGTCTCATATATGCTCATGCCACACCCAGTGACTCAGTTCAAATCCTGTTCCCTGCTGATCAAGATGTAGGAGTCTTAGCTCCAGCACCGAAACTGCCTGCCTGCATCCATGTCCCACCATGATAAAAATGGACTAAATCTCTGAAAATGTAAGCCGTCTCAAGTAAATGTCTTTCCTTTACTAGAGTTACTGTAGTCATATTGTTTCTTCACACAAATCAAACCCCTAAGACAGATGAGATTGCTTATTGGTCCATTTATTCACATTTTGAATAGGAATGCTTCCTCATTGCCATTACAATATGGTAATATTTTGTTGAACTGACTTCAAAAGGGTTGGGACTGTTGATAACTTGGAAATTTTAGATTCGGATGGGCAAAAACAACAACAAAAAATAGCACTTGGGAGGCAGAGGCAGGAGGAGTTCTGTGAGTTCGAGGGCAGCCTAGTCTACAAGAGCTAGTTCCAGGACAGCCTCCAAAGCCACAAAGAAACCCTGTCTCAAAAAAAAAAATAGATTCGGATGGAAATATTTTATATGATGCCCTTAATACAGAAATATTTTAGTTTGCTGAGACAAAAAGTTTTAAATGATTTTAGTTCACAGAGAGAAAAAGTTTCCCACAGGCCTTGGGCCATTACAAGGAAGTTGGACCCAACCCCGGGCACATCCTATTGTTTAGACAGGGGCAATCACTAAGACAACTCTGTTTGGGTCACACCTAACTGGCCAGCAGACATTCAAGGACTCTCCAGGGTACATTCTATGGTTTTTCCTTTGTAGAAAACCAGGTCACACCTAGGTGAACATGTTAATATGAAATCATACTTTGTAATCAATCACTTTGTAATCAATCACTTTGTACCCCTTGCCTGTATGCTGATCTGTGGGTTTTTCCTTATAAGGAGCTTGCACCCCATGCTGGGGTGTGCAGCTTCCCCAATATTGCTGACACCCAAATTCACATTTGTTCAATAAACCCTCTTGCTTTTGCAGCTCTTGGTATGGTTTCTGAGTCTTGGGGGCTCCTTGGGATCCTGAGGCCCTTAGGGGTCTGGAGGTCTTTCAATACTATGGGACGATTAGGTGAAAGGATGCCACTTAAAAGTAATGTGATTTAAGCCGGGAGTTGGTGGCACACGCCTTTAATCCCAGCACTCAGGAGGATCTATGTGAGTTCGAGGCCAGCATGGACTCCAGAGTGAGTGTCAGGATAGGCTCCAAAGCTACACAGAGAAATCCTGTCAAAAAAAAAAAAAAAAGTAATGTGCTTTGAGTGCCTAATAGCTAAGGATTTCTAATGGTTATTACTAATTGTCAATGTGACAAATTCTAAGAAGCACCTGGGAAATAGACCTCTTCATTATAGTAATTGATGTGGGAAGATCTCTTAATTGTGTGTGGAATCATTAGAACCTGAGCTGAACAATGTAATACATCAGAAAGAAGAAAATAAGCCATGGTAGAAATATAAGAAAATAAATATCTCACTATATCTAACCTTTGTTATTGTCTGAAAAACATATGGTATCTACTCTCTTTGTAGCAATTCCAAACCACTAGCCTTTATTAACTAAATCGCATTAGGCATGAAATTATTTATATTTGTCACTAGCACATGCATAAATATGTACATACAAACTAATCCTGCTGAAGACAAAGTAAATACATTTTAAACCAGATTTTCTGCTTCTCTGTGATATTTTTTTTTATCTGCTTCTAACCCTGCCACTATTGGGTCTTGAAGTACAAATTTGATTTTGGAGGAGAAAAGGGACTAATAGTTAACCATACCTCTTCAGGTATATTTTTAAATTTTGTTGGAGTTTGGATAATAATTTAGTTTCAACAATTTTCATCCACCATTTTCCAGCTAACCCCCCATATTCACATACTAGGAATCCACTTTTATATTGTTCAACTATACACACATTTAGAGCTGACCACATCAGATTGGATAATGTATCAGATACGTTACCCCTTTGTTAAACTTGTTCTCCTTTTTTCAGGAACCATGATTAGTGTAGTTCACCATCTATTGTTAGGGACTTGTGAAGTTTTTTCCATCCACATTAGCAAGGAAGGTGGTATTGTCAATATACAGGCTTTTTAAAGGTAAGAATATTGTTGAGATTTCATGGCTATGTTTTTTGCAACATGTCTAGAAGAAACAATCACGTTTTTAAAATGCAAAGGGTGTGTTTGTTTTACACTCTAGATTTCTCCACCTGTGTGTTTTATCTAGTTTTATGGCACTCTGGTATTACCTGTGGTGCCTGATGGCTAATGTACCTCAGGCAAATCACTTCATATTTTTGAAAATCATTTTCCCGTTTAAGAGAGAAGGTAAATTGTTTTTTTATAAATTATTTGTATAGTACATATAACAAAATTAGATGATAAATTTACCCCTGTGAACAAGCATTTAATGTTGGTTAGTCAGTGTCCATGAAGAGATTACAGAACACCTGTAGGAACAAACAGCTGTCAGTCCCTCCTATGCAATGATCCCTGACTTTTTGAAGAAGCAGGTGCAGTAAATGCATCACATTTAGAGACAGACATTTTGTAATTTCTTATATCTGTACCTCAGCCTGCTTTTGATCTCTACCTAGATTATCATATTTTGCAACTGAACCTTCTCGATGAAATTAGAGAAATAACATTTCTCTACATTTCATTAATTGTTGTTTAATGCTATGCACATTTAAAAAAAAAACAATAGTATAAGTTTCTCTACTATGATCTATGATCTGTCTATCCATGGTTTCCTGGCCAGATTCCTTGGCAATCTTTAAATCCAACTAGAAAATAGCGTATTGCTCTCACATCATTTGTGCCAATTACACCAATGAGTGTGTTTTGTCAGGCTAACTATTATAATAGCTCTCAGGGCTCACTCCTGGACAATGTGAAGATTACTTCTCTCCTCCAGGTAACACCTTCCAATACTATGAAAACTAGCCACCCAGGGATGAAGATTTCAGGTCTTTGTTAGCATTATCTCTACATGTTCTGTGACTAACATACATGATGTCTTTATTGACAGGGTTTTTCTCTCTTGTTCTAGATGGTAAACAAGAGCATTGATAGTATATTGTAGTGTAAATGGGCCTTTGATACTTCATTGGCTAAAGACCCCTTAGGTAATTCATTCCTGTCCCTGGGCTTTTTATTTTATTTTATTTTTGGCTCTGGTATCCACTAAGGGTACTTTTGTCTGTTATGGGTAAACCCCATTTTGAACCTGTCTGTCTGTTTACCTACCCATCTAAGATCTGTCAAATTGTTATCACTGACCAATCATCGAATATCTCTCAACTTCACATCTACTTTCTATCATATATTTCTTTATCGGTATCTTTCATCAATAATCAATTCATTATTTCTGTATCTTATCTACCTACATTTTCTCTTTCCTATGCTCAGCAAGCCCCATTGTATAATATTATTGATATTAATGGTGCAATATACTTTTATAATTATATTCATTTTGCTTAATTCTGTTTTTTCTTCATATATCTTGATCAAGCATATCCAAAATGACTGATTAAATTTTCTACTAACAATTTCAAGGTTTGTGTTTCCTAAAGGAAAATGTCTATGGTATTTTTTATGTTTCTTTGCCTGCAATGGGCATATAACCTTGGTTTGTGGAGTGATTTGTGGTACATTTAAAGCTTTTACATTTGCTATTTAATGTCTTTTTGTCAAAATCAAGCTTTATCAAGAATCCAACTCAAGTTTGGAAAAACATTCTTCTGTGTGAGCACAGACTATTGAAAGTTGTTTTGTTATTGTTACTTATTTGGATGACTTTTTCTGGACTTTTCTGTGAAGTCTGTGTTTCTTATGTGCATATCATATAGTCTCTGCTCGTTATTGTGATGATTTAATGTTTTAAAAAGTATTTCTTTTGCTTCTTGGAGACAATATATCTCCAAATATTCATAGATAACCTACGTATATGTGGTAGCACAGGCTGTCACCACTAGGCCAGTTAATTGAAAAAGTCTACCTTACATCTTACTTCCTGTTTGTGTAGATCCTCAAATTAGCAAGCTTAGAAGATTGTTTTGATCTGAGATGTTTTCTGATGAAATGTCTAGTCTGGGTATGTACACAGTCCTGTGTTCAAGCATACACACACACATGACTAAAATGTTGTTTTAACTATATATATTTACACAATGTATGTATGTATGTATGTATGTATGTATGTATGTACGTAGTTTAAACAGTTTTCCATTTCCTAAGGTAACTGCTATGTTGAACAACTTCCTTTACTTAATTCAACAATGTTTTATGGAAAATGCTGTTCCCATTAGGTAAGCCTCTAGCCATCAAAATTTAAGATATCTTTAACACAAGTTTTTCTGGGATCTCTCAGAGAGCCCCAAATGACAGTTCCTTGGAAATAAGTATGGGTGAACACATGTCCCATATTCTCCCTACATTGATTCTTTGAGATACATTTCCATCATGACTGTTGGTGCTGGATTTTTAAGGATATATGATATTGGATAAGTGAGATGAAAGCAGGTCTATGTAAAATGTTGCAAACATACTTGGTATGCTAGATGCATTATAAGCCTAACACCAACATAGAATCTTTACCATTTGTAAATGAAATACAAACATATGTGGGCTAAAATATGATTTGCTTAAATTCTAAGAACATTATCTATGAATAGGAATTGTAATGTTTTGCTTGATGCCTTTCTATATGTCCCTATTTTTTTATATTTGACATCTTGATTAGATAGTTTGGAGATCTGTCAACTGAGCTGTGGAATATTTATAGGTATTGTAATTGGCTCATCTACTTTGGGAGAATATTTCATCAGAAGAAGGCAAATCATAGTCTTCAGAGCATCCTTTAAAAGCAGAGAACATAGCCACATTAGAATCTGGAATTGTTTCTCTTTAATATGAATAGATCCTTCTAGCAGCCTGCAGAGCAAATTGAGGCCATATCATAGAATTGCTGTATGATGTTCTGCCAACAAAATATAGATGATATATTATTACAAATCCCTGGCACAGCCCTTAACACTGACTGGGTACTTTTTTTTAATACAGTGGATGCTCATCCCATCTGCCCATCATGAGATGAGCCAGCCAACATTTATATAACAATTACTTGATCATGATGTTTAACATCATGAGACTTGACTGGTTACTGCATAAAGTGACCTTACTTCTACTGACAGTCTAGCAAAAGAAAAATACTATAACTTATTCCATTGCCTTTGAAATGCTAATAAGAGCCTATTCCCTGTTGCTTTAATCTGTTTAAGTGTCTAAGTCTAATGAACTAACTCAAATACATTTGAAAAGCAGGGAGAACGTTAAGCATTTGTTAGATAAATGTTAGTCATTGCATCGCTGGCATTTTCAGTCTTAAACAGCTTACTGTAAAAAGGACAAATGGCCTCTCTTTGTTAAAAACTGTTCCACCATTATGCCCAAGGCATAAATAAGATGCATAGATAAGAAACATCTACACTGATCCTGTCTTTCTATATGTTTTTCTTTAATCTCTGTGTGTGTGGCAGAGAGAGAGAGAGAGAGAGAGAGAGAGAGAGAGAGAGAGAGCAGCCACACTTGTGCCATGGTGCAAGCATGAAGGTCAGAAGGCATCCTCTGTTTTCATGTTCAATGTTGTTTGAAATGGTCTCTTTTTGTGTCTGGACCTCATATAATGCTAGGTCACCAGACCTGTCAAACCTCCCATTGTGATATTCAAGTTTTCATATTATAGACATACATTAGTTTGCCTGGCTTTATGTGGTTTGTAGAATCTTAACTCAGGTCTTTTCTTCACTGAACAATTTCCCCAGTGTCTGGACTTTCTTCACTTCCAGGTGTAGAACTAGTTATCACTAAAATTCTAATGATATCTTTATGGTCATCATTTCTACATCTCTCAAGAACCTTTTTAGCATATGTATTATAGTTGTTGCTATTGTGTGTGTGCTCATAAGTGTGTCTACATGGTCATGTATGCCATGCTACACATATGGAGAGTCAGACAAAACTTTTTTCCTTCCATCTTCATGTGGGTTCTTGGGATCAAAGTCAGGTATCATGCTTTATGGGAAAAACAGTATTACTCATTGATTCATCTTCCTGGCTCCTCTTGTAAGTCAGACTGAATGTAGGTCATTAAAATCTATCATGAAAACATCTGTCTCTCCAAGTTTCCTACTGGGACTTCACATTTCCCAGGTGTATATCTCATATTCATTCTTTTGTCTTATGTCTTACTATATTTCTATTTGATCAGCCTTTCTGAATGGAGGTTTCATAAGAATTGTTTATTTAGCATTGTCTTCAGCATATTTCCTTACCTTTTCATTGACTTCTTGTCCATGTTCTTAGAACATGATATGCTCCTCTGCTATGATAAGCCAGAATCACTCCCAGTGGTGCCCAGAGAAAAGGCTCCATCCCTGGCTCGGGTACCAATGTCTTGACAATTCTTTCTGTTCTGCTTAGGTTCTATTCCCCAATAATATTGTAAATAGATACCTGCACATTCAAAAATTCCTGGGGTTGAATCTTTAATTTGATTTGTTCTTTATTCAGAGATATGTTAATGAGGGAAGTCTGCAAGGACTCTGCTTTCCCTGGAATAACAACAAATCCATTCAATTCAATGGCCCAGTGGGTCTTTGGAGTTTTTTTCTTTTTCTTCTGGCCAGGTAGGTGTTGTCACTGAGATTCCCTCCCATCATTACTGTGTATCTGATGGTCAGGGGGATGGTTCACACATACCAAGGTTATTGAATCTTACATCCTTCCTAGAGTATCTATATAGCATCTATAGTTAAAATTAACATAAACAAAACAGCTGTCCACAGTGTATACATTCTTAATGAGATTTGCTACTGCTGTAATGAAGCTCCATGATTACTATTGCTGTAATAAAACATCATAGTTACTACTGCTATGGTGAAGCACCATAACCAAAAGCAACTTGAGGAAAAGAGTGTTTATTTTGCTCACAGTTCCATATAACAATTCATCATCAAAAGCAGTGAGGGCAGGAACTCACACAGGGAAGAAACCGGGAGGCAGTAGGTGTTGGTTAAGCCATGGAGTGGTGTTGCGTACTGTTTTACTCATCATGTTTTCCTCACCTTGATTTATTATAGAATCCAAAACCACCCGCCAAGGAATGGCATCTGATCACAATTGGCTGTGCCTCCCACATCATTCATTAATTAATAAATGACACCAATTTTTTAAATACTAAGGTACAAAAAATAGCTGCTGAGAGACATTGGATTATAGAAACTGCTAAATTAAACAAATCCATATGCTTTTAAAATGTATTAGTTTCACAAAGGTAAATATGTTCCATTAGGGAGAATGTTATGCCTTTGTTTTCATAGAAGACAATAAGTTGTGGTTCTCTTCAAAATTAATGAAAATTAGATTTGATTGGGAAAATTTAAGAATCATGGCTACAGACATGAAGAAAGAAGCCAATAAATCCTACAGGGCAGGTGATAGATATGCTGATCCTTTTACTATGAGATTAGCTCTGAAACTGGATGAAACATTATAAATGCTTTTAGCTATACAGTCTCCATTACTTATTATTACATGCCATCCTCACATATTGAGTGGACAGAATTTGATTGTATAGTCCAAAGAAACTTATAAAGCTAACAGATGTCTTTTACCTGATGAAACATACAACAGAATATCATCTTTAGCCCACTTGTGCACACAGCGATTCTATCTTTTTATTAATTAAAAGTTTAGCTATTTTCGGGGAAAAAAAGTCCAGACACCAATAAAGACAAGTAATCCAGCCTCTCAAAATGCTTCTTTTGCAGTTTCATCAAAATCCTTCATCCAGAACAACATCAAGACTGCCATCTGAGAAGGTCCAGCCTCACAGACTATCCATCCAAGACTATAGATAAGGAATACACTCTCCCCTCACACAGAGACTAAACAAAAATAATACAACTAGCTTGCCGAGGACTTGACCATTACCCTAGTTTTCTCAGTAGCCTCTAAAAATGTCATTACCCCAGACAATAGGAAGTAATTTTAAGAAAACGACACCCATATTCCCAAGAGATAGAATGGGTGGTTTTTGCTTATATGGTAGTTAATGTTTGTCATCACTTAGGGGAGATGGTTGGAAATTTTTCTTCGTAATGGTATGGAAGGAAACTAAGCAAGGGAGGTTACATTCAGGTATCTCTTTCTGCAAATAAAAGGAGTGTAGAGGAATCATAGGATAAAAGGATAGATTATTGAATCTACTTTAAACTCATGAACAACTATTAATTGCAAATATTTTTCATTGGTATGTGTTTTTGTACATTGATACAAATTTAAGATCATTTTTGTTATTACACGTGTATGTACGTTGATGTGTGTGTGTGCATGTGTGTGTGTGTGTGCCTTCTTTTGTTTACCTTGTTATATGTGCATAGCTCATTTAACAATGAAATGTAAATTTCTACTCCTTAAAGTTATTATTACAAAGTATTTATCTAATTTTATAAATACAGGTTAATATTTAGTCATCTAACAACCAAACTTGTGGCCATGTTAGCCTACCCCTAGTTCACTCAGCCTCATGGGTTAGGGTTCCCATGAGGAGTCAACATAGTCTGGCATAATAGTTGGGGGAAGGGCCAGGCCCCTCTCCCATTCATTAAGGCTGAGCAACTTCACAATGGGGAGTAAGCTTCAACAAGCTATTTCATGTACCAGGTTTGTATCATTGTCCGACTTCAAGGACTTCCTGATCTAGTCTGAGCTTCACAACTGTCTCCTAAATACAGAGGGCCTAATTTGGTCTCTACATATGTATGTCTAGAGTTCATGAGTTTCCATGAACTTGGTACAGCTATGTCTCTAGAATTATCCATCATGATCTTCATGATATATTCCAGCCTATCTTTTCCACTGATTTCCCAGAGCTCTACCAGGCGCTTGGTTATGGAAATTTGTATTTGGTTATATCAATATTTGGATGAAGTCTCTATGACAGATAATTGGCGTATTTAACAACAGAGGTAGGAAGGTTCAGGCATCCTCTTAACTATTGATAGTTGTCTTAGCTCGGGAACATATGAGCAAGGAAATTCAAGATCATCATGGAGAAATCTACAGTGACAGCCTAACCAAGCTGGTGGAAATTCATGAACTCTAGGCCTACAAATGTGGAGAGTCCAGTGGACTGGATTAGGCACTCTGTCTGTGGAAGACAATTATGAAGTATGGACTACCTGAGAAACCCCTGGAAGTAGGACCAAGACACAAACCTGGTACAAGAGTTGACTTGTTGGAACCCACTCACTATGGTGAGATGCCATACTTAGCCTTAAATTATGGGAGAGGGCCCTGGCCCTGCCCAACCTATCGTGCCAGACTATGTTGACTCCCTATGGGAGCCCTTACCTGTGAGGTGGAGTGGACTGGGTGTGAGCCAGGGGGGAGGTAAGGAGGTGGGAGGAGCTGGGCAGCTGGAAGAGATGTTGGGTGAGAACTGTGGTTGGAATGTAAAATGAAATAAAAAATTAAAACAGTAAGAAACATACTCTTACTTCATCGATATGACTGACCATTGTATTTTATTAGCACAATAGAGAATCTAAAAATTGTACTTTAAATGTAGTTTTTAAAACTTGTGAAATATCTCTAAAATATTCAAGAAAAAAAATGTTCTAAAATATCCAGGTTCTCTACAATATTCCAAATACTCTAAATCATTTGAAGTCTCATCAAAATCGGTGAAAAGTAAAGTAACTGTGGGCTCCTATAAAAGCAAAATTAACTTACATAACTTTTATTTCACAAAGGAAGAACTAGGGCACAATTCTCATGAGATCAAAGTCAAATAGTGTGCAATGTGCAGCATTGAGTATCTGAGATCCACTCCCTATTCTCTGAGTTCAAAAGGCTTAGAAAATCTGCTTCTCCAGTTCTCCCACTATAACACAGGCAGCTTCTTCTTGGGCTCTGGGTATCTCTACTCTAAACAGGCTACTGTCTTTGATAATCATCCAGAGTATCAACATCTACAGAATTCTCTATTCTTCAGAGAACTGGCCTGCTAATTTATGAGTAACCTCTTCAGACTCTCTTCTGAGATCCTGATGAAGCAAACTATTGTGAAACTTGAACTTCTCTCCATGACTCCTTTATCCATGGGATTTCTACTGCAACTGACACTGCAGCTAAAGCGGCCTCTCCTTCCCTCTCTTTAGAGACTCCAGCCCTGCCACACAGTATGAAGGCTCAGCTTTGCTCTATGACCCCTTCAGTGAAGGGACCAGCCCCCCATTTCAGCAGCCATGACAGTAACACCTGCTTGCTATTACTTTGCCTTAGTCACTAAAGGTTAGGTGTCTGCCTCATGACAAGGAACCAATCAGAAATTAGGTGGTGGCACTATGCTTTACAACTCTGGGTGTACTTTACAGATAAGTGCACAGCAATGACACGCAGAGCATAGCAACCACCCTGGGAGGGCCTATGGGCCATAACAACCAGTTGGTCAATCAACGCAGGGCAAGCCTTCCAAGCCTGGAGGCACACCAATGCTGAGCCTGTGCATACCCCTAGACATTCCCCTTACACTGCCCTACAAGATCACTCAGCAGCCGGTTCGAGGTGTCTTTGCTAGCCATCTGCCATGGTGGATGGGTGAAAGACCTGAGCTAACATGGGGTTAGCTCGTTAAAAAAACAATAAAGCCCCATGCAGTTTGCATCAAGCTCTCAAATCTGCCTCGTGATTGGGGTGACCGAGGTCATGGCCTGGGACCCGGATACCTGAGTTTTTCCGGGGGTCTTACATCAGTCCTTCAAATCCAGCAGCTCCTGGAGGTTCTCACAGGTTAAAAATGCCATTCTCTAGCATGGAACAAAACCTTGAGTGTGGCTCAAACACAGCTTCTTCCAAGAAGAGTTTGCCTCAGGGCTGCCTGTCTCATTTTAATCACAGCCCATTCTTTGACCTCAGCTTACCAGTACTGAATGTCACAGCAAAGCAAACGTTTTTTTTTAGTGATTCTGGTCTCTTGCAAATTACAGCCAATCTTTCAGTTTTGTGTGATCAGAACCACAAATTCTTACTTTCTTAATAGTTATGGTTATTTAGAACCATAAATTTTTAATTTGGAAAATTTAGATGCTCCAGTAAGTCTTTATACAATGGAATAAAGACAGCATCTTCAACAAATGGTGCGGGCATAACTGGATGCTGGCATGTAGAAGAATGCAGATAGATCCATGTCTGTCACCATGCATAAAACTTAAGTCCAAATGGATCAAAGACATCAACATAAACCCAGCCACACTGAAATCATTAGAAGAGAAAGTAGGAAGTACCTTTGAATGAATTGGTACAGAAGACCACTTCCTGAACATAACACGAGTATCACAGAAACTGAGATTAAAATTAATAAATGGGACCTCCTGAAACTGAGTAGATTCTTTAAGGCAAAGGATACAGTCAACAAGAGAAAACAACAGCCCATGGATTGGGAAAAATATTCAACAACCCCACATCCAACAGAGGGCTGATCTAAAAATTTACAAAAACTCAAGAAGCTAATCTCAAAAACACTAAATAATCAAACTAAAAAGTGGGGTATAGAACTAAATAGACAATTCTCAATAGAGGAAATTAAAATGGCTGAAAGAAACATAAGAAAGTGCACAACATCCTTAGCCATCAGAGAAATGCAAATCAAAACAACTCTGAGATACCATCACACACCTGTCAGAATGGCTAAAATCAAAAACACCAATGAGAGTTTATATTGGAGAGGATGTGGAGAAAGGGGAACACTCCTCCACTGCTGGTGGGAGTGCCAACTCATACAACCACTTTGGAAATCTGTATGACGATTCCTCAGGAAAAAGGGGATTAAGTCTACCATAAGATCTAGCAATTCCACTCTTGTATATATACACAAAAGAAGCAGATTCCTACAAGGATATCTGTTCACTTATGTTCATAGCAGCATTATTTGTAATAGCCAGAACCTGGAAACAACCTCGATGCCCCTCAACTGAAGAATGGATAGAGAAAATGTGGTACATTTACACAATGGAATACTACTCAGCAGAAACAAACAAACAAACAAAACAAAACAAAACAATGGAATCTTGAAATTTTCAGCAAATGGATGGAAATAGAAGAAACCATTCTTAGCGAGGTAACCCAATCACAAAAACACAGGCATGTGTGTATTCACTCATATGTGGATTTTAGACATAGAGAAATGATTGCCAGTCTGCAGCCCAGGCTGCCTGAGAGGCTGGTAAACAAGGAGGACCCTAAGACGGACATGCATGGTCCTTTGGAGAAGGGGAAAGGGAAAAGATCTGCTGAGCAAATTGGAAACATGGGGGGAGAGGAGGGGAGAGGGAACTAGGAGAATGAGAAGGGGAGAACAAGAAGGGTGAAGAAGACATGATGGAGCAGGGAGGATGAATTGAGGAAAGAACAGAAGAGAATAAGATAAGAGAGAATGTAATAGAGGGAGACATTGTAGGTTTAAAGAGAAATCAGGCACTAGAGAAATGTCTGGAGATCTACCAAGATGACACCAACTAACAATCTAAGCAACACAAGAGAGGCTACCTTAAATGCTCTTTCCTGATAATGAGATTGATGACTATTTCATATGAAATCGTATAGCCTTCATCCAAGAGCTGGTGGAATTAGAAGCAGACACCCACAGCTAAACCTTGACCTGAACTGGAATGCAGTTGCAGAGAGGGAGGACTGATGAGCAAAGGGGTCCAGACCAGAAAGGTGAAACCCACAGAAACAGCTGATATCTGGGAAACCAGCATGGGACTGATCCAGACCCCATGAATGTGTGTGTCAGTGAGAAGAGCTTGGAAATCTATGAGACCTCTTGTAGTGCATATCCCTAGCATAGGAATGATTTTGAGAGCCCATTCCACATGTAGGGATACTCCCTGCGCCTAGACACAAGGGGGTTGGCCTGGGCCCTATCCCAAAGAATAAGACAGACATTGAAGACCCCCTCTGGAAGGCCTCACCCTCCCTTGGGAGCAGAAAAGGTATGGGATAGGTAGGGTGTTAGTTGGGGGGGGCAGTGGAGGAGGGGAGGGAAAAGCACCTGGGAGTGACATGTAGAATAATTTTCTTTCTAATTAAAATAAATAAAAACAAAAATAAATTATTAAAACGTCTCTTAAAACCATCTCAAAATAGGCCTTTATTGTCCTGATTTTCCTCAATACTCTTTATCTTCCAATTTCCCAAGCAACATCCCACTTGGATCTAAGCACTTAATGGATTTTACAGCCCAAAGTTTAATGCCATCACAATCCTCCCCAAAACACAGGGCTGAGCTAAATCTATCACAGAAATATCCCATGGAACTGAAACAAATTTCTGCCTTTTTTTAGGTTTACTATTGCCAAGTCCAAAAGCAGCTTGGGGACAAAAATTTTATTTAACCTAACAACTTGCAGTTCATCATCCATATAAGTCAGGGCAGTAACAGGAGGCAGGAACCTAAAGGCTGGAACTAAAGCAAAGGCCATGGAAGAACACCACTTACTAGTTTGTTCTAGTGTTTTGCTCAGCCTGCTTTCTTATTTATTGCAGACAACTTGCCCATAAAGTACATTTCTTCCTGTGGGATGAGACTTCCCACATCAAGCAGTAACCAAGAAAATACTTCAGACTTGTTTATAGGAGACATTTTTCTCAATTCATATTCCCTCTTCCAGATTTGTCTAAATTTGTGTCAAATGGACAAAACCCAACCAGCACAAGGGGATAAGACTCTTGTCACTGCTCTGCAGAAAGTCCCTAGACTAAGCATCTTGCTTTACCTCCCTCTCCATCTTCACATCCTCTTTCCAACCTTGCTGCTTCCCATCATCAGTTTACCATACATAATAGGCAGGAAGTATCCCCTGGGCTCTCATGCTTGGAGTTTCAGAATGCCCTTCCTCTGCTCTCCATAGTCCTTACTAATCTTCCTGTTAATGTGATCACCCCTTGCTACCTGGTTTATGATCTACCCTCAGAGTAGTAGTAACTCATTCGGGTATAAATACATTATTTCATCCATATTCATCATCACAGTCTATATGAAATCATCTGTGGTGGGAATGCAAAACCCTGTGCAGCAGATACACACACACACACACACACACACACACACACACACACACACACACACACAAACACACACACACACTCATGCATACACAGGTACATATGCAGGTACTCGCACACATAGATAAATATATGCATACATACCACCGCCCACATACATACACACATATTTTGTTTTTATCTATCTGTCTGTCGGTCTGTCTATTATCTTACTATCTATCTAACCCTCTTCCTCCTTGAAGAAAGGGCAAAGAATTCAGAAGAAATGAAAACACTTGTGATGTATTCAGAAAATCTGTATTTGCTTGCCAAGAGCAATGTCATCCCTGACTCAGTTTACATTTTAGACTACAGCACTCTCTATCTCTTTGATTTTTGTGGTGCTAATTGTCCTTCTTGGATGAATGATACCATGCCTGAGTGAAGGACACCTGTGCAGCATAGCCACTCCAGTTTAAAGCACATCTTAAATGGCAGGGCTTTGATGGATTCAATTCTGCTTGTCCTTGAGAAAAGGCAGGGACAGCATGTTGGGTAATAATTGCTCTGCCTTGCTTGAAGGCAGAACACTTGGCTTATAGGGCATTGATTCATTTCAAACTTGTGTCTCTTCCAGCCCCAGGGCATGGCCCACTATTGAAATTGACACAGAACAGGAAGAGATGAATGTGTAAAGGCTGTGGAGCCTGAGGCTGATATTGATGAGGCAGTGTCCTTGGTAAGTTTGCTTCCTGTAGCTTTTCTCCATCACAGAGAAGGCATCCTAGGACCACAGCAAGTACCAAAACTGTTTCCACAATCAACATATTGGAATCCACCTTTATGTTACTTCAAAGAGGAGAAGAAACAATACAGAGTTCCAGAATTAACAGACAGGACCCCAGGGCAAAGCTAGGAAAGATACCACATGCAGTAGCCTTTGTTCAAGTATCTCTTTAGCATATGGAGATTCATCTTATATATCTGCTCACTTTGTAATTTTAAAATCTTGCCAAGGACACACACTAAAGTTTAGTGACTGCTGGAGACACATGAATACTTCCTGTCCCTGAATACCACATAAATATTTTCTGTCCCTTTGAGCCAAGTTGAAACTTCTTTCCCTTTTTACCAAATAGACACTTCTTGTCTTTCCCTATTAATAGATGTTTTCTATCCTTGTGTACAAAGCAACCAGCTCCATTCCCTCTGACTGGTTACTCTGATATAAAGTGTATTTCCCCAATTCTATGTGAATTTTTAAATGAATTTATTTACTATGATAAGGTTAAAAGTGATTATGACTCCCATCTCGAAAGTAAAACAGTCTCCACAAAGTCTTCCACAACAACCAGGAGGATATCTATTGGCAATCATTACAGCACCACCTCTTCTTCTACCGCCTATCCAAAACTTAAGCACCTCTGTTCAGTGAAATGCTTTAATATGGGCCAAATGCATGCCAGCTGGTGATAGTCCATGTCTTTAATCCAATCACTCAGGAAGCAGAAGGAGAAACTGAGAGTTCGAGTCTAGTCTAGTCTACAGAATGAGTCCTGGACAGTTAGGGCTACACAGAGAAACCCTATCTCAACCCCCTCCCCAATAAATATATAGATGGTAAATAGATAGAAAGTTGATTGATAGATAAGCAGACAGATAAATACATAAATAAATATAAGGAAGTAAATAAATAAGATGGGGCAAGTCCAAATTCAGAAAATTCTTAGAACCTCCCAGCTCTGAAGCCTGCAGTGATTTAAACGTTAAATGTTTTCATGGGCAGGGGCAGTGGAACTCTATATATTTGATAGCAATGTTTTGGTAGATTTAGTTAGTTTGGCTTTCCTAAATGATGTATTACAATTGGAGTCTGGTTTTTTGAGTTACTTTGACTTGCCCTACTTCCCATTTGTTGTCTCTGCTTTGAGCTTCCAGGTCAGAATATGAGGTCTCAGGATCCATTCCTCCACCATGCTGGCCTTTAGGTGTTAACCCTCCCTGCCATTATGGACTGCTATTTGTCTAGAACCACAAATGAGAATAACGTTTTTCTTTTATGAGTTTCTTTGGGTTTTGGTGTTTAATCACAAAGACAGCAAAGTAGCTAATACTGGCCTTGAGGCCATGTTGGTACATGGTCTTCTGACTTCTGTCTTAGAGATACTGTCAATTCTCTGTTAGACTACCTTATCTCATGGGGGTTAAATCAGCTCAACTATAGCATTTGAAAAGCCAATACACTCAATGAGAAAATTTTCTATTTCTAAAAGTAGGAATATTTGTTTTGCTCATTCTCTTCTCTTAATTCCCAAGACAGTAGAGAGCCCCATTGCCCTCTACTCCATTACCTGAAACTGTAAACACTCCAACATCTTTCCAAATGCTTACTTTGTCTTACTCTTTTACTTCTCTTTGTCCAGGCTTGCCTGTGCCAACCTGTTAACAATGAATATTTACACCTTTTATTAAGGCTTTGTATACTCCCTCTTGTTGTGAAATTCACTGTGTGTGTGTGTGTGTGTGTGTGTGTGTGTGTGTGTGTCTGTGTGTGTCTGTCTGTGTGTGTGTGTGAGAGAGAGAGAGAGAGAGAGAGAGAGGGAGAGAGAGAGAGAGAGAGATTTCATTGCTGTGAAGTAACACCATGACTATAATAAGTGTTATGAAGGAAAACATTTAATTGGGACTGGCTTACAGTTCAGAGGTTTAGCTCATTATCATAGCAAGAAGCATGGTGGCATATAGGCAGAGCTGGTGCTGGAGAGGTAGCTGAGAGTTCTACATCTGAATCTGCAGGCAACAGGAAAACAAAAATTCTAGGCCTGCCTTGAGCTTTTGAAACCTCAAAGCCTGATTTCAGCGACACATTTCCTTGAATAACAAACACCACAAAAACAAGTCCACACCTCCAAATAGTACCACTCCCTCGGAGCCTTTTAGGGCCATTTTTATCCAAATCATTATAGTGTGCATATATTCTACTTCTCATGATCTGTGCCTCACTTTGTCTCCTCCTGTACAGTTTGTTGGAACAGTGTCTGGGAAAGCCCTGTCTTTCTCAATACTGTTCTCACCTGGTAGATGGCCACGTCTGTTACCATATGATGAGAACATTCAAGTTTACATTGTATCTTAAAGGGCTGAATTTTTGTAGTTCTCTACACAGTTAATTTATATTTTTCTTAGCAGAAACAAAATTCAGGAAGTTTTAGAATTCAAAGTCATAATCAAACAGTGAGTGCATGAAGGAGTCACAGTTGTAAATTGCACATTTGGGGGCAGGTGTGGTCTTGTAGGACCTGTGTCAGTATTGGTGATCTTTGGGGTTTCCAAAGCACTTATGTGGCCTAGCTTCTCTCTCTTGGCTTTGAGTTGGTGAATCAGATGTGACTCTCAGCTATTACTTACTGTATCACCAATCCTCCATTCCTGCCTATCTGTTGCTGCTGCTATGCCCCTTGCCATGATAGCCATGAATTCACACTCTTAAGCTGTAAGCAAGCCCCCAGTTATGGGTAATATTTTTGGTCATGGTTTCTTCTCAGAACAATAGAGCAGTGACTAAACAGGAAGTAAATTCTCCATTTGTGTGTGCCTGCGTGCGTGTGTGCGTGCGTGCGTGCGTGCGTGCGTGCGTGCGTGCGTGCGTGCGTGTGTGTGTGTGTGTGTGTGTGTGTGTGTAGACTAAAGTTCAAACTTGGATGCTTTTCCTTAGGGGCTAAACAAACATTTTTTTTTCTTTTTTGAAACAGATCCTCTAAGTGGCCTGAATCTTTCCAGATAGGCTAATCTGTCTCACCATGGATGCCCATGGATCTGCTTGTTTCTGTTTCCATTGATTTACAAGCACTCATTACTGTTCTTATGATTTTAAATATTGGTTCAAACTCAGATTGTCATGCTTGCAAGGCAAGCCTCTAACAACCAACCTGTTTCCATAGCCTTTCTCTCAGTGTCCATGTTGGCCCTTCATAGCTAGAAGTCTCTTGCTGTGCCTGCATATTACATTTAAGAGTTAGCAAAAGGCAGCAGAATTGTCTCATTGTCTGATTTACTAGAGCTGCTGATGCCACCTCCTTCTGCAAACACACAACTTGGAGGTAGAAGAACCCTCTGGTACCTGAGTGACATAGGTGCTACAGAGATTACTAGAGGTTTTATCTTGATTCTAGCTAGGGTTATGTTATCTGAAAGGAGGGAGCCTCTATTTAGAAAATGCTTCCATAAAAAAAGGCTGTAAGGCATTTTTGTAATTAGTGATTGATGGGGGAAGGTACTGACTAATATAGTTGGTGCTATCCCAGGGTTGGTTTTCTTAGATTCTACATGAGAGCAGCCTGGGTAAACTGTGATAATCAAGCCAGTAAGCAACACTCCTCCATGGACTCTGCAACAGCATCAGTCTCCAGGTTTCTGCCATGTTTTAGTTCCTGTCTTGACTTTCCTCAGTGATGGATTATTAAGTCAAAGTGCTAAAGCCTTTACTGTCCAAGCTGTTTTGGTAACAGTATTTCATCACAGAAACAATACCCCTTTTAAGAGACAGATAGACCTGGCTAAGTAGGCAAGACTGACATTAATGGTCATGCAATTCTGTAACTATTAAACATTTTTTTTCTGTCTCACAATTGGTGTGTTTACTTACTTTCTTATTGTTGTGACAAGCTAATCTCTGATAAACAGCTTATGAGTAGGAAAGGATTATTTAAGCTCATGATTTGTGAAGTTCCAGTTCACATGTATATGTCCCCATTGTTTGGGGGCTGATTACATGGCAGGCTAACATGGTAGGTAGCTGGTGGTTGAGCATTGTACTAGGTTATATTTCCTAAAGGCCTGACTGTAACCCAGGAGCATCACAGGCCTACTAGGAACTTTAATGAGTGTAGGGCACATCTCTGTTTCTATTATAGATTATCTGTGGTGGTGTGCAAAAAGTATTTACTGAGTAGCAGCAAATCCCAGTGACAATTTTGGTTCCAATTCTTAAGAAAACAGTAAGCTTTTGTGTTTTTCATGTGTTGTCATATATAAATAACTACTTAATAAAAGTTTTCTATGACATTTTTTACATATATTTTACCATTAGTTCTTACCCCATGTGGACTTTCCCAATAACTAACAATAGAACTGTTATATTGTATAATTGCTGGAGATGGCTTTTACATATCCATGAGAAAGACAGTTATTCTTTAATAATTTATCAAAACTAGATTTGCTCTGACATAATAACTGAATTATTAATTGATGCTTTAATGGGAAATAGTTCTGAACCGAACTTGCTCTCTTTTATCTTCCATGCTTGAGTTTTATATTAGACAATATTTGCAGATGAAGAAGATTACCTCAATGGAATTATATAAACCAGTCAAGGAGGTGCTTTGTAAGGTTTGTCACACTAAAGCCAAAGATACTAAAATTAGAACATCATTAACAAACTGCTTTAAAATGTGTACCTAAGCTTGGAAAAAGGAATATTAGTTGACATTTCATTGTAGAACAGAGGCTAAATTGATTTTTACATGGTATAAATTGTAGGTTTTCCAATTTAAGAATGATTTGTGAATGGTTCAATGTATAGCTACCATTAATAGCAGAGTCACTTCCATTTCCTTGTTTTCTCAATCCTTCACAACCTGCACAGTGGCTGATGCACAGATAAAGGCTCTCAATTCATTGGAATATTTATTTTGTGTTTTTAATCTTTGTGTGTATGTATATCAGTATATAGGTTTTTTTGTTTTTTTTTGTTTGTTTTTGATGTGTGTGTGTGTGTGTGTGTGTGTGTGTGTGTGTGTGTGTGTATGAGTGGACTTGTAGTTCTCAGAAAACAGCCGTGCTATGTCAATCCTCATTCTCTGCTTTGAGACAGGGTCACTCCTCTTGTTCATCACTGGGCAGTGCATGCCAGGACTGTAAGATTTGTAGGATTATCTTGTCTCTGCCTCTATTTTTCTTGTAGGAAAACTGAGATTACAGATATTGGATGCCAGCTTTTATGTGGGTTCAGAGGACATGAACTCAGGTCCTCATACTTGCATGCTAAAAGATTTACCCTGAGCTATATATTCACTTCAGATTTTCTTAAACATAATAATAAATAAATATATGGTGACTGTCTTTTGTGAACCAAAGGTTTTTGGGGGAGAATTTATGTATGTTTTAATCACTTTATAAATGTGACTGGCTGAGGAAATTTCTTTGATTATAGAGAGCTGAGAAATTACCGGTGAGGAATCAAATTATCTTGAGCAATGTTTACACTCAATATAGCCGTTTATTGTCAACCTCTAGGTTTGACATAGCATGTTTGTGAACATGAAGTAACACCCTTTGTGGGGAGGACAAACCAACTCCCTAGCCTCCATCAACCCCAAAGCAATGCCTGACATCAGACAACAGATGAGGTCTATCACAGAGACTCCATGTTGCTGTAACCTACCCATAAAATGTTTAATGAATGGTTTTGATTTTGTAAAAACTTCATGAAATGTTTACCATTTTGAAACATGGTATTTGGAACACTGTGCATCACTTCTCATTCCATTCTCCCTCATACATGGTTCCAGGAGAAGCCAAGTCTTCAACTTCTGAGGTGAGAGCTATATATTTGCATCAACAGTTTCATTAAGGTCCATCTGAAGAGAGAAAAATCCACAGTTTGAGTCCTTGCAGGTCAACTTTGCACTACAGTAAATGGCATAGAGATAGAAGAAAATTTTGCATTCTTCTATTATTAAAGAACAGATGTGAATGCAGCCCAGGTATTCATTTTTCATAAGTGTGTCAGACTGAGTTAGACTTAGCCCTCATCCTTGAGAAACTGACAAAAAAAAAAGAATTAACTTCTGGAAGCACAGTCCTCTGAGGAAGATGACATGGTTCGAGTTCTTTACAGCTTTCTATTCCAATCACATAATCATCTAGCTGGAACACATTTCTTTCCATTGTTTAAAAAAAGAAAATCCAGGCTTCTTAGTAGAAAAGTCTGCTCAGCTTACTGTGACCCTTGCCTCAGCCCAATATGAAGAGTTTCATTCCCATCTGATGCTTAACAACACTAATTGTGAGCCTGGATGTTTCAAAACACATTTTTCTGTGTGGAAACCCTACCTCCTACATGAAACATATCTCCATCCTTGGTCCTCAAAGAGATTTAACAATTGTAAAATTCTAGTTCTTAGTTCCTATTAGCCTTTCAGAAACTGAGATGCGATGCTCTCTGTCAGCTTTGACTTAGAAATGGGTAAATGATTACAGGAAACAGCCTTGGTACTGTAGGTGTTAAGGTAATATAATAGAGACAATAGGTCTGTGTGAAACTGGAGGTGGTGAGTATGCAAGGACCAAAGGCAAGCAGAGAAATAAACAATAGAATGCAAATGAATGGAATTGGCCACAGAATTTTCTTTAAGAGTGAAAAGCCAAAGGAATACATAAAGTTCCTGTTGCTGAAGACTTTCAAAGTGTCTGTCACTGGTCCAGGTGCTATTCATAAGACAAATAAGAAATATGGAAAGCAGAGCATGCAAAACTTTCAGGATAGAATTTAGTTCCTCATGAAAGTATCTTACTGGTCACTCCAGTCCCCTGGTATGGTCTTCTAAATAAGAAAATAAACAAAAAAAAGGTTCCTCAGCATTAAGAAAAGTTATTTTCTTGCAGGTTTGCTTCATTCACCTTGGGCACACAATTTTGAGTTTTCTGAGCATAGTGATATTGACTCAGATTAAAAGCCTGTGTTCTCTTGATGTGTAATTGTTTGTTTTATTCTTCTGGACATTAATTCTATAGACCTTCCTAGTATGGAAAGAAGGGAATGTGGTTGAGAAATAGAATCTGCCTGGCTATATTTCTTTTTGACACCCTAAGATCCTCCAGATGTCATTCCTGTGCTCCATCTATGGTCGTTTACATGAGAATGGCCCCCAATAGGTTCATAGACTTGAATGGTAGATCAGCAGGGATTGGCACTGTTTGAAAAGATTACATGTGCCCTTCTCTAAGTTTGTGTGAACTTGTTGGCGCAAGTATATTACAAGGGTTGGCTTTGAATTTTCAAAAAGCCCATTCTAAGCCCCCAGTATTTCTCTTCCTGCTATATGTAGATATGGATGTAGAACTCTCAGTCTACTTCTCCAGCACCATGTCTGTCTGTGTTCTGCCATCCTCCCTGCCATGATGATAATGGACTAAACCTCTTTAACTGTGCCCATTAAATGCTTTCTTTCAAAAGAGTTTCCCTGCTCATGCTGTATCTGTACAGCAACAGAACACTGACTAAGATACCATCATGTTTATGTGTCTTTTGATCAAAGTTCTTACTCTGGGCTAGTATTCTACTTAAGGGGGTTTCTGTATACCCTGTATCCATCTGTTTACTGAAAGCTCAGCTCTTTTTTGTCTTACTTTTGTTGTTTCTCTCACTGGTCATCATTGAAGCTTCTTATGAAACTAAGGGAAACGGTAACAGATGCAGATACACAAACCTATATACAAAGGTAATTCTTACTGAACAGTTTAGAGACATTGAATAAATTATTTGTTGATTTACTATAACCACATACATAGCTAGCTTGTGTCAATTATTCAGTATTTTAATTTTCCAATGATAAAGAATTCAAAAAATCACAACTATATTAAAAATAATTACCTTTGATATTTAGCGTTTGCAAGCATACAAGATAAAATGAAATAATTCCAGGGCCCTATTCACCATTCATAATTCTTCTCAGGCAATCTGCCTTCTACTTGCCTCAATACCATTCCTTGCACATTCCTCACTGAGATGATGTTGCAGCCTGTTCTTTGAGGCAAAATGAGAACAGCTATTGGCTTCTTTGGAGAAGAGGCCTTGTAACATTGGAGAAAGCTCAGCTCTTAGACTCAGAAATAATATTTTTCTCCTTTTACATGAAAGAGAAAAATATGTGGGACAATCCTTCTGAATGAAATTCTTTGAATAAACTGGTGTAAAAATACTGAGGTCATAGAAATAAAAGAGATACAGAGGGATCAATTGCCTAGAAAAATTTTGTATTTATCCAAATTGTAGAGTGTTGATCACCTTCCTTGATATTTAGGAAATCTTTTCACATTTCTTATAACAATTAAATTATTTTTAACAATTGAGTAATTTCTTGATGTAGTTTCAAACATGGTTTTTAGGTTATTATTCCATATATTTTTATTTTTACTTCTCTATATATATCTGTTCCTATCTTTCCATCTTTCTCTTTCTCAGTATTTCTCCTCCCTTCTCTCTGTCTCTCTGTGTGTCTCTTTCTCTCTGTCTCTGTGTGTCAGTCTGTCTGTCTATCTCTGTGTGCCACATGACTATAGGTGCTTCTTAGGGCAGAAGAGGACATCAGATCTCTGGCCTGGAGTTGTAGTTGGTTGTAAGCAATTTGCCTGAAGTCTTCAAAGCTGAGCTCAGGTCTTTCAGAAGAGCAGCAAGTGTTCTTTACCACTGAAACATCTCTTTACTACAAGATTATAAAATTGGTTGAAGAACAAACTGGATTTCATTTCCCCTAGTCTATTTAATGTAAGTTAAATATATTATCAATCCATTAAAAATGGCATCAAATAGTGCTTCTATTTCCTGTGGTGAGTGAAGACAATCTTAGATAATGTTAAGCTCTTTGAGCTATGAACTAAAATCCTCTGGGGGTTCACACAAGATTTGTGACATTTTCAGTGACATGTAGCATATTACTGGCTTATTCATTCTCTGAAAATAAGCAGAGACAAAAGCAAAATATAGTCCATGTAATGGCATACTTGAGAGGGTCACTAGTCCCAGGGGAATCCTTAGCAGTGACAGGCAAGTAGCTGCATCTTCCATCTGTTCTAGTGCATTCATATCTTTTGGTCCCATCTCCTTGAGCAACTTTCTGCGTCTTTTCCTTTCTAAGTCATCTACTGGATATAACAACCCTGATCCTATAGCTCAGGGACCAATATGGAAGAGGGAGCAGAGATTTTGTAGAAAGCCAGAGGATGAGGGAGTTTGCTGTGAGATTGGTCTGCTAGTAGTGTCAGAGGTTATACCTGTAAAGCCTCACCAACAAGACTACCAAATCTTAGCTGAACAAGAATGACACCAATTAACATGTCAAATTGAACAGGGAAAAGCCCATGAAGTCTCAACTGTACACAAAGTGCTATAGGAAACTAAGGAAAGCAGGGACTTAGAGAAGTAGTTTCACCCAGAGAAAGAGCAAATCAACTGATTTCCCAGCTCTATCCAAAAGATAGCAGTACACAAAAAAACAGGATATATATATATATATATATATATATATATATATATATATGCATGCAATTACAATGAGTGAATAAAAGAGGTCATGAATTTGAAGAACATCAGGGAGGAGTATATGAGTGCTTTTGGAGGGAGGAAGAAGAAGGGACAAATAATGTAATTATTTTATAACTACAAAACAAAAAAGAAAAAAATGAAATTCTAACAAAAAAAAGAAATAAAGACAAGAATTAAATTAAAAAATGAACAAAGTTGTCATCATTTAATTCCAACCTTTATTTGGAATCTGAAAGAGAAGGCAACAAGGTCACTCCCAAAGCAAGAATGGTACAGAAACATTTAAATTGAATTGTTCTAATGATGTATAAAGAAGTCTTTTGATTATGAAGCATCTGAGATTTGAGTATCTAATTTGTGAAGGGAAATCAAAGAGGCATCCCTGGATTGTTCCATGATGTAGAAGCAGAGGAATCTATAGCCATTTTTCTGTATTTGTGGAGGGAAGAATTACAAAGAAAAACCCAGCTAAATCCAGGCCAGAGGCCAGTGCTAGGAACTACTATGGCAGGGTGTGCCCTGAACTGCTTTAATGTACATTTCTCCTTTCTTTCCCTTGCAAAATTTAAGGAGTCTTCAATTTTTCATGTATATACATTTGTTTTGTGTAAGCTTTTTTGTTTAATAGCTAAAGAAAATGGGTGTGGATATTAGGTTTAGGAAAATAAGGGTTGAATTTATTTGTGTTTGTTTATTGTGCTTGTATGATGTGTGTGTGTGTGTGTGTGTGTGTGTGTGTGTGTGTGTGTGTGTGTGTCTATGTGTCTTTGTGTATGCTTGTACACATGCACATCATACATGAACTTAAAAAACCAGTGTGGGTCTCAGAGAACAACCTTGGCTGGTGGTGCTCCCCTTCCTCCTTGTTTATGAAAATGTGTATGGCAGTTCCCAGAAGTGTTTCCTACCTACCTCCCATCTTCTGGAGCATTAGGATTGGACACACATTACCTGACCTGGGTTTGTCTGAGTTCTGGGAGATGCCAACCTACATTCTCACACTAGGTCAGCATGTACTTTAACTACTGAGTCATGTCCCCAGCCATAGGAATCAAACAACAGAGTTCCTTTCCCTGTGTTGTGAGAAAAAGCATCATTTAAAGCTATAACTGAGCCTGCTGCTTCACCATTCAGCCTTCTCTTGGCACAAAGAATATGCTTTGTCGCTTACAGTGTATGACAAAGCCCTCACTCTTTACATCCTGGACAGTCTTCTCATTTTCATTTTTGTTTTTTAGGTGTCAACTAAGCTCCAAGATGAAGACTTTAAAAATCTGCCCACATGACTGATTTCCCAAACTCTATTGAATCAAGCTGACTTCAATGGGTGTGGTTCTCTATTCCCTCAGAAAGATCTCTTCTGTACCAGTTTCTCTTCTGCTTCCCAACTAAGTTGCACATGCTAAAAGACAGGTAATTAATAGTCTGTCCCTACTCTCTGTGTCAAGAACTCTGTCAGAAACAGAGGCAAACGAAATCAACAGTATCGGTGGAGTGGTAGGTTTTTGTTTTTCTTACAGTAAACAACAATGTTTTGTTTGGCGTATTATCTACCATCACTAGTACGTTTTTGATGTGGGACATCCTTCTGTGTATTTTTAGCTTATTGGTTGTGGAATAAAGTACTGTTTGGCCAAAAATGCATAAAGATGGGTGGGACTAGGAGGTGTGGAGGATTCTGGGAAATGTAGTAAAGTCTTGTGATCCAGTCTTGTGACATAACAGCCAGATTCAGAATATAAGCAGGGACAAGAAAGAAGTCATTCTCTTTCTCCTTCTCTCTTCTCTGGAGCTGACATGTGAGCCCGATAAGAGAGGACATATATAGATTATGGCTATAGTTGATACTTAAGATCGAGCAAGCATATAGAAATCCTAGTCACTGGCCAGCAGCATTGTACCTAATATTAATCTCTGTGTATTATTTTGGGCTGCCATGTGGCAGCAGGGCTCGGGTGGCTAGCACAAAAACTTATCGTTACAGATTTTAGTAATGGGGCTTGTGGTCTGCCAGCCCAACTCCAGCTTTAGTGAGAGACCCTGTTTCCAAGGGAAAAAGTCAAAGAATGATAGATATGGTAACCTGATATCCTCCTTCACAAGTCCCAGGCACTTACATGCTGGGACACTTGCCACACAAAACACACACATATACCATGCCAAAACTGCTAACATTAGATGGGATAGTTACAATAGAAATAAAAATTATGATCTGTAAAGTTAACTAAGTCACAAAAAAGGCAATGATGGCTGAAGATCATAAGAGGCTGAAATTTCATACTTTAAGATGTCACAAAAGGTTGGTTAATGTGCAATCATGTACAAACCTGAGGTTATTTCTCATAATACAATGCTTTTATCTATTTTTTGTGAATGTTAAGCCTTTTAATAAAAGGAGATAAAAGCAATGTTTTTTAAGGTATCACTTTTGAATTTTGTTTTTTTTTGTTTTTGTTGTTGTTGTTTTATTTTGTAGGTTCTCCATTTTCTGCCTACAACTGCCAAGTGTTCACTTCTTATTAATAAAAAGAAAAATGAAAGTTAAAATTTCAATACAATTAAGAACTCAACCATACCTGAGATAGTGCCTACATGATTAAATAACAAGCCACTTCTAGCACCATGGGCATTATACCACCTGAGGATGACCCATAATTTTTTGATAGAATCATTCTTTTAATGTCTACAAAACTATGAAAAGCATGACTATTCATGTACCTGTTTTCATTTGAAGATTAGTGGAATCCAGCTTGGAGGGGTGGCTTCAATTAGAGAAGGTGAATGGAAGAAGGCCATATTGGGGAAGGGAAGAGATAAGAGAAAATGGTTCATGCATGGTAGTATTATCTACTATGCCCTTGAATAGTTACACAGGACTTTTCAGAACAGAAGCAAGTCTGCTTCATTTCTGGCAATGTACATCTTCCCATCTCAGCCTTTATTCTTATAAACATTATTAATTGCCTGTGCTCAATTTGCTTATCTTCCACTGAGTAGCTTTTTTGGAAACTGACTCCACTTTTTAAAAATTCCAGTTTCTCTAATTAAGTAACCATCAACAATGTTTCTCTTTCAGAATTCTGGAAGGATTATATTTTTATCTCTTGTTATCAAGAGTCATCTTAGCTCAGTATTTCAACATAGCTTTGCTTCTCCAATGCAGTGTTACAACTGGAGACAGTTTGTAAGGCTGCATACAGAGTATCTCTGAGTTTCTCATATACAACTATTTTTTTAGTGAAGATCCTGTGCTCCCTTGTGTCCTGTGAAAGCTTACCACTGATTTATGGCAAAGAATAGTGTGGCAGAGCTGAATTTCTATTGCTAGTAACAGGTAGAGATACAAGGTTTGTGTGTGCATATGTGTGTATGCATGTGTGTATGTATGTATGAGTGCATGTGCATACATGTGTACACATATGTGTGTGCATTTACAAGAGTGCATGTGTGTGTGTTTGTGTGTGCCTGTGCATGCATCTTTTCTTAAACTGTGTTCAAATAAATGATAAAACTCTTCCTCACTTATATAATGGGGCTCTAGGGATTAAAAGTGTGTTTTCATGGATATTCTGGCTGTTCAAAACATGTTCCATATACCGTATAAATGGTCATCTGTCCATGTCTTTTTACAAGCAAAACGATGACCCTATGAGGCTCTGCTGCTGCACTTGGCATCACTCCAGTGTCCTACTTTCTGGTAGAAACAAGGACCAACTTTTTCAACAATCATCTTTATGAAACCAACTTTAATGAGATCTTTGCAGGGCAACTCTGACCTGTAGTCATCCTGGCATTATCTAGCCAGGAGAGAATGCCACTGATTGCTTCAAAATTGTGATCTGTGGGGTGTGGGTAGAATGTGCAGTTAACAATGAGGAAGGACAGAGACAAAGCCCTTCTCTATTATTTTGCATCATTCCAGTCCCCTTGATCTCCTTATTTCTGAGGATTACAACTATACTTATTCATAAATTTGTTCAAAGTTTTGAGAGAATAAGTCATAGGTACTAATTACTGAAATGCCTCAGATAAGCGCAGTGAGGGCATTGTGAAGAAGAGTCAGTACAGAAACAAAAATGATCTAATAGCCCAGAGTACCAGAGAAAGCTTCACCAATGAAGAGTCACAAGGAAAATTACAGCAAAGACTGTGGATATGGTGAGATAGCTCAGTTGTAAAGTGTGTGCCATGAAAGCATGAGTACCTGAGACTGATGCTCAGTGCTAACATGAGAAAGGCCCAGCCTGCTGGTGTGCATTTGCCATTATAGACCTGGAGAGGCAGAGCTAGTCAGATCTCTCAGGTTCCATGGGCAGCCAGACTAGCAGAAACAGTACCACTAAACAATCCTGCTCTCAAACAAACAAGCAAGTTGAATAGTGACTGGAGAATGACAGTTGAGGTTGACTTCCAGCCTCCACATTCAAGCCTCATACACATGTGTGTATCCATCTATACTTGAATACACACACACACACACACACACACACACACACACACACACGCACGCACGCACGCACGCACGCACGCACGCACGCACGCACGCACGCACGCAAACACTCTCAAAAGCAATTTTTTTAAAAAAGAAAGAGGACAGAGATGCTGGATATGATCTGGAAAATCTGGTGTGGAAAGAGTAATATTAGACAACTTTAGAGGACACTGTTAAGAGAGCAACAAATTGATGTGTCTCTTAGGATGAGAGATCAAACAACAATCTCTTAGCACAGAAGAGAGAGACAGGAAACAACTCTTGGTTCTTCTTTTTCTAGTGTCCTGGAAATATCTAAGAATGGGAAAGACCACAGAACAAGATGAGAAGAAAGAAAACATTTTGGAAAGAGACATTGAGATTCAGGGAGAGGCACAGTTTGAGAGAGTCAACACTTTCTCAGGCAAACTATGATAAAGTCTTCAGTCTTCCAGCCCAAAGCAAACCGTGTTCTCTTCGGGTCCCTGATGTGGAATCACAGGGAGGGTGGTTTGGGGAAAGTTGGCATCATCAAGTGAGATTAAGAGCCATTATGCTCTCCATCATTTTGGATAAATCAAGTGTTTGGGCAATCACAAAAAATTTTTAGATAAAAAACTTGTAAAACACTTGGCAGAACAATGGGGAGATTTGTATTTGGCTTACATGACATGAATGTGGCACTCCTTTTAGACTTTGTTACAGGAAACTTTGGGTGTGTGCTTACTCTGCCTGAACTTTTCCTCACTTAGGAAATTTTTTTATTAGTTCAAATTAGGAACAAGCTTGCTTCACATGTCAATTCCTTCTCCCTCTCTCTCCCCTGCCCTCCCCTTATCACGTAACCCTGACCTAACCCCCACCCCAACCACCCTCCACTCCCCAGGCAGGGTAGGACCCTAGATGGGGGCTCCCCAAAGTCCACCACATCATCCTGGACCCAATGTGTCCAGGCTGAGGGTCTATCCCTTCACGTGGGATGGGCTCTCAAAGTCCCTTTTTACACCAGGGAAAAATACTAATCCACTACCAGGGGCTCCCTAGAGTGCGGAGGCCTCCTAATTGACATCCATGTTCAGGGGTCTGGATCAGTCCTGTACTGGTCCTCCAGACAGCAGTGCTCCCCCTTGTACAGGCAAGCTGTTTCTGTGGGTTTCATCAGCCTGGTACAGAACCCTTTGATCTTCATTCCTCCCTCTCTGCAACTAAGTTCCAGAGTGGAGTTCAGTGTATATCTTTGGGTGTCTGCTTCTGCTTCAATCAGCCACTGGATGAGTGCTCTAGGATAGCATAAAAAGGAGTTATGAAAGCTGGTCGTTGGTGCCACACGCCATTAATTCCAGCACTCAAGAGGCAGAGGCAGGTGGATCTCTGTGAGTTCGAGACCAAATGGTCTACAAGAGCTAGTTCCAGGACAGCCTCCAAAGCCACAGAGAAACCCTGTCTCAGAAAAAAAAGGTAGTCATGAGTCTCACTATAGGGGAAGGGCATATAGGTTATCCTCTCCAAAATTACCTAGATTATCAGTTCCTGTCATTGTTGTAGGTCTCTGGAAATCTTCCTAGTGCCAGATCTCTCCTTGGACCTATAATGGCTCCCTCTTACATGGTATCTCTCATCCTTCTTGCCTCTATTTTTCCCAGGACTCAATAATTATGCTCCTCCATTTCCTCCTCTCCTCTCCTTTTCCTCCTCTCATCCTCTCATTCTGGCAGCTCCCTTTCCCCTACCCTCATGCTCCCAAGAAGCTCAGGAGTTCCTGCAGCTTCCCAATTCTGGGGTCCACCTTTTTTCCCTTAGAGTCATTCTTGTTTCCTAGTTTCTTTGGTGAAGAGGATTGTAGGCTGGTAATCCTTTGCTCTATGTCTCAAATTCACATATGAGTGAGTACACACCATGTTTGTCTTTTTGTGACTGGGTTACCTCACTCAGGATGGTTTCTTCTAGTTCCATCCATTTGTCTGAGAATTTCAAGATTCCATGGCTTTTTTCTGCTGAGTAGTACTCCATTATATAAATGTACCACATTTTCTCTCTCCATTCTTCAGTTGAAGGGCATCTGGGTAGCTTCCAGGTTCTGGCTTTTACAAACAATCCTGCCTTGAACATGGTTGAGCATATGTCCTTGTTGTATGGACATGCATTTTTTGGGTACATGCCCAATATAGGAATTGCTGGATCTTGAGGTAGACTGATTCCCATTTTCTGAGCAAACGCCACAATGATTTCCAAAGTTGTCTTACCAATTTGCACTCCCACCAGCAATGGAGGAGTGTTCCTTTTTCTTCACATCCTCTCCAGCATGGATTGTCTTTGGTGTTTTTGATTTTAGCCATTATAGCTGGTGTAAGATGGTATCTCAGAGTTGATTTGAGTTGCATTTTTCTGATGGCCAAGGATTTTGAGGACTTTCTTAAGTGTCTTTCAGCCATTTCAGATTCCTTTGTTGAGAATTCTCTATTTAGATCTGTGACTACTTTTTAATTTCATTGTTTGATGTTTTGGTGGCTAGCTTATTAAGTTCATTGTATATTTTGGAAATCAGCCCTCTGTCAGATATTGCGGCATCCACACTTGACCAGCAAGAAAGACGCCACACCGAGGAATCTTCTTCAAACACAGTTTAATCGGGAACCTCTTTGCTTTGTACAATGTATAATGGTGGCGGCGGCGGCCCCGGGCCGAGGGAGACGGGGCCTGATATAGTCTACATCTACCAATCACCTAACCCTACGTGGCGCGCCAGGATAGGTTGTCTCCAAGCAGAATTAAGAGGATACATGACCTTTGCCTAATTTGGAGTTGTTTACCACAGAGAGCGCTCGCCGTCGGGCTGGCGGAGGGTGGAAACCGGCGCCATCTTTTGGGTGCGGTTTTCTGCAGCTCCCTACAGTTCCCCCTTTTTGTTTTAATATTATAGGAGTAGCAGTATCTATCTGTTGTCAGATTTCAGTCATCTCTGTCTTAGGTTCAACCCCAGTGTCCCTATCTTACCCGTCAAAGAGTCACTGTGTCGCCCTCACAGGCTCATGTCTTAGGTTGAAGGGAACACATGTATGCTTATTCGCTCAGCAAGAGGGTAGCTGCCCGTCATTGAGCATGACTGATTCAGATACGCATCACTCACTCAGCAAGGGCGAGACAGACATCTATTTGTCTGTCAGCATGGATAACCATGCTTGAGGGGACTGTCCTGCTTCCACAGCAGAAAAGGCCTGTACCAACATAGCAGCTTGGGATTTTTGCGACTTCCTGATCCTGCATAGGCACCACAAGCAAACAAAAATGGCTAACAGCATCATGGAAAACATAACCCCTTCTCCAGCCCATTCCTTAACTAAACTAAAGGCTTGTGCAATCATGGTATTACTTCTCTGCTGTATGACCCTCATCCTGCAGATACACCATAACGCTATGAAACTAACTAGGATAAGCATTCCTCCCAGGGCACCCATTCCTGCCCACTCTTTCAGATGATTCATGGCTTGAGTGATCCACGCAGACAGTCCTTCAGCAACCGAGATGTCGACCCTGGTGGAATTCACATGCACTATGAAGAGTCTCAGCTCCTGCATCAGCTTGTCAAAATCCCCAGACCAGTTGCCTAGAAGATACTATGAAGGTTGTTTAGACATGTTTGCTGCTAAGGAATAATTCTGATAGGAAACAGCTGTTATACACAAACCAGGCATTCTCCATTCACATCCCAACTGTGCCAGTTACCATAAAGTATCCAATTGTTCCTGCAATAGATCAATGTGTTGATTCAAAACCATAATGCCACCTTTCAATTGAGCATTAAGGGTAGATTGGATATCCAATGCAATCTCCATATGCTAAGTGCAGCAATTTCAACTCCTTACTAGTTAAGAGAATGTCATCCATATAGTGAACACATCTCACAGCAGGGTATTTCTCTCTAATAGGAGCAATAGCATGACACACAAAAAGCTGACACATAGTGGGGCTATTGACCATACCCTGGGGTAAAACCACCCACTCATATAATGGTATGGAGAATAGAAGGTAAAGTAAAAGCAAACCTAACACTATCATGCACACATCACAAATCAGGTTCTGTCCCGCGCGCTGTATGTTCTCGCCGGCAAGAAATACATGCAGGACACTCGGATCCTTCTGCAGACAAGCTTTAATGCATCTTGAGAGGGGAGAGCATAAGCTTACCAGAGCGGAGACCCTGAACCAAGAAACGCATCCCTTAATAAATGCTGGCAAGCAGCCGCCTGGGACGTGTTACCCTATGAATGGCTTCAGCTCCTCAGGCCAAATGAGCCACGGGATAGGCAGAGATCAAAGGAATGGAGATTACCCAGCGCCTGTGAAGTAATTTACATTTGGTGTCTGCAGGCACCATTATTGTAATGGAGAATGCAGGAACGGCTCCCTACAAGGTTCTTCATGATTGGGTAGGGCTGACAGCAACAGTAAACCATGCTGCACAGGCCCCATGACTTGCATCTGTTTATTTCTTTCAGCTGTTCTACCACCTCCTGCCCCTCTTCTACAGCCTTGCGGCATCTTTGATCCTCTAGACAGCTGCAAACCATTTTCCAAATAGGCCTCGTCCCTGGCTTCAGCGTTCCCTGTGCCCAGACAAAATCTAAATCTTTTTCAAGCTTATCCCAACTATCCACAGTGAGATTGCCCGAAGACCACGTTGTACAGGGCCCATAATTTACATCTGCTGATTAATAGCTCTAAGATCGTGAAGCAATCTCCATTTACCAGATTTTTTCTTAATGACAAAAATAGGAGTATTCCATGGAGATACAGAGGCTTTTATATGCCCCAGATCCAGCTGCTCCTGCACTAGAGTCTTAGCAGCTTCCAGTTTTTCAGAGGAAAGTGGCCACTGAGGAACCCATACCGGCTCCTCTGTTTTCCAGGTAATAGGAATACCTCCCTCAGTGGCCCCTAGGAAAAACCCAGACCTAGATTCTTTGGTCTTGGTTGTGGGATAATAGGACTGGCACGACCCTACAGATGTTTCCCGAGGCCTCGGCCTGGGACGTATCCCATTCGTTTCATGATACCTTGAGATGTTTCTGAGTATTCATTTGTGAGTTTAAAACCCATATCCTTTAACAAATCTCTTCCCCATAATGAAATTGGTAAGTCTAACACATAAGGTTGCATGGTCCCTGAATGCCCTTCCTGATCTTTCCAAGGCAATTGTCTAGCACTCATATCAGGAGCCTTAGCATAGCCTAAACCTTGTAAAGTTTGAGAAGAAACCTGTATAGGCCAGCCAGAGGGCCAATCTTTAGTGGCTATGATGCTCTTATCAGCTCCAGAATCTAGTAAGCCTAAGATTTTCTTACAATTCAGTATTAACTCAAGGGTTGAATGTTGATCAAGATCTAAAGCTAGGAAAGTTAAGTTGGATCCAGTGGAACCAAAGTTTCCCTCTCCTCTCTCTCTGGCTTGTGCTGGAAACTTGTCATGCAAACTTGGCAAAAGCAGTAGCTGTGCTATCCTGTCTCCAGGAGAAATGGCTGTAATCCCTCTAGGAGATTCTACCATGATCTTTACTACACCCATGTAATCAGGATCTATAACTCCAGGATGTACTTGTAAGCCTTTCAATGCTACAGATGATCTTCCTATAAGCAAACCTACTGTGCCAGGCTCAAGGGTTCCCTTAAAATCGGTGTCAACAAGCTGGACCCCCATTCTGGGAGTTAATACGAGTCTGGTGGTGGAGCGTAAGTCCAGCCCCGCAGAGGCTGTAGTGGCTCTCCTCCGTCCCTCGGATGACGAAGAGAGGGCCAGGTTTCGGGACTCTGCTCCTGGTTCTGATCCTCCATGGCCCCATATATTTGTGGGCCCTGGGGTCGTGGGCCCCATCGTCTGTTTTTTGGACGGGCTCCTCCATAACCCTGAACAAGAGGCTGTCCACTGATGTCTTTTACTGATCTACAATCCTTAGCCCAATGATTTCCTTTTCTACTTCTAGGACATAAGCCAGGTTGCTTAGGGCGCGGAACAAAGTTATTGACTTTAGTGTTTCCTTCCTCGGGGCATTGCTTTTTCAAATGCCCTTGCTTGCCGCATTTAAAGCAAGCTCCTGAACCTCCACCTTTCTTAGTTAATTGCATCACAGCAGCTGCTAGGCCAGCATTAGTCAGCGGACCCCCTAACTCCCTACAAACTTTCATCCAGACTTCAAGGCCTTTACCCTTATATGGAGTTATTGCAGCTCTGCACTCTTCTGTACACTGTTCATAAATCAGCTGTTTGATCAAAGGCATAGCAGCATCTGGATCCCCAAACACTCATCCTGCAGATTCTACCATTCTTGCCACAAAGTCTGAAAAGGGTTCCATAGGACCCTGTAATATCTTTGTAAGATTTCCACTGACCTCACCTTTGTTAGGCAGAGACCTCCAAGCCCTAATGGCTATTTGATTAATCTGATCATACACTTGAGGAGGATATCCTGTTTGTTGCTGTGCAAAACGTCCTTGACCAAGAAGCATGTCCACATCCCAATATTGATCACCAGCTGCGCGATTAATCGCACCTTGATCATTGGCAAACTCAATTTGAAAAGCTCTCCAATCCAAATATTGTCCTGGTGATAAGCAAGCTCTTAGCAAATTTGTCCAATCACTGGGTCTCATACAGTAGCGACCGAGCGCTTCTACCTGAACAATTGTAAAAGCTGCCGTCACCCCATAGGTGCATACCGATTCTGCCAGAGCTTTGACTATTTTAAAGTCAATTGGTTCATAATATCTCTGTTGGTTACCGTCTGTAAAAACTGAATAAGCCAGTGGTCGAGTAACCCGAAACTCAGTGCGAACCATACGCCACACTTCCAGACAGAAGGTGGAGCAACCAGGACCTCCTACTCTCTCTTTCGAGCAGTAGGGGGGAGGAGCGGTAGGGCAGTGCCCTTGCTTTACAGTCGCCATTTTAGGACGCTGTTTTTCTGATACTTTTAATGAATGTTTTTCCATGAGTTCAATAATCTCTTCCTCCTCGTCCTCCATGATGTCCTCATCCTCACATATATCCTGCTCTGATTCTGAATCCTCTCCTGGTTCTTTTAACTCCTTTCTCAACCTTCCTAGAGAAGGATAAACTCGCTTCTTATCCCTTTTTTGTTTCTCCTTTGATTTCTCACTGCAAGTCGGATAACACCACCAGAAAACAAAAGCCCACACTGCAATGTTAAAAAGCAGCCAAATCACCACTATAATAGCGGGGTCCGTTAACTTACTCTCACTCTGCAAATTAAAGCAGAAGCGAGGTTTTTTACTTTCGGTTCGCTTTTGTCGCGAACAGTGTTGCTCCTTTCCGGAGACTTTACCGCCTCTTTCCGGAGGGCTTTGTTGCTCCTTTACTGGAGACTTTATCGCCTCTTTCCTGAGGGCTTTGGTGCTCCTTTACCAGAGACTTTATCGCCTCTTTCCCGAGGACCTTGGTGCTCCTTTACCGGAGACCTATCTCCGCATTCACCGCGGACTTTACAGTTCCACTTACCTTGGGAACTTACCCCCGACTGTGAGAAGTTCTGATTCCCCGTACAGGCCACCACTTGCGGGGTCCACCCTTGACCAGCAAGAAAGACGCCACACCGAGGAATCTTCTTCAAACACAGTTTAATCGGGAACCTCTTTGCTTTGTACAATGTTTAATGGCGGCGGCGGCGGCGGCGGCCCCGGGCCAAGGGAGACGGGGCCTGATATAGTCTACCAATCACCTAACCCTACGTGGCGCGTCAGGATAGGTTGTCTCCAAGCAGAATTAAGAGGATACATGACCTTTGCCTAATTTGGAGTTGTTTACCACAGAGAGCGCTCGCCGTCGGGCTGGCGGAGGGCGGAAACCAGCGCCATCATTTGGGTGCGGTTTTCTGCAGCTCCCTACAAGATATGGGGTTGGTGAAGATTTTTTCCCATTCTGTGGACAGTCGTTTTGTCTTACTGGCTGTGTACTTTGCCTTACAGAAGCTTCTCACTTTGAGGAGGTCCCATTTATTAATTGCAGATCTCAATGTCTGTGCTACTGGTATAATGTTCAGGAAGCAGTCTCCTGTGCCAATTGGTTCAAGGGTATCTCCCACTTTCTCTTCTAGAAGATTCAGTGTGGCTGGATTTATGTTCAAATCTTTGAACCATTTGCACTTAAGTTGTGTGCATGGTGACAGATATGGATCTATCTGCAGTCAGCTGCATGTCTGAATCCAGTTGTGCCAACACAATTTGTTGAAGATGCTATCTTCCTTCCATTGTATAGATTTAGCATCTTTGTCAAAAATCAGGTGTTCATAGGTGTATGGGTTAATATCAGGGTTTTCAATTAGATTCCATTGGTCTATCTGTCTATTTTTGTGCCAATACCAAGCTGTTTTCAGAACTATAACTCTGTAATAGAGCTATAAGTCTGGGATGGTGGTACGTCCAGGAGATCCTTTGTTGTACAGCATTGTTTTTGCTATCCTGGGTTTTTGTTTTACCATATAATGTTGAATATTGTTCTTTCATGTTATGTGAATAACTGTGTTGGGATTTTGATTGGGATTGAGTTGAATCTGTAGATGATGTTTGGCAAGATTCCCATTATTAATATGTCGATTGTACCTATCCAATACCATGGGAGATCTTTACATTTTCTGGTATCTTCTTTAATATTTTTCTTTAAAGACAAAAAGTTCTTACTCTACAGATCTTTCACTTTTTTGGTTACTCTTACCCCAAGATATTTTATGTTGCCTGTGGATATTCTGAAGGTTGATGTTTCTCTAATTTCTTTCTCATTGCAGTTATCATTTGTATATAGTAGGGCTACTGTTTTTTTGATTCATTTTGTATCCTGCTGATTTGCTTGAAGGTTTTTGGGGTCATTTATGTAGACTATCATATCATCTGCAAATAGTGAAATTTTGACTTCTTCCTTTCCAATTTGTATTCCTTTATCTCCTTTTCCTTGTCTCTTTGCTCTAGCTAGAATTTCAAGTACAATATTGAATAGATAAGGAGAGACTGGACAGCCTTGTCTTGTTCCTGAGTTTCTCTCCATTTAATTTGATGTTGGCTGTTGTTTTGGTGTATATTGCTTTTATCATATTTAGATATGTACCTGTAATTCTTGTTCTCTCCAAGATCTTTATCATGAAGGGATGTTGGATTTTGTCACAGGTGTTTTCAGCATCTTGTGAGATGATCAGGTGATTTTTCTTTTGCAGATTGTTTATATGGTGGATTACATTGATGGGTTTTTGTACGTTGAGTAATCCTAGCATCCTTGGGATGAACGATCATAGTGGCCTACTTGATCATAGTGGATGATTTTTCTGATGTACCTCAGAATAAAGGTTTGGAAAAAAATTCCAATTAAATGGGCCTAAGAAACAAGCTGGTGTGGCAATCCTAATAACTAAATGACAAATTAGTCTTCAAACTAAAATCAATAAAAAGAGATGAACAAGGGCATTTCATACTCATCACAGGAAAATTCCATCAACTTGAAGTCTCAATCCTGAACATCTATGCCCCAAATATGAAGGCAACCACATTTGTAAAAGAAACATTACAAAAACTAAAACCACACATAAAACCACACACACTTATAATAGGAGACTTGAACACCCCACTTTCACCACTAGACAAGACCACCAGACAGAAACTTAACAAAAAACAATGGATCAAACAGAAGTTATGACCCAACTGGGTTTAACAGATATCTATAGAACATTCCATCCAAACACAAAAGAATATAACTTCTACTCAGTGCCACATGGAACATTTTCTAAAATTGACCACATAGTTCGCAACAAAGCAAACCTCCACAGATACAAAAGAATTGAAATACCCCCCTGTATCTAATCATATCATCGTGCTTTAAATTTAGAATTCTACAGCAATACAAATTGAAGAAAACCTACAAATTCATGGGAATTGAACAGTACCCAATTGCATCATTCCTGGGTTGAGGAAGAAATCAAAAAAGAAATTAAAGACTTCCTAGAATTTAATGAGAATGTAGACACAACATACCCAATCTCCTGGGACACTCTGAAAGCAGTGTAAGAGGAAAGTTCATAGCACTAAGTGCCCACATGAAGAAACTGGAGAATAGTCACATTAGAGAATTGACGGAACAACTGAAAGCTTTAGAGAAAAAAGAAGCAACCTCACCACAGAGGAGTAGATGCCACGAAATAATCAAACTGAGGGCTGAAATAAATAAAATAGAAACTAAGAAAACATTACAAATAATTAATGAAACAAAGAGTTAGTTCTTTGAGATGATCAACAAGATAGACAAACCTCTAACCAAATTAACCAAAAGGCAGAGAGAGCACATACTAATTAACAAAATCAGAAAGGAAAAGAGGGATCTAAGTAGCAACAATGTGGAAATCTAGAGAATAATCAGGTCATACTTTGAAAACCTGTACTCCACAAAATTTGAAAATCTAAAGGAAATGGACAATTTTCTTGATAGATATTACCTACCAAATTTAAACCTAGAACTGGTAAGCAGTTTAAATCGCCCTATAACCTCTAATGAAATAGAAACAGTCATCAAAAGCCTCCCAACCAAATAAAGCCCAGGACCACATGGCTTCACTGCAGAATTCTACCAGAAATTCATACAAGAGCTAATACCAATACTGCTCAAATTGTTCCACACAGTAGAAGCAGAAGCAACATGGCCAAACTCTTTTTATGAGGCTACAATAACCTTGATAACCAAGCCACACAAAGATACCACTAAATCAAAGAACTACACACCAATATCCCTCATGAACATCCATGCAAAAACACTTAGGGTTTTTGTATGTTTTTTTTTTTTGTTGTTGTTGTTGTTGTTGTTTGGTGGTTTTGTTTTACCTGGAAAGCCTCTTTGGAGGGGCCATTTTCTTTCTTACGTGACTTGATAAGCCTCTCTGAAGAAATGTCTATCTTCTGGGATATACAAAACAGAGCCAATGGGAGCTAAACATACATGTTCTGGTTCTGGATCCAAGAGACAACACTGCAAATTCATCCCAGAAATTTTTATTTCTCAAAATGCACTCTTGTTTCCCGTTTCTGATAGAATGCAACATCATTTGTTTTGGCATCTGCATAGTTGGCTGAACTGGGATTCTACCACTCTACTTTTATGAGATATCTCTCCACACAATGTTGTTTAGGGATGTTTTACTTTGTAAAGAGCATATGCTTACTAACTGAAATCAAAATATGTCCTTTTAGAAAGCATTTCAACTAAGATTGAAGGAGGCAGTGTTAATACTTTATCATTGCTTCTCTATGTTATATTTTCTTTTATGAAACCATCTCAATATAAAAAAATGAGAATTCCTCTTGGTAATGATTTCTTGTAAAGATAAAGCAACACAATTTTATTCCTCCTGTTGGAGCAGGAATCACATAACCAGTGGTCTATTTGGTCTCTCACTTCTAATGTTTAATTTAAAGCAAATAAACATTTACTTCTAATCTCTGTCATATATTTAGGAAGTACGGAAAGGTTCCATTGTTTTCTTTCTTCCATAAGTAATTATTTTCTTAGCTATGTATTTTATTATTCTTATAAATGATATGGAATTCTATCTGCTTGTTCTATTAATGATAAATTCCTTCAAATTTTGGAGGAATTTAGGAAAACATTTTATTGTGTGTGCAAGTGTGTAGCCATGTGTTTGTGAGAACATGTGTCTATGTGTCAGTGTGTGCATGTGTTTGTCTATGTGTGTGTGTGTCTGTGTATCTGTGTATCTGTGTGTACATGTCAATATGTAAAAGAATGTATACACATGTACAAGTTTTTATGTTTGTTTATGTGTACATGTAGATTCCCAAGGTGGACATTCATTGTCTTCCACTATTGTCTTTTGACACATAGTCTTTCGGAGAATCCTCAGCTCACCAGTTGGCTTGTTGAGGAGTTTCACGAAGCTGCTTCTCATCATCTTTCCCAGAATATGTGTCACACACTTATGCAACCAGACCTGGCTTCTACATGGACTCTAGGGATCCAGATAAAGGACCTCATGATTATATTCATGAACATAACTTACTAAGGTATGTCTGCATTAGTGACTTCCTAAAATATGTTTCTCTAAGACTGACCTCTCCCAAATGAGGTAAAGTTGAAAAGCATACAATGTACTTTCATTGAGCATGGAGGGGAGGTGCATAGTGTAAAGGTAAATCAGGTTTTATTGTGCTTTTCTGTTGAGGATTCTGTACCCTGAGATGTGCTCAATAAGTTTCTTTATAATATTATTCATCCCCACTCTTACATAGAAAAGGAAGTTAACAGACAGAATGGAACAACCTTGTTTCTGCACTTCTACTTCCATTCCTTTCCTGAAGTTGAAATCTCTAGGTTCTCAAATTAAAAACTTACCAGTGACAGAAATATTGTTTGAACATAAACAAGCATGAAATATCTCAGATTAATGGATTTTTTATTTTTATTTTAATAAGTGCAGTGTGAATTTCTTTCTAACAAAGTCTATATTGATTGCAAAAATTTTAAATGTTTATAAAGTTACATGATGGAATGGATAAATTGGTAAAAGGAAGTTAAAAACCACATAAAATGTTTATATGTGTCATTTCTCCAGAGACAAAAGCATATTTTTCAGAATAGGTAAAGAAAGCAATGAGGTTTGTTCAGACAGGTTAGCCTGACATCTGAGAGTTACTGGTAGATTCTGGAGGAGGCTTAACCATCATTTCCATTTGTAAAACACTAATGGGCCTACTCATGGCTCCAAACTGATGCTCATGTGAATGGCCTGGTTAAACTCCATGGGCCAGAAAAAAAAAGACATAGTAACATGAGATGGAAACACAAGAAGGGGGATTGACAGAGTAACCACAATGTATTTTACTTATATATGATGTTGTCAGATAAAGACATTTATTAGTAAAAAGAAAGATTCAAATCCAAGAGAACTGAACAAATATATCCATTTCTCAATATTGTATGGAATTAGTGAGAGATCCCAAATGCACATGTATGTGCATAGTGTTAAAATACTGTGTTGATTTATTCTGATGTTAAGTGCATCAGTCCTGTGGGCCCTAGCTTTCCAATCTGTTCTGCAGAGATAACATTATCTATGTTTCCCACATCATAGAATTCCTATACTTAGCAATGGAATTATTGGTGTTGAATAACTCATCACACCAGGCACATTGTAAGATGTTAGGTAGCAGTAGGTGGAAACAGTTTTACAAAGGAATCACAGATCCTGTGACATTTAATTGTTGACTAGGATATAGAGTTCTGTGAAAAAGGATGAGTTTGAAGATTCCTGGATCATATGGCAGATAAATCATCTATTCATCTATTAATTCTATTTCTCAAAACTAAGCATAGAGATATCTTAATTTGGACAAAATTAAGACAACAATTACATATTGTGATATTGAGTTTGAAATATGGAGAACAAACAGAAATATCTATAAAAAACAGTTGAGGTCGGAGTTTTATACTATGTGATATGTCAACCACAGTCCTAATGTTGTAGTCAGGAGTTTTATACAAGGGTAGGGGTGATAGTAACTTACAGGACAGTGTGCATTGGCTTTCTGTATTGGTATCTATATGAATAAACCAGAAACTCTTTTCACACTTTGAACGCCTAAGAATGTTTTTAAATTTCCTGTCTAACATTTCCCACTACATTGTGGAACATAATTAATTGATTAATTAGGTTGTCATTCTACTAAAAGACCCAAGAAAAATATTTCTAGAGGAATCAGAAAATGGAAGGCAACTACTCCTGGTCTTGAGTTTCTTAGATGTTTGGTCTCCACAAAGAGCAGAAACTCCAAAGATGAATCACAGTGTCATCATGTCTCTTATGATGGGAAGGTACTCTAGATGAGAAAGAAACCCAGACAGGAAAAGCCTTGGCAGGAAAGACTGTGAAGGCAATTATTTCTGTCAAGACAATATTTAGTGTCACCTTGTGGTATGGATGTATTATTGCAATTGGAGATACAAGGATGACTTTGGGATCTAAGTCTAAGAGAGTCATAATCACCTAGGTGTTTACAGGCTTAAAAAGCCTTTTCAATTTTAAAGACTGATGACTAAGACTTGATAGGTTATTGTGCATCTTCTTGAGAGCATCACAGTTTCTAGTAAACTACTCAAAGTTGGATTAAATCTCACATAAAAGAAGGAGAAATCTGAAATTGCCTTAGAATTTTGCAAGAGTCCAAGCATATGAAAAGCCACATATGCTACTGTTATAAATGAATGTTAAGGTAGAGAGGAAATGTAAGGTTAGAACAGTGGAAGCAGAAGCACTAATGTTTGAAGAAAGATACTTGTAGCTGGATATGAGACAATCAAGAAGACCTGCTGAGAAATTTAATTTTATCTCAACTCTCTAGTTCATGAGAACAAAGAAGTTAGTATTTATGATTAGAATATTGAACACCTTATGACATTTAGATATTACTTTTCACCTCTAATATTAGCTATTGTGCTTGCACTGATAAAATACCATGTGAACTGCTGATTTGTTTATTTAATCTATCAATTTTTATAAAGCTGACTTCCCTTTATATACTATATCTGGCCATTTATATGTTTTATTTTAATTAGCAGCATTTCTTAAACTTCCACATGTATCAATCAGAGCAACTATAGCAGTCAGGGAAATAGCCATATGGTACTGTCAATATTATTACTTATAAGAAGAAAATTCACTTCATATTGCTCATGGCAATATTCCAAACACTACTGTCAAATTAGCTATGTAAACTTCTTAAAATAAAGAAAAAGACCACAGTCTTCTATCTGTACAATGCCTTTATATGGGAATATTACAGATACTCCACTTCAGGGCAAACTCCACAAGCATGAAATAATTTATTGATGATTCATAATAACTATACCTTGGAATAACTGACATAATTAGTATATTGCAATTTACCCTGAAGTCTATGGAATAAAGACAATGCAGAAAAAAAGAACACAAAGAATACCTGATGAGAGATAATTATCTCTAAACAAGGGGACCAATGATAGTGGGCTATCTAACAAATTTCCAAATATCTTACTCCTTTGAAAAACACATGCTAACCATACAGTTTATTCCATACTTGTCTTAATACATTGCTTCTAATGCAGGTACTTATAGTATAGAAAATTGTAAACAAGGATGGCTTCTAATTAGTCTGTCTGTATTTCAGGAAAGAGACAAGAAAAGTTCTCACTTAAATAACACCATAGAAGCTACTTGTTGGTTGATGTGAGTAAAAAAACCCCTTCACTATAGTTAACACTTGACACACCTACATTTATCGATACACCTGCAGAGTCCAAATGTAGTTATTCTGTTCAAGAAACAAGCAGCCAGCATATGGCCAAGATCAGCTACCAACAGCCAAAATACAGCCAAGGTCAGCCATAACCATCAAGAATATAGACAACAACTAATGAAAACAGAGTGAGAAATGAGCATGACCAAAACTTCAGCAGCATGTAAGCATGCCCCTGCTTTGGCCTTGGGGACATACAAAGTTTATGTTGGCTAGTGATTGCCTTGGACTTAACTAAGACAGCCCAAAGAATTAACTCATCACAGGAGAAATCCATCAGGATGAAGTCTCAATTCTGAACATTTATGCCCCCAATACAAAGGCATCCACATTTGTAAAAGAAACATTACTAAAACTCAAATCACACATAAAATCACACACACTTATAGTGGGAGATTTCAACACCCCACTCTCACCACTGGACAGAAACACCAGACAGAAACTTAGCAAAGAAACAAAAGATCTAATAGAAGTTATGGGGCAATTGGACTGTTTTTTTTATTTTATTGCAGATTTTTTATTTTAATTAGAAACAAGATAGTTTTACATGTCAATCCCAGTTCCCTCTCCCTCTCTTCTTTCCCTACCACCCCCTCAACTAAAACCCTACATATCACATATCCTTTCTGCACCCCCTGGATGGTGAGGCCTTCCACAGGGTGTCATCAGAGTCTATCTTATCCTTTGGGATAGGGCCTAGGCTCATCCCCATGTGTCTTGGCTCAGGGAGTACTCCTCTATATAGAATGGGGTCCCAAAGTCCACACCGATGCTAGGGATAAGTCCTGAACTACTACAGGAGGTCCCATAGATTTCTGAGGTCTCCTCACTGAAACCCATGTTCCTGGGGATTGGATGAGTCCCATGCTGGTTTCCCAACTACCATTCTGGGACCAAGAACTCCACAATGTTCAGGTCAGCTGTTTCTGTGGGTTTCACCAGCCTGATCTGGAAACATTTGTTCATCACTCTTCCTTCTCTGCAACTGGATTCCAGTGACTGCTTATACTTCCACCAGCTGGTGGATGGGGGTTCTCAGTGGGATATAAGTTAGTAATCAATCTCATTATCAGGGGAGGGAATTTAAGGTAGCCTCTCCTCTGTTGCTTAGATTGTTAGCTGGTGTCATCTTTGTAGATATCCAGACATTCCCCTAGGGCCTGATATCTCTGTAAACCTAAAATTTCTCCCTCTGTTATGGTATCTCCATTCTTGTTATTTTCTATTCTTCCCCTGACTCAACAATTCTGCTCCTTTATGTCCTCCCTATCCTTCTTCTCCTATTCTCATTCTCTTCTCTCCCTGTTATCTCTTCCCATTCTCCCAACTTGCTCAGGACATCTTGACTCTATCCCCTTCTCCAGGGGACCATGTATGTCACTCTTAGGGTAATCCTTCTTTACTAGCTTCTCTGGCAGTGTGGATTGTAGGCTGGTAATACTTTGGCCTATATCTAAAATACACATATGAATGAGTACATAACATGTTTTTCTTTTTGTGATAGGATTACATTGCTCAGAATGGTTTTTTCTAGTTCCATCAATTTTCCTGAAAATTTCAAGATTCCATTGTTTTTTTTCTGCTAAGTATTACTCCATTGTGTAAATGTACCACATTTTCTCTATCCATTCTTCAGTTGAGGGGCATCTAGGCAGCTTCCAATTTCTGGCTATTACAAGAGTGCTGCTTATGAATATTGATGAACAGATGTCCTTGTTGTAAGGATGTGATTCTTTTGAGTATATGCCTAAGAGTGCAATTGCTGGATGCTGTGGTAGACTGATTCCAAATTTTCTTCAGGAGTAGCCATACTGATTTCCAAAGTGGCTGTACAAGTTGGCACTCCCACTAGCAGTGGAGGAGTGTTCCCCTTTTTCCACATCCTCTCTAGCATAAACTGTCATTGGTGTTTTTTTATTTTATCCATTCTGACAGGAGTAAGATGATATCTCAAAGTTGCTTTGATTTGCATTTCCATGATAGCTAAGTAAGATGAACACTTTCTTATGTGACTTTCAGCCATTTTAGATTCCTCTATTGAGAACTGTCTGTTCAGTTCTGTACCCACAGTCTTTAATTGGATTGTTTGGTGTTTTGGAGACTAGCTTCTTGAGTTCTATGTATATTTTGGAGATCAGCCCTCTATCAGATTTGGGCTTTGTGAATATCTTTTTCCAGTCTGTGCATTGTCATGTTGTGCTGCTGACTGTGTCCTTTGCCTTACAGAAACTTCTCAGTTTCAGGAGGTTCCATTTATCAATTGTTGATCTCAGTGTCTCTGCTACTGGTGTAGTGTTCAAGAAGAGGTCTCATGTGTCAATTAATTCAAGGGCATTTCCTACTTTGTCTTCTAATAGGTTCAGTGTGGCTGGATTTATGTTAAGATCTTTGTTCCACTTTACTTAAGTTTTATGCATTCAATAGACTAGGATCTATCTTCTACACAGAAGCATCCAGTTATGCCAGCACCATTTGTTGAAGATTTTCTCTTTATTCCATCATATAAATGCATATGTTTTTTGTCAAAAATCGTGTGTTCATAAGTGTGTGAGTTAATGTCAGGGTTTTCAACTCTATTCCGTTGTTCTACCTGTCTATTTTTATGCCAATACCAAGCTTTTTTCAGGCCTATAGCGGTGTAGGGGAGCTTGAAGTCAAGGATGGTGATGCCTTCAGAAGTTACTTTATTGTACAGGGATATTTTGGCTATCCTGGGTCTTCTGTTTCAACATATAAAGTTGAGAATTGTTCTTTCAATGTCTCTGAAGATTTGTGTTGGGATTTTGATGGGGATTGCATTGAATCTGTAGATTGCTTTTAGCAAGATTGCCATTTTTACTATTTTGATCTGACTTATCCAAGAGTATGGGAGATCTTTCCATTTTCTGGTATCTTCTTTAATTTTTTTCTTTAGTGACTCAAAATTTTTATGGTACAGGTCTTTCACTTTTTTTGTTAGTTTTACCCCAAACTATTTTCTGCGGTTTGTGGCATTTCTAAAGTGTGACATTTCTCTGATTTCTTTCTCCACCAATGAGTCATCAGTATATAGTAAGGATACAGATTTTTTGGAGTTAATCTTGTATCCTGCCACTTTGCTGAAGGTGTTTATCAGCTGTAGGAGTTCCCTGGTGGAGTTTTTTGAGTCCCTTATGTAGACTATCATATCATCTGCAAATAGTGAAACTTTGACTTCTTCCATTCTAATATATATTCCCTTGATCTCCTTTTATTGTCTTATTGCAATAGCTAGAACTTCAAGGACAATATTGCAGAAGTATGGAGAGAGTGGACAGCCTTGTCTTGTCCCCAATTTTAGAGGAATTGCATTGAATTTCTCTCCATTTAATCTGATGGTAGCTGTCAGCTGTCTGTATAGTGCTTTCATTATGTTCAGGTATGTACCTGCTATCCCTGATTTCTCCAATACATTTATCATGAAGGGGTAATGGATTTTGTCAAAGACTTTTGGGCATCTAGTCTTATGATCATGTGGTCCTTTTTTCCTCAGGCTGTTTATATTTTGGATTGCATTGATGGATTTTCATGTTTTGAACCATGCTTGCATCACTGGGATGAAGCCTACTTGATCATGGTGGATGATTTCTATGGTGTGTTCTTGGATTTGATTTGCCAATAGTTTATTGAGTATGTTTGCTTCAATATACATGGGGGAAATTCTTCTGTAGTTCTCTTTCTTAGTTTTGTCTTTGTGTGGATTGGGTATCAATGTTATTGAAGCCTAGTAAAAAAGAGTTTGGCAATGACCCTTCTGCTTCTATTGTGTGGAAAACTTTGAGGAGAATTGGTATTAGCTGTACCTTGAATTTCTGGTAGGATTCTGCACTGAAGCTATCTGGCTCTGGGCTTTTTTTGGTTGTGAGACTTCTGATGACTGCTTCTATTTCATTAAGGGTTATAGGTCTATTTACATTGCTTATCTGTTCTTGATTTAATTTTGGTAAGTGAAATCTGTCCAGAAAATTGTCCATTTCCTTCAGATTTTCTAATTTTTAGGAATATAGGTTTTCAAAGTATGACCTGAAGATTCTCTGGATTTCCTCTGTGTATGTTGTTTTATTCCCCTTTTCATTCCCGATTTTATTGATTTGTATGTTCACTCTCTGCTGTTTGGTAAGTTTGGATAAAGGTTTGTCTATCTTGTTGATTTTCTCGAAGAACAAACTTTTTGTTATATTGATTCTTTGTATTGTTCTCCTAATTTCCATTTTATTGACTTCAGCCCTCAATTTGATTATTTCCTGACATCTGCTCCTCCGGGGTGTATTTGCTTCTTTGTGTTCTGAGGCTTTCAGGTGTGCTGTTAATTCTCTAGTGTGATTATTCTCCTGTTTCTTCATGTGGGCACTTAGTGCTATGAACTTTCCTCTTATCACTGCTTTCAAAGTATCCCATAGGTTTGGGTATGTTGTGTCCACATTCTCATTGAATTCTAGGAAATCTTTAATTTCTTGTTTTATTTCTTCCTGCACCCATGAATTGTGCAATTGAGTGTTACTTAATTTCCATGAGTTTCTAGGTTTTCTGTTGTGTTGTTGTTGAATTCTAATTTTAAAGGATGGTGGTCTGACAAGACACAGGGAGTTATTTCAAGTTTTCTGTACCTGTTAAGGTTTGCTAGAGAAGGTTCCATGTGGTGCTGAGAAGAAGGTAAATTGTTTTGTATTGGGGTGGAATAATTCTATAGATATCTGTTAAGTCCAATTGCCCCATAACTTGTATTAGATCTTTTGTTTCTTTGCTAAGTTTCTGTCTGGTGTTTCTGTCCAGTGGTGAGAGTGGGGTGTTGAAATCTCCCACTATAAGTGTGTGCAATTTTATGTGTGATTTGAGTTTTGGTAATGTTTCTTTTACAAATATGGATGCCTTTGTATTGGGGGCATAAATGTTCAGAATTTAGACTTCATCCTGATGTATTTCACCTGTGATGAGTAGGAAGTGACCTCCTTTTTCTCTTTTGATTGATTTTAGTTTACAGTCCAATTTGTTGGATATTGGGATTGCTACCCCTGCTAGGAGAGTTAAGACCATTTATATTGAGGGATATTAATGACCATTGACTGTTAATACTTGTTTGTTTTGGGTTTGGTGGTGGTCGTGAAATTATTTGTGTGCTTCTATCTCTTTTTCCTTTTTGGCTGTTGGTAATGTGGGATTATCTATTGCCTATATTTTTCTGGGTGTAGTTAACTTTCTTGGGTTGGAGTTTTCCTTCCAGAATTTGCTCTGGGGCTGATTGGTGGATATGTATTGTTTGAATCTGGTTTTGTCCATCTATATGGACAAATATATTGTTTTCTCCATCTATATTGATTAAAAACTTTGCTGGGTATAGTAGTCTGGGCTGGCCTACATGGTCTGTTAGGGTAGGTAGAATATCTATGCAGGACCTCCTAATTTTCAGTTTCCATGGAAAAGTCAGGTGTAATTCTGATAGGTTTGCCTTTATATGTTACTTGACCTTTATCCTTTGCTGCTCTTAATATTTTCCTCTTTCTTCTGTATGTTTGGTGTTTTTATTATTATGTAGCAAGGAGTCCTTTTTTGGTTCACTCTATTTGGTGTTTTGTAGGATTATTGTACTTTCACTGGCATGTCTTTCTTTAGGTTGGGAAAGTTTTCTTCTATGATGTTGTTGAATATGTTTTCCATGCCTTTAGTTGGCTTTCTTCACCTTCTTCTATACCTAGTACTCGTAGATTTGATCTTTTCATGGTATCCCATATTTTCTGGATGTTTTGTGTTAGGGATCTGTTTGAATTAAGATTTTCTTTGGTTGATGAGTCTTTTTCTCCTAGTGTATCTTCAAACTTCTGTGATTCTCTCTTCCATCTCATGTATTCTGTTGGTCATCCTTGCTTTTGTAGCTCCTGATCATTTAACAAGCTTTTCTATTTCCTGATTTCTCACATAATGTACTTTCTTTATTGTCTCTATTTCAGTTTTTAGGTCTTGAACTGTTTCCTTGAGAGATTTGTTGATATCTTGTGTTTTGTGGTTTGCTTTTTCTTCCATTTCTTTAAGGGTTTTTCTCATGTCCTCTTGAGGTCCTTTATCATTTTCATGAAGATGTTTTTAAGGTCATTCTCTTCTGCTTCATCTATATTGTGATGTTCATGTCTTGCTGGTGAATGTTTCCTAGTCTCTGGTGGTGTCATAATGGATTTTCTGTTGTTGAGTGTGCTTTTACATTGTCCTCTTCTCATCCTTTCTTCTGGGGACTGTAGCAGGAGTCTCTTCCTCTCCTGATTTTAATGGGACCAAGGTTCCCTTCTGGTAGATGCAACAGTTCCAATACTCTGATGTCTGTCCTCTTCTCAGGGAGGTGGTACTGTTAGCAAGGCCATGGCAGTTTCTGGGTGTGTTGGGTCCTGCTGCCGAGTTAGGATCTCATGATCAGACCCCTGGTGTCAGATGATCCTGCAATCTGATTCTTTTACAGTATATTTTTTGTTTTGTTTTATTTTGATTTGATTTTTTCCTTGCTTTACTATGTGTTATTTTTAGTAGGAATCTGAAAGTATTAGATTAAATAGGAAAGCACCTGAAGTATCTGAGTGGGGGTCACAGATTTTACTACTTTCATGTGGAATATTTTGGAAATCATATCAATCTATGACAAGTGAGGTTTCATTTTTCAATAATTATTACTTTTTGAGTTGACAGATTTCCTTCATAGCTGTTCCTTCAAGTTCTATGACACCTGTCCAATTACAGTTTGTTTAGAAATGAATACACAGCTAAGGTAGAAATGCTGTCTCAGCATTTGTTTACATAATGCCTACCCTTCTTAAGTAATGTAAGTTCTTTAAATAAATGTATTTAATTATATTTAAGAATATGTGAATGGATACCATCCCCATGGTATCCTTAAGGGAAAACAACATGCTTCAATCTTCTAACTCATGCAACACTTTTGGGAATAATGTGAGATTAGATCTCAAGCTGCTGCATCTGAACCTGATATTGTGGCCACTCATTCATTGGTCATTCTCAAACTAGGTGTCAAGTTGTCACTGTACAGCCCATTAATGTAAATCGCCATTCCTTATTAATGCAAATGACAATTATGAGATATTAACTTTTAAGAAGTATGGGTGATTGATGTAGATTGGTTGTGGCAGAACATGACAACTAATGGGTTGTGTACTGAGAATGTGCATACTTTCTACTTCACTTCATTTCTGCTAGTTTGAAGCTGTGTTTTCTGACAATTGTTAACAACAGTCATTGACCTGTGAAAGCTTGGCATTCACTAGGGCTCCAAGGTTTGAGGAGTAGTGAAGTGACTGCCAGCCATTCTTACCCTGTTATTACGTAATTGTGGTTTTAAAAACAAATCAATTTAAATCCAATAAATTATTTACCTGAAAGAGTTCATGTTGGTAAGGAATGGATATCTATCAAGATTTGTTTATCTTAATGGCATAGTAAATGGAACTATTAGAATTTTTATGAGAGAGGAGTTATTTAAAATGTTTACTTACTGGGACAGTGAGAGAGCTCATGGCATTAAGGCAACTGCTGCAATTGTAAAGACATGAGTTCAATTCCCAGAAACTACACTGTGGATAAGAGAAGTGATTGCTGCACTTTGCCCTGTGACCTTCACATGTAATATGACATGGAAATGTAAATGAACACACACAATCATGCTAAACATATACAATGCTCAGTAAATTACTTAAATTATGAGACTCCATGAACATTATGAAGAAAGAAGGCTTGGAGACATTGGTCCTAGGCTAAGAAAGGACATGAGAAGTTAATTCCCAGGAAAATCAGCTCAGAACACAGAAAATACACCTTTTTTACTGGACAAAAGTAAATGGGCACAGAGGAAGAACACTGACTCCTGAAATAAAAGAAAGTGAGTATTGTGCTCCTTCAGGACTTAGGTGCTCCTTACACTACACTTCTCTACTGTTCTTTGAATGAAAGAGAACAAAAGAAGAAATAAAAAGGAAAAGAAATGAACACGATTGTTCCTAGGTATGGTAGAGGAGAAAGTTTATTGTAGATATTCGGGAGAGTATAGCCAGAGGCAGCTGCATCTGAAAGAATCTAGAGTAGACATGACCAGACTGAGCTGGGCCATGTGGGGAGAGGCAGGAGGGAGATGGGAGAGAGGGGAACCACATGTAGCATCCAGGAGGCCAAAGGTACAAATAGAGGGGGGAATCAAAATATCTGGATTCTACAGGGAAGAGCATCTCAGCCTCCGGGGCTGGAGAGTTAGGGTAGGGGTGGTTTACACTAGCCAGGAGGCCCCTGTAACAGGCACTGCTATGTTAAATCCTTCTGTGTAAGGTGAAGATTTGTCACTGTGATTGGTTTAATAAACAACTTTCTCCTGGATGAACAGGAGAAAGTTAGGTGAGAGAGCCAAACTTAAAATGATAGCCTGAAGAAGGGTGGAGTCAGTGGAGACCCCAGCCAGCTAGCTGTCAAGGAAGCTAGAACTATAGAAAATGAGATAATAAGCCATGATCCAAGTGGTGAAACAGATAAGAACTATTATGTTATCTATGGGTTAATTTAACTACGGGTTAGTTTAAGTGTAAGAGTTAGCTAGTATCAAGCTGAGATATCAGCTGAGAATTTATAATTAATATAAGCCTCTGTGTGTTAATTTTTGAAATGATTTTGGGGATGGAAAAACTTCACCTACAAGAGATTGAAGGGAAAACATGGCAGCCAGGTCTGCTTTGGTGTGTTCAACAGGCATCTCAGCCATTTGTTCTGAACTTGAAACCCAACAGACTTGAACTGGCACACTGAGGTGAAACAGATTTAAGGTATGAATGCATAAAGAATCTCTATCCTGGGCCTGGAGAGATGATTCAGTAGTGAAGAGGGCTTCCTGCTCTCCCACAGAACTTTATTTTGATTCCCAGGTCACACTTCAGGTATCTTAGAGCCACCTGTAACTTCAGCTTCAGGTGATCAGTTGCCTTCATCTGACTTCCACCGGCACAGTGCTCCCTTGCCCAAACCCATGCTCAGATAAACATATACACTTAAGTTTTTTTAAAAATAAAAAGAATCTCTACCTTGGTAGTCAACTAGGTACATCTAAGCGAGATGTTCCACCCACTCTTTTATCTATGGATTTAATTTTATGTTACCCCTCTGTATTGCTTGGATAAACACATTTCATTTTAACTTTAGAAAATGGCATAAAAGGAAGCAAACTAAGCCTTGCTTTATGCTTGTCACATGCATCATGCAGGAAGGTTTTCTACTCTGTGTGAGATGCATACTTCAGAATAAGAAAACACATGCATGCATTTTCTGTTTAAATCATAGAGCAAGATGCATTATGATGTGGAAGCAAGCTTTCTCCATCAAAGAGGCACACATAATATATAGGCTAAGTGGTGCTAGGTAATTGTGGGCATTTAAAATCATTTTAATCTGGCAGATCTGTCAAAAGAATCCTAGACAACACCTTCACCCTCCCACCCCGAATGTTGGTACCCTGACAATGTGTGGACATCTTCTGCTAGTTGCTCTATTTTGAGGACTAGAAATCCCAAATTAGATGAAAATTAGATGCAGAAACCAAAAATAGCAGTTTAAGATAAACGTTATCCAGCATCAGGAGGGACTATGGGAGGATATGGAAGAAAGTGTATCCAAAAGCTAGAGTAATACTCAATTCAACCACAATTAAGAACTTAGTTGTGACTGTATGTGTATGCATAGTTGACTGAATGATCATGTGTGTATGATTAAAATGCAACAGTGTCAAATCTCTGTGTTTAACTCTGGGCCTGTAACATGTGAAACAAAACCCCAGAACTGGGGTTAGAGCTAAGCTGGAAAAACACAGAACAGGAAAGGAGTCAAACATGAGTTCCATTCTAAGAATCTATGCCACAAAGTCATGCTGGTGCACACCTGTAATCCCAGCATTGTGGTAATGGAGCGATCAACTGCCCTGGTGAACTTCTTGTACTAGGAACAGAACATGCCTCCATTAGAAGTGGCCACCTCATAAAGAACTACATTCATGTTCGAACAGGTTTCATGACTTGCACAATAAGCAGATGCAGTCTCCATGAAGTAACTGCATGTGTGTGCACACGCCCCCACCTCACATAGAAAGTGAAATTTAACTTTTTCTGACAACTAGTCACTTTCTTTAAGACTTTTCTCCTCAAGATAAAAGCTCTGCTTGCTTATCTTGCCCCTAGTATCTCCTCTGTGTTTGCCTTTCTTGCCTACTTCAACCTTTTCTGAAGGATGTGTTCTGAGATCCAGAAGCAGGACATCAAATGTTCCTCTAACCAAGAAAATGTAGGTGCAGCCATCTATTTCCTTTTCCACCTGAAGACAGAGTGCCCCACATCACTTTGCCCTTGTGTTCCCATATCAGCACCAGGCATCCGAATGGCATTCTCTAGACAATGATGCTATTTTTCCTTTATCTTCCATATGAGGAGAAGTCATCAAATCCCCATTTATTAATAGAGGATGGCTTCATGTGTTGCCCAGGGCTTTAGTGGCAGTGTTTGCTTACATTTCAAAGTAATAGAGTCATTTATTTCCTTTATAGCTGCCCAGCAATTTTAGGCAACATTTTTATAGCCCTCTTTTGTGAAGACACCAGTACATTCAGCATGTACTGAGGCTCAGAGAAGCAGATAGCCTGTCTCGTGGCAACCACAAGGGAAATCTTGGATTTTGAGCAGTTCCGATGCTTTCTTTTACCTTCAACTTTTTCTATGTTGCTAAAATACAAAATAAGTCATGAGGCTGGAAATATGGATGTTTGGAAAGAGCTCTTCCTCCTCTTCTAAGGGGACCCAAATTCAAGACCTAACACTCATATGGATTCTCTCAACTACTTGTAACTCTAGTTTCATGGAATCTGATGCCCTTTTCTGGTCTCCTCAGTCACCAGGCATGCATGCATGCATGTACATGTGCTGCACATACATATATGCAGTCAAAACACTCATAAAATGAAAATAAATAAATATTTAAAAAATACCTCAATGGAATGAGAACTTTGTTGGGAATATGGAAATTCCAAAGGATAATAATTGCATGAAAATAGAGGGAATCTTCCCAATTTGATTAAAGTAAACAAAGGAGATAGACATTCGATTATGGATCAATGAGATTTCTTCTACTCTGTCTTTTGTTGAGATGGATTTCTCAGTGATGTGGTGTGTGTGTGTGTGTGTGTGTGTGTGTTGTATGCTCATGTGGGCATACAAGTGTGTTCTCCCATGTGCAGAGGTGAGTGGAGAACATATGCTTCCCTGCTCTACCACTTTCCATTTTTGTGATGAAAACACAATGTAGAATCACCTGAGAAAAAACTTTCCATGAGGAGCCATCTAGATCAAGGGAACATATGGATGCACATTTAAGGACTTTGACTGTCTTAATTCTTGTGGGAAGCCCCATGATAAAAGTGGGCAGCATCATTCATACCCTGGTATGAATAAGTGTCACGAAGCCAACTGAGTAGGAAGCAGGGGTACCGACAGCTGTGTCTGCTCTTGACTATGTGTGTGACCAGCTGCTTCCAACCCCTGCCACTGTGACTTTCCTGGACTTATGGACTGTATGGAATGGTGGGCTAAAATAAAGCCATTCTCTCCTATGTTGGTTGCTGTTAGCAAGGATATTTTATCACAGCAGCTGAAATTAAATTAAGGTGGCCTTGCTCTGTTCAAATAAGGTGTCTCTTTAGATATGGAGTTTAACTGATCCTTAGCAAGCTCCACTAAATCTTCTGTCTATGAACTCTTGCTCAATGCTAGGGGTAGAAATATTCAGGGACCCACCTAGCTTTTTTTAAAGATGTTAGGGATTTTAACTCAAGTTTTTATTCATGTGCAACAACTGCTCTTACCTGTGGAGCCTGCTCTACAGGCCCCTCTCAGTGAGAGATCTAAAACAGATTCTTAGCTAATATTTTAACTTGGTGACAGGTTCTGAATCTCAAAACAACAGCATATACACTTGTTAGGTGATATCTGTGGTTCTATTCCTGATTCATTGTGCCATTTTCCCAGCCATCATGTATGTCCTCACTTTAAAACTTCAATTTCACCATATCATTTGTCCCTGGCCCATTGCACTCACAGCCCTAATTCTGTAGATGCCTCATTCTTATATGGAGTCTGTGGGATGGTGAGGTGGACCCGGACTGTCTGCTTTTCCTTCCACCTGTCCAGGATTAACAATAAAAGGAGGACTCAGCAGTTAGTTTGTACCATAAAAGCATAAAGATCTGTATATACATAAGAAGCACCCACTTATAAAATCCAGGGGCATCAGCATATGCTGATTTTCCAGATCTAGGAGTACAGAGTAGCAGATTCCTCAATATTATGAGCCAGCCAAGAGAGCAATATCAATAATCTTCAGATTCTGTTAAACCTACCTCAAAAAGTAAAGGTGAAGAGCAATTCAAGAAAGGTTTCTGACATCAACCTGTAACTGATACAGGTGTACACATATTTCCATGTGCGCCAGGCACAAACCCACACAAACAAGTACAAACAAACACACACAACACATAAAATGAGGGTCATGGGCCTGGAATAGTGGTGCACGTCTTTAATCCCTTCACTAGAGAGAAAGTGGCAGCTGGATCTCTGGACTTCAAGGCCAAAATGCCAGGTGTGACAGCACCGACTGATAATACCAACATGGAGATGGATGGGGAGACAGAGGAAGATGCTTGTGCCTCAGTGGCCAGCCTGCCTGCCTGCTTGGTGTGCTCTGGGTTTAAACTGTGATATACTGTCTCAAAAGAAGTAGTGAGATGTTCTGTGTCTGAAACACAAGATCATCCTCAGCTTCCATAGGCAGACATTCCCACATGCAGCTGTACATACAAAAGCACATAACAAATAGTATGAGTAAGAAAACAAATGTGCTTTTAAAGCATGGTGTAACAAAGAAAACATAGCTGTAGTACCTACAAAAGATACTATCCAGGTCTGAGAAGCCAGTGATTACAGTCTTGAGTCCATATTGCCCTAGTAGAGGAGGGCATGATGTCACCTCCATGGTTGCACCTATCTTGCCTTTGTCAAACCCTTAGGGCCTGCTACAATTTTCCATGTCTTTAATCTATATTTATTTTACACAATAGAACACTTGGGTTTTGAGAGACTCAGTGAGCATCTAGACACCTAGAAAGACTTAGAAAGAGATTTAAGTATAGGGCTTGTCTAATTTAAGCCAGAGTACAGCTTAGGTGTAAGCAAAAAGCAATTACACAGTTGATGAGGTCATAGGGTGCTGGGTCAGCATCATCAAATCACCTTTCCAGTAATTTCTCCAGGCCTTTAGTAATAACTTATTATAAGGTTGTTATTTACACATCTAATTTTTCCACTCTGTGCTTCTTCGGTTTAACACAAAGAGAATTCTATTATGAAAACCTGCTGATCATCTGCTTCAATTAAGTTGAAAGGGTAATGTCTGACTGTATTTTTATATTTTCTAATTAAGAAAGTATTATGAGTTTTAATTAATGTCTTAATTAGTTGCCATTATCTGTTCCTGGACCAGGAGCATTAATTGAAAGAGGATCATGACTACTGTTCTATGCTCTAAGTGTTCTTTACCTTTATTTGTATTATTTTTTATGTTTCAGAAAAAAAAGATGGCTGATGTTGTCTGAAGGCAAAGCCCTGTGCAGCTGGAGTGCTGCTTGTCAGTGACATTTTCAGGATTGTGATTTCTACTGTCACTTGAGATATTTTCTTTTCTCCAAGTTTAACATATGAAACTTTTCCTGGGAATATATAAACAAATGTCTATTCAAGTCAAATTGGTCATCAAGGATAGAAATAAATCATACCACCCGAGTGTAGATTGCTGAACCAGCTCTTTAGCTGGCATTGCTTATAGGGGCCTCAATAATCGGTTGTTTATGGGATCATGGGTAACATAAGGACAGTAAGACCAAGGAAGAAAAAAGTGCCAGTAACCCTCAATTGTGTAGATCATACTGGGGATGCTTGTGGGCTCATGAGGCTTTTCCTCTCAGCAGCCATTACCTCTCTATAAATTCTTGGGAAAGAAAGGACATGTGAGCTCTTTCCTCCAGAAACTGTAAGATATCTATAAAGCTTCTTTGAAGAATGGGAACTCAGGAGTCCTTCTCCCTTTGAAATTGATGATTGTGTATATGTCTTGGAAAAGCGACAGGGAATTCTGTGATTCTATCAATCTACCATAGAAAGTCACTGGCTCCAGCATTGTGCAGGTCTCTTTAAGTAATCACAGCTGCTTACTGATGAAGAGGGTAACTACCATACCATGTACTGATAATTGTCCACAAAAATTTCTCCCACTTGTTTGAGATTCTGAACCGCTGTGTCTTGTATTCCTAGAACCGGATGTACATGATGCATAATCGTACTGTGTTGGATACTCAGTCTCACTGGGTACCTGGTGGATGCACATAAGATTATGGATGAACATTAAGAGTGCAGAAAAGGGCAAAGAAAAGAATCTTCAAGGGAACAATAAATACCCACTGTGAACAAGCCAGTGAGGTTTGAGTATTCGCTTGGCACAGTGCTTGCCTAGCATGCATGAAAGGCAGAGTTCATCTCCAACACTAAATGAAGGGCATGTTGGTTGATATTTCTAATTCTAGTCCTCAGCTGGTAGTTGCAAAAACATCAGGGATTTAAGCTCATCCTAGACTACATAGCAAACTTGATATCAGCCTAGAATAGATCAGACCAAATCAAAAGATTATGTGCAGATTCCTAGGATAACAAATTTACCCATTCCTGACAGTATTTTCAACTGAAAATTCCCTATTTCAGAGAAATTGGCCTGAGACAGATCGATGCAGATACTGGTGTGAGAACCAGGAAGAGGCCTCCTGTTGATTCTGGTGTTTGTAATGATGCATCTTAGCTCAATAGAAAAGGAAGAACCATGCCCTCTTTGTAAAGTGCCTGCATTGCAGACATGAGGAACTGAATTATATCTCTAACACCAGTGTCAAATTCAGGCATGGCTATGCTTGTCTGCAGTTTAAATGCTGGGAAGGGCAGAAGTGTAGACAGGAATATTTCTGCAGCTCACTGGCCTGTCAGTCCACCAAGTGATGAGCGTCAGGTAAAGTAAAAAAACCTGTCTCCATAATTATGAGGAGCAATGTTTCAAAGACACTAAATTATAACTTCTGGCCTCCACATACATTTGCTCACACATATACTCACAAGAATGGCCATAAACATATAACACACACACACACACACACACACACACACACACACACACACACACACACACACACACACACACACACACACACACACACACACGCACACACACACACACACACACACACACACACACCTTTTAATGAACACTCACATATGTGTACTCACATTAAAAATGTAGGTGGTTGAAAAATTAAAGCTATTCTTGTCACAGATTCCCAGCTAGAATTTCAATTTTGATTTAGAACCAGTAGAATATATCCTTGGTTCCCTTTTTGCAGATCATATGAAGCCTGGCTTAAACTCCTATAGCCATTGTTCTCATTAGGGTGATATTCTGAATGTAGTGGTTTCCAGACTACACATCCTTTCTCATTCTGTAAACCATAGGAACATGCTGACTGTCCAGGTCAGGGCATGCTTTTGTAAGCAACACATAGAAACTCAATTTGGAGTGTAGTTTGAACTTGCCTTGCACTCCCTCCGTAATAACATTGCTAATTTTGAACTCCTTCTAAACTGAACTAGTTATAATCATATATGTCCTCTGAGCTGTGAAAAGGACAGCTTCAAATCCATTCAAATTCTGACATTTTTCATTCTTTCAATTATTTTTCAGTGTGTTGATTTCATTGGCAAACTCTCTAAAGGTATATTTTCATCAATTTGGGCCTATTGTTTGTATTTATTTTCTTGGGGAGAAGGTTCACTCTTAAGAGACTATTAGAGACAAAGACAGTAAACACAAAGGAACAAAATGTATGCTCTCTGGAACTGGTGAAAAATCACTCTGGCTTCAGGAAACATGATAGGGTGTTTCTTTGCCCTTAGTAAATTAACTCACTGATCTGTATTTAATATCATTCACAGTGTGAACAAGAGATACCATAATGAGTTTTTTTATTGTTTGATTTTGAATATTTCAAACATGGATGTAGTGTGAATAATATAAGCCCTGATATTCATGGATGATACAGCAAGATTTTACCAATTCTGTTTCACCCATAGTCACAGCCATTTGCCCCAGCTTGATTATTTGGTAGCATGCTTAGATCAAATCAAGACATGATGTAAAATCATGTCAGCATATATTTTTGGAAGGTCAGGATTCATTTTTCTCTTAAGTATGACAAAAAAGCTCATAAGTCAGTTCACGAAGCATTTCACTATTACTAGTTACTCAAATAGTGTTGAAGTTGATGTATTAGTCATTGGATACAAATTTGCTCATTGCCAATGACAAAGTTCCCTTGTATTTTCAGTTTGAATTACTGATTTTTCCTTCTATCATTTTTTATTTTTCCCTTGCAACAGTTTGTTGAAGAAAACATATTTGTCATGCAAAATTTCCAGCCATCCCTCTGGTCTCATCTAACATGCTGTCTGTTTCTGTAAATTGGTGCTCACACTTTATGAGCCTCACAGATACTTTGGGCAAGAATTCTTCACATGTGGGTCATATATCTCCTTCACAAATACACATTGTTGTTATGGTTGAGCAGTCATGTGGGCATCTCAGAACTTTGGTGATAATTCCTTAAGGCGTTAATTCATAAGGGTGAATGAATTATCTATGGAAATGAAATATGTTGATTTCCTTGCTTTTATTAATTTGAATTCCCTATTGAAAAATATTTCATTTATTGTTTGAGGATTTAAAGTCCAATGAATAGAGGCAAAAAATAATGTCCTGTCAATTGCTTTATATGCCAATTTTTAAAAATATGATTCATGTTTTAGTATCCTCTGAGAGAATTTATAGATTTAAAAATAATTAAGAAGCATGCAAAGTCCAGTATTTTATCATCTTTGATGCCTAAATTGCCCAATCTCAGCCAGAAGTATTCTTTTAAAATTGATTATTGCAACATATTAATGAGATGCTGCTCATGTCTGAGAACTTTTATTATGGGATTTGTGGGGAGCTTCTGAAGCCATCTTTTCCTGCTTCCTACTGGGCTCTATCCAAAGAGAAGACATTTGCTCTAGAGTCACATGACATTTAGTGGCAAGAACCACACTGCTGGAGCTTTCACAGACTTGTAGTTTAGTTTCTCAGTTTCCCAGAAAAAATTAGAAAACACCTATTTTTGGGGGAGGGTGAATAAAAATACAATTTCATTCTGCTACATGCAATTCATGTTCAGAACAATATGGCATTGATCTTGAACTTCTTATCACAAAATACTGGTCCTCAAAATGAAAATTACTCATCACGGCATTCCATCATGGTCTATCTCTAATAGTGATAGGGTGAATATCTCAACATTGTCCTCAACAGTAAGACTAAACAACTTCCAGACTGTGCATATTGTCTTGATTTACACATCACTTTTTGTCATTAATCTACTAAAATGATAATGTTATTTTATATACACTGAAACTTTGTTTTTTTGTCATAAGTTTCAATATGCACTTAGGTATTACCTTTGATTTCCTAATTAGGGGATATTATTTTATTTTAAAGTTTGCAAAACTGCTCAGTTGCTTAACAGTTCATAGAAGTGCATTACATTTTCAGGAAAGCAACTGTCTATTCCTAGCTCACCCATACTTTCTCGTGTCAGCAAATATATTCTTATATTTAGTTATATATTTCATATCATCATAAGCATATTGTGCTCATATACAGACACATGCATGTATTGTATGCATTCACAAGCACATATGAAAATGTTTACTATATACCCACACTCAAGCACACTTATTTTTTACTTATTTATAGTAAACTATAATATATATGTGGTTTTTCAAGACAGGGTTTCTCTGTGGCTTTGGAGGCTATCCTGGAACTAGCTCTTGTAGACCAGGTGTCTCAAACTCATAGAAATCTGCCTGCCTCTGCCTCCCTGTACTGGATTTAAAGGTGTGTGCCACTGCCCGGCCTATATATTTCTTTTTATATTGCTTTTTCCCTTTATGTCATAGTCAGTGCTTAGCTCACACTATTAAATAATGAAATGCATTCAATTTTATAGTTTATTGTAGGCGGGTTTTTTTTGGGGGGTTACCAGTGTTATCTAAAGAGTTCATTAATAATAGACATTTAAATTTTTGCATTTCACTATTACAAATAAGTTCTGTGGTCATGGATGGATATTTTATGCATAATGGGTACTTAGAATCAGAAATATTTAAATCAAAGAGTAAATGTTGCAGTAACCCTGAACTGTGATGCCACATTATACTACACAGATTGTTTAATTATGACACAAATTTTCTTTGTATTTATTTTTTAATCTTTGTGTGAATGTGGGTGTATTCATGATTTGTCATGCATGCAGAAGTCAGAGGAGAACAACTGTTGGTCCTCACTTTCCCCTTTATTTTACACATGGCCTCTTCTTAGCTACTATAAATGCTAGGATAGCCAACTGATCGGATTTCTGGAGATTCTCCAGTCTGCAACCTGTCTCTCCCTAGGAATAACAGGATTATAAACACACTATACTGCTTGTGTTTGCATGTGTTCTGGGAAAGTAACTCAGGTCCTTGTGCTTGCTTGACAAGCACATTACCCACTGCGACATCCTCCAGTCCTTACTCACTATTTTATGCTTCTGACCTGCTTGCTGTTCCAGATTAGATTAAGGTATTTCACATTTTCTTCATATATTGCAGTCCAAGAGTCTTAATTCAGGATTAGAGGCAATTACTTTTCCTGCAAAATACATGTTCACATATCAACATGTTGTATAAAATAATTACTGATTTTCAATATCTTCTCTTTTAAATATCAGTTGTTTATTTATCATGTAAACTTTATCAGTGTTAAAGTCATAAATCACATTAAGTGTCATAGCACAGTTAAAGTCATCATGATCACTACCATGAGTTTATTTTATAACTTCTAAAAATACTCCCTCCCTTCCTGCCTCCTTCCCTCCCTCCTTCCCTCCCTCTCTTCTTCCCTCAATTCCTTCCTTCATTCCTTTCTCTCTTTCGATTTCGCTTCCACTTCTTTATTTTTTTTTCAGTTTTTTTTTTTTTTTTTTTTTTTTTGAGACAGAGTTTCTCTGTGTATCAGCTCTCGCTGTCCTGGATCTTGCTTTGCAGTTCAGTCTGGCTGTGAACTCACAGTGATCCACCTGCCTCTGTGTGGAGATTAAAGACATGCACAAACCCCAGACCAATACTGATTTCATAGTAATTTATAGGACATTATATATCTAGAAAAGTCTATGCCTATCCCATTTATACTTTCTCTAGAAAACAAAGATAATCTTTGGTCTAACTACATAGCATATATTTCATTGTTTTTATAATTATATGACCTAATTTTATGTATGCACATGAATTTACAATACATGTATATTTGCCTACACTCTTTTGGAAAGTGAAAATTTTCAAAAGTAAAATTTAGAGTTTATAGTTGCATAAATTTATAAAGTAAGACTATGAAAAAAAAGAACAATAATCCTACAGGTGCGGATGACACCAGTTTGTACTTACAGGGCATTGAGTAATGGGAAATAACAATGTAGAGGTTTTCCTTCACTGTCCATTGAAGAACATAAACATCCTGAAGAGTAGATGAAAGACACAATACTTATAAGAAGAGGGGATGGGGAGATGCCTGTCAGTAAATTATATGACACCTACGCATGAGGACCAGAATTTATCACCTAAGGAAAATCTTGGGATAATGGGACAAACTTTCAGCACCCAATATGGAGAGATAGCAATGTGAGTATTCCTGGGTGCTTATTGGCCAGACAGTTTCAGTACCATCAAGAAACCTTTTCTCAAAGGTCTGGTGGAACCAGAGAGATAATGCAGCAGATAAGTGTGCTTGTTGGCCTTGAAGAGTGAACCCAACCAGCCTTTAAGCTAAGAGACCCTTTTTGGCAGCCATGGGCACTCACACACAGAAACACCAATGCAACTAAGTAACAATAAAGTGAATTTTATATTTTAAAAATACATGAATCCTAAGGAATTCTTGTTGAGGGCCTTCACATATGCACTTGCGCGCGCACACACACACACACACACACACACACACACACGAGAGGAGAGAGAGAGAGAGAGAGAGAGAGAGAGAGAGAGAGAGAGAGAAAGACAGACAGAGAGAGAGAGAGAGAGAGAGAGAGAGAGAGAGAGAGAGAGAGAATAATTGAACACTGAAAAGTGTTTTTCATTGTGTCAAATACCAAGTTCAGCCCTGTGACCAAAATGCCAGAATGCCCAGGAGAAAAGTTGTCCATATTCAAGTAGTTCATCATAAAGATACCACACATAAGCAGCCTCACTTATATAAACTAGTTTTTTTTTTTAACTCAGATAAAAATATTGTGGTGAAAACTAGGAAGAAAAGATCAATTTGATTTTACATTTTTGATCTAAATGGAACCTTTGAACTTTACATTTGACAAAATGTTTATTATTTCTAGCTTCATCCAAATTAGTAGTGACAAGTAAAAATGTTTCTGAGTCTCCAAGGAAGTGTCACTAACCTCTTGTGTTAGCTGTGACAGTAGTGCAGATGGAATCAATTTGCTGTTTGGGACTGGAAATAGAAGCTCTTCCCCAAATGTAATATGGTTTCTAATGGAAGCTTATTCCTCTGTGATAGGTGAAGGGCCAGATCCTCTCTGAGTTCTAGAGGACAGTTCTCACTAACTTCCCAGATACTACCTATGCACACATACATACGAATCAAAGGTAGAGGATGCTTGGTTTCTTGATTCTGAGGCAGATTCTGAAGGGAAAAATGGAGTCTTTCATTTTATCCTTCTACTTTCATTCTAGCCGCTTTCTTGCTAATCAGCAAATGCACGTGGCTGGAGGAATGGTTCAGTGGGTAAAGCACTTTCTTTGCAAGTGTGAGGATTGGTGTTCTGATGCTTGAAACATGTATATGTTGGACATATGTGGAGGCTACCTCTGGACCAGCACTGAGAAAACTAAGACCAAGAATTTACACGGCAGGCATATAGCTAGATCAAGTGAATCTGTGGTCTCCAGTCCTTTGGAAGATTATGCTCAATAAATAAACTTGAGAGTGATCATGGAAGATGTTGGACACCAACTTCATGCCGTCACATGCAACAATACCATGTGCATGTGCACATACTTCCATATTAAGTTCATACACATGGGAATAAGCTTTTATACATGCATATATTCCCCACACATTTACAATAAAAATGACAACTATGAAATAAATAGACCCAATGACTTGGTAAAAACTGCTTTGTGAGGTAGCAAAAACAAAATTAAGCTCTTTTCTACTATGTGCCATGTTTTCACCTCATTCAAGTTCTTCCCTTGAATAATGGTGATTATAATCAGAAAAAGGGTAAGAAGTCACTGTGACAGTTTGCATGGTTATTTTCATGGTCCTAATAGATGTCAGAGAGTACTAGTATATTTAACATGAACTACCAATAGTTTTGAATTAAACCTAAACTTATTTAATGTGAATACCATATTTTACATCTGGGTTACATTTATTTACATTAATTCCAAACTGGATCTTGAACTTAAATCTAAGTCTGGCCAGCTCTCTTTTCTACCCCGTTTAGAAATTCATTATTATAAGTGATATCAGATAGCTCAGTAGGAAAAGGCATGTGCCAAGAAGCCTCATACTAGAATTCAATCCCTGAAACTCACATGATGGAAGGACAGAACAGATTCCCATCGTTTTCTTCTGATATCCATATGTGTGCCATGACACAAGCATGCTTACATGTGAGTGGATACACTCCCAAAGTTGCTGGCAATATAAAATCAAGTAAGTTGAACATGTTATTTTATATTTCTGATGCATCTGTGGTATGTGTTTGTGTGTGTGTGTGTGTGTGTGTGTGTGTGTGTGTGTGTGTGTGTGTGTGTGTATGTACACAGGTACTTAGGTCCATTGATAAAGTCCAGAAGTTAACCTCAGATATCATATTCTAGAAGGCCATCTCCCTCCTATAATACATGGTCTATCATTAGCCTGCAGCTCCCCTCTTATCTTAGCATGGATGGTCAATGTGCCCAGAGGAATATTTCTGTGTCCACATTTATAGTACTATGATTTAAAGCATGCACCAACATGCTTGGGGATCAAACTTAGATCCTCAAATTTTGTGTTAGAACATTATCAAGTCAGAGATCTCTACAATCTCTTCTTTTAATCTTGAGGTTCAAGGACAGCTGAAGGAAGAACAGGTATAAGATTACTCATCCACAGAGGCAATTGGAAATGTCTACAAATGAGCACCGCAATGTGAATTGTCATAATTTGAGCCTACAGAGGCTTCTTTCTCATCTTTCTTCATTAGTGGTTCCTAATATATCAAAATAACTTTGAGAAATGCTACAGTTAACTTAAAAGACAAAGAGCTAAACTCTTTGTCTTCTTACTAATGAAGGCTTCAAAGTCACCCCTTCAACAGCTTGCCGCTGCTGCTGCCCTAAGTGAGGTGACATATGACTTGCAAGCTCCTCTATCAACATTGAATGTTCTCACATCCATACACCATTGCTCCTTTGATGATAAATTATGAAGGCTTGGCTACAACTCTAAAGCACTGTGGATTCAGTGGTTCTCTGAGTCACAGTACTCACAACTCTGATGTGTGGAAAATGATGTCCCGACCTCAGCGTTAACAAATATCCATAAGATACCTGTGCTGCAAACCAAAAGCTAAATTGTATCCTTAATGTAGTGTGAACATACTGTTTCCATTGTAATATATGGCTACACAGGCCATATATTACATATATCACGATGGATAGATGCATCGTCAATCATGGCTGAAAAGTCCAGTTTGTTCTGAGTTGTAAAGGATTGTATAAAAACCTTTTGTTCTGTGTGTATGTGATATGTGTGTCTGAGTGTGAGCACTCATATGATATGCTGTACATGTGAAGAAGATCAGGGACAATTTCCTCTCCTTCTATCATGTTTCAGACATAATCTTTACTTGATTTTAGCCATTACACACTTGAGCCTAAATGACCCTCAAACTTCTATGAATTTTGTCTCTGCCTCATATCTCACCAGCTGTCTGGAATTACAGACAATTTTATGTGGCTTTCCACTGGTTCTGCAGATTCAAGTTCATTTCCTCATAGTTTCGCAGAAGCATTTGACCTATGGAATCACATCCAAGTCATCTAGAACATTTTGTAGTCATTTTATATCCCATGTAAAGGTGTATGTGCTATTAATGTGGTACACTAAAACATAGACTAATGTGTTTGTCTTTTCACAATATTGGAATTTACTGAATAACACTAAATTTAAAAAGTTTAGTGGTCCCAATGAGGGTAATTTGTTAACCCACTTATCATGATAATGCTGATGAAGTGAATGCAGATGTCTTATTTCAATCATAATTCCTAATCTTAGCTCTCATACCATATAGCGCACATGGAAACGTGGACATATAAATCTATATGAGTATATATGGGCGGTGGAATGAGCACAAGTTAAAGACTGCACTAAAGTGTGGTAAGAAAGAGTCTATGTAGAGACAGCAATGAAGCCAACCAGTTTCAGCAAGGAACTGTTGCAATAATTGTAGGAGTCAAGTTTGAGAGCAAAGCTGAAGGATTAAGCTGTGGGGGAAAAGGCCAAAGTAAATCCAGAACAGAAAGTGGGCCAGAAGCCGAAAATGATGCTTGAGGTCTGAATCTGGACAGGTGAAGGGGTGGAAGGGCAGACTGTCTAATAGGCTGTGTCAACAACAGATGACTTACCTTCACAGGGCAGTCCTCAGCAATTGCCACAAAGATACTAGATATATTAGAGGACAGTCTGCTGTGGTCAAGGCCATCACAGTGTTACATTTTCCTCACTTTCTTCATTCCAAGTGAGGGATTACACCCCTTCTTTGGTCTGGTATGCCCAGTGAAGTTCTTGGACCTTGTCTCCTTGATACAATTTTAACTTACTCATATGTTCCCCACAATCTCAATTCACCCCAAATAAACATATTGGGTGGGTCTCTTTCATTTGCTAGGGATTACATTTTTTGGTCTGTGCTGGATGAGTAGTTCCTGAGACCCATCTGAATTCATCCAAGGGCCTTAGACATCCTTTACCATAAAAAGCTGCTTTTGAGAGCCCATCCCAAGTGAAGGGATGCACTCTTGGCCTGGACACATGGCGAAGGGCCTAGGCCCGGCCCAAGACGATGTGGTGGACTTTGGGGATCCCCCGTTGAGGGCCCTACTCTCCCTGGGGAGTGGAGGGTGGATGGGGTAGGGGGTAGGTCATGAGTAGGGGAGGAGGTTTGGGAGTGAGGGGAGTGAGAGGGAGAAAGGATTGGTATGTGAAACAAGCTTGTTCCTAATTTGAAGTAATAAAAAAATAAAAAACAAAAAACATAAACTCCAGTAGTAAGTCATTACCTGAAAACCACTGTTTAGTACCTTGTGAAGTAGAAAAGGATGTAGCCTGATCTCAACAATGTCACAGTACAAGGCCTGGAATGAATTTGGGCCTAGGGTCACAGAACAGAGAATAGGCTTGGCATCAAATCTGCTTAAAAACAGGTGGTGGGGGATGGGAGGGGGGTCCTCATGAAATCTAGGAGCTTTGCATCTTAGAAATATTTCTGTAAAATTGGTTGTTTTCTTACTGGAGAAAGTCCTAAATCCTTTGGGAAAGTGTCCTAAAGTTAGGAAAATCCCTCTAGAGCAGCTAACCAGACAATAGCCACATGAACCAGACAATGACTCAGCAAGTGGGAGGCACCTGCCACCAAACATAAAGACCTGAGGCTGATCCCCAGGACCAGCATAGTGAAAGGACAGAACTGACTTCTTGCAATTGTCATCTGACATCCTATGCATGAACATTTCTGAGAGAGACACAGACAAATGCCTATTCTCTCTAGTTAGGAAACAAGAACAGACAAATACATGATTTCACAAAAGATCAGCCCACTGAGACCAATGAGATTTTGGGGTTTGCTTACAGAACATGAGTGAGGGGTTACTTAAAGAAGCAAGGGTAATTCCCAGACAGCTATAACACAGCTCAGTTCCACCCCACAGTGATTGGAGACCACTTGGAAGATGCCTCATGGATTTTCCTTTTAGATTAACCCTCTACTTCCTATATATTCTCACATGTACAAAGGTCTCATGTAGCTGGCGAGGAAGCAAAGTCTGGAATCCCAAAGGAAGAACTCCTGGAGCACTGTGGGAGAGTCAGCAGCTCCATTACCTATCTGTCTCTATATTGTCAGTCTTGTTCTCTTCTAGTTACCTTAGCTATGTGGGCAAAGTCCAAGCACACATCTTGCTATGCCTGGAGAGGAAAACTGACATACCAGTTAGGCACAAAAATACCTATGCTCCAACACACACTGAATTAAAAAAAACACTGTGATAATAATTCAATAAAATACAGTCAAGATTAAAGGTAAATTGGGGTATTAATGGAACCAAGAAAGGGCAAGGTGGGAAAACCAGGAAAGAACAAATCCTTCCCTGTTGATACATTTGCTGATGTGGGTATAAATCCTGGGTCATACATAATAGGTTGTGAGCCCTGGGCATGAAATTATGATCCACTTTCCCATACAAACAAGACAAGAGCAAGGAATTTCATTCTGTCACCACTGATTTTAAATTCCTGGTCATTTAAAGACTATTTTTTGTGGCCCTGAAATCAGGGTGGGTATTTGAAATGTGAGGTAACTAACTGTACTTATTATTATGGTGAATTTAAGCTTTTTGCTCTTGTGGGCATTGGCCCAAGAAGGCACAGCTATTCCCTGTTATAAGTTTATAGCTTTGTGATCAGTTTAAGCCCCAAGCTGTTCCTCAGGTTCAGTTTTAACTAAGCAGTGACAATACTACCATTTGTTAAGTTTTGTTTTTTTATTTTAAAGAGATTATATTTTTCATATATATATATATTTAATAGAAAATATACAAGATATGACATATGTTATTGAAAAAAGATTTTTTCACACAATATATTCTTACTATGGTTTCTACTCCCCCAACTCTTCAGATCCTCCCTTTTTACCTGACCACACCAATCCCCACCATTTACTTTTCTCTTTCATTGGAATACAACTCATGTAATTTTAAATTTGCCACTGAGTATATGCCTTCTTTGACTGTCTACCTCTTGCCTTGGGACAGTTTCCTCTTCCGGGGACTGTTTCCCCTTTCCATGTGGTAAGTCATTCCCCAACCAAGATCAGTTCTCAGCTGTCTCATGCTGGAGACAGGGATGTCTTCAGTCTTCCCTGCAACATAGCACCTTGGCATCCTTGGTGGAAGTGTTCAGACCACTAATTATTGGGAGCACTCTACTTCTGCTTCCTTCATGTCATTCTTCCTGAGCATAATGAGGTCTGTGTAAAGAAACATTCTTCTGTTATGATTCCTCTATCATCAACATCAAAGGAAACTTGTACCTACATAGAAATCTATTCAATGAACTACATGATGAAGCAAATGAAAATGTAAAAAATAGGATAATTAATTCTTTTTTCAAAAGGATGTTGAGAAGAACAAATGGAATAATTATTCAAAAAATATCAAATACCAAATTGTCAGTATAGGTGCACAGCTACTGTGTAGGTAGGAGTTGCAACATTGAATCAATGATACACCTCAGCTGCAAGGGATTTAGTAACTAACCTGGATTTAGCACCACCCTTACAGACCTTATGTTTTACTATGTGTCTAGCACATAAAAAGAAAAAAATTACAGAGAAATATGAACTAATTCCATAACTATGAGAGAAAAATGATTGTTGAGTACTGCAACAGTAAGAAACCACAGACATTCTGTGGTCACAGAAGCTTTGCTGAGGGACAGGACAGATGGCTCAGTGGTTAAAAACATGATGGGCTCTCTCAGTTCCCAGGTCTAGATGACTTACAGCTTCCACTAACTCCAGCTCAAAGGGATCTGACCCAATTGTGTGCATCTGGCACCACCTGTACTAAGTGAAAAGACCTCCTACCTCTAGCAGATAAACATAACTAAAAGTAAAATGAATTATTTTTTAAAAAAGAAAGATTCACAGAAATGTAATGTTTAACTGAACACACATGAAATGAGCAAACTTGGACTTTAATGTGTGTGGATGGGCAGGGCTACAAGGAATGACATTTATAAAAGGTGCACATACCATTATTGGGAAAGTTAAGCATGTTCTGGATGCTGGGGAGACTACATTGTAATGCCTTCAGTTTGTTAACTAGCAACAGCCTTAAAATAGTCATAAAGTTCAATTGGTGTTATTCTCAACCTTGGACATAGTATCTACTTGCTGTATTAGGAAATAGTTAATGTAGACTCAGAAATGGCCAAGTGTTGAAAATAACTTTCTGTTGAGTGTCCTAGACTGGAAAATAGGCAAAGCAAGATGTTTCATACAGAATAAGTTGGAGCTAGGAAAAGTTGATGGTCTGGAAATAGATAACAAAAGAAATCAGGCAGATTTAGCAAGAAAGGAGATGTTGACTTTAAAAATGAGATAATGAGAGGAAAGGCCGGTAAGAGGTAGTTCAAGTTGAAGAACATCATACCTGGACTACATATAGCCTTCATCCAGCAGCTGGTGGAAGTAGAAGCAGAGACCCAGAGCTAAGCACTTAAGTGAACTGGAATCGAGTTGCAGAGAAGGAGGAATGATGAGCAAAGAGGTTCAGACCAGGCTGGTGAAACCCATAGAAACACCTGACCTGAACAAAAGGTAGCTCTTGGTCCCCAGATTGATAGCTGTGAAACCAGCATGGGATTGATCCTGACCCCATGGACTTGGGTGTCAGTGAGGAGACTTCGGAAATCCACGCAGCCTCCTATAGTAGATCAGTACTTATCCCTAGCATAGGAATGGACTTTGGGAGCCTATTCCACATAGAGGGATACTCCCTGAGTCTAGACACATGGGATGGGCCTAGGCCCTACCCCAAAGGACAGGACAGATTCTGAAGAACCCGTATGGAAGGTCTCACCCTCCCTGGGGAGCAGAAAGGATATGTGATAGGTAGGGTTTTAGTTGGGAGGGGGTGACAGTGGAGGAGGTGAGGGAGAGGGAGCTGGGATTGGCATGTAAAACAATCTTGTTTCTAATTCAAATAAAAAAATGGGAAAAAGATACATGGTTCTTGCTGCATAAAACACAGAAAAAAGACAGGAAAAGAATATGCCCCATGGTTCCTTTTCCTCTAGCCTTAATTTACCTTCTAGTGATGTGACTCCCATCAGCTAAACTGACTTGGAATCCTAGTGAGAAATGATCCTGGGAAGAGCAGTTTTTGATACAGACAATAGTAGCACAAGGTATAAATGGAGGACAGAACTTCCAGAAATTACTCCTATAAAGTCACTTTCAGAACTCACAGGCATTCTGCTTCAATTATCCTCCCCTAAAGCAACTGGCGGCATCTTCCAGAACCTACTCCATCTCTATAGCAGTGTTGGAAACACTGCCTTACCCAGCAGCAATACTTGATCTGCTGTGGTGGTATGTACATGCCTATCACAGCAAAACCATAGTCTCTGGTGAAAATGTGTGTCTTAATTGTTATTGCAATTTCTATGAAGAGATACCATGACCATGGCAACTTTTATAAAGGAAAACATTTAGTTGGTGCTGGCTTATAGTTTAGGAGGTTTAGTCCATTATCATCGTGGTGGGACATGGTGATATCCAGGCAGATATGGTGCTGGAGAAGGTACTGAGAGTCCTACATCTCAATCTGCATGAAGCAGTAGGAGACCATGTGCCACACAGTGGGCCAACTTCAGCATATTGAAACCTCAAAGCTTGCCTCCACAGTGATACACATCATCCAACAAGGACACAGCTACTCCAAATAGGCCATACCTCCTAATAGTGTCATTCCTTATGGACCATATATTCACATATATGAATATATGAGTCTTGGGGGCCTATTCCTATTGAAAAAAGCACAATAGGGCAGTTATCTTTTGGTTCAAACTGTCAGAAATATATTGCTTATAATTATATATTGCATAGAAATAGACATGGTTGTTTTAGAAAATATAGAGACTTAGCTGAACGTATGAGTGAATAAAAGCTGGGAGGAAACCACTACAATGCTTACACACACACACACACACACACACACACACACACACACACACACACATATATATATATATATATATATATATATATATATATATATATGTATTTATCTTGCCCCTAAACCAAGACACTGTCTAAATATTTCTTTAATAATGTATTAACTAATCATTAAGTAATCACACCTAGCCTGAAAGTATGATCAATACTTTTCAAAGAATTTTATAGGATATTTTTACTAATTTTACATAATTGAGACTATAACTCTTTTTATAGTAATCTAAGAAAAGTTTTTTCTAAGTTGTTTGTTATTATCTTCCTGACTATTATTACTAGTGAAGCCAGTGAGAAGACTCATTAGTAAAGGTGCTTCATGCTCAGCCTGGTGACCCTCAATCACTCTCTAAATCCACATCGTGAAAGGAGAGAATAGACTTTGGCACATTCTACTCTTTCTTCTACATACACATCACAGCATTTGCCTGCTTCCCCTATCACAATTAAATAAATAAATAATGAAACTTAAGTTTTTAAATATGTGTTTATTTCAGGAATTTCCCATTTGATATTTTGGAGCTATAGTGAAATGAAATGATTGAAAGCCAAGTCTGAATAATTAAGATTACTGTAGTGTGTTTTGATCCACAAAATTGGAACATTATTAGTTTTTAAAATAAATATTTCATATTTGGTTTACAGATTATATGCATTCGAACTAATCTTTTCAAATCAATTTTGAGAATTATTGTTGTGACCAAAAAATATTTACCACCTAAAAAGGAACACCAATAACAAAAGAAACAAATACAAAACCATCAAAATATTGCTGAAAGCTAAGCTTTCTATTTAGCTAAATGAGTGTCTACAGAGTATTTACTGAAAACAATCAATAAACCCCTACTAGGCATAAATCAATAGATATCAAGTCAAAAGTACACTGTTATGTACAAGTCAATACATTTAACCAAACATATGGAGAATTTACCTTAAAACTAGCCCTGGCATTCACAATCCAATATCCCCATCCCTTTTAGTAGTATAATGTAAACTCAAGCAAAAATGTAAGTCTAGCAAAATGACTCAATAAAAATTGCATTTAGAAAACTTAGAAAAAATAATTTATGTCATCTGTTTCAAAAAAAAAATCCTTGGCTTAAGTTTACTTGTCATTATACTCTCAAGCACTTTTCTCTTCTTCTCTTGCCTTGCTATCATCAGGGAAAGTAGGACCATATAAGCAAAGTTTAGTCACACACCTGGATTCCAAGCACTGAGGTTGACTATTTCTGTAGTCCTGGAAAAATCACTTAGGCTCTTGAACCCCCACTCCCTCTTCATCTCTTCTCCAGCACTGACTTAGCTAAGCATTTAATGAATAACAATTTCCAGATGTAATCAACAATATGAGAAGCAACGCTCTGATAGTTGAGTGACAGAAGTTCATCTTAACAAGATAGCCTTTTGTTGAATCTGGACATACCTTTGTGCACAGCTGAATCCAGGGCTTTTTCTAGCAGGTCCCTGGTTTCAGGTGTCTTTTGTTGCTATTAACTCAAAGTTACTGGAGACTTATTTTGTAGCAATGGGGAAAAATGAGTTTTCTGGGAGACCAGTGGTAAATTACTAATGTGGCACATGGAACCACTGAAGTATTGTCTATCACACTCCTGGACACCCTGTTCACTTTAAAGTATAAGGTTGTTCACATTGCTTTTAGGAAGGTGAGATGGAAAAAAGAAAAACATACTTCTCATGACAGGTGAAAATCTGTGTTATCTCAGGGACATGACCAATTTCCAGTGAGCATTAGTTAAAAGCCTCTGGTCCCCAGAATGAAGGACTTTTGCAATGGGACAAGAAGGAGACCAGGGCACTGGGATCCACCTGCTGCCTGCAAAACATCTCAGGGCAGTACATCTGAGAGTCGGTTTAGTGTGCTGAATTCTGTAAGGCAGACCCAAGAAGGGGCTATGGAAATGTGGGCAAGGGGGAATTTACCAGATGATTTTTGATCAAAGAAGACTTCATATAGATTATTATTGCAAATTAAAGCTGGACTCAGAGAGTCTCGAGAAGGTTAAAGAGGAAGGGGTTGTTTTGTTAATCAACATCAAAGTCACAATTGTGCTTCAGTGTCTTTGTGACAGTATCAAATAAACATGTGTCATGAACTTTAAGTAATTAAGGATTTGCATTTCCTAGAGGTGAGAAACTAATCTTGATAAGAAAGAAAATCTAAAGATCTCTGACATTAAATTAGAATTTACTGTAAAATGGTATACCCTAAATTTTTTTATGTACTTGATTGGAGACTAGATATTACATATACATAACATATGCATACAAATATAGCAGAACCTATAAAACATGTATTCCTTAAAAAGGACAATTTAACAATAGTTTCAATGAAATGAACAACTGTTTGGCCTTGAGAAGAAATAAATACCTTAATTAATAAGCTAGTGAAGCATTAAGGCTATTCTCTCCTAAGATGTATCTGAAAGATTCGAACCCTGCTGGATGTATTAAGAGCTGTAAGGAGAGAAAACAATTTCTGTAGGAACATTTTTTTAAATCTAGATCTAAAAAGTTATCAGGAGTCAGTGCAGAAAGAGCTTCTAGAAAACACTATTCCCTAGAGATTTTTAGACCACAGCAAACTTCTTGGTATGTGAGTTTGAGAGGGTGCATAAATGCCTCATCACACCAGTTGAATTCAGCTTAAAACACTATCTTGCATCTTGTTGGAGACACAGTCTCTCAGTTGTTCTTCCATGAGTATCCCATGCTGGCCACAAACTTTCTAGGCTTCCTTCGCTTCACCACCAATCTCTCACTGTAGGAACAATGGATTCACAGATGCTTGCAATATGTGTCTTTCTTTACATGAGGGTTCTTGGAATTTAAAATCTGGTCCTCATTCTTGTGTTGCAAGAGTTTTCACTCATTGAGCCATCTCCTCAGCCAGTATAGCATTCCTTTGAAGAAGCATGGTAGACTCCTCTAAAAAGACAATGCTATAGAATTAACCCACAGATAGATCTTCCACTTCTAGGAAGATTGTCATGAGACAATTACTCCACATTGTTTTGTACAGCTGAAAGTGCCTGAGCTTATGGAACTAGAACAGAGAAAGAGAATAAATTTTCCTGTATACTGCTATACTCTTCAAAATATTTGGTTTTATGTCAACTTGACAAAAGATAGAGTCATTTAGGAAGAGGAATTCTCAAGTGAGTAAATGGCTATGTAACATTTTCCTATGGGCAATTCTGGAAGGTATTTTTTAAATTACTGATTGATATAGGAAGGCCCAAACCATTGTGGTTGGTGCCCTACATCCCAGGTCTCCTGGTCCTAGGATGCTACCAAAAAACAGGTGAGCACTGAAAAAGGGGGAGCTCTTGGCCCCCAGACTAATCACTGGGAAACCAGCATGGAACTGATTCAGATCCCCTGAATGTGGGTGTCAGTGTTGAGGCCTATGAAATCTATGGGGCCTCTTGTAGTAAATCAGTAATTATCCCTAGCATAGGAATGGACTTTGGGAACCCATTTCACATAGGTGGGGCACTCCCTCAGCGTAGACACACGTGGGAGGGCCTAGGCCTTATTCCAAGGGCTATGACAAATTCTGAAGACCCCTCTCATGGAATGCTTCACTCTCCCTGGGAAGCAGAAATGGTATGGGATAGGTAGGATATTAGTTTGGGGCAGGGGAGGAGAAAGGGAGAGAGAACTGGGATTTGCTTGTAAAACAATCTTGTTTCTAATTTAAATCAAAAATGGAGAAAAAAAAACATGTGAGCAAGCAAATAGAGAGCTGGTTAAGAATCTATCCTCCATGCTTTCTACAGAAGTCCCTGTTTGAGCTACTGTCCTAACTGCTTAACTGCTTTCAGTGATGAAAATTTATATGGAAATATGAGTAAATAAACCCTTTCCTTCCCTAAGTGCTTATAGTCATGGTGATTTACCACAGCAGAGGTAACCCCAACTAAGAGATTTAGTTTTATTTTTCATTACATGTTTGTGAAATCTGTGGGTTTGTGATATCTGTGTGTGTGTGTGTGTGTGTGTGTGTGTGTGTGTGTGTGTGTGATTTGTACATATAATCAAATGTTTTCCTCTGTTGCTCTCCACTTCATTAGTTTTAAAATGTTACATTTATATTTATATTTATATTTATATTTATAAGTGTGGGCATGCATGTATCATGGTTTGTACATGAGGTTAGAAGACAATTTGCTGGAATCAGTACTCTCAGTCTACAATGTTGGGTAACAGAGATCAAACTTATATTATCAGGCTAGGTGGCAAATATGTTTATCTGCTAACTTGCCTCACCAGTCCCTTCTGCCTTATATTTGAGAAAGCATTTCTCACAGGAACTGAAACTCTTAACCTGAGTAATCCAGCTGACCACCACTGGGGACCTTCCTGCCTTTGCTCCCCAGCACTGTGGTTACAGATATGTGCTGCCACATCCAGGTGTTTGTATGGGCATTGTGGATTTGAACTCAAGCTCTCCTATCTTTAAAGTACATGGCAAGTAGTTTACTGATGGTACCATCTCACAAGACTCTGTAATGCTACATTCTTGAATCATTGCTTTTCTTACTTGGTTTCTCAACACTACATTTGGAATAGAGATTCATAGAAAAAAAGTTGTCATGCCACATCTTGGCCTAGCATAATACCTATAGGTCTTACCCTGGTTCATTGGCAACTTTAGTTACTTTAATTCATCATAGAAAAATATATCTTTATATTACTTTTACTTATTTATTTTCTGTACATGAGTGTGTGCAGGAGTTTAGAGAGCATGGTACATACGTTGAAGAAAAGGACAATTTGCAAATGTCTTCTCTATAGTTCTTCCATACCAGTCCTGAGGATCAAACTTGGTTTGTCAGGCTTATGGGTAACTACTGTTACACAATGAGCCAATTTACAGAGCCAGGACATTTTTCTTAATCAGTATAAGTTTCTTGAGGTAGAATTAATTAGTGCTAGTAATTATTTACACTGTCCAGAGTAATTCACTTTTGTGAGCCAATGTAGGTGTTGGCAACAAAGAATGAAGAAAATGTGTTTTGTATATACAATAGAACTTACTTAGCCATAAAGAGATATTAAGTTATGTCATTTGAAGGGATATGGAATAAACTGGAGAATGTCATATTAAGAAAACTAAGCCAGTCTCAGAAAGGCAAATATTGCATTTTCTCTCATTTGTATTCTCAGATTGTATGCGATTACATTTTTTTCTGTATTGAATTATAGTATCAAAATATAAATGAATCGCTCTGGAGCACAGAGAGAACAAATGGGGGTTGGAAGTTGCAAAGAAAGAGATTATAGGAGGTATTTGGAGAATGTGCTCAGCATAAAATATACACCATGTAAAATTTTAAATAAGAAGGTTAGAAACAGAATTAGTGTGTAGATAATTGATCATTCACAATTCAGTAAAGAAAGCCAAGCCAAGTCACTGGAAGCCTGGTGTTTTGATTTAGAAAAGCTTGAATGAAAAACGGTGCCATGATCACTGTGTGACAATGAAGTCATCCATTCTGTCTGGTCCTTTCATTTCCCTCAGTAGCATTCACCCTCTGAGTAGCAGTATAGCTATATTCCACGTATGAATTTAACTTATAGCCCATCTGATGAAGGATCTAGGCTCACATTATACCAGGTGCACATGTGGCAAGAAAAAAATTTACTGAAAAAGGAAAAGAATTCCCTGATGTTTCCAGATCCAATTTTAAAGAAATCAGGCCTTATCACCTCACCCCACTGTAGCTCAGGCACTGAGAGAATCAAGAAGTTTGCTTTCCTGTGGCCTACCAGCTGCCCCTTATTTATGTTCCTTCTCAGTACCATGTTCCTTCAAGCTCTGTGTGATGTAGGATATCTCAGACTCAATCATTTGGCATGGAATTCCTTCCTGTTATTCCTTGAAATGGTACATGGGTTAGATAAATATCTTCTTTGTTAATTTTCACCCTCCTTTCTGAGTATTTTCTCCAATTTCAGTTTCCTTTTTAGTTTCATATTTCTGTCTTCAGTTCTTACTCTCATGTCACATCATCCTAGGAAGACAAACAATCAAACAGTTGAAACCCCCCAAGAAGGGATGTCTTGCTTCTTTTCAGTGAACATGATTTCTTTGCATGTGAGAGACATAGTGAATTTGACAAGGAACAATTGTAATCAGTGAGACTCAAAGAGGGAGGAGTCCCTTCAAAGAGCAGCCTTCAGAGACCCTTTCTCCCAAAATAACCCTGAGAAATCTCCCGGAACAAATCCCCAAAATAAAGAAAATGACTGATATTTTACTAACATCTGGGAATGGTGGGAAGTTTCACATTGCATAATTCAGTTAATCATGGCATACATACATGACATAGAGCATGGAGGGGTCATATATCTTAGATTGAGAGATGTCAAGTCACAAAAGAGACTACTTCTTGCCCTTCTGTTCTAGAGAGATCTGCAGGATGGTGTGGCCTAGTTCAGGATATGGGATTATGCCTACAGTTGGAGGCCCATTATTTAACAGTTTCTTGTTATCTTTATTAGCATAGCTTAGTGGAAACTGCATCTCAAGGGATAAAAAAATTTCCAGTCCAGTACCCTGGGAGCATAGACTCCTCATATGTGGGCCAAATGGACTGATTGCTCTCCACATATTCCCTACCTAGTTTATGTCATAATCCTTCAAAAGGCCTCTAGGCTAACATCCTAATGCCAGCCAATTTCTAGAATATGTCCTTGCTATAGAAGAGCTTTGCTTTCTGTTACTTCAACTCTCACCTATGAACTCATAAACTCCTTTCTAAAAGCTTACATTCCAGGCCCTCCATGAAAGACATTGTACAATTTTATGAGACACAAAACCTGGAAGCCACAGATCAGAGTCATTTTGCAACTATTGATTTTCCATAGTTTTCCTCACTTCCATAGCTATTGCTTACCTGAGGTGAGAAACCTGTGCACTCTCAAGAACCTAATTATCCTTGTACCATGAGATCTGTGATAATATTACAGAACCAAATTACTTAACACTTGATTGAACCTTCTCATGAAATTCAGAAATATTAAATGATACTTTTTAAGTGACATAACATAATATATCTGATATAGCCTAGAATGAATTTTTCTCTTCAGGGCTTAACATTTAATGTCATTGCCACCTTAAAGTAAAGACTATCTTGACCTTGAAATATCGGTGACTAATTAAGCAGAACAAATAAAGATATGGCTAGGTCTGTGGTAATAGTAATAAACTCTTCATATTCTTTAATAGAAAGAGAGATCATAAAGCACTAGGACCCTCACCTGAGTTTCTAGTCATTAAACATTTTTGGATACTCTAAAACTACAAGTGATCTTGGGAGATGCTAGAATGTATATGAAGTATGAGGTTGACATAAAGTGGTTACATGACAGGGATTCCTTGAGGTCATTGTCCATGGTGGTACATTGTGGTGATATAGCTGTTTGGAAATCTCACATGGTAAGTAACCTCTCACCAATGATATGTGATACAATCTGATAAACTCATTGGTTTATTACCAGGGTAATTCTGGGTTCACTTTTGGGTTTTTTGTCTTGCTAATAAAAACATTTCAAAATGGAATCCAAAGGGAGCTCAAGGACAATTTTATCAGTAATTGAGAGAGGATCACTAGGGCAAACATGTGACTATACCAGCAGCTGATAAAATTGGAAGATAGAAAGTGATACAGCTTAAGATGGATATAGAAATCCAGAGGAAAAGTGAGAAAGCCCAGAGCATACAGAAAACTTGCACAGGCTTTTGACAGGTGTTGAAAACAGAAATAAAGAAAGGGGAACAGAGAAAAAATAAAACTCTTAGTGTGTAACCATGAATCTCAGGTGAGAGGACATTATGTTCTTGTGTGCCAGAATTATGTGTACAATTACACGATAGACACAGGTTTAGAAATAGAGATATACACAGCTTATTAAGAAGGGAGAAGCAAATCAGAACTTAGGTGCTAGTTAGGAAACACCAGGCTGAAGACATTCACATAGCACTTGTTTATTTAACATTTATTCACCATTAGCTGGATGTTCTCTCTAAGTTAGAAGAATCCCCAGTGAAAGGGGGCTTAAGTCTTCCTCTCAAAATGGTGGGGCATATTCTGCTTGGTGTATGAAACTCTAAGGTAAGAAAAGATTTCAGTCTTGGTGTTACGATAAATCTTTCCGCCAAAAGGCACTGAGCCCATGGCCACATGTGTGCTTACGCTATACGCCCACCTGACTTAGGGCCCAAATTAATACACAAAAACTTGTATTAGGTTCAAATGCTGCTTGGACAATGACTAGGATTTTCATATGTTATCTCAGTCTTAATTATCATAAACCTATATATTTTATAAGACTTTTCTTATCAGACACCTTCCATTGGTGTCCCTCCTTTGCCGGTGGATCACATTGTGCTACTGGGGGAAGAGCAGGGGGAAAAGGGACACTTCCTGTTTCTCCTTGCATTAATATGAGTCTCCTTGCTATGTCACTTCCTGCCTGCATCACCACTTTTCTACTACATTTCCCAGAATTCCCTTTGACTCCTAGTTCTGTCTAATGTGCTGTCTCATTGGCCAAAACTACTTTATTCAATAATCAATACGGTGAACATACACAGTATGTTCCCCATCATCTCTTCGATTCTGTCTAAATAAAAAGAAAGATAACTTATCTTTTATAATAAATGAAGAAAACTATAACCATAACTATCTGTCTTCAACTCTCTATCAAAGACCACAAAAGGGTAAAATATAAACTCTAGAATAGACAGAGACATCTGTTACCTCAAAGTTCCTCTGTAATGTTGGGGCATCCATCTTCAGCCCATAGGCCACAGTGTGCCTGGCACACTTCTCCATTTCAACAGTAACCCTTCAGTACTGTATTGTTTTGTAAGTTCATCAGTCACTTTCTTGTGGGTCCTGCATTTCCAGTTTATATAGCAACAAACATTCCAGGCAAGAGCAGTTTCTTGCCCAAATGGCTAATCTTGCCATGTTGAAAGCAAACTCGGTAACGAGTTTCTTCGATGCCCATCCTCCTTTCTGACGAAATTGGTGTGCCAAGAGCAGTTGTGTCTCAGTGCCTAGAAAAACCCTAAACCATTTAAATGTCATATGTCTGTAGGTCTTTGAAAGGCTTGAAGAATACCTGACCATCTCTAATACATCTATGTATATCTAGAAAACTTAACTAACCTAATTATAAGTTCTGATTATCATAGTCGAATATATGACTTGTATTAATTATGTGTATCATTTTAAAAGATCTGTATAAACCCAATACCTCAACGAGAGGAGATATGCATATCACAAAATTGACTTTAAAGTTGTATCAATAAATGAAAATCCAAACCAATGCAATGTATTTGTTCCTATTTCCTATTCCCTTGTTTTTCTTTAAAAAGATATTGGCTGTGCTCATTATCACTTATAATCAACCCCATTTAAATGAAAACAAACATTTATAAACAATATTTGGGAATTTGGGTGATATTCATGCCATTGGGATCATGATAAAACATAGAAACCTGACCAAGTCCTTGTTTTTGTTGTCTTTAGTGCTGTATCGTCTCAGCTTCAGGGTGTCTTGCGTGATCAAACCATCTTTGTCTGGAAGGAATCATAGCTTTTATTTTCTGTGGAAAAACAAGCAGAAATTCTTTTTCTGAGTAGTCTGTCCATAGACTTAAATTTTGAAGTCAAACCATTTTTAAAATGTATAAGTTGGATTAATTTAGCAGCCTTTATAATCAAATGTATTTTAGCTGCAGTAAGTCTTTCCTCGGCAATCAATTTAAAGACAATATTATGGCATAAAGTATCCAGATTCTCTATGTATTTTCCATCTTTATGTGGCTTTTGTATTACTTTATTTTTACTTTCTTTTGTTTCTTTTTTCCCGAGACAGGATTTCTCTGTGGATATCCGCCTGCCTCTGCTTCCTTCAGCAAATACTACCGGCGTGCACCACCACAATTGTCTACTCTATTTCCTCCTGTTATTTTTATTCTCACAAGCCTACATATATTTTTAAATGCAGTTTAAACCTTTCGAGGTTTTTCTTTATCTGGATCTGTCTTCACTGTAAATCTTTACCTTTTTCTGTCCACCAGTCTTTTAACTGTAAACACTGCCAAAATTAAAGTAGTGGCTTTCTTAGTCACTATCTTCGTTTTTTTAAGTTTTTGCTGAGTCAGGTAATCTCTCTTAAAGCAACTACTCAGGTCTCTGCTTGTCTCTAGCAAAACAGAGGTCACCCAAGAAAATGCTGATAACAAGAAGTCCTGCTTGTCTCTGATCTTTTGTTGCTAAAATCCCTTTTTTAAGGTTTGTGAAGTTTACATGGAACTTTGTAACACTACGTCCAGCTGTGCTGGTTCTGCCATTGTTTGACTAGTCACAGGAAGGCAGCTTGGGGTAGTGAGAGCTCAGAATCCTAACCCTAGAATCCTCAAGGGCTGCAGGCCATCTCAGGAGTGCTGGAGTCCCAACCCCAAGACTGCAGGGAAGGCGAGAGCATATGGGAGCTGCTCCGATGACTCTCAGTGCCCCATAAGGCAGGCTGTGGTGGCAGGTTTCCCTTTTCCTCTGGGAACCTTAGGGCATGGAGTCATCCCTCTCACTGACACCATTCTATTACGATAAATCTTTCTGCCAAAGCCGTCTGAGCACTACAGCCATGTGCGTGGTCTCTGCCAGCTGCCCGAGTTCTGCCTGCTGCATGGATGGAGAAAATAACACAAAGACGTATATTAGGTACAAATGTCACTTGGCCAATGACTAGTATTCTCATCTGTTCAGTCTTAATTATCATAAACCTATATATTTTATAAGACTTTTCTTATCAGACACTTTCCATTGGTGTCCCTCCTTGCCGGTGGATCACATTGTGCCACTGGATGAAGAAGAGCAGAGGGGAAAAGGGTCACTTTCTATTTCTCCTTGCATTAATATGAGTCTCCTTGCTATGTCACTTCCTGCCTGGATCACCACTTCTCTACTGCATTTCCCAGAATCCCATTTGCCTCCTAGTTCTGTCTAACTTGCTGTCTCACTGGCTAAACACTACTTTATTCAATAATCAATAAGATGAACATACACAGTACATTCATTCCCCATCATCTTGGTCAACTGGTTTCTTTAATGTGTTATTGTTGATTATGTAGTTTCCCATGTCTACTCTGTTACCACAGTTTCCCCCAAGGTGGAATTTGGTGGATAATTCTGTGACCCGATGTGGGTACCTAAGCTGAGATGAATAGATATTTGCTTGTGTCTCATCAGGAAAATTTAATGCACAAAGAGAAAACATTCAAAATTCATGAACTCATATTTCATGCTGAGATTTCCTTGTTACAATGTACATTTGCATAAGATTTTCCCTCATAGATACTTCCTTCCAGCTAACCTTTGTTATTGAAAATTTATCTCTACTCCTTTCCTCTCCTACCTAGTGTTTTAAAACCAATTTTCTATCTAAAAGAAACAGAACTCTTATGCTTTAACAATGTGGGAGTGATGTTTAAGTGGTTTTGCTGTGTCTTTGTCTTTCACCCAGTTTCTAGTCTTCCAAGTTTTGTAGAAGAATTCCCTTCACTTATCTCCATTTCATCCACATCTGCCAATGAGGGAAATGAGCTCTGAAGTAGTGTCCCAGTTCGTCAAGGCAAAGCACAGAAGTTATTCAAGCAGCCTTTATTTTCTGACCTTAAAATCTCAGAGTAATCATCTAACAATTTTCTTTGGTCCCAGGCACGGTATGTGAACATTTGCCTGTTGTCCACAGTGTCATTCCTGATCACAGTAATCAATGTCACCCTAAGGCCTTTCAATGACACAGTTTCAGTGGTGGATTCTTCATTTGCATCCACTTCCTTCTCATCTATGCTTAAAGCAAATCTGAGTGAGCCAGCATGTATGGATAACTGGGCTCATAATTATGTGTTCTTTTCCAGAAGTACGAATGCAGTAAAATCAAGTAGAGATGGCTTTCTGGTCTGCAAGCAGAATGGCTTGCCAAGTAAAGCCAGAAACAAAGAAAAAGATTTCTATACGTGTGTGTGTGTGTGTGTGTGTGTGTGTGTGTGTGTGTGTGTGTGTGTGCGCGCCAACATGGGTGAGTTTGTGTGTAACTATGCATATTTGTATGTGTGTATGGTGTGGAAATGGGATGTGCAACTACATAGACAGTTCTGCATCAAGATGCATTCATTGAAGCCAAAGGTGGAGTGACATATGTGTCTTCCTCAAGCCCCTAGGATCACCTCTTTCTGGCTCAACAATGCTGAGACAATGTGCATTCTGACTACCATCCGTAGATTTTTATATGGATGCTGTGGATCTAAAGTCATGTTCATGTACTGGCATGATACATGGTGTTCCATGGTGTCATTATCCTGTCACATCTTGCCACCAAGATGTTTTAGATTTATATACTATAGTGATAATTCACTTAAAGTTAGTTTTGCACATTCATAACTCCACTTCATTACTCCTGAGGCTTGTGATCTTTAGGATTATGCTAGTTATCTGGAGTAAGAACAGATAGATCAAGAAATCCAGTGATATTTGCCTTACATTGAATGTCACAATGCTGACAGTAATAGACAATCTGTGACTCAGCCCCTGTCTTTTCTCTCCCTTTTAGATTTCCCCTTTATCCTGATTTCTGTGCTTTTGTATGGATTTCTAATAAGCAATTGTTTACCCTAAGGTTATCCCTATCACATTTTATCTCATGGTTTTAATGAATTATTCTATAAGCTAGAAAATTCAGTGAGCAACCCTTTGAGAATTATATACAATAGGAAAAAATAACCAAATAAATTTCTTGATTGTTCTTCATACCACTCAAGTTTTATGTTTACTTCAACTATTTAGTTGACATCCTCTCCCACAAAGATTGTGAAGCCTACCACACATAAGACACCCAGCCACATCTGTCCTGCTCCTCTCCAATTCTTTCTTATCAATGCTCAAAATCATAAGGTGATACTTCTGAGAGCTTCTGGGAGTTTCTTTGAGCTGACCAGATGATATCAGAGGAATTGTGGTCCTTTCTTGTGATTCTTAGTCTCACTAATAAAAAATTTATGAATGAACTCAAACAGAAACTTGAGGCCAATGTTAATAGAGTTTAAAACAAAAAACCTCAGGGTAGTCAAGGTCTAAATCTTAAGAGTTACCCAGGGGAATAAAATGAAGAAGACAAAGAGAAAAGCCATACCATTTAAGTTAAGCTACCATGGAGGTCACAATGGAGGTAAGGATCAATTTAGACAAAGAGTAAGGAAGCTCAGAGTACCAGATAACGATATTTAGACTCCAGCCAGAACACAAAAGAGACAAATAAAAGAATAAGAGAGTTATAAATCAGGAGGATAGACAGACCCATGGTCCTCATGCAGATTACAGGGACTATATTAATGGGTATGAATTATGAGGAGAAAACATACAGTATCTCATTGTGAGGATAGTTATTCTGCCTATTTCTTTGGCATAGTTTAAAGTGAATCCAACTTCCTGAAAAATATTCCATTGTTCAGGTCATGGGCCCACAACTTAAATTAAACCTTAAAGGAGGAGACAATGCTATCACTCTACCCAGAGATAAATTTAGCTATAATTACTATAACATGATCAAATTGGTTTCTTCCCTAAAAAATAATTTAATGTTGCTGGAGAGATGGCTCAGTGGTTAAGAACAAAAAGTAGTTTGGTCCCCAGCACTTTCACTGGGTGGCTCACAGCCACCTGTAACTTAAGTTCCAGAGAATCCAGTACCCTTTTGATTTTTTGTTAGTACTTGCACACATGTGTTCATACATACATTTGATGAGGGAAGTCTTTTTGTATATATGTTTGTCTTATTTGTTGATAAGTAAAGCATGTTGACCAATAGTGCAAGTTAGGCAGGAGTAGGAGTCAAGCAGGATTCTGGGAAAGGTAGGAAAGAGATGGAGTCACCATGTGATCACCATGAAAAGAGGAAGCATAAGTCTAGCATCCTCAATAAGATAAGTCTTTATAAAATACTTAGATGAATGGTTATGGTTGATACCTTGGACAGAGCTAGCAAATGAGAAATCCTAGTCATTGGGCAGTAGCATTGTAACTAACATGTAAAACTCTGTGTATTGTTTGGGAGCTCTAAAGTGGCAGGGCTTGGGTGGCTGGCAGAAAGAGTTATCATTACACACATTAACATAAACAAAAGAAATAATTTAAGGGAAATATTTAGTGTATTTCCAGTAACAAGCAACAACAATAAAAAGCTCAAGATCCCTTGCATGACACTTAAGAGACTCCTTGCCCTGGCTTCTGCCTGTTTTTCAGGCAGGAACAGACACAAATGAGTACTCTTGATTATCTTAAAATTGAAGGAAAATAATAAAGAACTGCTTCACCTAAAACACTTCACATATGTTTGAATCTCTGCCTATATTATACATCTTTCTTCCTTGCTCATTTTATCATCTGAGTACCATTACTGGACAGGTGAGTCTCCAAGCTGGTTTTAGTTTTTCTGAGCTTCCTAGAGCTCCCTGTGTTAACATCTTTGAGAACTGGCTGTTCATTGATTTAGTGATACATATTAAGTACCTTCCTCTATCAATGGTGGTCTTCCTGAGGATGCTGGCTTATAAGGAAGTACTGTGCACAGACAACGGGTATCTTTCTAGGTTCACACAGATGAACCTAGAAAGACCAAAGTGATAAAAATTTTCAGTGGTACATACTGTGCCATATCTACATATTGCTGATTTGCATGGAAATATCGATATGTAGCAAAATGTTTTCCACAAATTTAATTTTCCTAAAATTTTAGGTAGAAATGTCATTTTTATGTTTAGTGTGTTTATTTATTTTTATTTATAAAGTGTGTGTGTGTGTGTGTGTGTGTGTGTGTGTGTGTGTGTGTGTGTTATACAAGCTTATTTGTACATACATATGAGGGAAGACATGGGCATAGGTGTATGTTTTGGACCTTTCTTGAACTTTCCAAACTTATTTTTTGAGCATGGTCTTTCACTGAATCTGGAACTCACTGATTTAGCTAGGTGGACTCACAGCAAGCCCCAGGGGTCCTACTGCCATGATTTCCTGTTTTTAAGAAGAGAGACACTTTCATGCCTCTGTAGTGAACTCTACATGGGTGCTTGGGGTGGAACTGAAGTCCCAAGCACTTTATTGGCCAACTTGTCTACACAGTTGCCTTAATCAAAATTTTCCACCTAAGATGCATCTTATTATATGCCTAGCATTTACTTGAGGCCAATGGTTATTGATCTCATTTCCTACTTCTAGACAAGCAGTCTATTAAGTGTAAGAAATCTACTTTGTACATGTATGTATGTTGTGTATTTGTATGTATGTGTGTGTCAATCTGTCTGTCTTGCATACACATGGTTATTGTATGCAGGAGGAGATGAGTGAGAATTGTTTCTATCTTCCCACCATGTAAACTGTACAGGTGGGATCTGCATTCATATGTGCTGGTGGTTAAGTTCCTTAACCTACTGAGTCATCTTGCAAGACCCCTCCAAAAAACGTGGTTTGGTTATATTCTTGAAAAGTGGTTTTAAAAAAGAGGCTAAACATTAGAAACTCATGAAAACTGTTTAAACACATTATCAAAGAGTGTTCCTCTACTGATAATAAACATAGGAATTTCCAAAGAATCTTGGAATCTGATTAAGTAGATCTGGAGAAATGTCTGATACTATATATTTCTAATAATTCTCATGAGATTCGCCTGCTAATGGGCAAAGATCACAATGAATAGCAAGCCTTGACCTTATGTGCTAGTAATACACAAATCTCTATAGTGGGAAATTACCAATATGGAGTCAGGTAGAAATATAAGGGTATTTAATAGGGAAAAGCCCTACTTACAGAGCAACCTAGCCAGCTGGCGTGGTAGAGGTCTGTATAGCAAGTAGCCTAGAGAAACCGAAACCGAAAACGCAGTCCCACTACGTCACTCTGACCACTCCCTCACAAGCCTGGTCAGGCACACCTGTAGCCAACCCCTAAGAAGGCATGGCTACAGCTTTCCCTACAAATCTCCCAAAGTATTCACCAGGCTAGGGTGTTAATCACAGATTATTATATGCACAAAATGTTACCATACACTTTGATGGTTTACCTTGCAAAATGTCATATTGATGTTAGCAATATTCTTGACATACCAGGGAAAGACATATACTATACGAAATAAATTATTTGTCGTTGAAATAAATGGCAAAAAGTACAGTGAAGGCAGTGATTTTAGTGATAGATAGGGAAGAAATCTTTTTATCTAAGCTAAGAATGTTAAAATTGTACCCAATTTAGATTAAGAAATAAAGTTGGGATGTTATAAACAAAGTTTGCAGCATATTCAAATTGGGAACTTTTATGGAAATGTATAGAACTTTAGAGTTAAGGAGGTAGTTCAGTACTTATGTGAAGGTTTAAATATATAAGGTTGAGGCATACAGTGCCTGGAGGGTGATGCAACCACACACCAGTGTTACAGCAGATTCAACAATACTATTCAGAGCCTTTGAGACCATCTCTACCTGTCCTTTTTTTATTATGATGCCATTTCCACATTAGGAGCCTTGCAAAATCATCTGTTTCCATCATGCATCAAATGCTTTTTTTTAGAACATGAGAATCCTGTAAGAAAATAGAATATGTAGCAAGGCCCATCAAACTTTCTGATATTCCTTGTCTCTGTCTAGAATGATACAAGGACAATATCTGTCTTCTGGCCAAGGAGAAGAACACCTCACAGGGTGGCCCAACAAGATTGATTACATTGATTCCCTATACCTCTACCGAGATTTTTCCATGAATTGAATAAAATTTTACAAGCTAGCAGCCTTGCTATGATTGCATCTTGTTTTTGAGAAGCACCCTGCTATGAAAGAAGCTTTCAGGTTTCATTTTTCTTCAGTTCTCACTTGTGAAACTTCAATGAAGTACTTTCACAAACTCACTATCCAGTTTGTCCATGATATTTATTATTTGAATTCATGAAAAAAAGAACCTGGAAGACACTGACTCTTAAGACTGATTATGGGTTTTGGTACCCTATTTCCACAATTGTATACCTGAGTAAAGGAAGTGTCTATCAATCTCAACATCAAGGTGCAGGCAAATTGAGTGTGTAGTGAGTTTTTGTTAAGGTTGCTAATTCATGAGGGGTCTTTTCTATGATCCTACATGCTAAAAGAGTTAAGGGAACTGACTGTTTTCATTTTATTCTTTATAAGAGCAATAATCTCACCTTGGGTTCTGAATCTTTAAATCAATACCATGAAATCCCATATGTTCACATTATTACTGCTGTGGATTATGATCACTGATAAATAAAAGCTGATTGGCTGATACCTGGGCTGAAAGAGATTGAGTACCATGAAAGCCAGACTAGGAGAATTCTGAAAGAGGAAGGGTGGAGTTGGATAGTTGCTAGCAAATGAAGAGAAGCAACATGAGAATTCTGTGCTGATAAGACTTACCAAGCCAAATGGCTAAACATTGATAAGAATTATGTGTTAGTTTAAGTGTTAGAGTTAGCTAGTAACAAGCCTGAGCTATCAGATGAGCATTTATAAAATATAAAAGTCTCTGTATGGAAATTTGGGAAGTGGCTGATGGCTATTTGGGAGTTGCTGGAAGGACAGAAATGTCCTTTTACAATGAACATAGATATAGGGGGTAAGGAACCAGATAATTTTTAAGGGCATGTTCACTGTAGCCATTATCTCAGGTTAGCTGAAAAGGAAGGTCCCCACAAAATTATGAAGTAAAACTTTATGAGATTTGTGGGGGATCTTTTTGTAACTTAATTTTGTGTTTTCTAAGTGTGAGCTTCATAGATGGCAATTTATACCACAATTCAAAAGGTTAGGCACACCTGATATAACATAGCACGTTTCTGAATAAAAAAAAATATTTTATTTTTACAAATTATAATTTCACATGTTACTCCCTTCTCCCTCTCCCCCTCCCCCCAATCCCCCACCATCCCCTTCCCCCTCCACTCCCCATAGAGGGTAGAGCCCTTCACGAGGGCTTCCCAAATTCAACAACATCATCCTGGGCCAGGCCTAGGCCCTTCCCCATGTGTCTCAGATGAGAGCATCCCTTCATGTGGAATGGACTCTCAAAGTCCCTTCTTTTTTTCATTCATTTATTTAGCTCATAAATAAAGTCATGCACAATTATGATACACAATACAGTATGTTCACAATGGCATGGACAAAATAAACCAATTAACATGTCATATCACACATACTCATCATTTTTGTTTTGAGAACACTTAAACTATACTATCTCACAAATTTTAAAATATAGCATATTGTTATCAACCATATATATTATGCTCTCAGTAGACCTCAAGACTTCACAGAGTCCATGCCTCTTGTCCAACTGCAGTTTTTTATCCTTAAACCAATTGCTTCCCCATTGTTAAAATCCCACATTGAAGCCTAATAGCCACAATACTGCTCTTTGTTCCTGTAAGTTCATCAATTCTAGGTTACACATAAAACTGAAATTGTGTGACATTTGTCTTCCAGTGTATCACTTATTTATTTATATTTTTTGGCAAGCATATATGTTTACTACTTACTAAAGATGAAATCAAATTTGCATGCACAGGTGAGCACTCTCTGAAACACCTTGGATTCATGAAATATTTGATGTGATCAATAATGGCAATGTGTTATGCAGCTATGCATCAGTAGCAGCAACAGCTTTTCCAGGTTCTGCAATCATTTGAACAAAATTGTAGAGACATCCAGCACACTCCATTTAAAAAGCAAAAAACAAAAAACAAAACATAAACAAAAAAAAACAAACAACAACAACAAAAAAGTAAAAAACAAAATCCCAGAAAACTGCAGTTCTGTTACTGTTGTGGTACTTGGCTTCTCAGTCATCATCTGGGAGGAAACCATTCTGAGCAACATAAAATTCTCTTTTAAAATTATATATATATATATATATATATATATATATATATATATTTTCATATAATGCATCTCATCACAGTTTCCCCTTCCTGCATTCCTCCCAGTCCCACATCACCACCTCGTTCTCTCCCAAGTCGACTCCTCCATTTTCCTTCAGAAAAGAACAGACCTCCTAAAGATATCAACTGAATAGTGCATTATAAGATAAGACTATGAAGAAAGCCTAATATCAGCTGTGGGCAAGGCAAAGCAGTACAAGGCAAAAGGTCACAAGACAAGACAAAATAGCCAGAGACATCCCCCTTCCCACTGTTAAGAGTTCAACAAATCCCAAGATAACAACGATAACATATATGCAGAGGACCTGGTTCAGATCCATGAAGGCTCTGAAAGTACTGCCTCAGTCTCCATGAGCCCCTATGAGCCCTCCTTAGTTAATTCTGTGGGTCATGTTCTCCCATGTTCTGGACCCCAATGACACCTATAATTCTACCTCTCTCACTTCTGTGGGGTTACCTGAGCTATGAGAGGAGTAACCTTATGGAGATTTCCAATTTTGGCTCTCTCCCTAATATTTAGTTGTGGATCTCTGCATCTTTTCCTATCAGCTCTCTGAGGAGGCCTTTCTGATGACAACTGGGCTAGGCACTAATCTATGAATACAGCATAATATTATTAGGAAACATTTTGATTTTTTTCTACCCATGGTTTCTGGGCTATGCAACCTCAAGTTCCTGGTTATCCAGGCAGTGTCAAACATTCCTCTCATTGTTTGTTCCTCAAATTAGATCACTCATTGGTTGGCCACTCCCACAAGCTTTGCACCAAAACTGCCTCAGTTTATCTTACTGACAGGAGAGATTGTAGGGCCAAGGTTTTGTGATTGGTTTGGTATCTAGGTCCTACCAATGGAAGTCTTGTCTGGTTGCAGAAGATGCCTGGTTCAAGCTCTTTATCTTCTATTATTAGGAGTCCTTGTAGATTCTAGGAAGTTTCCAATGCACTAGGCTTCCACATCACCTCTCAAATGCCTTCTAATTCACGTAAACTCTCTCTATAATATCTGCCTACATCCCAGCACCTGATCCTACCTCTTTCCATCCCCACCATCCCCATTATCCCCCAGTCTACCCACAATCAATACTATTTCTATATAAACCCTCCTCTGCATAACTAGATGAGAAAGAAAGATAAAGCCTAGGGCATTATTCAGATAAGGTTTTTAATAGAAAACTAAGTAAGACAGTAGCTCTGGAAAGATTTTCTACTGGTAAAAAGTGAAAAAACAGAAATCTTTGCATAGATAGGAGCATCAGGAAACCACAACATTCCTCTGGGTTCAGAGCGGTCTATGTCTGGGAAACACAATTGCTTGATTCTATATTTTCTGTCCTGAATTCAAATTGTGTAGAGATCAAAGTCTGAACCTGACAGGAAATTGGATATAAGGAACAGATTTAAGTAGACATAGAACATGTTACATATAGGTTCAGGTTAATATCAGAGCCTATGAATTAAGTCACATATTGGTATCTTACTATAAATTAGACATACAGGGCCAGGCAAGCCTTTAATCCCAGCACATGGTAGGCAGAGTATCTCTTTGAGTTTGAGACCAGCCTGGGCTATGAGAGATAGTTCCAGGACAACAGCCTCCAAAGCCACAGAGAAACCCTGCCTTGAAAAACCAATAAAAAAATAGACATGGAGTACATTGAAGTTTATTTTAAGCCATGTGTTTTTGCAATAAGTCTTTCTGTGGAACTATGACCAAAGAAGCATTACCTCCAGAGAGGTGATTTTGACACAATGAAATGATTTTGTCAAGTACAACTTTGCGAACCAATAAATTTATTGAAATTACTTACAAAGCATGAATGTATTTCCTAAAAACTGTTTCCCCCATATGAATATGTACAGGCCTCGCTAATATATCCCTCATCCTTTATTTGTTCAGGGACAGTATACCTCTTGAAATCACTCGCAGGGTTTTCTTGCATCAGATAGGAACAAATCTTCCTCTACGCTTTAATGTTTTGGCTATGTTTGTTTTGGTTAATGTGCAGTTGAGATGCAGATCCCCTGAAACTCAGGTGCCAATGCAGAAATACAGAACAAAAAGTGTTCATTTCTAAGTCTCTTTCCAAACATTGTCAAAAGGAAGTGCCTTTCATATGGGACCTTCTTGAATTTTCAGGCCCCTTATAATTGGTTATTAATTTTTATGAGTTTGTTTTCTTTTGTTTTAATCACCCCATGACTGAGTTCAATCTTCCCTGTGTGAAATTCTACAACTGTGACTCCATGCTGGTTTGGTCTCATTTGTTGAGTCCTAGTGAAGAAGCTTAGTTCAAAACAACTCTTCAAAAAAACCTCATTTATGAAGAATTATATACAACAGAAATATTACTTGAAATGTATGATAAAAAGATAAAACTTTACTTTTCATTGTGCAAAATCCAATCATACAAGCATGAATTAACAAATTTATCTAAGTAACTGGTAAAACAAAAAGAAAATAAAGGGATATCTTGGAGAGAGAAGGTTGTTTTTGAGATAGGGTTCCATAGAGCCTCAGTTGGCCTCCAACTTTGCTATGTGACCAAATGAGGTATATTTAGAAAATGGACATTTGGCATGTTTAATTAATAGAAAAGAGTATATATCCAAATCACAGAATATAAACTTATCAAGATGATATTAATCCCTTATCAATTTTAATCACATATTCACTTCTAAATAATACTGATGGCTCTCTCTATATGCCTTCTAAATAAATAAATTCAGAAACAGGCTGGCAAGAAAGTTTGAAGACAATATTACTATAATATGAGGGGAAAATATGAGGCAAACAAACTGTAAACCTTTGTACTCAAAATATAAGGGAAATGAGAAAGGACAAATAACATCATGCTCTTTGAGTTAGGACTGAAAATTCACCAAAAGAACTGCAAGGAAGAAGGGGATTGGCTTTTGGAGAGCCTGAGAATGTTCCCATCACCATCAAAGCCATACCTGGGTCTTCACCAATATAGAAAGGCAAATGATAGAGAAAAGGAAGAGATAAATTGCTAAAAGATGGAAACTGCAATGGAAGAATAAATATATTACTCATTCAGGGTATAATTAATCCTCCCATCTCCTTAGTATCAGATGACTCAGCTTTCTAAGGAGGAAGACTCCATGCCAGATAAATGATAGATTTGACTTGATTAACTCTTAATAATGGAGATGATGATATAAAATATACTAATCTTTAGAAGAGATAAGAATATCTTAACTTTATACAGGGTTAGAGATCCATTAACTTTAGACCCAAAGGAAGTAGGTTTTGCAAAAATCTAAATCAGTATAGCCCTGATATTCCTACTCAATGGCCTCTAACGATGCTAATGTTTCTCTCTCAAGATTTAAGACCATAAAAAACACTGAAGAGATGAGGTACAGTTGAGTTATAGTAACTTATCTTTACAATGAAAATATAGAGCTAAAGATTCAATGCACCTGCTGTCACACCAGTAGGAATTACTGTCTGGATTGGCATTTTGTCCACAATTCAGATATAGTCTCTAGGCAAGTATAATTATTTAGGAGGTAATAAATAAAAACACACCTTCCTTCTACCATTAGTATTATGCATCTTGAGAAAAAAAACAAGGATATTACTTTCTCTGGTCAAAGACTAGAATAGAACTATTTGCTGGGGGGTGGGAGTAACTTTCTTTACATCTGACTAAGAAGTATTAATCACTGTCTTTGTCAAGAGAGTGAAAGGCTTCAACTGCTTTAAAGCACAGAGTATGCTCCCTGAACAAATTTTAAATAAAGACACTGGAGATATAGCACTCTCAATAAATGTTAATATAAAGTTATCAGGATCTCATATAAATCTTCAGTACCAATGATATGGTGGCACATCCTTGTAAACTTATATTGAGGTTACAGATAAATGAAAATGCCTTGAGCTTGCTGCCCAGCCAATATAGCCTCATCAGTTCTAGAAAATATTGAAGAAGAAAAAATTAACAATCTTAAATACATTTTCAAGGGATAGAGGAATAATATATGTAACAAATTTTGTAATGTTAGAAATACTTTCTAGAAAAAATATTTCAAGTCTATTGTAAATAAGACAAATTGTTAGTGATTCTAATGCATGAAGATAAATAAAAATCTATCTTTAAGAATTTTTAGGCATTTGACAAACAGTTCAAGGATTAGAAATGACCATATTTTGTTTAAGGAAGGATTTTGACATTAAGTTACTACTTGAAAATCAAATGATGGCAATTCTGTATTAAAGCAGAAGTAAGGAGAAAAATTACTTCCGTGCATAGAGAAAAGCAAAAAATAAATAAATAAATAAATAAATAAATAAATAAATAAAAGTAGAAGCCCATTCAAGATAAAAATCTCAAGGAATGACAGGGAAAAAGACAATATCTTCTTTAAAACACAAGGAGTGTCATCTAAAAGCAGGCAACATCCTAATGATGAAGTATGAGAGGTTCTCCAGAGATTGGGAAGTATATTAAATTCTGTATTTAAACTGTCAAAGCAGAAAAGCAAAAAAGAAGAGAGAAGTGTGGGATGTTACAAGATACAACTGTAGCTGTTTTAACTGCACATTCAGATATGCAATGCAACATAATTTTTATAAAGTCATAAGTTATACATGGCTAGATAAACAGGAATTCACTGTGATTGTTCTGAAAAGGTCAACTAAACAAGGCAATGAGATTACTGGCACATACAAAGTAAAGACATGACAGTCAAATATGGAAATCCAGTGATTAAGGTACAAATTTGCTACCAAGGGCAATTCTTCTTTTTTTGTAAGGAGTGGTGGTTTAAGACAGGGTTTCTCTGTGTGTAACAGCTTTGGCTTTCTTGGAACTCCTTATTAGACCCTACTGGACTTACACTCACAGAGATCTGCCTACCTTGGACACTTGATTACTAAGATTGAAGGTATATGCCACCACACCCAGGAAGTGGCTTCTTTTAATAAGAGATGATTTATTTTATTTTTGAGATGCAGCTAACTAGTAATGATACATCTTTGTTTCTAATCCATCAACTAACCAGCCACAATGAGCCAAAAAAGCAAGCAACATGTTTTAATATGTCTCACAAAATTTTATACAGAAATTTCAATTTCCAAAATCACAGGCCAAAATAATTTTCACGTGGGAAGAAACAGTTCCTTTTATATGACATGGCCATAAAGACATGCAGAAGATGCTTCTCTGTGGTGCCTAATAAGACAACTAATATGAGCATCTTTGGTGATAATAAAAGCCAGGAACCTGCATCACATGGCTTGTCACACTTTAATCACAGAGAGTGTTGTGTATCCAGCTTTCAAATCCTAGACCTTAATTAGAGCCCTACCTTAATTATGGCAGTTAACATGATCTCAAAATGGATTTAGAAATAAGTCAGAGGGCATGTACATGAGGTCATAGTTAGAAATGTTGATGTAGAGACTGACAAAGTAATATACACAAAGAAGTGTGTGTGTGTGTGTGTGTGTGTGTGTGTGTGTGTGTGTGTGTGTGTGTGTGTGAATGTTCTGGTTGATCAGAGATAAACAAACATAAAATCTTTGCCAGTTCTCAAACAATGAAACACAAATGTCTAATAAGCCTATCAAAAATGATTAGTCTCAATCAATCATCAGTAAAATACAAAAAAAAAAAAAAAAACTACATTACAATTTGGGATCTACATGTTAGAATGGAAGCTATTAGGAAAACATAAAATATCAAGTTCTGGTAAGAATACAGAGAAAAAAAAGAAACTCTACATGCTGATGATGAGATTGTGAATTAGTGCAAACACTATGAAAATCCTTATGCAAATCCTCTAAAAAAGTGAAAAACAACAACAATAACAAAACACCTACCACTCTCAATCCCAAAGACTCTAGTCAGCATGTTACAGAAACACTTGTGTCCCAACCCGCAGGATGTCAACCTGGGGCAAGAGAGTCAGGGATAGGGAATGGGCAAAAGAGACACAAAAAGAATAACCAAAAGACAGGATTCTGATAAAGTGACAAATTTTATTTTTCTCAGGGTAGCTTATATAGTCAGTAGAGCAGGATATGGGGAGGGCTTGTTTGTGAGCCAGGTGTTAGTGTAGGCAGGATATTAGGAAGCAGAAAAAGAGGATATTTGGCAGGGTAAAGAGGTCCATGAAGGGTTGCATAGGTGACTGAGCCTATGGGTGGAGAACTGGGTCAAGTTGTTTCTTTTCTTGTGCTGAGGTTCTAAGGAGCTACTATGTAAAGGTTAACTATGTGGCCTGCAAAGCATGGCCTAGGATCTTATGCCAAGCCCTGAGATCTTTGGGTCCCAACACACTTGCACAATAGTCATTATTCAAAGTATATTCACAATAGCCAAATTGTGGAACAAATCTAAGTGTATAACACCAAAGAAATCGATACATAAAGTGTGGCAAATACCACAATGTAATGTTTGTAAAATGAAAATACAACCAAAGATAATAATAGCAAACAAACTGGAACATTCAGAATGACAGAATTCCATTTTCTCCATTTGCCATTCACAGAATCCACATCTGTAAACATCATTTTAAATGACATGAAAGGAAAAATGAAATTGTGCAATATAACAAACAGATAACAGGTCATCTAAAAGTCAATGTTTTAAACATTTGATGGCATATCCCACTGCTCAGCTGTAGTTAAAGACACACCACTTGGATTGAAACAAATTATTTAGCAGTATATGCAATTTAAGTAAGTATTAGATGAATTTTGGAAGATTAATGAAATGAAACAGAAAAACTGCTAATTGTAAAGTCCCACATATGTTATTCTGAGATAACACCAGACAGATAAAAATTTATATATGCAGTCATTAGCTATATGAGGAGGGGTTGAAGAAAGAAGTGATTCTGATGTTACCAGATATAGGTCTGTGTGGAAATAGAACTGTCCTAAATGGTAATAGCAGAAATACTAGAATAAGTACAGAAACAAACACTGTATGGTAAATTTTAGTTTGAATAATATTCTAAACATCAATCATATTTGGGACAAAGGTTGGACTACAGAATGTGAAAATGAATTTATCATAAAAAAATTCACTGAGCACCAACCATCATTGAACATAATAATGTAGTGGTCTATTCACATGTAATAGTGCCCAATTTTCACAACTTAATTAAACAAAGAGTGCTATATTTTACTTGGCTCTTCCAGCAACATATTTATTATCAGAATTATAGGAAAGGAAACAAAAGTGTTGATATAAAAACTTGTTAAGAGATGACCAGCCACCTGTAGACTTTCTCCACTCTCTCACTTCCCTCAGGAAGATATTCCCTCCACAATCACAGGTCACACCTCTAGAATACTAGTGAGGCTGTCCTCTTGTGACCATTCACAACTCCTCTCTAGATTCCAACGGACCCAATTCATATATATCCCTCTCTCCTGCTTTTCCTTGTGTCCTAGTCCTAAACTACAACAGAAACTCCCTAATGAACCACATTAAGCTGCCCACCCATGGATGTCTTCCTTTGTGTTAGTACCCCCCTTTGATAATATATCCATCCCTGATCCCATCATTATCTCCATGTTCAGCCATCAACTCTGGTGGAGAATCCCTACTGGATCAGAAGCCACACAGGAAGCTAGAACTCCAGGTAGGCTTCTCACCTGCAAAGCTCCTCTAATATATTTGGACTTCCTGATCCACAATAAACCATGACATTTACAAAGAAGTCAAGTCCCCAACACAGATAGAAACTCCTGTTGAACCACAGGCTACACAGGCCAGAAGACCAGAGAGGAAGAAGAAATCAAGGAACCAAAGAGCAATTCAAAAGGAACAAACCCATAAATCATCCATCTAGACAAATAATTACTCCAACAAGATGCCTAGATACTAGATTAAGAACACCATCAACAACAGCCAGAGCAGTGTATTACCACTAGAGCCCAGTGATCCTACTACAGCAAGCTCTGGATATTACTATAATACAGCTGAGGCATAAGAAAATTACCTTAAAACAAATTTTGTAAAAAAAGCTAGATGTCTTTTAAAATGGGGTGAATAAATCCCTTAAAGAAAGCCACACACACAAAAATGACAAAATTGAGTAAAAGTGTTCAAGACATGAAAAAAGAAATGAAAGCAGTACAGAAAGAACAAACTGAAGGAATCCTGAAGAACAAGAAGTATAGTGGCCAGCTTCACCAAGAGAATACAAGAGAGGGAAGAGAGATTATCAGGATTTGAAGGTAAAATAGAGAAAATAGATACACCCATCATAGAGAATATTAAACCAAAATAACAAACAAACCAAAACAAAAAACAATAACTTAATCTGAGTATTCCATTGCTGTAAGAGATCACAACCCCAGAGATTTATGGCTATATCTGCCACAAATGGTTTCAGTATCCCTTTTTTCTGTCCTTCCAGTCCAATGCAGACAACTGAGTTAACACTCTGTCGAACTATAGATAGAGTTCCAATTCCTAAAAATTGTACATTTGCCTCTCTAAGAGGCCATTTCTGAGGCCAACACTTTTGGGTATAATAGTTACATCGGCCCAAGTGTCTACTAAGCCAGTAACAACTTTATTATTAATTTTCACTTTCAACTGAGGTCTTTTATCATTAAAAGAAGCTTGCCAAAATATGTGTTTCTCATTTTGTCCAGTCACATTTGATTCTTCATCACTATTCAAACTACAATCTAGAGCAGTATCAAATGGGGCCAAGGTCCCACTCCTGACACCAGATAAAGTGGGAAAGTACCAATATCGAGCCAAGAAGAAATATAAGGGTAGTTAAAAGGGAAAAGCCTTACTTACAGACTGACCTAGCCAGCTGGCTCAGCAAAAGTCTGTACAGCAAGCTGAAAGGGTAAAACTGAAAGGGAAACCCTGCCAACTGAAACGCTTAATCTACATCACCCTGACCACGCCCTCACAGGCATTGTCAGGCAGACCTGTATCCAGCCCCTAAGCAGGCACGGCTACAGGTTCCCCTACAAGAGAGAATATCAGGAATTGAAGGTAAGATAGAGAAAATAGATACATCTGTCATAGAAAATATTAAAACAAAATAACAAACAAAACAAAACAAAAACAATAACAAAAAGAGCCTAACACAAAGCATGGAGGATATCTGGTACATTTTTAAAAGACCAAACCTTTTAATAATATGAATAAAATAAGGAGAAGAAACCCAGTTCAAAAACACTGAAAATGTCAGGCAGTGGTGGTACACACCTTTAATCCAAGCACTTGGAGGGAGAGGAAGGCAGCTCTTTGTGAGTTTGAGACCAGACCAGTTTGGTCTGCAAGAGCTAGTTATAGGGTAGCCTCCAAGCCACAGGGAAACCCTGCATCGAAACGACCACCCCCGAAAAAAAAATAAAAAGTTCTGAAAATATTTTCAACGAAATCATGGAAGAAATTTTTTCTAACCTAAAGTTGCTTATAAAGAAAGAGGATTACAAAGCAACAGACAGATTGAACCAGGAAAGAAAGTGCCCTTATTGCAAAATAAACAAATACTACACATACAGAACAGACAGACAATATTAGAGGTATATAATAAAAAGAAGAGGTAACATACAAAGTTACACCTATTAGAATTACTCCTGAATTGTTAATGGAGTCTCCAAAATCCTGGGCTTGATAGATGTCCCATAGACTCTAAGAAACCACAGATTCCAGCTCAGACTTCTATAACCAGCAACATCTTCTTTTACCATAGGTGGGAAAACAAGATATCCCATGATAAAGTCAAAATTAAACACTACCTGTCTACAAATTCAGTCCTAAAAAATGTACCAGAAGGAAAACTCCAACCTACAGAGGTTAACTGTACCTGCAGAAAGACAGGAAACAAATAATCTCATATCAGCAAAAATAAACGAAGGGAAGTACACACACTACCTCCACTACCACCAAAATAAAAATACCAGGAACTAACAAGCATTGTTCCTTCATGTCTCTCAATATCAATGGACTCCTATCCCTAATAGAAAATAGAGTAATAGAATGGATATGAAAATAGGATACATCCTTATTCTGCATACAAGAAACACACCTCAATATCAAAGATAGTTATCACATCACAGTAAAGGGTTGGAAAAACATTTTCCAAGAAAATGAACCTATTAAACAGGATGTTGGAGCCATTCTAATATCTAACAAAATAAACTTCCAATCAAAATTAAACAAAAGAGATGGGGGTGGACATAATGAAATAGTTAATAAGGGGAAATTCATAGCAACAGAACAACACACCTGAAACTCTAGAACAAAAATAATGAAGCATACCGAAGAGGAAGATATGGCAAGAAATAATCAAACTAAGGACTGAAATCTATAAAGTAGGAACAGATACATTAATATAAAGAATCAATGAAAACAATGTTTGGTTCTTTGAGAAAGTACAGGAGATAGAGAAAAATTTATCCAAAGGAATGAAGAGACACAGAGGGAATATCAGATTATGAAAATTAGAACCAAAAAGGAAGACATAATAATAGACACTGAAGAAATCCAGAAAATCATAATGATGTACATTAAAAACCTATACTTCACAAAAACCTATACTTCAACACATTTCTAAATATAAAAGAAACACATTATTTCCTCTATAGATACTACTACAAATTATAAATCATGATCAGATAAACAATGGGCATAACTCCTACCATCACTAAAAAAATTGAATCAGGCAAGAAAAGCTTCCAAATAAACAAACAAAAAATCCCAGAGTAAGGCCACTTTAGCATAGATTTCTTCTTGGCATTCAAAGAATAGTTAAAAGCAATAATCTTCACATTATCCTAAAAAACATAAATAGAAGAAGCACTGCTTAACTTTGAGGTCATATTCCCTGATACCCAAATAACACAAAGATTCAACAAAGAAAGAAAATGACAGGCCAATTTTCCTTATGCATGTAAGTACAAAATTATTAAATAAATATGCACAAAACAAATCAAAACCACATCCAGTATAATCATATAGTTTCTAAAATTTAAAAAACATTGAAAAAAGTGGGCTGGATAAATTATTAACTCAAAAAGGGGATAGCTTTCCTACATACAAATGACAAATACACCGAGACAGAAACCATGGAACACCCTTCACAATAGCCACAAACTTCACAAAATATCTTGGAGTAATCTTATCAAAGCCAGCAAAAGACTATTCTGAAAGAAAACTTCAAGTCTTTGAAGGAAGAAATTGTAGAGTTAACATAGTAAAATAAACATTCAACCAAAAGCAGTCTAAGATTCAATAAAATCCCCACAAAATTTTTACAGAACATGAAAGGAAAATATTCAATTTCACATGGAAATGCAAAAAAAAAATGTGGATTGCTAAAACAATCCTGAACAATAGAAGAACTTCCAGAGTTATCACCATACCTGATTTCAATCTGTACTACAGAGATATAGTAATAATAACCACTTGGTTGCAATAAAACAGGCAAATTAATCAATGGAATGAAATGGGAGTCTCAAATATATATCAGTTCAAGGATGGAAACCTGAGTTTTGATAATGAAGCCAGAGAGACAAAATGAAAAAAAAAGATTACAAATATATCCATATCTGTTACCATGCATAAAACTCAAGTCCAAGTAGATCAGACCTCAACATAAAAACAGACATAGTGAATCTTAAAAGAGAGAAAATGGGCAATAGACTGAAGGAATTGACACTGGAGACAACTTCCTAAATAGTATATCAAAGGGGTCCAGATCAGGCTGGTGAAACCCATAGAAACAGCAAACCTGAACAATGGGGAGCTCCTAGTACCCAGACTGATAGCTGGGAAATGAGCATGAGACTGATCCTGTTCCCCTGAATGTGGGTGCCAGAGAGGAGACCTTGGAAATCTATGGGACCCCTTGTAGTGCATCAGTACTTATCCCTAGAGTAGGAATGTAATTTGGGAGCCCATTCTAAAAGGAGGGATTCTCCCTGAGCCTAGATACAAGGGGTTGTGCCTAGGCCCTATCCCAAAGGATATGACAGATCCTGAAGACCCCTTAAAGAAGCTCTCACCCTCCCTGGGGAGCAGAATGGGTATGTGAGAGGTTGGGTTTTAGTTGGGGAGGCACAGGGTAGGAGGGAAGGAAGAAGGAACCGGGATTGACATGTAAAATAATCTTTCAAATTCAAATAAAAAAGTAACAGTATATCATAACACAGACTCTAAGATCAACAATTAATAAATGGAATCTCATGAAGCTGATAATATCTGTAAGGCCAAGGACACTGTCAATAGGACAAAACACCAGACTACAGAATATAATTAAAATTTTGCCAACTTCCCATTTGAAAATTGCTAATATCCAAAATATATACAGTTCTCAAGAAACTAGATATCAACAAACCAAATAATCCAATTCAAATGGTTTACAGATATAAAGAGGGAATTCTAAATAGAAGAATGTCAAATGATGAGAAACACTTAAAGAAATGTTCAGTATCCTTAGATATCAGAGAAATGCAAATCAAATCTCCTTTGATATTCCATCTTATAAATGTCAAAGAATGAATAATATTAAAAACAGAAGTGATAGTTCATGCTTGTGGGATCATGGAACAATTGGAACAGTGCAAACATATACAGTGGTTGCTCCAAAATTTGGGAATCAATCTACCTCAATACCCAGCTATATTACTCTTTGGTATTTACACAAAAGATGCTCCATCTTACCACAAGGACATAAAAGTCAGAAACGTAGATAACCTAGTTGCCTCTCAAGTGAATAGTGGGTTTTCAAAATGTGGTACATGTAAACAATGAAATATTACACAGCTATTAATATCACTGTTATTAAAATCATAATGTAGCTGGGAAAGCGGCATAGGACTTATCCAGACCCCATGAATGTGGGTGTCAATGAGGAGGTCTCAGAAATCTATGGGGCCTCTTGTAGTAGATCAGTACTTATCCCTAGCATAGGAATTGACTTTGGGAACACATTCCATGAAGAGAGATACTCCCTCAGCCTTGACACATGGGGGAGGGCCTAGGTCCTATCACATTGGATAAGACAGACTCTGAAGATACTCTGTGGAAGGCCTCACCATCCCTGGGGATCAGAAAGGGTATGGGATAGGTAGAGTGTTAGTGGGGGGCAGGGGAGGAGGGGAGGGAGAGGGAGCAGGGATTGACATGTAAAACAGTCTTGTTTCTAATTTAAATATAAAATGAAAAAAATCAAGAAATTTTCAAGCAAAAGAATGGAACTAGAATAAATGTGTTGAGTGAGGCAACCCAGACCAAGAAATACAAACAGTATGTTCTCAATTATAAATGAATATCAGCTGTTGAGAAATGGATAATTGCATTACAATCCCAAACCACAGAGTGGTAAAATAACAAGGAGGGCTCAAAAGGAGGATTCATGAATCTCACTGGGAAGAGGAAAAAGAATAGTTTTACAGAGGAAGTATGGAGATAGATAAGAGTAATTGTGGGACTTTGTGGGAAACATGTGAGGTAGATTCTTCCTGGAACTTATGAAGCTGACCTAGTGGAGGACTTCTAGTAATGGATGTTACGAATCCTGAAATTGCCATCTTCTATAACCAGGCAAGGCTTCCTGTGGTGTTACTGAGACATCAACCCAGTCATAAAATGTTCAACATAAAACCTACACTGCCTGAAAGAAGTGCTGGGACAGTGATAACCCAGAACTTGTGGGAATGACCAACCATTGACTCACCAAACTTGAGGCCTATGACACAAGATGGAGCCCATGACTCACACTGCCTAATGCCCATGAACCAGAAGCAGAGACTTCAGGTAGAATTGAATTAAAGATAAATGTCAATGAAATGATTCCTAATGGTATTAGGCAATATTCATAATCTGTACCTACCCCAATCAACAGAGAAGCTTCCTCTTGCACTGCCTGTGGTACCCTACATCAGAGAGGCAGGAAGGATTGTAGGAAATATGAGGATCAAGGACATGAGGAGAACACAACCCGCAGAATCAACTAAACAAGCACATAGATGTTCATAGAGACTAAAGAGGCAATTATGGATAATGCAGTGGGTCTCTACTAGGTTCTCTGAATATGTTATGTTTGTATGGATTTTCTGGGCTCCTAATAGAGAGAGTGTGGGTGTCTCTGACTCTTTTGTCTGCTCTTGGGACCCTTTTCCTACTACTGTGTTGCCCTTCCTAGCCTTGACATAAAGCTTTGTGCCTACTCCTCTTTCATCTTTTTATGCTTTGTTCCTGTGATATCTATGAAAGCCTGCTCTTTCTGAAAGGAAACGGAAAATCAATGGATGTGGAGGACAGGTGAGGGGGAAAGGAAAAGGTAAGGGTATACAGAGAATTGGTTGGGATTATTGTATTATAGAATAATAAATAAAAAAGAAAAAATTAAAACATTGTTTTGAAAAATTTTTGATAAATTTTGGTCATGTTTTTCCCTCCCCTAATTTCTTCTAGTCCCTCAACACTTTCCAACCCAGGCAACTTTACGTTTTTTCCTCTCTGTCTCTCTCTCTTTTTTTTTTTTTTTTTTTTTTTTCGAGACAAGGTTTCTCTGTGGCTTTGGAGGCTGTCCTGGAACTAGATCTTGTAGACCAGGCTTGTCTTGAACTCATAAAGATCTGCCTGCCTCTGCCTGCTGAATGCTGGGATTAAAGGCATACACCACTACCTAAAAAATAAAAGACTAATTAAAATTAAAACATCACAAAGGAAGAAATACACACAAAAAAATGGAAAAGACAATACAAGACAAGACAAAAAATAACCTGCCCAAACAAAGTAAAATGAGACAAAAAATCTACACAAATATATTTTCAGTTCATTTTGAGTTTCATAACTAATTTGGAGCATTGGTCCTGCCCTGAAGTGTGGTTATTATAAACAGTGAGAATGCATTAGAGAAAACAACTTACTTTTGCCAATGGTACTTATTGCAGATAACTTTTTGAAAAAGAACAACATGATTCCATCATTTCTTCCTAGCTTTTATTTTTATGCTTTCTTTTTTCAATATATATATGATGTTTTACAAAGTGTTTGTAATATTGTCCTCAGATCATGAATATGACTCTTAATTCTGGATGGTACTTCATCACATGAATATTTTTATGTATAAATCTTTATATTAAAATATGTCAATAACAAATTTACTGTAATAATATAAAATAGACATTAAAAATCACTTTCTTGAAGGATGAATCAGTTATCAAATAAATATATTCAAGAATTGTCTGTCCTATAAATTAACATTGAAACATTGCTTGGTTGGCATTGAGAAATTTATTTTCTAGTAATTTTGAACTATATTTATAGGCACAGCAATGCAAAGTTTGTCAAATAACTTCTCTGACATTTTAAAAGTATGTGGAAATTAATCTGCAGAAGAAGAAAGCTAAACACAGTAACTGATTACATGCTTCTGCCTTCCCAACAGCAACTTTATGTTGTATTCTAGACAAGGCTACTGGAGTACATACCAGTGATTCCCAGAAACCTCAGGAGGAATTGCATTCTATATGCTATTACAGATGTCTTAGAGAGATTCTCCTTAGTTTCCTTTTCCACTTGAGCCTGTGTGAGCATGTTCTTGCCTAAGGTTGGTATCAGAAATCATCCTGAATTGCTTTTCTACCCTTTCATGGAGTGGAGTTCTCAGTCAGAACTAAAAGTTGAATAAATGACTAATCTTGCTAGCCAGTTTGTTCTGGTGATTCACTGGCCCTGCCTTCCCAGGCTGGAATTACAGGTTAGTCAGCATGCCACCCTGCATATATGTGCATTCTAAACTCTTACTCTCAAGGTTGAGCTGCTGTGGTTTAAACCACTGAGACATACTCATATTTCCCATCAGTGTGTGTGTGTGTGTGTGTGTGTGTGTGTGTGTGTGTGTGTGTGTGATGTATGTACATGGCTAGTCAGCAGTAGATTTGTAGCAACTAGGACAACTTGAGTAGGTAGACCAGGGGCTATGGATCCACACATTGTTCCTTTTGTCTGTCTGCAGAACAGGAAAATTTAACAACACAATGTGAAGTCTATTGCAAAGTGCTGAGAAATTTCACTGCCTCTCTGCCCAGACACTGGAAATAAGTCTCAAATGAAAAAAATCTCCTGATATTTTAAAAATATAAAAAAAAGCCTTTAGAGCCCTATAAAGACATGTACCCTTAGTGGCTTCTCTGCCATATACACATATAGAGAGAATTAGACATATGTCTAGGTGTACCCACTTAGACACAGTGAGATTGAGAAAGCTCCATGGTAGGACTGGACCATGATACCAAATCTCCTTTCATCTTAGGTCATGGCCTGCTGCTTTGTGACTTTGGTTACTCGGGAGATACTAGATCACACAGCAAGAGGAAATCAAGGCACATGTTCCTATAGCTGTTCTCCCAAGTCAGAGTTAAGATGTTCCATGCTATTGTTTTTGGATTTCTTAATTAGCTGTCTTGACCACTGTTGATTCTTCCCTGATCTTCATCATGAGGCTCTCTAAAGACTAAATCACGTGTTGCTGGAAGCCTTGCTCCAAATGGCTTCCTGGGAATGGGACATATGTGGGGAGTCTACACCAAGAAGGAATTGTAATTGTGACTACCTGTTGGTGAAAGAAGTGGCCCTGGATAGTCTGAGCCTGAGACATCTTTCTTCAAACAGTTGCAATGGTTTGCATAAAACATTTTACAACTAGCTTTTACTTCCTTAGTTTCTAAAACTGGTTGCAATGATTAACAAATTGTTCCTTGCCTCCTTCCACTTCTCTCTCACAACTCTCCCACCAGTAGCTATATTTTATATCTATATTTTATATCTATATCTCTACTGTTAGAAGGATAATCACTTTTGCAAGCTAGAAATGAACTTTTCTGACAAAGCACAACAAGAAAACAATGTGCCAAGTTGACAGCATATGCGGTTACAGCATCATGCAGGGTAAGAGACAGTTTTGTCTTTTGTGGCTAATACTTATACCTGTACCATCTGGTAATATCTAGGTTCTCATGAACAACTCCCAGCCAAAGCTGGATTGATGCATTCTAAACTTTGTACCACTCTATCTCTCTGGGGATATATCAGGTTTTTTCAATTTATTCTATAAGCAAAATAACCTGGAAATTTATTCTTAATATTTGGTCCTGCTTTTCCCTTGTCCTTATGTCCATCTGCCTTAACTTCTTGGGGGTATTGGCAAAGTTATTAGAAATGAAGAAGCAGTGAGATTTTATGATTCTGCTTCATTGCTTCTCAGTTGAATGTTTCATTAACTTCTGATAACACCTATTCAATAACATTTCTTTAAAACTCTTGTGGTTAAAATCATTCTTCCAAAACAGTTTTGCAAATATGTAACATGAAGCTTCATCACTTACTCTGACTCATTCAGGCCAGCAGTTTGGCTGGAAAAGTTAAAGAAAAGAGATCATATAGCAGACATGCTCCGGGGATCATGCCTAGAATTAAGAAGCAAACTGTCCCCAGGTCTTTACCAAGCAGATTAGGATCTCCAGGGTCTTGCCACAAGGAGAGCCATTTGTACTACTCTCAGTCCTTGTTTTCTGAAGAAGGTGCATGGCTCCTACCAATGTGATATGTACAAACAAACAAACAAACAATAAAAACAAACTATAATAGCCAGTCATTGCCTTTTGTTGAGGGGATGTATGTGAAATCTCCTTGGGCTCCCCCATTGCCTTGTCCATGACAATTTTCTCCTTTACTCTTACTTTCATGGTCTGTCTTAATGAAGTTCCTCTCCATGCATGGGTTTGAAAGGTATGATTCTTCTTCCTTGTTAGCCTGTTTACAATTAACTGCTTTGTCTCTTTCTAATGCTCTCTAATGGCAAGGCCTCATCACTGTCTCAAAGTCTTTTCAATCAATAAAGCTCATTCCTAAGAGGCAATTACATGACAGGAACATTTTTAAACCTACTACTGAAGAATCATTCTCATCCTTTACCCTCCCAGTTCTTCATACTTTGCTAATGTGTGGTAAATTTCTTGGGGTGATTATGGCAGATCTCCTTTCTGCATACATTCCTCTTGTTTTGTCTTTGACTTATATGATGTAGACTGGAGTTAGGGAGAACAGATGATAAACAATAAGTCATAACTTTTACCTCTAGAGCTATGGTTTGAATCTGGAACATCGTATAAATGCCCATTTATTGAAGACTTGGACACAAGCCTGTCATGCTGTAAAGAGAGGAAAGTGTTAGTTGGAAACTGCTTGAAGTGAGTTGAATCACTGGGGTCAAGCCTTTGAAGGGATCATTTTGACAACCATCCCCTTTTGCTCTCTATTTCCTCATTTCCAGGAGGATAGCAAACCTTCCATTTTCTCATCCTCCCATGATTCACTGTTTCTCAATTGTGTAAAACAATAAGGCTACAGTCTATAAAACCAGGGCCCAAAATCAACCTTCAGTTTTTTCAACCTGTTTATTTGAAGTCTTACATTTCTCCTTAAGGTAACTGCAGTGTGGGTGGCTATTGTGTAGCCTCAGTGCCCCAGAGTGTCTGTAGCCATTTCTCCGGAAATAGTTTATAAAATTCAGCTGGTATCTAGGGGCATAGGCCCTTATTATCTGTTCCCCTGGGAAACTTGAAACACAAGCAGTTGTACTTGTTGCGGATTAGGTGATCTCCAGAGGCCTGAGGAATTGGTGGGGGCTGTGAGTGGTGCTGTCTCTTTAAAAGTGCCCTCTATGTCATTCCCCTTCTTGGGCTACCAGAAGGGCCATGGGCTTTGGGAGAGATTGTGTGAGTACCAATGAATCAGAATGAAATGGTGGGTTTGTGTAGATGCATTTGTCTTCTGTAATTTTTAAATATATCAAACTTACTGTAACTGTACAGTTCCAATTTCTGTTGTAAATCATTAAACTGTTTTCCAAATGTTAAAAAAATAGATAGCTCATTAACCCATAGCATATCCATCTGTGTACACACACTATGTCATATGAAAGAAAATATGCTTCAATGAGAAAGGCAGGGAGAGGGAGAGAGAGAGAGCAAGCATGAGAAGAACATTCAGAAAAATTCTCCAAACAAAAGACATGTGCATTTTATTTCATGAGTAGAGGGAAGTCCAACACACATGATCTAGTTTGGGTTGGCATATATGACAAAAAGAATGGAAGTGACATTTACAAGGTGGAGACAGTCTATGGTGATGACAATGGGACTATTGGAACTTTCTTATAGGTGGGTAGCAGGAAACTTAAAGAATTCTTATCCTGGGCATCCATCTACTACTCCTTCCTCCAATTTACCAGATGCAAATGATTTCTGGCATCACTAGAGTACATAGGAAATGGATGCTAACATAACAAGGGCTCATAATGCAGGTACCAAGAATTCAATCCAGCCTGGTGTTGGTGGGGTACTTCTTTTATCCCAGCACTTGTGAGGCAAAGGCAGGTACATCTCTGTGAGTTCAAGAACAGCCTAGTCTACAATAACTAGTTCCAGAACAGCCTCCAAAGCCACAGTGAAACTGCCTCAAACAGCCCAGCCCTCACCCCCCAAAAAAGAAAAGAAAAATTAGAAGTCAATCCATTACATCATGCAGTCTTAAAGTGATGCAGTTGTTTTGGCTAACCCATACGCCAGTAAATAATCCCTCACTTAGGCTCTGTAAGTATATTCGATAACTCACTGATTGCAACAAGTTAGACAATGGGGGCATTGCAATTTGGCCTGTTGGTACAGTATTTGCAGTAAGATGTTTGTTCCCATCTCCTCAGGAAAAAAAAATGTTACAGACTGAATGCGTTTCCTCAAACATCACTCTGCAAATAGCTAATCTTTGGACAATCAAATCCATCCAAATCTCCATTCTCTCTGGGCCTTCATTTTGTGTTTAATTAAAATGTGGAACAACACATCCTGTTTCTCCATATTCATTATTCACACAAAGTTACCAGAGTCACATACAAGTGACAGTACAATATTGAGAATTTCTCTAAAGCTATCACTCACCATCACTCTTCTTCTGTATTTACTGTTGCTTAATAAACAGCAGCTTGCCTTCTCTTAGCGTGGTGAAGCCAGCATATGCAAATCAATAGAGAGTTTAGCAACATTTAATTAATGGTACAATCTGATGATCATTTGTGTGAGCTCATTAAAAGCTGTTGATTTTCTTTACAATTGATCTATAATTTTGAAATAATAGTAAGTAGTGTTATTATAATCAAATCATAATTTGGGGGAAAAGAGAACACTCACATATGGAAATGTACAGAACTATCTAACATTAAGAAGTGAGTCACTTAAAGCTCTCAAAGCAGACACTTTTTCTAAATGCAATCACTTCTTTAAACTAGATTCAAATCCTTGCTAACTTAGAATTGAAAGAAATTGCTTTAGAATGTAGCTACTTTCTATGTAAAAGAAACAACAGCTAAATGTTTCTCAAATGAGAAATATTCATCAATTAGTAGTTATATAAAACTACTATCAAAAACATTACTGAAGTCTAGGAGATGTCTTAATAGACAAGGAGTTGGTAACATACAAGGACAGTGATTGGAGTTCAGATCCCAGTAACAACAGAAAAAGCAGGCTGTGGCAGCACAGTTCTGTAACACTAGTCTGGCAGGTAGACAAACCAGGATTCCAGGGCTTTACTGGCCAGCCAATGGGGCTATAGTCATATTCTTAGCATGCAAACATCAGTGTGATATGTCTGGACCGAATAGCTCTAATATAGAGTAGATTTAGTCCAAGATCAAATATGACTGTAAGGATGCAAGCATTATGCTGGCCTGCCTGTCACCTGGCAGAATGCACTCAGGCAGTACTCTTGTCTGCCCAAGGTTCCATGGTTATATAGTCTGCACACAGGTGCAAAGGATCCCTTAAATCAAAAGACCTTCCAACACCCACTTATGCTCTCTTTCTGATCTCTCTTTTCCACTCTTTTCCTCCTCTCTTTCTCTTTCTTTCTGCTCTTCCATTTCTCTCTCTCTCTCTTTCCTTCTTTTCCCCTGGGAGAGACAGGATTTTTCCTGTCTCCTTCTTGTCTTCTGTCTTCTGTCTTTGTGTTTCCTTCCCTCTTTTCTCTTTCCTTTCCTTCCTTCCCTTTCTAATAAAGCTTCTCATTAAGTCTGCCTGGCATGTTTGTCAGGCCTCCTTGGTCACTGGTCACCCTCACCTGCCATGGAATACCAAGAGTCACCAAGCACATTATTATAACAATGACTACTTCACCTTACTTGATAAGGACAACTTTCTATGTGCAGTTTTCTGCTTTAGCCAGAAATACATGGAGCTACATGACGTATTCAACAACACCATTAACATGATACTCCTGGATCTTTGTTTTAAAGAGAACATAGTTAATTTGATAGACAAGAACATCATTTGATTGTATCTTTCACTATGTAATTCCATTTTGCCTCACTCATCACTTGATTTTTTCTCTTGTCTATTTAAAAAAAAACATAATTCTTTATTGATTCTCTGGGAATTTCTCATCATGCATCCCAATCCCACTCACTTCCCTGTCCCTGCAGATTCACCCCTCAGCACAGCAGCATGCCTGCCAAAAATAAAGTAAAACAAAACAAAACAAGCAAACAAACAGCTTTTCATTCATTCTAGTGGTATTGGTACTAATTGGGACTGTGTCATGCAATATACCCATTTGTCCAATAAGCTCCACCACAAAATATTCACTACAGTGAGTTATTAGTCTGCTGCAAGGCCTCTGCACACCATCATTACTGGACTAAATTCACTAAATTTAGTAATTTAGGACTCACTAAAATTCCACCTGCATATCCTGCTGTTGCCGTGTGTTATGGAGATTCTGTGGGTATTGTTTTGCAGGATCAGTCTCTTCACAGACTCCAGAAGGTCATAGATAGGGTACATATTTGGGTAGGCCAACACAAGATCCTAGATGTAGGTCTGGGAGAATCACCTAAAATTTTAATCCTTGTATTGCAATGAGCACCATCCATGACCAATAGACCTAGTGATATGACATAATAACAGGACCACAGGATTCTGGAGAAAACAATGATAGCAGCCAGTGGGAAGCCAAATGACCTAGGACTCTAAACAGCCCAGTAATGAAAAGAAGTTGGCTGCTGAGAGTGCTCTGATTGCATATCCGCTGATGGGGGAAGAGCAATCTCTCCATACAGGCTTCCAGTTTGAATCAACAATGCTCCTTACTGAAGACACATGTGCCACAATACACACACACACACACACACACACACACACACACACACACACACACATATGCATGAGGAATATACATTTGGTAGCCAGAGTTAAATGTCAGACGTTGTTTCTCCAGCACAGTGCACCTAGTTTTCTGAGGTAGCATCTTAATTATCAAGAAGGCCCAGCTGGCTGGCCAGTGAGGCCCAAAGGATATGTCTGTCTCCTCATCTGGGATGGGAGGTCTGGGGTTATAAGCATATGCATCTATGCCCAACTACATGAATTCTGGGGTTCAGACTCAGGTTCTCCTTATTGAGCCGTCTCAACAGCTAGAGAGTGTTCCTTCAGCTCTTATAATCACAACATGTAAGACTAGGAAAAAGCAAGGTAGCCCAGCAGAGAACAATGGGAATCAAATTATGTGTAACACAGATCAAATCAGGATAAAGCATACACTCACATTTAAAAAAAAAAAATCAGGGAGGAAGTAGTTTCCAGAAATATCTATGCAACTCAGCTTGTCATGAATGTTTAAAATGCAGATATTTTTGTCTCTCTCCAGAGACTATTAGGGTAGGTAGACTAAACAAAATTATCTTCAATATAAAGCATTGGAATGTCTGGCGTGTAAAAATGCTAAAGCAGGAAAAGAAGTGACTGTTTCCCTCTTGATGATGATGTCTTCTGTGGTGGAGATCAGGGAGGGGGACCTAATGAGCATCTAAACAGAAGGATTGGATCATAGTTCAGGAGTCTTCTTCTGGAGTTTCTTAACCTCAGCATTCCTGGGCTATTTCAAATTAAATTGGGGTGTGTGGGGGTCATAGGGGGACTTGAAAGACAGAAAAGAACATGAATTCTTTGGAAGTGGTGATGCAGGTGTTTAGGATGATTAATGTAGAACATGGGATCCACACTGTGACCCATTAACAGAGCACTCCAAGATCTTAGTCACTGAGCCATCTCTCCATCGCCCTGCACTCCTGGAATCTACATTTGGCACTGTTTACTTTGACTATGAACAGCCTAAGGATCTCCCAGAAAGAGCATCCCAAAGCAATGAAATTGGCTCTGATGGAGATTGTCACCAAACATTCACATTTCTATGAAGTTTACCTCACAGAATTGCATCCTTCACCCTTTGCTGTGCAGCATTTCTCTCCTAATTGAAACATTGGTGGGAAGCCTTATTCCAACTCATAATGATAACAGATCTCACAAGTCTCAGAAACCTACTGAGATGTAGGGGGTTCATAAGGCCCTGCCTCAAGAAACAATAGTGGGAAAGAGAACATCTTCAACAAATGGTGGTGGTGTAACTGGTTGCAGACATGTAGAAGACTGCAGTTAGACCCAAGCCTATCGCCTTGCACAAAACTTAAGTAAAAATGGATCAAAGATCTCAACATAAATCCAGCTACACTGAACCTATTAGAAGACGTATGGGAAATACCCTTGAATTAATCGGTACAGGAGACCGCTTCCTGAACATTACACCAGTAGCACAGACACTGAGGTCAACAATTGATAAATGGGACCTCCTGAAACTGAGAAGCTTCTGTAAGGCAAAGGAGACAGTCAGGAAGACAAAACGGCAGCCCACAGACTGGGAAATGATATTCACCAACCCCACATCTGACAGAGGGCTGATCTCCAAAATATACAAAGAACTCAAGAAGCTAGTCCCCCAAACACCAAACAAACCAATTAAAAAGTGGAGTACAGAACTAAATAGACAATTCTCAGTAGAGGAATCTAAAATGGCTGAAAAACACATGAGAAAGTGTTCAACATCCTTAGTCATCAGGGAAATGCAAATCAAAACAACTCTGAGATACCATCTTACTCCTGTCATAATGGCTAAAATCAAAAATACCAATGACAGTTTATGCTGGAGAGGATGTGGAGAAAGAGGAACACTCCTCCACTTTTGGTGGGAGTGCCAACTTGTACAGCCACTTAGGAAATCAGTATGGCGACTCCTCATGAAAATGGGAATGAGTCTACCACAAGATCCAGCAATTCCACTCCTAGGCATATACTCAAAAGATGCACATTCATATAACAAGGACATATGTTCAACCATATTCATAGCAGCATTATTTGTAATAGCCAGAAACTGGAAGCAGCCTAGATGCCCCTCAACCGAAGAATGGATAGAGAAATTGTGGTATATTTACACAATGGAGTACTACTCAGCAGAAAAACAAAAAAACAAAAAAACAAAACAAAAAAAAAATGGAATCTTGAAATTTGCAGGAAAATGGATGGAACTCCAAGAAACCATTCTGAGTGAGGTAAACCAATCACAAAAAGACAAACATGATATGTACTCACTCATATGTGGACCTGCTTTATGATACATAGTAGTGACCATGCTTTATCAGAGCTGTTTTTAATGATGTTGCTCAAAATGGTTTCCTCCCAGATGATGACTGAGAAGCTAATTTAAAAAAAAAATGGTGCCACAAGAGTAACAGAACTGTGCTGTTTTCTGGGATTTTGGTTTTTACTTTTTTTTTTGTTTTTGTATTTGTTTTTGTTTTTGTTTTTTTTTTTCCTTTTGTTTAAATGGAGTGTGCTGGATGTCTCTACAATTTTGTTCAAATGACTACAGAACCTGGAAAAGCCATTGCTGCTATTGACTTATAACATACTGCCATTATTGCTATATATATATATATATATATATATATATATATATATATATGTGTGTGTGTGTGTGTGTGTGTGTGTGTGTGTGTGTGTGTGTATGTATGCTAATTGAAACTCAAATATGTGATGAATCCAAGGTGTTTCAGTGAGTGATTGCCTGTACATGCAAATTTGATTTCATCATTATTAAGTAGTAAAGTTATATGCTTGCCAAAAAAAAGTGACACACTGGAAGACAAATGTCACACAATTTCAACTTTATGTGTAACCTAGAAATGAACTTATGGGAGCAGAGAGCAGAATTGTGGCTATTAGGCTTCAATGTGAGTCTTCTAACAATGGGGAAACAATTGGTTTAAGGATATAAAACTGCAGTTGGACAAGAGGCATGGACTCTGTGAAGTCTTGAGGTCTACTGAGAGCATGATAAATATGGTTGATAACAATATGCTATATTTTAAAAGTAGTGAGATAGTATACTTTAATTGTTCTCAAAAATGGTGAAAATATGTGATATAACATGTTAATTGGTTTAATTTAGCCATGCCATTGTGAACATACTGTATTGTGTATCATAATTGTGCATGACTTTATTTATGAGCTAAATAAATGAATGAAAAAAGAAACAATAATGGGTACCAGGGAACTGAGCCTCTGTTCTTCTAATGAGTCTGCTGTCAGAAGTCATGCTACAGCAGCCTTTTATATGACTCAGTTTCATTTATGGCATCCATTTATGCTATAAGCTATAGCTATGCTATATATTTATATACTATAAATGCTATGAATAAAACCAATACAGAGATGTAGTTCCTCAAATTGGACCTTGATGAACTTGTTTCTTTGGCCTGTCATTTGCACTGTAAGTCAGGTGAGTAGATGTGTACTTTCACAGAGACGCACCATTCTAGCTGCCTGCAATCCTCCAATCTATTGTACCACTCTTCAAACTCTTGTTCTGCTCCCAGTGCTCATGGTGCTTCCCACACAGCCCTTCTTTTCTCTCCTGCCTCACTGCCTATTCCTATGGCGCAATCTACAAAATAAATATTAGTAAATATTAGTAACCTTAGCATCTCAAACAGAATCTTAGTCCCCGAGCTCCTGTCCATCATTGGAACACTTGATGAATAATATATGTGACCCAGGACTGTGGCCTTCTTCATCCTGTCATGGACAGAATGCTGTGACTTTAGGCAGCTCAATTGGAATCAGAAGGGAGACGTGCCTAGGCCTGGTGCTGGTACTGTGGGGCCACAAGAGGTGAGAATACAGAGATGAAGATGAAAATCGCTGAGATAATCATCATGGTGTACTTAATCACATGCTGCTCCTACTTTCCCACCAATTTCTCTTCCACAGCCTGATTGACACTAAAAGCAGATGCATGTGGCTCAACTTAAGTTACCCTGGGTAGGTAAAAGCATCAATGTTTCTTTATACACTTTGCATGTTGTGCTCCACAATCCTTCTTTGTTCTGGGCTCCAACTGTATTCTCTCATCTCATTTCTCATCTTTGTCCTTTTAGCAGGACCATCCAGGTCATTGCAGAAGGCTTTCATGAGAGAAAGAGAGAGGCCATGACTTTTGCAATAAGGAGCTACTTGCTCTAAACACAGCTCATAATAAGATTGGTAGCTTCCAAAATCTTCATTGTTGACTGGATACCAAATTCTCCTGCCTGTTACGTAAGTTTTAACAAGAAAAAGGCGAAAATGAGTCCCAAGCAAGCAATTTGTTGGAATGCATTTGCATAGTTTATATTTTCATGGAATGTCTACTAACATAGGTCTTTTGCATCTGAGTCTAAACAAACCATTTTATCTTTCATTTGTCAGCCTTTCATTTCTACACTTCTCCTAACCCTGCCACCCATGTTTGCTAGGCAAGCCTCCTTTCTATTTCATAGTTGGTCTACCAAGGTCTTAAATACTCCAAGTTGATTCCCATAATGCCTCAATTGATGAACGTCTCCACATGCCCTTCCCTGTGCTGTACAGCAAGGAACATACTTTCCTCTGGATCTTTCGGCCCCAGTGTGAGCACAAACATATGAGCACATAAGGTCTGTTAGACTAACCTATTAGCAGTGTTCACATGTATTAAAAAGAGTCATTGAATGAATGCATTAAAGGGGGAAGAAAACAGGAGAAAATGTTTTAGCTTTATTTCTATTGTTTGGCAGATATCCTAACAAACTGTAACACTGGAGGTAAGGCTTTCTGTCGCTTAACATTACAGGATGTTATCCATTAGTTCACAGAACCCAAGGCAGGAACTTAAAGCATCACATCAACAGTCAACAACAGAGAGAATGCAAATGCATGGACACTTGCTCTCTTTCTTGTCCTTTCTACTCTTTGGGTCTGGTCTGGGAGATGGCACCCCCTTCGTAGGATGGGTCTTCCTACATGAAATAACAATCAGATCAATGTATCCCTGGCATATTCCCAGATCAATCCACACTAAGCAATTCCGCATTTGAAATACTATTGATAGGCGAATATACATGATGGGGAATTATATTTTAAAAAACCATCACAGAATTAATATTCACAGGAAAGTGATCATGCAAGAATACTGACAGCAAGTGGGACCTAAGATTCCCCACATTTGAACAGTTAAGGTGAAAGCTAGAGTAGAAACAGCCTTCATAATTTTGAGTAGAATCCAGAACTCTGGGTGTAATTAAAAGAAAAGAAAATACTGACAAGACCAACATCAACCCTCTGCTTTTTGTTGCAAATTAAAACACTATCTTATGGCTATGACACATCCATATATTTTCACAGATCTGTACATCATGTGTTACAGATTAATCCCTAAAATTGTAACCACTTGAGAAAATTACCATCTGAGTTGCAATTTATAACCCAAATTTCAGGATCTGCACCTTGATAAGTGCAAGGAAAAGAAACAAAGGCAGTCAAGACACAAAGAGGTTAGGAGGAAGTATCCTCTCCACACACCCAATCAGAGCAGGGCCATTTCCAAACTGAAGTTTTCCATAAACAAAGGAAGCACTTGGATTTTCATAGGTTTTTCACATTTTTATGTTGGAGTGGGACAAAAATGAGCATGCGCTGTGTGTGTAGGATAAGATTTGAGATCATGCTCAGCTTGCACCCTGACAGTTCAGGTGAAAATAAATGAAACTACACCATGAAGATACATTAGCACAGTATTTTTCCTCTGTAGGTTTCTTAGTTACTAATAAAGTCAAAGTGCATGATGTGCTCAACGGGTCATATTTGAGAACCTAATACCCAATAGATCTAGTTCCCTGAAAAGACCAACGCTTTCTTTATAGAGGAAGGAATTGAAGTTTTCATCTGAAAGAAGTTTGCTTGAGGGGCTGGAGTTATAATAAAGCTCAGCTGTTAGAGAGAGTGATTGCCTTGGCAAGCACAAAGCCCTGCGCTCCATCACTAGCACCAAAAAACTGGGTACTCCACAGATGAGAGCAGGATGATCAGAAATCCACTGCAATCCTTGCATACTACATACCAACTTTGAGCCAGTCTGAGGTACATGAGACTATGTAAAAAACATGTTCATTTGGCACAATCATGTATTACTTGGTGGATTGATTATATCATGGGACCTCTTGAGTAAGACATGTGCCTGGCCCAGGGAGCCTACATGGAGACAGGTACAGAGGTTAGCCACTACATACAGCCTCTAGATACAATCAAGGGACACTGTAAGCAGGAGCTATATGTGGTTGGAAGCTTACCCAGGTGTATAATAAAATTTTTAATTCAATAGTATATGACACCCAAAAGCAATGATAATCTGTGTAGACTAGTGAAAGCATAAGCCATCAAACGTTATTGATAAGCAGTACTGAAGATTTGTAAGTGCAAGTAAGTGTGTTCTATAATCCTGTGTCACATACTGCAATGAATGTGGTTTCAAAGCATCAGCATAAACCTGAGCAAATCCTTTGTGCTGGGGTGAAACAGCTACAACATCACATGGGAAATTGGTGTGTTTATCAGCTCCATTATAATCTTCTAGGCTGAAAGGTGTGTGTGTGTGTGTGTGTGTGTGTGTGTGTGTGTGTTGCTTTGGGATAGGACATCAAGCAGCTTGGGCTGGCGACAAATTCACTATGTACTCAGGGATGACCTTGAACTTCTGATTCCCACTGCTTTTGCCTTTCAAGTTGTGGGTTAACGGTGTGGACAATTTGGTTTAAGCAGTGCTGGAAACCTAACCCAGAAGTTCTTGCTTGTTAGTTAGACAAGCATAATACTAGTTAAGCTACATCTACAGCCTCAGGACCAAACTTAACCTAACATTTCTTACATAGTACATAAGCATGCTATTAACTCTGCTATATCTCCAATCCCTGGACCAATAAAGTTGATATGAGTCATCATTGACTAGTATACGTTTATATGGTATCTATTGAGTCACTCAGATGTATATATTAAAGAAATTGATTAATACCATGAAACAGGGCTCAACAAGAAGCTACTTAGAGAATGACATATCATTGACAATGAAGTTGATGCACAGTACCCTGCTTAACCTGAGTCATAACTGATTTCCTTAAGGGTTTTGCTCTGAAATGAGATAAAATAATGTCTTAGATTACACTTACTCAGTGAAATATCAGGAAAATGAAATAGCATTTCCTGATGGAGAGAGAATGAAGTGTGAAAGTCCTTTGTTTTTCTGAGAAAACATGCTGCTAATGAATGTGAAAAACACCTTTTCCAGGAGCTTGTGGGAACAAAAGAGGAATTATAGGTCTTTTGTTCACTACTGTTGCAGGGCTTCTTTACTGTGGCTGAATGAAGACAGGGTGAAGATAGTGCCATGAGTAATTGCAGCTGATTCCTCTGAGGCTGCCAAGGTTGGAAGACATGGTGTTGTCTTGGCATGAGACACCAATTGTCACTATGTGTACTTTCAGAGACAAGCACTGTGCCATGTATGTGCTCAGAGCACAGCAATGCAAATACAGTTGCTCTACCGGAAATGATCCTCTGAGTGTGCTGGATACATTGGAGTGACCAGAGTACTAGAAGATACTTTAGGCAGTGGGAAAGGAAGCATTTGCTTGCTATCCTGGCCCTGGGGAAGCAGAGACAAGTGGATACCTGGGACTCCCTGGTCAGCAAGCTGTGCTGAAATAGAGAGGCCCAAGCCAGTGAGAGGTCATGTCTCAGAAAACAAGACAGACAGCTCCTGAGAAAAAAAATACAAAGGTAGTCTCTGGTCTCCATAAGCACATCACAGATATACATACACAATACACTTATATATAAACATACATGCAGGATTGAATTATATTAATGAAATGGACTATGCTGGCCAAATATTTTAGGTGAGAATTGGAAAGAAATAAAGAAAAAGACAGAAAGAAAGAAATGAGGGAGTGAAGAAAACAAGGAAAGAAAGAAGAGAGAGAAGGAGTAATAATAAGACTAGGGGTTCATATTGTTTCCAAACAACAAATTTTAAGTCATTGGAGAAACCTGTTTCGCAAAGGTCACCACCATACCTTATTACTGATTAAATTCCAAACCATATTGTACTCGACCTCCATTAGCCTTTAGCATAAGGTCATCATCCACTTGCTGCTTGGATTATGGAAAAGAGCTCTGAAGTTGTGACCAAGAAAAGTGACATTCAGGTGCTAGGGCTATTCATCCTAGGTGAAACACTGGCACATGAGGCTATTTTTCTCAGGTACCCTGAGAAGCATGCTTCACCTATAGCAAGAATTCCCCGACTCCCCAAGAACACAAGATTCAATGCATTGGGTTGGTGGGTTGCTGCAGTGACTGCCTGATTTAGTGTCTTCCCCCTTTCCAAATTGTCTTCTTCAGTTGACATGCTGTCAGTCTCCACCAGTCCTCACAATGTCCCTCCTTTGCTCATGAGTCATACATCCACTCCAAAGATATTGAGGAAGGTGAGTGTGAGGAGATTACAGAATTGTGTGACAACTTCCGTGGGCATTTACTTGGCATGCCCTGTAAAGGCTGAGACTTCTTAGGTAAGGTGTGGTGAGTTCTCCAAACCACCTACAATGGACACTGTGTCTTTCTTTTCTTTCCATTGCCATGATAAAGTACCTTGAGAATGCAATGGATGCTTCATATCCCAATCAATACTCTATAGCTGGAAGAGAGATGTGGTGCTTTAGAGGCTGGGTCTCAGTACCTGCATCTCACAGTGTCATGCTATGAAGCAGACTGAATCCTGGCAGAACTGTCTGCATCTAGCAAACTTTGCTTGTTGTTTTTTTTCTCTCTTTTTAAATTTATTTTTTGAGAGGTCTCATGTAGCTGAGATTGCCCTTTAACTTATGATCATATTGCTTCCCACTTCAAGTGTGGAAGTGACAAGTGTTCTGTACCATGCCTGGGTTCTGTTCTCACTCAGGACTTGATTGTGCAACTCAACTGACCTATACCTTCAGATATTTTCAAAATGTTATTCATAGTTTAACTTTGTTCACTTATTTCTTAAGACACGACCTTGTATTTTTCTAGAAATGAGCAAATAAGTAAATAATTAAATAAAATACTTTCACAGAAAAAATGATTATATTAATGCCATTGTTAGTATTTCCTAAGAGTCTACAAAACAGATCATTTTTTAATTTTATTAAAAATATCACTTGCTAAAAATTTGTCCCTGTAATAGATTCATTCGGCATATGATGTTCAGTAACTATTCATGTCTCTAAAATAGAAGCGTGGTTTTTCTCTTATTTTTCTGCTAGCTAGAATATCTTATGACCAAATTTCCTTTATTTCTCTTAATACAGTTTTGGTTGTTGAACATGAAGCCATTCTACTGATTTTGATTTCAGAGTATAGAGACAGAGAGGAAACAAGTGTCTCTACAGCTAGAGAGATGGGTTAGCAGTTAAAAGCAATTGGTGATCTTTCAGACAACCAGATTAACTTCCCAGCACTAACAGTTAGGATCACAGCCACCTGTAACTCCATTTCCAATGCATCCAACACTATTTTTCACATCTGCAAGCAGACAGTCCACAAGCCTATATGCATACAAAACAAACACACAAATTAGATAAAAACAAGCAAGTCTTATTAAAAATATCATCTCTGAAAAAGTATAACAGTCATAAAATATTATTTAGTATGTATTAATTGTAAAAATTTTAATTAGTATGTATTGATTATAAAATGTATTTATTTTATTCTCATCCATGTATATAATGCTCTTCTATCACAGTCATTCTCCATTACCATCCTTGCCTTTCTCCTACTCTTATGGATTATCCTTTCCATTTTTCAATTAGCAGACTCTGCACTTTCATATATTTTCAGGTTTTCTTTATTTATGCTTATGTGTACATTCTTGGATGTACACAGGGGCCAGACAAGGATATGAGATTCCAAAGTTAATGTTACAGAGATTTGCAGGACTTCTGGCTTGTTATGTGGGTACCAACTCAGAAGACAAAACCTCTGGCCCTGATGATTTTGAAGTAAGAATTTTTAACAGCTAAGTCATTATTCCATATCATGTATTTTCTCTTTTAAATTTTTACTGACATTTACTCACCAATTGTGTGTGTGTGTTGTGTGTGTGTGTGTGTGTGTGTGTGTGTGTGTGTGTGTGTGTGTGTGTTTGTGTATGTTTCAGAGGACATGCACATGCACATGCCACTATATACTTCAGGAAGTCAAAGGACAACTTTAGGGAGTTATTCTTTCCTTCCATAATCTTGAATCCACTTTTCAATCTTATGTTGTCAGGCAAAGATTTAGACACCTATACTTGCTGAACCCATCTTACTGACCCATCTTTTTTCCCCTGAGGACCTAATGAACTTTATTTTGTTTGATTTCAGGAGCATGAATGAGAGAATGCTTACAGATATGAACACTTTTCATGGCCATCAGTTACCATAATGTCTTTCTCTTTCTCATTAAAGAACACTTTGAGAGTTACCATCTCATACATAACTTTATGGCTTGAGTTCACATTTTTTCCATAAGATTGTATGAGTAACTTGACAATATAGGGGAAGTGATCAATTTTCCCTTACAATAGGTGGAAGGAAATGTTGAGCCCCATTTCACCAAAAGCAACATTTTGTCAGTTGTGTAAGTGACAACTCTATGTTGTTCTCTTCTGTGAGTAAATCAATTAACTCCTCTGAGCAGAAAGACTGACCTTGTCCAGAAGAAATCACATCTTTAGGAATCTTCATAACATCTCATCATGCAGTGTGACCAAGCACTGGGGATAAAATTAGTTAATTGACAATGCATAGACAAAGCACATAAAGCACATAAAACTGAGTTCACAGAGTGACCAATCTCATTATTATCATTCTCAAATAATTAATGTCACTTTAAATGTAGACTGAAATAAATGACCTCCATAAAGAAATAAAAGGGAGCATTCTGTATTTTTTCTATCTGTGTAAGATTCTTGAAAAAGCAATACTAATGGCATGTTGAAGCAACAATGAGAGGAGAGAGAGAGAGAAAGGGAGAGAGAGGGGGGATACCAGTGTTGCTGTGGGAATTGGGAAAAAAAGGGACTTGAGAAATTCAAAGCACTGCAGGATGTCTTCCCAACAGTGTTTTTACTCCCTGGTTTGTTTGTGGGGATATATTCACAGTTGTGTGCACAGGTAATGTCTACTCCTTTCTACTCCTTTCTACTTAATGTCTACTCCTTTCTACCTCCAGAAATATATAATAGGAAATTGCACTTCAATACAGCTATTCAAATCTTTCTCTTAAAATATTTTCATCTGAACTAAATAAAATTGTTACCTTTGGAGTCATACACCCCCCACCACTTTTGGATGTGTACCATGTCCAGCCTTCATGACATCTACACCCTCTATGCAGGAGAAACTAAGGTCTCTAAGAGCTAGCTGCCTCCTTCTTGCCTCTCCATTTTATATGTTAGCATCCTAAGACCCTCTTCCCATGGAGACATATTTGAAAGAAATCAATATTATATTCAACATAAAATTAATTCAGAACCAAAAGCACAGTTTTTTCTGTCTCTCTCTCTCTCTCTCTCTCTCTCTCTCTCTCTCTCTCTGTCTCTCTCTCTGTGTGTGTGTGTGTGTGTGTGTGTGTCTCTCTCTCTCCCCTTTGTGTGTGTCTATCTTTTTCTCTCCTTCTGACATTCACAAACTTACTCATTTTATATATGTATGTTTGTCTGTGTTGATGTGGGTGACTGTGCTTACAGAGACGTGAAGAAAAATCTTAGCTATCATTCCTAGAATACCTCATTTTATATATGTATGTTTGTCTGTGTTGATGTGGGTGACTGTGCTTACAGAGACTTGAAGAAAAATCTTAGCTATCATTCCTAGAATACCATTCAACTTTTTTTAAGGTAGTATCATGCACCAACCTTGAACCCACCAAGTACACTAAGATGGCCAGACAATGGGTCCTAGGGATTCAACTGTCTCCCTCCACACCCCCAGAACAAGAATTATAAGTGACTCCATCACACCAGAAATGTTATGTGGGTGCTAGATATTAAAAAAAAGATCCCCATTCTTCCAAAGCCTGCATTTTACCTCCTGAACCACCTTTATTTTTCTCATACATTAATTATTTGGATAGATATTCACAATTAAAAATGAAAAACATTACATTGCTTTACATGTAGAGAAACTAATGGATGAAAAGAAGATGGTGATGATCACCCAAATATGGTTGATGTGTTCCCCACATCAGCCTTGCTCAGACATTGTGTATGAGTTTTATTGCTCTGCTGCTTGTTTATTTATGCAGCATGCATGTTTAATAAGTGCTGTGAACACGACCTGGATATTCTGTCATTATTCAGATGCAAATGCCAATCTTCACTTCTTTTGGGCTCATAGGGCAGAGAGACAAACCAAACAGAGACCCACTTTGAGTGCTGTATGAGTGGTCATACAAGCCTCCTGGTAAAACCCTAACTTTATATCCGGTCTCCCTGACTCTTTCTTAGTGTGCATATTGGTGGCCAGTAATGGTCAGCAATTTTGCTGTTCATTTTTAATGTTTACTGATAATATTATATGTAAGCTTTGGAAATCAGAAGGATAAGACTTTCCTAAGAGCTAGTCCTTCTACTCAGAGTTGAAAAGTGTCCTGCATTGAATGTTTACTCCTGTTGTACTATAAAATTTGACTGCTGTTAGAATGAAACCCTTTGACTACTCTGTCAATATATTGTACAGCTTCATTAAACTACTATTTATCCTTTGATTTCAGTATTTATTTCTAGGCCTGTGGCAAATAAATTATGTAAACAAGCAAAGTCTATTTTTCATATTTTTTATATATACTAGGTTGGTGGGATGGCTCAGCAGGTAAAGGTACTTGCCACCCAAGCATGTAGATCTGATTCAATCCCCAAGACCCAATGGGTGGAGGAGACAAACTACTCCTGCAAGGTGTCCTCTGACTTCCATACATGCTGTGGAATGTCCCACCCACACAAATAAATGCACTATTTAAATATAATCCAAATATTCATTTTCTTTTTAATTTAACAAGATTTTTTACTATGGTTCACAGATGACATAGTTTCAGAGAATTGCATGAAGTTGTTATCAAGAGGAGGCATCAAACTGTAGTCTCAGAGCCCCAATGTTTTATTGTTACTTTCATTCATATTTCTGATGTTAGCAATATTTTTAACAGACTGATTTCACAAGAGGTCTCTGAGTCACTCTCCTTATAAGGATTATAATATTGACTTATTTTGCTTTTAGGAATGAACTTGTATTCAGAAATTTGGGGGAAACTTAAGCTCCCTGAGAATTCCACTCTTTGTAAGAAAGAAAAACAAATAAAATCTCTCTGTGCAGCATATTGTTTCCTTTTTCAGATAAGGGCATTTTTTCTTCTGGGCAAAGCAATTTATGCTATAACACCAAGAAAGGAAAAAGTCAAAGGTAAGCAGTGCACGGCCTGCAGTAACTAGAAAATGATTCAGGAGTGAGCATGCTTCCCCTTTAGCCCAGGCTGCTTTTCACAACCAGAATATATCCAAACAACTATCTGTGGGGAGACAGCCAAATAAGAAAGTCCATTCCTCAGTAACCCTGCCTGACTGTTAAAATGCTCTGTGGTCCTTTCTGAAGACTCTGGTACAATGGAATCTACTGCAATTAAAGGAAATTAAAAACAATATCAATTATCTACAAATGGTGCTGGGAAACTCTGTGGTAAATATTTGCTTGGAGTGAGAGCATGATGAACTGACTTTAAAACCCCAGAGGAAGGTGTTCGAGTGCGTACCTATGCCCCAAGGACACAAGAAGACATGAGGGACAGGCTGATTCCAGGGCATTCTGGTCAAACACTTCAGCTAATACAAGGGTCCCAGATTGAATGAGAGATTTTGTAGCAAAATAATAAGGCAGAGGGACTGGAGTGGTGACTAAGTGATTAACAGCATTCACTGATCTTGCAGAGACTGGGTTTCACATCACAGATCCCACAGGGTGACTACAGCCATCTGTAACTCCAGCTCCAGAGGATGCAACACACACTTGTGGACTCTGGGCACTGCACAAAGATCTTGTTCATGTGCAAGTAAAACACCCATAAACATAAAATTAATCTCAAAAACTAACGTTACGAGCAATTGAAAAAGATTCTGACCCAGACTCCCCATGCATATGCCACAAATATACATCCATCCACACACATATACTATATACCTACACATGTGCACACATGCATACACCACTGCACACACAATATAAGCACACATATATATCATAACACCGAACACAAAGCAGCCCACCTGTATTCACACACACGGGCACACACACATATGCAAATATACACATCTGTGTCCAACATACACACCTAGAGTTTCCAGCTATGTATTTTCTTTGCGTGTCCAGGCATTGTCAGTGCTATATAGAATGGAGACATATGTTTCCCATTAGCTTAAGGGCATCATGTTAAGCCTTCTTCTTTATTCTGCATTCCTGAATCTCATATTTTGCTCTAACACACAACACTAGGAAGCATGTGTTGATTTCATTTCTTCTTTTTTCTGGGGTTGCTGCTGGGGGCAAAAGCTCTGTGACATTGATGTCATTTGGAAGATTCCCTATCCTATCCTGAGGCTGGTGATCAGTACAAAGCTGTCAGCTGCAATGTCCTGGGAACTGTGCTTGATTTTCAGGCTAGATGTGAGAAACAGAAACAAATATTAACTAACTCTGTAGAGGAGTGCTGCCTCCACTCACTTCTCCTATCCACAGTTCTACCAGGATCCTGGGGTTTGCAGGGTCATCACTAAGTAACCCATATTTATGTGCTATTTTTAACTTCATTTTTCAAGTGATTAAAGAGAGAAAAATAGAAAAGAGAGAGGAAAGGGGATAGATAATAGAAGAAAGGAAAGGAGGAAAAGTATGAAATGCTGCAATGTAGAAAGAATGTACCTGTAGTACTGATGTTGTGAAAACAAACAAAAGCAAAATAAAAGTTAAAAGCATGGCTGTGCCCCATAAACTGAAAGTAGTCTCTTTTTTAGAACAACCTAATTGGTTGAGTAATTGTAGTAGCCATCTATAGTAGCTCAACATTACCGTGCCAATGAGTAGTAACCAGTCTAAGCGGGGCTTCAGTCAGATCCAGCTGACTTGCCTGGTTCTTACCTGAGAAGGGGAGTGTGGATTGAGAAATATCAGATAAAGATGCTTTGGAAAAGACTTAGAAACAGAACAGAGTCAGAAGGACAATCTAGTGAATACTGAGCACACCAAGTTTATTCTTTAACATTCTAGTATACACCAACCAAAAAGGGGAAAATTCCAATAGACTTCTTTATAATGATACAAGGAAGAAACAGACTTTATTCCTTAATTCTCCAAATATTTGGTAACCACACCTTAGACTAAATCGCTCATTATATGGCCTTGAGTGTTAAAAGTAACCACTCCTCAGACCACGTCTCTTGTTATTTAGATAAGACATTCAAGATCAAAATCAAACATCCTACAGTAGTCAAACTTTATATATTTAGGACTTTTACTTTAAATTTAAAAGATTAAGAATAGTTTTGAGCTCTCTGACTTTAGGTCAAGATGAAGTGGAGCCATCTTTATGGACACCAAAAAGTAATTTTTAAAGAGGTATTTAAATTTGAATTTTGTGTTTAAATGTGTTGTATGTTTGTGCACTATTGTCAGGCCTATTGTCAGTGAATGTCAGAAGAGTCATGGAATCCCTGGAACTTGAGTCCTGGATGGTTTGTGAGTCACTATGTTGCTGCTGGGAACTGGATATGAGTCTTTTTCAAAAGCAACAAGTATTCTTAAATGGTAAGCCATCACTTCAGCCCTCAATTATCTATTTTTTATGAAAACCAACCACAGACTCCTATGTCAGACCCCACATGCAATCTACAGAATTCTTGCATTGTGTTTTCTCGTGATTACTTTAAGCTACACATAGAAAAATGGGCCTATCTGATCATAATGAAGTCAAATTTAGACCATGTGCCAAGAACTCTACTGGATTTAAAAAGGTTTTATTGCACTATAATTTGTTAAAAGAGGAGGGGGATTCAGAAGACAGCTTTGAGTATTTGGTTCTCTCATTCCACCACGTAAGGTTCAGGGGCTGAAATTAGGCCTTTGGGCCATGCTGCAGCACCTTTAACAGTTGAGCTGTTCTGTTGTCTGTGGGAACTCTGTTTTATATGAACATTACTGGATAATTCAGTGTACTGAACACAGAGAATATCACTTCTTAATAGGTTTCAGTAAAAGACCTCTTTCATAAGAAGGTGGTGAGCAATTGAGAAAGGAACCTGAAATATACTCTTGATCATGAACATACATTCAAAATATAAATAAACACATGTCCACAATTTTTTTTTATTGCAGTACCATCAGAAAATCTCATGTGTGAAAGTCTGGCTGAATAAATTCTAACTTGTGATGTCATGATATCCTGATATACTGTGAATCAAACAGGCTAATAGGAAGACACTAAAATGTCCTTTTTTCTAAGTGAATATGGGAGGAGTGGATAAGTGTTGAGCCTATTATCACCTAGGAACTCAGTAAAAAGTCAATGCACTACTAAATCTCATGTTATAGCTCCAGTAAAGATGTAGAAATGTGAATTGCAGGGAAAAAACTTTGTCTGATGAGTTTTGTGTAGTGATTTATATAACACATTGCCTTAAAATATATTATACACATACAAATACACACAAATATTAAAATCATTAATGGTAAGGAAAAACTTAAAATGTAATTCTAAAAATAATAAATGATAGGGTTTGGGTCAGTAGTTCTATCACTACAGTGTTTGCCGTCAGAGAATGAGACCTGGGTTGGAGCCCCCAGAGCATACATTTAAAGGTCCATGTGTACTGCTTAGTCCTTTTCATGTTGTTGTTGTTGCAACTAGATTCAACCTAGAGTCATATGGAAAGACAAAACATCAATTGAGAAAATACTTCTTTCATATTGGTCTGTAAGCAAGAGTGTGGGGCAATTTATTGATTCATTGCTGATTTGGGAGGGCCCAATAATATGGGATGCTCCACACCTGAGCAGGTAAGTAGGTAGACAGTCCTGTGTTTTACACAAAAACACATTGTACAGGTCAGGAGGTGCAAGGCAATAAGTGCCCAGGTTACCTCATAGTCTCTATTTTAGTTTCTACCCCATGTTCCTGTTTTGATTTCCTGCTCTGGTCTCCTTCAGTGGTGGACTGCAATGTGTAAGCCAAATGAATCCTTTCTACCCCAGGTGTTTTGATTATCATGTTCATCAGAGAAATAGAAACAATTGAGAATGTTTGGGAATGGTGTCATGAATTTGCAATCCCAGTATGGGGAGGCAGAATTTGGAGGATCCCTAGGTATCACTGTCAAGCCAGTCTACCCAAATAAGGATTCCCACCCTCTGAGAGACCCTACCTCAAATATATATATATATATATATATATATATATATATATATTTGTATATTGCCTAAAATAAGAATATCTGAACTTGATCTCTGTCCTCTACAACACACACACACACACACACACACACACACACACACACACACACACAGAGAGAGAGAGAGAGAGAGAGAGAGAGAGAGAGAGAGAGAGAATAACATTGTTGTACTTCAAACCAGTAATATAACTAGTCAAGAAACAAGCAAGTTTATTTGAAGTAACTTTTGAAAGGATTACTTTGCTTACAATCATAGGAAAGACAAAATGAGTGTTACATTTGTAAAAACAAACTCTCTTGGGAGATTCCTTTTTCATAGGTTGTGGTGGAACTATTTACATATTTTACACATAATCAAAAATTAGAATGAATGTGAAGATCATTATAACATGCAAGGGAGGTGATATTATGTTGAAAGAACCTGAAAGTATGGGACAGGGAAGAGGTGCTACTCACTGACTTCCAGTGCCTAAGCTCTTGGTGCTGTGTCTTCTCAACCCTTCCCCCAAGGGGTGTCCCAGCAGGGTCACGAACAACAACCTTTTGAAACAAGAAATTGTTGATGTTTCCTGGAACAGGCAGTACAAAATCATTTGTGGTTAAGGTATAGGTGAAGGACAACCCAGTCCTTGAAAAAACGATATCTAATCATAAAGAAGAATGAAACCAGTTTGTCTTTACTATAAAATGGCTTTTAAGTGTAAGATGAAGGCAGGTTGATTCATCACGAGTACACATTGAGTACGCTGCACGTCAGGAATAAGGAACACCCCAAGAAGAGTGAAGCACATCAGAATGGTAGGAGGTAGGCTGAAAAAGCTTTCAGTGGCTACACTTAGCACATTTCACCACTAAAGCAAATAATGACTATCAGATTACAATCTTGTCAATGGAATAAAACAATATGTGTTTATTTACATGTACTTGAATGGAGCAAACCGTAAAACTTCTCACAACAGAGCAGCTAGCTTTACAATAGTGGGTGCTGAGTATTGTGTTTAATGGTTTTAGACAAAATCGTCAGTTTATAAGAAAACTACAGGGTATGTGGTGAGTCCTGGGAGTTTTACTTGCTTTGAAAGTGTCTCCTATGTTTTTGGTTGTGAGCTTAGCCTTTAACAGCTGAGCTACACCGACCTGGCACGATTCCTCTGCCTGCCCTGTGCATGTGAAGCCTCTGGATCCTTCGCGAGGTTCTGCCACCAGCCGCTCAGGGTCGGTGTAGCTCCCTTCTCCTGCTGCTATGTCTGTTGCTCTGGGGTGGCGTGTTCTGCATTTCCAGTCAGCTCCGGTGCACCAGAGAATCTCCAGACTCAGGCACTGCCACACCATGGCTTCTGCTTTGTAGGAGTTGCAGAAGGACCTAGAAGAGGTCAAAGTGTTGCTGTAAAAGTCCACTAGGAGAAGAGTGCGTGATACTCTAACTAGTGAAAAATCCAAGATTGAGATAGAAATAAATAACAAGATGCAGCAGAAATCCCAGAAGAAACCATAACTTGACAATGAAAATCCAGCTGTTGTGGTTGCTCCTCTTAGAACAAGATAGACTGTGAATATCAGTAATTATGGATGGGATCAGTCAGATAAGTTTTCGACAATCTACATTACCTTAATTGGAGTTCATCAGGTTCTCACTGAAAATGTGCAGGTACACTTCATGGAGAGGTCTTTTGATCTTTTGGCAAAAATTCTCAATGGCAAGAATTACTCCATGATTGTGAACAATCTTTTGAAACCCATTTCTGTGGAAAGCAGTTCAAAAAAAGTCAAGACTGATACAGTTATCATCTTATGGACAACGGAAGCAGAAAACACATGATGGGACTACTTAACTCAGGTAGAAAAAAGAATGCAAAGAGAAAGAAAAGCCTTCCTATGACAGTGAAACAGATCCTAGTGAGGGATTAATGAATGTTCGAAAGAAAATTTATGAAGATGGATGTGATGACATGAAACGAACCATTAATAAAGCATGGATGGAATCCAGAGAGAAGCAAGCCTGAGAAGACACGGAATTTTGAGACTTTTAAGTCCTTTAGGAACTGAGATGTGGAATACTCATGTTTCCAGTAACGGAATGCTGTTGAACTGCACATAAAATTTAAAAGATAACTATTTACACAGCCTTCTAAGTAAAGACAGGAAATTCTCCATTTTTTTTACTAGAGGATTTGATTTCAATAAATATGCTTATTAAACTTTCTCCTTCAGTTTCTTTAAGAAAACGTTATATGGCATTCTTATTGAAATGTTAAAAGGAAGTCTTACATAATAAAAATGTTCCTTTGGTTCTGCCTGAGAGGTAAAAACAAAGTAGTTGCCTATCTGTGACTGACATCTCCCACTAATGTAAAAATAAACCCCAAATTTTGCATACGATTCAAATTTGTACAGGAACTTGAAGTTACTATAAACCCGTTACCCCTCATTACCATCTTAAACAACGTCTCTGCCTTGTGCTACCATGTACTATTGATTTAAGTTTATTTATGAATATAAAACTCAAACAAAATATAAATGGCAAAAATAGACCAACATCTTATATTGGTAAGTACTACCATGTATCAATTGGCTTATAAAATTATAACCATGGTGTAAAAGTTTGAAAATTCATCTATTCCTTTGTTCAATAAAGTTGAAGTTTTACATAAAAAAATAAAGTGTCTCCTTGCAAATAGCCTCTTGACTAAAATGCCCTAGATTAGAGATTCTGCAGTGGAGGAAACATGCAGGTATGTTGGCTAAGATGGAAAAACAGCATCTCCTTGTGGGAGTACTGTTTGTTTTCTATCAATTCAGTCCACAAGATGAAAAAAGTTCCACCTCTTTGAAAACCCAACCACAGTGCATCACAAGTCCAATAGGATGACATCCATGGTGGCTGTGTGCATTCAAGAAAAAAACGTCACTGACAAAACCAAACTCTTCAGAATTATATTTTTTTCAAAAATCAAAGAATATTCTGTAAAATAAATCTCCTATACTTACAATACATGAAAATCATGGACAAATTTTTACTGTGTCAGTGGAGGGAAAAAATCAGATTTGATGTAATTAGAAATGAAGGTCAGACATAAATTGAATTTACTCAAGTGTTCCTCATCAAAGTTGAAAATAATAGGATGAGCACAACAAGATCTGAGAAGTCCACTTTCAGTGGTCTTTATTTTGCTATGTGAACATTTGATTCTATCTCCACTGAGGATTATAGTAACAATGAATAATTTGCTTAGTGTAACTAGCTAGATACTCATTTAACTAATTTTTAAAATGGAGTAATAGTAAATTGGTTAGGATGTTGTTGTTGTTGTTGTTGTTGTTTTATAGTTCTTCAGTAAAATAACCATAGGACTGATCCCTGGGGCTCACTGGCCATCAAATCTTGTCATATCTGTGACCACCCAAGGCCAGTGATGAAATTCCTAGTCTCATACAACAAGATGGACAGTTCCTGAGGAACAACAAAAGTTGACCTTTGACCACCACAGGCATGTGAATCCCCCACACACATATGGGCTCATCAACATTGCTGATAATATTGTCTGTGCTTTTTTTCTCTATCTGCAGACACATGAATTTGTTCATCCATGTATACACACATAACCTACACACACATGCATCTGCTCACACATTTATACACCCATGATCAGAAGGCTACACCATACCCTGAAATTTATTCCTATCTCTTTTCAAATTGCCACAAAAATATACATAATTTTTATGCCTCTGTTTTAGGATTCTGACTGACTCCAACAGTCAAGAAGGTGAATCATTTCATTCTCTCTGCACTTCCTTTGTAGAAATGATTGGAGGTGGGCTGAGGGGCGAAGAAAGTGATAGGAGCAGGGGTGGGAGGAAGAACTCTGGCTGGAATGGAAAATGAAATTCAAAAGAATAAATTATAAAATTAATGGAAATAACGCTAAATAATGAATAATGAAATGTTTTACCCTCTCTGAGAGCAAAGAGAATGCCAGGGGCTGAATATCTACCATGCAGTACAAAAGAGCCAGCAGCAGCAAGGGAACAAACGAAAGTAGGGTCTCTGATTTATTCCTCTGAGGTCTTCCAGTTTCCATGGCCCTGCCCTTACTTCTGTGATGACTGGTACCATTCACAAAAATCATTTGAATGATGGCAGGCAGCACATGCTACTATTCAGTATACAGGAGCACTTTCTTCCCCAGACTAATTAGTCCTGACAGGAAGAAGTCATTCTGTCTGATTCCAGGATTGTACTGCCAGCTTTCACATCATGCTCTTAAAGGACATATATTTGGTTCATTAAATTATTTGTGCACAGCGGCTTCCAGAAACTTCTTCTCCCATAAAAGCGACAAAAAGTTAAAATCTGAAGATGCCCAGTGGATCTCATCAAAACCTACTGCTTTTCTCTTTTCAATGCCCTTGACTACTGTTCTCACAGGGAGCTGAGTGTGCTTGGGGAAGTACTCCTGTCTAGGGACTGTGAGCAGAGTGTCTGCTTTCCCAGAATACATCCAAGGAGGTTATTTTCCTCTGATCTTATCAGTAACCAGAGAAAGCTACACTGTGGTGTCAATCTATTGCCTAATTAAGGAAATTTCATATTTTATCCTTGTATCTGCCCATACTCAGATCAGAAGAAAATGCCTGACTTGAGTCTGTCTGTATGTCAGCATCTATTTTCCTCAAATTCAGCCACTGCCACCTGCCTCTCTCTCAACTGCTGCCATCTGCATCTCTCACCCTTCTCAGTTTCCTGGGATGTATTTGTCTTTTATTTCCTATATACACTTCTTTCCTCTCATAATCGAACATGTCCAGTCAGCCAGTGTATTTAGGGGGTTTCTGACTCATCAAAGCACCTGTATGTTTGTTTTCACCTATCAGGACCTTTCCATTTCTGCGTTTGTACACACATTTCTCTGGAAGCTAGGAGGGTCACAGGTGTTAGAGTCAATGTACATTCGGTCAGTTATTTACTAGCTTAAATTGAATAAAAAAGACAAAAACCTGAGAAACCCTTTTGTCTTACATTTGGAAGGTAGGATGTTTTATAATTTAATAGGATCCAGTATCTCCATGTCTACAAATTATCCAGCGTATGGTAAATGTTTACTCTAAGGTCAGGTTATAGTAATTTCAGTAACACATACCATACATATGTCAAGTGAGTAATTGTGGTGTTTAAGTTGTGTGTCAACTTGGATGCAAAGGAGCTCATAAGTAACTACTAACACACTATTTCCAGGAACATTTCTGGGGGTGAGAAGCTGGTATTTGAAACTACACTGATTAAAGATGTTGGGGAACCCTTACTAATTGAGCCTAGGATAAATAGGAAAGGATCCAAATACAACAAAAATGCAGTGTCTAGGCCAGATGGTGTTGGCACAGGCATTTAATCCCAGAACTCAGGAGGCAGAGGCAGAGGCAGGTGGATCTCTGAGTTTGAGGTCATCCTGGTCTACAAAGCCAATTCCAGAATGATTGATTCAAAATTTGAGAATAGGAAGTCTTCATCATGCTCTATCATACATATTTACAGTGAAGGAAGCCCCATTTATTAGCACAAAGGAGAGTTTATTTCCAAGGATTATACCCAGTAAATATAAATTAATAAATGCCAGATGGAATGCTGTCAGTTAAGGTCACACTAAATTAGATCAGGCTTGAGAAAGAGATGTGGATTAACTAAGCACAGCTGTGGAAATTATTGGGAAAATGAAACCATTGTTTAATTATTCATCACACATATTCATCTCTGTCAATCAAAACAGTTACATACTTCATCTCTATACCGGAATTATCAGTAAAGGGGATGTGTATCATTTATTCCTGTATCTTCTGAACCTAATGTGTCCCCTGTCACACTCCTAGTCCACACTCACTGCTCATAGGACACACTATTCACAAAGGTGACAAGCTGTGGCTAGGAAAATGCCTTGCCCATAACTGATTTTATACATATGGATTATTTTCATTAACGGTAATTGGTAGGGAAAAGGGAATAGCAGGAAAACAAAAAAATGTAAAAGGAGATCAAGATGATTTCTAACAGAAAGATATAAGTAAGTGGTAAAGTATACAGGGAGAGGAAAGGGAGAGAAGAGAGGAGGAGAACAGAACAAATGTTTGAAAGGTAAAGGAGAAGGTTGGATGTGAAGTTGAAGGCTGTGAAACAGACTTTTCAGTACTCTACTATACAAATGATTGCTGTGTCTTTCACCATCATCCAAATCAAACATAGAAATTATTTGTGAAAAGGAACTATTAAGCCAGAGGAAACATAGAACTGGAGAGTGTAAACATGGGTAGAGATGTTGAGGAGGCTTATGCATTTCAAGCTTGTTAGATTTCCTTTTTTGGTTGTTTATGCTGATTCATTTTGTACTTGGTTTTGTTTTTTTGTTTGTTTGTTTGTTTGTTTGGTTGGTTGGTTTGGTTTGTTTTCCATTAAGTCATATCCCAATCATGCTTAGGAAAGGCAGTCTGAGAAAAACAAGTGTTGAATTAACTACAAGCAAAGTAATTTTATTTCATTTTTGGCCAATTTAGCAAACTAGAACATTCATAGCTAAAACTAAAATGGTAAATAGCAAAAGTGGAGATTCATGCACAGCCCTCAGAGCCATTCAGCTTGGTATGTAATCAGTTCACATTTAAGAGGACCAGTGTTCAGCTACTTAGCTGGCTTTCTATTGCAGAAAAACCTTGGTGATGTATCTTCTTCTAAGTTGAGACTTCAGGCTATTTTAATTAAGCAAGGAAAGGTTGTTTATCAGTACAGTTAGCATTATACTTGCAGTATCTCTGGATAAAAAGTTGTTTCTTCTCAGTGAGAAAATAATAGTAGAGTTACAAGAAAGAGCAGAGTGACATTTTTCTTAAACAAACCAAGGAGACTTAAAAGCATTACAATCACTGGAGTTCATGAAGAGCACAAGGAAGTGATAGAGGTCAGGTATGCTTTGGCCCATCAACTGATTTTAAATGCCCTAAATATACCAGACTTTAAGAAATCCCCCCATTATCTACAGGAAATCAACACCAATTATGGTGAAGGTAGAAACAAAGACCTTTTAGGTCAAGGAAGCCAAAGTTTGCTCACAGGCAACAGTCAGCATTTCAGCTCAGAGAGCTTTCAGGCCAGGCAAATTTGAAAAAAAATATGTATTACATTTGGAGCGAATTGTAGAGATTAAAGAGAATGCATGATTCTTTATGTGGCCACATCCATTAAACAATCATTGCAGTCCTGGAATATGGAGAAATGAACCAATGAAACCCATCCTGGGTTTCATGACAATGAAATCAGAGGTACAATGATTTACTTTCCAAGTGTCCAGTCTCCAGCACCTCAAAGTACAGTGTATTGTTTCTTCCAAACAAATCATTCCACCCTAGGAGAAACTCATTCATAATTAGAAAGTTGGGCTGAATATATGGCTCAGAGGTCAAAAGCGATTTATTCCAGAAGATCTGGGTCTGGATCCCAGTACCAATATTGGTGTTCCTCAACTGTCTGTACTTCTAGTTCCAAGGCAACCAATTCTTTTTCTGACCTCCAAGAACATCAAACACACACATGGTACACAAACAGACATGCAGGTGAAACACTCATCTTGAAAAACATTAAAAATAAATTAATCTTTAAAAAATAGAATCAGGAAGTTATAAAGGGAGGATTGTTAAGATTCAGCAAGAACTACTCATAAAAGTCAGGAATTCCCGAAACTTTGCAAACCCATCCTTTTCTCCAAGGTTCTGTAAGTAGTAAGGAGAGGAGACCCTAGACCTGTCCAGGCAGCTACATGTCATGATTAGAGCTCAAGAGTTTTAGAGTCCATGAATACATGTTGGGATGACTTTCAGTAGTGCATTTCTCTGAGTCATCTATGCTCCTATAAGTAACTCCAATAAACACATTGGTTTACTGAATTAGACTTTGCTGGTATCTTTACCTTATTTTGTCATGGTTTGTTATCTGAGGCGACTAGACATTTGTGTTATGTCCTCATGGGAAAATCCCATACAACACATACTGATGGGAAAGAACAGCTTCTGCAAAAAGGATGCAGACTGCCTTTTGGGAGGCACATGGCAGAGTTCCTGAAACAAGATTGTCTTCATTGTCTGCTTTACAAGGCTGAAGGAGTTCAGCAGAATAGGTTCCCTGGTGATAATGTACCTTCTGGTGAAGAGTAACACTCATACAACCATCCCATATTTCTTGAGGAACTCTCTCTCTCTCTCTCTCTCTCTCTCTCTCTCTCTCTCTCTCTCTCTCTCTCTTATTTTTCGAGACAGGGTTTCTCTGTGTAGCTTTGAGCCTATCCTGGCACTCCCTCTGGAGACCAGGCTGGCCTGGAACTCACAGAGATCCACCTGCCTCTGCTTCCCGAGTGCTGGGATTAAAGGCATGCACCACCAATGCCCGGCCGAGGAGCCATCTCTTATGGGATGCTGTACTACAGTCATGACATGGCTGTTAACCACTTGAATTATTTTAGCAGCTGTGATTCCTCATGATAATTGCACAAACTGGGCGTTATTAACTTTCCATTATGAAGAGGCCCAAGAAATCGCCTCACTAAACCCCAAAACGTATACAGCCAATAATGGATGGCATGGATATTCTCAGTGGTGTCCATCCTGCATATGGTTCATCAGTCATTGATAGTTGCTACATTGGAAAATTTAGGGAGATATGACTCTTAAAAGCTACACAAGAAAATGACAAATGTTGAGAGGGGTACTTTTTCTTCCATGCTGTAGCTATACACACATTGCCCAACACCATTTATGCATTCCTAATCAAGCCCATCAATCACTTCAAGGGGTTTGAATAGAAGTGTTTCTTTGATCTATCTTTGATACCATGTCCGGACTAACTAGACCTTTGTTGACATTTCCAGTACAAATTCGCATCAAATGACCTTATGGATGCCAATGTTTCTCAAGAATAAAGCAGTGACTTTTGCATTTTGTGATGGTATATTCTGAAAAGGAACACCAGGTAGTTCGAGGCAACTGGGGTCAAGTAAATAGCGAACCATTTCCATGACGCCTTCAACTTCTTCAAATTTCTTTCTTTGATTACAAAACACCATGACAGATTTTAACCCTATCTTTCTTTTCCAAATCCAACTTGATCATATCAAAGATGGATCAGTTTAGTGGGTCAAGCAAAAATTAGGAATTAAATTATGAAAATAAATCTCTGTCAAATATATGCCAGGAACAAAGGAGAAATATCAAGGGAACCAGTGGTATACATCTGGCCTGCTATTCACTTCAGTCAATATTCATGACAGAGTCTGGTTTGTCATGAACTCTGCTACAAGTCAAGAGTGTAAGTCAAGCTTTTGTTCATTGCCAGCTGTGGAAAATTTGGGTATCACAAAACCTGAATCTGCAAAGCAGAGTGAATACTGCTACTCTTTTACAGCTATTGTGAAGATTAAACATATTAATTTGTATAAATTCCTTGGAAAATGTGAGCCATTCGATAGTAATTCAATAAATACCAGCTGTTAGTATTCGGATCTATTTACCCCAAAGACCTTTTCCTGGTGTTTTGACACCTGGCTTGGTTCCTATGACCTATGACTTGTTCCAGCGTCTTTGTTTCAGTGGCTTCATCTACCTGCCTCACAGATGCTGAGTTCAACAAGCTGTCTGATTGTGTTAACACATGCACTTTTCAAGGTAGTGAGGTACAATAGATTCTGCATAAACTTGGGATTTTAAATAGTCTTGCACAGCTCAAAAGGAGGTAGAAAGCAGTTCAAATGTAGATATTGTGATATAAATGATGCAATTAAATTTTAGGAAATGCAGAAGGATGTAGCAAGAGGAAGTAGTCTACCAGTACCTCTTCACAGACCAGTGCTGAGTCGTGGAATGGAAGTTCAAACTGACTGGGAAAGCAGACAAGCAGCCCTCTGTTTCCAGATCCATCCTTGATCAAACCTGCAACTTGCTGAACAATAAAATGTGTACTGTCAAGCTGAAACTCAAAGAAATGACATAAGACAGCCATTCCCATGATTTAGCACATTATATAGAGAATCACCAATGTTATGCTTTGTATTTTCTTTTGTGATATTCTGCACTTTCAGACTTCATTATACTCTGAGGAGAAATGTACACACCATGACAGGGAAGGCAAGAAGGTCACAGTCTTCCAAGGATTTATAGTCAGTTAATTACTTTATCTAGAAATCTAAAATTAATAGCACCTGAGCAGTAAGTACCACTGCAGGGGCCTTTGGCTCCTCACATCCTGATAAGTAAATCTTTCCTAGCCCAAGGTATTGAAGCTCTGTCTCAGAGTAAGCATTTGAATGTGCATGTCTTTCTTTACTTAAAAGGTTAAAGCCACTGGATAGTTGACTCATCAGGATAGAGTACTTGCTGCTCTTCCTTTGGACCCGGAGTTTTGTTCCCTGTACTCATATCACTTTGCTCACAACTGCCTCCAACACCCACTTCTGGTATTTGCAATAACACACTCACATATAAACACACATGCACACATAAACACACACGCACACTCAAATAAAATACAAAATATATCTTATTAGTTACAAAATAAAATTTCTGCATGTTACATCCAAAATTCATGCATATTAGTGACTAATGATTGCCTTGGGAAAACAGCATGAATATGCTATATAAGGAAAGCAGGTGTCAGAGCAAGTTCAGAGTAGAGAGATGTAGTTTGGGCAAAGGGGTCTTTTCCTAACACTTACCATTTTAGTGGTCACTTTACATGCCAACCAAAGAAAGAATTCAGAAAACAAATGAAATTCCTGACTTTTAAAAGTTTTCCAAGGTGGTGTGCTCTGAAAAATGCATAGACTTCTTTAGACAGATTTTTCTTTGGCCACCAGCTCCCACATAATGACATGGAAACTTATTATTAATTATGAAAGTTTGACCTTAGTTTAGGCTTGCCCAATACTGCCCATTTTGCTTCTTCCAGCTTTTTATCTGAACTCTACCTTCTTCCCAGACTTCTTTTCTGCCCACAAGTCTTGCCTATACTTCCTGTTTAGACACTGGCCATTCAGCTTTTTATTACACCAATCACAGCAATAAATTTTTTTCACAGTGTGCAAGTATCCTACAATAGACATCATATTGAAAAATACACGACTTCCAGGCAGTATAGCACCCAGTCAGTAAAGATATCAACTAATACCACAGATGCCTCTTTACTATGATCATTGCTGCCATCTTCCTCCATAGTTCTCATTGATCTCTCTGTGAGATGCTTGTTTCTCTAGCATCGCCATCTTTGAGAATTAAATGGACCACCTCAAGTTTAAACACAGGTATTTTATTATATTTTCATCACCTGAGCACTGGAATGCCACATTCACAGAATTAATTAAGATCTTTGTGAGCAGAACTGTAACCACAAAAAAATGCATATGCTGAGTTTCTGGGACTCAGTACCTCAGATTGCAGCTGTATTCAGAAATTCAAGCTCTGACAGAGTAATCAAGGAAAAATGAGGTCACATAGGTAAAATGACTCTTAACCTGGTATCACAAATACCATTATAGAAAGATTGCTATAAGATTTGAACTTCATCAATCCCATTATCAGAGGGATACTCTCTCAGTCTAGACACACTGGGGAGTGTCTAGACCCTGCCCCAAATGATATGACAGACTTTGAAGATGCCCCTTGTAAGGCTTCACCCTCCCTGGGGAATAGAAAGGGGTAGGTATAGGCAATCAGTGGGGGACAGGGGAGGAGGGAGGGAGAGGGGACTGAAATTGACATGTAAAAGAAGTTTATTTCTAATTTAAATAAAAAATAAATTATCAAAAAAAAAAGATTTGAACTCCAACAGAGGAAATTCAGTATGGAGAGACACAGGGAGAAGATGGTGCTAATGTCAAACTGACAAAAATTCAAGAGAAATCTGCCATTTCTCAAAGTTGATATCAGAATTCCAACATCCTGGAGCACATAGACACATTATTTGGTGGACTTATTGCATAGGTGACTTTACAGTTGTATTTCTAATCCTAGTTTTCACTCTGAGCTCTATACCTAGTTGAACAGCTGTAATATGTATACTTTTTGGACACATTCAAAACCTCATTTCCTGCCAGTGTTGGTGGCAGATCTCTGTGAGTTCAAGGCCAGCTTGGTCTCCAGAGTGATTTCCAGGATAGGCTCCAAAGCTATACATAGAAACCCTGTCTCAAAAAACAAACAAACAAACAAAAAACCAACCAAAAAAAAAACCTCATTTCCAGAACCAGAACCAGATCCAGACTGTAGATCTTTCTTTCATATCAAAACAAAGCAACTTCCAATATTCCTCCGCTCTTCCACACAACTACAACAGAAAAATACACATTCATCTCTGTTGCACTAATTCTAACACTTCATCAAGACCCATCAATCCCTTTAAAATCCTTGTGATCATATTCATTCCTCTCCATTTCTTCCTTTTTTTTTTCTAGACAATTGTATCTGAGGTTTCATTCTTTCCCTTCCGCACTATTGGCTTACCTTCCAAACAGGTGTCTCAGATTTTCTCATTGCTTCCTTTTAGTTCTTTTTGTGTGCTGCTATATAACTTTTTACTCACTCCATTTTCTCTTGTCTTCCCTTGTCTTTGTAACAAGAATAATAGGTTATGATGATATTCTTAATAGTTTTACACAAAATAGCTGGAAAACTGAATTTCATTGGTTTATACATACTTTCCACAGTTCATTATTTAAGGAAGTTATGATAGGAACTCAAGGCAGCAACCTGTAGGCAGGAACTGATGCAGACATCATGGAATCACACTTCTTACTGGCTTGTTCCCTATGGTCTTCTCAGCCTGCTTTCTTTTAAAAACAGTATTACTTGCTGAAAGGTGGCAATTTGCATAATGGTGTAGGCCCTCTAATACCAAACATCAATTAAGAAAATGTCCCAGAAACATACCCACAGGTATTCTGATGGCAGGAGTTTTGAAATTTAAGTTCCCTCTTCCCAGATGACTCTGCTTGTATCAAATTAATAAAGGATTAAACAGCATGCTTTCTTTAATAATTATCTGTTTCTGTTTAGCTTTGACCTGCCATCTGCTCATGAATCTGCCCCTACTCTATTTGAAATACTTATTTTTGGTCATGATTAGTTGGTCAATACAATCAATACAGAGATAACAGAGTAGCAGAAAGCAGGACGAAGAGAGAGCAAGAGGAAGCATTCTATGAATTGCCCAGGGATTTGGGTTATTGGGTGGATGTGGTCAGACAGCACATTGACTTAGAATATTGGTCCTGGGAATGAATTTTGAGGGAAATTCCTTCACCATTCAAAGCCTGAGAAATGTGGGAATTACTTTCTTTCCAAAGTCAGTTCCTTTCAATTATTGGTCTTCAACCTCATGAGTAGCATTCAAGCACCTTTGAAGTCTTATGCGTTGCTTACTACATGGTGGTGTTGTATTTTGCAAGCCTTTCTACTGGGCTTGGAATAGTCATGGACTATGCAATGTACCTCTTCAGTTGCTTCATGGCAAAGAGTAGCCTCTGTGAGAAGAGCAAAATAGAAGTGATTGTGGACTTAGGTATTGGGCAGAACAGCTTCAGAAAAGATGGTGAAATGGTGTGCACTGGTCATGGATTCCAGGCTTTAATACAAAGAAGTCTACATATTAGTTTCTTTTTTTAGTCTTAGGAACATGTCAAAGTATTTGACAAAGGCCACTTAAGGAAGGAAAGGTTTGTTTGGGCTCACAATTCAAGATACTAGAACATGGCTTGAGAACAAGGTGGCAGGAGCTTGAGGCACCTGTCAATATTTTATACACAGTCTGGAAGCAGAGAATGATGCATGCAGATGATCAGCAAGAATTTTTGTTCATTTGATTGGTTGCTTCTTGACCCTGGTGCACTGAGAATGAGTCTTCTTATCTCAACTAATTCACCTTGTACAGACATGCCTGGAAGTTTGTTTCCATGGTGATTCCAAATCCCATGAGATTTTGATTAAGATTCCCCAGCAGTCAATGATGAAGGTTACTATTGAATCCTATATTATAACATCTGTGTTTGTGGAAATACAGGGGCATGTGAGTCAGAACACTCAAGTTATTCCCACTGTTATTCTGTCCAGTATTATTCTCATATTCTCTTTTAAAGGGACAAGTTTTAATTTAACCATCAGCCTTTTGATAATTTTCCACCTCAATCATGCTACATTATGCACTAACTGATCTCTGTATTCAGATTTGGACATTTATTCATATTATAAGTTAGTCACTTTCTGTTTTCCCAGAAATAAGAACAACATCAAAGGTGTGGCAATAAATATACCCCAGCATGTGGTTGGAAGTTTCCTTATTTGCTGAGTGTGCAAATGGATGAAGCATGCATAAGAAGGCCCCTCATCTCAAGAGGATTGTAGAAATATTGGATGTTGTTACCAACCTGCATTTAAGTACTCTGTGCCTTTGTTCTGGATCATGTCATCAGAGAGCTTGCTGTGGGCAGAGAGGCAACCTTCCATGAGTCCTGGTACTGGGAATTCACTCTGTGCTGAGAGAAAAAACTAGACAGAAAAGTTAGGCATTCCAATAGATCCTAATCCCTAGGGAATAACATTGAAAATGGGGAAGGCCAGATAGGAGATAGCCTACTTCAAAGAGGACGGATATTTACAACATCCCCCAGCTTTGTGTTAGTTCACTGGCCACCTCCATCATGTACCTCTCTCTTGTGCTTGCAACGCTCATGGGCTATGAAATGTACCTTTTCAGATGCTTCATGGCAAAGAATTGCAGCTTCAAATTAACAAGAAAAAGGGGAAGGAAGCCTTCGGTCAGACCCTAGACATAATAGCTTTATAAAAGAGGGTGAATTTTCATAGAAGGGTGAAGGAGCAGAATTATAGTGAAGATCAGGAAATAAAGTTATCTTCCATAATTAAATAAAAAAGTGTTTCCTAGACTTACATAGAATTCCAGGAAGACAGACATCTTAGGACTTCATACTTCTTTATATGTTTAAGTGTTTCAAAAGATCAGACTTTGCTTAAATGTAAGTGTTGGTTGAAGGCCATCCCTGGGTAGCAGCAGCATGAGGTCTATGAGTGTAAGTCCAGTGAGACTCCTTTGGAGAGAATTAATCTTTCATTTGCAAGTGCTTATCAATTGGAAATAGCTTCTGGGTTAGGGATGGTAGTTTGTGTCCACTGCTCCTTTCATCACTGAGATCCTACTTGGTACAGATCTGCACAGGTCCTGTGTATACTGTCCCAATCTCTGTGAGTTCATATGTGAATCCATCTTTATGCTTAGAGGTTCTTATTTCCTTGTTGTTCACAATGTGCCCTGGCTCTACCATCTTTCCATCTCCTCTGTCACAGGGTTCCTTGAACCCAAAGGGGAAGACTTTGATGTGTTCATCCTATTTAGGATTGAGTGTCCAAGTTCTCTCACTCTTTGAAAATTGTCCAGTGGTGGGTCTTTGTATTGGTTCTACTGCAGGAGGATTCTTCTCAAGTGGTAGTTGAGTGAAACAATGATCTTTGGATATAGAAGAATGTTGTTGGGAGTCATTTTATTGGTTTAATTAATTAGGAGAACAGTAGTGTTTGTTTTTTTCCTAGGTCTCTGGCCTCTTACATCCTAGGTTTTTGGCCCATATGGGTTCTGTTTCATGGAGTAGTCCTTAAATAAAATCAGATATTGGTTGGTTACTAACATATGTTTGTGTCATTGGATCATCATTGTAGACTGAAGGATTTGTAGAATGGTTAGTGTTTACATTTCTTCTCTGGTAGTGTGAAAATACCTTCTAGTATCATGCTCACTAGTCAGTAGTGGTAAAGACACTATATAGCACCAACTCAACTTCTCCCTGTTCAGTAAGTTGTATAGGTGCTGTCTTCCACACTAGGATTTCCCATCAGTTTGTGTCAATAACTTGGTTTGACCAAGAGTGGCCATGGGACCTCTTTGGCCAATAACTAGATTAGATGTTACACACAAAGGAAGAATGATTTGGGGGAAAGAATAGAGGACAGCAAGAAAAGAGATACCTTAATAGATGGAGCCATTATAGTATTAAAGAGAAGTCTGGCACTAGAGAAATGTCCAGATTCACAAGGATGGACCCAACTAAGAATCTAAGCAATGGTGGGGAGGCTACCTTAAATGTCCTTCCCCTATAATGAGAATGATAACTACTTTAAATGCCATTGTAGAGCCTACATCCAGTAGCTGATGGAAGGAGAAGCAGATATCCACAGCTAAGCACCGATCCAAACTCCTGGAATCCAGTTGTAGAGAGGGAGGAATGATAAGCAAAGCGGTCAAGATCATGCTGGGTACGCCCACAAAAAGAATTTACTTGAACAAGTGTGAGCTCACAGATCCCAGTATGACAGCTGGGTAACCAACATATGACCAATCCAGGCCCCCTGAATGTGGGTGTCAGCTAGAAGGCCTGCGCAGTCTATAGGGCCTCTGGCAATGGAACCAGTATTTATCCCTACTGTACAAATGGACTTGGGGATCCCATTCCCCATTGAGGTATATTCTCTTAGCCTAGATACATGCGGGGGTGCCTAGACCCTGCCCCAAAGGACAGACATTGATGGTCCCTCAGGGAAGGCCTTACCCTCACTGGGAATAGATGGGTAATGGAATGAGGGCTTAAGTGGTGGGCATGGGAGGATGGGAGGGAGAGGTAACTGGGATTGATATGTAAAATATGATTTTTTTCTAAATTAAATAAATTTTTTTAAAAAGATGTTACACACACAGTACTGGAAAGCTCCATTTGTTGACAAGAAATGTCCAGTTAAGACTCTGCCCCATACCTTATTAGCAATTCCATATATATAGATTGCTTTCATTCATGTATATATTTTAGGACGTGTCTATTAGATTTCCAAATGATCCTTCAAATGACTCTTAATTTTAGCTGTGGCTCCCCAAATTGCTTCACTTACCCCTTCACCCTTCCAGTTTCCATTTTATCCTCAATCCATACTGTCATCTATAACTCTCTATTCCATTTCCTTTCCCATGGAGATTGGTCACACCTGGTTATTCCCTTACTCAGCACCTAACCTCCATGGTTATACAGATTGCAAGTTGCTTATAGAAGACTTAAAAGCCAACATTCTCATATAAGTGAATACATAAAATATTTGTCTTTTGGAGTCTGGGTTTCTTCTTTAAGATGATATTTTATTTCTAACTCCATGCAGTTAGCTGTCAATTTCATAATTTCATTTAAAAATCAACTGAATTCTTCCATGGGGGATCTTTAAGTCTGAGATATCATTTGGCACAGGGCATAGACCCTCCCCCAAGTGTTTAGGCTGAGAGAGTATATCCCTCTATGTGGAGTGGGCTCCCAAAATCAATTTGTATACTAGGGATAAATATTGATCCACTACCAGAGGCCCCATTGATTAACCAGACCTTCAAACTGACATCCTTGTTCAGGGGTGTCTGGAACAGTCCTATGCTGGTTTCCCACTATTAATCTGGGGTCCATGAATACCCCTTGTTCAGGTCAGCTGTTTCTATGGATTTCTCCAGCCTGCTCTTGACCCCTTTGTTCTCCACTCCTTCCTCTCTACAACTGGAATCCAGAGTTAAGCTCATTGTTTAGCTGTGGGTGTCTAGTTTTGCTTCTATCAGCTACTGGAAAAAGGACTCACCCTCCCTGGGGTCAGAAAGGGCAAGAGATAAGGGGTCAGTGGGGGGCAAGGGATGAGGGAGGGATAAAGAACTGGGATTAACATGTAAAACAAGCTTGTTTCTAATTTAAATAAAAGTTACCTAAAAGTAAACTGAGTCATATTCCCTTGTGAAACTATACCACATTTCCTTCATCCATATATCTATTGATAGACATCTAAGCTGTTTCTATTATATGGGTATTATGAAATTTGCAGCAACAGACATGGTTGGACAAATATCTTTTTGATAAGATAAATCATTCTTTATGTAAAAGCCTAAGACTTTTACAGCTGGATCTGAAGATAAATTGATTGCCTACTTCCTGAAGAACCACCACATTGATTTCCATAGTGGTTATATAAGAATGCCCTCCCACCAGCAACAGGTCAATGTTTCCTATACTCCAAATCTGTCTACCATGAGCTGTTACGTTTTTTACTTGATCTTATCCATTTTGAATGAAGAAAAATGAAATCACAAAGTAGTTTTGATTTTTGTTTCTCTGATGGGTAAGAATGTTGAATGTGTCTTTAAGAGTTTCTCAGCAATTAGTGTTTTAACTTTTGAAAATCCTCCATTTAGATCTGTACTTCATATATTTTAATTAGGTCATTTGTTTTCTTGATACTCAGTTATTATTGTTGTTGTTAGTTTCCCATCAATTCCAAAACAGCCTGCTATGTTGTCTTAATAATGGTATTCCTTTGTAATACATAAAGCTTTAAGTTTTATTAGGTTCTACTATATAGTATTGGTCTTGATCCTGTCCTACCAGAGTTTGGTTCTAATAGTCTTTTCCTGTGGCAATGAATACAAGATTATTCCCCACTTTCTCTTCTATCAGTTTCAGTATCTGGTCTTATGTTGTGGCCTTTGATTTATTTTGAGTTGATTTTCATATGGGGTAATAATTGTGTATCTATTTGCATTCCTCCACATCACTGTCTCTCAACCTGTGGGTCAGTTCCCCTTTTGGGGTTGAACAACCCTGTCATGGGGGTTGCTTAACAACATGAGGAAAGCCTGGTCTACAAATTGAGCACCAGGACAGGCTCCAAAGCAATACAGAGAAACCCTGTCTCAAAAAAATAGACATTAAGGAAACAAATATTTACATCATGATTCATAACTATAGCAAAAGTAAAGTTATAAAGTAAAAAAAAAATAACTTTATAGTTGAGGGCCACCACAACATGAAGACCTATATTAAAGGGTTGAAGCATGAGGAAGGTTGAAAACCACTGATTTACATGAAGCCATTCAGTTTTACCAATGTCATTTGGTGGATATGCTACTTTTTTCTCCAGTGTGTATTTCTGGCACATTTATGAAATTCTGGTGTTCAAGTGTGTGTGAAATTATATTTGGGTCCTCAAATAGATGCCTTTGATCAACATGTCTATTTTTTGCCAAGATCATGATGTTTTTATCACTATAGCTCTGTAGTAGAATTTGAGATCATGATGGTAATACCTCCAGCAGTTATTTTAGTAATTAGTATTGCTTTAGATATTGTGGAATTTCTTTTTTTGAATTCTATATTGAAGATGTAGAAATATACAAGAGGACATAACTTGGAGACAGATTTCTTGCCTAGCACAAGCATAGTTCTGTAGTTAATCACCAATACCACAAAAAGAGAGAGAAATAACTTAAAATAGTAACGAAAAAATAAAGGCCAAAATCCCCAAAGAATAAAGAGCAAAGGGAGATTATAAGAAGAAAGGTATTACTGTTTGTGTCATATGAACTTTTGTCAATGTTTATCAGTATACACATGTATCTTCATTTATAAACAAGAAAACATAAATATGAAAAATTCCTGGAAGTCAGGGTGCTGTAATTTAGACACATTTTAATGGCTCATGCCTATCATTCAAAGTGAAAACATTTCAGCCTTACTGAGAAAGTAACAATCAAAATCATGCAGAGAATACTCATAAAATGAAGAGCTTATGAATGATTAAAAATGAATGGATGCAGGAGACAGAGGGAAGAGAAAAAGGTGATTTCTCATTTATCATTTAGGGCAAAAGAATTATCAGAGGCAAAGAAGCAGGGGCTGACTCAAAACAGCAAAAGCAGAAGATATTTGTCAATTCCTTTTCTCACAAAACTTAGAAACTCCAGAAGATATTAAATCAATCCACCTAAGTGTGCTCATAACAGGCTTTCTAAATAAGCACCAAATTAGTGCCTGGAGGCAGGGAGAGGAAGGAGAGCCTTCATCCAGTAGCTGTTAAAAGCAGAAACTGACACCCACAGCTAAGCATTAAACCATATTACTGGAATTCAGTTGTGGAGAAGGAGGAGGGATGAGCAAAGGAGCCAAGAAGGGGCTGGAGAGTCCTGAAGAAACAGTGGACCTGACCTACAGATAGAATGGTGACCCTAGTCATAAAGCAGCATTGGACCAAATCAAGCCTTCTCAATGTGGGTAACCACTAGAAGGCCAAGACAGTCTATGGGACCTCTAGCAGGGGAGCCAATATTTATCCCTAGAGCACAAATGGACTTTGGGAGCCAATTCCCTATGGAGGGATAATATTGCAGCCCAGATACAGCAAGGAGGGCCTAGGCCCTTGCCCAAACAATATGACATACTTTGAAGGTCCTTGGTGGAGGGCCTCACTATCCCTGGGGAGGAGTCGGGGGTTGGGTTGGGGTGAGGGTTGGGTAGGGAACATGGGAGGATGGGAGAGTGAGGGAATGGGGGGATGGATATATAAATGTGAGTAGTAATTAAAGAATTTAAATAAAAAGAAATATTTTGTTATGTATTTTTATTCCAAGTTTGCATAAATTTTATTGCCTTCATATCCTTTTATTTTTACAAATTTTGTAATATGACTGACTCATTCATTAAAATTGAATTTCAAATTTTGTATATATACCTAAATTGTAATCTTATAGATCTTAACTCACAATTTCTGAGTATTTCTGTATGAGATAAGGAACATGATCAGGGGATGCAGGTGCTGCTACTCTTTACACTATAAACTTTTCTCAGGGACTTCTCAGGACTGAGCTGTCGGGGGCTCAGCAGATTCAAGCTTGAGATTGACCTATATCTCCTCTATTTTGAGAAAATGTCCTTCTGGAAGTTGTCTTTTTTACACAAACACACACCATGGCACTTATTTAGGAATTCACAGAATAACAATATATATATCATAAAGAAAATTTGTAAAACATTATTTGGGTTGCAAGCTCCATGGGAAATTAGGCAATGTAGTCAGGTTAAAGATGTGGATTTTATTATTGGAAGACAAAATATAACTATTAATTCTCTCACTTATTTTTTTGAATTTTTAATCTAATTGTTGGATCTGAGAATTTTGTTGAGATTATAAAAGTTTCTCTTTGAAGAACTTGAGGGATCTCTTATCAAAAAATGATTTCAACAAAGGATGCTCAATGGCATAATGTGTTTCACTCACATTTATGGTGCAATGATTATGTGCTATGAACATGGGACATTAAATATTTCAAGATGATTCTCAAGGAACCCCAGGCAATGATGGGAATAAATGCATAAGTAAGTGTAGTAATTACAGCCCTGTGTGAAAAGTACAATAAGAACACAGATCATGGTCATGTAGGGATAATTAATAGACTATCATGCACATTAGAGCTACTATTTGGTGATTATTAAGTATACAAGAAGAAAAATAGTAATAGTATTTTCTAATTTGTCAGATGGAAAAATGTGCTGATCTTAATTTTCCTTTCACAGCAAATTGCTGCTTTATCGAAAAGACTCCTTGGCATTGTTCCCTTTATAATAAAATGCTTTGCCATTAAATAACCTTTAGTCAGCAATCTCAGGTAACTATAAGTTACCCTAGGGGAGGGAATTGTATTCTGGAATTACATTTGAGACTTGGCATTTATTATGCTTGTGCTGAGTGAAGAGGGCCCTCTGAACGTATTGAGAGAAATAATATGCTGTATTGTATTTTCGCATTGTTTATATTATCAAATACAAAGACACAAACCAAACTATTCCTCAGTCTCCATTGGCTAGATTACTTACAAATACACTGTATCACTTGTTTATCCAAGAACTCCTATTTTCACATCTGGTCTGCCCTGATCACTATGTCATAAGGAAAATTCAGCACAAATTTGACATTTGAGGATCTACTACAATGATCATGAAATCAAGGATCTTAGTACTGTATTAATAGTTCCTTTTAGTAATGCACACACAGGAATTCATGTTTGCTCTTCACGAGCAGAGACACCTGAGCTCTCTTTGTGGGTTTACAGTGGAATAATGTTGTTACTGTTCATGAAGGAAGACTGGACAGGAAGAAGAGAAGTCTCAGGACAAGAAGCAGGCAAGAAATTTAATGACTGTCATTCTACATGTAAATTGTGTCCCCTTGAAAGAAAAATAATGTAACAAAACAGAAAACACCCATCTATTTTTAGAGCTTTCCCAAGGGATTATCCATAATGGAGACATATATTAAGGGGAGTCTCTAAGTTGTATGATTTTCCTCAGTAGGTGAGAACAAAGTTGTTTGTTTCATCCACAGCAGTGACTACAGAACAAATGAATAATTTCACTTAATTCTGTCTAGCTTAATGAACTAGTGGGTCTATTTGGCTTACGTTCATGACTATTATTGAGGCCTTAATTACGGAAATAAATGGAGAGTGAATATGATTAAAATACATTGCATTCATGTTTAAAATTCTCAAAATAAAAAAAATGTGCCAATTTAACAGATTTCCTATAAAAATCCTATCCCTTTCCTTTGCAGGAGTTAATAAAATGATCTCAAAATCCATTTGGAAATATAAATAATATAGAGCATTTAAAGCCTTCTAGAAAAGGATTATGATTGGAAAATTCATATTTCTTGATTTCCAGACAGTCAAAAAGATAACAATGACCAAAGCAACTTAGTAGCAAATAAATGGTGGATAAGTTTGGCAAAGAAATTTAATTGAAAGCCAAATATAAATTCACATTCCACTTGTCACCTGTGGCTTTGTGCCAAACCCTCTGTGATCCCTGTGAAGTCATCATCTGTAATCAAGTTGGGTGCTATATACCATGAGTGGTGTGAACTGATTTTCTACAAACATGCCAAGATGACCCAATTTAAATATGAAGCATATTATTCTCAATGATGTTTTAAACATATGTTACTTGTACAGCTGGATATACAGATGCCAATAAATTAATTTGGGCTTCTTATAGAAGCTAATTCACAATAGACTACAGAGAAAAATAAATATAACATCTGGGACTGTTGAGATGTCAGTGGGAAGGCTGCTCACTGCAAATCTGATAATCAGAGTTCAAGCTATAGGAGCTACATGCTATGGAGAAAGAAAAATCTCCCTCAAATTCTCTGTGCTACACATTCAGTGCATGTTCTCACTGTGAACACACACATACACACACACATAAATAAATAAAACATTTTAAAATATGTAATACCTAAAAATTACAGAGCTCTTTGAAGATAATGTTGAAATTCACACTTATGACATTGGGTTAAGAAAATATGGAACAGGACAAAGTTTTTCAAACAACAGAAATAACTATAAAGTTGGGCCACCCCAAAATCAAAGACTTGGTGCTACAAACTGTACATCAGGAATGGATGAAGAAAAGCAATGAAATGAAAGCAATATTTGCAAGTCAGTGCCTGAAAAAGCATTTGTATCCACAATGTGAGAAAAATCTCATATAACTCATTAATGAGATAACTAAATATGATTAAAAACAGGGGAAGGGTTTGCATGGAAATTTCTTCTATTGGAGTTTTCTTCCATAGAAGCAGGACTCAGAAGTATTTTCTTCTAGGAAGTGGCTTATTATGTTCACACATGAGGTCTCAGTGGAATAATATCCAAAAGCTGGAAAAGTCCTGAGTACAGTGGGACTGTGTCTTTTATAAAATGTTAGCTGTTTTATTTTCCATACTTGCTAACAAATACTTTGATTAGAAGTTTTAAAAACAGGGCTGTGATATTAAAACAGCCTTAATGTGTAAGAAGGGGTGTCATCAGGAAAAAAAAAGCAAAGTTGCACATATGCACAAGGATACTGAGTAGACCAGATTCCCTTTTCATTGTCTTCTTCTCTTCAGCCTCTGGAGAGTCCAATCCCATCTTGTGACTTTTAATCTTAGAAATTCTGACAGGTGTAAGAGTTGTTTTGGTTTGCATTTCCCTGATGGCTAAGGATGCTGATCATCTCCTTAAGTGTTTCTCTACCATATGAAATTCTTGTTTTGAAAAATCTGTTTAGATCTATACCCATTGTTTTAATTGTATCATATGGTTTATTTTAATTGATTTTAGAAATCAGCTTTCTGTTGAATATGGTGACAGTGAAAATCTTTTCCCATTCTATAGGCTACAATTTTGTTCTATTGACACTGTCTTTCGCCTTACAGAAACTTTTCAATTTTATGAGGTACTTTTTATTTTTGTCTATCTCAGTGCCGTGCTTTTGCTGTTCTATTCAAGAAGTTGTCTCGTGTCCCAAAGCAGTCAAGATTATTTGTCACTTTTTATTCTGTCACATTGAGTGTATCTGCATTTATGTTTAGGTCTTTGATCCACTTGGACTTGAGTTTTTTGCAGGGTGATAGATATAGATCAATTTTCATTCTCCTACATACACACATCCAGTTAGACCAACACCATACTTTGAACATGTTTTTCTACCATTATATAGTTTTCAAAGTCTTTTTTTAAAAAATTCCAGTAATGTTCTTGTTGGAGTCCCTTGATAAAGGTCTCTTCCTCCTGCCAATGATTCCTTATGTGTTTCCACTGCTAAGGAGGAAGAGGATCTATGAGAGCATAAGATAGATATTGAAATCATACACTCTTCTGAAGCTGTTGTTTTCCATTTTTCACTAAATCATCCTACCAGTGACTCTTGTTACTTAGTAGATTTCAAAATACTTAGTGAAATAATCTCTAAAATAAAAAGGCATTATATAAATGTACTCTGCACACCTTCAGGGTAAAGTCGGTTTTCTTTGGCTTGTTATTTTTAACAAATGGTGTATCCATTTTTTTGTTCTTTTTTTTCATTTTTACATTTCTTTCTTTGGAAATTCTGACTCCATTTTGATCTTCTGTTTTTGGCTGAGCTATGAGATAGCAAGTGAATCTAAATCCCAGTATACAGCTTTCTGTACAATTCTAAAATAAAATTCAGAAAGAAAAATTGCCAAGATTCCTCTATATTTTGAATGAATGTTCACTCCCCAAATTCTAGGTTTATGGAGTTTCTCTGGCCCTCTGCTTTCTATATGACCTTGGCAATAAGATTCAACCTCTGAAACATGGTTTCCCTATCTGAAAAAAAAATGTAAAGTGTTTATAACTATATTTAGAGCTTTTCCTAACAAATTATATTATAGATGGTATGGATAAAGGAAGTTTATACTCTATAAGAGCAGTTTTGTACTAATGCTGTAGGAACCATTCTATAGATATACATTATAAGATACACAGCGCGCGCATACACACACACACACACACACACACACACACACACACACACATTTCCATGCATGAATGCACACTATGCTTACTACAAGCAGTTTATTCTGAGTTAGCCTTTGACCCTAGATATCCTACAAATGTTAGCTCTGTAGGAGTACAAGACATTTGAGTTCTGTAATATGTGAACATCCACACGGAGGAGATCTTGAAAGGAAGAGCATCTGATCCAGAAAATGATGGCCTGAGCTTAGGGACTAGATTAAACTTTAGAATGACTATGTTGATTTCTCCTCTTTGTACAACTTGCTAATTAAGATTATACAGAATGCAGGACAGAAGGACAGTAACTCACTACTTTCCCATATTTCAGATCCCGAAGCAGGCTTAATTTTAAGATTTAGTGCCTATTTTTACTGATTGTTTTCTACTGTGACAGCATGAGCCAAATCCAGGTCTTAGTTGAAGGGGCTAGACTACAACCATTAAGAACATAGACTCTACACAGCATCTTCAATGGGACTGAATCAGTAAGAATCTACAGCAAACTGAGTAGCCAACAGTGTGAGACTGACATATGGTAAAAAATAAAATGAAAAACCAGCTATCTATCAGAGGAATGCAGAAAAAAGCAGATGGAGCCATGAAAAGACAGTCATTTGATTTTTTTGTTAACCTCTTAAGATTTGGAAGTTTTATTTGATCACAGTTTAATTTAGGCTAACATGAATTGAACATTATTCCCTGTCAACTTTTCATTATTAAAGGAGTGACTCACAGCAATGCACAGTCCTAGGTGACAGTTTCCCTCAGAGAGATATTACACCTTGTGTAAAAAAAATTATTTTAAAGCTTAGAGAATGATGTAAAGAAGGCGATTTAGAAATGGCCCGGGAGTCCCAGTTAATGGACACCATAAAGTACTTGGCTTTGGAAAATGTCTCTTGTGAAGTGCTTAGATGTTTTCACCATCTAGGTATGTAATATTTGTAGCAACATGTCGACCTGTGGTCATTGCTTTGCTCTGTGATTGTGTAGCCCCTCTTCATTATATTCCATAAAGAAAGAAATATTGGACTGTGATGTGGATAGATTGGAAGAGTGCTTAGCTTACAAGTAGGATAGTCTGAATTCAGTTCCCTGGTGCTAATATAAGAAAACATAAAATATTCAGACATGACATTGTCCATTTGTAATCTCAATGCTGATGATATAGACACAGGTGGATCAATAGAGGACAACAGCCAGATAACTTATCAGAATTGGTGAATACTACATTTGGTGAGAGATCTTGTCTCAATAAACGTCTAAAAAGATTCCAAAAGAAAAAACATGTTTACATTTGGCCTCTAAAATCTCTCTCTCTCTCTCTCTCTCTCTCTCTCTCTCTCTCTCTCACGCACACACACACACACACACACACACACACACACACACACACACACACACACAGTGATTCTAGTGTGAAAAAGAATTTTGTGGCTTCTGAAATGATTTTTCCCTGTGGCTTTGTTAATTTACTTATCTATTTGGTAAAAGGAAAATGGCAGATTGGAAAATAAGAGTATTGCCTCTAATAAAAATCATCCATCAATACACAAAGACACCATTAAGATGGCAGTGCATTATCTGGAAGATAGCACAGGCATTAAAATTCTTGGCAAACATCTCTTCACAGTAAAGGGTTGGGAAAAGAGTTTCCAATGAAATAGACCTATGAAACAAGCTGTGGTAGTTATCCTAATATCTAACCAAAGCTATTTCAAACTAAAATTAGTCAAAAGAAATGAAGAAGGTTATTTCATATTCAATACAGGAAAAAAATTCATTAAGATGATGTCTCAATTCTGAACATATATGCCCAAATTATAAGGGCACTTTAAAAGAAACATTACTGAAGCTTAAATCACACCTCAAGCCCCACAAACTAACAGTGTGGACTACAACATTCCATTCTCACCATTGGACAGGTTTCCCAGACAGAAACTTAACAAAGAAATAAAGGAACTAACAGAGTTATGACTCAAAATGGCCTCCCTTACATCTATAGAACATTCCACAAAAGAATATAACTTCTTCTCAGCACCCCATAGAACCTTCTCTAAAGTTGACCACATACTTGGTCATAAAGCAAAACCTCAACAGATCAAAAGAAAATTGGAATAACGCCCAATATCTTATCAGAACACCATTGTTTAAAGCTAGATTTAAACAACAACACTAACTCCAGAACACCCATAAACTCATGGAAATTGGACAGTGCTCAACTGAATCACTCCTGCATCGAGGAAGAAATAAGCAAAGAAATTAAAGACTTCCTAAAATTCAGTGAAAATGAATACATAACACACCAAGATTTGTGAGACACAATGAAAGAAGTGTAGGCATTTCATGGCACTAAATGCCTACACAAAGAAGCTAGAAAAATTCCACACAGGAGAATTAATAGAATATGTGAAAGCTATAGAACAAATGGAAGCAAACTCATCCAGGAAGAGTATACAGCTGGCAATAAACAAACTGTGTGCTGAAATAAGTAAAATAGAAACAAATAAAGCAATAGAAAGAATCAAGAAAATCAACAAGTTAGACAAACCTTTATCTAAACTAAGGAAAAGACAGAGGAAAAACATTCAAATTAACAAAATCAGAAAGGAAAAAAGAAGACATAACAACAGACACTGAGGAAACTCAGAGAATTATCAGGTTATACTTCAAAAAGCTGTATTCTACAACATTAGAAAGTGTAAAGGAATTAATCAATTTTCTGTATAAGTACCAAGTACCAAAATTAAATAAAGACAAGATAAACAGATGAAATAAAACTAGTACCCTATGGAAATACAAACATCCATCAAAAGTCTCCTAGCCAAAAAAAGCCCAAGCCAGATATTTTCACCACAAAATTCTTCCAGATCTTCAAATAAGAGCTAATACCAATACTTCTCATTATGTTCTACACAATAAAAACAGGAGGAACATTGCCAACCTTTCTTAAGGAGGCTACAGTTCCCCTGGTACCCAAAGCACACACGGAAATGACTAATACAGAGAATTAATTACAGACCAAGATCCTTCATAGACATTTATGCGAATATTCTCAGTAAAATACTGGCAAACCAAATCCAAGAACACATCAAAAAAATCATCCACAATGTCCAAATTGTCTTCAATCTAGAGATGAAGGGAGAGTTCAACTACATCTGTCAATGTAATCCACCATATGAACAAACTGAAGGAAAAAAATAAACTTATGATCATCTCATTACATGCTTAAAAAGCCTTTGACAAAAATTCAACACATCCTCATGATGAATATCTTGGAGAGATGAGGGATACGAGAAAAATAACTAAACCTAATAACGCAATATACAGTAATCCAACAGGCAACATCAAACTAAACAGAGAGAAATTCAAATTGATCCCACTGAAATCAGTAAAAGTCAAGGCTGCCCACTCTCTTCATATCTATTAAACATAGTAATAAAACTTCTAGATATAGCAGTAAGAAACAACAACAACAAAAGATCAAGGAGATACAAATTGGATAAGAAGTCAAACTTTCATTATTGGCTGGTGATATGGTAGTATACATTAGTGACCCCAAAATTCTACCAGAGAACTCCTACTACTGATAAACACCTTCAATAATGTAACAGGATATAAGATTAACTCAAGAAAATCATTATACCTCAGATAGATAGATAGATAGATAGATAGATAGATAGATAGATAGATAGATAGATAGATGATAAATGAATTGGGAAAGAAATCATTGAAACAACAAACTTTATAGTAGACACAAATAACATAAAATGTCTTCGGGTAAATTTAATCAAACAAGTGAAAGATCAACATAGTAAAAATGGCAATCTTACCAAAAGTAATCTACAGATTCAATGCAATACCAATTGCAATCCCAGCAAAATTTATCACAGACCTCAAAAAGGACAGCACTCAAATTTATATGAACGAGAAACAAAAGAACCAAGAGAGCCAAAACAATCAAGGAACTCCCAGAGACATCACCATCCCTGACTTCAAACTCTAGTCTAGAGCAAAGGTAATGAAAACAGTTTGGTATTGGCATAAAAACAGACAGGTGGGTAATGAGATCAAATCACAGACACCAATATCCACAACTACAGACACCTGATTTTGAGAAAGAAGCTAAAATTATAAAATGGAAAAGAGAAAAAAAATCTTCAAGAAATGGTCCCAACATAACTGGATGTCAACATGTAGAAGAATTCAAACAGATTAATATCTGTAACCATGCACTAAACTCAAGTCCAAATAGATTAGATCCTCAACACAAAATCAACTATACTGAATCTGATAGAAGAGAAAGTGGGAAGTAACCTTGAACACATTGGCACAGGAGACCACTTCTTAAATATAACAGAGATCAAAATAACAGAGATCGACCTGCCTCTGCCTCCTGAATCCTGGGATTAAAGTCATGCACCACGGCTGCCTGACAGAAATATGTATTTAAAACTACCAAATTAATGTGCATTTATTTCTTATCTTTAATCCTCATGTCCATGATATTTTACATCTAATAATAAAGCTGTCTTTGTGTGTGTGTGCTTGTTTGTAGATGGTACATGTTCATATGCATATATGTGTTTGTGTATGTTTGTACATATTGCAGCTAAAGAACATCCTCTTAGATATCTGAGACTTAATGGTCAGGTAATGTAGCAGAATAGCTGACCTTCAGATTCACTGAGATATGTCTCAAAAAATAAGATGGAACACTACTGAATAAGATTCATAGTGTCACCCTCTGGTCTTCATATATGCTTGTATACATGTTCACATATGCAAATGTGTGTGCATACATACACACATACACATGTATACACACACACACACTCACAGAAATGTACAGTGTGTGAACTCTGACTTGCATAAATTTGGGCTTGATTGGTATTGGTTAATGGGGAATGATGAAATGACAGATAATCATGTAGAAAAAATGGGATCATGTGCACACATGCTCTGATGGGACCCCAACAGTATCTTGCAAAGTCAGCACATTTATTAGACACAGAACAAATTAAGATGAGGTAGAGCATTAGCTAGCATTCATAGGGGCTCTCTTTACCTGACCAATCTCAGGCTATAGTCATTCTGGGGGAAGAAGTTGAGTATCAATCACTTTCTGCAAACATTTTCAACATTCTGGGTGAGAAAGCTGAAGTTGGCACTTTATTCACACAATGCTAATATCTGTACTGCAACCAGGTGAATACCTTGTAATTCCCATGCATCTGAGGTACTAGGATCTTTAACATGGCCTTGCTCTTGTCAATAGTACACATTTGCTTAGGACTTTGCTCCCAAAGTCTAGATTCTGAGTTACTTATTAGAAGCAAGCTAGGGTAATGTGTGTTTATATTTTTATGTGTATCACCAACACATTCCTGTTGTGTTACTTTCAATCTTGGAGGTAACTGGATATAGAATGTCACATTACTACAACTAACACATTCTCACTGTTGAATGGTAAATAAAATTATAAATATTAAATTAATCAATAATTGTTAACTAAGGAGCAACCACTTGATAATCATGGGGTGGATAATCATACTTATGAACACAAAGTATCTCTGGACCAGTCTAAACAAAGGTGTGCTAAATACACATGAAAACCCATATTCACTACTAAATATTTAATACTAAGAAATTCCTGTTAAGATTTTAGTGTGATAACATTGTTGTAGTTTTATTTGCAAGAAGAACATTTTATTTGTTTGACATACAATTTTAAGTATTTATAAGCGTGCAGTGCAGCATCTGAGACTTGTTTCATACTAATCCTTGGATGATTAATATGAACAGAGCGAGGCCTATTCAATTTATCCTCATTGAAAACAGGTTATTGAAGCCTCATGATATAACCTTCTCTCATTTTGTGTATGTTTATAAAATCTATTACTTTTTCTGGAAAAAATGTAAGTGATTTAAAGCAATGTAAGTGAAGATATGTATTTTGTGGCACTAAATATAGAGAGACTGTTCAATGTTTGGAGACTAATTGGTTGGGAGTGGCCCTGAAAAAAATGGAGCATCTCTATCACATATTCTCTTCAAGAAATCACACAAGGGAGGTAGAAAGATTGTAAGAGTCAGATGTCATGGAGGACTTCTGTAAAACAGTATCTTCTGTATATGACTGGGTCATTGTACTCATGAACTTAGAGCAGTTGTGGTTACTTCACAATTCTCCAACTTCTAACAATAGCAGCATGGATAGGGTGGACCTCAAGAGCAATAGACTGAGCTTCTCAAGGTGTAAATATCCAAAAACTGCAGCGTGAATGGAAGAAATCCACAAGAGCCCTTACCACTACCTAAGGAGCTATTGACATTTGATGACCATAGGGGTAAAAGATTTGGTTTTCTTCAGTGATGTGGCCCATTGTCAGTTATCTGTGATGCAGTAGATGGTGCCACACCCATTCATATACAGGCAGTTTGAATTTGGACTCAATGGTTTATAGAAGAAAAAAAGGAGTAGGAAGGTGAGGAGGAGAAGAAATGAACAAGGAAGCAGAGCATTAGTTTGGGGTTTGGGAGGGAGTTGACAGGAGAAAGCTAAGGTGTAGATATCATATAAATATATTCATGTATGAAGTTATCAAAAGTTACGTTTTAAAAATGTAGCAAATGGTTAAAATTTTAGAGAATGGGCTGAAAGTGATCATTAAATGTGCTAATTATAAAGATGAAAAAATTCTTGCTTGTTATACATAGAAATGGTTGAAATATGCTATTGACCTAGAATTATCAACATCAGAAGTACAGTGTTGTAGTTAGATACCCACCACACCCACACCTGTGGTGCTGACTACACCCTGTTTGGGTGTAGTCACAGGTGCAGACATGATGGGGATTGGGTTTTACGTCTGGGGTCGGGACAGGTGGCTCTTATTTGCTTCCATTCAGGTCACAGAGAGCAGACTGGGTGAATCCTTGGAGCTAGAATTTGCAGCAGTCACTCACGTCTTGTGCAAGTGTATTCCCGCTGAATACATTTACATTAACCTAAATTGAGACTAGTTCCATGAATCTTGATCCATGCATCCACATAGCATAGTCAGACTTTCTTTGGACTGCCAGCTACCAAATAATGAGACAGAGGCTTCTTATTAATTATGAAGGCTTGGCCTTAGGTTAGGTTTACTCTCACCTAGCTCTTAAATAACCCATTTATATTAATTTATGTTGTACCACATGACTCATTACCACTCTTCCATACTCTATGTCCAACACCCCTCCTTGTAGGCAACACTTGCTCCTCAGATTCCTCCCAGAGTTCCTATCTCTCTCTGCAAGTACTGGTTATCCTCTCTTGCCTAGCTACTGGTCTTTCAGCTCCTTATAGAACCAATCAGACATTGCCCAGGTAGGCAAGGTAAACAGTATGATCAAATATTCTGCAACCATATATGTAATGATAAGTCTTTACTCTATCCGCCTTATCAATGCCAACACATGGGTGCCCAGAATAACATACACAGTCTTATATTAATTTACAGTGATGCCAGTCAATTGATTAGGATTTCTTATTTGCTAGCTCAGTCTTAATTATTATAAATCTATGTATTTTATGAGACTTATTGAGGATGAATTTTACTGGAGTCCTCTTCCCAGGATCACATGGTGGCTCTGTAGAGAAGAGAACAGGAGGAAGAGCAAGAGGCCTATTTCCTTCTTCTCCCTGCTTATATTCTGATTCTGCCTGCTATGTCACTTCCTGACTGGATCTGTGTCCTACATTTCCCAAAATCATCCTTAATTCCTAGTCCTACATATCTTACTGCCTCAATGGCTGAATAGTGCTTTTTTCATTAACCAATAAGATAAACATGTATACAGAAGGGACTTACCCACCATCTCCTCTTTTCTGTCTTAATAAAAGAAGGGTTTTAACATTAACATAGTAAAATATATAACAAAACAGTTTTCAAGTAAGAACTATAGTTACAATTTTTAGTTCATTAACTTTTAGCAAGATTTAAAGAAAATATCATATCATCTATCCTATCTTTGTGAGTCCATGGTAGTATATGTAAATTATTTTATATAATAACTAAAGAAAACTATAACCATAATGATCCATCTTCAACTCCATCAAAGACTACAGAAGGATAACATAAAAACTCTAGAACTGACAGACTGACATCTTGCTACCTGGACAGTCATGCAATGTTCTTCTGTAACATTGGGTCACACATCTTCAGCCCATAGGCAAAAGGGTGTCTAGCAAACTTCTCCATTTCAGCACGAACCACTCAGGACTGGTCACCTTTTTTGTAAGTTCAGTAGTCACTTTCTTGTGGGTCCTGCATGTCCAGTTTACACAGCAACAAAAAGTCCAGGCAAGAGCAGTTTCTTGCCCAAATGGCTAATCTTGCAATGTTGAAAGCAAACTCCATAACAAGTTTCTTTGATGCCCATCTTCCTCTCAGATGTAATTGGTGTGCCTGGAGAAGTTGTGTCTCACTGTCAAGAAAAACCCTAAACCATTTAAATGTCATATATTCTGTAGGTCTTTGAAAGGTTTGGATAGTATCCATCCATCTCAAAATACATCTCTGTATATCTAGAAAACCTAACTAACCTAATTATAAGTTCTGACTATTATTGGTGACTATATAATCTGTATTGAATTATGCATATCATTTTTATGATCTGTAAAACACAATACCTAAACAAGAGGAGAAATTTAAGTATCACAAAATTAATTTTAAATTTGTATCAATAAATAAAAATCATACCAATGTATTCATTTCTATATCCCATTTCCCATTTTTCTTTTAAAAAGAAATTGATGGAGATCATTACCATTTATAACCAACCACATTAAAGTAAAACAAACATTTATAAACAATATTTGGGAATTTGGGTGTCATTCATTCCAAACTACTTCCTGCTGATTGGGGCAATATCCATAACATGGGGATGATGATAAAACACAGAAATCTGGCTGTGATCATCTATGACTGCATCATCTCAGCTGTTTCTGATGTAGGATAAGTTGGGCCACTGCTTCAGGGGGTATTGCTTGGTCAAACCATATTAGTCTGGAAGGAATCCATAACTTTACATTTTCTGTGGAAACATAAGCAAAAACCCTTTTCCCAAGTAGTTTGTGATTAGACTTAAATTTTGAAGTCAAAACATTTTTAAAATATGTAAGTTGGGTTAATTTAACAGCATTGATAATCAAATGTCTGTTAGCAGTTGTTGCTGCTGCCTCAGTAATCAAACAATTTAAAGACCACAATACAGTATATAGTATCCAGATGCTGTGTTTTCCATCTTTGCATGTCTTTTTTACTAATCTACTTTGTTGTTTCCTTTTGTTTCTTTTTTCCTGAGACAGGGTTTCTCTGGAAATATGCCTGTCTCTGCTTCTGGAGTGTTGGGATAAAAGGCATGTGCCACCACACCCAGCTACTCTATTTCTCCAAAAAAAAAAAACACTTTATCCTGTTTCTTTTTTCTCACAAGCCTAAGTATATTTTTAAACACCCTGTAAACCTTTAGAGGTTTTCCTTCATCTGAATATGTCTTTATTGTAAATATTTACCTTTTTATGGTCATGCAGTCTTTTATCTGTTAAGCAACACTGTTAAAATCAAAGTGGTGGCTATTTTAGCTGCTGGCTTTCCAAGATGGCAGAGAATGTTTACTACCAGCACTGAGAGCTGTGAACACTGCCTTGGTCTATGCTGCTATGAAGAATCAAGCTGCCAGCTTGGAGATGTGGTCACTGCCACTGCCAGCTGAGTGAGCCACAAATCCATGACCCTGAGATTAACAGTTTCATGCTCTACCAACTAAACTAGCAGGGTCTCTTGTTTAGTCCATTAACATTTAGCAAGATTTAAAGAAAGTATTCTATCATCTATCTTATCTTTGTGAGTCTAAAGTCTTATATATAACTTATCTTTTATAATAGTTAAAGAAATCTATAATCATAACTATCTGTCTTAAACCTCATCAACAACCATAGAAGGACAATATATAAACTCTAGAATTGACAGAGACATTTTGCTACCTGCACAGTCAACCAAAGTTCCTCTGTAATGTTGGGGCGTCCATCTTCAGCCCATAGGCCACAGTGTATCTGGCATACTTCTCTATTTCAGCAGGAATCCTCAGGACTGGTAATCTAGTTAGAGGACTATTTCCTTCTTGTCCCTGCTTATATTCTGAATCTGCCTGCTATGTCATGTCCTGCCTGGATCTCTTTACTACATTTCCCAGAATCCTCCTTAACTCCTAGACCTGACTCATTGGCAGAAGAGTGCTTTATTCATTAACCAATAAAATAAACCTATACACAGAAGGACCTCCCCCATCACATATAATTTAAGAATATGATCAAATATAATAAAATAATAATAATAAAATGATAAAATGTCTTAAATAATTTATTAAATTGAAATATAGAAGAAACTAAGATATTGAACAGTCTAAAAAGTAAAGTGTATTTTCTATTGAAGATCACATTCACATTATGTGTGGCTAAATACATGACTTAACCTAAATTGCATATAAATAATAAAATAATTAAACAATCTGGATTCTGCACAAAGTCATACAATGGCCCCATGTAGAAAACACATGTGAATTCCTTTGTATTCTCATAAGAAATCAATTTGCATAATATTATGTGTGTTTCATGGCCTGAAAACTGTAAAAGTTTCTGATTATTCCATGATAAGAAAGATAGATACATCTTTTGCTTTGAATGAATTTAAAATCTTCAGATGGTCTCTTGAATTGTTTTGGTGAAAAGATATTAGGACTGCTAGGTATATTTCAAAAGCTACCACATTAAAACAAATTTATGCTTCCTTCTTTATGATGGAATATATATTCCTTCTTTATGAGGGAATATATATATATATATATATATATATATATATATATATATAGAGAGAGAGAGAGAGAGAAGAGAGAGAGAGAGAGAGAGAGAGAGAGAGAGAGAGAGAGAGAGAGGGAGTACATAGTCAATGTACATATACCATGGGTTTTTTGCTCTCACTGAAACTTCAATATAGATATCATCTCATCCACATGATGAGCTGAGGAAGAATGTACCACAAGGAGGCCATGTTGTTTACATGTGCCCACTGCTTCAAGAAGGAGATAATGATGCAAAAACACCATCAATCTCAGAGTATGATGCCCTCATCGCAAAGGTGAGAATAAGCTGTGGGGTGAATGTCAGCATCTGCTCCTTCTATTATGATCTTAGCCTAAAGAAAAGATGGTGGACAGATCTTCAGGATGTCTATCTACTGTCTTCCCAGAGTGACAGTTCTCTAAATTAAACACAGTTTAATAATTGAATTTCTGTGATATGCCTGTGGGGCAAATGGCATTGACCTATTCACAGATTAGTGAGGTGATGACTGGTATTCTTAAGACAAGGATAAGCATAATGAAACACAGTCAGACAAGCTGCTGATCTTGTCCTCAGCCATAAAGTTTTGAAAGGTCCAATAAGTTTTAGATTGGCCAGTTTCCTTTTGCTGTTACCGAATAACTGATAGAGGCAACTGAAATAGCAGGATAGATTTTTGTCAAGAAGTTGAACACATGATATATCAAGTGTGTGTGGTGGATGGTGGAGTTATGGCAACAGGGCTGTGAGGAACCTTGGTCATGTTTTATCAACAGTCTAGAAACCAAGGGAGACTGTGGTCAGTTTTCTTTCCCCTTCAGAGAGAGTGTTGGACCTCAACCCAGATAACAGTGACAGCCATCTTTACACAAGTTCTACTTAAATCAGTGATCCAAATTTATGCGATCCCTCATTGGGATGCCAAGAGACTTGTGTTCTAGGTGCTTCTAGAGTCTACCAAGATGACAGTTGAGATTAACAATCGAAGAAACTATAAGTGGTTTTTGGCTTGAAGCAAAGATCCTATTACACAGATGCAGGATTGATCATGTGTTTGTTCATTGGCTTATATTCACAGAAGCATTTACCTTCCAGGAGCCAACAATCTACATTGAGAACATCCTTCAATGAAGAAAAACAAAACATTGATTTGTGATCAACTAGGGTAAGTGGAACATATATAATTCTAGCAATTTGAAGCAGAAGGTGCATGCATTGTAAGCTGCGTGGAATATGTAGTGAGAGACTATCTCAAAAAAGCAAACAAAGATGTCATTGTTGAAAATAATGTATCAAATAGTTATAGCAACAGAAATAAATCCTCAAAATGAAATTCAGTGAAAAACGCTACTTCCTACATTATTCTTACACACTTTATCTGGAGATCAACACAATTTCATCATGAAACTGGTACCATTTGTCACCAATAGAATCATGCACTTTATGTGAATGATGGAGTCTTGTCATGTTGAATGAAGAATTGACGGACATGAACATTAGGATATTTAGCTTCTCCACAAGTGTCCTTAAGTATGATTTAATGGGCAGGTGTCAAGTTTCTTAAAGATGCTGAATTTGAAATTTATAAATTAGTTGATGAATCAACATTTCAGCTTTTCTCCCACTGGTACTTTGCAAGGCATCATCAAATATGGTAATTATTTCATGTTTGTTTTCCAACAGTCCTTGGTAAACTTCTCTATCCCTTTATGGAAACTGGAAATGCTGATACATCTCATTTCTTAAGTGAAATGAGAACAATGCATTTATTAATCAATGCAGTTGAGATTAAAGAACAATCGTGGGCATGTATATATGGCTCAGGGCCAACCATATGCCAGACTCTAGGTTTGGTTTCCAATAACAGAAAAGGAAAAAAAAAGTTAGTTACAGTCATATGAGAAATTGATTCTTATTTGTTGAATCAATGTCAGTTAACTGTGCTCTGAAGAAAAATATCTAAGGTGAAATTATAGAAAATGTCCATGGATATTAAAAATCCCTATGTTATTAAATGTGATAGACTATTTTCAGTTATTTATAGTAGCAATGATTATAATAAATGCTATTGGCTCTTACTTCATTACAAATTTCCTATGTATATGAACCTTCACTGATCCTATTCCAATGTCTATTCTAACTATGTTGTGTGTGGACAATTTTGTGTATGATGTTTTCAATTTTTATGATAACGTTTATAAAATTGAAGAAAAACTTATATGTGTATACAATGGAAATATAATACATCTCCATTCTCTCTTTCAGTTTCAATACACTGACTTTATCGTCACATTTCTAACTTTCAACTTCAAGTAGGCTTTTCTTTTTAAATATCCTGTAAATACCATTTAGTGATTTTCAAGTGTATGTATGTGTGAGGTCTACCTGTGACTAATTCTCCTTCCACAAGCAACTCTATAATTCACCAGCAGTTCAATCTTTCATATAATATACATTTATATATCAAGCATTTTCCCTCATACCCACACATCCTCCTCAGCCTTCCTCCTTCATTATTGTCTCATTTGTTTTACTGAACAGTTATGATTCCACATACACAAATACATATGTATACACACATATCATATGCAAGACTTAATATCGCTAGATAAAATATAGATCTACAAATGGAATAAAACAATATTCATATTTTTATATTATATTATTTACATAGTATATTAGATACAATATATATAATTGTGAGAGTGACTTAACTTTTTTGTTTACCTCCAATTACTTCCATGTTCTTGCAAATGATACAAATTTATAAATGTTTATGGTTGAAAAAAACCCTTACTCATTTCACTCTGGTTGAACATCTTGGTTTGTTCCACACTTTAGGTACTTAAAAGAATGCTAAAATAAACATTGATGTACAAATACCTTATATGTCAATGTAGAACCCCCAAGTTGATATTTTTGTATCTTCATGAAGTAAATATTTGTATGGTAAGAAGGAAGGTTCTTTTTCAGAAGTTTGCTTTCTGTGAGGTACTTCCCTCATTGTAGTACAGACTCATAGTTTTTCCTGACAGGAGTTTGGTTTTCACACCTATGACCTTCATGAACATTTACTGAATTTAATATAGTAATCATGCTAAGTAACTCATGGAAGTTGCCAAGTCTCACACTATGTACTCATATCTACATATAACTTTTGGACAACAAATTTCCTGAAGATATTTCATTAAAAACACAGAAAATACAGTTTTATGGAAAATTATAACATGAAGTTTCCTGGGAAACTGGTGGAACAGAAATTGTGTCTCTGTAACTCAGCAAACAAGAGGCCTTATATCTGCACAGATTCTATTCCTAAGATAAAAAGCTGAACAAAAAAAGGATCACAAGGTGCTATGTATAATATCCTTGCAGAGGAATCACAAAGGGTAACTACGAACCAGTGTCCTGTGTACTGTAGAGCTTTCTCAAGGAAAAAAGCCAAGGTAGCTGACAAAATCATGCTGCTTCACTAAGTTCTTAACAGTGTTAAGAAAAGTAAACTGGAGAGAGGCTACCCAGGCTGTTGTGATGTAACCAGGGTATGGATACAGCAGGCTAAGAGAGAGCAAGAGTGACATTGACAATGGAGTGTAAACATACAGCAGCTTAGAAGCCAGAACTGAGTCTACAGGAGCATCCCAGATTGAGCAGCAGGAGAAGATACCATCCCCAACCTGGTTTCCTCGAGTTTACCACAGGGAGCAGAGAGGTTTGCTGAGGCTCATGTTGCCCACAAATAAATAGTTTGAATACCCTTTTAGCACAACTGTGGAACATCAGCAGAGCACCAGCTTCAGGTGAAATGCAGCTGGGAAAGACCATCCAAAGATAGATAAAGAAAAATCTGGGCTGGTCATTCTCACCCAGGACTTCAGGTATATAGAGCCCTGCTTGGAGCGCTTAAGCCCTCAGACACCAAAGTGTAATGTTGGTGGGAGGGCCCAGACAGTAATTCAGATAGAAAGTAAAATTCCTCACAAAAAAACACTCATAGGCTGATATCTGATTAACCTACCAGAATTCATGAGCTCAGGGGCCAGTTATCACGAGCAGAGTCTGCAACAGAAAACAACAAAGGTAGGAAGAGACTTGATGTCATCTCAGAAGACCAGACTGGTATATTCCTTTGTAACAGTCTGTATTTTATATCTGCTTTTATTTTCATCTATTTATTTTCAATTACACTTCTGTACACCAGATGATTGATTTTTTTTTTTTTAGGTTCTGTCTCACTGTAAAAGATTTTGTGACTGTCCATTCTTTCTGACCCCTCTGCTATAGCATTTCCCTGTTTCTCCTCTTTCAATCAACACATGTTCTTCCTCCTTTATGTTCTATATTCTCTTCCTACTTTCTCAGTCTCACCTCCTTTACTTTCATATTGATTAATGCTCTTACTCTAAAATAAATTAAACTGTATTTTCCCACCTAGTATTCCAGTTTTGTTGACTCTGAACCTTATCAGGAATAGGAGAGAAGTATCAGGAACACCCTTGTGAAACAGGTCTTCTGAGAAACATTGTATCTCAGATGACCATCACTTCCCATTGAAATAATAGGGTGGGGGCATAAATATAACTGGAAACAACTCATTATGGATAGTCACATCTAACTATCATACTAGTAAGAATTGCAGGTGTGGGGGACAAATTAGGAAGGCACATTCATCCCAGCAGACAAACAAAACGCACACAGAGAAAGAGAGAGAGAGAGAGAGAGAGAGAGAGAGAGAGAAACAGAAAGAGAAAGCACAAATGGTCAGGAAGGATAAGAAAACAGGACTGAAACATGCATTTCCAAGCTCACACATTCTAAAGTTAGGAAGCAGACTAAAGAGAGAGTTAAATGCTAGAAGAGTTTAGACTCCTACTTTTGCAAATGATCAATGACCAGACAGTGAATTAAAGAAAACAGACAAGCAAAGGAAGGCATTCAAGTTGAGACCTAGATAAGAAAGTTGGCAAAGTTTGTGAGATTATCAAGAAATTGGAAGTGAAATTTAAAAACATGAAGGAAAAATCCCACATGAAAATAGAAGTTTTGAAAATATCTAATGGAAATCTAATTAATGAATGAATGAATGAATCAATCAATCAATCAATTGATTAATCAAGTAAAAATACAGTGGCTCGCATCATCAGCAGACTGGCCAGAGCAGAAGTAACCATGTCAGAGGTGGAGGATGAAACCACTCCAATAATATTCAGGCATGTTTGAATAAAAAATAAACATAACAATTAAAACTGTCAAGAACAGGATATATATATATATATATATATATATATATATATATATATATATAACCTAAGAGTGAACACAGTCAAAGGAGAGGGTATAAATACTAAGGGCATTGACAAGGTTTTTTTTTTTTTAGCAGAAAACCTTCTAAATAGAATCCCACTATGTAGCTTATGCTGGCCTTGAACCTAAAATGTTCTAGCTTGGGCCTCTCCAAACTGAGGTAACAAACAGACATCACTATCATCATAATAAAAATAAAAAAGAACAAGAAAAAGAAGAAATAAATGGAATGACAAGAAGCATTTCAACCACCAACTACACAAAGTCTATAACCTCTGGATATCATGTCATACTCATGCAATAAAATGTACAAAGAATGTTTAAAATGTAAATGACAAGTGCCTGCTGCCAATAGAGCAAAATCAAGAGATTTAATAGCAGTGCTAAGAGACAGTTCAGTGTGGAAAAATGTTAATCCAAGAATGTATAATTTCCAACTGATACTGTGAACAGAAAATTTACCTTTTCTAATTGATTGAGAAATTAGAATATTCTAAGACAAATACAAATTAAGGAAATAGATGACATCTTAGCCAGCATTGCCGAAATTATTTGAAGGGATAGAACAGTCATAAAAAGAATGGAGACAGCCTAATTCCACAATGTCACCTATCTCTTTGTGTGCTCTTATATGTAAGTGTTTCCTTTTATGCCTATTCTTTAGCATGTGAAGGCCAAGGAGTCAATTTTAAATTTCTTCCTCAATTATGCTCCATATTATTTGTTGAGAAAGTGTCTCTCACTAGTTTGGTTGGACACTGTTAGCTGGGCACTGTTGCCCCCAGAATTCTTGTGTCTCTTCTTACTGCTGGGATTGCTGGCACACATCACCACACTTGCTTTAAAAGTGGGTTTTGAGGAACCTACTCAGGCTGTTATGGTCACACAGCAAGAATTTTACTTGCTAAGCAAAAACCCAAAACTTGTTGTTTTTGTTCATTTGTTTATAATATGTCACTCCCTTTATAAAAAAAAAATAACACAATGCCCAGTGCAAGTGCAAGCACATGACACAGAGTCTGTGTAGCTCCTTGGAATGCAGGTCTACATGCAATTAATGAAGATGAGACTGGTTTGTACCAGGATGTAATGTTTCTCCAGACATTCTTGGCACCTACTGACAACTTGCACTATCCCTTGAACCTATGATAATCATTCAAAAATGTGTAGCCGCGGACTGTCCCCCTAACATTCATCTGTTAGGTAACCTCTTGTTTAGGTCAACATTGACAAACACTCACTAGAAATATGTTGTACAGCTTTTATCAGCTAGTGCTTTTCCATTGTGCATCATTGGCAGATCAAGTCCTAATGCAGATCAGAAGAAGCATCAGAATAATAATGGTGTTTGTAGTTTTAGTACCTGTGGGAATTTCCTTTTTAAATTAATTCTTGGGGAATTTCATACATTTTATTTTGGTCATATTCATCTCCTCACTAACTCCAACTCCTACCAGATCTACACACTTCCTTAAACAGCCAACTTTGCATCTTCTCTGTTTCTGTCTCTGTCCTTGTCTCTGGCTCTGGCTCTGGCTCTCTCTTTGTGTAATTCACGAAGTACAATTTGTACTCTCTATATACTCTTATTTATGTGAGCTTCCACTGGAGCCTGTTAGACCAACCAGGGATCTCATTCTTAAACTGGATCTTCCTCTCCCTAAAGCTATCAATGGATCCTAGGCTGTCAGCAGGATTTTGTGGCTATCTCCCATGTCCTTGATGGGATTTTTTTTTACTGATTTGGCCTTTGAGGATCTTGTGCATTCCTGTGTGAATTCATATATGTAACAATCCTGTTGTAACCATTAAACACCTGTCCCTGTAGTCATCTATCACCTCTCACTCTTATAATTTTCTATCTGTCTTTCACAAGAAAGATTGTGGCTTAGGACAATGGCTGGGCACTCCTCCATCTCTTACCCTTACAGCTCTATTCCTCAGATTATTTGTTCCCATGTGACATTTAACTGGCCAGGATAAATCACATACAAATCTCTTTGAACTTCAGAAAGCATTACATTTAAAAATAGTAACTTGCAAAAACTGAGGAGATAGCTCAGTCAGTAAAATGTTTGCATTGTCAGCAAGTCATCTGTTTTCAATTCCCAGCATTTAATGCAAAACTATAGCTGTGATCATATGCACCTGTAATCCCACATCTAGGGATGCAGAGTCAAGCAGACCACTTGAGTGTCACTGAAGGGCCACTGGCCAGTGAAAGACAGTGTTACAAAATCAAGGAGTATTATGCCTGAGGAACAATATACAAAGTTGTTTTCCAGTCTTGATACACACATTCACACATTCAACAACACATATGAGCATATGTTCACACACACAAAGAAGTCAGGATCAACTTTCAGTATGGAAATGCTGAGAGCTCATCATGGAAATAAATATAGAAGTTATTATCTTCCCTGCTGTTCTTACATTTAGTAAATCTTAAAACATTTTTTGTGTGCATATGTGTATTTTTGAAATTATTGTGGGTAAACATGTGGGGGCCACATGCATATGTGTATACTGATTTGTTCTAAAGATTCCCTGTCTCCACCTTCTGAGGAAGGAATTGCATGTGACACCATGCTCACTTGAAATTTATGTAAGTCTGGGGATCATAACTCAGATTCTCAGCCTGGTAGTGCAAACACTTTGACCCCATTTTCATTTCTTCATTCTCTCCAATTGTTTGGAAGGGGTATTATACAGTGTTATCCAACAAAGCACAGGAGCAAGGACACGGGAGCCAGAGAGAGGGGTGCAATTTACTTACAATAGTTGTTCCTATCATGAGATTCCATTGCTTCAATATTTCCAGGTAGATACACACCTGGGTCCCAGAACTTGTAGCCTCACACCCTCTCATATTTTCCTCAGCTGGTATATGTGAAAAGAAAAATAAGCATGTAATGATGCTGGCCTGCAAGAGCTCTATAATTACTTGAATATTCTATAAGTTGTGTCAGTGAGGATTGGCTCTATGGATGGACTTTTAGTTACAGCTCTTCATTAGATCTAAGTAGTGCTCAGGAGGTGCAATCTTCTAAATTGGAGAAAGGGAGATAGCTATAAATATCCTGTGCATACTGTTAAAGAATAAATTAGGGAAAGAGTGCTCTTAATTGGCATAGCTGGGTATTGCATCCTGAACTAGATGGTGCTAGCATAAGTCGTGAAAGCCAAGCATAAGATCACAAAAGGCAAATGCCTGAGGAGAAGGAAGTCCTCTATACCATCAACAATCTCTCCAGCAGTCCTATGCTACCCTGGGAAAGAAACTATTTCAGATTCCCCTGAGATCTTCTTCAATAATTGTAGAGAATATTCTATAAAAGCCCTAAAGGGTTTTACCAGTTTACCTTTAAAACACAAAATAGTGTGACAGCAATAATACCTGCCATCAACTAGGAAAATTAGGAAGAGAGTCACAGCAACATTAAAATTCCATAGGAGTAAAAAGAAACCTAAAGTTATCATCTGGCATATCGTTTTGCCTTTAGATATTTGTAGGTACATATGTGTGTTATATGTGTACAAATATGCATGGATTTCAAACCTGTGTTCAGTGCACATAGGCAAGAGGAAGGAGGAAATGTCTTGCTGTCTCTCCTACCTATTCTATTGAGGCAGGTTCTCTCACTGAACTTGCAGCATGAGTGGCAGCCATCAATGTCCACTGCTCCTCCCATCTGTATCTCCTACTCTGGGTTTACATGGATAACTATTACCACAGCAGGCTTTTTACATGAATTCTGGTAATTCAATTCCAGGCCCTCAGGATTGTATAGCACGTCTTCTAGTGTACAAAACCATCTCTCCAGTACCAGTACTTCTTTACAAAACTAAAAACAATGCCTATTTGAATTATTTACTCCATTCATAAGCTCCTTTGCCATTGCCATAAAACCTGCATAGTTTAATGACTAGGGTATTTTCAAGTCTTCAATTAGTTTGTTACATGCAAAAGTGACCAAAAATTTTCTATTGAGTTAAAAATCCAAAAACCAGTTACAAAAGAACACATCTATAATCTCTGGATTTGAGGGGCTGAGGCAAAGCCAACCTTGACTTTCGGAGAAATCCAGGAGAGGAAAGGCTGTCTAGTGAGTGGCAGTCATAAAAAAGGAATATAAGATAGGTTCCAAACCTCACTGGTTAGCACTGGCAAGTTCAAAATGCTAAGCATACCTATCTGTGCCTTTCTTCAATGGTAGCCAATACAGATATGGGGTGAGAGACTCACAACATATGTGCATTCCTTTCCTCATCTGTGTTTCACAGGGTACACCATAACATACTAAGTGGAAAAAAAAACATTAAAATTAAGACTACAGAGAAAAAAATGAATACATCTGTTTGTCACTACCATTCCATAATTAAACTGCAAAAGAATTCAGAAAAATGAATATTTTCAATGTTCATAGGACTGTATTATATGGCATTTTATAGGTAAAATTTTATTGTCTTTTTACCCGATAAACTCCAACTAGATTTTCCACTAATAACATAGTCAGTGCAGCCACAGTGAATGATTTTTATATCCCAAGATACTGTGCAGTAGTGTCTCATTTCTAATAGCATAACATGGCATCATTAGCAATATAGTTTTAACTAACATCCCTGGGACTGGGAAAATGGTTCTGTTGGAAAAGTTCTTGATATGCAAGTGTAGGGATCTGAGGTAGTTCCCCAAGGCTCAAATAAAATGTGGGTGGTAGGACATGAGCCTTCCATCTCTGGGAAGGCAGAAACAGAAGGACTCCTGGAACTAGCTGGCCACCAAATCTAGTAGAATCCTGAATCTGTGAGCTCCAGGTTCAATGAAAGACCCTGCTTTGAAAATTGAGGTGGAGAGTGAAGAAGGAAATCAGCTGATTTTGACTGGTGTTCTCCACATACACCTCCCCCATACATACCACATGTGCATACTTATCAGCAGTCATTGATGAACACATACACAGCACACCCCCTACCCCCAACACACACACACCTAGAATGAACCTGCTCTTTAGAGCTCTTCCTGTAATCTACTGAGAGATATGTTTATGATTCTTTGATATCATTATTGTCTGTTTTAATGTGTTACAAAAGCAATCAATATATAATAACTCTAATATTTTAGACTCCTAGCATTAATAGAGGCTCATTTGGATGCTTTGAGGACTTAGTATACTTCAGGGACTGAAAGCATATGCTGACCTTTGTTACTACATCATCTTCCATGAACAAATCTTACTTTAACATAGATTCATTCTAGATTCAGGCATTAATGGGGTATTTTAAGGAAGTTTATCTTCTATGTTTTTTCTTCCAGGATGTCAACTGTCATTGCCCTTGAATGCTTATCTTTTCTTCTTTCTAAACTATGCCTCTGTTTCCAGTCTTTCTGTGAGAAAGACCTATCTTTAAAGGTAATATCTACAGTGTCATTGTCCTATTTCTCAAATGCAATGGGTGGTTTCATGCTAATGTTCTCTGGGTTTCAAATTCTTCTTCAGGAGCAAAAATGAGCTTTTGGTTTGGGCATGTGGATTCTTGAATATTACATTTAGGAACGGATTCTAATGTATTGTCAACTGAAGCTTTGTAAATTAAAAGAAAAATGTTAACATTAAATTACTTAATAAAATATATGTTTAAGCTGGGGAAGTCAAGGAGCTTGGCAAGTGTCTCAGCTGGTAACTTGGCTGGCTAGCAGTCCCAAAGCCTTAAATTATATGTCCACTCTGTATAACTGGATGTGATCTCACACATATGTAATACCAGTACTTTGGAAGTGGAGGCAAGGGAACCAGTAATTCATGACTTTGAATGCAATATGGAATACATGAGGCCCTGCCTGAAAAACAAGTAGGCAAAATGCAACAGGGAAGCCAAAACAGGAATAAATAGTTAACTAATTTGTATTCATTTCTAGTATATAGACACAATCTACATCTCAACTGTGCAATAATTACTATTTGTATGACATTAATTTGAAATGCTGTTCACTTTGTTTCATTGTCCATGAGTCTCAAAGCTAAACTTTGTGCACAGTAAATTCTTCCAGAGATATTTCCCAGAAAGCCACACTGAAGTGTGGCATGCTAATGGACACATGTACCCTCAGCACTCAGAAAGCTAAGGTGAAAAAATCAAGAGTTCCCAACCTGTGCACTTAGTGAATAGTGTTTAATAGAAGAAAAATTACTAATCAGATATGTCACTCATAATTGAAAAATGCAAGTGAAAATTATCATTGTTACTTCCTAATTAATTATAACAGCTTTTTTAATCCAAATCATTTATTAATCTCTGCAATGGTTTGTTTTGTAAACATAGGAAGAAAAATATAGTAATTTTAAAACATTGCTCCTGAAAATAAAAGCTTTAAATTTTTCCTTAAAAATATGACTCAGTAATGTATAACAAAATTAAATAAAAATTGCATATTTGACTAAAGATTTTGCTTTATAGGAGTTATTGTTCAGACTAAGTATAACATTACAAAAGGTATATGTATCATGTCTATGATACTTTACATTTATTTTAGCATAGGATATTTTACAGAATAATATATCATACAATATACATATCCCTCCATTTCTCCCTATTTTCCCTGTCTCACTATCCCTTTCTTTTATAAGTCCCCTTGTTTCCTAGAAAGTATAATGACTGTGTCTACTTTCACAGCATATATACATACATAAAAGCCTACATAATTTTATATCCTACATAAAATCCAGGAAACATAATTGAGAAAAACATATTTGCCTTTCTAAGCCTTGTTCATTTCATTTATATATTTATATGTCTTTATGATTGATATATGGCAATTTATTCTCACATTTATATCTCAAGCAGAGGTTTAGATAATCACATAAATGGCCATCAGTTGGTAATTGATAAAATAGAGGGAGATGATTTTTTCAGAAGTACTAGGTGTTCATCTATTTTTAAAAAAGGCAAATATATATATATATATATATATATATATATATATATATATATATATATATATAAATTTAGAAATTCAACTAAGGTAAGCCTCAGGATATGCTGTGCTGTTATTGACTGTTCCAAGCTCACACATAGGATGTTGAAGGCACCTAAAAGTGTCTAATGTTGACATTTCCTCTTGTCCAACAAAAAACAACATGCCAAACATTTGGATAAGGGATTGTGGCTGTGAGATTGTAAGACATTTACAAACAAGTCTATGCTGTCATATTTGAAGGTTTTTCTACAGCTAGAGTTTGTCATGAGACGGTATTACATTAAGAGCTCCAGAGACCCCTCAGTCAGTAAAGTACCTACTTTGAAAGAATTAGGACCTGAATTTGATCCCCACCAACAGTGATGGTATGTACTTGTAATGCCGCATTGGACAGGAATTTCCCCATGGGCTACTGGTGTATCAATCTGCTAAAACTGGCGTGTTTTAGACCAATGAGCCCTTGTCTCGAAGAATGTGATGATGATCCTGTAATTGTCCACTGACTACCACCTATTTAAACTTAGATGTATACACACAAACACATAGACACATTCATACTTTTTATGTTTCAAAAATATTGCTTTAGCTCCATAAATCACACAGCACTACTTAAAATGTAAATAAAATCCAACTCAAGAGAGATTACTTGAACCAGCATGTGAGCTGAGATGAGAGCATACAAATACATCAAGGAGCTCTGGAGGAAGAAGCAGCCTGATCAGATGTGCTTACTTACTATGATTTGCTTATGAGAATACCACCCACTCTCTGTCCTGTATGGAGCTTCCCACCCAACAAGGTTGAATAGAGTGAGCAGAATGGAATACAATGCCAAACAAAGGTATGCTATATACACATATACTATTGTATGTGTCTACTGTAGTAGCTGAAAATGCCCAGTTCATAGGGGTACAACTTATAGTAAGTGTGTCAATCATGATGTTAACAACTTAAGTTTTCCTGAAGTCTTCAGTCTGTTGGAGATCCGTGGAGGCCACTGTGGGGCTTTGAGGGTCCTGAAATCTTATTGTATGGTTGAATGGCCCACATATAAATTATGTAAGGTTATCATAATTGTTCCATTCCATAAAGCTATCAGAAGAAATATTGACATTCATTGGATCACCAAACCAGTCCACAAGCATAAATATGTGGGCTGCCATCTGTGGACCAAAGGAGTTGTAGTCTTGGAAAGGGCCACAAGTCTCACCACACTATTGGTGGCTCTCCATTTGCAGCATGGGGAAGATTTCTCATGTTCTCTATCTCTATCATTACTGGATATAATGTTTATAAAATTCATACTCAATAAACAATTTAAGAAAAGAAAACGACTGATCAAATGGTTGCATACATGTCATTTCAGTGTTTCTTATATTCTTGGCCCCAATTACAATAGTTCCTACATTGCTGTTTGCTTGCCTCTTGTTTGAAATGCTCTCCATTTATTGTCCGCAGAGTCAGAGCAGAACAAAGTTCTTCCAGAACCCAGGCCATTACCTTTCTCACTCAGCACAACTGTGGAATAAATTCTGTTTATTGCTTACCCCAATTCCTGTATAGGCTCTTTCTCATTATATGTTCAGCCTTTTCATAGAAAAAGAAGTTATGCTGTGGGTGGGGAAATAAATAGGATGAAGAAGCCATTTACTGTGAGAGTGTGACTACCTGAGTTTGAAAAACCAGCAAAGACATAAAGCCAGCCAAGTAGCTGGGATTGATTCTCCTTAAGGAGGTAGAAACGGGAGAGTCTTCAGAATCTTCGAAAAGCTGTATTGCAACACACAACAGTGACAAATAAAAGAGAGAAAAGGAGACATAAAGTCTGTGTCAAACAGTGTGGAAGGTTAGGGCCAGCACCAGAATATCCTCTTAACTCTACATATGCACCATAACTCCTGGTAAACAGGAGAAAGAAGGTATAGGCTTCATTATCCAGCCCCTTACACCATGCTTCTCAAATGACCTAAGTACTGATACTCCAGGGCATTGTGGTATTGTGGGCATTCATTACTACTGAATAGTTCAGGTTCCTTTTGGGAGTCCTAGAATCACTAGTGTACAGTTATTGTGATTGCTGTCTTGTTTGGGACTCTCCAATGGCAAGGTCAGAATCCCACTGAAGTATTCTTATGTTTAACTGTTTGATTGGTTACTGTCAGGTAATCACCCTCCTGGTTCAGGGTTAAGGCAGTTTTGAAATAATTTTTAGAAGATCAGTTCCATGTAAAAATATTGATTTAATAAACAAAATATTCAATTTCTAGCAATAGGAGTGATTACCACTTAATTATTCCATCTTAGATTTAGAATGAGCCAAAGTGCCTTTTATTAACTAAGAGGTCATCAAGGCAGTTGTCTTGTTTTTGGAAAGAAGAAAATCCTTTTTTAATTCCTATTTAAAATAGCTGGTATATTAAGGAGCCATTTTCAAAAAATATTTTTGTTCTCTAAATTCATTGAAGTGCACATTCACAAGTTTTGTAGTTTTTCACATACAAAGTCACAGTTTAAAAGAAAAAAATTCTATTAAAATTTTAACTTTGACAAAAAGATGTCACTTGGTGCCACACCAACAATAAAATTTCATATGGTTGTACATCTGTCATTGAAAGAGGGTTTAAGTGTCTGGTAACGAAAGCTTTTAATAATGAAGAATTAAAATAGTTAAAGTAGCTCAATACTTCAAAAACTCACAAGAACTAGGAAACAGATGTTAAACAATAGGTGGCCATAAAATATATTAATTTGATTTAAGAAATATGTGGTTACCCTTGGATGATCATATGTTAATCAATGACGGTCCTATATTTTGACTAATCAAGGAAAATTTTATGTTTTGATTAACCCTGCATGACTCTATGTTTTGGATTTCTTCATTGCTGTGCCAAGTAACAATAATGTCGTATTTTTGGGTTTGTTTAACAAAAATGTCCCCTGAGAAAATATCTCTATACAAAACCTTGTTTTCTACCAACGAATCATTACTCACATATTCTTTGAGGAACCTCATCCCATACCCAGCTGGAGTGGTTGGTGGCAACTTGGCATTTATTGATCAGGATTTCAGTGAATGTGTAATTGTGCCAGCCAGTATGAGATGAATGTGAGAAGAGGTTCTTGAGGATTACTCTTGCTTGTGGTGTTTATAGGATTTAAGTCATCCTGTATTTGTTGTTTTCAAATTAGATTAATTAAAATAGGAAGGACTTACCCTAAAGCCAGGCAGCCCTATTCCATTGGATATGGTCCCACACTGAAAAAAAAATGTTAAAATGATCTGAGCATCAGTATCCATCTCTCTGCTTCGTAAGAGCAGATGTAGTGTGACTTGTGACTTCATACCCTAACTCTACCTCTACAACTTCCTCACTATGAAGTAGAGTCCTCAAACTGTGAGGCAAAGGAAACCCATCCTTAAGCAGATTTTGTTGCATAATTTCTTGCAGCAATGAATAAGTAATTAATATAGAATCATAAAAGTTATAATGAAATTTAATGAATGATTACCATTTTTAATCAGGATAACCTCTAAAGACAAGTCCAAATGCCCAGAAGAAGCAGAAACCAGCTAAATATCTAGAGGAAAAAAATCAACAGCTCTTCTGCCTGGAAGAGGATCAGACCAACTCAGTAACTAGGAAAGGACATCTTTGAACCTGTTAAGCTACCTAAAAACTGTGTAGTGTGTTCTAGGTTTCCAGATTTTGTGAGATGTCACACATAATGGGATGGGGTTGGATGCTGCAGCTGTTTTTGACACATGGTTTCTTGTAACACATCTCTTATTTTTATAAGTAACTCTAATAAATCTTATTAGTTCACCAGGTTGTACTCTGGTGGTATGCAAAGTTTGGTCTGTTATGAGCTCCGGATGTTATGACCTGGGATGCTGAGATGTTTGTTCATGTCTTCAAAAAATAGTGCAAACAACACATGATGTCTTAGTTCCCAGGAATTTCATGTTACTCAGAGTTACCTCTTCTTTAACATTTCACTGAGGAGGGATGTCAGGACATGAACTCAGGTAGGGACCTGGAGGCAGAAACTGTGAAGGAATGCTGCTTACTGGCTTGCTCTTCATGACCTGCTCATCATTCTTCCTTTTAAGTCAGGACCATCTGTCCAGAGTTGGAACCATCTAAAGTGAGCAGGGCTCTCCCCATTAATAAATAATCAAGAAATTGTCACACAGTCCTGTCCACAGGCAAATCTTCTGTTGCATTTTCTCAACTGAAGTTCCCGCTTTCTAGATTACACTATCTTATGTCAAGATAACAAAAACCAAACTAAAACTGACAAACAAAAGCCTAATCAGAATACTTATGGGGCTATCACTCCAGTCTACTACCCCCTTTCCAAAGAATTTTCTTTGGCTGAACTTTAAGGAGAGGTAGACTTGCCATTAATGGAGAATACTTATATTTCTCCTTCAGTCCTGAAGAATGCTTTTACTTAGAAAAGGTATTTATAATTTTACTTCCAGCAATTAAAACAAATATTCTACCAATATCGTCTGTACTCCATGATAATAATAGACTTTCATTTGAATTGCTTTACCATGGTTTTGTCTTTTGTTTCTATTTACAAAATATTTGATAAACAATGCCAACATATGATTCCTCTTATGACTATTAACTGAATATCTATTTTATTGATATAATAACTGTCTTGGAATTTCCTAACTTGGATAGCTGTTTCTCCTTATATTCTGGATATATTGTCTTTTGTGCTGGAAGACCCTGTATGCTATTTAATTACAGTTTTTTCTTATTGAAATATAGATGATGAATCACAATTTTATGCATTTATGATGTGTCACATGGAATATACATATTTGTGTAAAGAAAATGAGAGAAATAATTTCAAACAATGTAGAGTCTCAGTGTCATTAGATCCTGCAAATCCATCATCTGAAAGCTATTTAGATTTTTCTACTCATCTACTTACACTGCCTTGATCACCATGTGAATATTCTTTTAGCCATGTGCAGCCACTGAGCTGGTCCTTGATGTGCACAGCACATTGAAACTTTGTGAACTCTCATAATTCCTTGCTTTGATGCCTTACCCATGCTGAGTGTGGATGGGGTGTGGGAATGGTGGGAGGCAGGGGCCAGGAAAAGAGAATAAGGGGGAACAGGGGTTGGTATGTAAAATGAAAATTAAATTTTTAAAATAAAAAATTAAAGAAAGTGGATTCCACAATCTAGGTACATGCCATCAGGTAACTCCCTGTGATAGAAGGATATGATAATATCCTCCAAGAGGTGCATTCACACTGCCTTACTGTCCCTTCTGGAGGAGAAAATGTCTGTCTCTCTAGTTTCCCGATATGGACTGCTTGCTTCTGAGGGAAACCCTGGAGATGACCAGGCAAGAAACTAAATACACAAAATGATAAAAAGGAAAACTTGGTTCTGATTTACTATGTCAACCTGTATCAGACTTCAGGGAGTCTAATACCAATCTGTTCATTGTCAGCATATTTAAAACAGTATAATTTTGGGAACAGCTCCCAGGCAACAGCCATTCCAACTCCAGGTGCAAAACAAAACTTAAGGTATTACTATATAGAAACTACTTTACAAAGTACAGATGACTGATGGGGGAAGTGCTTATGTGTGTTTGTCTTACTGGATGATAAATAAAATACTGTTTGGTCAATGAGGCAGCAAGTTAGCCAGGAATAGGAGTCAAAGAGGGTTCTGGAAATGTAGTAGAGAAATGGTGTTCCAGGCAGGAAGTGACATAGCAAGGAGACTCATATTTAAGAAAGGAGAAACGGGAAGTGTCTCCTTTCCACTTCACCTCCACCAGTGGTGGGATGTGAGCCACCGGCAAGAGAGGGCACCAGCTAAAGGCATCCTCTATAAGATGAATCTTATAAAATATATAGATTTATGATTATTAAGAATGAGCTAACAGAAGAGGAATCCTTGTAATTGGCCAAGCAGTATTTGAACCTAATATAAGCTTCTGTGTATTAATTTGGGCCCTAAGTCGGGTGGGTAGCTGGCAAAAAGCACACACGTGGCGATGGGGCTTGGCAGCTTTTGGCAGAAAGATTTATCATAAGAGCATGGCTATGAGCATGGCTTCTACAGCTAAAAGGGTTAGAATCTAATGTGGTTTCTGTCCAAGATAGCATAGTGTTCAACATTCAATAAAATGCATTCACATTTCCACTAAGAATAGGTTATTTTAACTGGGAGCTAAATATAATGGTTTATGGAAGGAAGAATCTATAATAATTTTTCCAAGGAATTTTGGTGTGGTCTGACTCTGTAATAAAAATTGGGTGAGGTCTGCCTCCACAGAAAGCAGTGAGGTCCCTAGAAATATACACTCCAAGGCTTCTGTGTGGAAAACAGGTATTTCTTCCTTTGAGGAGAAACTCATATAGTTTCCACATTCCTGGTTCTGAATTGCTCCATTGGTGTAAGCACATGCGTGTCCTCAACATGCTACAGTGTGGGTACTCTGTTTTTACTTGCTCCCTACTCCCCAGCACTTTCAGGGCATGAAACCTCAGGCCCAGGAGAAAAGAGAATACTGATCTGACTATTAGTCATTCACAAGGCTCTAATCAATATCCCTAAACTATGGTATTGGGTTCACTTGATACTTTCAAAAAGACAGTTATGAGAGTGAATAATAAAGGTGTGGGGATTTGGAGGTGTTTGAGGAGGAAGGGGACCACCTGAACTATCAGGATTTTTAGGTCAGGCCCAGAAAATGCTAGATGTGTAGTCAGTGTGAAGAACTGCTGGTGATTTTTCTTCAGTACTGGATCCCTGATCATACTCTTTCTTTTTTCCACTTCTGTCAATACCAGTGTTTATAGATGTGTAGCAGGAAAGAGCAGGGGAAAATTACTCTATGACATCTTGTCTAGACTAGATTTGATTGACTATGTATTGATTATTGGTTATAAAAGTATAAATAAATGAAGCTGGCTGGTGAGCCATCTCTGTTGACAATGAGCTTATAATGAAAACATGATGACTTGAGTTCTGTCACCAGAAACCATATAAAAAATCTGGGCACAGCATGTTTTGTGGCTTATCCTCAATGTCACTGGCCATATAATTAGTCTACTTGACATGTTTTAAGCCAGTGACAGACTTTCCCTTAAACAAGGTGGGAAGCATAAAAAATGACTCCCAAAGTTGACCTGTGACTGGGAGATGTATGCATATACACATATGCACATACAGACAACTGTACCTGCACACACGTGAACACAAACTCGAGTACATTCATAGAGTTGGAAAGAAAGAACTACAAATAATCTTGAAAAATCAAGGGTACATACAGATTTTTGCATATGTATGCATGTTAGACAATATTTTTCTATACTACCATTATAGTGGGTGTGCTGAGGAGGTGGCAGAGCATGAGAATACATGCGGAAAACAAACCAAGTATTCTGCCTGCAATAATTGCAGTTTACTGGATTCTATAGAGAAAGATAGAAAATACACTGCTGTGGTTTTCACAAAGGCAGATCCAAACTCAAAGACAAAATAATGAAATCTCTTAATCTTGATAAACACTCGTTGCTGACTTAAGAAATGGAGGAAGCTAGATACCTAAGGAAGTTCTCTCTGCATTCAGTCGCATCTATGAGATATGTCCCAAAGACCTCAGGTTTGTCACTTGATGTTTCTTAGACAGGTGACATCTCTTGCCTCCATTTGAGAATAATGATGATGTTTATATTGGTCTATGATAGTCAATATTCAAGGAGTGCCAGGAATCCAGAATCAAACCAGTAAAATAAAGCTAGTGTGTGCTATGAAGTTACTATGTTTATGTGCCCCTCAGATTCATGTGTTCAATCTCTATTTTACAGTGTCATGGTATTAGAGGCAAGACTTTGATAAGCAAGAAAGTTATGAGAATGGAGTCATTGTAATCAGGACTATTACTTTAGGAAAGGGTTTCCAGGGAGTATTGAGAAGGTACAGTTATTAAAACACTTGCCACAAAATCACAAAGACATGAATCCTATCCTTATACCTACATAAAAAAAGATGGGCATAGTAGCACACATTCATATTCACAGCATCAGGGAGATGGACACAGGAAGATCCTTGAAGATTGCTGGCCTAATTGGTAAACTCCAGTCCAATGAGTGGCACTGCCTGAAAAGAACAGGGTAAAGGCGTTCTGAGTAATTACACCTGAGGTTTACATCTGATTTCCACATGCACTTGCACATATTTGCATGCAAATACATACATGTAAGAGCAGCTTCAAACACAAACATGCACACACACAGAGAAACACTAAATAAATAAATACTGATATTGAGAACTTCCTGGTATTCTTTCTGTTGTCTGATGGACATGGTAACATGTGTCAGCTCAGGGAGCACAGACCTAAAACTATTTACCTTGACCTTGAACATTCAGGGCACAAAGAGGACACAAATTTCTGTTGCTTAGTAATCTACAGTTCCATGTTCAAACAACCTGAATTGATTTTGAGGTCATCTAATGCCATCCTTTCATTAGTTCTAATAAGTCACTGGGATGAATTACTGAAGATAGAAGAGCCTCAAGAGAAAAAAGAGAAGGGACTTGGATGCATGCAGAAGGAAAGTCTTCCTGAGTCCATTCTTATGTCAACACCTAGAGCAATTTATTCCGTATGTAAAAGCATTCTGGACTTAATCTTCATGTTCTAATTTCTACATAACAAAAATACCAATGAATAAACCTGATTCAATAAAGATGTGTATATAGAGATACATATTTCTTAAAGTAATTTTCTTTACTAAAATAATGAAAATACACAGAAAGTAAGACTACTAAAAGAGTTCATAAATCCTTATTTTACTGTTTACTATCTTGGCTTTATTTATGATCATTTTAATATGCTAATTCTATTTACTACCTATTTATTGCTATGAAGAAAAATTTAGGTTTAGCATATTAATGATATGGCTATGTCTTCATGCTTACCTCCACCTTGTATCAGTTTCTCTTCTGTTGCCAACATAAAATACATGGAAAAAAGCAGCTTCAGTGAGAAAGTGTTTATTGTGGCTCACAATTTAAGGGTACAGTACTTTATGACAGAAGAGTCAAGGCAGAGGGAAATTGAATCAGTCACACTGTATCTGTAATTAGAAAGCAGAGAGAGATGAATGCATGTGGTTAGCTCACTTTTGCCTTTTATACAATCTAGAATTCCATTTGAGGCAATGATACTACCCACAGTATGTGGGTATTTAAACCTCTATAAATAAAACCAAGATAACTCCACATGGGTATATCCAGAGATACAAATCTCATATTATTCTAGATTCTGTCAAGGGCAATTAGTTTTGACTACCACAAATTCAAACAAAATTATGCAAACTAATTCTTATGAGTAGTATATTTCATACATATGTTAAACAGTTGATGCATGAAACTAGGACACAATATCATGGTAATGATACTGGGAAACTAAAAGCCCCAAGGATTGACAGTCTTGTACTGGTGTCTATACCACATAGAAAATTGAAATGTGAAGAATTAATGTTCTGATACCAGGGGTTATGAACTCCAAATTCTAAAATTGACCATTCCTGATTGAGTCACAGCAGGAAAGAACAAAATTAAAACTGAAATTTCACACAGGTCTTTCTACTTCTATTTTCAGAAAATGGTGTCCAAATGATATTCCTACTAGCATTTTTTCTTTTGGTCTGAAATGAACAAGTATTTCCTAACTGTAAAAGGCTGGGCAGATTTATATACAGTATTCCAGGAAAAACAGGGTACTGGATTTTAGTGAGTAAATTCTCTATGTGAGAATACTGATGATGTTAAAGATTGCACAGTGCTTATGAGGGCAGACTTCTATGGAGATGACCTTCTCTTGAACCCCTTCTCTTTACATAGAACTGCTAAGAAGCTGTGTGTGTTTCCTTTCCGATCAAAGTTATGTATCCATCCACCTTTGCTTACAAATATCAAAAACCTTAGAACCTCTGTCAACAGTCAAGAAGGATTCTCAAACATTGCACTTCACACATTTCTCAATCCACTTTTAAGATAAATAATCTTAGTTGTTAACTTGACGGGCTCTGGAATCAACTACCAGGAAAGCCTCTAGATCACCTGTGGATGGGAACACTCATCCTAAGTGTGGGGGAGACCTCATGACATTCGCCTAGATACAATATCTGCTTTTTTCCTGACACTGATTCACTAGTGAATTAACCTACTCTGCTAATATTGTTTCAACCTCTGTCATTACCAGATATAAGTTCCAGTTTCTTCACCTGTTCAATGGGACAGGAATTGCAAGACCTTTTGTACAAGATTATGATTTAATAACTACTGGGTTCTCCTACTCCACAGTGAAAATATAGCCAAATTGTGTTTCTCTAGAGCAACTGTTCAATATGACTTCAATATGTTTCCTCATATTGTGGTGACCCATATTCATAAAATTATTTTCATTACTACTTTATAACTATAATTTTGCTATTATTATGAACAGTTATGTCTGTATTTTCCAATGGTCCTACATGACCCCTGTGAAAGGATCTATCTAACCCAATGCAATAAAAAAATGTGATGATTTTGCCTGAATGTATGCTTGTGCTCTACCTGATGCCCATTGAGGTCAAAGGAATTCATCAGATAGATATTTACAAACAGCATTAAGTGGCCACCTGAGGGCCACCTGAACTTGGGACCTCTTCAAGAACAGCAAAGACTTTTCATAACTGAGACATTGTCCCTGCTCCAACCTTTAGTTTTGAGACTGAGTCTCTCACTGAACTTTGAGCTTATCCATTCTATATTACTACTTGGCCAGCTAGCTCCATGGCTCTTCCTGTATCGATCTCCCCAATGCTGGGAGTATAAGTAAGGATTACAATATTTAGTGCTTCTACACAGATTTTGGAGATTTAAACTTGGCCCTTCAAGCTTGTGTAGTAAGCACTTTAATTCACAGCTCCAAACCTATTCTTCATCCAGAAGTTTTACTGATATCATTTGCCCATTTCAAAACCTACCATTATTAACACTTTATTAATTGCTTTGTGCCTCTGACATTGATGACATCTCAAGGTCCAGTCTGGGAAGCCTCATGCTTCTCTTTAGCACTTTGCTCTGCAAAGCTATTTTCATATGGTCTACCTTTTAAAAACATGTTCCAAAGTTGATACATGTCCTAATATTCTATATTAATTTTCATGTTTCTTGCTCTTTTGATACATTTTAGTGGTTTGCCAGAAAAGTATGGATATCAATGAACATAACTAATCTACATGTTACTAAATAAGCATTATTCATGCTAATTCTTAACAAAGATTATTTCCTAAAGTATTACCATTTATGATGATAGACAAGTATATATTTAAAGAGCAAGACAAAATATGTTATTTTATTTGGTTTTAAAACAATAGTTTAAAAAGATATGGGCAAAGATAAGTCTGGTGCTCAGAAATGTGGATAATATTTAAATATATGTATATGTTACTTGAATGAAATTCTAGTCAACATTTTTGTGCCCTTTATAAAGAATCAAAGAAGATAAAAAGAAAATAATAATAAAGAAGAGCAAGCTCAATATTGCGTAGCATTGGAACTATTTCTATTCATGGTAATAGGGATAAATGTTGCCTTTTCCTCCTAAATAAACATTATAAACCTTGTCATTGAGAAAAGCCATAAAGTGTAGCAGGAAGGTGGCTCAGTGTATAAAGGCACAGGCTGAAACAAGCCTCCTGACCTGAGTTTGACTCACCGCATCTACATGCTGCACGGAGAGAATCCATTCCTTAAGTTTGTCTTTGTCTTCCACATCCACAATAAACCATGAATGCAAGGTGAGACATAGACACACACTAATACACACAAAGAAACAAATAAATATTTAAGATGAGCTTAGAGACTTTTTCATTGGTTAACCTCCCAAGCACATTAGTAACAATTCTAAAAGTGGTAAAGCCAGTATGTATTTACAGAGAGTATCTGTTGGAGAATATGGGTCCTAGAATTTCTTGCGATAGTAAATGGGATGTTGATATCTTAAGAAGCCAAAAGTAACATTTTTGACTGTCTAGAAAATATTATCTGAATCATTTTTTGTTTTAAATTATACTATGATTTTTGTTAATAATTGTTAATGTTGTAAATGTACTTGATTCTAATACCAAGTTGTATTACTCAATATAATGGAGTAAGTAGTACTTCATTTGTCTTGTTCACTAAGTGTTGAGAAAATCTCACATTCAGAAAAGATTTACAAACATAAATCATATTAAGAAAAGAGCTACGAACATAAGTCACTTAACACAATACTTAACATATAGTAAATGCTTTATGTTTGTCTAAAATAATACTGGGGCATGGAGAGATGTATCAGTGGCTTTTGCAGAGATGCTGAGTTCATTTTCTGGGGCATGTTGCAACTGCCTATAATTCTAGTTCCAGGAGATCTAATGTCTTTGCTGGCCACTAGGGGCATCTTCCTTCACTTAGTACACATGAACTCATAAAGACACATGCACACCAAATGAATACCTACATAAATATGTATGTCTCTAAAAGAAACTGGCATCTTTGCTACGCAAGTCGGGAAACACTTTCAGAGGGTGTTTGTAGCATTGGCAAGAAAAAGCCGTTGTTTCTGACTTTGCTCCAGCCAAAAACTGCCTTCTGATGTTGAGTAAATAGATTTGTAGGATCAATGTTATGAGGTTTAATCTTGATTATTAACTTAATGGGTTTAAGAATCACTCAGAAAACAAGCCCATGGTCATACCTGTGTGGAACATTTTGTATCTGATTAACTAACACAGGAAGACCCATTCTAAACAACAACATGGGTGTCACATTTCCATGGAATGAGTTTTTGGATTAAATAAAATAGGGGAAGTGAACTAAAAACAATCATTCATATCTTTCTGCTTCCTGATTGTGAGTGCCATGTGACCAGTTACTGTTGCCACGACATCTTCACCATGATTGATTGGAATCTTAAAAAAATGAAACCTGTGAGTCAAACTAAACCCTTCTTTTCTTAAATCTCCTTTGACAGATGTTATATTTTTCACAACCATGAGAAATGTAATTGATACCAATTGTGCAAATCAATTTGAAAGTTTCTTAATCCTGCATGCTAAGATTTAGGTAGAGTCATATTGTCTAGATATGTACTAATAATAAGCTCATTGAACTTCCTTACTGAAGCACTGCCAATTTTCTTAATTGGTATCTATTTGTTATGTCACATACAAGACAGGGCAGAGTTCACAAAACTTCTTCACAAATATCAAGATTACTAGAGGCTGTTTATCCCTGGCTCTGACCAAGTCAAACAATATGATGATGGTCACAAAGGACTTTCTGCAATTTTCCAAAGACCTTGCTCTCAGGTTCACTATCTTCACTGACATTCCACTCTATAAAATTCAGTCAGATGCATCTTCTGATTTCTGAGATCTGTTTCCTTAGTCCAGTTTCTTCTTATATTAGCACATTCTAGAGCATACATCCTATAACCCTGCAGACAGTGTCCTAAGATTCCGATTTTAGACAGTGATAAACATGTGTACTGCTGTTTATTGGACAGTGCCCTGAAAATGTTGTTTCATTTCCTAATATATGATGTGTGTTATGCCACCTCAGCTAAAACTAAAATACTCCAAAAAAGCTATTCTTTTTTTTCTTTTTTTCTTTTTTTCCCTCCATTTCTTAAACGTAAATTAGAAACAAGATCGTTTTACATGTCAATCCCAGTTCCCACTCTCTCCCCTTCTCCCCTTACCCTGCTAACATGTTACCTATCCCATACCAGTTCTGCTCTTCAGAGAGAGTGAGGTCTTCCAAGGGGAGGTCTTCAGAGTCTGTCATATCCTTTGGGATAAGGCATGGGCCCTCCCCCATGTTTCTAGGCTGAGGGAGTATCCCTCGATGTGAAATGGGCTCCTAAAAGCTATTCTTAAATGTATACTAGGGTTTGTATTTTTTCACACATTTATCATTTTATTTAGTTCACTAAATTTTTTGGAGGAGACCGATAATACGAGGACTCTGCAGTGCATGAAGGTCTCTTCCAATACAAGATCAGTATTCTGAGGTAGCCTCCTTAGAGCCAAAAAGGTGAGATGATAAAGGTAGAATTCTTATTTGAATATTTAGCATGCCTATTGCACATTATAATGGCTAAAGAAATACATTTATGGCAAATTAAGGAAATGGCAGGCTTCAGGATGCTAACTTAGCAGTATTTCCAAAGTTGCTACAGTGAAAAGAAAGTGAAGAAAGCTGAAAGATAAAAGTGCAAAAGATTGTAATAACAGAGGGTGATTTTGACTATGGATGATGATAAGAGACATTAACCAAGAGAGCAGATGGGTGAGAGCAGATGCTGAGAGAAGATGGTAGATAGAGAGAATGATGTTGAAAGAGGGGGATGATCATAATATGTGATGGTGAAATTGTTAGAAACATAGAATTTTACTAAGAAAAATGATGAAGACAGGCCAATGATAAGGAAGTTCTTGGTGAGAGAGGGTGATGCTGAGGTTGAAGGACAGAGAATGGTGGTGAGAGGTGATGATAGGAAAAGAGGATGATGGATAGAGAAGGTGACGATGAAATAACATGATATTAGTCAAGAGTTATGAGCAAAGCATTATATTGAAAGAATATGATGGTGATATAGGCTGATGAAAAGAGAGACTGATTGTGACAGTGTGATAAAAGAATGGGAGAACCTGATCGATAGAGAAATAATCTAAATGAGAGAGCATGAGGAGGATACAGGATGATTGTTATGGTGAAATAGGGTAATGAGTGGTAGTGAGAGAGCAGATTAAGGTAATAGAGAACGTGATGGGATCTCTGTGTTTTCTACTTGAAGTTGGAGTTTACCAGTTCATAGTGAAGCACAAACTTGTATTTTTGGAAGGTATTTCATCCTTGAAATTTTTCTTTGAATTACCAGACAAAATCTATTCATTGTTGCATAACTGGCTATTAAACAAGCACAGGAATGGGGTAATCCATACCAAAATACAAATTCTAGGTGCAATTTTTCCCGTTGACACACACAATCCTTCAGAGACAACCAGAATCTAAGTGCTGGTGAGCAAATGTAACAAAAAGCAGCTACACCAAAAACTGTGAAGTGAGGCTAGATCTTACTATATGTGACTACTTGTCTTAGTCGGTGTTTTATTGCTGTGAAGAAACACCATGACCACAGAAACTCTTATAAAGTAGAGCATTTAACTGGGGCTTACATAATAGTTGTACATGTTTAGTGCCTTTTCATCATGTTGGAATGCATGTTGGCATGTAGACAGACAGTGCTGGAGAGATGGCTTGAGAATTTTATATCAGGGTCTGTAGGCAGCTGGAAGAAAGGGAGGGTCACTGCACTTGGCTTGGGCTTTTGAAAACCCAGTGTGCACCCTAGGTGTCACATTTCCTCCATTAGGCCACACTCCCACAGATAGTGCTGCTACCTAAGCATTCAAATTTATGAGATAATGGGACCCATCATTCTTTTCACCAGCACAGCATTGAATCCAATGTCGGTAACAACCAAAACCATCAATATTAAGAGAGGTCTGAGAAGCAGCAGTACCTGAATGGCACATTTTGTAGGATATGTACCGGTCTAAGGAAACCTTGTTTTAAAAAATATGTAGAGAACAGAGAATTTCTGGTATGAGGTGAAACATGTTACATTTTCTCTTCCAGGGAAATAGAATCAAAAGCTTACAAACTAGGACTCGGCAACAGTTGAAGTAGATGTGAGGCAAAACTTCCCAGGTGGACACCATGACCTTGCATTGGAGCAGGAACAAATAAACATTTGTGTAGATAGAACAGTGATATGAAGAGCAGACTGTTGGGGTGTCAGATGCTGCCTGATTCCATCTGCTTGACTGGTAGCATAAAGTATTTTCAATATAGAAAAATTCTTCACTTCTCTGTGTATCTAATCATAAGTATAATAAAACCCTAATGATCATGGGCATGCACTTATTTACATTGCAGTATTTATGAGTTTAATGCTCATATTTCTCTTACTTCTCTCAGATGCTGAAATTAACCTTGTTCTACTGCTCAGTTCCTGGTCTATATTATTAAATGTTCTTCCTACAATTTTCCATATTTGTCTTTCCTCTACTCTTATCTCTTCTTATTCCTCTACCATAATTGACATGCTTAATGTCTGTGAGCAAATGCATAAGTTGTAAAATAAAATAAGATTTATATTAGGAATTTACTTGTTTATATTTTTATTTGTATGTGTGAATGAATGTTTGTGTGCACATTGGTGTATATTTTTTAGGTGTGTGCATATGGAAGTCATAGCTATTCATTGAGTGTTTTTCACAATAATTCTCCACCTTAGTTTTTAACATACAAACTTTCACTGAGCCTGGGAAACTCTAGTCCAGAGGGCCTGGATGATTAGGGAGTCTCAGGGATGCTCCTTTCCTGACCTTTCCCAGCATTGTGATGGCAGGTCTATATTGCCATGTCTGGATTCTTATGAGGGTGCTGGTGATTGAAACGTAAATCCTCGTAAGTTCAGAGCAAACACATTTTTCCACTGAGCCATGACCCAGACTCTACTTTCATTTGCAATTTACATTAAATATATTGATGAGAAGATATTGTCTCTTTCTTGTTTGCATCTATCAAGGTATCTAAGAAATATTAATAAATTTAGCTTATTCCTTCTTTACAATACATAACAATCTACATTGATTGCTGTTCCTGCTGCACACTAATTATACATCCTGGAGGCTGTTTCTTTAACCATCTATAGCCAAAAACAAAGATTTAATAAACAGCTTCTTTCCAGTGTCTTTATAAACTTTAAACAAATAATTGGGATTTATTTTCAGAAATGAAATTGTTGTGTCACAGGTTATGAGCATAATTAACCAAATGCCTGAAGAAAGATGACATTGAATTTCTCTTCCATGAGCAATAGACAAATGTCCACAGTGACCAGGGCCCTGGAACTTTCCAATGCTCATTCACCAGATTATATTCATGTGGCATCTTTTATAAATACTTTACATTTCTCTCAATTCCTACTGAACTGAAATTGAAAGGGAAGCATAGAGGGAATGAGGAGGAAGTCATGGAGAGAGAAGAGGTTGCTAAAACAATGATGCAGGGTTAAGAGTTCTGGCTGTTCTTTCAGGGGACCTGGAATTGTTTCATGCCCCCACATGGTGGTACACAACAATATGTAAGTCCAGTTCCAGGGGCTCTGGTAGCCTATCTTTGGTCACTGCACATATATTCTTCATCTTTACACATAGATACAAAATGTTCATACATATAAAAAATTTAAAACCTTTTTAAAAATATGTTTAAATGTAATAAGAGATGAAGAAAGGGAAGGGAGGAAGAAATATAAAAGCTTTTCATATGACTGTTATTTTTATTTTCTCCATTTTAGATCTACCATTTAGATGTCTTTTTAATGAGTTTTTCTGCTTTTTTTATATAGGGAAACTTATTACATCTTTCACTTCTTAACCTTATTTTAGAGTGTGTATTTCTTCCTGGACAGTAGTTTGCTAGATGATTTTCTTGATACAAGATTGCACACATATTAATGAAGATCACTTGGACCTACTTCTTGCCTGCAATGATCTCCCTAGTATTCCCATGTTGTCTGGTGGTTTCTTTCCTCCATTTTATTGTTATTTCGGTGATAGTATCCCCCAATGCTAGGTATTTTTATTATTGAAGGTCTGTATCTCTAATATTCAAGCATGTCCTTCTTTCATGTTCTTTATACAGGCTGAAACAAAAAGGAATGGCCCTGATTTATGGTGAATCTTCTCACAACCTCAAGGGATTTGGATTTAACATGACTCATTCCTCCTCCAATGATCCAATTAACTTAAAATCCCTCATAGGTATACCAGGAGCTTGGGTTAATTACAAAAGTAGTCATATTGACAAAAAGAATAGCCATCACAGTATGTTTCAGTTAGAAAAGCATCCCCTTTACTCTGTTACAAAAGATTTGACAGGAGCTGAAGAAATGACTTCTCAAGAGGACATGAATTTGGTTCCAATAACAAAACTGAAAACTGCCGGTAACATAAGATCCATCTCATCAGACATACTCTTTGACTTCCTTAGGCATCCTCACATATATGCACATACACATAAAGAGCACAGAGGCATTTACAAATAAAATATAATAATAAGCAACTATATACCAATATTGAAAAGATATTTAGTTGTTTCACTAGTATATCCATCTGGGAGAAAGATAAATCAAAGTAAAATCACACAGAAGCCACATGTTCTCATGAAATGTAGAGAAATCTTACTTTGCCAGTCCTTTATCCAGGACTTTGGGTTGAATGACCTTCCCATTCTATATTAGGAACTAAACATTCCTCTAGCCTCTAATCATCAGCAGTTGACACTGTGATACACACCCTGCAATCTATCAGTCTGTCTCAAATGAATGAATGAATAATTAATCCACCCAGTTTACATTCAAATCACTTATATCTGAACTCAAATTATATATTTAGCCCACTGTGTCAAGACAGTTCCATATTAACTCAGTATTTTATTTACTATCATATTAATACGTAATATAATGAAAGTCTTATTCATATTTAAGGGAAAGCATAGATATTATACAATGTCAGAGAATCTGAGAAAATATATAGAGGAGACTACAGAAACACTTCAAGTACCCACAAATATATAATGATGATATACCACTTCTTCCTTGCTTGCAAAATCATCCTGAACCAAATGTAAGGGTATTTTCTAAATATGAAATGGAAGCTTTATAATTCAGAGCCTTAGAATTAATGTTCCAGGAATGTCACCTGTGCGTGCATTTAACTTTCTTTCCATTAATATCTGATTTCTCACAACGGAGACTTGTTGAATATATCATCCTCCTTGCTGAGTTTAGAATCAAGCACTTAGTTATTTTGTTTTGTTTTGTTTTATTTTGTTTGGGGGGTTTTGTTTTGTTTATAGTCTTGATGTTTAAGTTGGTCACCTATACTGCCTGACTTAAAAGACTAATATAGAGACTGGGGAGATATTGCTGAACTTAAAATGCTTACTGTGCAGGTATGAGAATTTGTATTTAGAAAACCATAAGCCACATAAAAATGCCCAGGTGCTCACTGGACAGACAATTTTAGCTGAATTTGGGAGCTCCAGGTTAAGTTTGAAACTCTGTCTAAAAAATTATGTGGAGAACAAATTGCAGAAGACATGTTGTACAAATTTCTGACTTCCATACTCTTGTGTACAGGCCAGCTTACTCACATACAAATATGTACACAGGCATAAACACACATCAAATAAAGAGTAAAAAAAGTGGAAGAAATAGAGGGAGGAAGAGAAGGGCAGAAGGATGTAAAGAGGAGCAAAAGAGTAAAGTAATAAAATGAAGCAAACTGTAATGAAATGAAGAGTCTGACATCTAAGTTTATCTCCTGACCTAGAAACACATTCCTGAGGAAGCTAAATTATGAGGTCATCTCTCCATTAACCCATGTTTTACTCTCAACATTTTCTCCCGAATAGATTTTATTTTAGGAAATTAAGTCATTTAATCTCTGAACTTCAGATACACTAGGATCCCCATTATTATTTTTTTTTTAATATTAGTATTAGGCTATTATCAGTATCATTATTATTTCCATTCAAAGAGAGGCAGGGGACCCTGTGCTCATGTCTAAGCTACTCATATTTTGCCTTATTTTCAGTAAGTCTCATTATCCTCTCCTGTTCTCCATTCCCAAAAACAGAAGCCGTCTACTCTATCTCCATCTCAGACAAATAAGAAGGTCTTTAGCTCTGTCCTTTCTTATTGTTTTTGTTTATACTCCAATATTGAGAGTGAAAACTCACATTGAACAAGTGAATGGATGCCTTTGGGGCTATTCTATCTCCATGGAGTTTCAAAGCAGGAAGCCCACTCCTCAGCCCTATCTGTCTTTAACTAGTTATCAGGATGGATGAGTATTGGTCACACTGAAGGATGACAGGAAGGCACCCTACAGGCTACTAGTATTGAAATCAATTTACTCAGATGTTAGAAAGATTGATTAATTTGGTAGAGAGTTCACCATTCAAACATGAGGATTGATCTCAGTTCTCAAGTACAATCAAATAAAGCAAGGCTATTTCACATACATCCATAATCCTAAAAGTGGGGAAGCCCTGATAGCATGATCCCTGGGGTTCCCCAGACAGCTAATTTTTCCAAATCAGATAGCTCAATGTTTATGATAAGACCCAAAATTTATGGTAGAGAGGATTGAAGAAGAAACACAATGTCAACCTTGGGTTTATACATACAGACTAACAAAACAAAAGGAATACTCCATAATATCTTATTCACATGCATTTCTTGGTTTTTACCAGATTGATATTTCAAAAGTTAAATGCTTTAATTTTGTGGATTAGCATATCTAAAAGTAATACCAAAATCCAGTATGTTCTATCTCTATTTTGTCACAGACAGTTAAAGGAAAGTCAGGAGCTATTGTTTAAGTTTCCCTAACTTTGTAACAAGACATTCCTGTGAAAGAATGAGCAAAGTGTTATCTAATTAAATATTCAGTTACAAAGAGAACTCAGATGAGTTACATAATAATGGTGGGATATTTCCAAATATTTCCAAGTATTTCCAAAATACTTGATACTTCCCATCATTTGCCTACTGATATGAAAGTAAGAACAAATGTGAGTGTATGCTGTTAACAATTATTAAGCATGACAAGTGCCAAATTACCTCTGCAATTCATGTGTTTTTTTTTTAATTTATTAAATCCTTTGAGTGATCTTGAAGGAACAAGACTTAAGGCTGCTGTGAAAAAGCATCTATCTTGAGATGTCAACTGTCAACCATGGCTGCTTTACAGTAATTCTTAACAAAATGAAGACAGCCACCATAGGCACATACACATGGAAGTGAAACACTGCTTAGATTAAAGCACATATTGATCCAGCTGTCTTTAAGGTTTAAGGAAAGCCTTAGGGATCTTCACAGATGATATAGGAGACAAGGTAGATGTGTTCTAATTATTTCAAAGAGGATATGAAATTGTTGGATGGTCCATTGTAGGCATAGCCTGTCTTTCAACATGAAAGGTAGTCAAAACAACCCTCTATATCAATAAAATATAGTTTTCTATCAACATCCTTATGGCCAACCTCATTTTAAAAGATGATAGATACAGGAATTTTTACCAATTGAGCACCAGTTCTCCAAGGGAAATGGTCTCTGTGAGAAGACAAAAATCATGTGAGTCCCATGATCATTTTCTCCTTTGAAACACAAAATCCAAAGCTTCAGTGAGGACAGTTATTATTTTTTTTTTACTTTCTTCCAATTATTGAAGAAATTTTCTTTTTTGTACTATTGGCCAAATTCTAAATCCTGTGGCAGAAGACTAAAGACCAGCAAAAGCTACATCAATTTTATCAGTTAAAGATGCCACCTGGAGGAGAGATCTTAGAAGTCTTCCAACAATTAATTGAACATGTATTTGAAAATCCACTGTATACAAGTAGACTGTGAGTTGGCTACTATGCAAACAACCGAGAAAGGGCAAATAACCTCCAATTCAGCCTTTTGTGAGCTTTTCTTTTAGCTTACTCACTGTTTCCAATTTCAGGATTGCTTTTCCTTTCATAATAAGATGTTTCTATTTATATTTATAGCTCTGTGTACCTGATCCATGATCCAAATATATATTCTGTGAGGCAAGAACATGAAAATACCAATGGGTGAAAACGCCAGTGGGTGTTTCCCTGAACTTGTAGTTGCACTAATAACACACTATGTCTACAATTCTGGGTAGGTTTTCAACACTTGCTATCTTATATTAATCATTCTTGTATCATTTGTCTGTGAAGTGTCAAGTATCTAATGGATCCTTGGGAACACATGAAGATCATTTCTAGAATATATATATATATATATATATATATATATATATATATATGGAAAAGGAAATGAGGTTTAAGTTGATTTTCTACTCCTCCATCTTCAGATAACTGCCTGAAACTTGTGAAAATATTATTTTTCTTTGTCTTTAAGCTATAAGGTTTAGGAGAGGTCAATATATTAATAGTCATAGCTAGAGCCTTCCCTTGTAAGAAAAGAAATTGGAAACAGATTGAAATCTGTCGGTAGAGGTTGCTGATGAGAGAAAGCCATGGCAATTGAACTAAGTTTAGATCCATTAAGGCAGACAGAATTAGAAAACTGGACAACAGGTAGAGTGGTGGAAAGGTGCATGGACATACAACAGGCAGATCAAGTGGGAAGCCTCCTTTAAACCATAGTATAAGAAGAGAAATACAGTTTTCACTGGAGAACACCATTCCTACTAATGGCTGAAGACTAAGTCCAAGCCTAAAAGATAAAGCAAAGGTCAAAGACAAAGGAGTCCCTGAGGAGATTGTCTTGTAAGGTATTTTCTTTTTCAGGACATGGCACAATACTGTCTTGGAGTAGACAATTACTAGACCAGGTCATCATGGCTACTAATGAGGAAAACAACTATACATTAACGAACAGGTCTATGGAAATAGCAATACAGCCCCACTCTCTGATAGAAGAAAGTAGGGGGGATTACAATACCCTGACACTGACTTCCAATTATTACTTCTCTGGCCTTTCCTTAGTTGTAAGTGACCTTGGGAGGTTCAAGATTATGCAAAAATTAGAAGGTTAACTGAAAGTCGGAGACTCCATTGCAGCTTCCATGATGTCATCATTTGCAATGGGATGGAACTTTATAATGATGCATCTGTTGGGGGGTAATTCATGTAATATTCCTCACTAGCATTCTGTAAATAAGTGTGACATTTTGTTCAACAAGGTGGCCTTTAGTGGAATGCTATGTTGGACCATTGCTGATACACTATCTGAAGTGAACAGATATTTGTTTCCTTAGAACAAGTAAACTTAGTTGAATAAGAGGAGGCTCAGAAAGAATAAGTCAGACAGGAAAACAGTCATGGACAGGCATGAATGCCTGAGGAATGACTTCACTATATTCAAGAAAAGGAAGCTGGTTGTTAGAAGTAGGTGGAAACTCAATGTTAACCAATTTTCACCCCACTATGTCCACATCTATCTCACACGTGCTGTCATCAATGTCTTCCCCAAACTCCCATCAGCACTTCCACTGTTTCATTGCATATTTGTACTACAGATTGGAGTGTTTCTCTGGAATCAGAGTGGAGGCTTTTTATCATGACAACCTGGGATTTTATAGCTGCTTTGTTTTCTAGTACAATATCAATACAATAATAATAAACAACATTGTCCATTTTCTGATACTATAAGAGATCATGAAAGACTGGGTAAATTGTAAAAAATCAAACAAACAAAAAGTAGAGTTTGTTTAGCCCAGTCTTTTGAATTTTGGAAAACAAAGGACATAGTATGATGGCTCTTGAGGGCATTTGTGCTGAACCATCACTCATTGGATGGAAAGGGGTTTAGAGAGCACAAAATCTGAAGCATGGTTGTGCATTAGCTGTTTTAAAACCTTACTCTGACTACCCTAATCCCCAAATAGCAGCACTAACACACTCACAGGTTCTGTCCTTACAACCCATTCATCTCTTCACTGTGACTCGGATGAGACATGGAATTTGAAATGTATGTATCTGTGTTCCTGGACCATGGATATTTTATTTTAGAACTTATGTCTCAGTTCTGTGGTGTTACATATCAATTTCCAACGTATGGTAGTTGACAACACATCCAAAGAATGCACACACAGAAGGCAATGGATCTGTTCCATCAGCAAATACACTGTCTGAAACATTGAACTGAACTAAAACAAAAACCATAACTTTCTTCAACATTCCTTAGGCTAATAGACTAAATGTAGAGAGACAAAATGTTACAAGTTGGGAGCCAAGCTACCTTTAATCACCTTTTACAAATTATTTAAACTTAATTTCACAACACTAAAGTTAACCAGATATAAGACTATACAATTAATACAAAGTTTATATTTAGTTGTCATGATATCCATCTCTGACCAATATATAGGTGTGACCAAAAATCTGTTCCATGTTAGGTGAAACATTCTTAAAGTTTCAAAGACCCTAGTTTATGCCAATCCAAAGACTAAGAATGTCATCAGATAATGCATATCAGAGGTTACCCTCCTTTGCTATAAATACCTACCTGATGCAGCCATCAACGTGTTTGAAAAAGATTCAATTAATTTTTTTGTTATGAAACCATTACTAGACTGATATATGGTATTTGGAATAACATGAATCCATGTACTTGGGCAGTAGTAGTCAATAATATTTGGCTCCATAAAAAAATTATTCTTTTTAATTAATAGTGTGTGTGTGTGTGTGTGTGTGTGAGTGTGAGTGTGTGTGTGCACACATGCATGCTCATGTGTGCACACTAATGCATGTGTGCATGTGTGTGACTGTGTGTTGCATATGTGTGTGAGTTTTTATGGTATGTGAGTGTAAACACGACTAATGAAATCTCAGAGATTATTAGATTATTAGAAGATGTCAAATTTAAAATGTTGCACTTTTTTTTCAACCCCATATACAAAAGAGGGCTGATCTCCAAAATTTACAAAGAACTCAAGGAGCTAATTTCTAAAATAAGAAATAATCCAATTAAAATTGGGGTACAGAACTAAATAGAGAATTCTCAATAGAGAAATCTAAAATGGCTGAAAGACACTTAAGAAAGTGCTCAACATCCTTAGCCATCAGGGAAATTCAAATAAAAACAACTTTGAGATACCATCTTACTCCTGTCAGAGTGGCTAAAATCAAAAACACAAATGACAGTTTATTCTGGAGAAATGTGGAGAAAGAAGAAAACTCCTCTGATGCTGGTGAGAGTGCCAACTCCTACAGCCAATTTGGAAATCAGTATGGTGATTCCTCAGAAAATGGGAATCAGTCTACCACAAGATCCATCAATTCCACTCTTAGACATATACTCAAATGAAGCACATCATACAACAAGGACATCTGTTCAATGATATTCATAGCAGCACTATTTGTATTAGCCAGAACCTGGAAGCAACCTAGATGCCCCTCAACAGAAGAAGGGATAGAGAAAATGTGGTACATTTACACAATGGAGTACTACTCAGTGGGGAAAAAAATGGATACATGGAATTTTCCGGCAAATCAATGGATCTAGAAAAAACCATCCTGAGTGATATAACCCCGTCACAAAAAGACAAACATATTCTCACTCATATATGGATTTTAGACAAAGAGAAAAGGATTACCAGCTTACAATCCACACTGCCAGAGAAGCTAAGAAACAAGGAGGACTCTAAGAGGGACATACATAGTTCTCTGGAGAAGGGGAAAGGGAAAAGATCTGCTGAGCAAATTGGGAGAAAAGGAGCAGGGGAGAGGGAGCTAGGAGAATGTAAAAGGGAGAAGAGGAGGGGTGAGGAGGACATGAGGGAGCAGAAAGATTGAGTCTGGGGAATAATAGAAGAAAACAAGAAAGGAGATACCTTAATAGAGGGAGACATTTTAGCTTTACAGAGAAATCAGGCACTAGGGAAAGGTCGGGAGATATACAAAGATGACACCAACTAACAATCTAAGCAGCATAGGAGAGGCTACCTTAAATGCCCTTCTCTCTGATCTCTCAGCATTTCCCTCAATATTTGACTACAGGTTTTTATTGCTTTGACAAATTATGAACTCCATTTAGACCACCATTCACAACTCTTAATATTTTTAGATGAAAATAATTTTTTTTCATACATAACCTTCCCCAGATCCTTCCTCTCACACAAATATCTTATTTCTCTCTGTCTTAAAAAAAACAAATAGGCAACTAAAGAAAAACAAACCAGAAAAAAAGTCTAAGAAAACCTCCCCCCCACACACTGAAGTTATCTGTGAAATAAGAAAAAAATTCCAAAATCAGATATGAGACAGAAGTTGAAGTTTAAATTTTGAATTAATCAATTTTTCATCAAATTTTACCTAATCAAAGTTTTTCATCTTTGTGTGTCATGTATATGTGTGTATAGAGCACCTGAGTTTGTGTGTTTTTTTCTGTATGTTTATTTGTAATTTTGTGTGTGTGTGTGTGTGTGTGTGTGTGTGTGTGTGTGTGTGTATGTGTATGTGTGTATGTGTGTGTGTGTGTGTGTCTATGTGTGTTTGGTTCTTTTTGTATGTGTGTGGGTATGCATATTTTTGTATTATATGTCCATATGGTTTTTGTTCTATAGTGTGTTTCTGCGTGTTATTGTTATGTGTATATGTGGCTAATTTGTGTGTGTTTATATTTCAGGTTTTTGTGTGTGAGTGTGACTATGTGCATGTTTGTTTGTGATTATATTTGCACAACACCACACACACATATATATCTATATGTTTGTGTTTGGTTTCTTTTGTGTATGTATGTGTACAGAAATGTGCTTGTGTTTGTGTGAATATATGTGTGCTTCTGTGTTTGTTTTTTAAGTGTGTGTCATACTTTCTGCTTTGATGGAACCTCCATTAATCACCTGGCTTCCTGTGGTTGAACCTGGCTGCTGTTCACATTTCACTTTTTCTCTCTTGTCCTTTCCAACTTGTACCCTACCCTCTGTTTCTGGTTTTTTTTTTTTTGTTGTTGTTGTTGTTTTTCTTTGCCCTTGGATTCTGGGTCTTTCCCTTAGACCAACTCAGTACTAATATTACAGGCATGTACAAACATGCCTGCTATTTAAGTTTTTCTCTATTAAAGGTTTATTTATATCTTAGATCTGTCAATTATAATGTTACTTAAATTTCATTTTGTTTTAAATTTCTTAGAAATAATCCTATTTCAGGATTTCATAGTTTAATGTAATTAAATATCATTCTGAATGCAGAGGTAATAAGGAGCAGTCAATTTTTTCATACATTTCATTTGGTTTTTTTTTTTTTTTCATGCAGCTGCTTTCTCTCAATTATAAATCCACAACATTACACATAGATATCTTCTTGTCTGTTTTAATGAGACATATGGGTTGGGTATAATCTGTCATTGAAGTCACTGGCTTGCTGCATGATGCATGTTTTGGGGGGAAATAATCTGGATTCTTTGCACTTATTGTTCCTAAACTAGAAGCCAAGTCACTAATGTTTTTTTTCAAAGGGCAAACAGGTGTATAAACTCATATTTGCCCTGTCGTTTGTCAGCTCTGTGTCTCTCTGTCTCTGTCTCTGTCTCTGTCTCTGTCTCTGTCTGTCTCTCTGTCTGTCTCTCTGTCTCTGTCTCTGTCTCTGTCTCTCTCTCTGTCTCTCTCTCTCTCTCTCTCTCTCTCTCTCTCTCTCTCTCTCTCTCTCTCTCTCCTCAGAGCAAATATCTTCCTCCATTTAGAGGAACACACTAAAAATTTTGTTTTTGGTATAATTATTCTCAATTTTATCACCTCTTAAGCAAAGTTAAGCTCATAGCATCATTTCTTGTGATGCCCATACTTGCTAAGAAATAAATGCAAAGATCTGTTTGGCATTTTATTCACTTCTGAGCTTTCAAGAGGGACTCACTGGGTAAGGTTTCCTGCTGCCAAGTTGAAAAGTTGACTTCAATTCCTGAGCCCCTCATGTTGGAGTAAACAACAAACTGCTTAAATGTACTTCTAAATTTCAACTGCAAACATGCCCCCATACACATAGATAAAAAAATCAAGTAAATAATTAGATAAATGCAACATTTTATTTATTTTATTTTTATTTTTTTTACAATTTCACTATTTTTATTTGAATTAGAAACAAGATTGTTTTACATGTCAATCCCAGTTCCCTCTGCCTCCTCTTCTCCCCTGCCACCTTGTAAACATACCAAATGTGACTACAAGTTCTATTATAATATTTCATTCACTAAACTACATTTTCTTCTTGTCCTATATAGTTGATAATAATAACTATTAAGTATTAGAAACAGTATATTGTAGAAGAATTAAACTCAAATTTGTATCAATATCCAACATTTGTGTACAATATACAGATCCAATCCAACATAAAATTTTTAAAACTAGTAGTTGCTTTTGAAGAGTAGATACAATAATCTACCTTTTCATCTTATCATATCACTATCATCCCTTTATTCTTTTCAGAATAAATTCAATAATCTACTCTTTTTATTCAATAATATTTGGATTACTCTTTTTTGAAAACAAAAGACTTGAATATAATCCCCTTTGTTCAACTTTCTTCCTTATCATAAGCAATATTTTGTAGCCAATCCACCTAAACAATGATTAATATCCATAACCCAATGAGTGACCAAAAACCACTTACATCATCTCTTTGGGATATTGGTGTTGTGTTCTTAAAATTACATCCTGCTGTCTCGTGGTAAGGATATATTTACGGGATCCTGAAAGGAAAGTTTAGGTTAATTTTCAAGCTTTATCATTTGTTGTCCAGTCTCTTCATAATGGGCAAGTACATGGCTTGTTTCAAATGCTGGCTAAAGTAGTCTGTGAGGCTGGATCACCTCAGCTAGTCACCTAGAAATTGTTATGAGAAGTTCTTAGTCCAAAGGTGGTTATTAGTTGGCGTGTTCAGCATAACAGTATTGTGATAGTCCTGGTGAAATTGTCATTGTGGGATCCCATACTCCTTTTGAAGACTTCAAAAGTCACTGATAGGTTTATTCATGCTTCACTCTACAAAACTGAGACACTCAAACCAGAAATCATGTGCATGAAGGTAGACAAATCCTTTTTTCTAGAATTTGCAAGTTCTCTATATGACCATTAATATCAGGACAAAAATTATGAGTTTAGTAGCAATACAGTAATCCTAAATATTTGTTTTTCTTCTGTTCCATATCAGATGTCTTTTCTAACATTAGACAAAGATTTTACATCTTATTATAAGAAGCATGTTTGGCATTGGAGAAGGAGATAGCCATGCTCCAACTCCAAAGCCAGCTTTTGATCTTTAATGGGACTAAGACTACAAAAAGAGCATTTGTAGTATATTTCTGCATTTTAAAAAAGAAACAAATATTTGTGAAGATTTATAAAATTTTACTCTTTTTGGAAATGTGATATATCAATAGGGCAATTTACCCTTTTCTTGGGAAAAATTTTCTAGGTGATTTGTTCTTTTTCTTCAGGTGTCTCATTTGTCTACTGGTCTCCAAAGTCCTTAGCTAGATAACTTTATTTTCTTGAAAAGACAAAAAAAAATCCCTTCTCCCACCCTAAATTTTGTCGAGATTCTCCTTTGGCAAGTTATACATTATAAAGTACAAAACATTTGTTAGTTTTATAAGTTAGTTTAGATTAAATGGCCATGCTGCTTGATGAACTATCATGTCTTCTAATTAAGAGGTGTCTTATTCAAATAAAATCTTTATCAATTTGGATGGTTTGCACAGTTTTTCATCACCTGTGGAAACAAAAGCAAACCCTCTTCCCCAATGTAACACATGTCTTGGTTTCCATTCAGAGATCAAGGCATCTTTGAAGTATACTAGTTGGTTTAATTGTGTACTTTTTTTCTATTATACAATGTTTCTCTACAGCTGTTATTGCTTTCTCACTAGCATTCAGAAAACTCAAAGTTAGTTAAGCACTTTGCAATCTATTTTTGGGATTCTTTATCATCTTTTTGTTTATTTAGCATATCCTTAAGAGTTCTATTTTATTTTTCTATAACTGCCTTCCCTGTAGGATTGTGTGGTATACCTGTAATATGTTTTATATCATAATAAGCAAAAAACATTTATTTTCTTAGAGACTTATGCTAGAGCATTGTTTTTATTTATGCAAGTATACCCATAATGACCATAACTTCTAGCAAATGTGTAATTACTGAATCAACCTTTTCAGAACTCAAAGCAGTTGCCCATTGAAAACCTGTTTAGGTATCAATGTTGTGCTGTAAATATTTTAATTTTCCAAATTCTAGAAATTGGAACACATGCATCTACCATATTTCATTTCTTTGAGTACACTTTGGGTTACTTCCTGCAGGTAGTAGAGTTTAGTTGTATAAGGAGAAGGTGGGAAATTTTTCTTATAACTTCCTTGGCTTGTTGCCAAGTGATGAAAACAGATTTTTTTCAAAATTTTCTATTGACACTTTTTATGATATTCTGGGGCCTTTAGCACATTTCCTATCCAAAGTTGATCAGACTCATCATTACTTATGATATAGGCCCTGACAGATACATTAGGTATCAGATTGTGATATATATATATATATATATATATATATATATATATATATATCATATATATATATATATATATATATATATATATATATATGGGATGATTTTTGTTCGTGATTAGGTCTTAAAACTGAACAAATAATGAATCAGTTCTGTATCATCTGCTATAAATTCAGAGGTTTCAGTATGCAAAACAACTCTTTCTGCATATTTTGAGTCAGTAACTATGATAAGAGTTTCTTTATGATTCATTAATATCATGAGAATAGCATATAACTCTGACTTTTGGACAGACTTATAAGGACTTAAATCCACTTACATTTTCTTATTTATAATCTTTCTTTTCTGATTTATTTGCATTGGTATAAAATGTAGGGGCTCCAGTTATTGTTTCCATTACAATGTGAGGAAGAATTTAGTTAATTCTCTTTATAAGTTGAATTCTCTTGCATTTGGGATAAATGTTTTTACTTCTCCAAAAAAATTACAAAATATTACAACAAGCTCTTTCTACCATAATTTCTCAATTTCAGCATTAATAGAAGGTTCTAGAATTTCTATTGATTTATTTCTGCTAATTAACAAGGTCTCAATTTTCCTGTTGTAATAAACTCAGAGACCTTTTCCACATACGTTTTTAATTTTGTATTTGCTTTATATAGCAAATGATCCATTCTAAGACATTATCCTCCCTCTGTATTAAAAATTTTGTAGGGGAATGCTTAGAGGGTAATGTGACTAGAAGGCACTTAAGCTTTGGATCCACACGATGCCCATGTGTAATCTGTAATTCATCTTCTACTAATGCCAATTCTCTAGCAGCTTCAGCTGTGATTTCCCTGATACTACCTAAGTCCTTGTCTGCATAAAATATTTTGTTTAAATGAATAACTTGATCAGGTTTTTTTCCAAAAATGTGCCATAAATGGCAAATGTTCCATAGCAATCTCTGAAAGCCATTAAGAGTCTACACTGGATCTCTCCTAATTTCCCCCTTTTGGGCAAGGGCAATTTCTTTCCCTGTGGTTTACCTTTATCACAAAGAACTCAAACTTCATGTGGAGTTTCTTTGATGCCTATCTTCTTCTCTGACATAGATTGGAGCTGCCAGGACCAGAGGTTTCTTATTGTCATAACCAAAGAAACTATATTAAAAAATGTTAAGTGCCATATTCTGTGAATCTCTGAAGTGATTGAAGATGATCTTTCTTTCTAATATATCAGTTTGACCTTGTAGACATACCTCATGTGACTGCAAGCACAATTGTTATAGTTAACTAATTACTAAATTACATTCCCTAATTGTCTTAAATAGATGATATTAATAACTTTCAAGGACTAGAAATTTGTATTACATGGTTAAATGAGCTGTGTAAATACAGTACCTAGAATATTGGAAACAGTAAAATTAATCTAAAGTTTGTACCAATATCAACATTTGTATACAATATACAGACGTCTAATCCAATGTAAACTGTTTAAAGCAATGGTTGCTTTTTAAGAGTAGATTCAATAATCTACCTTTTCATCTCAGCAACTATATATCCTCCCCTGTTCTCTTCACAGTAGATTCAGTAACCTACCCTTTTATCCTACCATATTTCGATTCCTCTCTCTTTTTTTATCAAAACAAAAACTTCAATATAATCCCCCTCTTTCAACTTTCTTCGCGATCATAAGTAACAATATTTTATAACTAATCCCCCTAAACAAAGACAAATAACCATAACCCAAAGAGTAATTAAAAATCCCCAACCCCACCTTTTGGGTTATGCTGCCATCAAGCAGCATGCAGACAGCTTGGAGATGTGGTGACTGCCCACTGCCACCTGCTCATAAATAGCATTCAATTGTTAGAATGGCCTCTTAAAAGGGCCATGTATTTTTTCTGTTAATTCTGAGTCAGGAAACCTCCCTTAAAAGAACTGTGAGAGTTTCTGCTTGTCTCTAGCAAAACAGAAACCACTCTGGAAAATGCTGCTACCAAGAAGGCATGCTTGATTTCCCTCTTTTGTTTCTAAAAATCACTTTTCTTATGTTTATGTGGAAATTTGCGCTGCATTTTTGGGGACAATATGTAAGTAGAGTCCTTAACTGGTCTAGATAATAAAAGGCCAGAGTCTTATATAGAGGGAAATGTTGGGAGATCAGACAGAAGGAGCAAGTCACAGCACACCTTACCTCTTAAGCATTACCGTAGAGAAGAGAAGAGAAAGGGGTAATTTTCTGCTTGTCCCTACTTATGTGCTGATTCTGTCTTGCTAGATCAATTTCTGAGATCCCATGATGGGTCCTCTCTGCCTACACTTTCAAGAATTCTCATTGTCTCCTAGTCCCACCTATATTGCTTTCCTATTGGCCAACAGTACTTTATTATTCAACCAATAAGACAAACATATACACAGAAGAGCATTCCCCATTATAAGTAGGCACTGTTAAAGCAAATTTTTCCCTATGATTTTCTGGTAAATGTATAGTGAGGAAACAGTCTTTTAAGTCACTAAATATAATAGGCCAACCTTTAGGTAATAAAGAATGCAAGGGCATTCCAGGGTGTAGAGAGCCCATTGGCTGAGTTACTTTATTAATGGATCACAATTTTGTAAACATTCTCTTTTTTCCTGATTTCTTTTTAATAATAAATACAGGAGAATTCCAAGGGCTGGTAGATTCTTCCATATGTATAGCATTTAGCTGTTCTAGATCCTTTAGATCCTCTGAAATCATAGGCCATTGCCCCACCCATGCAGGATTGTCAGTTAACCATTTTAAGGTTAGGACTTTTGATCCCTGTATGAATTTAACACTTGATTTATTCTGTCTTTTAGTGAAGCCTGGATGGTCTGTGTTTGTTTTATATGGTGCCTTATAACATTTTTCCATAAACATGAGTTGGTTTATGGTTCATTTTGACACTGGAGAGTTGTTAATGAAGGTATTCCATTACTGCAGCATATCATGACCCTGTAAATTTATGGCAATATTAGCACATATAGCCTCAGCCATCCTCTGTCCTTCTGGCCTTATACATTCAACTTATTTCATGTTTTGTTTTACCTGAGAAAGGGTTCCAATCACTGAGAATTGGAGATTTACCCCCATAGCAGGTTATCTTGGATGCAAAAATTCTGGAGTTATAAGTGTGATGTCTGCACCTATGTCCAGTAATCCTTGGAGTTCAACAATATTGATTTGTACTCTTAGTTTTGGTCATTTGTAGAAGTCTTCCAAAATATATGTTTTTTGTTTCTTTCTTGACTTTTTAAAACATTCTCCAAAGTTATTCTATTATCAAGAGCAGTATGATATATTACAATTTCTTACAATTTTTTAAAATTTCCTCATTGTTGTGTGAGGATTGTCTTCCACAGTGCCTGTGAATGACTGAACAAATTTTGACATGGGGGCATTCAGGACACTCCAATAGAAGATTCCCAATGGTAAAGGGTTGCATTTTTTTGTCTCTTGTCGATCTACAGTCATTGGTCCAATGTCAGTGTTTGCTGCATCTTCTACATTATCTGGAAGTTTGGGGCCTTCAACTTGGATATTTCCCAGAAGAAGCATTATTTCTAGGAATTCTTGTCTTCAATTTCTTCTCAGATGGCCTATTCTACTACAATTAATGCATTTGGAATTCTGATGTCTGCTAATACCTTTAGAGATCACTTCTGAGCAAATCCTCAGTGTTACATGTAACAATAACTCTTTCTGCCAGCTGCCTGAGTTTTGCTGACAGGTTAGTGCCACAAATATAACACAGAGATTAATATTAATTACAATGCTCCTGGCCAATGACTAGCATTCCTTATTTGCTAGCTAGGCCTTAATTATCAACCATAATTACTAATCTTATTGAGGATGCCAGTGGCATGTGTCCTCTCTTCTCGGAATCACATGGCGACTTCTCTCTTTACTACATTTCCCAAAATCCTCCTCGACTCCAAGCCCTACCTCTCTTGCTTTCCTATTGGCCAACAGTGTTTTATTTATCAACCAATAAGACAAACATATACACAGAAGTACTTCCTTCATCAATTACAGTCAAAACACTCAACATTGGCTACATGCAGGATGCATTCATCCATTGGTATGTATCTGACCTTGAAAGGCTCAAGAACATATTTACATTCGAAATTAGTATTTTCAAAAGCAAGAGATTCAATAACTACTCATCTAGCTTCTGGATCTGCTACCACTATTTGTACAGTTTAGGCAATCTGCAAAATGTCACTAAGGTTTCTATGGGGCCTTGTATAACTTGAGTATACAACTCAATTTTTCCTTCATTCTAAAATCATATCCCAAGCATTCAAGTCTGCTGTGTGACATAGGGACAAGATGTGTCCATCAAATATAGCTTGAGTGTCTGCATCCATATAATGGCCCTCACCAAGATTTTGATTGTGGGGTGCCTCATAACTTTGATTCTGCCTTGATGTTCAAGGGACTTGGCCTCCTCCCTCCAATATGACTTCCATTGCAGTTGTAGACAATGTTCTAGATTAGCCAAGACTAATTGAATCCAGTCCTTGGAGTTATTATACATCTTGTATTACTAACTGCCTCACATACAGTGAATGCATGCCATAAGAAACTACTGCTTTCCTAATATATTTTAAATCTTTAGGGGTAATGGCAAAGTTAAATCTTTCTTATTCTCTATAGTTTGTATAATAGTGCCTAGTGTATGGGTTTTAAGAATGTCTTCTGTGGTCTGTAATCTATGCACAATCTGAATTGTAGAAACTTCCAGTGATTTCATTAAATAAGTCAGTTTCTTCTCATTTACATGATTCCAGAGATTGAATATTCTCATACTTAGAGATTGTTTATATGACATGCAGATTGTCTTCCAAAAATAAAGTTTTATCTGAAAGCTTGTCATTTCTCTTAAACATGCAAAGATTTTGTGTGTTAAGAGCTCATTACCATGTTCAATTTTGTGAATTTTGTTTTGTCAAATAAGGATTGTCATTTTCTTCTTTTTTTCAATTTTTTTTTAAATTTAAACTAGAAGCAAGATACTTTTACCTTTCAATCTCAGTTCCTTCTCCCTCCCTTCCTCCCCTGCCCCTAACCAACCCCTCATCCCAACTCCTTTCTGCTCCCCAGGGAGGGGGAGGTCTTCCTTGGGTGATCTTCAAAGTCTGTCATATCATTTGGAGCAGGACCACCTAGACCCTCCCCAGTGTGTCTAGGCTCTTAGAGTAATCCTCTATGAGGAGAGGGTTCCCGAAGTTCACTTGTGTACTAGGTGTAAATACTGATCCAGTACCAGTGGCCATGTAGATTGCCCAGACCTCCAAACTGACTTCCTCCTTTGGGTTTCAAACTCCTGCTGGTTTCTCAGCTATCAGTTTGGAGTCAATGAGCATCCCATTGTTCATGCCTGCTGTTTCTGTGGGATTCTCCAGCCTGGTGTTGACCCCTATGCCTATCACTCCTTCCTCTTTGTTACTGGATTCCAGAGTTCAGCTCAGTGTTTAGCTGTGAATGTCTGCATCTGCTTCTATCAGCTACTGGATGAAAGCACTGGGATGGCATATAAGGTAGTCATCAATGTCAATATCTGAGAAGGGATTTTAAAGTAGCCTCTTGACTATTCCTTAGATTGTTAGTTGGGGTCGAACTTGTAGATCTCTGGACATTTCCGTAGTGCCAGAATTCTCTATAAAATTATAATGGCTTTGTCTATGATGTTATCCCTTTTCTTGCTCTCCTCCATTCCTCCACTAAGTAGATCTTCTTTCTCCCTCCTGTCCTCCTATCTCCTTCCCCTCTCTCCTTCTCTTTCCCCTAACTCCCTGTCCCCTGCCCCCATGAACCACATTATCTTAGGAGATCTTGTCCCTTTCCCCTTCTCCGGGGGACCATGATTGTCTTTCTTAAGGTCCTCTGTTTTCCTAGCTTCTCTGACAGTGTGGATTTTAAGCTGCTACTCCTTTGCTCTAGACCTATATATGAGTGAGTACATACCATGTTTGTCTGTTTGTGACTGGGTTACCTCACTTAGGATGATTTCTTTTAGTTCCATCCATTTGCCTGTGAATTTCAATATTATATTGTTTTTTTTCCCACTGAGTAATACTCCATTGTGTAAATCTACCACATTTTCTCCATCCATTCCACAGTTGAGGGGCATCTAGGTTGATTCCAGGTTCTGGCTATCACAACTAATGCTGCTATGAAGATGGTTGAGCAGATGTCCTTGTTGTATGAATGTGCTTCTTTTGGGTATATGCCTAAGAGTGGAATTGCTGGATCTTGTGGGAGACTGATTCCCATTTTCCCAAGGAACCACCATACTGATTTCCAAAGTGGCTGTACCAGTTGGCACTTCTAAGAGCAAAAGAGCAATGGAGGAGTGTTCCTCTTTCTCCACATCCTCTCCAGCATAAACTGTCATTGTTGTTTTTGATTTTAGCCATTCTGAGTGGTGTAAGATGGTATCATAGAGTTGTTTTGATTTGCATTTCTCTGATGGCTACAGATGTTGAACAATTTCTTATGTGTCATTCTGCCATTTTACATTCCTCTATTGAGAATTCTCTAATTAGTTCTGTACCCCACTTTTAATTGGAATAGGTTTTACTTTTGAGACTAGCATCTTGAGTTCTTTGTATGTTTTGGAAATCAGCCCTCTGTCAGATATGGGGTTGGTGAATATCGTTTCCGATATGTGGGCTGCCATTTCTTCTTGCTGACTGTGTCCTTTGCTTACAGAAGCTTCTCAGTCTCAGGAGGTCCCATTTATTAATTGTTGATCTCAGTGTCTGTAATACTGGTGTTATGCTCAGGAAGCAGTCTCCTGCACCTATTTGTTCAAGGGTACCACCTACCTTCTATTCTAAGAGGTTCAGTGTGGCTGGATTTACATTGAGGTCTTTGATCCTTTTGGACTTAAGTTCTGTGCATGGCGATAGATAGGGATCTATCTGCAGTCCTCTAAATGCCAGAATCCAATTATGCCAGCACCATTTGTTGAAGATGCTTTCTTTTATTTCCATTGTATAATTTTAGCATCTTTGTCAAAAATCAGGTGTCCATAGGTGTGTGAGTTAATATAAGGGTTTTCACTTCAATTCCATGGTTCTCCCTGCCTATTTTTGTGCCAATACTTAGCTGTTTTCAGGATGATAGCTCTATAATAGAGCTTGAAGTCAGGCATGGTCATGTCCCTGAACACTCTTTTATTATACAGAGTTGTTTTGGTTATCCTGGGTCTTTTCTTTTTCCATATAAAGTTGAGAATTGTTTTTTCAAAGCCTATGAAGAATTTGTTCTGGGATTTTGATGAGAATTGCATTGGATCTGTAGATTGCTTTTGGCCAGATTGCCATTTTTACTATGTTGATCCTACCTATCAAAGAACATAGGAGATCCTTCCATTTTCTCCTTTAATTTCTTTCTTTAAAGACCCAAAATTCTTTCGATACAGATCATTCACTTTCTTGGTTAGCATTACACCAAGGTATTTTATGTTGTTTGTGGCAATTGTAAAGTGTGTTGTTTTTCTGATTTCATTTCAGTGTGTTTATCATCTGTATAGAGTAGGGCTAGTTTTTTTTCTGAGTTAATCTTGTATACTGCCACTTTGCTAAAGGTGTTTATCATGTCTAGGAGTTCCCTGGTAGAGTTTTTCGGGTCACTCATGTAGACTATCATGTCATTTGCAAATAGTGAAATTTTTACTTCTTCCTTTCCAATTTGTATCCCCTTGATCTTGTTTTCTTTTCTTATTGTTCTAGCTAGAACTTCAAGTACAATACTGAAGATGTATGGAGAGAGTGGACAGCCTTGTTTTGTTCCAGATTTTGGAGGAATTGCATTGAGTTTCTCTCCATTTAGTTTGATCTTGGCTGTTGGTTTGCTGTATATTGCTTTTATCATGTTTAGGTGTGTTCCTGTTATTCCTGATCTAATGAAGGGATGTTGGATTTTTTCAGAGGCTTTTCAGCATTTAGCGATATGATCATGTGGTTTTTCTTTTTAAGTTTGTTTATGTGGTGGTTTACATTGATGGATTTTCATTTGTTGAACCATCTTTGCATCTCTGGGATGAAGCCTCCTTGATCATGGTGGATGATTTCTCTGATGTGTTTTTAGATTCGATTTGCCTGTATTTTATTGAGTATTTTTGCATCAATGTTCATGATGGATATTGGTCTGTAGTTCTCTTTCTTATTTGTGTCTTTGTGTGACTTGGGTACCATGGTTATTGAAGCCTGGTAAAAGGAGTTTGGCATCGACACTTCTGCTTCTATTGTGTGGAACAATTTGAGGAGTATTGGTGTTAGCTCTTCTTTGAATTTCTGGTAGAATTCTACACTGAAGCCATCTGACCCTGGGCTTTTTTTGGTTGGGAGATTGATTTTCATTTTCAATTTTATGAATCCTTTGTGCAAATCTCTCATTACTAGTGTGTAAAGCCTGTATCATTTCTGTAAATTCCTCATTCTTAGCTCTATTATTAAACAAATTATTTAAGGATGTGATATGGATTGCCATGGTAGCACCAAATATGAATAAGAGTATATACATCCTAGGAAGGTCATATACCTCTTTAAAATTTCATTCACATTATAAGCAAAAGATTTTTAAATTCCTGGATGGTAAGATTATGTGCCATTTTTTACCAGTAATAAACAAACTGTTAAAATGTTTTATTAATTAATTTATTTACTAAAGTAAAATGCAAATATATTCAGTAATTTATCTCAAATTACTCAGAAAGTTGTCTGTGTCTCTTAGGTTCTTAGGTTGCACTGATGATGTATGGCCAGTAGGGGTCAAAGGTGTACCACCATAGCAAGTCCAAGGACAATTAAACTCTGCTCTGAGTTTTTCCGATATTATCCAACATTTGGGTACTAAGCAAAAACTCAAACAAACCAAACCTAACGGATTTTCATTAAAGATAAAGGGGAAAAAGGAGGAACCTGTGTGTTCTGATTGCCAATCACTGATCAGGAAGCTGCAAGTTGAAGCCTGGTGCCTCAGGTACATGGCAGGTGAGTGGTGGGTGCTTAGAAGGCTGAAGCTGTGTTCAGGATTGTATGTGCATGCTCTGGGAAGTCTCAAGGTCTTAGTTTAAATAAAAGCTGGATCAAACCACCAGATTCAAAAGAAAATTTTCTAGGGATTGTGTAAACCACTGTCACTGGGTAGAGGGGAGTAGCAGGGTGTCAGTCATGGCCGGCTTGACTAAGGTAGCTCAGGACCAGACTAGGACCCTAGTTGGGCAATTTGACCCTGTCCTGATGTTAATGTTCTGGCCATGTAGCCACCTATATGTAAATTGAGTTCTTAATTGGTCTATATAATAGAAACACAGAATCAGACATAGAGGGAAATGCTGAGAGATCAGAAAGGAGTAAGCCACAGCACACCTTACCATAGTTAGCATCTCAACAAAAAAGAGAGTGATTCCCTGTTTCTCCCTGCATATACCCTGTTTCTGTCCAGCTACTTCACTTCCTGTCTGTCTGTACAGACCTTCTATGGTTAGCTAGTGACAAGCTCCATTCTCTGACCTTCAGACAGGCTTTATTTGAACAAGCAAGATACCACCACATGGTGGCTTCACCAGAACAGAATTCAGGGGTTAGATAAAATTATTAAGCAAGAAAAATGACAGCTTCCTGAGGCTCACAGTGGAGTACGTTTCAGAAGTTAAAATGGCCTGAGTATAAACATTGCTTACAAGATCACACTTCAAAATCAATCTTTTGGTCAGGGAATGGGCAGCTTATTTCTAGGTATGGAGTAGAACATGGAACTTTAGAGAAGCAGAGACTCTGTGGTAATTAGACACAAATGAAAAATCCATATCACTGCCTTCTCCCCAGTGCTCCAGTGAGACACAGTTAGAGGAACATTGATCGACAGAAAAGACAATTCAGGCTCCTTATAATGGTGGCTTTTTGTTCCCAGAAGTCATTCCCAGGAGGGATTGCAGGGATATATTGAGGGAGATATAAAATATAACTAATAGATTGAAGAGAAGGACTGAAGGAATTTATAAAATAACTAAGGAAGAGTCTTTTTAGCATGTCCCATAGGGCTCTGGGGCCCCCAGCTGTCATGAAGAGAGCTGTCTGCTTCTTTCAATGAAGCTGTTACAATTGATTTCTCTGTATCTTGTTTTTCTGTCATTTCTGGGTGTTCCATACTTTTTATACCATGGAATGCAAGTGATTTTGGTGATGTCTGAGACAACCACTACTACTGCAACAGAGTTTTTATGAGATTTAAGAAGCCCTCTACCCTCATAGATAGTATGCCTAACTGAAAAACCACAAAGCAGGGAAGACTCAGATGTGACCATGAGTGTTGGAACTCCTAGGAATCCTTTCCAGTGAGGGGGCCCTCCCTCTAGTTGTGAGTAGCATAATTGGAACACCCTAGTTATTCTTCACTTACACTAAGAAAGAGAATACTAGAAGCTTTGACACAAATGGAGATACCATGGTGACTCTATTTAACAGTGTACCAGAATGTTGACTTATACTGATATGCCTAAGGTGAAAGAGACATTTGGAAAAATAACTAAGGATTTCCTAGGAAGGAACGGTTCTGGAGAGAAGTTTCCACTTGACATGTTGGCTCTCCTCTTTGCCACTCTTCCTAGTGGCTTAGCATTTGCTAAAGAAAAATGGAGAAGGTGACTCATTTACTTGATTGCATCCTTATGCCCTGCCCAGAAAACTCTAAAAACACTTTGAGTGACCTATCTGCTGTAAGGGTTTTGTCCTTCAGTTGATACCTTGAAAGGCTAGCTACTTATAGCATGTTTGTGGGTGGAGAAGCAAGGTCCTTCCATAACAAGTATGTTGGTGGTAGATTTTAAAGGGATCGGATAGAGAAGAAATCCCTCATGATCCTAAGGCATACTTTCTACTGACCCTTGTGGTTGGCCTATGTCTGTCACCTTATATGACCTTAGGGTGAAGTTACTTCCTAAACAATAAGAGTCAAATTTAGGTCTTTTTACAATTTGCTAACTCTTTTAATCGGTTATAAACTAAGTTATAGAAAGTCCAAACAGTTCTGTGCTTAGCCTCTTGTTTTTAAGCTGTATGTAAAGTGTGTGTGTGTGTGTGTGTGTGTGTGTGTGTGTGTGTGTGTGTGTTAATTATCAATTATTTTTTAACATTACATTTTCACCTTGTACCACACCCCCCTTAGTCTGTTGCTTGCCTGGTTACTATGGCCAGAAAGGATCTCTGGAGGTAACGGCACATTGTTATTGTAGTATGCAATAGTAACTTTGCAGATATCCAACTAGTGAAAGAGAGCCTAAGGAGCAGTTTGTTTCTAGAAAGCAAGTGAATACAAAAGCTGCAGGTAATATGATTCAAGGATCAGGGCCAATAACAAGTTTGGTTGGCAGTGTCATCCACATGGCACTTCCCCTAATAACATTGAAGGTGTAAAAGTGAAGGGATCATAAATTCTTCCATGGTTTCAGAAAACCTGCAAGAGCAGACACCATGTGGCTACATAATCTCAGTGTGAAGGCCCAGAAAGTGCAGGAAATCATGAAAGATCATTGCATGAAGCTATGAAAAAAATGAAATCACAGTGAGAAAATATTGGTTCAAACTTGCAGGGAAATTAGCAGGGCAAACTCCAAAGTCTGAATCTCCATGTCTGATGTCTTCAGAAATCCAACTTGCAGTTTTTTGGAATGCAACACTTTTCTCTCTTTAGCTGTTTCCACACCTGGTCTGAAGCTCTTCTATACAAGTGTTCCATGGCTCTGGCATTGAAGGATCCCCAAACAGACCAGATTTCACCTCTACAGCTTATTCCAGTGTCCTCTCTTGGTTCCCATGCAGAGACACCCATGGAACTCTCATGGCCTTCGAAGCTTTCCTTAGAAAAGGTTGGAAATTGCACAACCCCTTTCTTACTTCCTTGACTGTAAAGCCACAACCACATGGCCAAAGTTGTCAGCTTCTTATGCTTGCTGGACCTGGAACTTGATCTCCTATTTCAATTACATTTGCATCAAGAGTCTGTTGTTGATGGTTTCCTTCACTGGTTATGGTCTTCTTTAATTCCATTTCACAAGTTGGAAGCTTGGCTTGGTGGGGTCTTTCCCTGAGGTCACCACTCCCATTATTTCACTTAGCACAAGGCTTTTCATTAAATTTTTCTATGCCCTGAGCACTCAAATTAGTTATCTAATTATATTTCGTGATACACCTTTTCCCCTCAAAATGTATGTTGTATAAAAGTCTAGCTCACTCCTTTTCATTGAGGATCTAGTGACCACTAATAACCACTTGACATTGTCACACTAGGCTGTCTTGAAATTTCCTATGACAACACCATTACTCCAAAACTCATCAATTTAGCCTTAGGCAGATTATTTTTAGGCAAGGGTAAAAAACAGCTATGCTTTTTGCCAAAATATTACAGGGATATAATCTGTGACACTTATTAATATTCTACTGACCCAAATTTCTTGATCAAGGCCTATGCAGATCAAAGTGCCCTCATTACTACATCCTATATCACTATTAGGATATGTTACCAAGCCCCACATAAAGTGTGCAACTGTTTTTCTAGTCCAACATCACGAAGTCTTCCATATTCCTAAAACAAAGAGAGTGGTCAAGCCTCTCAGAGCAATATCCCAGTTTCTTGTACCAGCTTATGTCTTAGTCACTGTCCTATTGCTGTGAAGAGACACCAATGTCCAAGTCAACTTTTATAAAAGAAATCATTTAATTGGGAATGGTTTGGCTTGTTTACAGTTCCAGAAACTTAGCCCATTTTCATGATGCCACCAGAGCATGGGGCTGACAAAGTTGCTGAGACCTACATCCTGAATCTTGGATGAGAGGGTGAAACTAGGGGTGTCATGAGGTTTTGAAACCTCAAAGCCTACCCAGTGACACACTTCTTCCAACAAGGACATACCTCCTCAAATTTCTAATGCTTTTGAACAGTTCTAAACTTTCATGACTGAGTATTCAAATATATGATCCTATGGAGAACATTATTATAAAAACCACCACAAATGTTGGCTAATCTTTCTAGTTCTGGTAGCTAGAGTTTTAAAAAGTAAGAAAACTGTGGTCAACATTGATGCAAACACAGTTAGTTTTCCTTGGATGCTATGCCAGCCATTCAGCTTCTATGCCAGTGGTCTGATATAAAGGATGCATAAAACTTTGAAACATTATATAACTTGGTGGCTGGAGAGATGGCTCAGTAGTTAAAATAATTGGATGTTCTTGCAAAGAACCCCTGTATGATTCCCAGCACCCACATAGTATGTGGTTCAAAAACATGTGTAACTCCATATCAGGGGATCTGATGCCCTTCTCTGACTTCAAAGGTCATCAAGCACACACACACATATGTAGATAAAAGACTGACATGTGACATTAAATGACTAAATAATATTTAACGAAAGATTTAACTTTCATTTTAAATATTTTGCCCATTGTTTTTCACTATTAATTTTTCATTGTTATGTTTTTATTACTATATTTGTTGTTCAAGGAAGGGACAAAATCAAGGATCTATTCAGGATATAATGATGTTTTCTGAGCTGACCAAAGCTAGTGAAATGGCAGTCAGAAGAACTCCAAATACTCTAGTCCTGTTCCTAGGCTCTGGAACTCTGGAACACACACACACACACACGCACACACATACACACACACACACACACACACACACACACACACACACACACACTACCACTGTGCTAGAATTATATTAATTTGGGAAGTGGCCCAAGTACTTTCAATGTGCATGTTTAACATTTAAGATAATGATACCAACTCATTTTGTAACTCATAAGCCATTGTCGCCTTTTTATATGCTATGACCTCCTGGCCTGAAGAAGGACTTGTATCCCAACCTTCGAATGAGTAAATGTGGGGTGCTGCCTCTCATCTGCTAGTGGAATGCAGGTCCATTAAGCTCATTAATTCATGAACACTCTTTATTTTAACATTCTCAGGGGGCTATGGCATTTAAGTCACCTTTAGTTTTAAGCTGACATTTACCTCACACAAAAATTAATGAACATTCTGGGACAGTTGAACAAATGCAAGAATTGCTTAGAAGCTAGAAGCACTTTAGAGTCCAAAGCAGGTCACATTATTTTTGGTCTGAATTAAGACATTCAACCACATACGTGGCAACTTTTCAAAAGATACTTCAAAGGAGCCTCTGCCTTTCCACACTTTGGTCTGTTGATATGAACCAAGGAATGTTATCAATCTTTTAGTCCTCAAATTCCCAGAACACTTAACAAATAAAAGACAATAATGTAACTAGAAACATAGTGAAAGAAATATCTAGTTTATTAAAAATTATTTGGGTCAAAGTTTATAATTAGCAGAAATATAATTTATTTCCATATGACTTACTGTGTAACTTTTCCTGAGAAAAATATGAACATACATGTTTACCCCAGATGGTCAACTGGTGACAAACCAAAGAAACAATTTCAGCCCAGTCTAGCTTAGTAAATCAGTGTGCTTCTTGTGGCAACTTATTGGACAATATGTCGTTAACAGGACAGTGGTTGACTCTATGTAGCTGTTTCACTGGGAAAATCCACCTCAGCTACAGTTGTGATAGCTGTGTCCCTTGGTCTTCCTTCACAACTTGCAGGTGGGCTGGTTGGTCTGATATTGTAACCCTTGGCTTTCACAAGCTTCCAGTGACCATAGTTTTCCTCTAGCTCCTAGACTTTGTGTTTCTCTTACTTTGCGAGATTATGAACATTGGTACTCCCAAGAGCAGGCAGGGTTAGAAAACTGCTAATGGTGACTGCTAATCCTAACAATCAATGCCTTAATTTGCTTACACCTTCTTACAGTTCTATCGATTCTATCATAGAAAAAGTCTTGTGGTAGTCTGGTTTAATTCTATAGAAATACACAATAACTGGTCTTAGCCACTTAGGCTTGATCTGAAAGGAGAAAATGATTTATTTGATTTATGGTTTTAGAGGTTGTGGACTGCTCTTACCATTTAGTTACCATTAGTTTCCATTAACAGACAGTTTCACCCATCACTATAAACCTCTAATGAGGCAGAGCATCATGATGGTAAAGGCATATGGCTGAAGATTCTGCTCAGCTCATGATATCTAAGAAACAATGTGGGAGACAAAAGGATGGTAGAAAAAGCATCTCTTTTAAAGCCTTGTACCCAGTGACCTGCAAAAGAATGGCCAGTAAGTTTAAGATTCTACCAGAAGTTTAACTGTCTGATGAGATTGAAACCATTGTGATAAAATGACCTACCCATCTTTTGGCTCCAACACTTCTACATTAGTTTCTATGATGGTTAGTGGCAATTGTCTCCCTGGATGATCCTCTACCTCCTAAAAGACAAGATTATGAAAACGTCTTTGAGAAGGTCTCTGGGTTGAACTAAATGAGGTTGAAATACCCAGCATACGCATTGATAACATTCTATGGTCAGAGATCCCAGACTACATAAAAATAAAGCAACCTGAGTTGAAAGCCCACATTCATCTTTCTGCCTTTTGACTGTGAATACAGTGACCAACTACCTCAGGTACTACCATCATGCAGTCTCTGAATGGTGATGTAACTTCAAATGCTGAGCTAAAATATAGCTTTAGCGTATTCTACTCTTCAGTTGCTTTGTCAAGTATTTGATCAAAGCAGTGAGAAGAGTATTAACTACAGTGGTTCATGATGCACTATCTGAGATTCCATGTGTTGTCCCAGCTACAAGCAGAGCATCTAGGTGGCTCAGAAAGAGGAGATCCCATGCCCAGGACCTGGGAATTCCATAATCAGTGTAGTTTTCGGAATTACTGGGGAACTGCATCATACTTCAATTACATCATTTTTCACTGCAGCTGTCCACTAGAAAGGGAGTGCATCTACTCTCTGTTGTATCCTTTAGAAAGGCATTAATCATGTTTATGAGAGCCATTCCCTCATGGCCTCATCACCACTCCAAGACCCAATCTCTTTGAAATATCACAAGGGTATGGTTTCAACATACAAATTAGACAGGGACAAATAACCTGAGCAATGACAGATACATTCCACTTTAGAGTTAGAGAAACTGAGGATGACTTATTTTGGGGTGACAGTGGTGAGTGTTCATAAAATCTTCCAAAGCCCTCTTTGATGCACTTAGATGATTTTTGATGTGCAAACAAAAGGCTGAGAAAGGAAATCAAGTGTTTTCTCCCAAATCTAGTGTTTGCCGTCTGTAAAGGAGGCTGCTTGGGCAATCTTCTCTCATCTACCCCATAGGGCTAACAAGTTAGGATGGCAGATTGAGTTCCATTTAAGTGTACTTGAGAGCATATTTTAAGAGGTTTATATAATATACTTTATTTGGGCCTGTTCCAAGGAGAGTGGTCATTTTGAAACATGCTGTCTTTACACTTGCTAACTTGGAATAAATACAATTTAAACTATATATTATATTATGTATAAACTATACTGTATAACATTACTATTCCCAGATATTTACTTAGGACTAGGGGTTGAACTCAGGTCTTCATGCCTGCAAGCAAAGCATTTTTCCAGCAGAGGCAGCTCCCCAGCTCCGTACAAATGGACCTTTCTAATTGCTACATGTAATCAAGACACTTTTTCATCATAGGTGCTTCTTTGCACAACCTCATCGAAAGGCATTTTGGTGTTGAAATTTCTTTAGTATACTTTTCATTCTGAACCCTGAATAAAACCTGAAACACATGCTGTGTTTCTAGTAGTCTGTTCCATGTCAAATTAGCTCCCTGACCAAGCTTAAAATCATGGCAGTTTAGAAGGAAATTCCCATTCCTCTATGGCAAAATATATGGAAATGATAATCAGATCCGCCTGGCTGGGAGCAAATTTGTTCAGAGGAGTCTGCAATTTCAGTGCTGTCACTGCTGTGAGACAGGGGGACAGTTAGCTATGCAACACAGAATGATATCTAGGATTTCTTCTTTCTTCTTAATAGAGTTAAACTGTATACTTTTCTCTGAAGGATCAAATAAATGAGAGGGCATCAGTAAACTTGCCTGCCAGAGGACACAAGACTTGAACGAATATAATTTTTCTCCTCCACAAAAGGCAGTTTAATTTTACCTTTAATAAAAATAACAGAAATAATTTAATGGACATGTATCTCAGATGAGAGAATGTTTGCTTAGCATGCATGTGGCCCAGCATTCCATACACAGCATTACAAATGTCAGCATAAATGTTTGTGTATGTAATCCCAGCACTGAAAATAGAGAAGGGATTTAGTAATACAAGATCATAGGAAAATCCTCAACTACATAGTGAGTTTAAGGCCAGAATATCTATCTGGGAAAATGTACACTAATTGGTTTACTGATGATTGTGTGCTGTGCATTTCTGTGTGTGTGTTCCTCTGCATGTGGATTCAACTGTACATGTATGTAGAAGTTTGAGGACAACATTTTTGCTCAAGTGACATTTATCTTACATTTTTGAGATGGGACCACTGCCTTATGTTAGGTTTGTTGGATGGGGATCATCAAGCATCCCTCTATCTACCCCATCCATCAAAATGTGATTACAAGCAGGCACTTCCATGCCCAGCCTTTTTTATCACACAGGTTCTAGGGAATGATCTCACATCTTCATGCATGCAAGGCTAGCACTTTTCCAAGTGACCTCCTTAAACAGTGCAATTGATATTTTTAAATCAACTATTACCTAGAACCTCTGATCTGAGCAGTCACCCTTGACTGCCTTTCAGTTTGTATTGGAGGAATGAGATGGCCCTGTCTACCCAAGGGAAAACCAAGATCCTTCTCTTCTCTAAGAAATGGCAGGAGCTTCATTTATAATTCAAAATGCAAGGCACATCTATGGTTGTCAGGAAGAGGGAAATATTTTACAGTGGACTTTTGAGAAATACACTTTTCTCTACTATTCCATTCTGGGATACAGGTAAGTGGTTTCCTGTGATCAGCAAGAAAGACAGCAAAGGAGATACATGAGAAATTTCATCCTTGTAGGTGAGGTAATCAAAAACATAATGCAAACATTAGAGGCTGACAAGAAAGTATGGTGCACATGCACAGGTGACTGTGAGATACTTGCTCAATCCTCCAACAAAAGCCTAGGGAGAGCATTACTCCAGACCCAATGCTGTAGTATCATTTTTTCTTAAGGAAAACGTGGTATGGAATACATCAAGCTTCTAAATCAGAAAAAAAAAACAATACTGTGTTTTCATTCAACATTTTCAAAACAGTTTCACACCTAGACAAATATATTTTAAACACATACTCATCTATTTTCGTCAGGATATTTATGCATTTAAATATTGGTAAACACTAGTAAGGGTAGAGAAGGAAAAACTGTGAAATCCTCTGACTTAACAACAAAATGCAAAGCAAGAGACCTAATACCACCATGTGTTCTTTATCTCCTCCTATTTCAACATAAATCTTTAAAAATAAGGCATCTTTCATAAATTGTAATGTCACTGTTTTTCTTGGCTTAATTAAATACCACTTTCTGGGATGGATTCCTATTCATTGCATGAAAAATATGCTTCATAGTTTACTTTTAAAGATTATATTTTGAGGACCTGGGGAGACAGCACAGTGATTAAGAGAACTTGCTGCCCAATCATGGGATCTTGAGATCATATCCTCACACTCATATCAGGTGGCTGCCTCAAAAATGCCTGTGCTTCTAACTCCAAAGGATAGAGCACTCATTTCCAGCTTCTCAAGGCAACCACACTTACCACACACACACACATACACACACACACACACACACACACACACACACACACATACACACACACACACACACACGGGGGGGGGAGAGAGAGAGAGAGAGAGAGAGAGAGAGAGAGAGAGAGAGAGAGAGAAAACCTTTTTCAAAGACTTTAAGTCTTTTGAATCAGGATACAATAAGAAGGGTGATGGTAAAAGATAAATGGGATAAAATAACAAATGAGAATATAGAACACAAAGCAGCATATGAATAGTCTATAGCCTTTGTAGACTGTTCAGTTGTTAAAGACTTTGTTTCAAATTCTAAGAACCTGAGTTCAAATCCCCGGCAAGTTTTGAAAGGAGCTAGGTATGGTGACTGCCACATGATCTCAGAGCTGTCAGGGTAGAGACAGATCATGGGGTTTTATTGGCAAGCTAATCTAGCCCAAATAATGATTTCCAGTTTCAGTAAGAAAAACTTTCTTTCAAAACTAAGTTTGAGAGTTATAGCGGAAGACACCCAGCTAACTGTCTTGTCTCATGTAAGTACCGCTCCCAGGCACATGTGCAAACATATGGGCATACAATGCATAGGGAGAGAGAGAGATAGAAACAGAGACAGAGAGAATATGACAAGTCTGAGTTAACACATCTGTCAACTCTTCTTAATCCATTTGGCTGCCCACATCTAGGACAAATCTTCCCTCTTAATTGAATGCTTTCCAAAGAGTGTCAGATACACCCAGCAATGCTGGACTAATCTTCCTCCTGCTCCTTAATCCAAGAAAATTGACAAGATTAAAGGTCCCAAGAAGTTATGCTATTACAGCAATCCCTCTCTAGTAAAGAATGGTATTAGATATTGTTTCTAGATTTTTGAAAGATATATTTATTTTTATGTGTCTGGATGTTTTGCCTGTATGAATATTTGTGTACCATAAGCCTTTCTGTTGCCAGAGCAGAGGTAGGATCCCCAGGAACTTGAGTAATGGATGTTTTTGAGCTTCGATATGTGTGGGGGAATCAAATTCAGATCCACTGGTCTCTCCAGCCTGCATATACTGCTTTTGGGAATTGAATTTGCTCAGGATCTGGGGAGCCAAATACACTTTTGTACTGCAGGGAATCTGTTGAGTCAGAGTGATTGTCTATAAAGTAAGTATGATCAATAGTAAAAGGAAAAAGTGTTCTTACTAAAGTCACACACCCATCCTAGACATTTGTTCTCAGGAAATGATGCATAAAGTGATACACATTGCATGAAAAGAAAATATTGTAGAGTCAATTTTAAGGACAGAGATATCATGAAGGTAGACAAGCAAGCACATTATTACATTAAGAAAAATATTAGAACACAATTTATTTAAATGACAAATATTAAAATGGAATACTTTTCAAAGATTAAAAATGTAATTAGACCATAAAATTCATTGTGTTAGTACTGGGGAATGAGAATGACTTAAGAGACTGTTGCCATGTCTATTTCTCATGGTTCACTTCTTATCTCTCTTAGAAATGTGATTATCAGCAATAATCTCAGGTTCCTAACATAGGCCTATATTCTAGTTACATATTTTCTGTATGAAGATGATTTTTACTGTACACATTAATCCATGACCTGATTCTCAGTCCAATAAATGTTTTCTGTCAGTTTATTGAAGTGTTTCACATTATACCTTATTATTATTTTAAAGCATTTGGGTGTGTGGGTATATGCATGCCATTGTACCAGTGGAGGTCAGCTAACAACAATATCATCCATGTTTTTTATTAATCTCAGGAATACTGGGATTGCAGACACATACCACAGATTTTATTGGATTCTAGGGATACATATTTATGTCCTCATACCTTAGTGACAAGTGTTTTAGCAAAAGAATTGTCTCTGCAGCCCAAACATATCATAATATATAAAGGTTAGGATGTGGAATCTTTACCCAGCTGTACCAATGAGTGCAGGATCTGGCATTGTAAGACCTTCACCCGGTTCACAGTGATCCCTGAGAGAAACTGATCCCTGAGAGAAACTTTTTCTCTCAGTTTTCTCTCACTCAAGGCATTATTTACTCTGACTAACTTCCATTTTATCTACAAGGAAACTGAGGTATCAGATCTCAAGCAATGTGTACAATGTAACTAACAAAACAATGAGCCAAGACTAAATCAGTGTCAAAGAAATAAAAACACCCTGTCTTTCTTGTGTGTTCTGTAATCAAGTAAGCCTAAATACAATTCAGTAATAACATAGGGGATTGCTATGCAAAAGAATTGTGACAAAGAAATAGTGTGTGTGTGTGTGTGTGTGTGTGTGTGTGTGTGTGTGTGTGTGATAGAGAGATTATGTTTAGGGTGAGCTGGAGAGAGCCTGTGAATGTGGAGTTGTGCATGCACATATATGAGCATGTGTGTAGAGCTCAGATGTCTCACACCTTCATTAATTACCCTGCCTTGATTTTGGATGAGGGCCTCTCAATTGCCTGAAGTTCATAATAAGGATGAATTGGCTGGCGAGTGAGCCCCCAAGAACTTTCCTAATTTTACAACCCCAGTGTTGGAATGATTTCAGACATATTCTACCATACCCAGCTTTAAATTTTTGATAAATTATTTTGAATTTTTATATCATGCATATGTTTTTACAATGAAATCTTGAAATTTGCAGGTAAATGGATCAAACTAAAGGAAACCATCCTGACTGAGGTGACTCAGACACAGACAGACAAACATAGTTTGTACTCGATCATATGTGGATATTAGACAAAGAGCGAAAGATAACCAGACTACAATCCTCAACCAGAGAGAATCTAGGAAACAAGGAGCACCCTAAGACAGACATACATGGACTCCCTGGAGAAGGGGAAAAGGACAAGATCTCTGGAGCAAATTGGGAACATGGTGGACGGGAGGAATATAGGAAAGAAAGGAGGAGAGAAGGGAGGGGGAAGCGAACATCAGGGATCAGAAAGGTCAGTGTGGGGGAAGAAGAAAGAAGGGGAACAAGATAAGAGATATCTTAATAGAGGGAGCCACCGTGGGTTTAAAAGAGAAATCTGGCACTAGGGAGATCTCCAAGGATTCACAAGGATGACACCAACTAAGAATCTAAGCAATAGTGGAGAGGCTACCTTAATGCCTTTCCTCTATAATGAGATTGATGACTACCTTAAATGCCACCATAGTCTTCACTGCTGATGAAAGCAGAAGCAGAGATTCACAGCTTAGCAGTGAGCAGAACTCTTGGAATACAGTTGTAGCATGGAAGAGTGATGAAAAAAGGGTCAAGACTATGCTGGAAAAACCCACAGAAACAGCCGACCTGAGCAAGTGGGAGCTTATGGACAGCAATCTGACAGCTGGGGAACCAGCATAGGCCTGAACAAAGCCTCCAAAATGTGGGTGTCAGATGGATGGCAGTCTATGGGGCCTCTGGCAGTGGAACCAGTATTTATCACTAGTGCATGGACAAGGCTTTGGGAGTCCAGTCCCTATGGAGAGATACTTTCTCAGCCTAGATACATGTGAGAGCTCCTAGGTCCTGCCCCACATGATGTGACAGACTTTGAAGATGCGCCATGGGAGGACTCACCCTCCCTGAGGAAAGGATGGAAGATGGGATGGGCATTGGTGGGGGGAAAGGGAGGACAGCAAGGAGAGGGAACTGGGATTGGTATGTAAAATAAGATTGTTTTTAATTTAAATAAAATTTAATTTAAAGTGTGTGTGTGTGTGTGTGTGTGTGTGTGTGTGTGTGTGTGTGTGTGTGTGTGTTTTGGTGGGGGTATTTGCACATAAATTCAATTGTCCAAGGAGAACAGAGGAATCACTTACAGGTCATTGTGAGATGCCATCCTTGCATTTTGGGAACTGACCTTGGCTTCCCCTGCTTTCTGATGTGATGATTGAATTCAAGACTCCATGTGTATATGGGAAATATTTTGTGATGGCGCCATCTCCTCTGCCATAAGAAACCATCCTTTTATAAAATTATGTGCAAATTTTACAAAAATTCTGTCTCAAAGTCCCTCTTTCTTAAAAATATATACATTTATAAAATATATACCTTTACATTATTATATAATGAATTATAAAATATATTCATTTATATTATTATATAATGAAGTCCAGACTCTTCACAAATATATTAATTACACTCAGGTAATATACACCACATCCCTCCTCCTACCCTAAAGTTCTCCAGGTCAGGGGCTCAGCTACTCGTCCCACATCTTCCCTTCCCTATATAATACAAACTTGGGTATTTCATCTACTCTCTCTACATCTCTCTGGCTGATGTATGTACTTGTTTCCCCTGTTCTCCCCTTTCACTTCCCCTTCCCCTCCCCTCACATGGCTCAGTGTCATGTACACTCTGGACTCTCCCAGATGTGCCTGCCTCTGGCTGTGCTCTCCCACAGATCTACAATAAACCTACCTTTCTACCATACCAAGGAGCAGTCATGTCTTTTCCTTTCCTTTTTATTTGTTTTGCCTTTCTACCATAACATGGGCACTTTGGTTATCTAGTTAACACACTTTGTTAGCTGAGAGTCATAAGTTTATTTGTATACATTCTTTCCCTTTGAAGAATTCTAACTGATTCCTTTTTTTCCTGTTCCGTCCCTCTTTCTCTTTCTGTGAAATATCCCAGATATCACAAAGTGTCAAGATAGACACATATACTTTGACTTTTACAGAATTCAGATTTCTGTTGTAATGAAAGAAAATAACATTTATATATATGTCAGCTTAATTTTACATGTTTTCATTAAGACATTAATTTCATTAAGGTATGCTGGTCTATATAATTAAATTGTAACAATAAGTTATTTAAAATATTACAAGTAAGCTGCAGTGAAATCTAAGGAACTAGCACAGTGAATATTATGCACTAATCTTGCAAGGAGTCCAGACTTTGGTCCTAGCACTCACATAGTGGCTCACAAACACAAGTAACTACAGTTTCAGGGCATCTGATGCTCTATTTTGGTCTCTGTGGGAATACGTGTATATATGGTGTTCATACACTTACATGAGTAAATACACATATACATTAAAATAAGTCTTTAAAAAAGAACCTGTAGTTCTAAGTAAAACTTTCTGATCTAAAGAAGTAAAACTTCAATTGTATTTATTTTATGGCATTATTACCACCTCGATACAACTCAAATAAGAATGGGCTTAAGCAAAAGTTCTTACATATCAATTTATAGGTAAAATTAAATGACCCATATAAAATGAAAAATGTTCAATTCAATATTAGTACTCTATGCACAAATATTAATTAAATCAATAATGCAAATATTGCTTAATATAAGGTGAGATGACATATGCCAGATAAATATACCAAATAACTTCTAAAAATAGCAACTGTTGCCTGCCTTTCTGTAGGAAAACTCTTCCCAGAGGACTTTAATTAACTCAGTTTATCTTTATCATGATACTTTATAATATGGGGAAATAAAGTACCCATAGATCTCATGGAGATTACTGGATGTTGACAGTCATCCCACAGCATATATCTGCACTACCTATGCTTTTGGGTGTTCATACAAACTCTAAAAAATCTATGAATCCCAACTTACAAAGCCCTGATAACCAAAGAGCACATGTTAAGGCCAACACAAAATCTCAAAATGAATAATAACTAAAACATCTTAAGTATGATATGGCACACAGAGTGTGAGCTCCACAAGTAAAACATTGACTTAGTGGTACCCTTTTAAGTAAAGCATCAAAGTGTAATTGGTGTTAAAAATCTACTTCTCTCTGTATGCATAAATACACACATATATGTATGCATATATCTGTACAAATAAAATACTCTGGACTAGTTTACAGGCTGTGGGCTGGCTAGCCCAACAATGGCTGTCTCCTAATGAAAAGGCCAGGAATCTGTTTTTATTTTAAGTCCACATATCTGAAGGTCTCATCTAGTCTTTGGTCTCCTTTGTAATCCCACGAAGTAAATTATAATAGCAATGAAGAAATGTCTCATCAGCAGGATGGAAGTCTTTGCCAGTGGGAGGTGGTGCAAGCAGGCAAAAACAAATAGCTTCCTTTTTTCAGATCATCGTGTGTAGGCTATGGTCAGAAGATGGAGATCAGTTTTAGGGATCGTCTTTCAACCCCAAATGATCCAGATTTAGGGTTGATCTCACCTTAAATTTCCCATTCAAGAAAAACTCTTCACAGGTGTGTCCAGTCGCTTGGGTTTTAGTTAATTTCAGATGCAGTGAAGTTGACAAACAATATTAATCATCACAAAGGATAAATAGGGCTGGGAGAGACAGGGAGACATGAGGGAGTGAAAGAGAGGGATAGGGATAGGGATAGGGATAGGGATAGGGATGGGGATGGGGATGGGGATGGGGATGGAGATGGAGATGGGGATGGAGATGGGGATGGGGATGGGGATGGGGATGGGGATGGGGATGGGGATGGGGATGGGGATAGGGATTGGGATAGGGATAGGGATAGGGATAGGGATAGGGATAGGGATAGGGATAGGGATAGGGATAGGGATAGGGATAGGGATAGGGATAGGGGGAGATACAGAAGAGAGGTAAAGGTGAAGGTAGGAGGAAGAAAATTACAAAGAAGAAAGGGAGGGAAAGGAAGAAGGAATCAGAGAAGAGGAGAAGGAAGTTTCCAGAATATCTATTGCCTTAGAGTTGGAGGCAAGTTCATTTGTCTGTTTGGTGTTTCTGTTTTTATTTCCTGTTTTTGTGAAGAAACACCACAACCAATTACAATGTATAGATGAAAGTGTGCCTTACAGTTCTAAAGGAGGATCTCTAATAGTAGTTGAGGACTGCCATGGATGTCTGAGCAGGAGGGTGAGAGGTCAAATATTTGATTAGTATACAGAAAGCACAGAACAAATGGAGTGATGAACGAAACTTTCAAAGGGATGACCAGTGATTTTCTTCCTCCAGCAAGGCACCATCTCAAAAAGATTCACAACCTCTCCTCCAAACACTACCAACAATCAAGGACTTGGTGATTAAATATATGAGTCTATGGTGGATGTTTTTCATTTATAATACCACAGTTCATTACTGAATACAGATTAAATGACTCCAACAATACCATTCAATTATTTCCCTTCAATATGTTTAACCTAACTTTGGTAGCAGGGTAACAAAAGATCAGAGACAAATCATAGCCAAAAATATAAAAACTGGGATTTATATTCCAGAATTTATATACAGAAACCTGGACCACACAACTTTAAATTGATTCTCAGGTGTGCAGCATCTGTACCAATGCTTCCCACTGTGATAAGCACTGAGACCTTTATATGAACTGCTCTCTAGCCCAACTATGTTTTGACAACTCAAGCTCTCATTGCTGCTGAGTCACTACCTTATATTTCACTGCCTTTCTCTAGAATAGAATACTTTGCTCTTTCAAAAATAAGCTTGCAGATAATACATAGACCTGCCTTGACATCATCAAAAATTCCTTTATTGTTAGCTTCTTTCTTATGATTTTTGCATTTAAATTTGTATTGGACCCAAAGAGTATTCTCTGTGACTATGTTTTGAAAAATTCTTCAAATGATTCTTTAAAAGATAAATTCGAATATACTCATGTAAGAACTTGTCAAAATATATTTCTCACTTGATGACCACTAATTGGTCTCAGCTTTAATTGATACTAGAGATTAAATTTCAATGTGGAATACTTTTTATTTATATTTTTGTTGAACGTGTTCTCTGAGAATTTCAGACATATATATAAGATGCAGGTTATTCTCATTCCCAGCTTTTTCTCTTTCTCTCCCATTGGTTCAACTCTACTTCTTTTCTGTTTTCTGTATATAAATACTTTCCTCCCATCATTTGTGTATTTTTTCCAGAGTTAATTTGTGAACACTTCTCTTTTCTTTTTAAAGTATCTATTTATTTAATTACTTAAGTACATGAGCTTTTTTATTTGCATGTATCACTACACCATGTGTTGCCAATGTCCATGGAGTCCAAAAGAAGTCATTGGATACCCTGGAACTGGAGTTACAGATGGTTGTGAGCTGCTATGTGAGCTATGAGGATCAAACTTGAGTCTCTTGGAAGAGCAACCAGACCTCTTAACCATGGAGACACCTTCTCATACCCATTTGTGAATTCTCGTCCTATTGATAAGAAAATACTGACTTTAAACCAGTTATTTTCTCTTCTTCACCCAGACAGCTCTCCTTTCTCTTAATGAACTGTATGATGAAGACTTAGCCCTCATTCTCTTCTCTGTCCTCCTTACCCCTCTAACAAAGTCCAAGTTTCCTCAAGAAGGAAGCTTGGACATCCTTATCAAAGAATCAAACACAGGTTTTCAGCATTTGCAAATACCAACTTGAGTTCTAGGCACAACCAAATGTATTATCGTTAGTCTTCATCTTCTAGATAAAAGGCAACTTCAATGAGGCACCTGCCAAGAACAAAGGAGGCATCTGCCAAGAACAGAAAATAAGGAAAATTCCTCCCAGTGTATTTTTTCCTCGTGTCCTATATCAACATTATCAGGAAGCCCTATTGTAGTCTGTTATGGGAATTATAGACCTCATCCACACTTTGCTTCAGGATCAAGTGTTCTCTCCCAGAAAGATATACTGCAATCTAAATCCCTAGGATTCCAAAGGTTCAATATTATAGTAGACAATAAATAGCCAGTATGAGGGCTTGGACATGGTCCAAGGGCTAGTTTTGAATCAGCTAGAATCATCTGAAAGAAGGGAACATCAATTGAGAAAATGCCTCCATAAAATCTAGCCATAGGCAAGCCTGTAGTGTATTTTCTTAATTAGTATTTGATGGGGGAGGGCCAGCCCACTTAGGAAGGTCCCATCCTTGGGATGGTGATCCCAGGTTTTATACTATATCATGCTGAGCAAGCTATAGATAGCAAGTCAGTAAGCATCACTCCTCCATGGCCTCTGCTTCAGCTCCTGCCTCCAGATTCCTGCCCTACTTGACTTCTGGCCCTCACGGTTTTTGAATATGAAATGTTATATTGAACTGCAAAAACAGGGAAAAATAAGTAATTTTCTCCACATGTTGCTTTAGTCATGGTGTTTCATCACAGCAATAGTAACCAATGCTAGTAAAAACAAGTTAGTAGTACAATCCTGTGTATTGATATAACAGACATGACAATGTTTGTTTGGGGAAGACTACAGCAGGACTTTGAAACTTTGTACAACAAAAGTAATTGGGGGTTCAATTCTTGGTGATCTGTTCTGTGGCAGCTTTGAAGGTAACAATGTTGAGGCCAATGAAGAAAACAGAAGCCTGGCATGAGAAGTTTTGGAAAGAAATATATATACTGTTGGGGCCCTTTGTTATTTTGAATTAAGACTCTATGATCCTGTTTATCTGGGGTTGAAGAATCAGCTGTAATTAATAAGATATCAAAACTATTAAAGTGAAATCTTTGTTTTGTTGTGATACTCAATATTGGTGACTTGAAACTGAGACATCTGTGTTGATTAAGAAGAGACCAGCATCACTGAGTTGAAATCTTCTGGAAAGTTGTTCCTGACAATTAGAACACATAAGCTGTGTCCCAGAAATAGCCACAATTGTACTTTCTGCTGTAGTGTTAGAGCCACTCAGGTGGTACTGATTTTGAAGGCATAAGAGGGTCAAGGAAATAAATTGACGCTTGAAACTATTAAAAAGGATAAGAGGTCATTGATAAAGGTTCAGTTAAAGACTCTGTGGCATTTAAAGACCTGGTATTGAAGGGGTCATGCAGAGAAGTTGAAGTTTGGCATCATGAACAGAGCCAATGAGGGGCTATTGGTGAAAGTGCAGCCCAGATGAAGCAGAAGAGCAGAGCATTTTGGAAATAGCAGCCTCATGAGATCACCAAGAACAGCAGCATCAGTGGAGTGGAGCCTGCTCAAGATTAGAGGACAAGCAGTAGTGTGCTGCAAAGGGCAGAGTGAGGGATGTGATCCAAGTGTCTTGGAGGAGCCAAGATCATGAGTGTGTCTTAGACATAGGACTTTGAGATATTTATAATATTGGAGTTTGGTTTTGTTTTGTTTGGATGTTGTCTGTGCCCTGATTCTTCCCTCGTGAAGGGAGAAGTTATTTAATTTTTATTCTTAATGAAGCCTAGAGGTGAAAGATTTTAAACTTCTAAAGGAGATTTTGAATTTTTAAAAACAAAGATTCAAGTTTTAATGGGTTTGAATTTTTTAGGTCTGTGGGACTTTTAAATTTATTTATCTATGTGATATTAATATTAGCATGCACTTTGGGGATATATGTGAAAAGAAAGTTATAATTAAAATGAGATATGTTTGTTTCAAGTTGATGAGGGATCAGCTATAATGACTAATTTTATGTCAACTGGACACAGGCTAGAATCATCAGATAGCAGGGAGCTACAATTGAGAAAAATCCCTCCATAAGATCGAGGTGTGGGCTAATTTTAGGGCATTGGTGATTGAAGGGGGGCAGGCGCAAGGCCATTGTGGATGGTGCCATCTCTGGGCTGATGGCCCTGGTTTTTATGAGAGATCAAACTGAAAAAGCCAGTAATCAGTACCCTTCCATGTCCTCTGATCAACTCCTACCTCCAGTTTCCTTCTCTATTTGAGTTTCTACCCTCACTGCTTTTGCTAATCATCTGCTATATGGAACTGTGAGTGAATCAACCCTTTCCTCCCAAGTTATTGTAGTCATGGTGTTTTGCCACAGCAATAGTATCTCTAACCAAGGTACTATACAATTGCAAAAGATTATGAGAAATGCCAGAGGGGAAAAGATACACTAACACCAAGTGAACTTCCTGCCTCTGGGTGGCTTTTGTACTTTTGTGAGCAGTGAACCATCTTGATCCAGAGTAAAGTTTGGCATTTCCAAAAGGCTTCAATTGGTTTGTTGGTGACCCTGAAATGAATCCTAATGCTAGGCAAAGAAACAATTCCTTCGACTCCATTTTAACTTCTGAATAACTTTTCTGATCAACTAGAAATACACTTGTATTGTTTTCAGTCCACCTCTGAAATTTTCATTTTTTATTTTATATGTGTGTGTGCTGTGTGTGTGTGTGTGTGCCTGTATGTCATTGGATGTGTATGAATGTTGGTGTAGAAGCTCTAGTGACAGCCCTCTCCACATACATTGTATGAAATAGAGTCTTTTGTTCACCACAGTGTATGCTGGGATTACACAAGGAATTACATTGTTCCAGCAAGGTAACTGTTAGATCAGAATTGTTAGAGGCTGTGGAAATAAAAGATAATTCAGATTGTGTGGTGGTTTAAAGAAATTACCCCCAAAGGGAGTGCACTATTAGGAATTATGGCCTTGTTGGAGTAGGTATGGTATTGTTGGAGGAAGTGTGTCACTTTGGAAGTGGTCTTTGAGGTCTCTTATGCTCAAGATACTACCAGTGTGACAGACAATTGCCCAATGCCAGTAAGATGTCAGCTACTTCTCCAGCACCATGTCTGTCTGCACTCCACCATGTCCCATCATGATGATATGGGAACTCTATGCAAGCCACCCAATTGAATGTTTTCCTTTATAAGATTTTCTGTGGTCATGGTGTCGCTTCACAGCAATAGAAACTCTAACTAATATAGAGTGGCTTCTCAAGAATCAAGATTGATGTTTAATCAGAGCAATTGCAGGACTCTGGTTTCTCCATAGGAGTGGAGACTAAGAGAGTCTGGAAGAGGAATTTTGTAAGTTATTTTAAGGCAAAGGAGTTGGGATGGCACATTCCATCTGACGGTTCAGTTCCCTGTAAAGTGGAAAAAGTTGATTTTCTTTTTTTTCTTTTTTTTTCCTTATCTGCTGCTGTGAGCATTTTTTTGAATTACAAACAATTACATGTAATTTGAATTATATGACAATCCCAGTTCCCTTCTCCCTCTCATCCTCCCCTACCACCATCCAACTAAAATCCTACCTATCATATATCCTTTCTTCTAATCTACACCTGACTCAACCATTCTGCTCCCTCATGACCTCTCCATCCTTCCTTTTCTTCCCTTCTCATTCTCAGACACTTACACATGCATTATCCTTCAAGTCAAAGTCCCTGTCAGTAATTCCTAAGGCTCTTACATTATTAACTCATTAATAAGTTCATTAGATGAGTTATTAATGCTATGAGAAGGCAGACAGACATTAGACTGGCAGGACTACTGAGGAGGTCAGGCTGCAGGTCATATACAGAGAGCTCACCAGGCTCTGAGTATAATCAGGCACAGAAGGCAGGAATGGAGAAGAGGGAATGGAAAGATAGAATACAGAATTCAACAAGTTGTGGGAGGAGGAATTTATGTCACCTTCCCCCAGTAACAACCCTTGAAGCTGGTATCCAAGTCTGGGTACACCACTTAGAGAATTGAGAAATCCAGAACGTTCACAACTATCACTAAAGATGTTGAGACTGGGGGCTCTCAGTAAGGTGCCTGTCAGTATCAGTGAAACTGGGGGAGGGATTTGGCAGCAGGTACTGGGGATTGATCAATAGTGTGTCCTGAATTCTAAAATAAGCCCCTGAAAAAAAGAAATAGTATATAAACACAAATATTCATGAGTAAAATTAAAGCAATGCAGCCATCGATTGTCTCCTGTAATCCATTGATCTAGCAATAAAGATTAACCAAGCATATCTTATAGAAAGTCAAAATTATTATTTAATTATCATTCAAGGTGCTTTATGGTTATCTTAGTGGAGTGCTTGTGTAGCATGGAGTCCTAGGGTGTATCTCCACCACAGCATAAAACAGGCATGTTCGTGTATAGCTATCATCTCAGCAACAGAGTGCTATCTACAAGAGGCTTAGCATTTCGGTACCTGAAATGTCTAAGACTAACTTTGGATATGTGCCTCAAAAATATGTTATTTGTAATAAAATATAAAGTTATTGAAGATAGAAAGGGCACTAAGGACACATTACTAACAGTAATTTTTCAGAGTAAAAGAGCCACCAAAAATAATAATGAACAGAATTTTTGACATGGCTAACTCTATAGGCAAAAGTACTTGGTGACATACCTGACATCTCAGTGGGATCCCAGCAAGTCTCATAGTAGTAGGACAGAACAGAATTTCACAAGTTGTTCTCAGACCTGTTCAGGGGTTTGCTGCAGTACACAAGCCACAAACACAGACATTTACCCATACAAATAAATAAATAAATAAATGTAGTTAAATATTTTTAGTTAAAAGTATTAATGAATTAGAGAAATATCAGAAACACATAACGTTGGTAAAAATACAATAAATGCATCAGTGTTAAAGAAAATCCCACAATGCTCTGAAGTTTAAATAATTCAGATTATTAGGTCCTGTGGGTTAGCAGTTGTAGGTGTTGTCATTATTAAAGGTCCATTAGAGCCAAAAGAATACAAAAGAATTAAGCTAAACAGAGAGTGAATAAAGACTTTGCTGATTAAAAAGTCAAAAGAAGAAAAGAAAAGAAAACAAATGTGTTAATAGTAATAACATGGGAAGTCACCTTTGAGGTGAAAACCATTAAAAAAGGACAAAAGAATATTTATAATCATGAAAGTCACAATCTCTAAAAAGACTTAATGGTTATGAGTCTTTTTCACTCATAGTATAATAGGGAAATATATTAACATAAAATGTAAGATGTATTAGAATTTCAAAGTGACATTGAAAAACTCTACTCAGTTATAATGGGGAATTTTAATACACTTTGCTGATCTTTTAAGAGGAAAATCACATTCAGTTACAAATGGTTTTAAATTCTTAAAATACAAGAGATGTGATATTTTGTAGTATCAATGCAAATAGAAAATAAACATCACTGATAAATATTTGGACCATAGGTATATACATATAAACTGTATGTAGGTTTTAAGTCCATTGGTAGTGAAAGAGACTTTGCATATGTGGAAGCAGGGATGAAAATTTATTTTATTGCATTTATATTTTTGTGTTTGTGTGTGTGTGTGTGTGTGTGTGTGTGTGTGTGTGTGTGTGTGTGTGTGTGTTTGTATGTGTACTGCAATGAAGCTGGCACATATGGGGAGGTCAAAGTACAAATTGTAGAATTTTGTCTCTCCTTCAAAAATGTGAGAAACAGGGATTGAACCTAGAACACCAAGTTCTGAGGTCTCTATCCAGCCTCAGACAGGGATTAATATGAAAATTCTGCACCTATTTGTTATTTATTCTTAAACTACAACTTCTCCATAAATGGTATATTTTAAAAACTGCTAGGAGAACTGGAAATATGCAAGTGTAACTACTTGAGGTCACATCACTAGCACCTGCATAAAAAGCCGGCATATGCCATACACACATATGCAGGCATACATGTCTATCTACTTTAGATGGTATATAAGCATCTTCTGACCTAATGACAAAATAAAAATCCAAATGAAAGTGTAGATACCACATAAGTAAAGCCAAATGTAGGAGAATGGAGGGAAGTTAATATTTAAGAATCCATTTGTAGCTTTCAAACAGTAGAACTTAAACACTACAATTCCATCAGATTTACCTATTATATGGCTGGTAAATAGAGCCTCCATCAGCCACCCTTCCACTAACATCAGAACTTTCCTCACATCTTTTCACACACGGGTTTGTTAGCTTATAACTAATAATAAGTCCTCCTACTTCCTGTTTGCTTTTTCTGATCAACATGGCATTGTCCAAAACGACCTGCAAAGAGAATCTCAGTGAGGGTTAGTTTACATTGTGTTGGCCCATATGTAAAAAACTGTTTAATTGAGTTAACTGATGTGGGAAGAACCAGCATACTTTGGGCAGCACCATTCCCTAAACAGGGGTTTCTGAACTCTTACAAGGGTTGAGAAAGCATAAGCAATTAAGGAAGTAAGCATGTATGTACTCATTTCTCCATGGCCTTGATTGTGAATATGATCTATGAACACACAGGTTCTACCACCAAAGTGAAATATATGATTCACTTGAATTGAATAACATTTAATGAGCACTCAATTTGTACAAAACAGTTTTTCTAATGCTATTAGTGAGTGTTTTCATTTCCAGTGACCCCAGGTATTCAGGTTAAAGAGGAAATTTCACTGGTTTCTGGAGGTTGCCTAGTGACATACATATAATGGCCAGTTAACTACCTTATGAAACAGAGGCTCATAATACAGCTGACCTTTGCAGACCCTACATCCTTGCTGAAGAGAAAAGAGAAGTCCCTGCTGGCCTCACATGATGTAGGAAATACTGGAATGTCTAGATTAATATTTAACATGCAGGTTGCTGTTGCTCTCAAGCTTAGCTTTTCCAATCATTGTACAATCTCCCAAGGGACAACAAGGATTTCTTTCCTGTGTGTATTTCTGCAGAACTCTGCCCCTGGGGGTCCTTTTACAGTGCAAACAGGAGGACACTGAGGAGCTTCCTTGAAATGTGTGTCTGCATTTGCTAAACTGGGTGCTTTTCCATAGTGCTGAGAGTAAAAGGTCATTCTTAGCAGCACTAAGTGACTGACCTTTACTTTTTGTTTCAAATTATCACTAAACCAGGCATATAGAAAGCACTCATTGTGCACCTATCAAAATGCCTATAGTGGACCTTTACATAATGTCAAATCACCAGGTAGCTACACTTAATGTTTGTATTTACATTTCATTTGATATTACCATTGAGAAGTGAAATTCTAGAAAATCAAAATTCCTGGAAGAAGTTTTATTCAGTTATGGTAATTGTATATATATACAAAATTTAGAGGGGCTGTGGAAACATGAAGATCATTGTGCATAAAGGACAGATAACCTAGAGTACATAGTTCAGTGGTAGAAACAAGAATGACACTTCTTCCCTCTAAAATAAGGTGGAGGGAGGCCCTGTTCAATGACTTGGTGGTTAAAGGTGCTTGTTGCCAAATCTGAAGATGTGAGATTGATCCCTAGAACCCACGTGATAGAAGCAGAGAACCAAATTCTACAAATTATCTCTGACCTCCCCCCCCACACACACACACACTTAAAAAGAAAACACCAGAGTGTAAAGACTGTATATATGCCTCCAGGGTTGAGATAATTGCTCTTGCAGAGGACTGGGGTTTGAATCCAGGACCCACATCACATAGCTGACATCCATTTATAATTCCAATTCCTAATGCCACTGGGACAACTAATAAGAAAACCATTGTTGTGTTAGGAAATCCTTCATGTTCCATGCCATTGAGGCAAGAAATGTGTCATTTATCTTCTTTCTATTTGTCAGAAGGAGGGTCAGTCAGACAATTGTTTTAAATAGGCTATTTTTACTGAACTCTTAAAAATACAAATTAGTTACAATTTCAGCTCATTTGCAAGTTACTTTTCCTCAGACAGAACATTTGAGGTTCCTTTCAGAACCATTCTTGTGCTGTAAGGAACAAAAGAATACCTGCCATTGTTAGAGACCTTTCCCAGCCATCTCTGGAGAGACATCATGCAGATGACAGTCATGGAATTGTATGACTCTAAATATCCATGCAAGTGTTTATCATAAGTCTGCACCCTGATGTAGAATGTCCTTCTGCAGGCTTTGTGTATATATTGTTTTTATTGGATGCTGAATAAAGCTGTTTCAGCCTATGGCCAGGAGAAATTCCAAACAAAGACAGGAGTAAGGTGGGATCAGAAGAGATTCCATGTAGCTGCTGGGGAAGCAAGATGCCGGGGCTTCACCAGTAAGCAACAACCTCTAGGTGATACATAGATTAATAGAGATAGCTTAAATTTAAGAGAGAGCTAGCCAGTAATAAGCCTAAGCCACTGCCAAATAATTGTAACTGATATTAAGCCTCAGAGTGCTTATTTAATAAGTGGCTATGGGTACCCAGTGGGCAAAGAGAAAACCAGTCCAGTGGGACCCAATGTGCGAGATAACACACTGCAAAACATAGCATATACAAAAATTGGAAGAAAAATAAAATTAAATCAAATACTTCCCTTAAGACCATTCTTCATTATTTGTTACATCATAAGTCAGAATTCATCTTTCTTTTGAGACTGGATATTTCTATATAAAACAGGCTGATGATAAAATGTTCATCATCCTAAGTCAACCTCCCACGAGTTAGGCCTACAGGATTATGGCACCCCTAACACCTGGTTAAGCTTATTCTTTACTAAGGTTCAGATAAAGCCTGCTTACTGGGCCCTTCTGAAGATATGAACTACCATGCCATCTCCTCCTCCATCATCCTACATTCTAACAGACATATCTTGAACCAATAACACTCACTGATAACCTATAGTGAGTCTCCATATTTCTTACTTACATATGACTTATTTTGTAAAATAAAAAATAATGCACCCTTTATTGGAGGTACACTCCACCATTTTTGTAACTCATTTATTTTTAAGCCATTTCGTACTCATTTGAGCTATTTCCTACCCTAATGAAGTTATTCTTTTCAAAATTCTACAAATATCCACCAAAGTAAACACAATTTCCTCTATTAGCCACAGAGACTCAGAAACTGTGTGACATCTGCTATCTTGAACAGCACCAAGGCTCATAACACATTTTAATATTAATTTATGACTTGTTGCTACATGAATTTTATTAAACTACATGATTTGAAATATACTAAAAATTTGATTTGTTAGACTTATTTTAAACTAAAGAGGAAATAAAATTTACTGAGTATGTACATGAGCTTTTGAAGTAAATATTGAACTGACAAGGACTGCAGATAATTGAAATTAATATACTCTTTACATATATCAAGTCTTCATTGTAAGTTATTATTTTTTAATTTTTTTGGTAATCTCATGATGAACACATTATATTTGTATTATAATCATATGCATACACACACACACACACACACACACACACACACACACACACACACACTTGCATCCTACTGCTGTCTCTGGCTTGACCTGGATCCCCATCTACCTTCCTCCTACTTCATGTCTTTTTCTTTCTCCCCACTAAGTCCAATTAGTACTATCCATATACTCATGGCAAGAGGATACCATCTATAGAAATATGGGAAACCTATCAGTTGACCCTGAAATAAACTGGGGCTTCCTCCCTCTGGGACAATCAACTGTCAGTAGCTTCTCAGCTAAAGGTGGAGTTTTATGAACTCCTCTTTTCCATGCTGAAGTGTTGACTAGCCTGATCTTATCCTGAAACCAGAGTGACAACTTTCATTCCAACAACCAGAGGGAGGGTGAGCTCATGAGTAAATCAAAAGTCTTACCCAGGCGTGAACCTTGCTAACATCAATAATTGGCCTGGTAGGATATGGCCATTGATATAAAAGTAGCATGAATGTTACAAAGTTAATTAATATTACAAAGCTAATCAACAGTTTTCTAATTGGATTTAAGATCTATTCCTCAGGAAAGAACTCATGTTTGGTTGTAAACCTGTCTAAGAACTCAGGACTGGGGGGTCATATGCCCTACGACTCTCTCCTTCCAAAGTACTGGACTTCATACCCACAGACAAGTGCAACTCACACTCCTAATCAGAGAAGCCTCTTCATCCAGTGGATGGCAGTTAATAAAATACAGAGACTCACACATTTGGTCAAGTTGCACAGAATAGGAACTATGGCGTGCTTAGTCATAAACAGGAATAATGAAAGAAATGGCTAAAAGAAATGGAAGATAGGAACCAGAGGACAGGGATGATTACTGTGAAATAATTTATTTAAATAATAATGATAAACAGCTTTAATGGCATATTTAGTTATGTTTTTAGTAATTTATACTACCATGTATTGTCTTTATGATTAACATAAAGGAAATTAGATTTGAAATGCTGAATAAAACAAAACATAGCTTATCTAACTGGGGCATGAATATATGAACTCTAAATTTCTTGTGTATTACTATTCAACTTCCATTGACAAAACATAACTCTTATATGAACAGAAAACAAAAGATACATAATAGGGTATAAATTATTTAAGGAAACAGTAATGAAATAAGACTAATTCATAAAAAAGTTTGCTTTACATTGCTTAAAATTGTTTTTATATTTTTCAGAAACATTCTTGAATTTTGACAACTTTCCCTTTAAAGATGCATTGTAAAAACAAGCTAAGAACATACATAAAGAAAGGAATTTAGTCTGAATGTCATTATATAAAAAGTTACATATAGCATAATTTTATCCTAAAGGGAAAATGTGAAGTGATAGTATTCTGAGAAGAATAAGATTGAAGACAGATAAAAACCTCATTAAGTCTCACCAGGAGGTTTTCAGGGTAAAACAGTATTTTTAGAGTAAGAGTGTCTGGGCATTTCACAGAGGACAGTAATTCACATCAGAGAAGCAAGAAGGCTCACTGAGCCCAGTGTACATCACTGATGTTGGTGGTGTTACTGATGGTGGTTCTTATGGTTTTATTTTCTTCATGCCTTCTATTGTTTCTACCAAAATTATATCTGTCTCGCAGGAACACACATTGTGCAGTTTTTTGTGACAATTAAAAATATTTTTCAACACAATTTGTTCATATGGTCATTTACTGATGAATGAACATTGTAATATGTTCAGTAATTTGCTTTTATAGGTAATTGTTGTAGTGCCTACTTGCAACTCTAGTACTCAGAAGCTGAAGCAGGAGGATGATGAGTTACAGGGCTGCATAGCCAAACCCTGTTCTCTATTCACCCCCACAAAAAAAAAGGTTGAAGTGAGTCATCTTAGCTAGGTATGTGCAGATGATTTCTAATGCTTCTGTAGACTAGTTTATAGGCAGAAGAATGGTAACATAATGTGCATGTGAATTCATGTTTTATTTCCTTGTCAGCTAATTTCTTTTGTTTTCTTTCCTTTTGTTCTCAAAATAGTGAAATTTTTGGCTATCAAGATCCTGATAAATTTAAGGTGCTTGCCATCAAGAGTGATGATCTGGCTTGGTTGGCAACACAGCCATATAAATCTTTGACTTACAGACTGTCCTGCCTATGGGATGTTCTGGGGTACTGGCGAGGCAGGGGTTGTGGGAGTGGCCAATTAATGACTGGTCCAGCCTTAGACTCAGGCCCAGAGAATGAGCCCAACCCTGACACTGCCTGGAGGGACAAGACCCAAAGGCTGGATATCCCAGAGACCTAGGATAGAACCAACGACTATAGAAGAAACATGGCAATGTAATGATACCTAATGACATTCTAGAATACTCATAGGTTAGTTTCTAGTCCAATAGTCATCAGAGGGGGCTCATCTAGCAACTATTAGGGACAAATGAAGAGACAAAAACTGAAACATTAGGCTGATCTTGGGAAATCCTGCTGAAGGAGGAAGGGAGGATTGTAGGAGCCAGAGGGGTAAAGGACATTACAAGAAAATTTACAGAATCAGCTAACCTGTGCTCACAAGAACACACAGAGACTGAAGCAATAATCAGGAATCTGTCCCTGGGCCTAGCACAACATGTAGGGTTCTCTCCCTGCAGGGGCTTCCTGCTCTCTACATAGCATTATCTTGGGAATTTCTCTAGGCCCAAATGCCTGACATATCTCAAGAATGACTCTTGAAAGAATTCCCTGCGAATGCTCTACTGCTGTTGCTCACATGCTAATTAAGTAACATGCTCTAGCCATTTTCATAGGGCTGTGCTGCCACAGTAATCCAGCTATAGGATATGATCATGCCACATATTGCAAACTTGGGTTTGCCACAACTACCGCCCCAATTTTATAGATCTCCTATACTCTGCAATCAAGTTGAGCTGCCTCACTGCATGTGGCTCCACGAAAGATATTTCTGCCATGTTCAGACTATCTTAAATCTGTTGCTGCTTCTTCCCTTTTGTCCTTGTGAACTGGAGGCCATTGGACTGCAAAGAATAACAGGACTCTACATCCTACATTTGTCACACTCACAAACGAACATATTTCCTTCTTGATTCGTAGTGACTACATATTCCTTCATTATTTTAAACTCCTTCTCTCTTAACTGCTCAGGGAGCAGGAGACCCCTGGACTAAAACTCTGTTCACCACTACGTGTGAGGTGAGTTAACCTCTGTAAAGCTCTTTCACTAACTTGTTTTCTAGGTTATTGCTTTCCCCACATTCACAGATGATTCTACCTATAAAAGACAGTCAATACCTTCCCTGCAGCTAGCAATCAGAGGCAGCCTGGCAAGAGCATGTACTACAGACTCTCCAGCAATCACATGGTATGGACTGACCCCTTCCTGTAAATTGCATAGGAGAGTACCCTCACTCTGCCACTGAAGCCTGATATATCCTCAGAGACTTTGCCATGTTGCTTTCTGTCTGTCCTTGACATTAATTCTTCTTTTTAATAAATATATTGTCCAATTAACTTCAGGATTAATGACCAACAAGCCTTATGTCAACTGAGCTCAGGATTAGAAAGCTTATTTGACTGACTACACCCAGTGAAACTTCTCCTAAGGAGATCCATACACCAAATCTGGTGGCATCACCACTTCCAGATTGCAGAGAAACTGACGACCAGATGGACTCTTCAATCTATAAAATTACCCTTTGATGTCTTATATAACCCCAATACTCATACCACATGCACGCAGTCTGCCTTCTAGAGAGAAACTGCAGCTGTCAGTTTTTCTGATTAAAGGACAATTCTGCCTCTGAGATGCCTATCTGACTTCATTCATTTCTACATTGCCGTTTCAACCCTTATATTTGGAAAAGCAATAGAAGGAAGAGGAGGTTACTCTGTTCTACAAACCATGGTTAAAACTTTCTTCCATCAAATGATACATATTCATAATGAAATTAAGAATCACAGTAAAATCATGATGATGTGTTTTGAATCATTTAAAGAAAACATTTAGAGTGTACACATTTTTGTCTCAGAATCCCACCCACCTCACACCCTGGTCTTTACTTATTAGGGTCCTTTTCTGACCAGGTTAAAACAGGACCATTTTTCAAGTGGACCTCATACTTCTCTAGCTTCCTGTCCCCTTTTTATTAGTCACCCAGGAAGATTTACATACTCACAATATACAGAAGTAAAAGACTGAGGATAGCAAAAAGATGCTTCATTTTTACCTAGAGTAAATATAGAAATTTTAAATAGATGTTGAAAGGTTTTCTGGCATGTAAATTAATTTAATATAAAAGGGAAAACTTATACACATTAATTTTTTCAAAGAAAATGGACTGTTTGGTGTGATGAGACCGCCCTATAATGATGTGAGGTCTTAAGGAAGATAAGAGTGAGCACACTCAGGGACTTCTCCATAGCCAGGGAGAAGGACATGATGGTAGTCTCCATGATACACTCAAGACAAAAGATCCAAACAGGCAAAGCCATCCTAAGTAGAAATCATGATGCTAGGGGTATCACAATGCATGGCTTGGGATTATAGTAAAGCAAAACAAAACTTCCTGAAACCAGCACAGACACAAATGAATAAAGTAAGGCAGAGTACATGACACTTATAACAACAATTGTCAAAAGTACACATTAAGGAAAAGATACCCTATTCAAAGGTCTGGGAAAATTGGTTATCCACATACAGAAGAACAAAATTGCATCATTCTTTTTTATCCTGTACATAAATCTATTTAAATAGCTTAAATACATTGATGTACGAGCCATGTACTCAAAATTGATAGAGGAAAATTTATAAAACACCTCAAAATAACTTACCTCTTGGAATGTCTGGAAAGTACTCCAAAAGTTCAACCAATAACAGCAAGAACAGACAAATGTGGCTGCATGAAACAAAAAACTCTTCTTTACTGCAAAGGAACCACTCAGAGAAGTAATAAGAAAGCCTGAGAATTGAAAACAGTTTTAATAACTAGATACCATTTTGAGGTAGACACTATAGAATATATTTTTAAAAAGTGAAAAGAACAACAACAACAAAAAGAAACAGAAAAATAGGGTCAATTAAAGGGCAAGTGAGGAGACAGAAGACAGTAATAAATAGAAATTAACATATCAATAAATTCAAAATTTTCAAACTTTCTAAGCCATCTGGGAAATGAAAAATAATATATGCATTAAGATTTCTTATCAGCCCAGACAGAATGTGTTTCATCAATAAAATCAACTGATGGGGTAGTTCCTTCTGTGTATATGTTTGTATAAATGGTTGATAAATAAAGCACTGTTGGACAATAGGGAAGCAAGGTAGGTGGGACTAGGAGAGAAGGAAGATTCTGGGAAATGTAGGAAAAGATAGGGTCACCATGTGTTCCCAGAAAGAGAGGACTCAAGGCCTATCTCCTTGGTAAGATAAGTCCTTATAAAATATATAGATTAGTAGTTATGATTGATAGTTAAAGACTGAGAGAGCAAATAAGAAATCCTATTCATTGGCCAGCAGCATTGTAAATAATATAAGACTGTGTGTGTTATTTTGGAGCCCAAAAGCAGCAGCACAACCCAGGAAGCTGGCAGAAAGAGTTATTGTTACAATCAATTAGCAGAAAATGCTAAGAGAGATATGGAGAGGGCATGAACACTGCCAGTGGAAATGTAAATGCAAAAGCCAAAGCAGGGCCATATAATCCAACCTGACCATTATTGAGTATTTACCCAAATAAATATAAATGAGTATACCACAGAGATAGTTGAGGTCCCTGTGACTCATAACATTTTAATATTCACAATAAATCAGATATTCAATCAGCATTTGAAGCTGTCAATGAAAAGATAGGTACAATTTGGTTATGTGAACAGATGCACTTTGATCATTCCCTACTCGCACCCTCCAAAAGAAGAAATTGCAGAAAAATTGACAAAGATAAAGGTCACCATGTTAAGGGAAATGAGCTGGTTTCAGTAAGACAGGCACTTCGATGTATGTTAAACAAAAATATATCTGAAAGGAGAAGTGCAGAGAGCAACAGAGGATCTTGGAGGAGGCAGATACTACATTCTTCATCTAGTATGAAAAATCTAGGTTCACAGGCACAATTGCACTCATATTCTAGTCATGGGAATGGATTACCTCCTGAAGTGATTATTTGGTGGGAATAAATATTTGGAAGAAAATTAAAAGAACACACACACACACACAATGTTGCAATGAGATCAATTATGTGTCTGCTATCTAAATAATAAATAAAAAGAAAAATTTAACATGCAATACACAGTAACTCATTCATTCTCCAGCCACTCTGAGGAGAGGATATAGTATGAGGCTTGGTGACAGCTCATGGACACAGGATCAGCCGATTCTTCCTAAGGTGGAGAGATATCTGACACCAGGGATCTGCTCACTGGATCTGAACTCAGCAGTGGGAGTTCAGCTATGCCTAAGCCTCGGTCACAGTGCCACCTCCATCCATGACAAGAGGACAGATATCAGAGTATTAGATCTATTTGCATCTACCAGAAGGGAACCTTGGTCCCATATCCAACAGGAGAGGAAGAGACTCCTGCTACACCCGTAAGAAGAAAGGAGGAGAATAGGACAACTAAAAACACATTCATCAACAGAAAACCCATTATGACACCACCAGAGAGGAGGAACCATAAACGAGCAAGACCTGAACATCACAATGCAGATGAACCAGAAGAGAATGACCTTAAAAACATATTAATGAAAATGACAGAGGTCCTCAAAGACGACATGAGAAAATCCCTTAAAGAAATGGAAGAAAAAAACAAACCAAAAAATACAAGATATCAACAAATCTCTCAAGGAAACACTTCAAGGCCTAAAAACTGAAATAGAGACAATAAAGAAAGCACAATCTGAGGGAATTCTGGAAATAGAAAAGCTGGGTAAATGATCAGGAACTACAGACATAAGCATAACCAACAGGATACAAGAGATGGAAGAAAGAATCTCAGGAGCTGAAGACACACTAGCAGAAATAGACTCATCAATCAAAGAAAATAATAAGTCCAACAAATCCCTAACACAAAATATTCAGGAAATATGGAATACCGTGAAAAGACCAAACCTAAGAATAATAGGTTTAGAAGAAGGTGAAGAAATCCAACTCAAAGGTGCAGAAAACATATTCAACAAAACCATAGAAGAAAACTTTCCCAACCTAAAGAAAGACATGCCAATGAAAATACAAGAAACCTACAGAACACCAAGTAAACTAACCCAAATAAAAGGTCTCCTCACCACATAATAATGAAAAAACCAAACATACAGAATAAAGAGAAAATATTAAGAGCAGCAAAGGAAAAAGGTCAAGTAACTTATAAAGGCAAAACTATCATAATTACACCTGACATTTCCATGGAAACTCTGAAAGCCAGAAGGTCCTAGATAATATTCTACATACACCAAGAGACCATGGATGCCAGCCCAGATTATATCCAGCAAAGCTTTCAATCAATCTAGATGGAGAAAAAAAAAGATATTCCATGACAAAACCAGATTCCAAGAATACATATCCAAAAAGCCAGCCCTACAGAAAGTTTTGGAAGGAAAACTGCAACCCAAGAAATTTAACTACAACCAGAAAAATATAGACAATAGATAATCCCACTTTACCAATAGCCAAAAGGAAAAAGGGATAGAATCCCACACATAATTTCACCACCATCACCAAATCAAAAACAAACAAGAATGAACAATCAATGGTAATTAATATACATCAATCTTCATGGTTTTAACTCCCCTATAAAAAAAGACACAGATTGGCAGAATGTATAAGACAGAATCCATCCTTCTGCTGCATACAAGAAACACACCTCAACTTCAAAGACAGATGGTACCTAAGAATTAAAGGTTGGGGAAAGATTTTCCAAACAAATGAAATAACCCAAGAAACAAGCTGGGTTACAAATCCTAATATCAATCAAATTGGACTTTAAACTAAAATAAATCAAAAGAGATGAAGAAGGTCACTTCCTACTCATCACAGGAGAAATCCATCAGGATAAAGTCTCAATTCTGAACATTTATGCCCCAAATACAAAGGCAACCACTTTTGTAAAAGAAACATTACTAAAATTCAAATCAAGAATAAAACTGCACACAATTACAGTGGGAGACTTCAACACCCCACTCTTGACACTGGACAGGAACACCAGACAGAAACTTAACAAAGAAACAAAGGAACTAATGTCGAAATTGGGCTTAACAGATATCTATAGAACATTGCATCCAATCAAAACAATTTACCTTTTTCTCAGTGCCACATGGAACCTTCTCTTAAATAGATCACATATTTGGCAACATAGCAAACGTCAACAGGTACAAAAAAAATTGAAATAACCCCCTGTATCTTATCAGACCACCATATTTAAAGTTAGAATTCAACAACACAAATTATAGAAAACTTACAAACTCATGGAAATCAAGTAACACCCAATTACACAATTCCACACAAAGAAATACCAAAAGAAATTAAAGATTTCCCAGAATTCAATGAGAATTTGGACACAACATACGCGAACCTATGGGACACTTTGAAAACAGCGCTAAGAGGAAAGTTCATAGCCCTAAGTGCCCACATGAAGAAACAGGAAAATAATCACACTAGAGAATTAACAGCACAACAGAAAGCTTTAGGACACAAAGAAGCCAATACATCCTGGAGGAGCAGATGCCAGGAAACAATCAACTTTAGGGCTGAAATCAATAAAATGGAAACTAGGAGAACAATACAAAGAATCAATATAATGAAGAGTTGTGTTTTCCAGAAAATCAACAAGATACACAAACCTTTATCCAAACTTACCAGACAGCAGTGAACATGCAAATTAATAAAATCAGAAATGAAAATGGGGACATAACAACAGACACAGAGGAAATCCAGTGAATCATCAGGTCATACTTCACAAACCTATATTCCTCAAAATTTGAAAATCTAAAGCAAATGGATATTTTTCAGGAAAGATTTCACTTACAAAATTAAATCAAAACAGATAAGCAACTTAAATAGACTTCTTAACCTTAGTGAAATTGAAGCAGTCATCAGAAGTCTTCCAACCAAAGAAAGCCCAGGAACAGATGGCTTCAGTGCAGAATTCTACCAGAAATTCAAGGAACAGCTAATACCAATTTTCCTCAAAGTATTCCACACAATAGAAACAGACGGGTCATTGTAAACTCCTTTTAAGAGAATTCAATAAGTCTCTGAAAAAGCAATCAAACCACACAAAGATACAACTAAGAAAGAGATCTGCAGACCAATATCCCTCATGAACACTGATGCAAAATACTTAATAAAATACTGGCAAATTGAATTCAAGAACACATCAGAGAAATCATCCAACATGGTCAAGTAGGCTTCATCCCAGGGATGCAAGGATGGTTCAACATACAAAAATCCATCAATGTAATCCACCATATAAACAGACTGAGGAAAAAACCACAAGATCATCTCACTAGATGTGAAAAAAGCCTTTGACAAAATCCAACACCCCTTTATGATAAAGGTTTTGGAGAAATCAGGGATAACAGGAACATACCTCAACATAATGAAAGTAATATACAGCAAGTCGACAGCCAACATCAAATTAAATGGAGAGAAACTCAATGCAATTCCTCTAAAATCAGGGACAAGGCAAGGCTGTCCTCTCTCTCCATACCTCCTAAATATTGTCCTTGAATTTCTAGCTAAAGAAATAAGACAACAAAAGGAGATTAATGGAATACACATTGGGAAGGAAGAAGTCAAACTCTCACTATCTGCAGGTGATGTGATAGTCTACATAAGTGACGCAAAAAACTTTACAAAGGAACTCCTACAGCTTATAAACACCTTCAGCAAAGTGGCAGGATACAAGATTAACTCAAAAAAGTCTGTAGACCTACTATATACTGATGAAACATTGGTAGAGAAAGAAATCAGAGAAACATCACCCTTTAAAATTGCCACAAACAACATAAAATACCTTGGGGTAACACTAACCCAAAAAGTGAAAGTCCTGTATCATAAGAATTCCATGTCTCTAAAGAAAGAAATTAAAGAAAATAGCAGAAAATAGAAAAATCTCCCATGCTCTTGGATTGGTAGGATCAACATAGTAAAAATGACAATCTTGTGAAACACAATCTACAGATTCAATGCAATCCCCATCAAAATCCCAACACATTTGCTGACAGAACTTGAAAGAACAATTCTCAACTTTATATGGAAAAACAAATGTCCCAGGATAGCCAAAACACCTCTGTACAATAAAGGAACTTCTGGAGGCATCACCATCCCTGACTTCTAGCTCTATTACAGAGCTATAGTCCTGAAAACAGATTGGTATTGACACAAAAATACAGGTAGACAATCGTATAGAGTTGAAAACCCTGATATTAACCCACACACCTACAAACATATGATTTTTGACAAACAATCCAAATTTATATGATGGAACAAAAAGAGCATATTTAACAAATGGTGCTGGCAAAACTGATTGCAGACATGTAGAAGACTACACATAGACCCAAAGCCTATCCCCATGGACAAAACTTAAGTCAAAATGGATCAAAAGATGTCAACATAACCCAGCCACACTAACCCTATTAGAAGACAAAGTGGGAAATACCCTTGAATTAATTGGTACAGGAGACTGCTTCCTGAACATTACACAAGTAGCACAGACACTGAGATGAACAGTTGATTAATGGGACCTCCTGAAACTGAGATGCTTCTGTAAGGCAAAGGACACAGACAAAGAAAAAGGCAGCACAAAGACTGGGAAAAGATATTCACCAACTCCACATCTGACAGACGGCTGATCTCCAAAATATACAAAGAATTCAAGAAGCTAGTCTCAAAAACACCAAACAGTACAATTACAGAAATAAACAGACAATTCTCAATAGAGGAATCTGAAATGGCTGAAAGTCACATAAAAAAGGGTTCAACATCCTTAGCTATCAGGGAAATGCAAATCAAAACAAGTCTGAGATACCATCTTACTCCCGTCAGAATGGGCAAACTCAAAAACACCAATGACAGTTTATGCTGGAGAGGATGTACTAAAAGGGGAACACTTCTCTACTGCTGGTGGGCAGGCCAAATTGTGCAACCAATTTCGAAATCAGTACGGTGACTCCTCAAGAAAATGGGAATCAGTCTCCCACAAGATCCAGCAATTCAAATCTTAGGCATATGCTCAAAAGAAACACAATCATACAACAAGGATATCTGTTCAACAATGTTCATAACGGCACTGTTTGTAATAGCCAGGAAACTGGAAGCAGCCTAGATGCCCTTCAAACGAAGAATGAATAGAGAAATTGTTGTACATTTACCCAATGGAGTACTACTCATCAGAAAAATAAAAAGTGCAATCTTGAAATTTGCAGGAAAATTGATGGAACTAGAAGAAACCATTCTGAGCATGGTAACACAATCACAAAAAGACAAACATGATATGTACTCACTCATATGTGGATTTTAGACATAGAGCAAAGGATTACCAGAATACAATCCACACTGTCAGAGAAGCTAGTAAACAAGGAGTACCCTAAAATTGACATACATGGTCCCCTGGAAAAGGGTCAAGATCCCCTGAGAAAATTGAGTACACGGGAAGAGGGGCGATGGAGCTAGGAGAATGAGAAGGGAAGAAGAGGAAGGATACAGATGTCATGAGGGAGCAGAAAGGCTGAGTCATGAGAAGAATAGAAGATAACAAGAATGGAGATACCACAATAGAGGGAGACATTTTAGGTTTACAGAGAAATCAGGCACTAAGGAAAAGTCTGGAGATCTACAAAGATAACACCAGCAAACAATCTAAGCAACAGAGGAGAGGCTACCTTAAATGCCCTCCCCTGATAATGAGATTGATGACTGACTTATATGCCACCCAATAGCCCTCATCCAGCAGCTGGTGGAAGTAGAAGCAGACACTCACAACTTATCACTGAATTGAACTGGAATCCAGATGCAGAGAAGGATGAGTGAAGAGCAAAGGGGTCCAGACCAGGCTGGTGAAACCTACAGAAACATCTGACCTGAACAATGGGGAGATCTTGGTCCCCATACTGATAGCTGGGATACCAGCATGGGACTAATCCAGACCCCAGGAACATGGATTTCATTGAGGAAACCTTGGAAATCTACAGGACCTCCTGTAGGAGTTCAGTACTTATCCCTAGCATAGGTGTGGACTTTGGGAGCTCATTTTACATAGAGGAATACTCCCTGAGCCATGACACAGGGGCGGGGCCTAGGCCCTATCCCAAAGAATATGAAAGACTCTGATGACACCATATGGAATGCCTCACCATCTAGGGGGAGCAAAAAGGATATGTGATAGGTAGGGTTTTAGTTGGGTGGGGTGGTAGGGGAGGACAGGAGGGAGAAGGGAACTGGGATTGTCATGCAAAACAAATTTGTTTCTAATTCAAATTAAAAAATCTGAAAAAAGGAAAAAAAGAAATACAAAGTGATTTATAACTATTGGTAAATACACAAAGTAAAAAAATATGAATATTCAGAATTATATATGTCTTCAATTGGAAGTATTTCCTTAATATTTATTCACAAATATCCTTGGGTCCACTGTTCCATGCCTTTCTATTATATTTTCATTGGCACTGGAGGGCAGTAAATATTTGTTTACTACCATATTATAAGTGTTTTCTAAAACAGACACAATTATTGGAAGAAAGAATAGATTTCTAAATACTGTTACATCAAGTAGGTGTGCTCTTAGTGTTTTCAAATATCTGGCAATAGTCATAACCTGTTGGTACCTTTTACATACCACTTTCTTGAAAAGCTAATGGTAAGTTGATTTTAAAGGTGATTTTATATAGTGAACATGTCCTAAGATAAAGGTTGGAGGTTTATAACAAAGCAAAACATAGGTGAAACAGAAGGCACAGGTAGGCAAACAATTTATAGAAACGCATTCCAAGAGCAATACTATGTAGCTGAATTTGATGTTTTACAGACCTGAAAACTTGTAAAAACAAAATTGTGGTTCAAGTGTCAAGAAAGGATAGTAGGATGGGCAGAGTGATGGTTGTGCACAACTTTGATCCTAGCACTCAGGAGGCAGAGAAAGAGGCAGGCATATCTCTAAGTGTTTCAAGCCAGCTTGATACACGAAGTGAGTTACAGGACAGTCAGAGCTGTTACACAGAGAAAGCCTGTCTCAAAAACAAACAAACTATAAAAGAGAAAAAAGGTAAGAAAGGAATGAGGGAGGGAGGGAGGGAGGGAGGGAGGGAGGGAGGGAGGGAGGTTAGCAAATTGAAGAGAAAGGACACCATGTTGCTGCAAGTATAGAGCAAAGCCCTCCAGATAGCTGCAGGTCTCACTTAATACTTAGATAGGCAGTGTGCAGCAACTACTACAACAAAAGAAGAATCAAGGAACATATATAACTCAAAAGGGATTTCTTATGAAATGAAACCTCACAGGGAAGAGCAGGAGAAATCTTCTTATAGGCATTGCTCTGATTATCCCGTGATAATGCACTGACAATTGCAATCACATTTCAGGACATGCTATGTGACTCTGAAAGAATACTTAAAGAAAAACAATCAACAGTGACCAATAAAAATGTGGGAAATACATTTTATGTGGAAATTAGCAAAATATAAATAAATGAAGCTTGTGACGATGCAATATTATTATTTATAAAAGTCATTTATGCAAAGTGCACAAAGGTCCTTGCCACCAATGACCTGAGATTGGTCCCTGGCACTAACAGGTAGAGGGAGAGAACTGACTCCTGATAGATGTCTTCTGATTTCCACACATCTGTATTGGCACCCACATGCAGTCTCTCTCTCTCTCTCTCTCTCTCTCTCTCTCTCTCTCTCTCTCTCTCTGTGTGTGTGTGTGTGCGTGTGTGTATGTGTGTGTGTGTGTGTGTATGTGTGTATGTATGTATGTGCCTTAGTAAATAAGAAGTGTAACAGTGGTTGTCTACATATTCAAGAGGACTAACTTAAAGATAACTTGCAAGTGGTGGATGCAATGACAGGATAGAGGAGCTTGAGTTATCTGAGGCATAACAGTGTAAGTGGAAGGCAAGTGTTAAGCAGCATTACAAAGTCCAGTAAGATGGAAGCTGCCCTGTTGTGGAAATAACCCTCATTGATAAGAGTGTGGCAAGGAAGGAAGGGCTATGTTGTACCCTGCATGTCCCTGTCATTATGACTGACCATCAATCATATCAATCTCTTCTAAAAGAAGGAAAATTGATGCTTTATTTATCAATGACTTAAGAATCATTTTATGCTATACTTCAAGAAATATTAATATAGCTAACATAGGGACTAAGGAGAAGTCTCTGATTATAGCAGTGTACCTCTGAATTTGTCTGACTAAAGAGGAAATCTTGATAGTAATTCTTTCCTGAATATTATTTTGAAGACACTAAACTATGTAAAATAAACTAATAAAAATTTAATCCCACAATATTATAAGATTCTGAATCACCAAATAAAAACCATCCCTAAATCAGGAAATCAAAGCTGGAACCCCACCTAAGTATCAGTTGCCTTTGTAGAAAAGTGAGTAACAGTGCTTGCCTAAAACATTAACATTAGCAATGTCCCATTTGGCATCACCAAGCCTAAAACTTCAAGAAAAGAAGTCTTGGGACTGGACACATGGCCCATAAATTAAGAACAGTTTCTGCTCACTCATAAGGACTAGAATTTGAAGCCCAGCACCCACATAATAAACTAGACATCGCTTGTATACCTGTGATGGTAGATACAAGGTCAGGGGTAAAACAGCAGTGGGGAGAGAAAGAAGGGTCAATGTGCCTTGCTGAGCCCCAACCTAACTGAGAAAAGGCAAATTTGAGGTTCAGTCAGAAACAAAGTCTCAAAGGAGAAGTGAGAAAGTGATAAAGAATGCCTGATATACATTTCTGTCTTCAGTGCACCCACAGACACATGTACTTGCATACGTATACACACAGAGACACATAGTGATATAAGTGATGTAGGGGCTCTAAAAGTGGTTCAGGGGTTAAGAAAAATCTTCTGATCCAAAAACAAAACAAAACAAAACAAAAAAACAAAACAAAACAAAAAAAGGCAGTACCAATATCAGGAAACTCACAGCCATATGTCACTCCAGTTCCAGGGAATCCACCACCCTCTTCTGGCCTCCAAGATACCAAACACACAGTTAGTACATCTATGTGCATGTAGGAAAGCATTCATATACATAAAGTAATAATAAATTTTTGTTTAAGTTCTAAAAAAAGAGAAGATGGAGAAAAGTTTTCCACCCCAAAGGTTGAAAGAATTGGGATCCTTCACATTTTCAAGTTTTGATTAAAACAAAAAACAAGCAAACAAAAGAACCACAACTAAGATAGAAGCAATCTATATGTAACTTGAGAAATCTATTAGGGGCACACAGCAGCCACTTCCCATGACCAGGCTGATGTCACCAGCAGCTGATTCACTGAGGTACTTAATATCTGGCATCTGTATGTACATGGAGCTACCTGATAGTTTGGCAACACCTTCATAAACTATGGCTATGCTTATTCAAGAGCAGCCACTGTGCTAAAAAAAAAAGTATCTGTTTTTTACAGCAATGTTGATGACCAAATTGAATCAACCACCCAGCACAGTGATCAATAGTGCAAAGAGTGGCTATTAATACACAGGAAACACCATTTCAGATGAAAAATAGTCACTTCACAGGCTGCCTCTGACTTCCAAGTTCATCTGTATTGGCACAACCTTCAGACTGGGTGTCTTGCAAGGATGGAATTGTAATTTGGAGAAGGCATAAAGCTTTCATGTACATGAATGTTATAGAGACTAATCACCTTTCACAGGTTTTAGATTCTTATTTATAAAATTTGACTGACTCCTCCTGCTGTGGTTTTGAACAGCACAACAGATGACACGATGCCAGAGTAGCTGTGCTCAGGGAAGTGCTATGGGCTTATTCTCATCAATCACTTGGATGGTGCAATCCTTTGTGGTCAATTATTTTAAGATTTATATAAACAATATATATTAATAAATGTCCAGCACAAAGTCTAGAATATAGCAAGTATGAAATAAATGTTTATTAAATGAATTATCCTATGAATGACTAAATGAATGAATTAGTCACCAAGGGTCTATATGAGTTACTTAGAACTTGGAAGGAAGGGGAATTTGTTATGTAAATCTGGCTCTCCAGACTCCTCCTTTCCTCGATATTCAGCCAAGTTGGGATATTTGATGCTTGGGTTTTACAGCTAACTTGATGGAATCTGGAGTCATCTAGGAAGAGAAGCACAATTGTGAAACTGTACAAATCAAATTGGCCTCTAGCATTGTCTCTGATTCATTTATGATGTGGGGAAGAGAGGGCTCAGTGCACTATGGAAAGCATCATCCCTGGGCAGGTAAATCCAGGCTTCTTGAGAAAAGGAGGTGAGGATAAGCCAATAAATGAACCAATAAGCAACTTTCATCCATGGGTTCTGCTTCAGCTCCTGCCTTGACTTTAATTAGTGATGGACTGTGACCAAGTGTAAGCCAAAAGAACACTTTTTTCCTCTCTGTTGCTTTTAGTCAGAGGGTTTTTCCGCAGTACAAGAAAAGCAAAAAAGTATAGCTACCAGAAAGCTAGAAGGCAGCAGTAATAAGTGTTTTCATTGAAAGAATGATTACCATGTGCTAAGAATTCACATAAATTACTTAGTGATAATGACAATATGAACATACCTCAGGACATTTTGCCAGGTACCATAGAAAGCACTTCATATAGGTGCTCTGTCAACATTTTATGAGGAGATGTGAATAAGGCATGGCACCAAAGACAAAAACAAAGACACTGGTGCAGTCAATGAACCAATGATGGTAGCAATTCATGGGATCATGAATGAGGGATCATCTACAAAATAAGGGTGACCCACAGGAGCATGAATAATGGATCATCAACAAAGTAAGGGTGACTCACAGGAGCATGAATAAGGGATCATCTACAAGCAAAAGAAGAACCTGTATACCCCTGTAAAAAATACTTCTCTTCAGCCCACTCACTCTTATCTATTGATTACTATCAGTTCCTAGGAGGCAATTAGCCTCATCATCACCTCCCCTCAGTGTTTTATTAAACCAATATGAGTGACAAATCTTTATAGTGTACAAAACCATTATCCTGCAACACATTCTTTACCTTTGGAATGGAAGCATCTTTTCATGGGACAATACAACGCTTCATGGTCCTAAATTATCAAACTCAATTGAAGAGTTTTTCCTATTTGGTTGATGTGCAAACTTCCAGTGTCTTTTAAAACTTGGTTCTTTCTGGAAAGTTCATCACAATAACCTACAACCTAAACATTAAAACGTTTCTTTCTTTTTTTCCATGTCCACCTCACTGGCCAATTTCTCACCCCCTCACTCCTCTTAAGCAATCTCTTATTCTTCTATACTTACAGATATTCCTGCTATTTACAGGGTCAAGGTAAACAATAATCACGGAGAATCATTTCCATGTGTATTTGTTGATTTTCCTGTTACTGCATAAAATACCTCAACAAAAGCAATTTTAAAGAGAAAGCTTTACTTTTCTCCAATAGTTTGAAGACACAGAATGCATCATTGCAAAGAAGGGGAAACCATGGTAGTGGGAGGAGGAAGCAGCTGATTACATTGTTTTGTAAATAGGGAATTCAGGGTGAATAGAAAATAGGTACATGTTGATAAAATTCCAGTATCCCCTACCACTCCCCATTATTTAATCCTACAATAACATTCTACCTCCTAAATACTCTATAATATTCCACTGAGGTTAAGACAAAGCTTTTACTTTAAAAGGAATGAAACACAATTTATTCTGGAGCCAATTTTGAGTGAACATTCCCCAGGAACACAAATTTAGATCTCTGGAAAAATAATGTGCCAATGTAGAAGCAGTTTCATGCAGGTTTTATAGTTACAAAAAATTATAAATCAAAGCATTTAAAAAGTACACTGTTGGGACTCTTCCTTCCCTTTCTGTGGACTCACCGCAGACCAGATCCCTCCAGGCTCGTCCCTGCTTGAAACAGACACGCCCAGGCAGGGTGGAGCTTCCTGAATCTGGCTTGGTTCAGGACACTCTTCCTTCCCTTTCCGTGGACTCACCGCAGACCAGGTGAGCCACCCCCTGCTTTTACCCAATTCTTGTCCTAAGCGCCATTCACCCAGATCCCTCCAGGCTTGTCCCTGCTTGAAACAGACACGCCCAGGCAGGGTGGAGCTTCCTGAATCTGGCTTGGTTCAGGACACTCTTCCTTCCCTTTCCGTGGACTCACCGCAGACCAGGTGAGCCACCCCCTGCTTTTACCCAATTCTTGTCCTAAGCGCCATCCACCCAGATCCCTCCAGGCTCGTCCCTGCTTGAAACAGACACGCCCAGGCAGGGTGGAGCTTCCTGAATCTGGCTTGGTTCAGGACACTCTTCCTTCCCTTTCCGTGGACTCACCGCAGACCAGGTGAGCCACCCCCTGCTTTTACCCAATTCTTGTCCTAAGCGCCATCCACCCAGATCCCTCCAGGCTCGTCCCTGCTTGAAACAGACACGTCCAGGCAGGGAGGAGCTCCCCGAATCTGAGTACAGGCCACTCTTCATTCCATTCCCGGCGACCGATCCACCAAGAGGCCTAACGCCATCAGAGTGAGGAGGCTACGAGGAGAGGCAAGACCATCCACAGTTGTGGACATTTAATTCCTGGCCCACACACACTACAGAGTAACAAGAGGAGATAGAGAGATCCTACCTGCACTCACTGGAAAAAGATATGGGAAGAAGACAGAATAAGAACCCGCTCAACAACAGAAAGACCAATATGACACCACCAGAATCTAGGGACTCCACTCCAGCAAGATCTGAAAAGCCCAACACAGTGCATGAAGAAGAGATGGACCTCAAAAATTATCTGAGCAAGATGATAGAGACCTTCAAAGAGGAAACAAGAAAATCCCTTAAAGAAATAGAAGAAAAAGTAAGCAAAAAATTACACGATATGGAGGAAAAGACAAACCAAAATATTCAAGAAATAAACAAATCTCTTAAAGAAGCTAAAGAAACCCAAGATAAAACAACCAAACAAGTGAAGGAAGCTCTTGAAACAGTTCAAAACATGAAAGCTGAATTAGACACATTAAAGAAAACACAGAATGAAGCGATGCTGGAAATGGAAAGGTTGGATAAACGAGCAGGATCTAAAGATGTGAGTATAACTAATAGAATTCAAGAGACAGAAGAGAGAATCTCAGCTATTGAAGACTCGCTAGAGGATATACATTCATCAACCAAAGAAAACCTCAAGACCAACAAATCCCTAACACAAAATATCCAGGAAATATGGGACACCGTGAAAAGACCAAACCTAAGAATAATAGGTGTAGAAGAAGGTGAAGAAACACTGCTCAAAGGTACAGAAAACATATTCAACAAAATCATAGAAGAAAACTTCCCCAACCTACAGAAAGATATGCCTATGAAAGTACAAGAAGCTTATAGGACACCAAACAGACTGGACCACAAAAAGAAGTCCCCCCGACACATAATAATCAAAACTCCAAATCTACAGAATAAAGAAAAATATTAAGAGCTGCAAAGGAAAAAGGCCAAGTAACATATAAAGGCAAACCAATCAGAATCACACCCGACTTCTCAATGGAAACTATGAAAGCCAGAAGGTCTTGGATAGATACACTACAAGCACTAAGGGAGCATGGATGTCAACCCAGACTACTGTACCCAGCAAAACTTTCAATCACTATAGATGGAGAAAACAAGATTTTCCATGACAAAAACAGATTTAAACAATACATATCCACAAATCCAGCACTACAGAAGGTTCTGGAAGGAAAACTCCAACTCAAGGAACATAACTACATGCACAAAAACACAGGCAATAGATAATCTAATATTGCCAAACACAAAAAGAAGCAGGAGAGCAAAATCCACACACAATGACACCACCAACAATAAATCCAAACCAAGCAAGAACCAACGAACAATGGACATTAATATCCCTAAATGTCAATGGCCTTAACTTACCCGTAAAAAGATATAGGCTAACAGAATGGATACGAAGACAGAATCCATCTTTCTGCTGTTTACAAGAAACACACCTCAACTTCAAAGACAGGCGATACCTCAGAGTAAAAGGATGGGAAAAGATTTTCCAATCAAATGGCCTCAAGAAACAAGCAGGTGTAGCAATCCTAATATCTAACAAAATGGACTTTAAACTAAAATCAATCAAAAGAGATGAAGAAGGGCATTTCATACTCATCACAGGAAAAGTCCATCAAGATGAAATCTCAATCCTGAACATCTATGCTCCAAATACGAAGGCACCCACATTTGTGAAAGAAACATTACTAAAGCTCAAACCACACATAAAACCACACACACTTATAGTAGGAGACTTCAACACCCCCCTTACACCACTAGACAGGACCACCAGACAAAAACTTAACAAAGAAACAGAGGATCTGAAAGAAGTCATGGCCCAACTGGGGTTAACGGATATCTATAGAGCATTCCATCCAAACTCAAAAGAATATACCTTCTTCTCAGCACCACATGGCACCTTCTCCAAAATTGACCACATAGTAGGCAACAAAGCAAACCTCCACAATTACAAAAGAATTGAAATAACCCCCTGTATCTTATCAGACCACCATGCATTAAAGCTAGAATTCAGCAACAATACAAATGGCAGGAAACCTGCAAACTTTTGGAAAATGAATAACACCCAATTGCACCATTCCTGGGTTGAGGAAGAAATAAAAAAACAAATTAAAGACTTCCTAGATTCTAATGAAAATGCAGACACAACATACCCAAACTTATGGGACACTCTGAAAGCAGTCCTAAGAGGGAAGTTCATAGCACTAAGTGCCCACATGAAGAAACTAGAAAAAAGTCACATTAGAGAACTGACAGAACAACTGAAAACACTAGAGCAAAAAGAAGCAAACTCACCAAGGAGGAGTAGACGCCAGGAAATAATCAACCTGAGAGCTGAAATCAATAAAGTAGAAACTAGGAAAACATTACAAAGAATCAATGAAACAAAGAGTTGGTTCTTTGAGAAGATCAACAAGATAGACAAACCTCTAGCCAAACTAACCAAAAGGCAGAGAGAGAGCACACTAATTAACAAAATCAGAAACGAAAAGGGGGATATAACAACGGACACTGTGGAAATCCAGAGAATCTTTAGGTCATACTTTGAAAATCTGTACTCCACAAAATTCGAAAATCTAATGGAAATGGACAGTTTCCTGGATAAATATCACTTACCAAAATTAAATCAAGATCAGATAAACAATTTAAATCGACCCATAACCCCTAATGAAATAGAAGCAGTCATCAAAAGCCTCCCAACCAAAAAAAGCCCAGGACCAGATGGCTTCACTGCAGAATTCTACCAGAAATTCAAACAAGAGCTGATACCAATACTCCTCAAACTGTTCCGCACAATAGAAGCAGATGGGATATTGCCAAACTCCTTCTATGAGGCTACAATCACTTTGATACCCAAGCCACACAAAGATAAGAATAAGAAAGAGAACTACAGACCAATATCTCTCATGAACATTGATGCTAAAATACTCAATAAAATATTGGCTAATCGAATCCAAGAACATATCAGAAAAATCATCCACCACGATCAAGTGGGCTTCATCCCAGGGATGCAAGGATGGTTCAATATACGAAAAACCATCAATGTAATCCACCATATAAACAAACTGAAAAAGAAAAACCACATGATCATCTCACTAGATGCTGAAAAGGCCTTTGACAAAATCCAACATCCCTTCATGATAAAGATCTTGGAGAGAACAGGAATAACAGGAACATATCTAAACATGATAAATGCGATATACACCAAACCAATAGCCAACATCAAACTAAATGGAGAGAAACTCAAAGCATTTCCTCTAAAATCAGGAACAAGACAAGGATGTCCACTCTCTCCATATCTCTTCAATATTGTTCTTGAAGTTCTAGCTAGAGCAATAAGACAAGATCAGGATATCAAAGGGATACAAATTGGAAAGGACGAAGTCAAACTTTCACTATTTGCAGATGACATGATAGTCTACATAAGTGACCCGAAAAACTCTACCAGGAAACTCCTACAGCTGATAAACACCTTCAGCAAGGTAGCAGGATACAAAATTAACTTAAATAAATCTGTAGCCCTACTGTATACAGATGATAAACTCAATGAGAAAGAAATCATGGAAACATCACCTTTCACAATATCCACAAGCAACATTAAATATCTGGGGGTAACACTAACCAAAAAAGTGAAAGACCTGTACAATAAGAACTTTGAGACTTTAAAGAAAGAAATTAAAGAAGATACCAGAAAGTGGAAAGATCTCCCGTGCTCTTGGATAGGCAGAATTAACATAGTAAAAATGGCAATTCTACCAAAAGCAATCTACAGATTTAATGCAATCCCCATCAAAATCCCAACACAGTTTTTCACAGACATTGAAAGAACAATACTCAACTTTATATGGAAAAATAAAAAACCTAGGATAGCCAAAACAACTCTTTACAATAAAAGATCCTCTGGAGGCATCACCATCCCTGACTTCAAGGTCTACTATAGAGCCATAGTTCTGAAAACAGCTTGGTATTGGCACAAGAATAGACAGATAGACCAATGGAATCGAATTGAAGACCCAGATATTAACCCACGCACCTACGAACACCTTATTTTTGACAAAGGTGCTAAATCCATACAATGGAAAAAAGATAGCATCTTCAACAAATGGTGCTGGCACAATTGGATTCGAACATGCAGAAAATTGCAGATAGATCCATACTTGTCACCATGCACGAAACTTAAGTGCAAATGGATCAAAGATCTCTCCATAAACCCAGCCACACTGAATCTTTTAGAAGAGAAAGTGGGAACAACCCTTGAACAAATTGGCACAGGAGAACGATTCCTGAACATCACGCCAGAAGCACAGACACTGAGGTCTGCAATTAATAAATGGGACCTCTTGAAACTGAGAAGCTTCTGTAAGGCAAAGGACACAGTCAGTAAGACAAAACGACCACCCACAGAATGGGAAAAAATCTTCACCAGCCCCACATCTGACAGAGGTCTGATTTCCAAAATATACAAGGAGCTCAAGAAGCTAGCCACCAAAACACCATACAATGAAATTAAAAAGTGGGGTGCAGAACTAAACAGAGATTTTTCAACAGAGGAATCTGAAATGGCTGAAAGACACTTAAGAAAGTGTTCAAAATCCTTGGCCATCAGAGAAATGCAACTCAAAACAACTCTGAGATACCACCTCACACCTGTCAGAATGGCTAAAATCAAAAATACCAATGACAACCTATGCTGGAGAGGTTGTGGAGAAGAAGGAACACTCCTCCATTGCTGGTGGGAGTGTGAACTTGTAAGACCACTTTGGAAATCAGTATGGCGGTTGCTCAGAAAAATGGGAATCAATCTACCTCAAGATCCAGCCATTCCTCTCTTGGGTATATACCCAAATACTGCTTGTCCATACAACAAGGACATATGTTCAACCATGTTCATAGCAGCATTGTTTGTAATAGCCAGAACCTGGAAACAACCTAGATGCCCCTCAACTGAAGAATGGAAAGAGAAAATGTGGTACATTTATACAATGGAGTACTACTCAGCAGAAAAAAGCAATGGAATCTTGAAATTCGCAGGCAAATGGATGGAACTAGAAGAAACCATCCTGAGTGAGGTAACCCAATCACAAAAAGACAAACATGGTATGTACTCACTCATATATGATTTTTAGACATAGAGCAAAGGTTTACCAGCCTATAATCCTCTACCCCAAGGAAACTAGAAATCATGAATGACTCTAAGGGATAAATGGACCCCAGGAATGGGAAATGGCATGAACTCCCGAGCTAATTGAGAGCATGAGGGTAGGGAAGTGGGTGCTGCCACAATAAGAGCACAAGATGAAGAGTAGAGGAGAAGAAATGGAGGAGCAGATATATTGAGTTGGGGGAAGAATAGAGGAGAGAGAGCAGGATGAGAGATACCATATCAGAGGGAGTCACTATAGGTCCGAGAAGAGATCTGGAACTAGGAAGATCTCCAGAGACCTATAAGGATGACACGATCTGACAGTCTGGGCAGTGGAGGAGAAGTTGGCCTAGAAACCCTTCCCCTAGAATGAGATTGATGAATACTCTCTATGCTATTCTAGAGTCCTCATCCAGTGGCTGATGAGAGCAGAGACAGACATCCACAGAAATACACTGAGCTGAAATCTGGAACTCAGTTGAAGAGAGGGAGGAATGAAGAACGAAGGGGTCTGTACCTGGTTGGAGAAACCCACAGAAACAGTTGGCCTGAAAAAGGGAAAGCATATCGACCCCAGATGCTCTTTGGGAGGACAGTACAGGACTAATCCAGCCCCCTGATCATGGATGCCAATGGGGAGGCCCCTGCACTCCTGGGATTTTTAGACATAGAGCAAAGGTTTACCAGCCTATAATCCTCTACCCCAAGGAAACTAGAAATCATGAATGACTCCAGAGGGAGGTGGACTGGCGTTTTGCCCTGGTGGGTGGGAGGGACTTCGAGAGCCCATCCCACTTGAAGGGATTCGCTCTGTCTCTGAACACATGGGGAGGGGCCTAGGCCCAGCACAGGAAGATTTGGTGGACTTGGTGGAACCCTGGTTGGGGGCCCTACCCTGCCTGGGGAGTGGTGGGTGGATGGGGTGGGGGGTAGGTTGGAGGTGGGGGAGAAGGAATGGGGGTGGGGGGAGGGAGAGGGAGAGGGAAAGTATATGTGAAAATATTAATAATTTAATAAAAAAAAAGAAACTACCACACAGATACAAAAAAAAAGTACACTGTTGGAAATATTAAATGGGCAGTTATAGACAGGCAGAGGAATCTGGACTATAGGTCTTACCTGCTTACTGATGGCATTCTTACCTCTTCCTGCTGGTGAACACCATTGTGTTTAGTTGTAAAGTTTTACTTATTTATCAAAGTGTGTTTGATATAGAGGTGAAAAAAGAATGACTCTTTACAAAGTTAAATGTATCCAGAGAGAAATTGTACCTATGCTATCAGATCAGCATCATTCCACAATTTTCATGGTCAGTGAAGTTATCAGTCAATCAGCCTGTGCAGATTCATTCTTTATCTCACACTTCCCAAACAGTTCTGTTAGCTGGGGGCCAAATGTGCTAACAGAGAACATATAGGAAAATTTCACATGCAAACCTCTATAGGATATAGCTTATCAAAGCAGGGCTTCCAGAGCAACAAGACTTCACAGCCCAGATTTGCATGACACAAACAACTGAGATGCTGGACTCTCCCAGTCCTCAAAGAGAGAACTGGGACAGTGGTTCTGAGTTTATTTCCTCATATGAATGATGATATGGCATCATGGCAGTATGCAAAGCAGAAATGGGCTTTATTTCTAATTATTACAGAAAAGTAAGAAATTGAGGGAAAGTGGGGACTTAAGGAAAAGTGACAGAACAGACAGTCCTGAGAGTGGAGCGTTTGCAAGAGGGGAAAAAAAAAAAAAAAAAAAAAAAAAAAAAAAAAAAAAAAAAAAAACAAGCTCCATTGTCCAGTAGTTTAGAGGGCTGTGGAAGAAACTGGGCAAAGGTTAAGTTAATCTGTTAACTTTGGTTAGTGCTATGAGCTCTCATTGGCCAAGCCAATAGAGGACCTACACACTCTATCTATGCCCCATCCCACAGAGCAGGAGTTCTTACCCTATTAGTTGTGACCCCTTTGGTGATTGAATGACCCTTTCCCAGGGTCACTTAAGAACATTGGAAAGAACAAATATTTACATAATTATTTATAACAGTAGCAAAATTACGATGTTAAAATACCAATGAAATAATTTTATGGTTGGAGATCCCTACAACATGAGTAACTGTATTAAAATGGTTGAAGCATTAGGAAAGTTGAGTACCACTGTCTGGGTTGCTGGGAGAAGTTCATGAGCCATTCATGAGTTGCTCATGCAATTTGAAGTTGCTGAAGTCACCTTTTGTCCATCCCTAGCATGTGCTTTGAGAGCTGCAGATCATGATAGCCCACATGCTATTATCACTTGCTGATATCACTACCTCTGACCTTGGTGGTATCTCAGGTGATGTTGATTACCTTTGGTCTCCCACTTTCATAACCAGCTCATGACTTTATATTGCACAACCACCAAGATTTTTTGGTCACCTTATATATTGCTTCTTGTCTATGGGATGGTCTCTTGCAATAGGTGGACACTTTCTCACTCAGTCTCTAAAATTTAACTGAATTAATATAGAATATAAGGAAAACAGGGCCTTAAATATGTTCCTCAAAGACTATGGTGGGGGTGATAGTGGGGCCAGTCTGGCAGCCTTAGATCAGAGCCCTATCCCTCATTTTGTCCTTGTAGATTGTCATCACATAAGCTATAAGCCCTCTTATTCATCTTCATTGGTGTTCCAGACTTTGCTGTGCCAGTTCTTAATTTCTCTTTTAACACCATTCTCTATATGTGAAAAACTCACAGTTTAAACCACAAGGCATTCCTTTATTCCTTCCTGCTTTATACAAAACAAGCTCCTCCATCACTGCTAAAAGCAGTCATGTTTAGCCTGAGGACGAATCCATATTTGAGATTTGCAGGTAGTCAGCTACAATCTCATCTGTTATGTAAACTCTAAATAAACTTGAGTCTGTGTTTGTAACAACAATCTGAAACTCAGCCAATTATAGCACTTGCAATGTAGGGAATGACAGGTTCCCAGCTGTCTGACCACAGTGATACATGGCAAATGCCTCATATTTCCTGAGCGAAGAAGACAATGCCTTAATTGTAGCTAGCCATGCCTTTTCTATTAATAATTGCTGTTTTCAGTCTACAAATCCTTCATTTACATCCTGTTCATCACAGCACTCTAAACTTCTTCTGGGTCTCATAGCCTCCTGATACATAAATTTTTCTTGAACTCAAACTGTCAAATTTAAATTCTCTAAAGATATGCTGTATACCTAATGAATACACTGCTTGAATTGAATATGTTCTATCACACTGACTTAAAAATATACCATTTTGGTATTTTAAAATTATTTTTGAACTCATAGTATTTACAATATTTATCCATTCCCTTTCTTTCCTCCAAACACTTCTTGATTGCATATGTTAAATTATATTTGCATTTCATGGATAAAACTGGATTGGTTATGGAAGATCATCTTTTTTTATGCATGGCTGTATTATGTTTGCAAGCATTTATTAAACATTTCTGAGTAAAGGTTCACCAGGGATATTGGCGTGTTTTTCTTTCTTTTCTTTCTGTGATTTCTGTTATTGTGTCATTACCTGTTTTTGGAAATTAAAGTAATAACAGCTTTCCATATTCCCATGAGTTTAAGAGTATTCTTCTTGTTTCATTTTCTTTTCTTCCTTCCTTCCCTATATGTGTGTGTGTGTGTGTGTGTGTGTGTGTGTGTGTGTGTGTGTGTGTGTGTATAAATACATATGCCTATGAATTATTTGTTATATATTATATGCCTACATACATATGTAAGTTAAGAAACATTGCCTGTATATGTTCTTTGTATGTCATGTAGAATCTATCTGGCTCTGGACATTTTTCATTTTAATCTGGAAGGCTTTTTATAACCCTTAAATCTTCATATTTGTTATTTGTCTGACTGTTTTTAATCCTTCTAGGTTTAACTTTTGTGGTTTGGGAAATGTAGAAATTTATTTATTTCATCTGTTTCCCAGATTATGGAGATATAGGTTTTAAAACATTCCCTTATAATATTCAGGATATCTTTGGTGTAAGTTTTAATATTTCTTTGTTTATTTCTTATTCTGTTAAAAGGGTCCCTTCTTTCTTGTATCAATGTTCTGTTAATCATTTTGTTCTCTCAAAGAAACACCTTATAGACTTATTGAGTCTTTGCATTGTTTTCTTTATTTCTATTTCATTGATTTCTGCTATGATTTTAATATTTTTTGCTGTTGACTTTATTCTTCTTTTTCCTAATTTTTGAATTGTTTCATTAACTCACTTATTTATTCTCTTTCTGAATTTTTTAATGTAGGCATGTACCAGGGTTTTTATTGCTGTGAAGAGATACCATGACCACAGTAACTCTTATAAGGAAAACATTTATTTGGGCTAGATTGCTTATATTTTCAGAGTTTCAGTCCATTATTCAGAAGTTTCAGAGATTCAGTCCATTATCACCATAACAAGAAGCATGAGAAACTACCACATTCTGCTCCCTAACTCCCATAAGATTTTAAAATATCATAATGCAAAATGTGTTTAGATCACCTTCAAAAGCCCCCATAATGTATCATAGTCTCAACAATATTTTAAAGTTCAAAGTCTCTTCTGAAATTCATGCAATCACAATCGTAACTGTAACACCTTGTAAAATTGAAATAAAAAAAAACAAATCACATATTTCCAACATATAATGGTATAAGATATATACTTCTGTTCCAAAATGCAGGGAAGGGAAAATAGTGAGGAAATGCATGTCCAAAGCAAGACCAAAAAACAGCCAGGCAAACTTCAAAATGTGCATCTCCATATCTGATGTCAAAATGTCCTTCAGATCTCCAACTTTTTTCGATTTGTTGATTGCAATACACTTCTTTCTCTTGGAGTGGTTCCACTCTCATTAGCAGCTCTCCTTGGAAGGTATCCCACAACTATGACATCTCTACCATATTGGGTTCTCAAGACAATCCAAGTTTCAATTTTACAGCTTCACTCAATGGAGTCTCTACTAGGACTGCAATCACAGACATCAAAACACAATCCTGAATGACTTTCTTTAGGCAGGAGGCAAATTCTATAACCGCTTTCTGCTATCCTTAACTCTAAACCCAGAACCACATGGCCAAAGCTACCAAGTTCTACTGTTTACTGATGCTAGAATATGATCGCCTCATTCAATTATATCTTCAACAGATTTCTCTCCTTCACTGACTATGATTGGCTGTCCTAAAGCTTGCTCAGTAGATCAGATTGGCCTCAAACTCAGAGATCTGCCAGCCTCTGCCTTCCCAATGCTGGGATTAAAGCTGTCCCCTACCACATCTGGCTCTAAGCATTTCTTTAATTACTTTTCACAAGTTAGAAATTTAGCTGGGTGGAATCTTGCCCAGAGGTCACCATTTCCCTTATTCCAACTCTTAATCGCTTTATCTCCTTGAACTCAGAATTTAGCCTCATTCCACTGTTTGGTGTTCTTTTTCTCCTCAAATATTTTTCTTTGTTCAACTTTGTTCAACTTCATTAGAGTTGACACTAGTAACCACAAAACAACGTCTATACTAGGATGTTTTGAGATTTCTTCTGCCAATGAAATTAATCTGAAACTCTTTACTTCAGCTTGCGCAGACTCCAGAGAAGGGGGAAAAATAGCCACATTCTTCATCAAAACATCACAAGAACAATCTCTAGGCAACATACTAAAGTTCTCCTCCGAAACTGATCATCACAGTTCATGAAATCACATTCAGTTCACTGTCTTCCATGCTCCTGTTAGTGTGACCTATTAAGCTGCATTTAATGTGTTCAACTGCTGTTCTAATCCATAGTCCCAAAGTTTATATTCCTTTGAACAAAATATGGACTGGTTGATCACTACCATACCACAGTCTCTGGTACCCATTTCTTAGTTAGGATTTTCATTGTTGTGAAGAGACACCATGACCATGGCAACTCCTATAAAGAAAATATTTCTTTGGGCTGCCTCACTCACAGTTTCAGAGGTTCAGTCTATTGGCAGGGTGGTGTGCAGGCAAATGTGGTGTTGGTTAGTAGTAGCTCAAACTCCTACATCTTACAGGTTAAGGAAGTGGACTGAGACACTGACGCATTACAACATGCACAAATCTCAGAAGAGACTTTGAAATTTGGACTTGAAAAAATTTTGAGATGGGGCTGGAGAGATGGCTCAAAGATTAAGAGCACTGACTGCTCTTCCACCATGTCCTGAGTTCAATTCCCAGCAACCACATGGTGGCTCACAACCATCTGTAATGAGATATGGTGTCCTCTTCTGGCCAGCAGGTGTGCATGCAGAGAAAATACTGTATGCATAATAAATAAAGAAATCTAAAAAAATTGTTGAAACTGTGATAGACAATAAAGGTACAGGACTTTTTGAAGTTGGACTCCATGTATTTTGCATTACAATATTACTATAAGCTTATGCGTGCCAGAGAGTGGAATATGGTCATTTGAATGTAATTATCCCCCATAATATCATAGGAAAAGGCAGTATTGTTTAGGCATTATAATAGCCTGGCCCTGTCACTTGGCAGAATGCACTCAGGTAGTATCCTGGTCAGCCCAGGGTTCTATTGTGATGTAGTCTCCACCGGGTGCAAAGGACCCTTTAAATCAAAGACCTCTGCCCACTTACACTCTCTTTCCTGCCCCCTCTCTTTCTGCTCTCTTTCCATCCTCTCTTTGCTGCTCTTCCCCTGGGGCAGAATGGAATTTTCCTGTTTTCCTCTTCTCTTCTGTCCTCTCTCTGTCTCTGGGTCTCTTTTCTCTTTCCTCACCCCTTCCCTCCCCTTTTTTAATAAAACTTCTTATTTAAGCTCTGTCTTCCCACCATGTTTGTTGCTTTGCCTAGGTCACCCTTGCCTTCTATGGACTCCACCAAGGTTCTTCTCTTGATGTATCATAACAAGTATTGATAGGTGAGGTTTTATTGGAGAAAGTGTATCCCTATGTAGAGAGTCTTTGAGGTTTTGCATGCTCAGGATACCACCAAGTCTGTCAGTTGATTTCCCTTTCCCTTCAAGATGTAGGACTTTGAGCTATTAATCTAGCACTATATCTGCCTGCATGCTACTATGCTCCATGTTTTGATGACAATGGACTGAACATCTGAAACTGTAATCAAGCCACCCAATTAAATGTTTGCTTTATTAGAGTTGCCATGGTCACAGTGTCTCTTCACACCAATAAAAACCCTAAGACAAAGCACTTAGCTCTATAAACTTTCCCTAAAGCACTTTCAAAGTGTCATTTAGATTTTATTGTGTTATGGTTTCATTTTCTTTTAGTTGCAGTCCATTTTTAATTTTTTATTTCTTCTTTGATCTATTCATATTTCAATAATGGGCCCTTTAATCCCCATGACTCTGTGTATTTTCCAGAGATTTGTTTGCTGTCAACATTAACTTTCACTGTATTGTGGTCAGATAGAATACAAAAAGTTCATTTCAATCTTTTATTACTTATAAAATTTGGTTTTGTTTCCTATGATGTAGTCTATTTAGAGAAGCTTCTTGATGAGTGGATTGTGCATTGCTTGGTTTTGTGCTGGGATGTATACTGTCAAATAATTTTCATGTTTTATGTTTATTTTTAATCTAGATAACCTGTTGATTTGAGAAATTGGGGTATCGGAATAACCTATTATTAATAAATTAAGCTAATCTATGTCTCTAATTCCAGTGATACATTTTGTGAAATTTTCCACACCAGCATTTTGTGCTTATGTGTTTAGGATAGTAAGTTGTTCTTGACTATTAATAAAAGTGTACTTCTTTATATTTTGTGTTTTTCTTTGAAACTTATTTTTGTAAGAAATCACAATTCTAATACCTGTTTGCTTCCTGGTCCCATTTGATTGGAGTCCTTTTGCCTATTCTTACACTTTAAGGTGCTGCCTACACTTAAAGGTAAATAAGTGGATTTTTGTTTCTTGATCCATTCCCTTAGCCTGTGTTTGCACTGGAGAATTGAGACCATTTATATGTAAAGTATTTACTGAAATGTCTGTTAATCCTAGTCATTTCTTTGTTGATTTTGGTGTTGTCCTTTGTGTTCTCTGTGTTATATTATGCTTGAATGATTATGGCTTCATGTTTCTTTCCACAGTTACTCTGCTATGCTCTGTCTTCTCTTCAGTCTGACATAATGCTTTCTGTATTTCTAGGTTTGGATTGTTGAAGATATAGTTTCTTAAGCTCTTTTCTTTCTCCTTCAATTATGGGGGTAGTTTTCTGGTATATTATTCTAGGCTTTCCATCATAGTCTTCTATGACATAGAAGACCTTGCTCCTGACATTTTTAGCTTTCAAAATGTCCATTGTGAAATGATGGGATTTGCTGTGTATATGGCTTACAATTTTCCTCTTGTAGCTTTCAATATATATATATATATATATTTTTTTTTCATTTTTGTTTTCATTTTATATTCCAACCACAATTCTCCCTCCCACCCCTTTCTCCTGCTCCCACTCCCTCTTGCATCCCTTCTAGTCTATCCCCCAGTCCACTCTTTCTCACTAGTAAGAGCTCACATGAGAAGTCAACATAGTCTGGCACATAGTCTGGCACAAGGCCAGGCCACTCTCCCATACCTTAAGAATAAGCATGGCATCCCACCAAAGGGAATGGGCTCCAACAAGTTAGGTCATGTGCCAGGTTTGTATCATGGTCTAACTGTCAGGGGTCCCTCTGATAGTTCAAGCTTCACAACTGTCTCCCACATAACTAAGGCCTAGATCAGTCCCCTGGAGTCTTCACAGTTGTAGTTCTAGAGTTTATGAGTTTCTACAACTTGATTCAACTGTCTCTGTAGATTTCTCCATCATGATCTTGAACTCACTTTCTTATATGTTCCATCCTCCCTCTAGTCAACTTGATTCCCAGAGCTTAGCCTGGTTCTTGGTTGTGAATCTCTGTGTCTGGTTCCAACAATGGCTGGATGAGGGCTCTGTGATGATAGATGAGGTGTTAATCAATCTGATTACAGAGGTAGGCCAGTCCAACCATCCTCTTCACTACTGCTAGAAGTCTTAGTTGGGATCCTCCTTGTGGATTCTTGGCAGTTACCCTAGCACTAGGTTGCTCCCTAAGCCCAAAGTCGTTTTCTTTACCTTGTCTTAGTCACTAAGGTCAGATGCCTGCCCCTTTTGGCAGACATAACAGCTGCACACGTGCTTGTCTGACCTTGTCCTAGTCATTAGAAAGTCAGATTCCTGCCTCCTAGCAAGGAATCAATCAAAAGTTAGCTGGTGGCGCTATGCTTTATGGCTCTGGGTGTGCTTTATGGATGTGTGCACAGCAATGACTCGAAGAGCATAGCAACCACCCTGGGAGGGCCTATGGGCCCTAAAAACCAGTTGGCCAATCAACACAGGGCAAGCCCTCCAAGCCTCGAGGCACACCAATCCTCAGCCGGTGTGTACCCCTAGACACTCCCCTTATGCTGCACTACAAGATGTCTATGCAGCCGGTTCAAGCTGTCTTTGCTAGCCATCCGCCATAGCGGGTGGGTTAAAGAGCTAACATGGGGTTAGCTCATTAAACAACAATAAAGCCTCATGCAGTTTGTAGCAAAAAAAAAAAGATATATTTTTCATTGCTCTTCCCTCCTAGGCCATCCATTTCCCTTCTATTCTCATTCCCCATGTCCTTCCCCTTACCACCACACCCAAACACCCAGTTTGCCATGTAGATATCTAATTTCTCTTCCCAGGGTGATCCATATGTCACTCTTAGGGTCTTCTTTGTTACCTAGCTTCTCTGGAGCTATGGATTTTAGGCTGGTTTTCTTTGTCTTTCATGTAATATCTACTTATGTTGTACATATACCATGTTTGTCTTTCTGAGTCTGGGTTACCTGACTCAGGATGATTTTATTCTAGTTCTGCCCATTTGCCTGAAAATTTCATGAGGTCCTCATTTTTACAGCTTAGTAGTACTCCATTTTATAAATGTATCACATTTTTCTCCCCCATTCTTCACTTGAGGGGAATCTAAGTTGTTGCCAGGTTCTAACTATTATTTATAATTCTGTCATGAACATAGTTGAGCAAATGTCCATGTGGTATAATTGAACTTCTTCTGGGTAAATAGTCAAGAGTGCTATCTCTGGGTCTTGAGGTAGATATACTACCAATTTTCTTATAAAACACTATACTGATTTCCAAAGTGACTATACAAGTTTGTACTCCAATTTGAAGTGGAGGAGTGTTCCCCTAATTCCACATCTTCTCCAACATAAGCTGTTTTCAGTATTTGTGATGTTATCCATCCTGACAGGTGCAAGATAGTTTCTGATAGTCAATTTGATTTTCATTTCCTTAAAAATTGCCAATGTTGATCACTTCGTTATTAGTGTTTTGGCCATTTGAGATTCTTCTGGTGAGATATTTCTGTTTTGCTCTGTCCCCCATTCTTCAATTGGGTTGTTTTGTATTTTTATGTCTAGTTTCTTGAGTTCTTTATAAATATTGGCGATCAGCCCTTTGTTAGATGTGTGGTTGATAAATATCTTTTCACATTTTGTAGGCTGTCATATTTTTTTTCTAACTGACAGTGTCCTTTGCCTTACAGAAGCTTTTCAGTTTTAGGAGGTCCCATTTATTGTATGTTGCTTTCAATGTCTGTGCTTCTGCTGTTTGTTTAGGAAGTGGTCTCCTGTGCCAATGTATTCCAGGCTACTTCTAAATTTGTCTTCTATCAGTTTCAGTGTATTTGGATTTATGTTGAGGTCCTTTATCCACTTGGGTTTGAGTTTAGTGCATAGTGATAGATACTGATCTATTTGCAATCTTATGCATGTTAACATTCAGTTATCTCAGTACCATTTGTTAAAGAAGTTTTTCTTTTTTTCCATTGTGCTATTTTAGCTTCTTTGTCAAAGACCAGGCATTAATAGGTGTGTGTATTAATATCAGTGTCTTGAATTTGAGCCCACTTATACTCCTGTTTTTTTTTTTGTCCAATAATAAGATGTTTATGCTGCTGTAGCTCTATGGGTTCATTAAAGGCAATATATAGTAAGTCATCAGCCAACATCAAACTAAACATATAGAAACTCTAAGCCATTGCATTAAAATCAGTAACAAGACAAGGCTATCCATTCTCTCATTATCTATTCAATAAAGTACTACAAGTTCTATGTAGCAAGAGCAATAAGACAACAAAAGGACATCAAGGGTATACATATTGAAAAGGAAGAATTCAACTATCACTATTTGCAGATGATAGGATAGTATACATAAATGACCACAAAAACTCTAACTGGGAACTTCTACAGGTAATAAACACCTTTAGTAATGTGGCAGTATACAAGATTAACTCAAAAAAATCGGAAGCCCTCCTATATACAAATGATAAACAGGCTGAGAAAGAAATCAGAGAAATATTAGCCTTTACAGTAGCCACAAATATAAAATACCATGGGGTAGAACTAACAAAACAGGTGAAAAACCTGTACAACCAGAACTTTAAGTATTTGAAGAAAGAAATTGAAGAAGGTATCAGAAAATTAAAAGATTATCCATGCTCTTGGATAGGTAGGATCAACATAATAAAAATGGCAATCCTACCAAAAGCAATCTACAGATTCAATGCAATCCCCATGAAAATTCCAAGACAATTATTCACAAACCTTGAAAGAACAATATTCAAGTTGAAAAAACAAAACTAGCTAAAACAATTCTGTACAAGAAAAGAACTTCGGGAGGTATCACCATGCCTGAATACAAACTCTACTGTATACTTACTGTTTTAAGCATGACATATTCTGGAAGTACTCTTTTTGGCCTTGTCTATTTCTTTTTCTTTTTCTTTTTTTTCTTTTGAGAGGAAGGAGGCTGCAAGGAGGGGGAGTGGATATGGAAGAACTGTGGAATTATTGTGATTGGGATGCATGATGTGAAATTCCTAAAGAATCAATTTAAAATATTTTTAAAATACAAAGAGTTAATTCAGTTGAGTAGGTAACTGGCCCTGGTCAAGCAAGTACCCTCCAGAAATCTGTGTCTGCTTTAAGTCATATCAAAGATATAGGAGGAATAATTAAAATTTTAATGAGATAATAGTTTTCCTTCCAAGAATATCTTCCCTTTGTGTAGTCACTTACAGAGTTATAAACATGCAGCTTTATGAGTCATCCTGTTTTTCTGAATTATTCAGTAATCCACATTTTTTACTTTTCTTATTTCTACCTTTTACTTAACACCGTGGGGTTCAAAATCTCCACTCTCTGATATGCACCTGCTTGACTTTCATGTGTCTGCTCTCCATGACCACTTAGCTCAAAAGGCATGGTTTTTCTTGTTCCCCATCTCATTTTTTTTCCACTATGTAACTACAGCTTGCTTGTGCTGGGTGTTTCCTTTTATATGCTAACATTCCAGAGGATGACAACAAACTAACTATCACTTTGTTCTCTCCTTGCACTGTGTTGGTTCTTGGGATTGAACTTAGGCAATCATGCTTGGTGGCAATCTTGGTTACCCACTATGCCATCTCATCCATAGAAGACACAAAATTCTATCTTAAAAATGCCATAAAACATTAGCTAACGGTATGTTAAATGTGTTAGTTTATTGAATTTTGCAGAAAAAACATATGGAGCTAAAAACTAAAGTGTTAATAATGATGACTTTTAAATCAACAAGTTTTTAGATTAGTATCTTAAACCCACATGGAAATCAAAAATGTTGGAGTTGGGCTGGGAAAGTGATTCATTAGTCAAAATACTTGCTGAGCAAGCAGCAAGTATGAGGACCCTAGTTTCTATCCCTTAACCCAGTTAAATAATGGTGAGTAGTCCACCTGTAATTCCTGGATTCACAACCAGAGACAAGTTGCTCTGGCGTAAGCTGCTAGCTGTATTAATCATGGCTGTGAGATACTGGTTCAAATGACAGACTGCCTCAATGAATAGAGAGTGATGGATGAAGGCTCCCAGCAACAACTGTGGCACCTTCTATTCATGAACACTCCCTCACTCATGTGCCTAAACATACATGGACACACACATGTACATCACACAGAGATATGTGAGAAAGCCAAACCTACACACACACACACACACACACACACACACACACTTTGGTTTTTATATTCCCCATATCAATAGTAACTATTGTTGATTGCTGTGCTATTTGTAGTCATGGAACTCTATTTCTTCATGTAGCTTTGAAATACTGCCCAGTTGCCTTCAGTTCCAACCTAAAAGGCCCATCTTCACATTTCTTAGAGTCGAGATGTGGTAATGAAATCCATTATCTTTCATTTATCAGGAAATGGTTTCATTTTCCTTCATATTTCAAAGAACTGTTTGTTGGCTGCAGCAAATCTTGTGAAGGTTTTATTGTTTTCAGTAGTTTGTAGACATCAGTCTACTGTTTTCTGCCATCTGTGTTTATAATAAGAGATCACTGATAGTGGCTGAAGAGATGGTTGAAAAGTACCAACTGCTGTTACAGGAGGCCAGGCTTGCATTCCCACCATACACATTCAGTACCTCACAGTGCCCAATATATTCAGCTATAGAGGGATCTGATGCCTCTGGCCTCCCAACCCACCAGCACTCATGTACACATGCCCACAGCACATACACAGGCAAACACATAATTTTATAAATAGAGATATTTAAATATCCAAAAAAGAAAACAATGATATTTGGTATTAAACTTAAAAATCTTTAAACTCTGGGAAGAATTTAAAAGAAGAATAAGGACTCATGTTACCCCAGAAGACTTTCAAGACCAATTGTTTTTAATATATGTTAGCAGATGACTTTGAAACATGATTATTAAAGAAGTTACATCCTACAGTGAGGAGTGGCATCTGTTATATGAGTGGATACATTTGCATATGTGTAATTTTAGCACTCACTAAAATCTTATGTCTTTGTACCCTTGACTTCTAAACTTTCCCATTCTCTCCTAGAATCTAAGAGAAATTGTTGTTTTCTATAGAACAGCCCTGTACCTCATGAATAATGAACAGGGAACATGGAGTAGGATTCACTTCTAAGGCATTTGTCTAAATAGTTTCTTTGCCCTGGTATAGTGACATTTTAATAACATTGAAAAATGTCAGCTTATGATGAATCCAAAATTAAACAAAAGGAGATGAAGAGATGATGTTTTACAAGTTGGAAATCATGGTAGCCTGTTTTAAATTCTCTCATGGTAGTGTATGTCATTTGAGGACATGATAAACAATTAGTACTTAAACTCTTTATTAAGGGATGTGATTTCCAATTTGCACAAAAGACCAGCTTAGTCTTCCCGTTATGTGAATATGGGTATTGCTTTAAAAGCAAATATCAGAAACATTATCTCAAATATTTCAAGTTTCAGTTTACATTCAGTACCACTGTCTAAATATAATCATTCAAGTAGCATGTGTTAAATGATATGTGTGTGCAGAATGTCTGCCAACATCAGAAACCAGCAAAGAACTCAAGGTGCCTTACTTACATAGTCACTCAACTTCTCTCAAACTAAAACTTCCGTGGAAGTTTAATTTATTTAATAGTCCTGACTCTCCTAAACCATTGGATTTTAGGCTTCCTTTATTTTATGAGTATAAAGATGTTGCCTATATGTTTGCATATGTATCATATGTATGTCTGGTGCCCATCTTGTCAGAAGTGAGCATCTGGTCTGCTGCAACTGACACTATTGTGGCTATGAACTACTGCATGGCTGCTGGGAAATGAACTTTAGTCTTCAGCAGAATCAGTTGTTGCACATACCTGATAAGTCAATGGTAATATTTTTAATTTTAATCACTGCAATTAACACAAAGGATTGTACACTAGATGGGCAGATTAAGAAATTTGATCAACTTAAACACAAAGCAAATATTTTTAACACATTTCTTTTGTGAAAAACTGAAACAAAACAAGTAACACAAAATTTTTGTTTTAGATCCTCAAGCTCACAGCTTGCTAAAATACCATCACTGCCAGCTTTAATCTTCTAGACTGCATTGCAATTCAAAATGTTTTAAAATATTTAAATATTTTACTTTTAAAATATTTATTATTGTTGTTGTTATTATTATTATTATTATTGTGGTGTTGGTTATTATTATTGTTCATGCGTGCATCTTTTTGGAGTTGTTTCTCCCTTTCCATCTTCAAATGGGTTCTGTGGATGGAACTAAGTTTGGAAGCTGGGATGACGACCATATTTACTTGCTGAGGCATCTCATCTGGCCCTCATTGATATTACATACTCTTATACATGCACATACACACACACACACACACACACACACACACACACACACACACACACAGAGAGAGAGAGAGAGAGAGAGAGAGAGAGAGAGAGAGAGAGAGAGAGAGAGAGAGAGAGAGATTAAGAACTGGTTCTTCAGTATTCATCACTTTTCATGCTTCATATACTCAAGAACCCATCACCGTTGATTTCACCCTTCTAAAATACTGCCATACATGCCAACAGCAGAATGCAAGCTTTTTTGAAACAAACTTTTTAATAAATGTGGTTTTATTGCATATGTATGTAAGCATTGTTCTAAGGGACAGTGCAAAAAATAATCAAGCTAGCTATCTTTGTTTATAGCAATTTGAAGTTGTCATCCAGTTTCAGAGCTATTTATTCCCTTACAGAAGATGGCAGGCATGTCAGTTTCCTCAGGAACACACTAAGACTTGTGCAATCTGATATATGAAGATATTTCTGACTTTTCTGGTTGTTAATATCACAGAAAGCCATATTCCATCCACGTTTGGCTTTCATTCCCTTAGGACCCGCCTGTTTATAATCAGGTTGGCCACTTTCCTAGACATTTGACTTCCTTTTCTCTACTGCTCTTCAGTTCTTAATGGATAAACACTAACATATAGCATATATAAGAAATGAAGTCATTTTATTTTATATTTTACCCTCCCTTCAAATAAAATAATTAGCCTTTTGCCAGGATCCCTAAGTCTAAACTATAAGCAAATGTAGATTAATAGAGTATCATTCATGCATAGGTTTGGGTTTCTATTGGTCTGATGAAATACCATAACCAAGAACATCTTGTGAAGGAAAGGGTTTATTTGAATTACCTCTCTTGAATCAAAGTCCACTGAGAGAAGTCAAGGCAGGAACTCAAACTATGCTGGAATATGAAAGCAGGAGCTGATGCAGAAGCCATTGCGGATTGATGCAGGTGGGCTTGCTCTACCTGCTTCTCTTTTGATTCTTTATTCCTGCATAATATTTTGTTATTTGGGAATTTCATAAAATGCCCCCACCACATTCTCTTTCCATTCCTCTAAGGTCCATCCTACTACCTTTCTACCCAACTCCCCAAAAGAAAAAAATCAAGTCTATTTTGTGTTGTCCATATACTCAGTGGTGCATCTTCAAACTCTCAGTGGCCAGCCCTTTAAAGATAATTAAGTCCATCCCCAACAATATCCCTCTCCCTCTCCCTCTCCCTCCCACACCAGAAGCAATCACTGTGAAGAGTTACTCTTTAACATATTTTTTCACAATGTTTAAAGATGTTTCAATTGCTTCCTGCCTAGAATATTGCTTTTTTTTCCTGAGAATTTGGGGCTGTCACATAAACCTTCAATGTCTCTCATTGTCAATTATGAGTCTTCAATCATTGACTCCACTGCAAAAGAAGCTTTCTTGCCTATAACAGCTAGCAGAAACGTGGATCATGGACCTCCCCATAGTTTCCAGCAGCAGCGTGAACAAGAGACATACATGAACCATGGGTCATTAGCATAGAGGTGGCCCCATGCACAGTGGGTAAGCCCTATCCACACCAATCACTAAATAACAAAATGCCCAACTGGCTTACCTGGTGTTATGGAAGCATTTTCTCAATTGGTTTCCCTCCTGTCAGATAACTACAGCTTATGCAAGTTGATAGGAACCTAGTCAGCAGACAAGGTAGTAAAATACCAAATGTATTTTTAGAATGCATATTAGTTAGTTTCATTTATTTCTGATCAGTAAGTCTAACACAGAGTAACATGGAATGCAATGGAATGGCTGATCATAAAAATTTGCTTCTTCTAAGTTAACAAATTAAATTTTGTAAGGTTAGGATGGGCTACTATAAGTGCTATTGTGCTTGGAGATAAGAAAAGGCAGAAGGTGGGAGGGGGAAGATATATTAACTGAAGATTGAAATGTTCTAGTTGTCTGGGCAACCTGGGATAGGAGACACAGGTAGATTGGAGGATAGAACGTCTCATCTGCAGGAAGCCATTCAAAGACATATAAGTGCACATGACAAGTCACACAAAGAATATACACAAACAAAATGACATTGAATACTAGAGGTGCCTCCACAGCTTGACAGCCTGAGTTGAATTTCCTGAAACCAAGTAAAAGGAGATCATTTGTAAAAATGGCCCTCCACAAAGGTGCTATGGCATTTGTGCGAGAGTCATCGCACACACACACACACACACACACACACACACACACACACACACTGATTTATTTAAAGTACCTGTGCATTATTAACATGTAATGTGAGACATCAGGCCACATTCACTTGGAAAGATCTATGAATGCAGCAGAACACAGTTGTAAACTTATTTAAATGAAAGGATTCTTTGGAGACTTTTCTTCTAACTCAATTACAAATTTCTCAGTTTTTAAGATTAAATTCAATTACTTCGTGTGTGTGTGTGTGTGTGTGTGTGTGTGTGTGTGTGTGTGTGTGTGTGTGTGTGTGTGTGTTGTCCCACATGTATGGAGGCCAGATGAAAATTCTGAGGAGTCTGTACCCTCTCCCCACTTATAGGAATTTGGGGTCAGACTCAGGTAGCAGTATTGACAGTGATCACTTTTGCCTGCTGAATCATGTCCCTGGTTCCTAGTAATTGTGCAGCTCATGATCATGAATTTTGTAGATGACAGTGTCTGTGGGAGTGTCAAATGATGGCACAGAACTGTAGGCTTTTCCTTTACTGTAAACTCCAGTCAAATTATCCCATTCTTGCATTTAACTAATGAAAATGTTTTAGCTTTTAACTGCACTTCATTAGAGAGAGAGGAGAATCCCAATTACATATAGTTAAAGAAAAAAAATTGGAGATTTGTTTCCAAACAAGCCTAACTCCTGAAGAAGATATTGTAATGTTTGATTTTTACCCAAATTCTTCTTGTGTGACTACTCCCACAAAACTACTTCTGGGTGTGCATCATCTGCCTTTAACTACCTGCTCCCAATCCCTTCATGGCTATATAGAAGAGTAATATATACTAAGGAAGATTTTGTTTATCACATGGCTAATGAATTTAGGATTACAGGCTAAACTCCAAGAAGCATAAAGTTTAGCCACTTGTCCTTGTGAAGTAAACTACAGCCGAATTTTTTTTAAGGAATGTTATAGGGAGTCCATCAGAGAAGATGGTCAGATATGGTCTGTAGCTAACTGAAAGTCTTTCTCCAGCCAGCTAGGACAGCATCCATGTATTCCAGGCTCAAGTGTAACTCTGAGTACTTATTGCTAGTGGAATTTAAAGGCAAAAACCCACATTCCATAATCTTCCTCACAGCTGCATGGGAAGGCTTTGCACAAGCAAGCCTTTAACAGACAATAAGATAAGCAGTTAGCTGGAGGGAGAGAATATTTGGAAACCAGACAGTTTAACAGAAACCAAGATAATTAGCTGGGGACCTTGACCTTGATTACCAAAATAGATTTGGGTAATTTTACATGAAATTCTTCATCAATGGTGTCAAATTCTAGTCAAATCTAAAATAATCTCATTGAGAATATGAAATGGAGAAACCTCTTTTCTGTTTTGTCCTGTCACAAGAATCAGTGTGTGTGTGGAGGGTGATTCAATGTGGTCACATTAGAGTGAGAGACAAAGTGACCCAATGACCCACTCCAGTTCATTTTTGGAGTACTGAGTGAGAGTAAAGTTCAAGTAGAGGACAGGGATATGGACATCTAAGCAGTCTTCATCAAGCTGTGATCCTGCCTTCCACTGACAGCTCCTTTATCTCAATAGCATTGTGGTCTAACAATGTTATAGAATAGTGTGAAATCTCTAGAAACATCACCCCTCTGGCTTGTACCTTTTACTTATCTCAGCATGAGATTCCTGGGGAACTCCCCTTTCTCTGGGGTCCATTGTTTCAAGTTTCTGATAGACTGAGAAACCTTAGTGTGTCTAATGCCTTCATTTCTGTCAGGCCAATTATAGTTTATCTAGCTTAGGAAAGTGAGCTCAGACTCCCAACACATAACCACTGCCTAGGTTCCTCAAACCTCCCAAAACTCTACCACCTCCTTGGAAGAATACCAAGAGTCTTGTAACTCCCATGAATACAAATAAAAGTTAATTAATATCATCAGAGAGCACAAATTTAGTAACTTCTGCTTTATTGAATGTGCATTTTAAAGATTTATTTATTTTCAATATATTTTCTTTAAGGAAGCAAAGAACTATTAATAAACTACAGAACCTCCTTTCCTCCATTTCCAGTGAACACGTCAAATAACGAAATATTTCTTTAACTCCCAGGTATGTTAAAAGTATACCACTTAAAAGCATCTATAAGGGAAAGCCACATAATTAGTGACTGTGGTGGTTTGAATAGGAATGGCCACCATAGATGCAATATTAGGAGATATGGCCTTGTTGGAATAGATGTGGCCTTGTTAGAGGAAGGTTATCACCATGGATACAGGCTTGAAGTCTCATATATACTCAAGCTATGCCCAGTGTGACAGACACACAGTATCCTTCTGCTGTCTATACATCAAGATTTATAGCTCTCAGCTCCTTCTCCAGCACTATGTCTGTGTATAGGCCACCATGCTTCTCAATATGAATATAATTGACTACACCTCTGAAACTGTAAATTAGTCCCAAGAGTAGCTATGATTATGGTGCTTCTTAACAGCAATAGAAACCCAAAAGTAGGTACCAAGGAACTGGGGTTTTTCTGCGATGGGCCTGACAATGATTTTATTTGGAGAAGTTTAGATTTTGTGTTAAGAAAGACGTGAAATGTTTTAAGAACTGACTTATAATCCATAATAGTATGAGCATGGGAGACAGTTGTGCTGAAGGTGATTTGAATGTTAGGGACATACATCAAGAGGTTGAAGTGGAAAAGGATGTTAGTATGTTGCCTGGAGATGATTCCTGTGGTATTTTTGTTATAGAATTTTACTCTACAACTAAGAAAAGTCACTGAGACCAGGTGTATAACAGGGCTGTCCCTGAGAAGATGCCAAGAGAAGCCATTACATGAACATGTGAAGTTGAAGCCTGGATTTATTTGAAGACCTCAAGATGCTGGAGATGGCAGTGTTATAATATTTCATGAGGGTGACGGAAGCAGGGGACAAACATGCCAGGCAGACAGAGCTTAAGTGAGAAGTTTTATTAGAAAGAGAAGGAGCGAAGAAGAGAAAGAGGGTGGAGAGAAGAAGGAAGGAGGAGGAGGAGGAGGAGGAGGAGGAGGAGGAGGAGGAGGAGAGAGGGAGGGAGACAAGAAAAGTCCTTCATCCAGAAAGAGAGTGAGAGTGGAAGTATGTGGAGTTTTTCTCTTAAAAGGGCCCTTTGCCCATGCTTGCATGCTGTGTAGTGACATAGAAACCATAAAACTCTGGGCTAGCCAGGGTACTGCCTGAGAGCATGTTGCAGGTCACCATAACACTGGAATACTTACAGGCAGAGTCCTGGGATACCTCTCAAGTAAAGCTGCTAACATGAAATGAAAATAGCCGAAGAAGTATTGCAGTCAACAAAGCTGAAAGGAGTTAAAGATTGGAAAAGTTTCTTGACAACAGACATGGAGATGCAGAGTTTGGAGACTGGCCAGCTGTTTTTGATCTTGCTTTAGTCAGTATTCATTTCCTCACTACATTCATTTTTCCTACATTTGGAATGGAAATGCATATTCTATGCCATTGTGAGATGGAAATATGTGGTCTGATTTTATTTTATGTTTTTATTTTTGCAAGGGATTACAGTTAAGGGATTGCAATAATTTGATAAAAGATATTGAAATTTGGATTTTTAAACAAGTTTGAGACTGATACAGACTCTGAAGACTTTTGAAGTTGTACATAATGCATTTCTGCATTATGGTATGGCTTCAAGTTTATGGGGGCCAGGAAGTGGAATGTAGTGATTTGAACATAAGTGGCCAACATAGATTCATATGTTTGAGTGCTTGGTCAATTGGAAGTGGAACTATTAGTATTTTTGGCCTTGTGGGGCTATGTGTGGCCATGTTGAAGGAATTGTGCCACTATGGAGGTAGACTTTTAGGTGTCATGTATAGATAAGCTATGCCCAGTTTAATTCACACACAGTTTACTTCTGCTACCTATGGATCAAGCCATAGAATTCACAGATTCTTCAAACCATATTTGCCTGCAAACCATGAAGATAATGGTCTGAACCTCTAAAACTGTAAGCCAGCCCTTATTTAACATTTTCTATTATAAACCCTGCTATGATCACGGTATCTCTTCACAACAGTAAAAACCCTAATATGGTGTTTATTGAGCACCTCCCCCACCATTCAACATTCTTTTAATTCCCTCTGATACTCTGAAATCTTCTCATCTGAAGACTTCTCATCTTATCAGAAAAATATGCAGACTTAACAGAGCCGCTTGACCTATTTGTAGTGTACACACAAGGCATTTCCATTTTGGAAAGATAAAGCACATTATCTCACTAAAAGAATAATTATTCCTCCTATCTCTTTACCATGGCTTAATTTGTCTCTGTCTTTCCAAGGGCTGTTTCCTTATTCAGAAGTTTGATTATCTCAATTGTCTTACCTCTTGAGGGAGGAGAAAATGGATGCCACCACACAGAGGAAGATTTCATTTCACTAGAATGAAATAGGTTCCCCTTAATTGACGTGAAATTGTATGGCATTAGTTGCCTAAAAATGTTGGTTTCGTGGAGTGTTGAGGATTCTATGATAATAGATTGCAATGCCTTTGAATTTAGTTTCATTAATTCTATTTTCCATATAAACTTGAACAATGTTCAAGTTTGCCTTTACTAAATTGTGTACATTTCCTAAGTTATATATTCCTGCAGAATCAAATCCTTGAAAACTGTCAACTAAAACAAACATCTTTCTTGCAGATATAACTTCATATTTTATTAGACACTTAAAGTAGTCATTTATTTTATCATTCTTATCAACTTTTACTTTTATTGCTAAGCTAAGTTACTGACATGGGAATAGATAGTTCTGTTCTTTCCATAGTTCAATACCCTCATGCCATTAATCTACATTGCTATCAAGCATGTATTCTTTTCAATTAGTTAAGACATATTAAAAAGCATATTTGCTTAATCCATATTAAAGTCCTTCTGCAAGCACTTGTACAAGTTTACTGCAGGAGAGAAGATATTTTAAAGAGGGATACTTTGTGATATCAGACTACTTGAAACAATGGATTTATATCATTCCTATAACTGTCAGGCCACTCTGAGGAAATGAGTGAAACCAAAAATGGGTTGAACTTCACTTGTCTCCTTGGGTAAGTCACCATGATTAGTCATAGATTAAAGTCCAGAATTTTGTGTACTGGAATAATTGCACCAGAGACTTTCAGATAATAATGGAAATAGATACAGTGATTAAGAAAGACAAGGCCACTCCTGGTGTATTAGTCAGTGTCCTGTTGTTAGGAAGAGACATTATTACCATGAGAATTAATAAATTTGGTTTTGCTTATAATTCCCTAAGTTTAGTCCACTGTCATGGCAGAGAACATGGTGGTATGCAGGAAGACATAGAGTTGGAGAGGTAGCTGTGATCTCTATACCCTGATAAGCAGACAACAGGAATAAAGAGCCACTGGGACTATCTTGATCTTCTGAACAGCCAAAATCCACAGCAAGTGACACACTTCTTCCCAAATGGCCACACCTAGCCTTCAAGGCTATTAGTACTCCCTTTCAAGTAGTGTTATTCCCTAAAGACCAATGATTCAACTATATGAGCCTATTAGAGACATTCCTTTTCAAACCAACACACCTAAATTGGGAATGGACTCTGATCTGGAAAAATCATACTCTGCAAGCAAAGGCCACTAGTCAAATCAGCACTATAGAACTGAAATTTGTGTATCAGGGTCTTGTCCATATGAGTAACCAGATGGAGGAATGTCTCTGTTTATTCTGTCAATTAGCTTCTCCCATGATAGTCTTGATGATGCTTCCTTACCTTCCTGCCAGAGCTAGACACTTTTATTTCTTATTCACTTCAGTATGGAGACATTGAGTGAGCCTCCTTAATTGGCACATTGGAAAAGAGTGGCCAAACCTAGTTTATTAGGGTTTCTGGGGCTAGTGTTATCCTATCAAAACTTTGGGGATGAAGCCTACTTGATCATGGTGAATGATTTTTCTAATGTGTTCTTGGATTCTATTTCCCAGTATTTTATTGAGAATTTTTGCATTAATGTTCATGAGGGATATTGGTTTGTAGTTGTCTTTCTTAGTTGTCTCTTCACTTGGCTTGGGTATCAAGGTTATTGTAGCCTCGTAAACAGAGTTTGGCAGTGTCCCTTCTGCTTCTATTATGTGGAACAATTTGAGGAGTCTTGGTATTAGCTCTTCTTTGAATTTCTGGCAGAATTCTGCACTGAAGCAATCTGGCCCCAGGCTTTTTTTGGTTAGAAGACTTTTGGTGACTGCTTCTATTTCCTTAGAGGATATGGGTCTGTTTAAGTTGCTTATCTGTTCTTGATTCAATTTTGGTAAGTGATATCTGTCCAGAAAATTGTCCATTTCCTTTAAATTTTCAAATTATGTGGAGTACAGGTTTTCAATGGTTCAACCTATTAAAATCCATTAATGTAATCGACAATATGAACAGACTGAGGAAAAAAAAATGATCATCTCACTAGATGCTGAAAAAGCATTTGACAAAATCCAACACTCTTTCATGATAAAGGTCTTGGGTAAATCGGGGATAACAAGAAAATACCTCCACATAATTAAAGCAATATACAGCAAGTCAGCAGCTAACATCAAATTAAATGGACAGAAACACAATGCAATTCCTCTAAAATCGGGGACAAGACAAGGCTGTCCACTCTCTCCATACCTCTTCAATATTGTCCTTGAAGTTCTAACTAGAGCAATAAGACAACAAAAGGAGATCAAGGGAATACAAAGGAAGAAGTGAAACTGTCACTATTTGCAGATGATATGATAGTCTATGTAAGTGACCCTAAACACTCTACCACGGAACTCCTACAGCTGATAAACACCTTCAGCAAAGTGACAGGACACAAGGTTAACTCAAAAAAATTCTGTAGTCCTACAATATACTGATGACACATTGGTGGAGAAAGAATCAGAGAAACATCACTCTTTATAATTGCCCCAAACAACATAATATACCTTGGGGTAATGCTAACCCAAAAAGTGAAAGACCTGTACCATAAGAATTCTGAGTCTCTAAATAAAGAAATTAAAGAAGATACTAGAAAAGGGAAGGATCTCCCATGATTTTTTTAAGATTTATTTATTTATTATGTATACATCATTCTGTTTCCATGTATATCTGCACACCAGAAGAGGACACCAGCTCTCATTACAGATGGATGTGAGCCAACATGTGGTTGCTGGGAATTGAACTCAGGACCTCTGGAAGAGCAGTCAGTGCTCTTAACCTCTGAGCCATCTCTCCAGCCCAGCCCATGTTTTTGCATATATGCAATTTTATGTAATTTTAATTCTAGGTGACCCACATAATAGGAGTTGTGGGACATTTGTCTTTGATTCTGTCTTTTTTTTAGTATAAATATAATGTCTTTAAGCTAAAAAACACTTTGGGACTAGTATATTTTGGACTTGAGGTGTGAATTTATTTTCAGTTAAGTCTTCTAAACATTCATCAAATAAATAGCACAGGCTGAATATGGACTAGGCTTAAGAGTACTTACTGATCCTGCAAAGGACTGCAGTTGGTTCCCAGGACTGGAAGCTATGATAAGCTATTTGGAAAGTCTATGGAGTCTTCTGAGGTCATGGTTTGTGAAAATAAAGAAACATTTCTTTTCCCAGACTTAGGGTCACAGCATGTGAAGGGACCAGACCTTCATTTACACCCCCTCTTTTGCATCCATAACAGGTTGCAGAGAAGAACAAGCAAGATGTAATCCTCTGACTCAGCAACATGTGTTGAGTCCACAAACTTGTCTGATACTGTCCTAGTACCTGGGAAGCCAGATACCCTCCATGTGGCAAGGAACCAATGAGAAGTTAGCTGGTGGGCTCTGGAATGCAGATCAGAGCTACTGCCCTGGGAGGCTTCTAGGATATAGCAAACTTTCCTGTAGGTGCAACTGAACAATCAACATAGGACAGGTTGTCCAAAATTGGAGATGTATCAATCCTGAGACTGTTGCTATGCAACTAGAAGACCCCCAGAGACTCCCCTTGCTCTACCCCAGTATATTCCCTGCCCTATGGTCCCTACTCGGTGTCCTTCTTGTTCTACCCACTGTGTCAGATGGTCAAAGGAACCATGTTAATACAGTTAACTCATTAGTAAATTAAAGAATCTTTGCTTTTGCATTGGATCAGATTTCTTGGTGATTTGGGGGTTCAGAGTTGGGTTACATCTGTAGCCCTACAAGCTACATAAAGCTTTCTTCATAAACAAAGTAAACGAGTTAAAGCAAGACCAAACAGCAGGAAAGATTTATTCAAGGTGGCTTATTGATACAATGGGCAAAATGGTCCAGTGTCCAGTGAACACCAAGTCCATCTTGGTTATCCTATGATGAAGAAATATTCTGAGTAGATAGTGAAATGTGCTTTCTAAGCTGTTCTTCCAAGCATGGTCTTGCTTATTTTTCAAGTTTGATACATTGTACATATTTCCCATGGAAACAAACGTTTCTGGGCCCAGAGAACATGCCCTGACTTCTTCCAGCCCATCAGCCTTTTCTTCCCTCAGGAGAAGCTTCTAAAAGGAAATTCCAGTACCCTAACTTGTAATGGGCCTTGGGCTCTTAAGAAGTCTAATAAACACATTGGCACTCCAGCTGGACTTTGGTGGATTAAGTTCCTCCGCTTGTTTGAGGGACTGTAGAAGGGGTGGGTTGAATTGTTCAAGCCCAGCAGAGGGAAAGAATTTTAGCAATGAGGGCACAAGTGCTTCATTAAAATATCCTCATCACTCCCCAGAATACTGGCTACATTTGTAGCAACAAAGTACAGTTGTTCTTGGTAAGCAACATGTGTGCATTTGATAATACAGCCCATCCATTCTGCTCTTATTACACTTGTTTTTGTCATCCAAAAGTATCCCCACCTATAGTTAACCCAGCCTGGCATGGAACTTGCAACATAGCCCACACTAGGATGGAATTCATGATGATCTTGTGTCTACCACTCAAGCACTGAGATCCCAGGCCAATGTGTCTCCACTCTCATTTTCAAGGATGAATTCTTTCTTAAGACTTTGTCCCTTCTTATGCTTTTCCTGCATTAAAATGCACAGTGATATTCTGCTATATTTCAGACTTTCATAAGCAATTATATTTACAAAACCCATGACAAAAAAAAAATGTTGCCCTGACTCCAGTATCACTTCTTGTCACAGAAAAAGCCTTTGAAAGAGGCTATTTTTTTTTTCATCATGGATCCACTAGCCATGCTGAGTTTGGCAAAGATGTTGAAACTGTTTTGGCATCTGTGTTGTTTTAAAATCAGGAATTGTAACAGAGTGCTACCTCCTGGTGTCCCTGTGCATTAATTACAATTCCAGATAGTGCTAAGTGGTGGTTAATTGCTACATATAAACATCTAAAAAATAATCTCACTAAGAATGAAACAACATCCCAAATAAGTTAGGTTGTTCTCAAATCTTACAGTGGCAAAGTCGAGCTATTAAAAGAAAACCCACATGCTTTCAGATTCCCAGAGCAGTGCTTCCTTGATTATCATACTGCTTTTTGCTCTCTCTGTACATGACTCCTAAGAAAGGCTTACTTCCACAATTAATGTTAGTTGTCACCTTAACAAATCTAGGATCTCTTCAGAGATGGGTCTCTTAGCATGCCTGTGAGGATTAACTTCAATGCATTCAGTAAGGTGTGAAGGCCTACCTACCTGGATGACACCATTACCTGATCAGTCAGCATTGGTCACTCTCTGCTTTAAACAGCCAGTCTCTTCTACCATGTTGTCCTGCTCTTCCTCAGTCAGTGTCTTCCTCTGAGTTAAGTTTGGTGGTTTTAGGGATAGAGGAGGCATATTGTTTGTTCCCTACCAAAATTGGAAGTGACTTTAAGGAGGCTTGGAATAAACCCTCCCTCCTTTGTGTTGATTTCATCACAAAAAAATTGACAAGAAACCAAACAATGAAACCAACCCTGGAAATGTCTAAAGTGTTGTGAAAACAGAAGGTATAGAGCTAATGTTCACAAACACTGTTCATTTTCTGTCATGTTGCTCAGCATTTTGCTCATGTCATTTAGAAAAGTAGTGACTCATAGAGAGTAGAGAAGCTGTTCCTTGTGCAAAGGTCCCTGTCTTCCAAACTCCAGCACCTATTCTGTTCTACTCATTAATAGAAAGATAAATAGAAGAATGGCACCCCTGCATACCAAGCAGTTGAGCTTTCAAATCAGCTCAGTCCCCGTGATTTCCATCCATGTTTATCATTGTCACAGCCCACATCTCTGAAACTTGCCTTCTAAAAAACCCATACATATTTTCTGGTATAAATCTGTCATATTGCCTTTCTCCCTGGCTTCATCAATTTTTCTTCAAATAGCATGCTTTATATATATTTCTGTTCTCTACATCTGCCTCCTTAAAGTCACTTCCAATTTTGTTACAGAACAAACAACATGCCTCCTCTATCCCTAAAACTACCAAACTTAACTCAGAGGAAGACACTGACTGAGAAAAATCACACAATTACTGAAAAGAAATGTCCTTTGTTGTCAGCATCTCTGAATACGGTCATGGCTCCAGCCTACAAAGGCAAGAATCATCTATTGCTATTATCAAAAGCCCATTACTTTAAAGAGGATCATGTGCATTTTGAGTGATGGTGCCAAGGCATTTGTGTGAAGCTGCAGTTGGTAAATAGTGAGTACTCTACACTGGACCAGTCATGCAAGAGGCATTGAAATATTTAAAATATGAGGCAGTCAGGCATTGAACCTAATATTTACTCTCTGAATCACTTAGCTATAATTCATCAGCTCCCTGGGTCTCCTGAATTTCCATTGACAGAATATATATCATGAAAACCTCCAGTGCAGGAGAAGGTCATAACACCTGGTATGTTCTATGGTGATGATATTAGAATGTGAAGATACATTCATTTTCTGAAATATCCCATTCCCTTATAAAGTGAGGACAGACCCAGGGTTCATCCCAAACAAAATTAGACAAATCCTTTGTCTCTGCCCTTAAATCTCAGAGATCTTTTCACTGTCTTCTGGGCTCACTTTGTACAATGCCATTTTATTTGCCTCTTACCCCTTTTCTCTCACCACTGTTTCTCATCCCACTCATATATTAATTAAGGAGAATAAGTGACTTAAATATTTCTTGAAAAATCATGACTGTTCACCTCTTAAAATCTTTTAGCATATATATAAACGACTTGTAATTCAACCCAGAGGGAATGCTTTCCTGGACTTATCGCTCAAAGTGCAGAAGTAGAGGTGAGGAAGTGGGAGCTGGTGGGTGTTCTCTGGAAAAGATATGATACAGGCAGGCCAAGTTGAATTTAACCTCTGCCATTTTTTAAATCATAGGATGTTGTTGAACTATTAAATCCATAGTATTTTTACTTGCTAATTTGCAAACTTGGGGATATTAAAAATGAAGGTTAAATCCTGCATTGTAATGAAAATACCTGAAGTATGCAGTATTACCAAATACACAAACCTTCATATTAAGCTTATTTTCCATTAGACAGTATATTTGTGGAAAGCAGAGATTGCTACCATTAACTCTTTAAATGACTCAATAGATACTAGTAATGAATGTCACTGAAGTCAGAGTTAAACAGGGTATCTGAACTTGACTCTGTATTTCCTGATGTGACTTCTCCAACTTATTGCCCCTATTTAAGTAAATTAGTTATTTATTTACTTATTTTGTTTATAGCTATATCATATGCATATATGTGCATATAGTGTGTACAACAATTGCACGTGTGAAGAGGCCAGATTTGGACCTTATATGTTCTGTTCACTACTCTCCACCATATTCACTTGAGGCAGGGTATTTTGCTAAACCTGCAGCTGGGCTGGTGGTCAGCAAATCTTTGCAATACTCCTATGCTACCCATATACAACACTGTGGTTACAGGTTCATAAAGCTACACCTGGCTTGTACCATGGGTGCTGAGGATATTTGAACTGAGGTGCACAGTCTTGTTCAGCAAATGTTCTTACCCACTGAGTCATCTCTCTTGCATCTTAGTGTAGCTAATCCATTGTAAGTGGAGTTGATGATACCTCTATAACTATAAGGTAGTGTGAAATGGAGCTTATGTATGAATAAAGACACTCTGTGGCCAGCACATGGTGGAACTATATTTTATTTGTGTTATGTAGTTCAGGTTTGTGAGCAAATGTGGATACCTGCTGCATATATATATATATATATATATATATATATATATATATATATATATATATACATCTGTGTGTATATGGGGAAGACAGAAAGTGGTACCAGCTGCTACCCCATCTTGTATTTTGAGAAAGGGTCTCTTACTGAACATTAGCAATTTAGCTATACTGAAGAGTTCTAGGGATCATTCTGTCTCTAACCCCACCAGTGCTAGTGTTACCATGTCACCATTTTACATGAATGCAGGGACCTGAATTCAGATCCTAATGCTTGCTTGGTCACCATTTTAATGAAGGAGCCAGTTCATTAGCCTATTAGTCTTGCTTTTGTTTTATTGGTTTTTCTGTGTGATTGGTTGGTTGGTTTGGTTTTGGATTTCTTTGCGTTGTTGTTAAATCAGGTTTTTTTACCCTAAATTTCCTGGCTTTAGTAATGTTTATTACTATACAAATAAAGGCATGTAAAATACATTTTTAGATACAGATTGAAGGGGAAAATGAGAAATGCCAGTGAATTCTGCCTCCTTAACTAGAAACAATAAAACCACAATATGAGCATTATGATGATATACTCCCCCAGGATGCTTTTGTATGTGTGCAACTCCAGAAAATGATGACTATCATGGCATTTGAAGTGTACAATACTGAGCCAGCAAGATGCCTTAGTGGGTAAGGATGCTGCTGCCAAAACTGAGTTTAATCCCTGGATCCCACATGAGAGAAGGAAGAAAGAACCACATCCCACAAGTTGTCCTCTGAGCTCTACGTGTGTACCCTGGCATGCACATGCCTCCCCCAAACAGAAAATAAATACAAGTGTTGACCTATGTAATTGATGATGACTGAAAGCCAGAAGAATAATACATCCCTTTCTGTTTTGAAGACAGTAGATTGTCTACACGTTATTTTTTTATTTTTCTTTTTAATTTACTCCTCTCACACACAATTCATCCCAACTGCAGCTTCTATTCTCCCAACTCTTCCCTGCTTCCCCAATCCCTGTAGAACTATCCCTCCTCCCTTTCCTTCTAAAAAGCACTAGTCTCTCAGCGCTAGAGCCCAAAACTGCCATAACAAGTTATAGTAAGACTAGCCACAAACTCTCAGATCAAGGCTGACAAAGTAACCTTAGAGGGGGACAAGGATCCCCAAAGCACCCTGTCTGACAATGTGACAAAAAATAAAATGTATTTTATTGGCTCTATATTTGACCAAATTGAAAGACATTTAGTAGTAGTAGTAGCAGGAGCAATAGTATTTTGAGATAGGGTCTCACTGTGTAGTCTGTCTGGCCTAAAATTTAAACTAATCTGCCTGACTCTGCCACCTAAGTGCTGGGAATAAATCCTTGGGTAGCACATCCAGCACAGAAAGATATTTTAATTTGAATTTGAGAAAGTCATGACAGATTGCCGAGTCAAAACTATGTGATTGTAATGTGTAATAGAAACTCTTGCCTCCTAGTACAAAAAATACCTTCCTATGTAATTGAAGTATTCCTATATGTTATATGAAGAAAATAGTAATAAAGAAAATTGAGTCACTTCCCTGCAGGACTAGAGTGCTTTTGGTATAATGGTCTTAAATCTAAGGCTAATTATTGGGACTGGAGGGTGATCTGGTGAAAAAAAAAAAAAAACTGGCTGGGAAAGCTTAAGGACCTGGATTTAAATTTGCAGAATCTGTTTAAACTCAGATGTGGTCATATAATCTATCAGTAACCCTGGTTCCCCTGTGTCAGGGAATCCCAAGAGGCTCTTCTATCCTTTAGTCTGGCAAACAAGGAAAGCTGGTCTCAAGTGGGCATTTGGGGTGTGGAATGGGAGCTCACCCTGGAGATGGTCCTCTGACCTCCATATATGTGTTGTGGTGAGCACACTTGGCGAGTGGGCACACACACACACACACACACACACACACACACACACACACACACCTCATTTTAACAACATTCTAAAAGAAATAAAGCAGTGTTCTTGGAATTTAGCTAATGATAGGCTGACTAGTCAGGATGCCCAAAGCATGGGTTCCTTTTGTAACATACCAGGGTGGGTGGAGGGGAGCAAAGCCTTGGCCTAGGTCTATTGTTATTTCTATAGGAGCCATTCTCACCAAGGCAAGGACATCCTGCAGCCAATAGCTGAAATCTTAAAGACAATAAAAGTCAAGGCTCTCTGAACTCATGATAGGATACAATAGATATCCAACATACAGGTCCCAACATGTGACCATATGTTTATATCCATCACTGTGGTGGGGAGCAAAGATAGGAGGATGGCTAAGAATTGCTGGCTACTAGCACAGCTCCAGATTTCCTGAGGGATCTTGACTCAAGGGACAGTGGCAGAAAGTCATAGAATAGAACATGAGATGTCTTCCTTTCATCTAATACACATGCACAGACATGAACATACCCAAGAGACATGCAGGCTACAGACAACCTCTATATACACAGAGAAAGATAAACCAAAACAAAAGGTCAAATACATCATAAAATAAAACTTTGGAATGGCACAGAAAATGTGAAGAGGTTGTGATGAGTATGTGCCTATCAGAAATAAGATAGCAAGGTGTGAAGCAGGCAGTGCTCAGAGAACACAGCCTCCTTCTCCCTTGCTCACAGTGTGGCTGCCTCTTATTTCTTATGTCCAGTGTGACCAAATCACTGAGAAGAGAATCTTGGGAAAATGTTTATTCAGCACAGAAATCCAGATTGTGTGTTTGTGTGTGATTGTGGATATTCTAGTGCCTTACAGATCAACTGGAAGTAGCAGGTACAGCAGGTGACAGGCTACCTCCACTTCAGCAGACAGTCATTATGGTACAGTTTGACAAAACAGAATAACTACCAATGTCAATCTTCTGATTTAACCAGCAATGTGAAAGAAATTAAAACAAGTGGGGAGGAAAATTCTAGATAATAGCTAAAGAATTCATATCTTCAAGATCTATAGGTACTGGAATGGGCTTTGCATATTATCAAACAATGGTATTGGTACTTGCGCATGCTCCCAAATTATTATTTTGAAGAACATAGTACATAGCTGATAACAGACATAAGTGATGCATAAGATATCAAATACTAATCATTATTTTGTCAGATGTGATGGAGACAAAATTAAGATAGTTCAGAAGGTAAATTCATATCTTTAATTAAATATAGATTATTATGATAGGGGCATATGCCATACTGTTCAATAAAGGTCAGAGACTAACCTCTGGGAGCCTTGTCTCTCCTTCCAACATGTGGGTGTAAAGTATTAGGGAGTAAAATGTCCTCAGGGTTGGTGGAAGGCCTATTTACAGAGCCACTTTATTGGCCTTGGTTCATTGCTCCTTTAACATTGAATGCCTATTTATAAAAGTAATACTGTCTCTCTGTAAGCAAATTTCATACTTTATGTTGATTGTGCTGGGATTCTTACTTCTCTGCTGGGTGAAGACCTCCAAAACACTCCAGGAAAGATTCCTTTTCTTCTTATGTCTCCATGATTACCCTTTCTTTCATTCCTACTTCATGTTTTCAATACCCACCATTTGCAGTCATCTGACTGAGAGACAGAGCCAAGGGAATTGCTGGTACTGCCTTCTTCTAGAGGAGAAGCTTCTGAATTCATGAGGGTGCCAAAGCTTCTCTAGTGCAGCCTCGGAAGGATTCAGAAAATCTTGGGAATGGGCATCTCTACCCATGTGACATCTTCAGGAGTGGTCTTCCCAGGAAACTCAATCATCTGTGTGGGATGCCCTCACTTGCCATTGTATGTGTCCTTTAGACCCTTGGTACCCACAAACTTCCTGTGCTTTTCCAATCACAGAGCTGAGGCTGTTGCTTGTCTTAGAAATCACAGAGACGACTTCAAAGGTTTCAATTTAGCCTAGAAAATTAGGCCTTAAAATATATGAATGTTTTCTGAACCAGAGTCAATGGACCAGTCCTTCCCTCACCTTGTGTCTCACACAACCCTTGTTTGTTAAATACAAATAAAGACACCCAGATGCTCTTTAGGCAATCAAATGAATGAACAGATCATTAAAAAGTGATCAGTGTCTGTGAATTCAGCAGACAATTACACTCAATAGAGGACCCTGTGGAGTATGCAATTTCATGACAGTCTTGTCTGCTTTGTAGCTTAGGCTAGGAACAAATTTTTCAAATTTCATAAAAAGATGTATAAAAAATAATAACTCATTGAAATTTTGACCACTCAAGTTCTTCAACTACAGCAGTCATCCCTTTTGAACAAATAATTTGGTGCAGAGGCTGTGGGAAAACAAAGATCCAAAGAAATCTTCCAGTTCTGAAATACATTCCTTATGACACCTTCTGTACCCCAAGCAACCAGGTAACAACAGTCTGTAATCAACCACCACACATGGCTGCACCAGCTACTACCAGCCCCAAGTACCCCATAGGCCCCACTTGCATATGGAGGGACAGATGAGTGTCTGAGGGCTCAGCTGGAGACCCCTGCTCTCTAGGTCCTAGTCCCCACCCCCCATCCATTGCCCACCCACAACAGCCACAGAAATCAAGTGGCAGCACCCTCTCCCACACGGCACCAGTGACCACCAGACCCACAGGCCTCACTGGCCCCACCTGTTCCTGGAGAGACAGTGACCATTGGATGCACAGGCCTCATTAACCCCACCTGCAACTGGAGGGAGAGCATGTAAACTGAGTTTCTGTCCCACCTGTTCCTGCAGACAATTAGCCCCAAATAAACACAAAGAGACTTATATTAATTAGAAACTGGCTGATGACTCAGGCTTCTTATTGGCTAACTCTCTCTTAATTATTAACCCATTTCTATTAATCAAAGTATTTCCACATTGTGTTATTTTACTGGAGAATCTTGCTCCCTCAGCAGCTATATGGTGTTTATTTGCTGCCTCTCTCTGCATATCTCCCCATAATTTTCCTCTCATAACCCTGCCTGGCCAATCAGTGTTTTATTCATCAACCAATAAGAAAAACATATATACAGAAGGATATCCCCCATCAACAGCGAACACCAGACTTACTGGCCTCACCTGTGCTTGGAGGAAGAGTCCCTAACTGTACCTGGAGGGAGAATGACCACAAGAACTACAGGCCCAACCTGTAATAATTGGAGGAAGAGGGATCCCCATAGGCTCAGGCTCCATCTGCACCAACTGGAGGAAGAGATGGGTAGACAGCAGTGTAAGAATACATTCAGTAACGCAAAGAGCAATATGGCATTACCAGAAATAAGTGGTCCTACATCAGCAAGATGTGAACATCTCAACAAAGATTAAACAGACAGAAACTACCTTAAAAATAATTTTATGAAGATGATTGAGGCCCTTAGAAAAAAAATGAAGGTAACCATAAAGAAATGGAGGAAAAGACAAACAAAAAATTAGAAGAAATCAGTAAGTCCCTTAATGAAAGCCAAGAAAAAAACAATAAAACAGGTGAAAGAAATAGTTCAAGACTTGAAAATTTAAATACAGGCAACACACACACACACACACACACACACACACACACACTGAAGGAATACTGGAAATGGAAAAATGGAAAATCTGAGCAAATGAAGAGGAACTATGAATATAAGCATAACCCACAGAATGGAAGAGAATCAAGAAAGAATCTCAGGAGGTGAAGATACAATAGAGGAACAGATTCATCAGTGAAAGAAAAAGGTTAAATCCAAATAATTAACACAAAACATCCAGGAAATCTGGGACACCATGAAAAGAGCAAGCCTAAGAATAATGTGAATAGAGGAAGGAGAAGAATTCCAACTAAAAGGCACAAAAATATATTCAACAAAGCATAAAAATAAAACTTCCCAACCTAAAGAAGGATAACCCTATAAAGGTACAAGAAGTTTACATAACACCAAATAGAATGGACCAAACAACTAGTCTACCTGGCATATCCTATCGAAACAGTAAACATCCAAGCATGATAAGGTCTTGGAGAAATCAGGGATACCAGGAATGTATCTTAAGTTAATAAAAGCAATATACAGCAACCTGACAGCCAACATCAAATTAAATGGAGTGAAACTCAAGGTGATTCCACTAAAGTCCGGAACAAGGCTTTCCACTTTCTCCCTAACTCTTCAATATAGTATTCAAAGTTCTGGCTAAAGTAGTATGACAACCAAAGGAGATCAAGGAGATACAAATTGGAAAGGAAGAAGTCAAACTTTCAACATTTGCAAAAGGTATTATAGTGTACATAAGTGAAGCCAAAACCTCTACCAGGGAATGTTTACAGCTGGTAAAGACCTTCAGTAATGTAGCAGTCTATAAGATTAACTAAAAAAAATCAGTAGCTCTCCTATATTGAAATGATAAAAGGGCTGAGAAATAAATCAGAAAAATATTTCCCTTAACAATATCCATAAGTAATATAAAATATCTTGGGGTAACTCTAACCAAACAAGTGAAAGATCTGTATGACAAGAACTTTACATTTTTGAAGAAAGAAATTGAAAAAAAATCAGAAAATTGAAAGATCCCCCATGCTCTTGGGTAGGTAAGATCAACAAACATCCTGAGTGAGGTAACTCAAACCCAGAAAGACAAACACATTATGTATCCACTCATAAGAGTATATTAGATGTAAAGCAATGGATAACCAGACTACAATCCCCAACACTAGAGAAGCTAGGTAAAACGTTTCAACATATAAGGGACATACAAGGAGGGCCCCAGGAAGGGTAAATATTTAAGATCTCCTGGGTAAATGGGGAGCTGGTCAGAAGGGAAGGGTTGGGGGATGGGAGCATGAGGGTTCAAGATGGACAAGTTGGGGGAGGGACAAGGAGGGCGAGTAATGAAGGAGATACCTTGTTAGAGAGAGTCATTATCAGGAGAAATTTGGTGCTAGGGATAATCCTAAGAATTTTAAAGCACGACTCCAGCTAAGGCTCCTAGCAATAGTGATAAGGATGCCTGAACTGGTGTTGTTTTTAATCGGATTAGTAACTACCCCAAATCCCATCATAGGATCCACATCCAGTAACTGATGGAAGAAGATGCAATGATCCACAGTCAAGCACGGGGCTGAACTCCTGGAGTTCAATTGAAGAGAGGGAGGAGAGATGGGGGATCGAGAAATGACAGACAGCCAACTGAAGCTAGAGGTAGCTCATAGACTCTGGACTGACATATGGGGAACCTGACAGTGGGACTAGGACTTATCCTGGGTACATGAACTGGCTTTTGGAGTCCATTACCAATGTTGGGATACCTTGCCCAGTGTTGATTCAGGGGAGGAGGGCATTGGTCCTGCCTCAACTTGGTATCCCAGACTTTGGTGACTCCCCAAGTGAAGCTTTATCCCCTCTGAGGAGTGGATGGGTGATAGGATGTGGGGAATTGGGGAGGCAGGAGAAGAGGAAAGAAGGGGAACTTGGGTTGGATGTAAAAATGACAAGTATTTAATGAAATTAAAAGAGAAAAACAGAGCTTTTGGCCACGGCAGCCATCTTCCAGTGACTCGCCAAAATGATGAACACAAAGGGCAAGAGGAGGGGCACTCGCTACATGTTCTCTAGGCCTTTTAGGAAGCATGGAGTTGTTCCTTTGGCCACGTACATGCGAATCTACAAGAAGGGTGACATTGTAGACATCAAGGGAATGGACACTGTTCAAAAAGGAATGCCCCATAAATGTTACCATGGCAAAACAGGAAGAGCCTACAAAGTCACCCAGCATGCCGTGGGCATCATTGTAAACAAGCAAGTTAAGGGCAAGATTCTTGCCAAGAGGATTAATGTTCGGATCGAACACATCAAGCACTCTAAGAGCAGAGACAGCTTCCTGAAGCGGGTGAAGGAAAACGACCAGAAGGAGAAGGAAGCCAAGGAGAAGGGCACCTGGGTTCAGCTGAAGCGCCAGCCTGCGCCACCCAGAGAGGCACATTTTGTGAGGACTAATGGGAAGGAGCCTGAGCTGCTGGAGCCCATCCCATATGAATTCATAGCCTAATGTACAAAAAGAAATAAAAGACCTAGACTGTAAAGGGTTTTTCTTAAAAAAAAAGAGAGATAAACAGAAAAAAAATATTCCAGATATCTAAAAGATGAACCCCATTCATAGGGTTGTCTTCCAACTATGCAATGATTTCTCCTTTACACAGCAATCATATATAATTATACCTTATCTTTTTCCAGGCCTAGAGGCTTCCAGTGGCCAAGGATAGCACTTGGAAAAGTAAACATCATTTTTACAAGATCATTGTTATTAATCTAATTGTAATTGGAAATGTATTGCAAATAGGAGTCTGCCACATTGGGTGACAGTAACAAGGCACAGAGGATTTCGGGTGCCTGTAGGACATTGGAGGCAGTAAATCACAATGAGATTCTACAGAATACAAAAGCAGAACGGTTTTGAGTCTTCTGTGATCATAAATATGCATCAATATCTCATTTTAGGATTGTTAGGATACATTTCTAACAGCATAAAATTGCCTAGTCCACCACTACTCCTAAGCATCATATATGATATGGAGAGGTATTAGCATTAGTAAAGATGAAGTCAAAGGGAAAAAAGTTGCCCCATTGGTATCCCAGTGCTAATATGACTGTTATCACTTCCTGGAGATAATTTTAATCCAATTCCCTTGTCTCAGTCTAGTCTTATTTCACAGCATCTTATACAGACAAATCTTTAGTTGACCTCCATTATTGAAGAAATGCCTTACACTTTCCCACCAAAATCTTCTTCACACAGCCTTTCTATTTTGTTTCAGGTTTTATTTCTGCTCAAGCATACCTTCTCCAGAAGAGTTCTGATGGATCCCTCAAAAAAATTAACATTCTGGATACTCAGTATTTAACATGCCATTTGATAAAATCAGCAAAATGATGACCTTCCCAGGGAGAGAGGATGCATCTATCCCTGCCTTCTAGAAAATCATGTTTGAAAAGGAGTAGACAATTTACTTACCTTTTATTATAAAGTAAATATCACACATAAGTCCCTAGGCTTTAACTCTGATTTGTCAATGTTTTCCTGTAAAAAAATGAAAGTTAAATAAATAAGTAATAAGAAGTTAAAATAAAAAAAATTCTCGGCAACAAAATTTATACTCTTTCTTACTTGTTTTCAGTTTTCAATATTAGTCTGACTATGATCATGTCACATATTATCTAAGTCCCATTTCTCAAGAAAACTGCCTGTGCTTATATGGGAAACATTTTGGTCTTAGGAGGTATAGAAGCTTTCTTGTCTCCAGAGTATATATAGCTTCAAGAGCTAAGGTGCTCAACTATTCAACAGCCACCTCAAGCTCTTTGTTTCTGGATTTTTTTCATAAATTCTCAGAATGAGTTTAACCATAATATCAGGTGAGTTTAGAAAGGAGTGCATCATGGAATTATAATTGGGAACTTGAGAGAGAGAGAGAGAGAGAGAGAGAGAGAGAGAGAGAGAGAGAGGAAGGGAGGGGGAGAGAGAGGGGGAGAGGGAGAGAGAAAGAAGGAAATGTTGTATAACAAGAGTGGGTCTGGGAAACTGTTCAATTGACACTAGTCTAAATGGTTGTTTCTATGACTTAATGAAGAAATGTTTGAGATTTGGGAGGTATCAGTTCAGTACAGATGACTCAGATACATGGTAGCCAAGTGACCCTCAGTTTCAGTCACATATAAGTCTGGATGGGGCACTCAGATCTATTTTATCAATATAATCAATATACCAATAATTCATAGCGTAAACAGAGACAAAGATTTTCTTATTTCCCTATACCCTGGTCCAAAATAAACACACAGAAACTTATATTAATTACAGAATGATCTGCTTATAGCTCAGGTTTATTACTTACTAGCTTTTCCAACATAAAATAACCAATTTCCATTAACATATATTTTGCAATATAGCTCCTGAATTTACCTGTTCTCTAGCATCTTGCTTCCCTGAAGGATGCTTGCATCTCTTCTGACCCTGCCCTTCTTCCTTTCTGTATTTTCAGTTTAGTTTTCCTGCCTTGTCTTATTCTGTCTTGCTATAGGCCAAAGCAGCTTCTTTATTAACCAATGAGAGTAAAACATACTCATAACATACAGAAAGATTATCCCAGGGCACCCTCCTGGCATGCCTGTCATCATACCTAAAGAGAATACAGGGTATATTGGGGTTTCTGGCCAGAAGCAAGAATATTTATAGGTGCCTGTCCTAAACTGCCTGATCAGATTTTATCTTCTGCCCTTACCACTTTAAAGTAGCCTAAGCTACAAGTCATATATGCCTTTCTCTCCTACCTGGGTCATATAGGACTTCACATATTAACTGAGGATACTTCCTCAGAATACAAGTCTTCTTCTTTCTTCAGAATCCTTGTTTTATCAGCTGGACTGAAGCTTCTCACTTCACTCAGCACTGCTTGTTGCGGTCATAAATCCACTGCAGCCCTATATGGAACCTCCAATCTCCTCCATTATCACCAAATCCTTACAATGTAGATGTATGTTTTCACTTCTCTCTAGCACATGCGTGAGTGCAGCTGCCAGGTTAATATGAAAAAGAACACATATTTTAATATAAGTGGCTAAAGTATTTCTTAAAGAGACTGCACATTTTTTGTTCAAGAGCAAACACCAGCTGTTTTTGTCTTTTCTTTGCATTGGTTGTATTATGCTGGATCTAGGATGAATTGTTAAATCGACATGCAATTATATAACATAATGGCTTTAGTTTACAACACTATAATTGCCAATTTTGAAAATAATTTTTCTAAGTACTTCTGTGTGTAAATTCTGACATGTAGTATTTCTTTCGGTGAAGTGTCCAAACATTTTGTGCTTTCAATTGGTTTTTAGATTTTAGAAAAATTACAGAAAGTAAAATTAACTTCGCTTTTTGCATATAGTTGTAGGAATTTGCTTTTGTTATACAGTTCTAGAACACCACTGTCAATATGGAAATAGTTCTCAGATGTCCCTGTACTACACTTTCCCACCAGTGATGACCATGGATAACTAAAATCCCTTTATTCCCAATCCTTTCCCAGAATTTTAAATCAGTGCAGTCATATGGTGTATAATATATTTAGGTTCCCTTCTCTTCCCTAGTGTATCACTTAAGAGTTTACCTAAGTTATAGTGTGCCCAGGCTTTCATTCAATTTGGTGCTAAAGAGAATTCCATTTTAACTGCCAGACTTTGGGAGGGAGAAAGGAGAAGGTTGAAGAGATGCAACAAGATAGAGAAATCTTTTACAATGAGTATTTTGTGAAACCAGCAGTCTGAAAGCAGAGTTTCAGGACTGAGATAAAAAGTAGTTTCTTCATTGTAAGTTCTGTGTGCCCATTTGTTTTCTGTTACTGTGATAAACAAGTTTGACTCAAAGTCACATGGGGGTTTTATTTGGCTCGCAGAAACAAGACAACCTTCTAAGATAGCCAAGGCAGGAACCCGAGGAGAGGAGGGCAGGAATTGAAGGAGATACCATAGAGCAATATGGCTTATTGGCATTCTCTTCTACCTTTCTAACAAAGCCAGAGTCATCTGCCTAAGGATGGTACCACCCACAGTGTGCTGTACTCTAATGCATCAATTGCCAATCAAGAAAATATCCTAAAGTAATTTCCTGAGGCCACTTAATGGAAATAATTTTTAAAAAGTCATTTCTATTATTTTTATATCATACTACAAATATATTATCTCCCTCTTCCCTTTCTGCTCTCAAAGCTTCCTATATACCCTCATTGATCTCTTTCAAATTCATGGTCTCTTTCTTCATTGATTACGGTAATACATATGCTTGTGTATTCATATAATATATTTCTTAAATATATAAATACATGTTCAGTCTGTATAATGTTACTACATGACTGACTGCGTAAACATGAGATGAATAAGGGAAACAATAATAGACATGATAATATGGACCAGAGAAAGAACCTGAGGTCTCTGCCTTACATAAAGAACTACAGGAAACTATGGAAAATGGAGTGAAGAGAAATTGTCTCCCCTGGGGGAGAACACACTGATCAGTTATCCAATACCAAATGGTCAGCCATCCTTAAAGCAAGTCTTTAATTGACTTTTCCTTTTCCCACTTGTGTCAAGTTGACAACAAAAAGAAGCCAGCCCCTTTAGCAGAAAATAAAAGAAACAAGAAGGTGTCACATAACAAGAATGCAGTTTTAGTTCATATGTGCCCAGGAATATGAAACATACTGGACTTAGAATATTTGCAGGAATCTGCTGGAGGAGTCAGCGGAGCTCTTTAATGTGTGACTACATTCATGCCACCTAGAACCCAAGAGGGCAGAGGTGTTGGATGCACTTGTCCATTTTACTTGCAGCAGCAGGAATCTGAGTCCTAGTCACAGGCTTCTCTCTCTAACATATATGTCCTAGTTACATTTCTGTTGATGTAATAAAACACTCCAAAAAGAAACAACTCAGGGGAGAAAGTTTACTTGGCTTAGATATCCACTTTTACAGTCCATCATTGGGGGAAATTGAAGACAGGAACTTGAACCTACTGGACACATCATATCCATAAAAAATGTCAGAGAGAAATAAATGAACACATGCTTAATACTCATCTAGCTTTCTCCAGTCTTATATCATCTAAACAACCCAAACATGGAATGGTGCCACCAACTTTCAGGCTGAGTTATCTCCCATTAATTATGTCAGTCAAGACAATCCCAATCCCCCACAGATATGCCTACAGGTCAACCTGATCTAGACAATGCATCACCAAGACTCTCTTTACAAGTGATTCTAAGTTGAAACAATTTGACAATTAAAAATTACCATGACAAGTATGTACCAGTTTGTGATCCATCTGTTGAAGGATGTTAAAAGACAATTTAAGTGACTATGAATACAGCACTTTAATGTTTGCATGAAGTTTTAAAATGGTATTTCTGTGCAGTGTGAGGGGTAGGTGTTGTGGGGGTTGTCCATGTAGACTCTTATTACTGTGTCCTTGTGATAGGAGTTATGGGCATTTGTGAAACACTAAATATGAGTGCTGGGATCTTAGCAGCAGTCTCTGATAGAGAAGTAAGCTCTCCTAACCACAGAGGCATCTCTCCAGTGTAGGTGAGGAAGTAGTTAAAACACCAAACTAGTCTTCTATGGAGAGAAACTAAGGTTTATTGGAGAATTAAACCACTAGAGCTGTGTCTTGGCATGTGTGTGTATGTGGGGGGTGGGGGACGCCAGTGCACAGGGACACCAAAATTGTAGAAAGACGCTTCCCAATTTTAAGAGGACAATTGGAGGAGGGAAGCCAGAACAGCAGGGAAATTAGAGTAGCAGGAAGTGGCATTGAGACCACAACAGTTTTTGAATAAGTATGGGGACTTCCATCTATTATGAGCTTTTTGGTGTTCTTTGGAAACTAGATACCATTGCTGGAGTTAGTTGGCTGTGGACAGCAGATAAGGAAGGTAATGGCTTTCCTTGGCAAACAGAAACCTGCTTTGTAAGATTTCTGAGGCCTATTGAGTTTAGGTAGCAATCCATCTGTTCCCCCAATCTGATTCCAGAGTGAGCTTAGCCTAGACAGTTATTTAAGACAGTGTGAGTAGTGCTACCAATGTTTGTTTGCAGCACCCTGGCCCACATGTAGTTAGCTTATGAGAACGAATGTTCCATTCACTGGGTTATTGACTTGGAGTAAAATTACTGACTCTTCCCACTGTTAATTTGGTGATGTTTTGTGAACATTGGATGTTAATGTTATTTACGTATTACTCATAGAAGCTCTCTTAACAAAGTAGAACATGGCAAGCTAGATCTCCTTCCTGTGGCTGGCCAAGGAAAGTAGAACATGTCTCACCAGAAACCTAGATTTGAGGCTTACAGGAACAATATCACTATTTCTACCAGACCTTTTCTACAAGACTTTGCTGCCCCTCATCCTACTAACTAGAGTACAAATAGAGTTCTTAACTTGTATAAGTAATAAAAATCCAGAGTCAGATATTGAGGGAAATACTGAGAGATCAGAGAGAAGGAGCAAGCCATGGCATACCTTACCTCTAAGCATTTAAGCAGACAAGAGATCAAATTCCATTTTCCTCCTTCTTATTTCCTGCTTCTGCCCAGCTGTCTCACTTGCTGTCTGTCTGTACAGACATCTAGACCTCTATGGTTAGCTAGTGGTAAGCACTATCCTGTGACCTTCAGACAGGCTTTATTTGTACAAGCAAAATATCTCCACACTAGAGTTGTGTTACACAGCCTCCTTTTTGCTCATCAGCCTACTCCATTTCCTTTCTGTCCAACTGTGCTGTCAGTCCATCCCTGATGTCTGATAATTTTACAGTATACCGTTTTTGATGTAGATTGTTCATCATTCCACATGAACATATCTTCAGATATGCCACGTCATTTTTAACATTATTTACTTATTTATTCTGTTCATAGGTGTGTATGTGTGTGTGTGATGGATGCATGTAGCAGTCGGGACACAACTTGTAGACATTGCTTCTCTCTATCAGGTAAATCTCAAGGATGGAACTAAGCTCATCAGACCTGAGGGCAAGCATTTTTATCTGTTGAGCTATTTTATTAGGCTCATATCTGCTACCTTACCCTAGATGGAGTTTTTATTTTTAGTTTTCTTTTACATTGAAACTTTCAATTTTTGTTTATTCATTTATTTGTATATGGTAAACATTCATGCCATGGTGCAGGTTTGGAGGTTAGAGATGAATTTACAGTAGCTAGTTCTATCCTTCCACTATGTGGGTTCTAGTTAAGAATTTCAGATTCTCCATCTCATGTACAATCATCTTTGCCCACTGATCTATCTTATTCACAGCAATCTGTCAACTTATTTCTTCTTTTCTTTATTCTTCTATTTCTTTATTTTGAGATCTATTTTTATTTGATTATATGAATGTATGTCTGTGTCAGGGAATGTACTTGGCAACAGGGGTCAGAAGATATCAGATCTCCTAGAGCTGGAGTTCTAGCTTCTCTGGAAATTAGTGTACACAACCCCTAACTTGCAAAAAATAAATCTACCATATGACACACCTATTCCACTAATTGGCATAGGCTCAAAGATTTGACAGTCTACCCCACAGATACATATTCATCCATGTTCAATATTCCCTATTCATAAAATCTAGGAAGCAGAAACAAATCCACTATCATTTAAATGGATAATAAAATGTTATACATATATTTTATGGACTATACATATGCAGATGTAAAATTAAATCATGAAATTTTCATGTAAAAGCATCAAACATGTTGGGTGTTGGTGGCACACTCGGGAGGCAGAGGCAGTTGGATCTCTGTGAGTTTGAAGCCATCCTGATCCACAGAGTGAGATCCAGGAAGGCTGCAAATCAATACAGAGAAACCCTGCCTTGAAAAACAAAACAAAACAAAAAGAGGATCAAACGATCAAACACACACACACACACACACACACACACACACACACACACACACACACACACGTTAAATGGCTAACTCAAACCACCGAGAAAATCATCATGAATTTTTTTCATCAATTGTTCATAGCCTTGAATCTTCCAATGTGAATCTATAACCTGGTGTATCTGCAGAAACTAGGAAAGTAGAAGAGAGAGAACATATTTTGTGGGATATAGAGGGGCATGGCATGGTGTGAGTGATCTGAGGAGAGAAATGGAAAAGGAGCTTTAATTAGAGAGGAAGGATCAATACAAAAGAGAAGGGAAGGAAAGACAGATGAAGGTAAAAATAACAGAAAAGATGTCTGAAGAAGTCAAAAGGTATCATATATTATTTAAGTACCTAAAATTATATATAATACATATAAGTGTGTATATAACTATACATATGTAGCTTAAATGAAATGTACCTACCTGGAATGACAATTCTTTCCTCACAGTCTTAGATTATCTAAAAAGGCCCCACATGGGGCGTTCTTATCCCAATGAGTCACATACTTCATAGGCTAATGCTCTTGCTTGCCACTCAGACAACACACACTTTTGGCACAGGAGTACATCAGTTGGATATTACTTGGGAATTAATTTTCATGAAACTAGGGGCAAGCATGCAAGTTTCCAGGAGAGGAAAACAGTCAGTGGTCCAACCAAAGTATGAAACTTGCGAACCACAGCAATGACCATCACAGCATAAGAACAGAAATTGTATTTTTAAAACTATAATAAATAGATATTGGTAAAGGGATTTGTTCCAAAGAAAAAATTTCTGTGTGTTTGGATCTGTGGCTTGGTTTGTAGAGGGCAAGATTAGCATACATGAAAACATATGAATCAGATGTGGACCACACAACTGCAGTGGTAGCATTCCAGAGATAAAGAAAGAAGATAAGAAGTTCCAGGTCATGATGTTCTGTTGCACAGAAATATGAGGACAGCCTTTGCTGCATAAGACCCTGTCACACACAAGCAGTAGTATGTATGTATGTATGTATGTATGTATATGAAATTGAAGTTAATAGAGTACTGTGAGCCAGTGGGTGCTCAGAAGCAAATCTGTGTCCTCTGCAAGAGCAACAGATACTCAGAAGTGAGGATCCAACTCTCCAGTCCCCAAATGAATATTTCTTTCTTTTTTATCATTTGTTATTTGAATTAGAAACAAGATTGATTTACAAGACAATCCCAGTTCCCTTCTACCAACTGTCCTCTCCTACCACCACCCCCCCCACTAAATCCCTACCTATCACATAACTTTTCTTCTATTCTTCACCTGAGTCAACCTTTCTGCTCCCTCATGACCTCTGCAGAAAAAAAAAAAACAATGGAATCTTGAAATTTGTAGGAAAATGGATGGAACTAGAAGAAACCATTCTGAGTGAGGTAACCCAATCACAAAAAGACAAACATATGTACTCACTCATATGTGGTTTTTAGACATAGAGTAAATGATTACCAGCCTACAGTCCACACTGTCAGAGAAACTATTAAACAAGGAGGACCTAAAAGAGACAAACATTGTCCCCTGGAGAAGGGGAAAGGTCATGATCCCCTGAGCAAAATGAGAAGGGAAGAAGGGGAAGAATATTTCTTTCTTAAACACACATTTGTTCCACCTTAGTAATTTTGATGTATTTCATTTTTCTTTTTCATTCAACTCAAAGTCTCTTTCTAATAACCCTCATGGTTTCATTTGTTTTCATGCAGATAAAATTCCATGTGAATATTCAAGCATTTAGAATAAACTTCTGTTAAAATATCTGATTGGATTTTGTTAAGCTCAACCTGACTTTGTCCATTTCAAAGGTGGAGGCTTATTTTGTGAGTTGAATGTGACAATATGCTAATGCTTCCATCAGACTTGATCTGGTATGTATTAAGCCGGGCTGTCTGTGTGGACTATTCTATAGATCCTTTGAGTCCTGGTGTCTGAGGTCATTATGGCCGTCTTTTATAGTGTTACAGACTTTCTGTCAGCTCAGTCTTATAATTACTGAGAAAAAAGCATTTAGGTTTGCAACTCTAGTAGTAGCTGTCACTGCCCATATCTTCATCCTGTCAGCTCTGCATCAACTATCTCACACTCTTTCACTGGGAGGCTGAGCACGTTAGGGATGCTCTATTTTCTTGGTGAATCGGTTCCATCATTATAAGGAATCCCATATCTAGTAACATTCATTACTGTGGAAACTGCTTAGTAGGATCTTGATAAATTTCATCCCTTTTCCTTTTCTTGAGTAATCATTATCTTTGTTCAGCTGTGTGTGAAATATAGTTTTTCTGCCAGAAACTAGAAAAAAATTGTCTCCATCAGATTCTTTGAGAATTTGATGATAATGTGCCTCGGTGTTTTCCTTTTTTGTTTTAATGAGTCGGAGGTTCACTGAGCTTCATTACTCTGTTTTTATAAATTTCATCAAAACTGGGAAGAGTGGCTCAGTGAATGAAACCTGTGTTGTGACAGCATGAGTACTGGAGTTGGAGCTCAAGAATGAACAAGAATACACAGTCAGTGTCCAGGGTCTTCTATAATTCCAATGCTTTAATGATAAATGATCCTCTGGGAGAGCTGGCTAGACTACTCAGTAAAGTCAGGATCACTTTAGAAACCCTGTAAGACAAAAACTACATTATGTGGACCTCCACAGACATATGTACTCTCACTTGTATGCCCACACATGTGAATAAATTTACCTACATCCACATAAAAAAATAAGTTTTAAAACCTTTAAAAGTGGTAAATTTTCACTATTATTTTCTGAAATACATTTTCTTCCCTTTTCCTCACACCTTTGCCCTCAAGATTTCAGGCTACTCCAAGTTTATTCTCTTGGTGCTACTGTAGGGGTGACAGGGCTATATATTGTCAGGCTACCTTTCGTTTTGTGCCTTACGTGGGTAATTTCCTTATGATGTAATTCATGATTTCTTTCTATACTCTCATTTTTTGATTTCTTCTGGAGAATTTTTCCACTTCTCTTATGTTTTTATGCCTAAAAGCTCAGTTTTTCTCTTCTTCTGTCTACTTTCTATACATTCTATTACTATTTAGTCCACATCTTTATTATGTACAACACAATTAGAATGGTTGATTCAGTGTCTTATTAAAATATTTCATTAAGTCGGTCTTTTCTGGATGTTTGCCAACTAATTATGAACCAGAAATGGGTCACATCTTTCTACGTACTTTGGTAGAAAACTTTTTATTTATTTATTTTTAATTACAAAGCTGCTCTATTTAGCTTACCTTGATAAATCCTGGAGGTTACCTGAGAAGGGAACTTAAGTGGAGAAATCGTGTAGATCAGGTTGACCAATGGACATATTGGTAGGAGACTGGTTTGGTTGGTAGTTGAGGTAGTCTACTGTTGGAAGCATCATTCTCTGGGAATGTTGTTTTGAGATGTGTTCAGCAGTTAATCATGGATTTGAGAGGCAGCATTCTCCATGGTTCTTCCTGTACTTCTTTATCTGTGAAGTAGAATAACAAGCAGGATGTTTTACAAGTTCCTACCCCGAGTTTGTTCCATAATGGACTGCAACACAGAATTATAATTATTTATAATTATAAATCCTTTATTCTTCTAAATTGATTTTCTTCAAGTATTTTATCACAGCAATAAAAATAAAACTAGAAGAGTGTGTACAATGCTGTATTTCCTTGTGTGTTTACATTAAAAAAATCCCTAGGCTTGTAAAATAGTTCAATTAATAAAGGACTTCCTCTGACATTATGATGATCTGAGTTTGATCCCTAGAAGCCAGGCCAACCTTAGTGATACATTCTTATAATACCATATCTGGGAGTCAGGTACAGGTGGATTCAAACCAGCCTGATATAAGTGAGCCCGGGTCAGTGAAAAACCTTGCCTTAAAAAACAAGGTAGATGATTTCTGTGGAAAAACACCCAAGAACAACCTGTAGCCTCTACCTGTATGTGCACAAAAAATGCAAACACACACACACACACACACACACACACACACACACACACACACACACACATACACATGTATAATAGAGACAGATAGAGAGAAAGAGGGAGGGAGAGAAATCTTTCTTGAATATTTTCAATAATCAGGCTTCAAAACATTTAAGGATGTGTCTCAATTAAATTATGTGTTTTGCACACCAGTAGTAATTTCCCTTTTAATTAACCCATGTCATATTTGGGGTTTCTATTGCTCTGAAAAGACACCATAACCATGGCAACTCTTATATGGGAAAACATTTAATTGGGACTGGCTTGCAGTTTCACAGGTTTAGTCAATTATCATCAGGAAAAAATGGATTATGGCATGCAGGCTGACATTGTGCTGCAGAAGGAAGTGAGAGTTCTCCAACTTGAGCTGAAGGCAGCAAAAGGAGACTGTGTGTCACACTGGATGTAGCTTAAGAGTATGAGATCTCAAAGCCCACCCCCCACAGAGACAAAGCTGCACCTATTCCCACAAGGCTACACCTCCTAATATTCCCATTCCCTGTGGGTGAAGTAGAAGCACTGAAACAAGAGAGACTATGGAGGACATACCTAATCAAACTACCACAACTCATTACTACATTGGGATCAGAAAGGAAAGTCCCATGCACATTTGTTCTGGGCTAGAGGGAGCATAAAGGACATTGTATTCCAAGTCTATTGAGAACTGTGAAATTTCTTCATGTTTCTGCTGCTTCACAGTTTTAATCTTTGAGAAATCTAGCCTTGGGTCAGCAAATGAGCTCAGCAGTTTAATGCACAGTTTGGGAATATTACTTTAAGTTGTGTGACTTTTATTTTTGCTGCATTTGTTTAACTCTGTGAATCTGTGTTACTGTGCCTGTCTTAAACACCTGGTGGTCATATAAGAACTGAATGACCAATAGGGAAGCAGGATCAAGGATAGACAGGGCTGACAGGCAGAGAGTAAACTTAGAAGGAGAATCAAGGAAGAGAATGCGAAGCAAGATAAGAAAGAAAGGAGAACATCAGGGGCCAGCCACCCAGCCACTCAGCTAAACAATGCTCCACATATTAAGAGTAAGATTTACAGATATAAGAGAAAAGGAAAAGCCCAGAGACAAAAGGTAGATGGGATAATTTATGTTAAGAATACCTGGCTAGGAACAAGCTAAGCTAAGGCTGAGCATTCATAAATAATAATAAGACTCTCTGTATGATTTATATGGGAGCTGGGTGGTGAGACCCTACATAAAAATGAGTATCACTGGGTTACTCCACTTGCTAAGTTACAACTCTTATTAGCCAAAACTCTCAAATGAACTTCATAGGGATTTATGAATTATTTTCTTGTTACCATTCTCTCCAAACTTGTGGTGAACAGTGTGTCTTTTCTGGGAATCAGCACTTTCACAAGACATGTGTACTATTACTGGTATCCTATGTAGTTCTCACCCAATTCCTGGGATTTAGACTACTGCAGTATCATCCCATGCCTTCACCATCAGTGAGAAAAGTTCTAAAAATGCAATCTACAGACTTTATCAAAGCCTTCTGCACAGTTAATTAAAATTGGAGTAGGCAGAAGCAAGCAGGCTTACTGGATTAGGAGGTCTCTGGAGAGTGAAACTCTGGTCAAAGTATAAATACCCATGGTGTCAGGCTTGGATGATGGAGACAGGAAACTACAGTCCAACCCAGTAACAGAGCTATAGTGTGAACTACTGGCAGCCATGGTTTCAAATTCAAATGTATTATTTTGACATTGTCATTTACTTATTGCTTTATATGCTTGCATTTACTTAATCTTTTCATGTCTCCAAAGTATACACTATCATACTTATTTCTTCATTTATTTAATCCTGCTATGATCTTTACTGGAAGTGAGAGGAGGCTTTTGTAGCTTTTTATTTATTCTTTTTAACAGATTTTATTTAAATTAGAAACAATCTTATTTTACATATAAATCCCAGTTTCCTCTCCCTCCCATCCTCTAATGCACATCACTGTCCACAATCCCATCCCCCATCCACTCCCCAGGGAGAGTGAGGCCTTCCATGAGGGATCATCAACAATTTATTAAGTCATTTGGGGCAGGGCCTAGGCCCTCCCCTGTGTATCCAGGCTAAGAGAATATCCCTTCATGTGAAATGGGCTCCTGAAGTCTATCTGTGCACTAGGGATACATCCTGGTTCCACTGCCAGAGGCCCATAGACTGCCCAGTGTGCCTAGCTGACACACACATTCAGGGGCCATGGTTTGGTCCTATCTTGGCTCCCCAGCTGTCAGACTGAGTTACCACTGGCTCAGGTAAGCTGTATCTGTAGGTTTCCCCAGCATGATCTTGACCACTTTGTTAGTCACTATTCCCTCTCTGAAACTGGATTTCAGGAGTTTGGCCTAGTGCTTGGCTGTGGCTCTCTGTTTCTGCTTCCATCAGTTGCTGGATGAAGGTTATACGATGGCATTTAAGGTAGTCATCATACTCATCATAGGGGAAGGGCATTTAAGGTAGCCTCTTCACTATTGCTTAGGGTCCTAGTTGGGGTCATCCTTGTGGCTCTCTGTATAATAACCCCATTGAGATTTTCTCTTTAAACCTATACTGGCTCCCTCTATTGATGTGTCTCTTTTCTTCCTCTCCTCTAACTAGTCACCAAAACACCAAAAAATTCAACTAAAAACAGTGGTACAAAACTAAACAGAGAATTCTCAATAGAGGAATCTAAAATGGCTGAAATATACTTAAGAAATTGCTCAATATCCTTAGCCATAAGAGAAATGCCAATCAAAACAACTCTGAGGGATCATCTTACACCTGACAGAATGGCTAAAATCAAAGACATCAACAGCAGTTTATGCTGGACAAGATGTGGAGAAAGGGGAATGCTTCTCCATTGCTGGTGGGAGTGCAAAACGTACAGCCACTTTGGAAATCAGTATGACTTTTTTTCTGAAAAATGGAACCAGTCTACCTCAAGATCCAGCAATTCCACTCTTAGGCATATATCTGAAGGATGCACATTCATACAACAAGGACATCTCTTCATCTAGGTTTGTAGCATCATTATTTGTAATAGGCAGAACCTAGAAGCAACCTAGATGCCTCTCAACTGAAGAATGGATAGAGAAAATGTGGTACATTTACACAATGGAGTACTACTCAGCAGAAAAAAAATGAAACCATTCTAAATGAGGTAACCCAATCACAAAAAGATAAACATGGTATGCACTCACTCATATATGGATATTAGACATAGAGAAAAATTTTACCAGCCTACAATTTTCTTTTATTCTTTTGGCTGCCTTAAGCCTTCTAAATTTGGTAAATCCAAGAAAGTTGAAGAAGAAGAGGGATTGGCACTATCATTTGGGAAAGAAATAAATATTATTGTATTAACCATGCTGTATGGTCAGTGTTTAGTTGTTTGTACAATTACAATTTCCATGGAAGCAATAGAATTTTCTGGAAAAGAAAACATACAAAAAAACAAGGGCCATTATTAAATTGTAAACCACTTAAGCTTAAATCCCACATAAAATTGTGCTATAATGAGCAAATATGGTCAAATGCTCATTCTAAAGAGGTGGTGTTGTCTTTGTGCACAGAAAAGTGGATCTGAGAGAACTGAAATAAAGTCTGTGAACCAATCCGCAGTAGCCCATTCTCAGGAGTCTAGCAAAATATGTGAATCAGGCTAATGTTATAAAGAAAGAGGAGAGATTCTGTCTTAGAACATTGGAGGCTGCAAGGTCAGAAAGCGTTGACCAGGCTATGATGATGAGCACCTTTGCATGTATTCACCTCATGGTTAACGTCATTAGTCTGAGGGAGAGGTCGAATCTCAAGGGAAAACAGAGAGGCTGGATGTATACAGACTCAGACTTTCTATGACTCCTCAACTAGGAATTAATCAGGATTCAAACAGAAATGCCACAGTTGCTTCTGAGGGCATACTCTTCATTAAGCTAAAAAACTCCATGGGAAGATTCCCTAAAGGTTTTATAACATTGTCCAATTCTCCCACTCTGGAAACCATGGTCACAACACAGGAACCTCCATGTATGAAGCACATCACTGTAAGGCACAATGCATGCTGTGAATCAAAGGCACAAGAGTGGAGAGACTGGAGAGTCACCAGCAAGGTCATACTTATTAGGCAGAAGCAAACAATAGTTCTTGCTCATCCCTAGAATGCTCCAATGCATCATCAACCACTGAATCAGGAAGGGACTTTCCTGGAGAACTAAGGATTGGTTGGAAATATGGTAGTTGCATTTCTAAAAATTAGATTTCAGAGTCCTTAAAAAGTTGTATATGTTGGACTCATGAGATGATGGCTTTGTGGATAAAGACACCTTCCACCAAGCTTAAAGACTTGAGTTTATTCTGTGGGATCCATGTGATAAAATGAATCAGCTCCTGTGGTTATCTTTTGACCTCCATATGCACACTTTTGCATGCATGCACCCACCTACCCACACACATATGCACATTAAATAAATAAATGCAAAATCTACAAATTCTTACCTATGCATGCATATGTTATATACTAATAATTATAGCTAGAAGTACAGCACAAGCTTTTGAAATGCTTGCCTAGCAAGCATGAAGCCCAGTATTGCTAATAGTAGATGTGATGGCTTGAATAGCAATGGCTTCTATAGGCTCATATATTTGAATGCTTGATCATTAGGGAGTGGCACTACTCAACAGGGATTAGGAGATGTAGCCTTGTTGGAGGAATTGTGTTACTAAGGTGGGCCTTTGGGGCATTCAAAATCTCACAGCAGTCCAAGTGACTTTCTCTTCCTGGTGCTTTTGGATCCATATGTAAAACTCTCAGCTACTATGTTTGTCTGTGTGCTGCCCTACTTCCTGCCTTGAGGATAATTAAGTAAACCTCTGAAAGTATAAACAAGCTCCAATTAAAGAGTTTCTTTTATAAGCATTACCATAGTCATGGTGTCTCTTCACAGAAATAGAACAGTGACTGAGAAACTGGGCATGATATTACATGGCTCTAATCTCAAAACTTGGGACATAGAGGCAGAAGAATCAGGAGTTATCCTCAGTCACAAGCAAAATTGAGGCTAGTCTGGGGTACATGAGATCCTGTCTCAAAAATAATAGTAGTAAGAATGATTGCTATTATTCTATAAAAATAACTCATTAAGTAAAATAACAACTTTCACATGAAATAATTAATAATTGTTAAAGAATACTACTATAATTTCTCACTTTTCACAAAACACTGTGCAGTGAAAATTACATTTGCAAATTATTTTCTAAGGCTGTATTTTCACTCTTAAGAAAACAATGACTTTACTTTCTAAAACTAAGGAAAGATTGGTAGAAAGCCCATACCTCAGAAAAGAAAAAAGTCTCCCTATAGAAATTGCTTCTATTGAGTTCACTATTTCTCTTTTAACATATATCAAACCACTTTTCTGCAGTTTTCTCAAGCAAAGTGCCAATTTATATACCTGCACTTTTGTGAATTTGCTCATCTGTCCTAGAGAAGGGAGTGCCATTCTTTACTAAACATACAATGTGGGGTCTGCATTTGGCATGAAGTCTCCTCTTTTAGTGGTGAAGGAACAACCAGGAGAATCACTCTCAACCTAAAATGCTAAATATGAAGTTTTGAAACCAGGAGCTTGTAATTACTCTGTGGTACTGAGTCTGTTTAAGTGTATATGTGCAAATGTTGTATTTTAAGGTTCTCCAAATGATATGACAGGCTTTGTAGATCCCCCCATGGAAGGTCTCACCCTCCCTTGGGAGCAGAAAGGGATTGGGATGGGGAGCCTGGGAAGGAGGGCAGGGAGAGGAATCTGGGATTGACATGTAAAAGAAGCTTGTTTCTAATTTTAAGCAAATAATATTTAAGAGCCAAAAAAAAACCTAAAGGTCTATAAATTGTGTTTAAGGATGTACTCTTTCTAAATAAACATGCCAGAACTCCCCTACACTAAAATAACTCTCACCTGTCTTTTCACACCGGTAACACTTTCATAAGACAAATCCTCCAATCAGCAACTTTATATTCCCTTGACTTTACCATTCTGATAAAAGGTAATGAAGGATGAATTTTATGCTGGCATATAGGTAGGATTCACTGACAGTTTACCTGAGTATGTTCATTCCCTAACCTGTTTGCAATGGACTTTTCATCTCTGATAGCTTTACATCTGTGGAAAGATCATAACAACAACACTGAAAATTGCCATGGATCTCTACCCACCCCTCACACATAAAGACCATGTCTGAATGTGAAATATCTACCCCAATTTATAAAGTAATATTTGTCCATTATTATTAATTTTTAAAAGCTGTTCTTTATACTGGTGCATATTAGAAACCAAGAACCAGGCAGTAGGTGCATTCATTGCTCCACTGTAGTAGTCAAGAATATCAGGGTATAAATTATTAACCAGTGCCCTCTGAGAATTTATTTTATTAATTAAAGTTTATTGTTTATCATGGCCCATTTTACCTTTTCACTTAAAACCCTATACATTTCCAAATTTACTTAGGTCAGCACACTATTTTTCACAGACCAAGCAGTGAAGTAGTTACACATATTCATAATACACTTGCATTGATTTGTTATAGGATAAATTTTTTACCCCTGCCTCTTCTATAATTTTTAAAAAAGAAATGCATAGACTATTATAGTTAAAATTCTAAACCTTGGGAGATGGACAGACACCTCAGTAAAGTGCTTGTTGTGAAAATATGAAGACTTGAATACAATCCTCTAGACCTATGTGTAAAATCTGGATGTGAGCATGTGTGAGTCAACTCTAGCACTAGAGAGGCGTCAAAGGCTGATTCCTTGAGGCCCAATTAGTGAGCTCCAGTTTCAGTAAGAGACACTGCCTGAAAACTGAAGAATGAGAACAATGGAGGAAGATGCTTAAAGACAGCCTCTGTCCTCCATGTATATACTCACATATGTGCATGTGCAGTCACACACATATGTGCATGTGAACTAAACACACAGACATGGCAGCTCTATAACTTTGTCAGCATTACAGCATTACAGCATTACAGTTTAGTTAAGTGTCCATTGTTAAATTATGCAAAGGTCATGGCCTGAAAGTTGTCTTTCGGAATGAGGTTTAACACAGCTCTAGAGCATTTACCTGGTATGACCAGGTCACATTTCTAAAAACAAATTCCTGAGCCTTACTTCGTCAGTCATCTTCCCCTGTCTTAAACTTATGGCAGATAGTACAATCCTGTTTTGCCAAATGTTACTAAGTTTTTTCTTTTTTAGAATATGGTAGTAGAATTTATCAACTGGTAGCCACTGTAATAACCATTTTGAGTTACATTACCAAGACTGGGGGTTTATCTAAGGTCTTCTCATAGTTCCATGAGTTATTTTTTCTTGTTAATGAAGCTATTCCATCGTAAAGATGCACTGTGCCCATTTTCTAATAGATGATATCTTGGGTGCTTCTGACAATTGACAATAATGTAGAAAGTTGGAGTCAAACATATGCTCATAGTTCTAGAGGAACAGCCTTTCAGGTGCTGGGAAATTCAAATCAAATATGCCTTGATCTTCCTCCTAACCTCCCTTCTTTTCAGACAACTGCTGTGGCTTTGGGTGGAGTCCGCCCATGGTTTCCAACAACCTCTATAGATGGGCATCTCCAGATACTTGACCTGTCATTTTCATACGGAATTCAGGTGCTTGGATGCAACTATTCTCCACCTGTTCACTGTTTAGTAAGTCACAGTGACTCTCTGCCAGATTTAGTTGTGGAATAATTCCTGGTTTGTGTTGGGAAGATGGTCCTCCATCAAGACCTCTGATCCTCAATGGTCCTTGATTGCTAAATGTTACATGACTTTCCCAAGGAGACATGAATGAGTTCCCAATGGCAGACAAAGGACCAATTCTATTCAAAACTAGTGTGTTAAATCAATTATTTTATTGAGTTTGCTTATTGGAGGATGAATTCAAACTTACAAAAATATAAATAGCTACTTTGCAAATTAATCCATCTCAGTTTGGGTGGTGACTTCTTAAAAGGTACATAGACAAAGTCTCCCCTCTCAATCAACCTTTTGGCCTCTGTAAATGTTAGAACGATCTGAGATTATGCAGTTGGAACAAGACTGTATGATTTATAGGGGGCAAGAGTGAATGAGTGACTGGATCTCTGGTGGGCTTCAAAAGATCCTTGCTCAAGTCTTATGAGGAAATGTAAAAAGTTCTGTCTCTTTTTAAATTCTTTAATTACTACTCATATTTACATAACCATCCCTCCATTCCCTTGACCTCCCATCCTCCCATGTTCCCCACCCAACCACCCCAAAGCCCACCCCCAACTCCTCCACAGAGATAGTGAGCCCTCCACCAAAGACCTTCAAAGTCTGTCATATTGGTAGGGGGAGGACCTAGGCCCTTCTTGCTGTATCTGGCCTGAAATAGTATCCCTCCATAGGGAATGGGTTCCCAAATTCCATTTGTGCTCTAGGGATAAAGACTGACTCCACTATTAGAGGTCCCATAGACTGTCTTGGCCTCCTAGCTTGTACCCACATTTAGGGGGCTTGGTTTGGTCCATTGCTGTTTCCCCAGCTTTATGACTAGAGTCTCCATTCAACCCCCTGTATCTTAGCAGATCACCATGCTCTAAAGTTAGAATTCAAAAACAACACAAATTGCAGAATCCCTACAAACACATGGAAATTAAATAATGCTCAATTGAATCATTCCTGTTTCAAGGAAGAAATAAAAAAAAGAAATTAAGGACTTCTAGAATTTAATGAGAATGAAGAAACAACATACTCAAACCTATGGGACACTTTGAAAGCAGTGCTAAGAGGAAAGTTCATAGCACTAATTGCCCACATGAAGAAAATGGAGAATAGTCACACTAGAGAATTAACAGCACAACTGAAAGATCTAGAACAAAAGTAAGCAAACTCTGCTTGGAGGAGTAGACAAAGGAAATAATCAAAATGAGGACTGAAATCAATAAAGTAGAAAGTAGGAAAACACTACAAAGACTCAACGGGGAAAAAAAAAAGAGTTGCTTCTTTGAGAAAGTCAAAAAGATAGATAAATCTTTATTCAAATTAAACAAAAGGCAGAGAGAGAATGCTAATTAACAAAATCAGAAATGACAAGGGGGACATAACAACAGACACTGAAGAAATACAGAGAATCAACAGGTCATACTTTGAAAACCTGTACTACAAAAAAAAACTTCTAAAATCTGAAGGAATTGTACAATTTTCTGGACAGATATCACTTACCAAAATTAAATCAAGAACAGATAAGCAATTTAAACAGACCTATAAACCCTTATGAGATAGAAGCAGTCATCAAAAATCTACAAACCAAAAAAAAAAAAAAAAAATCCCAGGGACACATGGTTTCAGTGCAGAATTCTTGCAGAAATTGAAAGGTGAGCTAATACCAGTATTCTTCAAATTGTTCCACACAATAGCAGCAAAAGGGACATTGCCAACCTCTTTCTATGAGGCTTCAATAACCTTGGTATCTAAGCCACATAAAGACACAACTAAAAAAGAGAATTACAGACCAATATCCCTCATGTACATTGATGCAAAAATATTCAACAAAATACTGGAAAATCGAATCCAAAAACACATCAGAGAAATCATCCACCATGATCAAGTTGCCATTATCCAGGGAATACAGGGATGGTTCAACATAACCAAATCCATCAATGCAATCTACCACATAAACAAACTGAAAAAGAAAAATCACATGAGAGATGTTGAAAAAGCCTTTGACAAAATCCAACATCCCTTCATGATAAAGGTCTTGGAGAGAACAGTAATAACATGAACATACCTAAACATGATAAAAGCAATATACAACAAACCAACAGCCAACATCAAACTAAATTGAGAGAAATTCAAGGCTATTCCTCTAAAATCAGAAACAAGAAAAGGCTTTCCATTCTCTCAATATCTCTTCAATATTGTACTTGAAGTCCTAACTAGAGCAATAAGAAAACAAAAGGAGAACAAGGGGATACAAATTGGAAAGGAAGAAGTCAAACTTTCACTATTTGCAGATGATATGATAGTTTATGTAAGTGACCAGAAAAACTCTACCAAGAACTACTACAGCTGATAAACACCTTCAGCAAAGTGGCAGGATACAAGATTAACTAAAAAAAAAAAAATCATTATCCCTACTATATACAAAAGGTAAATGCGCCGAGAAAGAAATCAGAGAAACATCACCCTTTACAATAGCAACTAACAACATAAAATATCTTGGGTTAACACTAACCAAAAACAAGAAAGACCTGTATAGTAAGAACTTTGAGTCTTTAAAGAAAGAAATTAAAGAATATACTAGAAAATGGAAAGATCTCCCATGCTCTTGGATAGGTAGGATCAACATAGTAAAAATGGCAATCTTGTCAAAAACCAATCAACAGATTCAATGCAATTACCATCAAAATACCAACACAAATCTTCACAGACCTTGAAAGAACAGTACTCAACTTCATTTGGAAAAACAAAAAACTCAGGATAGCCAAAACAACCCTGAACAATAAAGAAACTGCATCACCATCCCTGACTTCAAGCTCTATTATAGATACATAGTCCTGAAAACAGCTTGGTATTGGCATAAAAGTAGACCGGTTGACCAATTGAATTGAATTGAAAACCCTGATATTAACCCACACATCTATGAACACATGATTTTTGACAAAGAAGCTAAAGTTATACAATGGAAAAAAGAAAGCATCTTCAACAAATGGTCTTGGAATAACTGGATTCGGACATGTAGAAGATTGCAGTTAGATCCATATCTATCAACATGCATTAAAGTCCAAATGGATCAAAGACTTCTACATAAATTCAGCCACACTGTACCTCCTAGAAGAGAAGGTTGGTGGCACCCTTGAACAAATTGGTACAGGACACCACTTTCTGAACATAACACCAGTAGCATAAACATTGAGATGGACAATTAATAATGGGACCTCCTGAAACTGAGAAGATTCTGTAAAACAAAGGATACAGTCCGCACGACAAAATGCAAACCCACAGAATGGGAAAAGATATTTACCAACCCCACATCTGACAGAGAGCTGATCACCAAAATATACAATGAACTCAAGAAGCTAGCCACCAAAACACCAAACAATGCAATTAAAAGATGAGTTGCAGAACTAAATAGAGAATTCTCAACAGAGGAAGCCAAAATGGCTGAAGGACACTTGAGAACATGTTCAACATCCTTAGCCATCAGGGAAATGCAAACCTTTCTGAGATACCATCTTACTCCTGTCAGAATGGCTAAAATCAATAACACCAATGACAATCTATGCTGGAGAGGATGTGGAGAAAGAGGAACTCTCCTCCATTGCTGGTGAGAGTGCAAGCTTGTACAGCCACTTTGGAAATCAGTATGGCTGTTTCTCAGGAAAATGGGAATCAGTCTACCTCAAGATGTAGAAATCCCTCTCTCAGGCATATACCCAAAGAATGCTCACTCATACAATTAGGACATATGTACAACGATGTTCATAGCAGCATTATTTGTGATAGTCAGAACCTGGAAGCAGCCTAGACACCCCTCAACTGAAGAATGGATAGAAGCTGGGTGTTGGTGGTGCACGCTATTTATCCCAGCACTCAGGAGGCAGAGGCAGGTGGATCTCTATGAGTTCGAGGCCAGCCAGTTCTCTAGAGCGAGTGCCAGGATAGGCTCCAAAGCTACATAGAGAAACCCTTTCAAAGAGACCAAAAAAAAATGGATAGAGAAAAAGGCTCTCTGTTGGGAGGTTCAGTTATGCCTAATCAGAGCATCTGTGATTTAAAGATTGTAAGATCCATGCCATTCCCAGAGGACACTGCTCCATTTCCTCAAAAGGAGAGTGCTCCATTACATCATGTTCTCCTGAACATCCTTCTGGGTTAAATTTCTCTGCAGCAGTAAAAACAACTACTGTTCAGCCTCAAGCATTGAAAGACTCCAAACAGCAATTCAAATAAGTTTAACTTAGTGAACTAGTGTGTATATTTGGACTTAAGAGATCATGAGTGAGGCTTGCTTATAGACATAGGAGTGACCCTAAAATAGCCAATTAAATACAAAATCTCACCACAATATTAGTGACAATCCCATAGAATCTGCCTCAATAAATCTCTCAAATAACCTTCTAATTCTACAGACAAAACAACTCTCAATATCATTTACTGCTGGGGAAGGTCAATGAGGAGTAGCAGCTTTAGTTGAAGGTGTACATTTCTGCTTCTTTGATAAAGCATCGTGACTAAAAACAATTTATAGAATAAAGAATTTATTTTGGCTTAAAATTTCAGGGAGATAAAGTGGAGGGGGACAAGAAATTAAAAATAAGGCAAAGCTATTAACTCTCAAAGATCACCACCAGTAACATACTTCTTCCAGCAAGGCTCTACCTCATAAAGGCTCTCCAAACTCTCTAAACAGGGTTACCAATGAAAGGCCAGCTGTCTGTGGACCATCTCTCATTCAATCCTTCATATTCCATTCTCTACCATTGAATCACTGCAATATCACAGTGCAAGATGCATTCAGCTCCATTCAATAGTTCCCATAGCCTTTCATAGAAACAGCACTATTTTAAAGTCTCTACTTCCTAAAGTTCTACAACCCTCCCAAACAATATCACTCTCCATGGACCAAATGCTTAATTCAAATATGTGAGCCCATGAAAAACAATTGTCAGTCAAATCACTTCACCAGGTGCGATGATTAATTTCAATTGTCAATTTGATGAGATTAAGAACCATCCAGGAGAGGAACCTATGGACAAGCATAAAAGGGATTCTTTTGATTAAGTTAATTGAAGTGGGAAGATCTTCCTACTGTGATAGGTGACATTCTGTAGACTGGGATTCTGGGAAAAGGAGCATAGTAGGAGAGTACATTCATTTCTCTGTTTCTTGACAAAAAAAACAATGTGACCATATCTGTCAATTCCCTGTTCTACAATTTTCTTACCATGATTTACTGTAATCTTGAACTATGAGCCAAAATAAGCCCCTATGTTACTTTTGTCAGTGTTTTATCACATCAACAAGCAAAGTAACTAGGACAATAGACAAAGGTTCTGAGACCCTATTCTACTTCCTTCTACTAGGGAGTGACAATGGCTCCATTACCATTATCATAGACTTAGCTATCTCTGTATTGTTCAGATAGCCAGTACTCATGGCTACTGGATCAATGTTATCTTAAGATAGCAATCATGTTATGCACTTCAATATTCCTAGACATATTTTTCTTTCTAATTGTCTTTTACTCCAATCAATTTCATGATATTTTTCTTCCTTTGTCATCAAGCTTCGTCCAGTTATTCTTGTGAGTGACAATCTTTTGGACCCTAATCTTCCATAAATAATCAAACTCTTACCCAAAAGGGCAATCTGCCACAATGACCTACTTGAACACCCATTTGTACCACTAGCTCAAACCATTCTCCAGCTCTTTCTCTTCACATATATTCTTTGTTGCAGTTGGTGTCAATGACATTTATTTCAGGTTAACTGAGTGCTCACTCTATGCCTGGTACTACGAGATGCTCTTTAGCACATAGTTATGTTTGATGTAATTGTTATAATTCAATGTGCAGACAAAAAATAACTCTCAGAATCACACACCCATTATCTAAACTCTCCAATTAACATTTCTTAAGTCGAATACCCAAAATATTAGAACATGAAGTGAAAGCTATCTATTTTATATCCCCACAATATAAACCTTCCAAAGGACAGTTTCTAAATGGTCTATTTGGGAAGGTAGCATTACATCCTCAGAGTGCAGGATGTAACTTCCTGTTGTAAGTGAGGAGGCAACAGAGGGCCAGGTGGGAATCAAACTTTAGGAATCTCCTGACAACCTTCTTGGCTCTTTGTCCTTTCTGCTGGAGAAGATGGAGGACTCCCTAAAAATGCCAGTACCTGTGAAGTCCCTGTGGGATTGTTGTGGCAGTAATCCACTCCTCTGAGGATGTGTTAATATATGTTCCTTGACATCAAAGGCCTTCTTTTGAATCTTCTAACTGGTTGCTTTTTATGCTGGATACAGTGGTTAGAAGCATCAACAGGATGAACCTAGAAGTGACATTATTTTCACCACTGACATCCCCCACCCTGTGATGCAAGAATGTTTCTAAAGCAGTACATTTTGTCTGGAAATCAGATTAAAGACATCATTATTTCCTTAGAATGCGAAGAATTTCTGCAGGGTAGTTACACTGGGAAAGATCCCAGGGTCTCAGTGGCCAAACAGTGTAGCCTACGAAATCAGCTTAGTACCAGTGAAAATTTCAACCTCATAAAGCAAGATGATTGGCCCCTGAAAAACAACACATGAAGTTGTTCTCTGTTCACATACACACGTACATGTGAGTGGGAACCAACCCACTCATGAAAATATACACAGAGAGAGACAAAGATACAGAGAGAGAGAGATAGAAACAAAGACAGAAACCAATGCCAAAAAGAGACAGATTTTTAAAAAAGAAACTGAAGATTAAAAGACTGAACCAGAAATTATCTATCTTCACTATCAAATTGATGTTATTAGACACATTCAGAATGAATGGGGGAACTTAAAAGGGGTTTGTGCTGAATTTTGGTACTTTATTGGAATTTAAAAGCTGAGGTTTAGCACCACTGAGAACACATTCCACTCAGGGCTTTCCTTTATCTTCAGCAGAAGAGATTTAGTAGTGTCTTTCCCCTACAAAGACACTGCTCTAAGGAGAGGTCAGGCATCAAGTTCTGTGCTCCTGCTGTCCCTCCCCATGAGCAAAAGCAACCTTACCATACAGACATACAGGTGGCTGTGTATTGAACACATGGTGTGGGCTGTTCCTTCTATTTTGGAACACTGTTTTGTCCTGGGAGACTGACTTTTCACTTTTTTTTTCAGAAGCCTTGCCTTGTGGCCTATAGTATTAAAAATATCTGTTAATAAATACCTTACCCTCAAGGGAAATTTAGCTTAACACCTTTCTTTGAAACTCAGACATCATTCCTAAAAATGTCTATGGGGAAGCACTTTCTCCTTCCAAATAGGTCTCTCCAAGATGGGTCCATCCCTTTGCACAGCTTATTTGGAAACACTCATGAACTACATCAGCAAGAGGGTCCCTTAGAATGTCATCATCAGCAGGAAAGCCACCATGAATATGACTTCTTACATGAATAATTTATATACCTTCTTTATTATTTGTTCAAAGGCTGAACCACTTCAAGTTGCTGGGACATCAAAGACTCCCGACATTCACATAGGCTTTTCATTAATTAGCCTCAAGTGAAACACTAAAGCAGATATATCTGAGAGCAGTCAGTTTTCTTCCTGCAAGCTTTTCATACAAATTTGTAGTTTACAACTGAATATTGCCTAACTTTAATCATAATGAAAAGTTTAGAGTTATAAAGTAAAATTCTGACTAATTGATAGAGAAGGAAAGACACCAATATATAACAATTAATATTATACAAAAGTCTAGAGTTCTCTCACTTCTCACTCTTTTATGTTTACTAATCCTCATGAACATGTTATGTTCTTAGTGTTGTATGTGTGTGTTGTCTATGTGTGTTACATGGGATATCCACATATGTGTGTGTATGGGTGGGTGTACTTGTACATGTGTGAATGTGCATGTGGAGGCCAGAGTCTTCAACCTGGTGTCTTTTTCAGTCATTCACTCTCCATTTTATTTTTTAGACATGGTCTCACATTGAACTAGGAGCTCACTCCCTCCAGTTGGTGAGCAAGGCCCAGGGATCCTCTTGTGTCTACATTCTTCCCAGACCAGTATTGGTGACACAAGCACACACTGCCATACCTAGGCTTTAACCTGAGTGGTAGGGATCAAACATAAATTATCCTGCATGTAGGCCAAGCAATTTAACAACTGAAACATCTCCCTAGTATCTTATCTATACTCAGTTGAATTATTTTTCAATTTTATATTCTTGACATACGTATATTATAAAACAACATGTTAAAAGCAATTCACTATTCTTCCTTTGTAATTTTATATCAGTTCATTGTCAACTTTGTACAATGCATTTTGATCATTTTCACCCCTCCACCATCTCCTACCAGATATACCCTCATCTCTCTGCCCACCCAACTTTGCATCTTTTTAAAAACATCATCTAGTCTGATTTGTTCTGCTTTTGGACATGTGGCCTTACTGGAGCATAATGGAGCAAACAGGGAAAACACAACCTTAACAAAATTTGACTCTTCTTCTCCCCAAAGCTATTAATTACCAATAATTCCTCAGCTAAGGGGAAGACATTGCTCTTACCTCCCCTTGCTATTCGGAAATTTTATCTAACTTAAAGTCTTTTGTGTGCTGCCATGAATTCATATGCGCAACTGTCCTGCTATGTCTAAACTCTTTTCCTGTAGTCTTACACTACCTCTGGCTCTTACAATGTTTTCATTCCCTTGTCTGAAGTGATTCCTTAGCCTTGGGGGAATGGAGTGAAATATGGATGTCCTTTTAAACTTGAGGAGCGTTCTCTGCATTTGGAGTATTGAGGGTTCAGTGTTACTCAACATTTATTGAAGAAAAAAGTGTCTCTGATCTTTTGTGATAGTAAGTTATTGGAAATTAGCTTATCACTGTGGCTACTTAGCAAAGTAATAGAAGTAGGTTCCCTCTATAGGCTTATGAACTGTCTAGACATGGGTTCTTGGTCTGAACATGGTGTCAGATATGGCTTTTCTCCTATTGAAGGAAACTTAAATTCGTCCAGGAAGTAGTTGGTTATTTCTGTGATATTTGTACCACTATTGCACCAGTGGGCATGTATTTCCTGGCCAGTCACGATTGTTGCACACAGTTCACAGTTGCCTAAGATTGATAATTACATTTCTATTCTTGCAGCATGTCTCATAGCACTATGAAATCTAGCCAGTTCAAGAGAAGAAAACGTACCTACTGATGGGGTAAACAGCTTCCCCAAGTAGCAGAGCTGTAATAGATACACTCCCAGGGTGTCTGGCAGGTAATATATTGCCCACTATTTTCTATAGAACAAAAAATAATTCAAACTACTGAATATAAACCAAGAATCTGTACTCAAATGATAACAATAGATAAAAGACAAATTCCCCTAACATAAAATAATAATTAGTAAGAAAATACACAATTTAAGATTGAAATTGTCTAAATATATAAATAAGAAAAATTTCAAAATTGATTGCTAACAAGCATTTGAAAGATGTTCAATACCAGTTGTTTCTGAAGGAATTCACCTGAGACTCAAAGTCTGGGCAGTGTGGTGAGAGCCTTTGCCCCAGTAGCTCTAATGAGCTATACTTGGTCACTCAGCTTCCATAAATAAAAGGACAGCATTAATGGTAAAAACAGGAAAAGTAGATGTATTTCATGTGGCTATATTAGGAATCATGAAAAGAGATCCACTGTTTCCCCAAATCCACTTTCTGGATACTAGGTGAGGTTTAGGTTGCAGTAGAGGCCAGGAGATATGTATAAACTAGCAGTATTCAAGGAATTGGTCTGCCCATTATTGACCCATCATTGTGGATTCTGCAAAATGGTCTGACAATCATCTTGTGGACACTGTATGTAATTCTAGTCTCTTCCTTTTTCTAGATGACAAGTTTACTCTCGAGTTGGAGAAGAGAAGGTGAGAGTCCTCAGCCTTTGCAGTCTCACTGGCTGGATTTCCTGTGGGAAATTCCAGTTCCATTGGTTGCATTTGTCAGTAATCTAATAGCCAAATGGAGGGGCACAAGTGTCCCTTTAGAATATCCTCATTCCTTTCATGCATGCGGGTTATACTACCAGGAAAAATAAAAATGAAAGTGCTTAATGATTCTCAGCACCAGCAAGTGTGGGAAGCTGCAAGGCCTCTCATAAAAGTTGATGGGAATCTAAGCTGGTGTGAAATTTCTGGCAGGCAATGGCAATGCCTATTAAAAAGCGAATGCAGACAAACTTTGACCCAGCAATCTTATTGCTAGGAATGCATTTTCCATTTCTCCTTGTGTGATATTGCCACTGTAATGTGCAAGAGATGTGCCTTACAGCACTGTGTGTAACAGCAAAAACTAGAAACTATTAAATTGTAAATCAATAGATCTAGGAATTATGGTATATAAATATGATGAAATACTAGTAAACTTCTCTGACAGCCAACACACTAGGTCGCCTTCAATAAAGAACTAAAGCTTATAAGCATAGAGCAATGTGTGCTGTTAGGTCCTCTTGTATAATCTTCCCTATTTAATTGAATCCATCTGAAAAGTCTTGGGTGTGGGGCTCAATAGGGACACTAAGGCAGACTGTCATTTTGGTCAGAGGTTTTACTTTTTCAGAAGGTTTATTAAGAATTCAGGCCCTGTCTTAGAGGGATGGTGGTGGTGGTGTTAGCCTGACCTTTCCTGTAGGTCTCTGCCACATGATTGACAAGTAGCCATAGTCTTTGCTTGCAGTCAGGCTATCTGAATCAGGGTGGCAATAGCAAGAATCTACATAGTAAATTGTTGACTACAGGCAAGGGGATTTTCCCCAGGGCTGGATAGATTCAATCTCACTATTGTCCTTTGTGGCAGGGAGAGGAATTGCGATTGGGAAGTCTCTACTCTGAAGTGATTAGGGGCAAAGTTTGTCACTAATGGGTTTTTCATTAAAATTAACACATCTAGGAGGCCACTCTTGCAGAGTATGGCCTTGATATTCAAATATGTTACTTTTAAAATGAAGGATTATTGATCTTCAATCTCTTGACCACAAATGAGACACAGAAATGGAGTATAATATATTTTCATAGATATTCAGATATAAATACTTAGCTTAATATTATTTGACTGATTTTTTCCAATGGAATTGTTTAGACAAAGGTAAGTGCAACTGGGTCTTCCTCTGCCCTGCTCAAGGACACCTGATGCCGGGAGATTGCTCAGAGCAGATCCCAATTTGGCAGAATCCAGCCCAACCAGAAATTTCCAAGTCCCCAGTTCCAGTCCTGCCTCCATCCATGGGAAGAGGAGAAACATCCGAGTATTGGATCTATTTGAACCTACATAAATGGAACCTTGGTCCTGTACCCACCAGAAGAGTAAGAGACTCCTTCTACACCCACCAGAAGAAGGGATGGGAACAAAACAGTATAACACCACAGAAGTCTAGGGACTCTACACCAGCAAGATCTGAACCTCACAACACAGATGAAGCAGAAGAGAATGACCTTATAAACATCTTCATGAAAATAATAGAGGGATGCAAAGAAGATATGAGAAAATCCCTTAAAGAAATGGAAGAAAAAAAAAGAAAAATACTAGAAATCAACAAATCTCTTAAGGAAAGTCAAGAAAATACTAGCAAGCAGATGAAGGAAAAAGTTCAGACACTTCAAGACCTGAAAACTGAAATAATAATAGGTATAGAATAAGGTGAAGAAACCCAAGTCAAAGGTACAGAAAACATATTCAACAAAATCATACAGGAAAATGTTACCAAACTGAAGAAAGACATGCCAATGAAAGTATAAGAAGCCTACAGAACATCAAATAGAATGGACCAAAAAAAAGATCTCCTTGCCACATAATTATTAAAGCCCCTAACATGCAGAATAAAGAAAGAATATTAAGAGCAGCAAAGGAAAAAGGTCAAATAATATATAACGGCAAACCTATCAGAATTACACCTGAATTTTCTATGGTAACTCTGAAAGCCAGAAGTTACTAGAAAGGTGTTCTATCTACACTAAGAGACCATGGATGCCAACCCAGACTACTATACCCAGAAAAGCTTTGAAACAGTATAGATGAAAAAACAATATATTCCATGACAAAACCAGATTTGAACAATATATCCACCAATCCAGACCTACAGGAAGTTCTGGAATGAAAATTACAACCCAAGAACGTTAACTAAAACCAGAAAAACATAGGCAACAGATAATTCCACTTTACCAACAGCCAAAAGAAAAATGTGGTGGAAATTCATACACAATTCCACCACCACCACCAAATCCAAAACAAACAAAAATGAGCAATCAATGGTCCTTGATATCAACTAGCCTATAAAAAGGCACAGGATAGCAGAAAAGATAAGAAGACAGAATGCATCCTTCTGCTGCATACAAGAATCACACCTCAACTTCAAAGACAGATGGTATCTCAAAATAAAGTGTAGGGAAAGATTATCCAATCAAATTTATTCAAGAAACAAGCAGGGGTACCAATCCTAATATCTAATAAATTAGACTTTAAACTAATATCAATCAATGAGATGGAGGAGGTTACTTCATATACATCATAGGAGAAATCTACCAAGATGAAGTCTCAATTCTGAACATCTATGCCCCAAATATAAAAAAATTAAAACAACCCCCTGTATCTTAACAGACCACTATGCTTTTAAAGTTAGATTTCAACAACACAAATTGCAGGAAAACCTACAAACTCATGGAAATTGAATGCCTCAATGCACAATTCCTGGGTCAAGGAAGTAATAATAATAATAAAAAAAACAGATTAAGGATTTCCTAGAATTCAATGAAAATGAAGACACAACAAACCCAAACTTAGGGGACAATTTAAAAGCAGTGCTAAGAGGAAAGTTCATAGCACTAAGTGCACACATGAAGAAACTGGAGAACAGTCACACTAGAGAATTAACAGCAGAGCTGAATGATCTAGAACACAAATATTCCAACTCACCCCTAAGGAGTAGATACAAAAGTACTCAATAAAATACTGGCAAATCAAATCCAAGAACACATAAAAGTATTCATCCACTATGTTCAAGTAGGCTTCGTCCCAGGGATGTAATGATGGTTCAAAATAAAAAAAAAAATCAATGTAATCCACCATATAAACAGACTGAGAAAGAAAAATCATATGAACATCTCACTAGATGCTGAAAAATCTCTGACAAATCCAACACTCATTCTTGATAAAGGTCTTTGAGAGATCAGGAATAACAAGAACATACCTCAGAACAATAAAAGCAATACACAGCAAACCAACAGCCAACATCAAGCTAAATGGAGAGAAATTCAACGTGTTACCCCTAAAATCAGGAACAAGACAAGGCAGTCCACTCTTTCCATACTTCTCCAGTATAGTCTTTGAAGTTCTAGCTAGAGCAATAAGACAACAGAAGGAGATCAAGGGGATAGAAATTGGAAAGGAAGAAGTCAAACTTTCACTATTTGCAGATGATATGACAGTCTACATAAGTGACCAGAAAAAACTCTACCAGGGAACTCCTACAGCTGATAAACACCTTCAGTAAATTGGCAGGATACAAGATTAACTCAAAGAAATCAGTAGCCCTACTATATACAGGTGATAAATGCAGGAGAAAAAATAAGAGAAACATCACACTTTACAATTGCCACAAACAACATAAAATACCTTTAGGTAATGCTAACAAAAATGTGAAAGACCTGTATTGTAAGAATTTTGAGTCTTTAAAGAAAGTAATTAAAGAAGATACCAGAAAATGGAATGATCCCCCATGTTCATAAATACTAAGATCGACATAGTAAAAATGGCAATCTTGCCAAAAGCTATCTACAGATTCAATGCAATCCCCATCAAAATCTCAGCAAAATTCTGCACAGACCTTGAAAGAACAATTCTCAAATTTATCAGGAAAAAGTAAAGAGACAGGATAGCCAAAACAACCCTGTACAATAAAGGAACTTCCGAGGGCATCATGATCCCTGACTTCAAGCTTCATTATAGAGCTACAGTCCTGTAAAGAACTTGGTATTGGCACAAAAATAGACAGGTAGAACAAGGGAATTGAATTGAAAATCCTAATATTAACCCACAACACTACAAACACCTGATTATTGACAAAGAATCTAAAGTTTTACAATGAAATAAAAAAAGCATCTTAAACAAATGATGCTGGCATAACTGGATGCTGGCATGTAGAAGACTGCTGATAAATCCATATCTATCACCATGCACAAAACATAAGTTCACATGGATCAAAGATCTCAACATAAATCCAACCACACTGAACCCATTAGAAGAGAAAATGGGAAGTACTCTTGAATGAATTGGTGCAAGATACCTCTTCCTGAACATTACACCAGTAGCAAAGACACTGAGATGCACAATTGATAAATAGGATGTCACCAACTAAATATTTAAACAACAGAGTAGAGGTTACCTTAAATGCCCTCCCCTAATAATGAGAATGATGACTAACTTATATGCCATCCTAGAACCTTCATCCTGCAGCTGGTGGAAGTAGAAGCAGACTCCCACAGCTAAACACAGAACTGAACTGGAATCCAGTTGCAGAGAAGGACTAGTGAAGTGAAGAGTAAAGAGGTCCAGACCAGGCTGGTGAAACCCACAGAAACAACTGACTTGAACAAAGGGGAGTTCTTGCTTCTCAGGCTGATAGCTGGGAAACCATCATGGGACTGATCCAGACTCTATGAATGTGAGTGTCAATGAGGAGACCTCAGAAAACTATGGGGCTTATGTAGCAAATCAGCACTTATCCTTAGCATAGGAATGGACATTGGGAGCCCATTCCACATAGAGGGACTCTACCTCAGCCTAGACACATGGGGGGGTGTGCCTAGGCACTAAGGCAAAGGATATGACAGACTCTGAAGACCCTTTATGGAAGGCCTCACCCTCCCTGGGGAGCAGAAAGAGTATGTCATAGGTAGGGTGTTAGTTAGGTAGCGGGTAGGAGGGGAGGTAGTGGGAACTGGGATGGATACTTAAAACAATCTTGTTTCTAATTCACATAAAAACATGGAGGAAAAAAAGATAAGTGAGACTGACTAACAGCCTGATCCTTTTAAGATTGGTGGGATATTAATGGAAATGTAGCAGTCCCCTGTGTGACTGGGGCTTCTGCAAAAATCTTCTCTTTACCAGTTTTGTGGGGTTGTGCTATTGAGGAAGGTGTGCTTAACCTCATTGAGTGTGAGTGCCTAGTGGCTTTCCCAGCCTTTCCTAATGCTGCCTTTTGTCCTAACAAGACAAGTCCTTCCACTGGCTCAAGCACCATGTGCCTGGCTGTCATGTTCCTTGTTATTGCCCTCCCTGATGGGGAAACCAAATACTAGTATTTTATTAATTGACAGGTTGCAGGTTTGACATTCAAGGAGTCACTGAGATAGATTTCCTCTTATGTAAGAAATGTAATGGAAGAGTTATTAATACTTTGGAGACACTGATAGTATCATGGTAAAGGCACTCAGGATATTTCAGGTACAATGTCCTCGATAGACACCTTGATAGGCCTCTTATAGGCATTAAGTCTCTCAAGACAGAGATTGATAGGCCCTCCTTAGATTTGTTTACTCAGGCTGTCTCTGATTTGCTCAGGGGAAGTGAGGAAATGGGAGTGTAGTCTTTCATTGCTAGAAAAAAACGGATGATTCCCTGGATTTGGGGGAAGTGAGAAAGAGGGACATGTCTAGTAAAGGTATACCCATTATAAGGTTGGGAAGAAGGTTTGCTGCCAGTAGCCCTCAGGTGTCCCAGAGTCTGGCAATTTGGGGTCTGTAAGCTTCTGTGGTGATATAGGAATGTCACCTGAATTCTATTAATGGTTAGAGATCCACAAAGAGGCTATCAGTAGGGGGTTTGCCACTTTATTTACAGAAGAGAGAACCTCTGTGGCCTGAGCTGCCATCTCAGGCTTCTGACACTAAATAGTATTTATTTTCAGATAAATACAAGAAATGCTTTACCTGAACTTCCTTTTTGATAGCCCCTTTCAAATCGCATAAAGATATAAATACAAAAGTGAAAATAAATGTTAATTTTCCATTACTTTTGCCAATACTGGAGAGGCCACCAGATGTTTCACTCCCAGATTGGTAAAGCAAAACATCATAGGAGTTAAGAGAATGATTAGTGGAGCTCAGTAGTAACTTCATGCCTTGTGGGTTTGGAAAGCAAGTACAGCATATATTCCTAATTCTAGTCACTGCTATAGATTAATGACCCAGGCACTAGGCTCCATCATTACTCTACATCCTTTGTCTGGGATTTGCCAGACCCTACCTCTAAATGACCTACTGAATAAGACACATTGTTTTTCTATCTTTGTACAAGAAAAACAATGATGAACAAAAAACTGGTTGATTTGGAATAAATCATGAAATTTGACTGATAAATATCAGCAGTGAAACAAATGTTAGTATATAAAATATAAGCTTCAATATTTAGCACTAGCAGCTGCCTGGCCATAAAATGAAATCTGAAAATGTGTTTCTTAAGCTGTGGAAGCACCTTTGAAATCAAGCAAGCTTTTGTTGTTGTTTTGCAAAGATAATCATGCTATTAATTTTTGAAGCAATCTACAAGCCATTCAATAACAAACTTGGTGTGTTTATGCACGTGTGCCAGTAGAAATATTAGGAACTGTTGTCATGATTACAACCTCTCTATGTTTAAGTTTTGATGTGTTGAAACTTTTTAGTGTGTGATTTTGATAGGGAGAGAAAATAATTTAAATGATAATGTGTTCTGCAAATGTTCCTCTTTACCTCAGCTGTGTCTATGGAAAATTCCTCATCCAAATAGCCTTATATGCTCAGCACTTATGGGATACCCTCCCCTTCTGCTAGAAGTCTTTTGTTTGTTTGTTTTTAATAGTAGTGCTTGCAGTATGTTATCAGGAGGTACTTGGAAAATCACCTTATGTATACATGATTACAAGTAATGTAATTTGAATATATTCTCCACAATTATCCTCTTCCTTTCATTAAACCCACATCTTTAAAGTCCACCTCCTACATGAATGGTTTGAGATTTTGTTTTTTGTTTTGTTTTGTTTTTGATTGTTTATTTGTGGCCCACTGCATTTTTTTTCTTTTGATTTTTGGGACAGGGTTTCTTTGTGTTACTTTCTAGACCAGGCTGGTCTTGAACTCAGAGAGATCTGCCTGCCTCTGCCTCCAGAGTGCTGGGATTAATGGCATGTGCCACCACCTTCTGGCATGGCCCACTGCATTTTACACTTGTACAGTAACACCTACCAGGCAAGATCTGCCCACAGATCCAGTAGTGGCACAGATGTTTTCTGCTTAGAACTAAAGCCTGCTACATTAGAGGAATTCATGATTGGCATTGTAAATTTGGTTAGAGCTCATGGGGTGGGAGATAATAGACCCTAAGAGGGACCCTACTCTTCTTTAGATACATGGCCATGTATCAATGGCTTTCAGAAGGTTTATGATAATCAGATTAGTGGTATTTTTGGACTGCTTTCCCTGCTTTAGATCTGTTTTATCATGTTCTTTTGGTAAAGAATGATCTGGAGCTAGCACAAGCCTTACATTTCTGGTTTAGAGAAGCTGCAGCAAAGATTCATAGTGATTTAGTCATTACAGGGATACTTGAGGGCAAATAACATCCACCTCTATGGTCTATATGCCCAGCTCTGTCCAAAATTGACATCATGGCTGACATGGCAACTTTGAACATGAGCTTCTATTTTAATGATGTGACTTCAACTGTTTGATAATCCAATCCTCTGATCTATGTTTTTAATAGGCAGAATCTGACACATAAGGCGTGTTTATATAAGGGATATTTGATTTTAGTGATTATTCCCTCAGGTAGATAAAATTCTGGGAGTTGTGCATATAAACACTAAGTCTTACATGGGGTGGTAGCAGGAGAGGGGAGTAGAATTTCAATGACAAATTTAATGCAGAAAAAGTGATGAAGGGGAAGGATTCACAAAGTAAGAAATATGTCATAAAATCCATCATTATCATAATATCCCCATGCCTAGGGCAGGCAGCACTCCACTGCAGTTAAATTTCAGTCTTGTTGTCTCTAACAGCTTTACTGTGCATGTGTAACCCCCCCACCCCCACCAGACTTGAAGAGAAGTGATTAAGAAAACATATTTCTTTTCACAGAAATGTCCTTAGCATATACTTCAAGAAATCCATCTTGAACTGTCAAAGCATGTTCTGTTTGATAGGAAGATATGATTCATATCCCATTATATAAAGTGTACCATATTATAAATGAATCAGAGTTTACAATATGAGGTTTGTGAGCTATAAGAGAAACTGAAGAAGGCATTTCCATTGAATCTGAAATGTGTTTTCTGTAAGGAAGAGTGAAAAAAAAAACAGTTTAATCTCATGAAGGGAAATAATAATCATATTTCACTACACATTATGAACTAAGAATATGAACAAATAGAAACAGGCTCACAGTTGACAGATCAATAATCTTCCCAGAGAGTGTGAGTGATGAAGGAGGGAGAGAGGACCAGTGACTTTCTGCTGGATGTTACACATTGCTTTCTGTATCCAGGTCAGGATCTCTTAAGAAGATGGACACAGTCTCTCATATAAATTTCTTAAAATAATTTGGTAGAGAAAGTTAGGCAATGGAATGAATGTGTTTGAAGATAAATGAGATTCTGAGGTACATATATTGTCTGTCCTTTGACAAAGTATTAGTAATAACCATTTCCAACAATTAAAATAGGGCAATAGAGGTTAAGACACGTGTGTGTGTATAGTACAAAGACTAAAAAAATGTTTGGACAAACTAAAATACATGTCCAACCACTGACTGTTTACATTCAACAACTGTAGTTCTTTCTCTGGAGGACATAAATGATGTACTTGTGAAGTGTCATTATTCTTTATTTTGGTCAACTTCAGTTATATTGTCTATTGTTAATATTGTATTTCCAATTTAAACCATTTCTGGATTTAACTAGCCACCAGCATTCTTGTCTTTTATACCTGGAATGCTTTTTTTTTAATCTTGACACATGGACAAATGACCTGAAGATAGCACAAATACTATTTTAACATGACTACAAAATATTCACATTGAATAAATCCTATGTTATAAGATATTTCATAATAACCATAGGGATTAACATGAGAAATATTTCATTTTTTAATATAAAGCAATGGAACTTTATCATTAAAATTATAGCCAATCAGTAAGTGAAAAAGAATAATAATGTAAAATGTGTGATATGCTTGTATTTTCAATTTAACATTTTTCAAACAATGATGATATAAATATTGAGTTTACATAATCTTTAGAAGGATTAAATTATCTTGAGCAAAAGCCACTGCAGTTTTATATAATAACCTACCCCAGAAAGAGCACACTAACAAATTAGCTCCAGCTTTTATTGTCCACTCATTTACTTTTGTATGAGCTGGTTTCAAGCAAGCTTTTGGTCATAAGAATTTTCACACCAATCCATGTTGCATCACTTCAATCTGCAGAGACAAAAACCAATGTCTAAGTGACACAAGTGGGCAACTTATGGTAAACTAAATTAAGGTTTTTGCCAAAGTGTAACTTTTTAAGAACAATTAATTTATCAGGTTTTTTATAAATTAGAAGAGATGAGGTGTTACTGGAGAGTGAGTGAGCCACAATTGCATAATCATTTCAAAATCCCATCACATTATGGGTGACAACCTCATGGGAGCAGCATCATAGAGTCTGATTTTCATTTAATCAATCTTTCTCCCTTCCTTCCTCCTTTCTTTTTTTCCAACTTTTTAAATTTTAATTAGAAACAGGATTGTTTTACATGACAATCCCAGTTCCCTTCTCCCACCTATCCTCCCCTCCCCCTCCCCCCAACTAAAACCTTATCTGTCACATATCTTTTCTGCTCCCCCTGGATGGTGAGGCCTTCCATAGGGTGTCATTAGAGTCTTTCGTATCCTTTGGGATAGGGCCTAGGCCCACCCCCATGTGTCTTGTCTCAGGGAGTATTCCTCTATATGGAATTGGCTCCCAAAGTCCACACCTATGCTAGGGATAAATACTGGGCTTCTACAGGAGTTCCCATAGATTTATGAGGTTTCCTCACAGAAAAGCTTGTTCCTGGGGTCTGGATCAGTCCCATGATGGTATTCCAGCTATCAGACTGGGGAGCAAGAGCTCCCGGATGTTCAGGTCAGCTGTTTCTGTGTGTTTCACCAGCCTGGTCTGTACCTCTCTGCTCTTCACTCATCCTTCTCTGCATCTGGGTTCCAGTTCAGATAGGTGATTAGTTATGGGTGTCTCCTTCTACTTCCACCAGCTGCTGGATGAAGGCATATAAGTCAGTCATCAATCTCATAATCAGGGAAGGGCATTTAAGGTAGCCTCTCCTCTATCGCTGAGATAGTTAGCTGGTGTCAACTTTGTAGATCTCCAGACATTTCCCTAGTAACTGATTTCTCTGTAAACCAAAAATGTCTCCCTCTATTATGATATCTCCATTCTTGTTATCGTGTATTCTTCCCCTGACTCAAACTTTCTGCTACCTCATGACCTCGGCATCCCTCTTCTTCTCCCCTTCTCATTCTCCTACCTCCTTCCCCCTCTTCCCATGCTCCCAATTTGCTCAGCAGATCTTGAACCTCTCCCCTTCTCCAGGGGACCATGTATGTCTCTCTTAGGAACCTCCTTGTTTATTAGCTTCTCTGGCAGTGTGGATTGTAGGCTGGTAATCCTTACTCTATGCCTAAAATCTTCATATGAGTGAGTACACACTGTTTGTCTTTTTGTGATTGCTTTACCTCGCTCAGAATGTTTCTTCTAGATCCATCCATTTTCCTGAAAATTTCAAGATTCCATTGTTTTTTTTTTCCACTGAGTAGCATTCCATTGTGTAAATGTACCACATTTTCTCTATCCATTTTTCAGTTGAGGGGCATCTAGGCTGCTTTCAGTTTCTGACTATTACAAATAGTGCTGCTATGAACATAGTTGAACATTTGTCCTTGTATGAATGTGCATCTTTTGGGTATATGCCTAAGAGTGGAATTGTTGGATCTTGTGGTAGACTGATTCCCATTTTTCTGAGGAGTAGTCATACTGATTTCCAAAGTGGCTGTACAAGTTGGCACTCCCACCAGCAGTGGAGAAGTGTTCCCCTTTCTTCACATCCTCTCCAACATGAACTGTCATTGGTGTTTTTAATTTTGGCCATTATGATAGGAGTAAACATAGTGTAACATTTTCCAAGATCCTTTATATCAGGGTGTGCAACATTAATGAGAATACTAAACCATTCTGGGTGAGGTAACCCAGTCACAAAAAGACAAACATGTAAAAAAGCTTGTTTCTAATTTTTTTAAAGGAGCCTCAAGACTTTCTTCTCAGGGGAATCATCATAACTCCCATATTATTTTCAAAGTTATGTTTACAATTGTGTTGGTATCTCCTCATTGCCATGGATAAAGAGGCAAACCTCAAGATGCATGAGAGTGCATCTCGGTGGGGGATGCACCAGGCGTAACTGGATCTCATAAAATTTTACTAAGACGTTAGCTTTAATTCATTGGTTCATTCATCAATTTCTTAGTATTTAAAAATGTTTTTTGAACAATGTAGTTGAGCATTAGTAATGTGCCTTTAAAACACCAGCCCTGAATCACTTTGTAGAAGAGGCAGAGATGGTACAACTAAGAAACAACCAATCTGATTCTAATTGGACCTCTGATTGGCACCATTGGTGACACAAAGGGATGCTACTATTGTTGACCTCATGAGAGGTTCTGTAGAAGAACTAAAGAAATGAGGTTTGGACCATTGAAAACCTTGGACTCCTTTATTAATCAGATTGAGAAAACATGATATGTAATTGCATGATACACAAGGAGCTAGAGTACTTCTGATCCAAGGGCCAGTGTGGCTTCCAAAGAAGGTCAACATCTCAACTTTGGAAGGAGCAGAACTCACCTCGGAGGAACTGGAGAAATGATTTCATAGCTAGGAAATTACTGTGCAAATAGACACAGAAGCCCAATTGAATGGTATATTGAAAGGATTCAGTTTTCCAAAAAAAAAAATGGGTTATCACACAGTGTCAGAGCTGACCAAAAAGTAGAAATAGCTTAGGGTCATAACATACAGAGTTGTGCAAAGCAGATTTGCAAAGAGTCCAGTTTAACATACTGAGCTGACTGGAAGAATCAGGAGGGGTTTTAGTCTCATCACTATAATGAAATGATAGATACTTCATTTTTAAAAATAAGGGATATTTGAATCTTAGTTTTGAAGTTTTCATTCCATGATATATGACCTCTCAGCATATGACCTCATGAGTCAGCATCTCTTGGTGGAAACACTTTGCAGAAGAAAGGGATGACCTCCTCAGATGGGGGGAAGCAAGGGTCCCACAATCTCCTTTGTAGATATATCATTAATGACTGAAAGGCCTCTCACTTAGTGCTCCTGTCTTTAGGTCCTAGAAATTCCTTTTAATGCCTAAGAGGAATTTTTGGTGCATAGATCTTCAGGGATCTTTCAACATATCAGCTGTGGCAAGGATATTTTTCCTTACATCTTTTATTTATTCTTTGGCAATTTCAGATTTATATACAATATGTGTTCATCCTACCCATGTAACTCCTTGTCCTACTCCCACTGGATACCCCAGAACAGGTTCCTCTCCAGCTTTCTTGCCTTTTGTTTGTTTTGGTTTGGTCTGGTTTTTGTTACACACAGAGAAAAGTTAATGCTGCCTACCAGAAGGTTGAATCTGGTATAAGACTTCCTGAGTGCAATGACCATATCTTGTCCAGAAGAAAGCACTCCTCCCTGTCTCCTGTCTCTTACAGTCTTTCTGCCCTTGCTTCAGCAATGCTCCCAGAGCCTTGGAGACAGTTAAGATAGGTATAGTTACATTTAAGGCTACACATTCAGTAGTCACTTATTGACAGTTGTCACACATTTACCAGTTACAAGTTCCTGCACTAACTGTTACCCACTGCAAAAAGCATCTTCCATAGCCAAGGCTGAGAACAGCACCCATTTACAGAAGGAATTGCTGCCACAGTTGTGCTTTGTTGAAAGTCTACATTCTCAGTGATTGCCCTTGTTGTTTTATTGCTTTTTAATGTGTTTTTTCTGAATTATTGGGCATCTCTTCTCATCCAGTTCAGGTGTGTTTTATGTGACCTCCAATTCAGGCAGCTGAAGCCACATTTTCATGTGTCAAGTTTCAAAGGACCATTCCTCCATCCTGTCTCTTCTAGATACTTCTTGAGCCTCACTTATACCTCTCCTGGCATTTGCATCCTCTAGCTCCTTATCCTTCAGCTTCAGGCTAAAGTGCATCTTCAAGAAACTTTTCTGCAGCAATACATGCCAGCCCTTTCTAACTCTAACAATACTTTTGTGAAATCCAGAACAGAACACTTTCTTTTCGTGTGTGTGTGTGTGTGTGTGTGTGTGTGTGTGTGTGTGTGTGTGTGTTTGTGTGTGTGTGTGTGTGTGTGTGTTTGTGTGTGTGTGTGTGTGTGTGTGTGTGTGTGTACATGTGAGTTATGTGAGTGTGTTACTGTGTGTGTGTGTTCATGGTACATGTGTGGACATACACATGTGTGGGGATGCATGTGCACATTTGTTTACACGACTGTGAAGGCCAGAGGTACCTTAGGCTTCATTCTTGGGAAGCTAGATGCCTTTATTTTTTAGCCAATATTTCTGACAGCCTGTCAACTCACCAAGAATGCTGGACTGCCTGGCAAGAGATTCCTAGAAATACACCTGTTCTCACCAATAGTGTTATCAGCCTTGTTTGTTTGTTTTGTGAGTTCTGGGGAAGTGTCCATGATCAAAAGACCAGTATTCTAATTAAATGAAGAATTTCCTTCTTTCCGAATACATGTTGATGTGTGGCATTACCTAACTGTCCAGTTTTGTGACTATTTTCTTTTATTTGGATAGGAATATAGAACACCTGTAGATATGGCTGTTCAGTATTTGTCACTATATCAAGACCACAGCATGAAACACAGAAGGAATTCCTCACACTTACACTGAAAGAAAGGAAGAAAGGAAGAAAGAAAGAATGAATGAATGAATGATCCATAGTCTCAAGCCATCTCTGTTGACTAACCAGAAAAGCCAGGTTCATAAAGTTAGCTTATCCACCAGCTTCCAAAGGAAGTATCACAGTGAATTGGAAAACATCCCAGGAGGGTTTATCTGGTGTTCTAATCCTCTGCCGTAAAAGTACCGCCTTGCCAGGCAGTAGTGGTGCATGCCTTTGATACCAGCACTCTGTTGTCAGAGGCAGGCTTATCTCTGTGAGTCTGGGGCCAGCCTGGTCTTCAGAGTGAGTTCCAGCAGAGCCAGGACTTTTACACAGAGAAACCCTGTGCCAAAATAACAAAAAAGGTAGAAAGTAGAACCTGATTAATAGAATCAGAGATACTAATATTACTCTTATTTCAAAAGACAAACAGCTAAGCTAGATCCCAGAAAGTTCAGTAAGAAGATATTGGCAGTGAAAGTTCCAAAGGAGAAACTCTAACTTGTCCCTTCCCAACCCCTTCCCTGCTTGCTTTTCATAGACACCTGCATGGTTAAAACCCATTCTTAAATGAAAAACTGAAAACTCCACAGAAGATACTTTTTGATTAATATCTGAAAGTCCAGGGAAGTACACTTATCACAGTGCCTGTTAGAACATTATAGGGAAAAGAACAGAAGAGAGAGTGAGGTCATAACCAGCCTATAAGATCCTATCAGACATAAGACGCCAGGCATATGGGATCATACATGTCCCACTGTGAAAGAGGGTGAAAGCATAGATTGACTTCTTTCTAGGAGTGACAGTAGAAGTGGTAGTAAGTATTCTTTGGGGGCATTGTCTTCACAGTGATTCATTTTGAATAAAGGCCAACATAGTCATCATTCTGTGGTAAAAGACTGAACAAGAATCTGTTATACACATAAATTAAATATCTAGGTATATTTGTTATAAAAATAGATAATAGAAAAATATGGACATGGTAAATACTTGATGATAATTAGTTGATACATAGATAATAGGTAGATTTGAAAATTATTAGATAGAGGATTGATAGATAAATGGCCATTTTCTGGAGGTGTTGGAGGTGTGAAGATGCAATCTTAGTTGCATTGGAGATCACAGAATGCAGGAGAAGTAAGTACTGTTGGGACACCCACCAAGGAGAGCTACAGGTTTAGAGTGGAGCACACCAATGCCCAGTATAGAACATGTGTGCTGCAAGCAGAAGAGCTGGAGGGACATGGCTGTCCAAGGCTTTGAAACCCCAGGGAGATAAAACAGATACAAAATATTGGCCTGGAGGATTTTATAGTTACCTGCAGAATTATAATTTTGTTTGATTTGATTGTTCCTCATGATGTCCCAAATCTTCCCATTGGGGGACTGAGAATGTTATGCTGTGTCAACATATGTTAGAAATATATAAATTGTTTTTAATTTTCTGGAAGGCTGTCTTTAATAGACTTTATTATTTAAAAGACATTTGAGCTTTTAAAGTAGTACCACTTTATATGATGAAGAAAATGAGACTTTGGAAATGAGAAATAGAAAGTTATGGTTTAAGAGTGATCTATTTGTATGTCAAGATGACATGGTCTTGGATGTGATTGTTAGCATTGTCAACTTAACACAACCTACAATCACTTGAGAAGGGATTATCAACAAGGTATTTTCTTCATTGGAGTGACTTTGGGGATGTCATGGGGATTTTCTTAATAAGTTGTTTGGTATGGGAAGAAACAGTCCAATGTGAGTGGCACAATCCTCTAGGCAGGGAATCCTGAACTATATAAGAAATAAGAAAGTAAGTTGAGCATGAGTGAGCAAGGAAGAAAGGAAACATTCATACATTCATTTCTCTGCTCTGGAGTGTGAATATGATGATTGGCTGGGTAAATATCCACACTAAACTCCCCAATGATGATAGATGGTAACATGGAATTGTATGATGAAGTAAATCCATTCAAATTCTAAATTGGCATTTGTCAGATTTTTTCTGTTATAAAAACAACAGGGCTGGGCGTTGGTGGCACATGCTTTGAATCCCAGCAATCAGAAGGCATAAGCAGGCAGATTTCTGTGAGTTTGAGGCCAGCCTGGTCTACAGAGTGAGTTCCAGGACAAACTCCAAAGCAATACAGAGAAACCATGTCTTGAAAAAAAACAGGAATGAAATTAAGATAGATAGGAAGAAAGAAAAAAAAAGAAAGAAAGGAAGAAAGATAAATAAAAGAAAAATAGCAATGAATGCATTGTAGACAAAATCTAGGAATATCTTTATGCCTATATGTTTATTTATCCATAACTGTACCCTTATGTAATATCTCTGTCTGTCTATCTACCTATCTTTCTATCCATCTATCTATCTACATAGAGATTAGAAATAACAGAAAAATTTGCCATGAGCAAGTTCCATGATGGGTATATGTACATTTATCAAACAAAAGTCAGGGTCGATTTCCATCTGACAAAACAACAAAAAAGTATCTTTTATATTACTCAATTAATATTCAGTTCATTTCATTTTACTTTTTGACTCTGTATGCATGCCATAATTTACTTTTTCCCTTTATGGATATCAAATGAGCATGGTACCAACTTGACTGGTGCTATACTAGTTCATCTGGTAGTAGGTCACAAGGAAGTACTCAAAGGAGCCAATGGCGTATCACCCTCACTTCTATGTTTGAAATATATCACGGATGCCTTTTTTTCCCCCAGAGATCTTTCCTTCACAGATTCACTGATACAATTCATTCCATATATTAAGACATATTTGCCTTCCTGCCCCTCTCTCTGATTCTCTAAATCAGATTATAATGATTTGGGAAGTGGAAAGTACCCATGATCCATCCATGCATTAAAGTCTACTGTTCCACAATTAATCAAAGCTAAGTGAAAAATACATGTTCTTCAGTGTTCTAACCTAAACAATGGAACAGCCCAAACTCATTAGCACTGCTATTTTGGTAATTAAGAAATAAATCCATTGGGGCAGGAGAGATGGCTCAGTGGTTAAATCATTTGTCCTGCAAGTACTAGCACCTAAGTTCAAATTACAAGAACCTAGGTAAAGTCCAATGAACATGATGAAAACCCTAGTGGCCAACATCAGATATTAGTTCTCATCTTTGACCTTATTTGAGACAGAGTTTTTCTGTCCCTTATAATTCATTGCTACACATGGTAAGCCAGCGGGGCACTCTTCACCTTGCATATACTCACCAAGCTGTTTAGAAAGCTTCTTCATTTTTTATGTCTTCTCTCATCTCATCATGGAAATACAAGTGTTACAACCATTACTAGACTTGAGCCCTCACAGGGAATCTTGGGATCTGAATTCTGATCCTCATGTTTGTAAGGCCAAAGGTTATCCACTGAGTTATCTCCCTAGCTCCACAGTGAAAAGTATTTCAAAACACCATTTCCTTTAGGTCTAAGACTTCAGCCATGTTACTACAGTATAGTCACTGCTATATTAAAAACATTTTCATCTCACACAAGAAGTACATAAGAGATTAATCTTTCAAACAGTAAAAACTTCAGATTGATTTGAAATATAATAGTGGGTAATAGGAAAGAGACTAGAAAAGTCAGCATAGAAGTAAATACTTACTCTGGACTTACTGACTCCCAATGAGAACAAACGCATGCTATGATGGACTTGGAGCTGCCTCTGTGGAAAAGTGTTTAGTCTTTTGCATTCTATTTAGGTCTTAATTTTTGTGAGTGGTGATGTGGGTATTTGTATATATTCACATGCTATACGCCTACAGCATGTGGAGGAGAGACCAATATGGAGGTGGCTTTTTCATTATTCTCCATGGAATGTTTTAATATAGCATTTCACTGAACCCAAAACTCATTAACTGCCTAGGCTGGCTGGTCAGAGAGCCTCCTGTCTTGTGATTCACCCCTCAGAGTTATCAAATCACAGATATGATCCTGGTTTTCTATGGGGCCACTGGGGTCTTAACTAGGGTCCTCATGTTTACACAGAAGGAGCATGGATTAAGCCATGCCAACAGCCTTTATTACATACATTTTAAGCTACAGGAAGACATATATTCCTGTGCCCAAACTCAAGAAGGCAACATGTCTTAGATGATTTTCAAGTGGACAACCCTCCACCCCATCCATCACCTGGTGCCTTTCATCCACTAACTTTATGAAAGGTGGCAATTGATACAAATTGGAATGGTGAAGTTTGGGTACACTTATTTACTATAATTTTTAAATTCTGAAAATGTTATAAAATTACATAATTTCCCCTTCCATTTCCTCCCTCAAAATGGCACTGGGGGCACAATTTTGAAACTTTTGGTAGCAGTAGACAATACTGACTTTAGCATGATATCAGTTGGATTGTTTCAAGATTTTTTTCTACAGAGGATGGTGTCAGCAGTGGGTTTTTCCTATAAAGCTTTTATTACATTGAGGTATGTTCTATCTAGTCATACTTTTCCTAATACTTTTATCATGAAGCTCTAGTGATTTTTTGTCAAAGCCTTTTTTGACAACCAGTGAGATGATCATGTATTTTTTTTGTTTTTAAATCTATTTATGTGGTTTATTACATTTACTGACTTGCATCTCTTGAACCATCCCTACATCTCCAGGAGACAGCCCACTTAGTTGTTGTAAATAATCTTTCTGAGGTAGTCCCCTATTCTGCTTTCAAGTATTACATGGAGTATTTTAATATCTATTTACACCTGGAATATTTACCTAAGTTCTCTCTCTCTCTCTCTCTCTCTCTCTCTCTCTCTCTCTCTCTCTCTCTCTCTTTCTCATCTTTTCCATGTGTGGTGTGTGTGTATGGTGTGTGTGTGTGTGTGTGTGTGTGTGTGTGTGTGTGTGTGTGTGTTTAACAGCTTTTGGTATCACTGTCATATTGGCTTCATAGCAGAAATTAGAAAGTGCTCATTTTGTGTCTAATTTTATTAAATAGCTTAAAAAGTATTTGTTATCTAACTTCTTTGAAAGTGTAGTAGTGAGCTGCATGGCATTTCTAAGCCTGGCAGACCTCCAGATGAGCACAAATCCATGCAGATCTCTTGGGGCAAGAAGAAGTTAACACAGGAGTCACCTGGTGTTTCTAGGCCTGGACACACCAGAAGACAAGCATGGCTCTGCCCAAGGTCTCTAGACTTAGAGCAGGAAGACCTGCACCCACTGCCTCTGGTGCAAGGCAGTTGGGCACCATTATGATTTTTACAAGCAGGGTCCTGTCAAACTCACTGATGGATGGATCAGGACAACCTGACACACACATGCAAGTCCAGCACTATGAAGGCCTGAACAGGACAATGAGACCTATGTGTGGCACTGTGCAGATGGGCACTATTATGCTGAACAAATGTATGGAGTGGTATGGTAGAGAGAGGTAGAGAAAGAATGGTTCATGTCTTGTAGACAGAGACATATCTGAAAAGCAAAAGTGGTCAGGAGCTGGTTGAGTGCCATCCTGGGCCATAGTGATGTCTGGGCCTAGGCTGCTGCTGGGGCCCATGTCTGTGTGGCCCTGATGCAGCCACAGTCTATGTTGATGTCCATGGCTCCTGATACCACTGAAAGCCAAGAGAATAGGGCTGTCAAGAGTTGGCCCTGCCCCCTCACTGGCTGCAACACTATGGAGAACTGGTCCTGCCCCTCACCGGTGGAAGCACTCAGGAAAGAGGGTCCTACACCTCACCTGGGCAGCACAACAGAGCTGAACCTGTTCTGGTGGCAAGGACTACCTGGCCCTGAGGGTAGGAAAATGAGAGAACAGATCATGTCTGCTGTGTGGTCAGAGAAAGATGCCTCCCCTTGCTGTTCCTGCAGCTTGTGGAGGACCTGACCCAACCTGTCACCCATTATAGCAGTTGGAGTGAACAGGCTCAGCGAGTCGCCTGGGCACAATATTAGAGCTGAACTTGCAAACAGGATTACTGGAGAGCCAACCCTGACAGTGTGAAAGGGTCATAGCACTGCCTGCCTCTTGTGTGGTGTTGCAGTGGGGGTGAAGGAAAGATGTCCTCCCCGATTAGTCCTGCCTCCAGCTTGTGAAAGAGCTGACCCGCTCCCCTTTTCTCAACTGCAACACTAGGGCAAGTAGACCTTGCATTTGGTCTGGGAAGGACAGTCAAGCTGATCCTCTTGATGGGTTGAGGGTGATTGGGCCTGAGAATGTGAGCTTGGGAGATGTGGCCCAACCCATATCTACCATATGGTGGCATAGGCTGGGGAGAGGTGCTCTGCTTGCCCCTAACAATCCTGTAAGCCTGAGGCAGGTTGGAGAGCTGTCCCTGAGATCGTAAGTGCTGGTCCTGCCCCTCACCAGCTGCTCTCCTCAGGAGACCCAGCCCTGCACCTCACCCAAGCATCACAGTAGAGTTGCTGTTTCATGGCAGTGTGAGTGAGCCAGCCCTGAAGTTGCAAGCATGAGATAGCTGCCATCACTACTAATAAGGAGGCATGGGCTGGAGAGAGCTGCCCCCCTTATCCCTTGCCTCTGACCCATCCATGCCTGCAGCAGATGAGGGAGCTGACCCAACCCCCTCCTAATGAGCTACAGAACTCGGGAAAATAGACCCTGGACCTCACCTAGGCAAAACAGTACAGATGACCCTGTTGATCAGGGTGCAGGTGAATGGGCCCAAGAACATGAACATGGGTGATCTGGCCTCTCTCCTCATCTGCCACATGGTGGTATGGGCAGGGGAGAGATGGCCTCCCCTGCCCTCTCCCTTGCCACCTGTGGGAGGTGAGAGGACTAGCCATGAGGTCACAAGGAGTGGGAGAACTATCCCTGACCCTCACCTGTTGGAGTGTGACCTGGGCTGGGCAACAGAGTAGAGCTGGTCCTGAGGGTGTATAAGCAGGAGAACCAGCCCCACCCCAGCCTCATCTCTGCAAGGGGTGAACTAGGTATACATGGTGATACTGTAGAACTCACCCTGGTGGTAAGGACAGGAAAGCAATGGAGGGCTGACCAAGCAACAATCTAGGAAAGGAACCAAGGTTATGAGTTGACCCAGCCCGGAATCGACCCCATCTATAATCTGCCGGCCCACATGTAGTGGCCAGGCCTGCAGACCCAAAGCTAAAGAATCTCCAGGACACAGAGAAACAACAGGATATCCTACAGGACCCCCAGTGAGGCCCAGCATCAACAGTGTATCAGAAAATAGAGTTCCTCAGCCAGACCAATAACTCTGTACTGAACACTTGGAAGTAAAGATACAGGCATAATAACATAATACAGGAATCAGGAGAGAGAGAAAGGTTGAATTTGAGCATCCTTTTCTATCCCAGGCCCTCTGTATTTCAGTCCATGTAAACGGCCGCTGATGGGCCCTACCCTTGATAACAGCTAAGCATTCAGCATCAGAGGAACAACATAGGTGAAGGAAAGGCTACCAACACTCACACACAGGCATTAACACACAGGGGGTGCCATCCCTAGCACAGGGCTCAAAACAGTCCCCAGAAAAGAGCCAAAGTGTACCATTTTATCTCCAGGAGTCAGACTCAGCCAAGCAGGCTCTGAGCAGCTGGTCCGAACACACCATGACAGGAAGGTTTCTGCATCTGCCTCGACCCCCCAAAAAAAATACAGGGATAAAAGTATTGACTCTGTGACTCACTGTGTCACAGTATAGCTTACATAGTGAGACTGGTATTTCCTTTTTGCTTTTTCTTTTTTTTCTCTTATATTTTTGGGGAGGCTGCAGGTTGCAACGGTAATGTGTCGATACCAAGGGACAGGGAAATGAATGGATTTAAGGCACATTGTGTGAAAGACATCAAAAATAAATAAAAAGAAATTTAAAAAAGAAAGTCTAGAAGAATTTAGTTGAGTCTACCTATGCTGGATTCTGTTGTTGTTTTTGGAAGGATTTTTATCATTGTTTGGTATTTGTTATCGATCTATTTAGGTTATTCATGTCCCCTTGGCTTAATTTTGCAAGGTTGGCTGAATCTAAAAATTCATCATTTATTTTAGGTTTCCAAGTTATTGGAGTACAGGTTTTTAAAGAACTTACTTGAAATATTCTGAATTCTTTTGATGTCTGTTATAATGTTTCTTTGTTCATTTCTGACAAAATTAATTTAGGTACTCTTTCTTTTAGTGAGTTAGGCCATGGCTAGGGCAATCTTGCTTATCTTCTCATTGAACCCATTCGTAGATTCCTTGGTGATTTGTATTGTTGTTTTTGTTTATCTTTCATTAATTTTGACTCAATTTGGGATTTGGTTTGCTGCTTTTAAAGTTGTATCATTAAGTCATTTATTTGTGCTCTTTCTGAGTTTTAATGGAAGCACTTAGAGCTATAAATTTCTCCCATAGCATTGCTTTTAATGTGTCCCGGGATTTTTATTGTGTTGTTTTAATTTTCATTTAGATCCAGAAATGTTTTATTTGTTCTCTTTTATTTCTTTTTTGACCTATCCATCCTTCAGGGATGAGTTGTTTTTTTCTCCATAAGTTTGTGTAGTCACTAGAAATTGTTTTTGTTGAATTTATATTTAATTACATTATAGTTAGATGAGTTACACAAAGTTATTTCTATCACCCTGATTTGTTAAGAAGTGTTTTATATTCCAGAATGTGGTTTATTCTAGAAGAATTTCCTGTTGAGTAAAATGTGTATTTTTAGGTGTTTGGGTGGAATATTTTGTAGATAACTGCTTGTCCATTTGATGTATGTTGTCAATTTATTCTGATGTTTCTTTGCTTATTTTTTTTTGTCTAGATGACCTGCCTGTTATAGAAAGTAGAGTATTGAAATTGTCTGCTATTAAATGGTTGGTTTAATTTGTGTCTTTAAAACTAACAGTGAATTTTTTTAAAATGTAGTTGGATGAGCCAGTGCTTGGTGCATGTATGCTTAGTATATTGATGTCTTCTTCATTAACTGTTGCCTGGATTAAAATGAGGTTTCCTTCTTCTAATTGTTTGTTTTGGTCTATTTAGTCTGTCTGAGGATAGGGATGCTTCCTGATCCTATTTGATTGGGGTACTTTTTCAATGTCTTTCATTGTACTATGCCTATCTTTAAATCTCAGATTACTGTAGAAAATAGATGAATTTGGTTTGTTGATCCATTCATTTGGTCTATGTCTTTTTATTCAAGAATGGGGACCACAGATATTTAAAATTATTATTGAAAGGTGTTTGTGGATTGCCATCACTGTATTAATTGTTTGAGTTATTTGTATTCTCAATGGTAGTTTGTATTTTAGTAAGTTTAGCTTTATTTTTATTTTCTTTCTGCATATTTTTGTCTATGCTTATTCCAGGGGAATTTATGTTTGGTGTTAAACAATATCAGTTTAACTGTTGTCTGATAAAATTTGTCCATCGCATTTAATTCTCAGAGAGTTTCCAAGTGTCTTTTCAATTATAAATTCCTACATATGTCAGAAGAGAGACTGGATCCACTTTTACTGGATGAAAAAAAACATGTAATATTTTTCTCATTTGTTTCCAATGAAGCCACCTTCTTGGTCTAGGATGTACCTCATTAAGTCACATGTTTGCTGTACACGTATGTGGTCCTAGATTGAATCTCTACCACAGCATAAACTGGGTATGGTAGTTTTCCTCCTTATGATAACTACACTAGCACATGGAAAGTAGAGACAAGACTATCAGAAGTTCAAGGACATCCTCAGCTCCATGCTATGGACAAGGCAACATGGGCTGCATTATACACCATAGAAAAGAAGTATAAGCCAATAAAAAAAAAATTGTTTCCTATGTTTGAGAATTTCTTTTGTTTGAAAAATCAATTCTTGAAGTTTTAAACTCTGAATAAAGAAATGACATGCATGATGGAGGAAAGAATGCACACAAAGCAGTATTGTAGATTTGGGGTCCCATGTCTTAATTAATTAATTAATTAATTAAGCACACAGCTACTCATCCATTTTTATTCATTTATTTAAATTATCTACCCTAATTTTGCTTTTATGAAAAGCATTTATAAAATTATGTTTACATGTGTATGACTGTATGTGTGTATGTGAGTGAGGATGCCTAAAATAGGCCAAAAGAATCAGATCCTCAGGTCCCCCTGGAGCTAGAGCTGGCTGACTTGGGTGCTGGGGATAAATATTCTTTAAACGATAAGCCATCTCTCCAGCTACTAAGTTCTTAAAATTACATTTACTATTTGCCTGTGTGGTGTAGTAAAATGGAAATTAAAAAACAACTTGAGAAATTTGGTTCTTTCCAGCCATCAATTGGATAAAATATAAGCATCACTGGACTTCATGGCAAGTGTCTGTACCCATTGATCCATCTATGTGTCCATCCTCTGTTTATATTAAACTATAACTGTTTAATACATGGGTTCAGAGAATGTTTAAAAAGAAGTATTCCAGATACACCTCCCACATTCAAGAGGACAAATAGATGAAGACAAATATATGTGGAAGACAAATACATGAGGACAATAGTATCCCAGCATGGCTTTGAGCTATTGTATTAGAAATAAAGAGCAACACAATTGAGAATCAAATAGTGCCAGTAAGACCTCATCTAAAATAAAGACTACTTACTGGAAAGTATGGGGTTAGGGAAGTGCTTCTTAAAGCAAAGATCACAGAGTAATGAACCCTGGACTGAAAATGGCAGCAAGTCCAAAGAGTGATAAAATATCCCTGTTTGTGTTAGAAGGAAGAATACAGATCCACAGAGAATGACATGAGGAAGATACTAGGTGGAGCTTCCCAATAATTCCACCAGCCAGTCACTGATGCATTTACACCAGACACATGCTCAAATTGCATGAAGGGTAAGTGGAACCTAGAAAAGCAGGGAAGTGAGAAGTCCCCATCTGGCAATCCGGAGACATAGGTTATGTAAAATTTGACACAACATGGAGTTTGGACTAAGGAATGAGAGATGAAAGAAACACATGACTGTGTTAAACATTCTACAAGCTTGATTGACTGATCATGGGAAACAGGAATTTCACAGAAGCTACAACTATCTGGGGAGATTGTTTTTAGTTTCCTTAATAGTTATTCATTTTCATCCTCTCTGGGCCCTGCCATCCTTGTGGCTGTTATGTAAACCCCATGTGAAATGCATAAATGGAACCCTGACCTTCAAAAATCAAGGGCTAAAAGTTTCTTAATATCTGATTTCTTTTTTTCCACATTGTCAACATCAATTATTTATTTTTTGTAGATTTTTTATTTGAATTAGAAACAAGATTGTTTTATATGTCAATACCAGTTCCCTCTCCCTCCCCTCCTCTCCAACCATGCCCCTAACTAAAACCCTACCTATCATGTATCCTTTCTGCTCCCCCTGGAGAGTGAGGCCTTCCATAATGTGTCTTCAGAGTCTATCATATTTTTTAGGATAGGGCCTATGCCCACCCGCCTGTGTCTTGACTCAGGGAGTATCGCTCTATGTGGAATGGGCTCTCAAAGTCCACACCTATGCTAGGAATAAGTACTGATTACTATGTCAAAGATCATTTTAGTTTGCTGCCACCAACTTCCTTTTGGTCACAGAGTGTCCTGACTTACAACTCTTTTTGTTGTGTTACTATAAAAACTTTACAGCTCTGTTGCCATGTTGGAACATGGCTTTTAATGTAATACAGGTCTGTGTTTCTGGGACATAGTCACTCACAATTTTCTTCAAAGTAAGTTCCTTATTGTCTTTGATGTGAGAGTTGGATGTTTTTTGTTGGAAGTATCATTTCCACACTCACCTCTAAGATGACAAGTGGTGGCGTCATGAGCCAATGTCTGTATGATGCACTTCACCATCTCTCTAGCCTTCACGACCTGAATTGTTTTAAATAGTAAAAATGCTTGGTAATCCATTTGTAATAAGAGTACTCACCCTGAGGGACATTAAACAGTCTTTCCCTTCAATGGGTTTTTCATGAATTTTGATCACATAATAAGAATATTTAATTCTGCGTATCTTTTCAGTTTTGTGGTTGGGCAGTTTTGAAGAAGACTTTTCTGCTCACTCAGCCTGGATGAAATCTGCAAATATAAAAACAAGCTGTTTTAAAGGAGATATGGTTCTATCTGAATACCATACCATAATGATCATTTTTAGCTTATGAGAGTGGTGAAAGTATAGAGATTTAAAAGATTCTTAAGAAAAATATAATCCATATTTGAATAGATATCAACAAGAGAAGTTGAGTATTTGATAGGTCACTCAGTCCAAAGGCCCAATATATATATAATCTGTATTGTGTGTGTGTGTGTTCATGACATATGTTTGCAGGTATGCATGCAGTATATGTGTCTGAAGACAACTTCATGGAGCAAATTTTTTCCTTTTACATTTATGTGAGTTTGGGGGATGAGACTCAGGGTGACAGACTGGAATACAGCAGGCTTTCTTACCTGAGAAGCCACCACTGGAGCTCCATCTTTATTGCTGTTAGGGGAAGTTTATGTTCAGTGCTTTATCAGGTTGGAAAGGTGACATGGCTGCCTATATGTCATCAGATCAATTGCTAAAAGGACTGTAAGTCAGCTCAAATGACTAGCAGGCAATTGTAATTACTAGGCTTTTCATTACACCTATATCTTATTCATATATACAGTATACCTCTTTTTGTAATAAATGGAAGGGAATATTTCTAATTATCTGCTAAATCTCAAGCATAACCATGGGCATCTTTGTATGGTTATTCATCTGTCTTTATATCCATGCCCCTTTTCTACACATCTACAGGGAAACCAATATGGCTTGAGATGAAAGATGACTTGAGAATCATGATGCCAAGGAGACAGTGGGAATCTCAGAAGGATTTCTTCATGGCTCCAGGGATGACAATTTTCCTCCATCTGCCCCTTGCCACTGTATTTCAGTGTTATCTAGTCTCTGATATATATCATTTATTACTATAATCCTATACCTAGATGTTTTATTTAGAGTCTGACTGTTTTGGTCTGGATGGATTGGTTCAGTGTCTAAGAACATGCACTGTTCTGATAGGGGACCAGAGTTTGGTTATCAGTGCCTACATCCAGCAGTTCGCAATTACCTGTATCTCCAGCCTGAGGGGTTCCATCATCCTCTACTGGATTCCAAAGACACTGCAAGAATATGCCCATACAAGACATATAGACATAATTAAAAATTAAAAATAAATCCCAAGTTTTGTTTAAATCTAGTTGTTTTTTAATTTAAATTCTTTTATTTGTTTACTTGTTCATTTTGTTACACATCCTCATGTAACAGGCTGACTTTGAACTAACTATATATTAGAGAATAATTATGACTTCCTATTTCTTTGTTGCCACCTGCAGAGCTTTTTTTTTGCAGGCCCACTGCACCACACTTGGCTAAATCTGACTGTTCAAAAGAAGATGTAAAGAGTGAGCAGAAAGTTGACCTGAAGCCTTTGTTTGCAGTGGTCCTCAACCTTTCTAATCCTGAGACCCTTTAATACTGTTTCTCATGTGGTGGTGACTCCAAATTATAAAATGATTTTATTTACTACTTCATAACTGTAATTATGCTACTGTTATAAATTGTAAGATATTTGGAGATAGAGGATTGCCAAAGGGGTCAAGACCTCTACACTGAGAACCACTGCTTTAAAGGAACACAAAATACAAAGACAGAAATCCCAATTTTGTTTTTGCTTACTTCAAATTTCAGTAAAATGATTGGAAGTTGACCCTATTAGTTTGGAAACCACTTTCATTTTTTCTCAAGATCTCCTACCCAGTGTAGCTGGCTCCCTTCTGTGCTATTGATGAACTTTTCTATTCATTTTCTCTATGTTCTCCCCTTGTAATTATCTTCAGAATTAACTCCATAATGGACAGGTGGCTTTTGTTGCCATGCCTTTTGAAAAGTAGGTTATTAAAGAAACAAATTCCTCTCATTTAGTTTGTATTCAGTATAGTAAAGCTTGCAACAATCAAACCAATTGTAAACAAAAATGTTAATTAAAGAAACTTATCTCCTAACTTTAAATTCAAGCCAAGTTGAAAAGGTGACAGCTGACTTGTGTAGCAAAGGTAATCATATTTCACTTGTTTTCTGGTGCTGTAAAAGTATCTTAAGGATACCATTGTAAGTGACTGATAAACAGGAAGTCAGTTAATAACTTCAGGTTGGGCCTTGTTATTCTAGCATTCCTCAAATGTAACTCACTGTGCAGATGAAAACATGGAGTCCCTGATGTTACCTCTAATACCACACAGTTATAAGCAATCATATTGGAAGTAGCCGACCATCCTTTCCAGAGGTTCTTTGCAATCCTCCCTGAAATGGCCATGCTGGAAGGCTGAGGACATTCTAGAGAGATTCCGATAACCAGCCCTCACTTTAAATATCTGAGTATGGAAAAATGGACACCAAGAAATCAGGAACCCCATGCTGGGAGAAGAAAAAGGCTAACGAGAGTTCAACTTGCTTTTCAGAAAGAGATTCACACACTTCTATTGCAAGAAGGATTTTTATACATTACTTACCAAATGATATCAGAGTAGAGTTTGGTGTCTACACTGATCTTCTATGTAAATTGGTTTTGTTTAGACATATAATATAACTTCAAGGAAACTCACCTCAAATAAATGACTCAAGGCCAATTTTAATGTAGAGTTTCATTTTTACAGATATTTCTTTGTAGCATCTTTCAAAATAAAAACCCTTGAAATTGAACCCACAGTCCAATAAGGCCAGAATGGTTCATCATGTAACTTCCAGTTACAGATTAACTTTGCTGATACTACAGTCTCTTGTGTGTCTTTCATCATTAAGATAATGACATTAGGGTTGAAGTGTTACCATGGTAAAGTTTTTTTTTTTTTTTTTTTTTTTTTTTGTGCAAGCATGAGGACCTGTGTCCAGATACAGGACAACTTACTGAAAAGTTGGACATGGCATTGTGTGTCTATAAACTCAGCATTTCAAAGGTGAGATGGAGGATCCTTGGAGCTTGCTGGTTATTTGATCTAACCATATCAGGGAGCTGCAGTTTCAGGAAGATACCTGAGTTAACAATGAGGTTGATTGTGGTTAGAGAAGATAACAAGCATCCATCTGTGTCCTATACACACTTATACACATGAAATGCACCCCATATGCACCTACACACACACAAGCACGCACACATACCTGCAACAATAATAACATGAAGTATCAATTTGGATGCTCACCAATAATGCCCGTTCTTCTGCCTACATTTGGTTGTGAATCACTCTGGAAGAAGAGTGGGTTACAGATCCACTTTCTTCAGAGGTTTGTAATTGACTCAGTAGGGCATTTTTCAGCACATCTGTGGTGTGCCAGAACAGAACATGTCCCTCTTTCTTATCTTCTCCCTCTTGATAACTTTCCTCCCCTGAGGCTAGAGGATACACTCTTCATCTATTTTGGTTCCTGATTATATCCTCAAATGGAAAAAAGGAAAAGAAACAGATTGCAAGGATTCATATGATTTTTGTCATTATGTGAAAGTCACAGGCGAGGGCTGACAAACAACTTCACCTAGGTATTTTCTCTTTATTACCTCAATTGAGTAATTAATTGCAGCAGGCATGAGTCATGGAAACAGAGATCCTTATAGATTTTATTGTATTTCTATTCAGTAGATGGTTTTCAGAATTGAGGGTTCAATGAATACCCACCATGTCAAAGATATAATGAAAAAAAGTAAGCAAAAGTGAAGGGCACATACGATTGCCTGAATTTGTCTTTTAGAGCTTATATTAATCATTTTTGGATTGATAGGTATTTAAAAATATTAGTCAAGATAAACACATAGCCAATTCCACCCTTCATTTTAAATGAATCCCATTTCTTCTGTTTGCATTTCAATCCACTTTAAGGAGTCACAAATAAAATATATTATATCATAAGAGCTATAAAATGCAGGTGTTGGACTGAAAGAGCATCTCAGCACCTGCATTTTATGGGGATATAAAGGAGATATATAACCCACTTGAAACTAAGTTTGCCTTGCCTTTGTTTCTGCTGAGAAAGAATTTAAACTTGTCTGGTCCACTCAGAAGGAAACATGAGCTAAGCAGTGCCTTTTAAAACAGGACGAAAGAGAAGGCTGGAACTTTGGTTCTAAGGAATAACACCAAGAACTGCCCAACCCTCGGAGTAATAAGATGGTTTAATCAATGACATTGGAAATAAAACACAGGAGCACAGTAAGAATGCACATGTCTTAATTCTAATTTTTTATCCCACTTTGTTTCTCAGAAGTCAAAGTGGGATAAATAAAAGCAAGTCACAAGAACCATGCTGGCTGGAATGAAGATATTATAAGAGATACCATGTATGTTCTTTTGGCTATTGAACTATTGGCACAATGAAACCCCCCAAATTTGAATTCCCTCATAATTCTCAAGATGAGGAGAGGGAAAGCCTGAAGCCAGGTACTATCCAAAGGAGGAGCTTCTGCTCCAGAAAGAGATTTCACATAATGCTCACAACTTTTCAGAGGACCTTGCAAAAAAGAGTCAGTGAAGAAAACTAGTAAGCGGAGAAGACATATCAGTGGAGAAGACAGATCATTTGTAGACAGGGTCACACCTTGACTAGTACCATACCTTGACCATGACTACTTAGTTACAAAAATCTCTTACATTCTATTTAATCTTTTCCCTCAAGTGAGAAGCTTTAAGGTGGGTCTCTGTGTGTGTGTGTGTGTGTGTGTGTGTGTGTGTGTGTGTGTGTGTGTGTGTATGTGTAAGGATCTTGGTTTCCTGATCCTGGTTTGTTAGAGTTTCCAGTACCTGAGCTCTGTCCCTAACCCTGTAACATCACTCCATCCACCAAAAACCTGTGCCTTCATTTTAAGGATGCCTGGATTACAATTTCTTTTGTTAAATCCTAGTAGAGAGAGGCATGAATGAATCTTGTCAAGCTTTCTTGTCCTCCCACACTCCAAACAAATACAGACTTGTGAGTGCATGGCAGCAGTATACAATCCATGTCTGTTACAGCCAGGACATTAGAGAGTAACAGAAGTCTCTAGTTCAGAGAAAACAGCAGCACCATACAGTTTCTGCTGTCCACCTTGGTCTGTGGAGTTGGCCTCCAGTAAACAGCCATGATCTTACTTGCATCTTTATGTCAAACAGTTCTGAAGGCCAGATCAACATTTCCCCAAAAACCTCCAATAAGAAACAAGAGTCTCTTCCCAGTTTTATGGAATCCTGACTTTCTTGTTGGTATCTGAATTCTCCAAAGTTCCCCCTGAAAAGTAATTTGGAGAATTCATCTTTCAGGGAGACAAGACCACACACATGGTGATAGCAGAGGGTGAGTTCTCACATGCTATCCTGACCTTCCTACTCATTGTCATGGTCTACAGACAGATACATACATACACACATACATACATACATACATACATACAGATACAGACAGACACACAGACACACACACACACACACACACACACACACACACACACCCTTTGGAGGAAAACCATCTGCATTACTGATTAACTGACTAAAACTTTCATGATGTGAAGAGATTGAAATGTTGCATGTTCAGAGAAAATTATAATTTGTCTCTGAAGAATCTTTTTCCAGTGAGTAGTCACTCCTTGACCATATCCACATCTGACCTAACACACTGACTAACAAAACTTTCCAAAATGTATTAATTTACCAAAACCCAAGTGTCCACCAAGCAAAAGCTAGAGTGGCTCAGTGTCTGAAGTCTACAGCAGAAGAGTCCCCTCTTTGCATTAAGTACCTGCTTGGTGCTTTTATCAGTGAATTTAAAGACAATGCCTTGTTTATAGATTTCCATCAAATGGTTATAGTTTTGGAATATGGAACTTGGAGAAACACAAATGAATTTAGGGATAGTCAATCACATTTGGCTTCAGAATAAAGAATCTTTTATATTCTTTGAGGCAAGGTTTGTTTTTCTGTGTCAACAATAATTAAAGTATTTGAACATATTTTCAATTGTATGACAAAAAATTCTCTGCTTAGCCCTTCACAGAACATTTGTATCATCTTCTCCTAGGCTCAGGAGACATTTTGGAAGAGGAGGCAAAAAATTCAAAATCTAGACACCAGGAGAATGTGAGATCTTATAGTTTATGAAGAATTTACTCTGAGCTGAAATATTCCATCCCGAAAGGAAGCTCTTTAAGACTGATAAAACGCCAAAGGGGGGCTTCATAAAAACTTGTGAAGTGAAAGTTCTGAGTCTTTAGAAGTCCCTGAAACAGGAGAGGATATTTTGCAAATCCTGCCTTCTGAACATGCCATGATCAATTCACTCCCCAACTCTCAGCACTACTGGTTATCTACACAAGAATTATACAAACACACATCCTTCAACGTACCTTCATACAGGATAGAGATGTTCATGGGACTACATGCCTTCCTGGGGCTTGATAGTAGTTAGTGGTCGCTAGAAGAGATGGGAGATTTTCCTCTGCTATACTGCCTAAAATATGCAGTCCATGTCATAGCAAGCACATCTGTGTTGATGCATGCAATGCTAATTAAACTCAGGGGGTCACACACAGCAAAGATGAAAGATTGGGGCTTGCTGGACAGAAGATAGGCTTCCAGAAATAGGCTGTTGAGAAAGGGCAAAGGGGAAATGAAAATGATCAAAATTCATTGTGTGTGGGGGTGGCATGTGAATTGTCAAAACCAAACAGGAAAGGGTCTCTACAACATAGCTGTTTTTCTTTTTACTAAAATAGTTTTTATTATAATTATTAAGTGTATATGTGTGTGTGCTCACGCCAGTGGTGCAAGTGGCAGTCAGAGAACAGTATGCTGGTGTCTGTTATTTCCTTCCACAACTTGGGTTCCAGATATCAACATGAGGTCATTAGGCTTGGCAACAAACACCATTATACAATGAACCATCTTGTCATCCCCTATAGCTGCTTTGCTTAGAATTAAATAGTACAACCAAGAACAATATTGCAGATTGTTCTGCAATATTGTACTAGCTCAATAGGCTTTTGTTTCCAATGAAGTCTTCATGTGTCAAACAGCCATAGCGGGGAATGAAGAAGGGATGATGGTGGTCTGAATGCTTTTTAAAATCTAAGAAAAGCAAAGTTTAAAATGAGGATGTTGAAAATACTCTTCAGAATAGGCCACAAACAACATGAAAATATGCATTATGGAATTGAAATGACTCTCTTTACATCTAATACAAAGAGAATGAAATTGCATGGAAAACCCAATAGACAAATAATTCAGAAGATACACTGTTTATTTCTATTTCCTTGAGGTTCATGTTGCCTTCTTGTCACCACCCTGGAAAGTAGTTATGTTCAACTGTCTTCTCTCGAGATAACCAAACTGAGATTCAAGTTATGAACAAGATTGGTGTCCCTCTCTTTATGTACATATTCTGTATAGCCATGGAGTTTCATTTAATCTTCGGTTGTGTGATGTTACTCATAAGGAGATGTGAACAAACAGACAAAAGAAAGAATATCATAAAATTCAACTTTGTGAATACCTTTGTTTGCTTTTTGTTGCTATGATAAATACCATGACTGAAAGCAACTTGGGAAAGAAAAGGTTTATTTTACCTATAAACATCAAGTCACACTACATCACTAATGAAAGCCAGGGCAGGAGCCTGCAGGCAAGACTAAAGCAGACAGCAGGAAGGAATGCTGTTTAATGGCTTGTTTTACATGGCTTTTTCAACCTGTGTTTTTATACAACCCAGGACTACCTGTCCAGGGTGACACCACCACAGTATTTTAGACCCTCTCACATCAATCAAGATTATGATTTCACAGACTTGTCCAAAAGCCAATGTAATGGAGACATTTTCTTTATTAGGGTTCTCTCTTCACAGATCACTCTTGCTTTGGTTGAGTTGATAAAACTAACAAGAATAGTGAACCCATGAGTTTTGTGGGGTTGCTTACCTCAGTATGGGTGAAGACTAAGAAGACACCACTGGCTCAAAGGCAACTCCATCACTGAAATCTCACCCAAGCATGAGTGATGCTCATGAAAGCTGGAGTTCTAGAGCTCTCTGGAGAAAATGTAGCAACATCACAAGCCATATTATCTACTTAGTAGTCTTTACTGTTTATGTGACTCTGAGAAGCATGTAGCCTAGTGAATCTGATGTTTGAAGGACTTCTTGAGACTCAGAATTTTGTTTTCTTCCAGGGAGTAATGTTTCAACAAGAAATTCTGCACATCCTGTAAGAGCTTGACTTCTCCTGAAAAAAATACACTGGTGCTCAACGGGAGTTTGTGCTCATGTAATCATCACACTAAACACTTGAGGGCACTCCAAAATTCTCATTTTTGGTACTTGTCTATGTTCATATTTGGGGTCACAGCTGGCTTCCTTTCATTTCTAATGTGTATAAATAAGAAAATAAAATAAACACTATTGTGTGGAAGTAAGCTGCCATCTGTTAAATTATTTGCTGTTGTTTTAAATACAAAGGTCTAAAATCTCCATTTTTTTTCCAGGCAGTGTTTCTCTATGGAACAGTCTTGGCTGTTCTGGAAATCACTTTCTAAACCAGGCAGGCCTTAAACTCACAGGAATCATTCTGCCTCTACTTCTCAAGTGCTGTAATTAAGGCATGCATCACCACCCCCAGCTTTAAAATCTACTTCAAAAGTAGGTGGCTATGTTATAAAATATTTGGCTTGTATGAAAACCATGGAATTTTTTTATGTATTTGAATGTGTAAAACTTCTATTAGGATTTTATGCACATATACTGTGAAAGGAGATGATTTCCACTCCCATGCAACCTGTAACTCCCTGGCATCTCCTTCCATACATCTAACTCTCAGCTTTATAATCTCTCCCTTTTATAATTAGTCCATCAATTCATTCAGTGCAACCCACATGTGCATGAGTGTGGAACAACCTACTGGAACATGGGAGGCCAACCTGTGGCCACACCCCTACAGAGTATTTCCCCCTCCTGCAGCAGTTAGCAGCTGTCGTGGGATCTTTAACTGGAGAGGTGTGGATCCTTAGTCCTGCTCTCTAGAAATACACAAGAGAGCAACCAAGATGGATATGCTGACCCTGCAGTTTCCCCAAGGAAGGGAGCTTGAGTACATAAACTGTGCTAGAAGGAGACTGTTTTCACACTCTGCTCAACAACAACAACAACCACAACAAATACTCTAAATGCTTTTGGGAATTTGGGGAAAGGGAACACATATCCACTATTTGGGAGAATACAAACTGGTCTAGCCACTGTGGAAAATCAGTTTGAGGTATTTTCCAAAAGATAGTATTAGATATACCATATGAAACAGCTTCAACTGAGCTCACATCTAGAGGACTCTATTCATTACAGAGATACATGCACATCAATGTTTCTGTTGTGTTCCCAATAGCAAAGACTTACAATCAACACAGATGTCCCTCAAAGAATGAGCTCACCAGGAAAATGTGTACAGGAATGCAGGGGAAGATTATTGAGCTGTAAATAAAAATAAAGGGATGGAATTCTGAGGAAAGCAGATGGAACTGAAAAGTATTACATTGAAGTGAGGTGACCCAGGCTCAGTGACATAAACACTGTCTGCTCAAACTTATGTGCAGATCCTATCTTCTAACTGTCACATATTTGTATTTATGTGGGAGTGAGTGTTAATGTGTAGGTCAGTAACCTAGAAAGAGACCCAAAGAGAAAAAAAGCATTAATGGAGGAGGTGAGAAGAGCAATAAATCACATGTGACATCAAAGGCAGAATATGAAGGTGGAAGAAGTAATTAGGAAACAGGACCAGGGAGGTGGGGGAGGAAAGGGGAAGATCGGAGAGGGCCAACCAAAGCTAAATATGAGTAAAAATGCCATTAGGAAACCTGCTGGTTTCTAAATTAAATAAAGGACAAAAACATCTGTTGAATTTCTTACTGTCAATGGTTAAGGCACTGTTGTGTGTTTCCCTCATGAAAAGCAGAGAGCAGTAAGTAATCAAGGTCATAGTGGTAGCATAATAAAGACTCATGAAGCCTTCAAATCTTGATGTTGCTGGCCTCATATCCATATTTTTTGAATTCCAACCTGGACTGAAGACCAGAGACTCCCTAGGAATATTTAAGGCCTTCAGCACCAGACACGGTCTTCTGGTCAGATGGACTGAGCAGTTCCAGAATTCTCAGGATGTACTCAACCCTTACCAGTTGTAAGTAATTGTATTCAATTTCTTTAGTACATTAACATACATAATATAATATATATTAATATGTATGTGTGTACATGTTTATATTTTCTATCATTTCTGTTGCCCTTGAGACTCTGCCTAATTATATATATATTATATATATATATATATATATATATATATATATATTATATACAATTTTGTTTAAGATAGTGGCATCCTTGATGCCCCTCAACTGAAAAATGGATAAAGAAAATGTGGTATAATTATACAATGGAGTATTACTCAGTGATGAGAAACAATGACATCCCAAAATTCTCAGGCAAAGGGATAGAACTAGAAAAAAAACATCCTGAGTGATGTAATCCAATGACAAATATAGTATGTACTAACTCATAAATGGATACCACACATAAAGCAAAAGGTACCCAGTCTACCATCCACAATCCCAGAGAAACTTGAACCCTCTTCCAAAAACAGATGGCAGCAGATGCAGAAATCTACAATTAACCAATGGCCTAAGCACCTAGAAAGCAATCGAATTCAGGGAGGAGCAATAATATGAACAAAGGATTCAAGACCATGATGGGGAAACCCACAGAATCAGCTGAACCAAACTATTGAAATATCACTGACTCAGGTCTGACAAATTGGTAACCTGCATGAGCCCAAACTAGACTCCCTTAATATAGGTGACAGTGATGTGACTGGAACAATCTATGAGGCCACTGGTAGTGGATCCAAGATCTATCTCTAATGCACAAACTGACTTAATGGAGCCCATTCCATATGGAGAGATACCTTGCCCAGCCTAGACACAGGGATGTGTGTGTATGTGGGGGGTGGGGGTAGAGAGGTGCCTTGACTTTATGGAGCTCTCTGAACTAAAAGAACAGGGTCTTCAAAGACGGGAAGCTCACACTGTGAGTGGGAAGGACAGACAGGCTTTAAAATGAGGAAAGGAGAAACCTCGAGTGAATGTCTCATCACTGCCAAAAGCAGGTGAGCTGGAGTTCTGTCCAGACAAAGGACAGGATGTGCATTTGTACCCTGCTTAGCCCTTCTCTTCACATCCTTTCAGGCCAAAAGTGGTAGAGTATCTATGGAAACTAGCTGCTGTATCCACACCCCATTCTGTGCCAGTCAGAGATGCTGTACTCTTGCCACCAAGCTCTCTGAACACTTCCATACAAGGTTCTGTGGAGAGAGCAAACATGGTGGGTCCTCTTGATTGCCTTGTTGGTTTGATTATAAGACTGGTGTTACAAATGTATAAGTTTATTAATTATATCTTTGAATATTTTGTTCCAATTCAGAGCTGAGACAGTTCATTCTGCTGAATGTCACAGAAAGATAAGACTAAAAAGGATGGTCCCTTAGCCCTGGGAAACCTGGTGTCACAGAGCACTGGTGTGGAAATCACTATGTAGCTGGGGATGACCTCAAATTTCTGATCCTCTTGTCTGCACCTCCTGACTGCTGGAACTGCAGGTGTGCACCATGGCCGTTAGTTAGCCTGTGGTTGTGGATTAAACCCAAGGTTTTCTGTTCTTTTTCTGATCTGCTAGGCTCTAGCTGGAATCAGTACCACATGGGGATCAGATAATGTGCTTTACCACTTTGGATGATAAAACCACTTCTTGAGCAAGGTAGCATACAATGTGGAATATCAATGATTTTCAAGAGCAGTGAGCCTCTGGAATACTCATATTAGGGCAAATAATTTCATGGGTGATATATTTAGCTACAAATCCCTCTTAAAATGCTACAGCTCCCTGTTGCATAATTCTTTCAGCCTAAACCCTAGAAATAGAATTCAACTGGACTCAGAGATTCCAATTCATTTCTAGTTTGGGTGGAATTGTTGTCATTGCAAATCAAATTTTTTTTCATCCAAACAGTCACCCATCAACCAGTCCATCTGATCCATCTATTCACTGTAATGTCTTGGCCTTTGTTCAAAAATAAGAGAACCAGAATAAAATGGAGATATCTACCCCCAAGAACTGGGGAGAAACAGAGAAACAAAGAAACAGAGAGAGAAACAGAGATGAGCAAGAGAGAAAGAGCAAAAGAAGAATAAAGGAACATGCAGATGAGCAATTATATGTGAGTCAATTCCTTTTTTCCCTCATATTTTTGTACCTTCACTTATGTGTAGTTCCTTTTTTGAAACCTGAGAATGAACTCTAAAAGCTGACTTCTAAAGTTTTCCACAGATCAAGGTTACTGTTAGAATCCTACTGACTGCCTGTCTATGTGTCTTTGTTATAAGCATTCATTTTAAGGAGATGTCAGTAAGAGAAACTGAGATTAATACAATCAAGTCATTGATTCAGCAAATGCTTGTTGGATTCTCAGTGAGCTTGGCATACTAATAGTGAAGGCTGTGCTATTAATTATCATAATATGGAAAGATAAGGGGAGGAAAGAGTGCTCAGTGAGTCAAATGCTGGATGGACAAGCAAAACGATCAGAGTTGACTTCTTAAAACCCACATAGAGAAGGCCTCAACCTCTCTGGGGACCAGAAAGAGGATTGGATAGGGGGTTGGTGGGGGGCATGGAGGAGAGGGAGAGGGAGCTGGGATTGACATGTAAAACAAGCTTGTTTCTAATTTAAATTTAAAAAAGAAAAGAAAAGAAACCCACATAGAAATGCTGAATGTGAGTTTCCAGGCTTGCACTCCCAGGACTACAGAAGCAGAGATGGGCAACTCATGGGGCTCCATGACCAGCCAGTCTAGCAGATTCAGGAGTGCCAGATCAATGAGAGTCAGTATTTCAAATAACAAGTTGGCTCCTAATACACAACACTTGAGGTTCACCTCAGGCCTCCATTTACTTGTGTGAAGATACCCCCAATTCATTACATACACACACACACACACACACACACACACACACACACACACACACACATGCAAATAAGCAAAAATATTACAGGTAAATCAAGGTATTATGAAGGAACATTTGAACAGTAAGACTCAAACTGCAAAGACTATAATTTTTGAATTTTAGATAAATGAATCAAAAACAAAAATATTTTGATAAATCTTTCTACCAAAAGCTGCCTGAGCCCCACTGCCACATGTGAGCTTTACGCCAGCTGCCGACCTGAGTTAGGCCCAAATGAATACACAGAAACTTGTATTAGGTTCAAAGCTGCTTGGCCAATGACTAGGATTCTTCATCTGCTAGCTCAGTCTTAATTATCATAAATCTATATATTTTATAAGACTTATTGGACGCCTTATTGGTGTCCCTCCTTGCCATAAGAAGCAAAGAGCCAGCAGGGGGGAGGTGGCACACACCTTTAATCCCAACACTTGGGAGACAGAGACAAACAGATCTCTGTCAGTTCAAAGGGAGCCTGATTTATAGAGCTTTTTCCAAAATAGCCAAGCTTGTTACGTAGTGAAACTCTGTCTCAAAACAACAAAAGAAAGAGACACACACACACACACACACACACAGAGAGAGAGAGAGAGAGAGAGAGAGAGAGAGAGAGAGAGAGAGAGAGAGAGGAGAAGAGTCTAGGTTGCTCATCAAGCAGATAGTAGGTTACTGTATGTCCATATTATTAATAAATTATCAATTGCCCCTCAAATAAGTCTCCTACCTCAAAGGAAAACTGTCCCAGTATTCCCCTTTGAGCCCCCAACCAACACCTAAAGAAGGGTATTGTAAGAGATCTGGCATAATGGCTGAAGAAAAAAAAATTTTAGATAGAATGAGCTTTCTCTTGGAGACTGTTCTTGGGCATAGAAAATAGGGAGACAATATTTAACCAAAGAATGGAAAACCCACAGGTTTCCTATGAACATTACTGATGTGGTACAAGTATACTGTGAAGGACCTAGCTAACTGAATCAACATTCTTAGACTAAGATGGTCCTTTGAAACAGTGCCTGATGGGAGCTTGGGAGATGTTTCAATAGGCAAAGTGCTTTGTATACAAGCAGGAGTACCTGGATTTGCTTGCACAATACCTTAGAAAAACAGGAACAATGGTGTAACCTGTAATCGAAGCCCTTGAAACCAGTCTAACAGAATCACCCACCTGCAAATTCACAGAGACCATACCACCCTCCAAAGCATAATGTGGAAATTGAAAATTGTGATCTGACTCTGCTAGCATGGACAGAGATGGGCATGCACACATATGCATATATACATACAAGTACTAAGAAACACACATGTGTACATACACACACATATTCACATGCACACAATGCAGACATACATACATACAAGAATTCGATAAAATTCATGATGCAGATAAAGGTACAATAGCTCAAATTTTTCTTTATTTTAACTTGGATGCTGAAGTTTCTTAGGCCATGCCCTTCCCGGAGGAGTATTTTTCAGACATTAAGAAGGCAGGAGATACCAGAGAATGGCTTTTCTTCACTTTTGGTTCTTACTGAAGTAAAAATAACATGCAAAAACATCTATTTTGGAAGTCTTATCAAGTTCCCATCAGCTCATTAATATTCTTTTAATCTCCCAGTTTCAACAGTTTAATTTAGTTGATGTTTCTAATTTACATAGAGACAACATCCTTAATTGATTTAATCCAAGCTTCTGTCATTCTAGCAAGGCTATTGCTATTTATTGATTTTCATTAATATATGCAGACTTCAGATACTAACTTTGCCACACCAAATCCTCCATTTGGGGACTCTTTCCTTTTGTCCAAAAGTTTAAGAGTTATCTCCCTCTGCCTGCTGCTAGCAGCCTTACCTGCATCCATTAGCATGTTGATTCTTATATCAGACATTCTTACTGAATATTTATCATGTCCAGGTGGGCTTGTTGTGACAAGTTGATAATACACAAATACTGACAAAGGAGAGAGTACCTACTCCTACTGTGTAGTTTGAGAAGGCAGTACTGCTGAAATGCCAGCAGACAGAACCTGGGGAGAAGAAGCAGTACTTTAGAAAGAAATTTCCACAGCATACAAGCAACACAGAAAACATTTGTTTTCAGGCTGAGCACATAGCTCCATTTGTAGTGTGATTGTCTAACACACAAAAGCTCTGAGTAGGTACAGTCCAGGCCCTGATAAACCAAGAATATGCCTGTAATGTCAGCATTTTCAAGTAGAAGCATGAGGGTCTCGAGATCAAAGTCATCATTCACTACATAGAGTGTTGGAGGCTAGCCCAAGCTACATGAAATGCAATTAAACAAGATTTTGTCTGTTCTATTTCCTATTTCAGTTGTTTGTAGGGGTGTTAGGAGAGCCAGGAAGAGGAGGCAGTACAAAGTGCCCTATGCTCGTTGACCATACGTTTATGACAAGAATATGGGTATTATTTAATGTGCAAGGGAGATGAATAGAGAGATTTCTGACTGCCAAAATAACAATTCTCATATTATTGAAGATATACAAAATGATAGTTTCATTGTCAAACATATATTGTCACCTGTGCTTAGGACACATTCCTTAGAGTCCTACTTCCAGGTACCTAGTACATTGTATTGAAATGGTTTGATTTCCGTATGCCTCGACTATCATTCCAACACAGCATGTATCAGGAAAGTCTGTTTTTCTTTATCTTCAACAGCCAGAAGTCAAGGAAGACTTGTAGAAAACATTGTCTTCTGTATATAGTAGGACCAGTATACTCAAAAACTCACAGTATCTGTGGTTGCTATCAGAAGAAAAGATACAGCCAGTCAACAGTCCTTCACAGATGTGTCAGTGTTTCTTGATGCCCCATTCTCAGTTGAGGGATTTTAGCAATTGACAGCTTCTCAGAAAGTATTATTTAATTTTGTAGATGACCCCACAACTATGAACATATGTGTGGAGCTCATTAGATCCAGTGGGTTATAGAAAGAGGTGGAGGTGGGGTCAGAGAGAGAGGGAGACATACAGACAGGAAGAGAGAGAAAGAGAGATAGAGAGACAGAGAGAGAGAGAGAAGACATGGCCATATGATGGGGACATTGACATGGGGGCATAGAAGAAATTGGAAGATAAGTATGGTCAAAATATATTATATGCATATATGAAAATGTCAACGAATAAATAAAATATATTTAGGGGCTTAGGAGATTGCTCAGTGATTTAGAGAAGATACTGTTCTTCAACCTGTGTGTGGGGGTACCTGCAGGTGTCATACAAGGAAGCAAACACCTCCAAGAGATGAGAATTGAAAACTCAGTATACACTGAATTCATCAACCTATGTCTGACTTATGGAAGTCTAATGCCAGGTGGTTCATTGTCAAAATATTTAAAACATAGTGCAATTTGGGAACACATTTCCAGGCAAAAACCAGTCCAATAAGACCAATCCCAGCTGTACAATAAAAGCTTAAGGTGTGACTACATAGAGACTCTTTAAAAAAGTACAGGTGGGCCCTTTCCACCGACCGACCAGGATCTAGGTGAGTGAGCATCTGTCCTTACCCAACTCCCACCCAAAACATCACTCACCCCAACAGCCCACTCCCCCCCACCCCGCCTGCACCTGCCTTGGAGTAGACACACCCAGGCAGAGAGGACCTCTCTGCGCCCTGAATCTGGTAGCACCCCCACTCTTCCATCCCTTCCACCAACTGACCCAGGAACGAGGTGAGTGAGCCTCTGCCCTTACCCAACCCCCACCCAAACCATCACTCACCCAGATCATCCCAGTCCTGCACCCGCCTGCTTGAGGTAGACATGAACAGACAAGGAGGAGCTCCCTGAATCTGGAAACACCCCACTCTTCCATCTCTTTCCGCCAACCGATCCACAAAGAGTGAGGAGACTACCAGGAGAGGCAATACCATCCACAGTTGTGGACATTTAATTCCTGGCCCCCACACACCATTGGGGTCACAAGAGGAGATACAGAGATCCTACCTGCCCCCACTAAAAGAAGATATTGGAAGAAGACAGAATAAGATTTCACTCAACAACAGAAAGATCAATATGACAACACCAGAATCAAGGGACTCCACTCCAGCAATATCTGAAAAACCCAACACAGAGCATGAAGATGAGAGGGACCTCAAAAGTTATCTCAGCAAGATGATAGACATCTTTAAAGAGGAAACAAGAAAATCCCTTAAAGAAATAGAAGAAAAAGCAAACAAAAAAATTACATGAAATGGAGGAAAAGACAAAACAAAAAAATTCAAGAAATAAACAAATCTCTTAAAAAATCTAAAGAAACCCAAGAAAAAACATCCAAAGTGAAGGAAGACCTTGAAACAGTTCAAAGCATGAAAGCTGAAATAGACACAATAAAGAAAACACAGAATGGGGCGATGCTGGAAATGGAAAGGCTGGATAAACTATCAGGAACTAAAGATGTGAGTATAACCAATAGAATTCAAGAGATGGAAGAGAGAATCTCAGCTACTGAAGACTTGATATAGGATATACATTCATCAACCAAAGAAAACCTCAAGTCCAACAAATCCCTAACACAAAATATCCAGGAAATATGGGACACTGTAAAAAGACCAAACCTAAGAATAATAGGTGTAGAAGAAGGTGAAGAAACACTACTCAAAGGTACAGAAAACATATTCAACAAAATCATAGAAGAAAACTTCCCCAACCTACAGAAGGATATGCCTATGAAAGTACAAGAAGTTTACAGGACACCAAACACACTACACCACAAAAAGAAGTCCCCCCTGACACATAATAATCAAAACACCAAATCTACAGAATAAAGAGAAAATATTAAGAGCAGCAAAGGAAAAAGGCTAAGAAACATATAAAGGCAAACCAATCAGAATCAGACCCGACTTCTTAATGGAAACTCTGAAGCCAGAAGTTCTTGTATAGATACCCTACAAGCACTACAGGAGCATGGATGTCAACCCAGACTACTGTACCCAGCAAAACTTTCATTGACTATAGATAGAGAAAACAAGATATTCCATGACAAAAACAGATTTAAACAATACATATCCACAAATCCAGCACTACAGAAGTTTCTGGAAGCTAAACTCCAACCCAACGCACATAACTACACTCACATAAACACTGGTAATAGATCATCTAAATTTACCAAACACAAAAAGAAACAGGAGGACGAAATTCACATGCAATGACACCACCAACAATAAATCCAAAACAAAGAAGAACCAATGAACAATGGACGTTAATATCCCTAAATGTCAATGGTCTTAACTTACCCATAAAAAGATATAGGCTAACAGAATGGATAAGAAGACAGAATCCATCCTTCTGCTGTTTACAAGAAACACACCTCAAATTCAAAGACAGGTGATACCTCAGAGTAAAGGGATGGGAAAAAAATTTCCAATCAAATGGGCTCAAGAAACAAGCTGGTGTAGCAATCCTATTATCTAACAATTTAGACTTTAAAAGCAATCAAAAGAGATTAAGAAGGGCATTTCATGCTCATCACAGGAAAAGTCCATGAAGATGAAGTCTCAATCCTGAACATCTATGTTCAAATATGAAATATTTCAAATATGAAAACACCCACATTTGTAAAAGAAACATTACTAAAGCTCAAACAACACATAAAACCACACACAGTTATAGTAGGAGACTTCAACATCCCCCTTACACCACTAGACAAGACCACCAGGCAGAAACTTAACAAAGAAACAAAGGATCTGACAGAAGTCATGACCCAACTGGGTTTAACAGATATCTATACAACATTCCATCCAAACACAAAAGATTATACCTTCTTCTCAGCGCCACATGGAACCTTCTCAAAAATTGACCACATAGTTGGCAGCAAAGCAAACCTCCACAGTTACAAAAGAATTGAAATAACCCCTTGTATCTTATCAGACCACCATGCATTAATGCTAGAATTCAACAGCAATACGAATTGCAGAAAACCTACATTCGTGTGGAAAATGAATATCACAATTACATCATTCCTGGGTTGAGGAAGAAATAAAAAAAGAAATTAAAGACTTCCTAGAATTTAATGAGAATGTAGACACAACATACCCAAACTTATGTGGCACTCTGAAAGCAGTGCTAAGAGGGAAGTTCATAGCACTAAGTGCCCACATGAGAAACTGGAGGAAAGTCACATTTGAGAATTGACAGAACAACTGAAAGCTTTAGAGCAAAAAGAAGCAAACACACCTAGGAGGAGTAGATGCCAGGAAATAATCAACCTGAGAGCCGAAATCAACAAAATAGAAACTAGGAAAACAGTACAAAGAATCAATGAAACAAAGAGTTGGTTCTTTGAGAAGATCAACAAGATAAACAAACCTCTAGCCAAACTAACCAAAAGGCAGAGAGAGAGCATGCTAATTAACAAAATCAGAAATGAAAAGGGGGATATAACAACAGACACTGAGGAAATCCAGAGAATCTTCAGGTCATACTTTGAAAACCTGTACTCCACAAAATTGGAAAATCTAAAGGAAATGGATAGCTTTCTGGATAAATATCACTTACCAAAATTAAATCAAGATCAGATAAAAAGTTTAAATCGACCTATAACCCCTAATGAAATAGAAGCAGTCATCAAAAGCCTCCCAACCAAAAAAAGCCCAGGGCCAGATGGCTTCACTGCAGAATTCTACCAGAAATTCAAACAAGAGCTGATTCCAGACTCCTCAAACTGTTCCGCACAATAGAAGCAGATGGGATATTGCCAAGTCTTTCTAGGAGGCTACAATCACATTGATACCCAAGCTACCCAAAGATATGACTAAGAAAGAGAACTACAGACCGATATCCCTCATGAACATCGATGATAAAATACTCAATAAAATATTGGCGAAACAAATCCAAGAACATATCAGAAAAATCATCCACCATGATCAAGTAGGCTTCATCCCAGGGATGCAAGGATGGTTCAACATACAAAATTCCATCAATGTAATCCACCATATAAACAAACTGAAAAAGATAAACCACATGATCATCTCACTAGATACTTAAAAAGCCTTTGACAAAATCCAGAATCCCTTCATGATAAAGATCTTGGAGAGAACAGGAATAACAGGAACATATCTATACATGATGAATGCAATATACACCAAACCAATAGCCAACATCAAACTAAATGGAGAGAAACTCAAAGTGTTTCCTCTAAAATCAGGAACAAGACAAGGCTGTCCACTCTCTCCATATCTCTTCAATATTGTACTTGAAGTTCTGGCTACAGCAATAAGACAAGAAAAGGGGATCAAAGGGATACAAATTGGAAAGGATGAAGTCAAACTTTCACTATTTGCAAATGACATGATAGTCTACATTAGTGACCCGAAAAACTCTACCAGGGAACTCCTACAGCTGATAAACACCTTCAGCAAGGTAGCAGGATATAAAATAAACTCAAAAAAATCAGTAGCCCTACTATATACAGACGATAACTGCAATGATAAAGAAATCAGGGAAACATCACCTTTCACAATATCCACAAGCAACATAAAATATCTGGGGGTAACACTAACCAAAAAAGTGAAAGACCTGTACAATAAGAACTTTGAGACTATAAAGAAAGAAATTAAAGAAGATACCAGAAAATGGAAAGATCTCCCATGCTCTTGGATAGGTAGAATTAACATAGTAAAAATGGCAATCCTGCCAAAAGCAATCTACAGATTCAATGCAATCCCCATCAAAATCCCAACACAGTTTTTCACAGACATTGAAAGAACAATACGCAACTTTATATGGAAAAATAAAAAACCCAGGATAGCCAAAACAACTCTTTATAATAAAGGATCTTCTGGAGGCATCACCATCCCTGACTTCAAGCTCTACTATAGAGCCATAGTTTTGAAAACAGTTTGGTATTGGCACAAAAATAGACAGATAGACCAATGGAATCGAATTGAAAACCCTGATATTGACCCATGCACCTACAAATACCTTATTCTTGACATGGTGCTAAATCTATACAATGGATAAAAGATAGCATCTTCAACAAATGGTTCTGGTACAATTGGATTCAGATATGCAGATAATTGCAGATAGATTCATACCTGTCACCATGCACAGAACTTAAGTGCAAATGGTTCAAAGTTCTCAGCCTAAATCCAGCCACACTGAATCTTCTAGAAGAGAAAGTGGGAATTACCCTTGAACAAATTGGCACAGGAGACCGCTTCCTGAACTTTATGCCAGTAGCACAGACATTGAGGTCTGCAATTAATAAATGGGACCTCCTGAAACTGAGAAGCTTCTGCAAGGCAAAGGAAACATTCAGTAAGACAAAATGACCACCCACAGAATGCGAAAAGATCTTCACTGATCCCACATCTGACAGAGGACTGATTTCCAAAATATATAAGGAGCTCAAGAAGCTAGCCACCAAAATACCAAACAATGAAATTAAAAAGTGGCGAGCAGAACTAAATAGAGAATTCTCAACAGAGGAATCTGAAATGGCTGAAAGACACTTAAGAAAGTGCTCAAAATCATGGCCATCAGAGAAATGCAACTCAAAACTACTCTGAGATACCACCTCACACATGTCAGAATGGCTAAAATCAAAAATACCAATGACAATCTATGCTGGAGAGGATGTGGAGAAAAAGGAACACTTCTCCATTGCTGGTGGGAGTGCGAACTTGTAAGACCACTCTGGAAATCAGTATGGTGGTTGCTCAGAAAAATGGGAATCAGTCTACCTCAAGATCCAGCCATTCCTCTCTTGGGTATATACCCAAATAGTGCATGTTCATACAACAAGGACATATGTTCAACCATGTTCATAGCAGCATTGTTTGTAATAGCCACAACCTGGAAGCAACCTAGATGCTCCTCAACTGAAGAATGGATTGAGAAAATGTGGTACATTTATACAATGGAGTACTACTCAGAAGGAAAAAGCAATGGAATCATGAAATTCACAGTCAAATGGTTGGAACTAGAAGAAAACATCCTGAATGAGGTAACCCAGTCACAAAAAGACAAACATGGTAAGTACTCACTCATATATGAATTTTAGACATAGAGCAAAGCATTACCAGCCTATAATCCTCCTCACCAAAAAAAACTAGGAAACATGAAGGACTCTAAGGATAAATGGTCCCCAGGAATGGAAGTGGCATAAAATCCTGAACTAATTGGGAGCATGAGCGTAGGGGGGAGGAAGCTGCTACAATAAGAGCAAGAGAAGAGGAGTAGAGGAGAGGAAATGGAGGTGCAGAAATATTGAGTTGGGGGAAGAATAGAGGAGAGAGAGCAGGATGAGAGATACCATATCAGAGGGAGCCACTATAGATCCTAGAAGAGATCTGGAACCAGGGAGATCTCCAGAGACCTTCAAGGATGACGTGATCTGACAATCCAGGCAATGGTGGAGAGGATAACCTCAAAGCCCTTCCCCTGAAATGAGATTGATGACTTCTCTTTATGCCATCCTAGAGCCCTCTACCAGTGACTAATAGAAACAAAGACAGACACCCATACACACTGAGCTGAAATGGGGAATTTAGTTGAAGAGAGGGAGGAATGAAGAGCAAACAGGTCTGTACCAGGTTGGAGAAATCCACAGTAACAAATTGGCCTGAACAAGGGGAAGCACATCGACCCCAGATGCTGTCGGGGAGGCCAGTACAAGACTGATCGAGTCCCCTGAACATGGATGTCAATAAGGAGGCCTCTGCACTCCAGGGAGACTCTGATGGTGGATCAGTATTTTTCCCTGGTGCAAGAAGGGACTTTGAGAGCCCATCCCGCATGAAGGGTTACACTCTGGCCCTGGACACATGGGGAAGGGCCCAGGCCCTGCACAGGAAGATTTGGTGGACTTTGCAGAGCTCCTGTTGAGGGCCCTACCCTGCCTTGGGAGTGGTGGGTGGATGGGGTGGGGATAGGCTGAGGGTCGGGGAGGAGGGATGGGGGTGAGGGGAGGGAGAGGGAGAAGGGACTTACATGTGAAACAAGCTTATTCCCTAACTAGAACTAATAAATAAATCTTTAAAATAAGTACAAGTGGCCATGAGGATGGGATCCATAGCTATAAGAGCTAGATCCTGTGTGTTCTCTCATCAATAGTATAGAGGTCATCAGGCCATGAAGTTCTTCTGATATCTCTGCTAGGAAGGGAAACGTCTGGGAAAATCATTCTGGGGAATTATCATTTCCTCATGCTTATTGTTAAATTTTGTATCATTGTGGTCCTTATATAATGGAGCATTTCTTTCTTTCAGTAGCTCTTTATATATATGCTTTAGATTTTATACATAAAAAAATGAATGAAAACAGTAAATGTTTCTCCTTCTAAAACAACATTGGAATACTTTTACCTAGATTTAGGAGAAAAGATAGAAGAGTCAAATATATGTATTTACAAATTAAAGAAATAATTGATATAAAACTACTAAGAGAGCAACATCATTAAAAACAGCTCTGATAAAACATGGTCACTACTATGTATCATAAAGCAGGACCACATATGAGTGAGTAAATATCATGTTTGTCTTTTTGTGATTGGGCTACCACGCTCAGAATAGTTTCTTCGAGTTCCATCCATTTTCCTGCAAATTTCAGGATTCCATTGATTTTTTCTGCTGAGTAGTACTGCATTGTGCAAATGTACCACATTTTCTGTATCCATTCTTCAGTTGAGGGGCATCTAGGCTGCTTCCAGTTTCTGGCTATTACAAATCATGCTGCTATTAACATGGTTGAACAGATGTCCTTGTTATATGAATGTGCTTCTTTTGGGTATATGCCTAGGAGTGGGATTGCTGGATCTTGTGGTAGACTCTATTGATGCATAACATACTGCCATTATACATATATATATATTTGAAACTTTGGAAACTTTAGCTATGCTGTCAGCTTTGGAGAAAAGTATCTCAGTTTTCTGCGTTCAGTTGGCATTGTACAAAAATCAACAGCCATATTGTTCTAGAAATGTTGAACTTAATTTTTTTCCATCTGTATGGGGGTAACACACTGTATTAAATATGTAAGTTCTTTAAAAAAAGAAGGGATTTTGAGAGTCCATCCCATATGAAGGGATGCTCTCTTGACTTGGACACATGGGCAAGTGCCTAGGCCTGGCCCAGGATGATGTGGTAGACTTTGTGGAGCCCCTTTTCAGGGCCTTACCCTGCATGGGGAATGGAGGGGGGATGAATAGGGGCAGGTGGGATGTTGGGGGGGAGGGGATGGAGAGGAAAAAGGGATTGACATCTGAAGCAATATTCTTCCTATTTTGAACTAATAAAACAAAATAATAATAATAAAAATGGAAAAAATACTAAGAGAGATCTTAATATTTCAGTGAATCCGACAACAATTGAATGCCCTAGAAGAAACTGATGAAGTGCTACATGGTATCTTCATGATTCAAGGTAGGCCCAGGCAAAATAAAAGTACCATGACACAAACCACACAGAGACAGATAGATAAAAGTAGTATTCTGCCTTAACAGAAAAAAGTGCTATCATCAACCACTTTGACAATGAAATACATGTGCCAAAACCCAGCAACTTTCATAGCTAAAGATTTTCAGTATAGCAGCTATGTGAAACATCCAGCATTAACAAGTCAAACATGGCTAGCGCACAGACGATTCTTCACTGGTGAAAGCAGAAATGTTACATGTAAAGTTAGGAGTGAGGCAAGGATGTCCAATTTGGGGAACAAAGCAAGGATTACTATTACATATTCTAAATGGAAAATACAGCAGGACAAAGAAAATAAACACATTTAAATAGGGAAGGAAATGACAAACTGCTTCTGTTTGCAGATATCGTTTTATACACAGAAAACCCAAAAGCCTCCAGCAAATACCTAGTTAATCTGATAAACTCCCAATGGGCTTGTACAATACACTATCATTACTCAATCTCTTTTTGAAGAGCTTCTTAGTAAATTGCATTATACAATTTTAAAGATAATTAACTAAGAAAATCATAATTATAATTAAAGTAGAAAACAATACAGAAGGGTTAGCAGACTCCAGTATATAAAAAATGATTAACTACTACATTGATTATATTTCTTTCCAATAATACACTACATCTTAGTAAGAATTCAGATGGGTATTAGTATAAAAACAAAACTATATGAAGATTTTCAGACTTTATACATATATAAATGAAAGAAACTCTATATGTACAAACTTTGCTATATTGTATATGTGATATAAAATAGATATGCATATATGTACAAACATGTATATACCACATATATATAACACATACATATAGATAGATATGATATAACAATGTAGGTTTACAAGCCTATGTTTCCATACCTAGAAGGAATAGTCACAAGGACCTAGGTCTCCCCACTATACACTACCACATCTGTGTACAGCTGCTGAATAACAGCATGCATGGCCCAGGATGTGTATTTTAATGACATCTGAGGTAGTGTAGAACGACAGGGAAAATTATGGGAACTTGGAAAGTAGAAAGGAATCTCTCATCTTGCAGCATGGTTACAGTTTATTGCCAGTAGTAAATGAAGAAGTCCCAGACCATTAACATGTGCTTAAGACCATTCTCCTTTCCTAGCTGCAAACCTTCAATTTTATAGGATCTCATTAAAATAAACCCCTGTGCAAACATAGTGGTTCTTTTTCTACTTTATCAGATTAAAACCCCACCAAAAGCAACTCCAGAACCACCCTATAATTTCAATAAGAATAAAGAGAAAGGAAAAAGAAATCTAATTATCAACCAATTGAAATGTAGCTTGAAATTCACCAAAATGATATGTATGTCTACAGTAAAAACACTTAATTACATCTCTTTCTGGAAGAACCCATGCTCACAGTTGGATATGGTTTACTTTCCCCAGGTATCTCCCCTTTTTCTGCCTTGTTCTATGTTAAAACTGTCTTCTATGACAGGCCGTGGTGGTGCACACCTTTAATCCCAGCACTTGGGAGGCAGAGGCAGGTGGATCTTTGTGAGTTCAAGGTCGGCCTACTCTACAGAGTAAGTTCCAAGACAGCCAGGTCTGCACAGAGAAACCCAAAATAAATATATTTCTAAAAATTGTCTTCTAGTAGCCATGATTCCTCTTTAGAAGCCTACATATATGCTCTTGGGTGCTGCCAAGAGGAAGCTTCCCAGACACCCCCACCTTCACATTTGACAATTTAAACATTAGGGAGTGGGAAAGCTGGCATTTACTGAATGGCCTCAAAGGCCATTGAAACTTAACCTCTATTGCCTCACTATAAACACAGCTTACTCTAAAGTGTGTCTTCTCAGAGTAAATATTTGTGAGTATTTGCACACCTGGACTTGGATGACAGTGTTATTAAGAGCACTTTGTTTCCCTTTGTTTTATTCTGGCCACACTTAGTTGTCAGTTTCCACTAATGATCACTGGTGGCTTCAACAACCAAAAGATATCAGTGGCTTAAACCCTAACCATAGGATTTGAGAGGCTAGTTGTTTACACCATCCTTTATGCCTGTTCTCATTCTAAGAGAACTTTGCATACTTCCCTCTGTATACTAGGTAAGTCTGAGTTTTAACTTGCTTCCTGTCAAAAACGCCATTTTTTATAGTGAATTGGACCCATAAAAAAATTCTTCTCATTGTGTTTTCAATAAGGTTGGCTTCTTAAGGGAGAACATTCTTGCTCTTTCTTTACATTTGGTTTTTCCCTCAGAAAAATATCGAAGCAACAGTTCTAGAACTCAGGCTCTAAAGGGATAGTGGTGTACTTCTTTTTGATTTATATTCCTGCTTAAGGGGAGCCCTAGCCTCTGGCCTTTACAGGACAAAATAGCCTTCCCTTAATGAGAATAAGAAAAGTTCTGCTGGGGCTAGAGAATAGACACCTAAGTTATTAAAAAGAAAGAAAATGTGGTTGAGAGGAAATAGGAACAGTATCTCTTTAGCTACAAGCCAGGGACATAGCACATGGATTACTCATAGTCAGCCCAAAGATGTGTTTCTAGACTTTGCAAACTGAACAGATCTCAGCTCTTCAGCCCACTGCCATCCTGTGCAATACCTTTTCTTTTTCAGTCCTTTTTTTTCCCCTGCTCTATCACTATCAATGTGTCCCCAGTCCAATTACTATTTTCTGGAATGAGAAAGGTGGCAATCTCACTGGCTGCCCTCTGGACTATGATCCACACCTGTACCACTGCCGCTCCACTGTTTTCCCTTTTGTCTGGTTATTTGGTTGAGAAAGACACCAGGATGTGGTTTCTGCCTTCAAAATCCCTTTGCCCTGGACACTTGGTGCTACACTTAGTACCAGAATACCTGAATGTCCACCAGGAGGCTGGAAGAAACATTTTCTATTGGAATAAACTCTAAACAGTCACCTCTAGTGAGGGTCTCCATAACAATATTTAATTACCCTTTCAAGTGTTCAACTCAATCTTGAGCTGGGTTGGGGTTGGGTTGGAGGTGGTTTGGGGGTAGATTGGGGGTGGGTTGGAGGTATTAATTATGGCAACTCACCCCACATTTAATATGATATTTCCAGTTCTAAGGAGGCACCTGTGATGATTCCCCTTTCCAGGAATAGGAGATGGAATGCTAAAGTAACAGTGAGAGAGGCTTGTTCTCAATGACTTCTTCTGCCAACACCTCCATCTCTCTAATTCCCCAGAAGCAACACAGGGAAACACTAAGGACACAGGATGTTGTCAGTGTCAAAGCCAGCCTGGGTGACTTAAAGAGATCCTGTCACAAATGCATGCATATTAATATACTCATCTGAATAAATAGTAGAAATGCCAAGGGACTAATGAGCAGCAAAAGAGAAATTTATTCTCCAACAGCAAACCCTAGAAGAAATGCCAGAGAAATTAAAACCAACCTTTTCACTTACAAAGGCTTGGGAGATTATGCTGTAATAAAATAAGTTACAGGGAGGATGAGGTCATAGAAGCAAGACTTTTCATCTCTTTTCTAAAAATAGGCATAGGTTCAGGAACTCAGCCTCCACCTCTTCACTCCTTTATGTTACTTTCAGTCCCTATTGTGGCAACTCTTGCTTGTCCTAGCACTGGGGCTGTCATTTAGAATGCAAATGAGATTATAATGAAGTCATGCAGACAACCATCTTGGGATTATTTCCTGAGGTCTTCCATATTTTATTCTCATGAGGTTATCAGTAGTTAAGAGAAGTTTATGTTCTGAAAGTAGCACATTCAGTACTGTCCCGCACTGTATTTTCTCGGCCGGCAAGAAATACACGCAGGACACTCGGATCCTTCTGCAGACAAGCTTTTAATGCATCTTGTGAGGGGAGAGCATAAGCTTTCCAGAGTGGAGACCAGAGCGGAGACACTGAACCAAGAAAACCATCCCTTATAAAGGCTGACCAGCCGCCTGGGACGTGTTACCCTATGAATGGCTTCAGCTCCTCAGGCCAAATGAGCCACGGGATAGGCAGAGATCAAAGGAATGGAGATTACCCAGCGCCTGTGAAGTAATTTACATCTTGGTGTCTTCAGGCACCATATTGTAATGGATAATGCAGGAACCGGCTCCCTACATATCCCCCTTTTTTTATTAATTAATGAAAAGGCTTTATATTTTTACAAGCAAATAGGTCACCCATATGTTGAGGGATAGAGGCAGAGGTTGAACCTTCCCAAAATCAAACATTAAGACTGTGTACAAGAGTCGCCATCAGGCTGTTAGCTTGACCCGAAGCGCTCTTGACCTGTCCTCTGCCGTTTTTCTGGGAAAGGGATTCTCGGGCAGGTAACCCTTATGCAGGTCAACGTACCTCCCAGAGAAGCCTGCATAATAGGCAACTCTGTGTGATGCCTTTGCTCAGCATCCCTCATTGGGCTGCCCAAACCAGACACTCTACCCTGTGCAATGAGCCTAGGCTCCGGGTGTGCAAGAGCTGTCTGGCCGGCGGCCTATTGCTTAAGCATTGTTAGCCAAAATATAAGCGCTTGGGTGATCTCTTGGTTTGAGCCCTGGAGCTTACATGCCAGCCAAAAGTAACATCAATCCGCAAACGGCTGCATCAAACAATTCCACCCCCACCTCTTTCTCATAGATCAGCCAGAGGTAACAGCAATCCGCAAACGGCTGCATCAAACAATCCCACCCCCACCCCTTAAGCAGTGGCCATCTCTCCGCCAAGGACAGGAGTTAATCTGGATAACAATAGCAGCTCTCAGCTCCCGGGGAGAGGGTGGAGTTTCGACTTTTGAAGGTCCGAAGAGGCTCTTCGGGTTGAGTCTTTTTGGGATCCACAGAGGATTTTCTTCATCCTGTGGGAAAACACAATATCGCTCCCCTAGATCTTATGAGAATAGGATCCGGGCTTCTCCAAAGATCAGTTAAGATATCTTTCCATTTTACCATTTCCTTTTGGCCTTTTAGGTTTTGAGGTGAGACGCTTGGCCCGAGCGTCAATGTTTATGAGGCTTTAAAGCCCCAGGCATTCCAGGCCTTTAAGAAGTGTTGAATAGCAGGCATGGCCTTTTCCCCTATCAAAGACTGGGAAAGCCATCTGCAATTTTCTCCCCTCCTCTGATGGTAAGAAGGAGTCGGTACCAAACTTTTGTTGTAACTCATATAATGGGGGTGCTGATGGAAGCACACCCGCTGGATTAATAGGCGATGGCCTCATATTTGCCTTTATTCTTGGCAGCCGATATCTCCTAAATTTACCGGGGTGTGACCGGCCATTCCCCATTCTCTCTCCCTCCTTCTCTGTCTCTCCCTCATTCAGCTGAGCTGTTCCTTCCAAAACCCCATCTCTTGAGCTTTTAGAGTCATTAGAGCTATCAAGATTTAAAGCTTTAAACTTATTTATAGAATTATCTAACAAATTATTCACTCCCTTGTCATTAGACATCCCAGGAGGTCCTTTTTTCTTATTTATTGCTGTTTCTCTTAACAAATTATTCACTCCCTTGTCACTAGACATCCCGGGAGGTCCTTTTTTCTTATATTTTATTGTTAGGCGCGCCCCATCTCTCACTACATTCGGTTTCTGATATGTAATTCTGGACTTCTTTAAGATTGCTACAACAGTGAGAAAAGTCAAAATAGCTCCTAGTAAAAGCATAGAAGCCTCTATATTAACCTCCCAAAATAGCAGCATTCCCAAGCCAAAGTCCAGAAAAAACATACCTCTCCGAATTTACCACCCTGCAGTTCTGAATCCGCCCTGTAGCCAAGGGGTCTCCGCGATGCCAGAGATGTTCACATGTTCCCGGGTTTCAGCACCAGATGTCCCGCGCGCGCTGTATTTTCTCGCCAGCAAGAAATCATACACGGGACACTCGGATCCTTCTGCAGACAAGCTTTAATGCATCTTACCAGAGTGGAGACTAGAGCGGAGACACTGAACCAAGAAAACCATCCCTTATAAAGGCTGACCAGCCGCCTGGGACGTGTTACCCTATGAATGGCTTCAGCTCCTCAGGGCAAATGAGCCACGGGATAGGCAGAGATCAAAGGAATGGAGATTACCCAGCGCCTGTGAAGTAATTTACATCTTGGTGTCTTCAGGCACCATATTGTAATGGATAATGCAGGAACCGGCTCCCTACACAGTACTACACAAGTCATCATAGTGATAGGTTTGCCAAGGAATAATGCTCGCATCCACTAAACATTGGCTGAGTACACTCCCCAAGCCTTAGTGCAATTACTCCCTTTTTATTAATTTTTAAAATTTATTTAACATACCAACCACAGCTTACCCTCTCTCCTCTCCTGCCATTCATTCCCCCACCTCCTTTATATGCTCCCCATTCATTACTCCGAAAGGATAAGGCCTCCTATGGGAGTTAACAAAGCCTGGCACATCAAGATGAGACAGAGCCAAGACCCTCCCTGCTGCATCACTGTTGAGAGGCATCCCATCAAAGGGAATAGGTTCCATAAATCCAGATCATGTACCAGGGACAGACCCTGGTTCCACTGATAGGTGCCCCATAAACAGACCAAGCTACAACTGTCACGCACATGCAGAGGACCCAGGTCTGTGGCATGCAGGCTATGTAACTGTCATTATAGAGTCCTTGAGCTCCCGCAAGCTCAGGTCAGCTATCTGTGTGGGATTACCCATCATGATCTTGACCCCCTTGCTTATATAATCCCTCTTCCATCTCATCAACTGGACTTACAGAGGTCAACACATTGCTAGCCTGTGGATCTTTGCATCTGTTTCCATCAGTTACTGGGTGAAGGTTCTATGATGAAAATTAGGGTAGTCACCAATCTGATTATATAAGAAGGCCAGTTCAGTCACCCTCTGTACAATTGCTGGGAGTCTTAGCTGGAGTTATCTTTGTGGGTTCCTGGCAGTTCCTCTGGCACCAGGTTTCTCTTTTATTACTCCCTCCACATCCTACCTCCAATATGACCATCCTGATCCCTCTTATTACCCTCCCCTCAACCTCCCCACACCCAGTTTACCCAGGAGAGCTCATCTACTTCCTCTTCCATGCATCCCTCTTATGTTTCTTTTTGTACCTAGCTTACCTGGGGCTGTGGATGTAGCCTGGTTATCCTTTGCTTTACATCTAATAACTACTTACACATGAGATCATATGGTGTTTGTCTTTCTGGGTCTAGGTTACCTCATTTGGGATGATTTTTTTCCTGGTCCATCCATTTGCCTGCAAATTTCCTGAGGCCAGTTTTTTTTTTCTTTTTTTCTGCTGAGTAATACACCATTGTATAGATTTGCCATATTTTCTTTATTCATTTTTGGTTGAGGGGCATCTAGGTTTTTTCCATCTTTTGGCCATTATGAATAATAATACTATGAAAATATTTGAGCAAGTATTCATGTGGTATGATTGAACATCCTTTGGGTATATGCCCAAAAGTGATATCACTGGGTTTTAAGGTAGATTGATTACCAATTTTCTGAGAAACTGCCATACTGGTTTCAAAAGTGGCTGGGCAAGTTTGCACTCCATGAGCAGAGGAGGAATGTCCCACTTCTTTTACATCCTCTCCAAAATAGGATGTCATTTGTGTTTTTGATCTTATCCATTCTGACAGGTGTAAGATGGTATCTCAGAGTCATTTGCATTTGTATTTCCCTGAGAGCTGAGGATGTTGAACAAGTCTTTAAGTATATCTCAGCCATTTGAGATTCTTCTGTGGAGCATTCTCTGTTTAAAACTATGCCACATTTTAATGGGATTATTTGGTATTTTGATATCTACTTTCTTGAGTTCTTTATATATTTTGGATATTGGTCCTCGATTCTATGTGCAGTTGGTTGAAATTTTCCCATTTTGCAGGCTGCCATTTTTTTCTATTGAAAGTGCCCCATAAAGGCATTTTTAAAGTTATTTTCTTCTGCTTCATCTGCTTTAGAATGTTCAGGTCCTGCTGTTTTAAAACCACTAAGGTTCTGGTGGTGCCACATTTCTCTTTATTTTGTTTAATATATTCTTACACTGTTATTAACCCATTTGGGTTTGGGATAGTTATAGGTATGGGTGTTAATTATTATGATGTCTTGTTGGATGGGTCTTTTGTTCCTTTTTTTGCTGTTTCTGTCTTTTGTCCTGAATATTCAAGGATTCTGGTAATTGGCTAGTTGTCAGGAAAAGTAGGTTTGTCATAGCTGAAGTATTTGGTTGGGATTTTGCATGCCTAGATCCAGGAAATTGTCCACTTCTTCTGGCTGATGTGTGATTTACTTGGGCCTATCAGGTCTGTTCTTCCAACTGGTGTATGTTGTGCCTATTCCTGTTCTTCCTCCTGGTATGTGTGGTCTTTGTGCCTATAGGGTCTGCTGATATTGTTGAAGGGGGCTGTTCATGCTGAGGCCTCTCTTCCTTCAGTTGGTGCAGGTGGTAATTGTGTCTCTAGGGGCTGCTGATGTTTTCAGGAGACAGTTGGCCAAGGGGAGGATAATGGGTTCAGTGGGTTTAGGTAATGGAGTGGGTCTTATAGGTGGGGTTGGAGCAGCCTGCCAGTAGAGCTTCTACCTGCTGTCTAGATGCTGGGTCTGAGATGGGAAGGCAAGGGGCATGGGATTTGTTCTGGGGATTAAGGCCTAGGGTTTGGGGGAGTTTAGCTGAGGGACCAGCCACTCACTTCTTCTTTCATTTGGTCCAGGTGGTGCTTGTGCCTCTGGGTGCTGCTGACCTTAAAGGGGATGGTTGGTGAGGGGGAGGATGGGATTCAGTAGGTTTGGGTAGCAGCAAAGTTGGAGCATCATGCCTGCAGAACACTTACCTGTTGGATGGCTGCAGGAGGCTGAGATGGGCAATTATTCTATAGCTCAGAATAATTGACCTTGAACTCAAGGAACTGTTGGACACATTAAATGAGTTCAGAACATCTTTGACATAGGAAAAACACTTGTAAATATATCTGCTATTCATATTTATGTTGCTAATGTTTTATCTCTTGATTTATGAAATAATTGGCTTTCTTAAACTATGTTTTGGAAAATTCAAAACATACAAATATTTTCCAAATCTTCCCAGTTTCTCTTTTCCCTTCAAGTTAACCAGCTACAACAAAGCTAGAGCTTAAATGCTTGGTTGATTGAAATTTCCACTACCATTTAGGGGAATCCATCACCTCCAAATGTGGCCTCCCTAAGTGTCAGGGATCCCTGGCCAAATGCCTGTGTTCTTCAGCATAATATATTACATTCTCCACATAGTACTCACCTCATCAATATTTCCAACTCTTTTCTCAAAGAGAATAAGATGTTTCTTCTCAAGTTAAATATGAGTAATCATGTTCTAGAAATACAGACTTTGGTCAGGCCAAAGAGGGTTACAACAAGGTAACAGCTGTATTAAGTTTTTATAGAAACACAACAAAAAATCATAAAGAAAAGTATAATTTAAAAATGTTGGTGGGAACATCAGGTTACAGCAAAGTCTGACAGGCACTGCTACATGATGCACATGCTATGTGATGACTGTCTTTGCCTCTACATTGGTAGAAAGTAGTGTTCTGTCTATATATTGCATGAGGGCTTATCTAATAATAATGAGATTAGATATTGGGTCACACATTGTGTGTGTGTGTGTGTGTGTGTGTGTGTGTGTGTGTGTTGGGCTGGGTGAATAACAGTTAAAAGGGCTAATGGTAGCACAAGACAGTGAGTCCCAATCCTTAATATTTCAAATCCCACCATTGCAGAGGTTTTCATCATTCAGTTTTGAGAAATCTTTACACAGGTGCCTCTTTTATGGGTCAATTCACACTTTCTGGGTTTCTTTACTACTGTCTGCTTCATGAGGACCCCACTAGCATCAGTTTCACCTGTTAAGCTCTGTTCAGAGAATTTAGAATTTCTCTAGTCTGCATTTGCAAATGTCTCCTAAACTTTTCTTGAAAACTAATTCAAAATATCTGTTGACATTTTTCAGTTGCATCCATAAGCAACACAGCAACTTTAGATAGTAGTTGATTTAATGGTAGCTTTTCTCCATTATTAAAAATACTGAACTCCTCCATTGTCTGCCTCAGCTACTGCTGCCTCCACTGCTTGCTGCAGGATCCACTTGCAGCCACAGTGTTGTCACTCTCTCCTTCGACAATAACTTTTTGAATAAACATCAGAAGCCAGTACTAACAGGCCAATCTTTCAACACCTTGAAAAGGGATGAAAAAGAGAAATTTGAACCCACAGTCTTCAGGGATACACTTGCCCAGGGGCTTAATGAAGCTGGTAATAACCTTGAAGCCATAGCCAAATTTTTGGATTCTACTGGCTCGTGGTTAGATTACCGTTGCTACGCAGACACACTCTTTGATATCCTGGTGGCTGGCAGCATGCTTGCCTCTGGAAGAACATGCATAGATGATGGTGACAAGACCAATATGACCAGCCACTGTGTGCTTTCAGTAAATGAAGATCATGAAGCCATCCGAAACAATGCTCAGGTCTTCAATAAACTCATCAGGAGACACAAATATTTGGAAAAGGTATTTGAAGGTGAAATGAAAAAGTTTCTCCTCTTCCTTAAAGCATTTTCGGAAGCAGAGCAAACAAAGTTGGCAATGCTGTCTGGGATTCCTGCTGGGCAATAGAACGGCAGCCATCCTCACTATTCTCTTCACAGACAGTTTAGACACAAAAGGCATTGCAGCCTCGTTGCTGGCAAACTTTTCAAAGCCTGAATGACAGAGAATGATGCCAATTTTGTTACCTCTTCCTTGCGTAAAGTCAACTTGGACAAGCGACTGCTTAAACTCTTCCCAGTGAACAGACAGAGTGTGGACCATTTTGCTAAGTACTTCACAGATGCGGGGCTGAAGGAGTTGTCAGACTTTCTCAGCATCCAGAAGTCACTGGGCACCAGGAAGGAACTGCAGAAGGAGCTGCAAGAGCGACTGTCTCAGGAATGTCCTATCAAGGAGGTGGTGCTTTATGTAAAAGAGGAAATGAAAAGGACCGACCTTCCGGAAACAGCAGTGACCCAGTGACCGGGCTTATCTGGACCTGTGCCATGAGTGCCGTTGAGTGAAACAAGAAGGAGGAACTCGTTGCAGAGCAGGCTCTTAAGCACCTAAAGCAATAGGCTCCCCAGCTGACTGTGTTCAGTTCCTCAGGCCAGTCAGAGCTTGTTCTCCTGCAAAAGGTTCAGAAATATTGCTATGACAACATCCACTTCATGAAAGCTTTCCAGAAGACCGTGGTTCTCTTTTATAAAGCCGATGTTCTGAGCGAAGAAGCAATACTAAAGCGGTATAAAGAAGCACACGCCGCCAAAGGCAAAAGTGTCTTTCTTGACCAGATGAACAAATTTGTGGAGTGGCTACAAAATGCAGAAGAATCCGAATCAGAAGGTGAAGAAAACTAAATGTCTCAAGCACACGGCCTAAGGCCACACTTTTCAGTTGGGAATGCTGAAGCAGTTGGGGAGGGAAACTTGGCTTCTGGTTGAGGATCCAAATAATAGGTGAGGCTTCCCTGCTCAGAGGGGAAAGGGTGTTCTTTTAGGTTTTGTTTAAATGGAGCTCTGAGGCATCAGCTACTACACTTGGGACTCTAATCTCACTGTATGCTAATTAAAGTCATTCAACAAGAGGTCAGGTAGGAGCCTGAAGCTTAATCCTCAGCAGACCACTGTTTTACCTCTATTTTCTGGTACTGGATGAGCACCCCACTGGTGTCTATCGCAGGGCCACATCGCTAGTTGTGTTTCTTCTGTGGTGTATGTGATTGGACAAACCAGCTTTTTTTTTTAAATAAGTGATTTTAAAAAATACTCAAGATATTTAACTAATAGAATAAAGAAGTTTGTTTACAATGTTTATCCATTGAAGCTTATTTTTATTGTGTATTATTAATTATTTATTATATGTCTATGGAATTATTATTTTTATTGAAACTATCACAAAACACACAAGTCAAAAGCAACTTAAGAAATAAAGTATTTATTTTGGCTCATAGTTCAAAGGTATAATGCATGAGGCAGAGAAGTCATGGCTGCCATAATGTGAGGTTCCTAATCACATTACTCCATCTTCAGGATTGGAGAGAGATGGAAGCTGGTGCTCAGCTTGCTTTTTCTTTTTACTAAGTCTAAGAACTCAGCACATGAATGGTGCTGCCCACTTCAGTTGACCCAATATAGAGATTTGCTCACAGACATACCTAGAAGTGATTCTAGACCCTACCACACTGATTGCTTTAATAGCATTCTTTGTATCCTCTAATTTCCTTTTCCTTTTCTGCTTTTACTATTGTCCATGAATTTGTTTTTCTGCCTATGTTCTTTTGGAATGTTATTTTAACTGTGCATGATTGGAATCTGCTCTCCACAGTTGAGATATGGGCCCAACTTCTCTCTTTGTAAATGACTCATTTCCCCTTGTTAGGCATCGCCTTTTACTCACCTGTCTTCTGGAACTATTCCATCTGGAATCCATCATCCATCAGAGTCTGCATGCTGTAATAGTGTTCAATGGATTCTCCATCTATTATTCATGAATTCTCCTTTCATCTGTATTTGTTTATTATGTTTATGGTGTGTGAACCCTGCTTTGTAGAATTCATGTTTGATCTCCTCACTCAGCACTTGTCCATCAAATGTGCTGCAAAGTTACAAAAGACAAAATAGTTATAAGTGGACTCAGGACACACACACACACACACACACACACACACACACACACACACACACACACGCGCGTGCACATGCACATGTATGTATAAAGAGGAAAGTTGTGCTTTATGCTTTCCATTAGAGGCAATAGATGCTGTAAAACAGTAAGGATTTCCTTTTATCCTTTCTAAAGAATGAGCATGTATTATGTATAAATTCTTCAAGTTAATAGGAAAGTTCTTTGGTATGTGTGTACATATATATACATGTGAGTCTGCATGCATGTGTGTATGCATTCAAATGAATGTCAAGGGTCAACCTCAGGTATCATTCTTTAGGATGACATCTACAATGGTTTATGAAATGGCTTCTTACTGTTCTGGAAGTTGATGACCCTATTAGGCAGGCTGATCAGCAAGCCACAGAGATCCTCCTGTGTCTGCCTGCCCATAATTGGGATCACAAACTCTTGTCACTATGACTGGATATTTCTGTTTTGTTTTGGGGTTTGTAATGGGGGATGTCCTTCTGTATATATGTTTCTCTTGTTGGTTGATGACTAAATCACTAATTGACCAGTAGTCATTCAGGAAGACAGGCAAGGCTATGAGATTAGGAGAATTCTGGGAAGAGGATGTAGAAAGAGGCTGCTAGAGAGATGCCATGAGTAGTCACCAAAAGAATAGCATGCTGGACAATTCTCCTCCTGTAAGTCAAAACAACTTGCAGATACACAGTTGAGTTTAATAGAAATGGGTTAATAATTAAGAGAGAGCTAGCCAGTAAGAAGCCTAACCCATCAGCTAAAGAGTTTATAATTAATACAGGTCTCTGTGTATTTATTTGGGGCTAAATGGGTTGTGGAACTGAACCTCCACCTTCAGGTTTGCTTGCTTGTTGTAGATATAGAGTGTGTGGATTGTATATACTTCCTTATGCTCACATGATGAGCACTTTAGCCACTAAGCATCTCCCAGGCTCCAAGAAGTTCTTTCTTCATCTAAGGTGGATCTTATCTTCCGTTTGTTATTGCTGTTCTAGAGGACCATGTGTTTTTATCTAATTAATGGTAATTATGAACCAGTGATAGTATATTAATATATAATTTGAAGATGTATTATTATAAGTATACTGTATTGCAATAGTATACAAATACCAAAAACCTGGACTCCATTGTCAAGAAGTCAGTGTTTCAAGAGACATTTCTCTCCAACAGTTCCCTTATTTGGAATTATATTTATCAATTAAAAGGAAGGTGAAACACCAAATTATCAAAAACATATGAGCTAATTACTTCTCTGTTGCTGTGATAAAATATAATGACCAATAGCAACTGAAAAGGATTTATTTAGTTTATGGTTCTACGGGGATAAAGGAAGATGATGGGGAAGACATGGACAAAAACGACAGGAAATCTGCTGTCCAAGTTGTATTCTTATCCGTGTGATCTTGAAGTGAATAGAGGCTGTAAACTCTCAAAGTCCACACTCAATGACATATTTTCTCCTTCAAGGCTTTACCTCCAAAGATTTCATACCCTTCCCCAAAGGTAGAGCAAACGTTCAGATACATGAGACTGTGATGGGGCCAGTTTTTGTCTAAGACAGTAGAGGTACCTCCTATTTGAGTCAAAAGGTTCCTTTGAGTAAAATGGACAAAATATAGTAACAATAATACTGAAATTAAAAGACCTTGTTCATCTATTTACTGTTGAATTAGCATTTGATTTTCTAAATGGATGTGTGACATTTTCATAAATGCTTCTCTCTGTGGCAGATTTTCATGAGTATAGTGTACTTAATGTTTCATGTCAATTTGCACTTTAGCAGTTAGTTTCCATTTTTTTAAATCTATTTATTCCTTAGGTAGTACTTATGGCCTGCCGTATTCATTTATAACATCTAGCATTGTGATCATGAAATTTGTTGTGTCTATTTCTGTTTATTGTTATTGAACACTCTGAAGTTTGAAAGCACTTGTTCAGGATATTCACAACATCCTTATGAGTTAGTTAAGCAAGGCTCAATTTAATGCCACTTCACAACTAAAGAAATTGAGGTACTGTCATAGTTACTCTTCTATTGCTGTGTTCAAATACCATGACCAATGCAATTTACACGCAAAAAGGAAGAGTTCAGATAGTGCTTCCAGTTTCAGAGAGTTACAGTATGTGACCATCATGGTAGAATTCATGGTTGCAGTCAGGAATGTATGATACTAAATACAGCTCACATCTTAAAAGACAAACACAAGGCAAAGAGAGCTAACTGGGAATGACATAGACATTTGAAATATCTAAATTTGCCGCCAGTCACACATAACCTCATAATCCTTTCAAAATACTTCAATCAACTGGAAACAAATTATTTAAATACATGAGCTTATGGGAACCATTCTCATTCAAACCACTATAAGTACTCTAGGTTGCAACGTTATAACCAAGAAGATAATGTAGATGACATAGTAATGAAAAGAGTTGAAGCTCCTACTTCTAAGCTATGTTTTTTTTTTTTTTTTTTTGCATGCCATGCTTCTGTCCTATAGTGATTTCCTGAGCTGATGAATTCTAGCCTGCAAGGCAGCTCTTCCAAAGGCAGTATGTTATAAATGTGGGCTCCTTAAAAATCAAGAAGTAAACATTTCAAGCATGAAGAAATCCTTGAAACTGACCAAATGTAGTAAGCTCCTCCCTCCCCAAGCTGAAGCAAGTAATAAGGACTGCTGAGAGACTTAAAACTGTTGAGCTGTCTAGAAGTTACTCAAACTGGAGTACCTGGGCTACCTAGAAGACACACTCTTCAACCTGCTCAGTGGCCTGGATGTCTAGAAGTAACTTCAGGTATCCAACTTTCAAGCTGTCATTCATGCTGGGGTGGGTTTCGGTGATGCAGCTGTCTTTGAGTTATGTTTGCTTCTACTAGTAGGCCAAATTAAACAAATTCTTTTGCCTTGTTGGACTTTGTGGGTACCCTGGTTTCCCTATTAGAGGTGAGTAGACATTTGTCCATGTCTCCCCTGGAATAGAATCACACAATACCTGTTAATGCCTCTGCATTCCTTACCCAGGCCTCATTTCTCCCTAAAATCTTTCCCACTTTCTCTGTCAATCTATTCTGAACATCAAATCCATCAGCCAGACTGACTTCTGTGACATTTTTTTCCTATCCATGCCACACATGGAGAGAACAAACTAGACAGATTTATATGTACAACTCCTTAGCTGTCTAAGAGAAATTAAATTGAATACCCAGCATGTCTTCTGGTAGGGGGCTTCATTTTCCCCTCTCTGCTGCCAAAATTGGCTGCCTTTTTCTTTTTTCCCCTCCAGTAAGTTAGAATACTGAATATCCAAGTCAAGTAAGAAAAATCAACAAAATTTAAGAAACAATTTCTCTCAATAAACCAAAGTTTAGAGGCTGTGTATGTGTCCTCAGTGACTTAGGGTACTTACTATGCAAGCATGAAGACCTAAATCTCATTTTCCAGATCAACATAAAAAGACAGGCATGGGAGCCACTATAGATCTGAGACGAGATCTGGAACTAGAAAGATCTCCAGAGACCTACAAGGATGACACAATCTGACAGTCCGTGCAGTGGAGGAGAGGATGGCCTAGAAGCCCTTCCCCTAGAATGAGAGTGATGACTATTCTCTATGCTATCCTAGAGTCCTCATCCAGTGACTGATGGAAGCAGAGACAGACATCCACAGAAATACACTGAGCTGAAATCTGGAACCTAGTTGAAGAGAGGGAGGAATGAAGAACGAAGGGGTCTGTACCAGGTTGGAGAAACCCACAGAAAGAGTTGGCCTGAAAAAGGGAAAGCATATCAACCCCAGATGCTCTTTGGGAGGCCAGTACCGGACTAATCCAGCCCCCTGATCATGGATACCCCTGCACTCCTGGGAGCCTCCGGAGGTGGACTGGCTTTTTGCCCTGGTGTATGTGGGGGACTTCAAGAGCCCATCCCACTTGAAGGGATGCACTCTGTCTATGAACACATGGGGAGGGACCCAGGCCCAGCACAGGAAGATTTGGTGGACTTGGTGGAGCCCCGGTTGGGGGCCCTACCCTGCCTGGGGAGTGGTGGGTGGATGGGGTGGGGGATAGGTTGGAGGTGGGGGAGAAGGTATGGGGGTAAGGAGAGGGAGAGGGAGAGGGAGAGGGGAATTACATGTGAAACAAGCCTGTTCCCTAACTTGAATTAATAATAATAAAAAGAGAAAAAAAAAAAAGACAGGCATGGTAACACATGCCTGCCACCTCACCACTATGGGGCATATACAACAAAACTGTCAGGGCTTGTTCACATTGATTCTCATTGAAACAGTAAGTTCCAGGATCAATGAGAGGCCTTGTTGGTGACTGAGAGATGACTAATACTAATGTTCTCTACTTCCCTACACACATGCATGGGTTCACATAACCACATACACCTGTGCAGATTCACCACTCACACTCAGACAGAATGCAAAAGAGAGAACAAAGGATAAGTGAATAAAATAGATAAACAGTACCGTAACAATCATACTTTGGTTGTTGAAGTCCATAAGGATTTCAAATACTCTGACTTGGATCCAAATGAGATGAAACTGTCCTGTTGCAAACACTGAAACTTTTTTATTTGCCACTGTTAGTGATACAGGTATGACTAAAATAAACCTGATCAGGAGGAGGTGTTGTTACTTCCAAGACCACCTCCCTTTCCTATCTCTGTTGGTGGACAGTCCACCACTGTTCGCTCCTGGATGAATGGCCCTGGGGTCATGGGTCTTCCTTGCCAGGTGGTAGCCCCTAGTCTGTGAAATCCTGAGCCAGCAATACAAGGAAGAAGAGAAAATCAACTTTTCAAGTTTTCCCTTGACCTCTGTACATTCACTGTGGCATGCCTGTGCACACGCGCACACACAAACACACACACATACATGCACACACTACAAAATATGTGTGTAAAATTGTAATACAGAATTATATTAAAAGACAGTCCATGAATTTGAGGTACAACAGAACAGAGCACTGACATTCTGATAAATTACATGCTGCTAAAACGTGGACTTTTCCATCTCTAAAAGTTCTATTTTATGTGTTTTTGCATGTCTCTCTGTCCATCTGTCTACCTTAATTCCAAATTTTGTTATACATTTCTATAAAGAAAGGACAGTTTTCCATTCTTGCAGTCCCTAGAGGTCTGAGCTCACTGCCCTGCAATGGTACATATTCAACATATATTCCCTGCTTCATTGGTTGAGCTTCCCTGGAGGGCTCATTTCAAACTAGTCCACTTTTAAGTCAACCTCATTTTGCTGATGTTTCCTTTTCTTGTTCAACCTCAATGTTTCCATTCTGCAGGGCTCAGCCTATACTTTATTCCTTTCTTTCTGATCATTTTCCATTTTCTCCTAAGTTCGTATTTCTGTCTCTGGCTTCTCTCTCAGCACCCTGAATTGTATTCCCTGATGAACATTTCAAAATTGGTATATCAGCAACTTTTTTTTTCTTTCAAAAACTTTCTCCTGTAGTACAAGCTGGCCTTGAATTAGCTAAAGCAGTCAGGTTGACCTTGACCTTCTAACCCTCATGCATCATTATGTTAGGTTCTTTGTGCATGGGGATTGAAATAGAACTTTGCACATGCTAAACAAGCATCTTGTCATCTGAATTATTTTTCTTGGTCCTTGAATAATTCTTTCTCCTCCTTTCTTTTTCTCCTCCTCCTCCTCCTCTTCCTCCTCCTCCTCTTCCTCCTCCTTCTCTTCTTCTTCTTCTTCTTCTTCTTCTTCTTCTTCTTCTTCTTCTTCTTCTTCTTCATCTTCTTCTTCCTCCCTCTCTCTCTCTCTCTCTCTCTCTTCTCTCTCCTCTCTCTCTCTCTCTGGGTGTGTGTGTGTGTGTGTGTGTGTGTGTGTGTGTGTGTGTGGTGGGTGCATGCTGCTTGTGTTGTGTTTGTCTATGTTGAGGTGCTTTTGCCTGTGAAAGTATGCATACAGCCCATGAGGTTAATAATCAGATCTTTCTTAATGATTTTACACCACTATAGTTATATTAACCATATTTATCTATTCATGTGTGTGGGCATGCAAGTACCATAGTATGTTTGTGGAGGTGCGAGAAAAATGAGGAAGTTTGCTCCTGTCTTATGTAATGTAGATTCCAATGATAAACTCCTGGAGTCAGACATGAATACAGAGCCCTCTAACCTGCTGAGCCATCTCACTACCTCTACTTTGTCTGTGATGAGGACTCTCATGGAACCTGAAGCTCATTATTTTGGTGACACTAGCTGGCCATGGAGTTCTGAGAGTCACTACTTCCATGCTCCCATGCTGTGGTTACAGCTCCACACCTAGCACTCCTGGATTTTATGTGGGTGCTGGAAATAGGAACACAGAGCCTTTGACTCATGCTGCAAGCAGTTTATTTAATGAGACATCTCTTCAGCCCTACCTTGAAATTTAAACCATCAATTTTCTACTTAGCAAAGCCAATCCAGACTTTATCATCTGCTCTTGACCTCCTCCTAACAGAATACCTTTACTAAGTCCATTTTCTCAATTTCATCTTGCTATAACCACATGGTTCCCCATTCTTTTCCTCAGAAATGCCCAAATTCCTTTAACAACTATTCTTCCTACTGAGAAAATTTATGTCCCAGCTACCACTGGGTGGAACTACGATATTGTAAAATCAATGAGGCATTTATTTGTAATGTTTTGTTAGCACATTATTAACCATACAAAATGGAGGTCTGGAGAGATTGCCTAGTGGTTGGAGCTTAAACTGTTCTTGCAAAAGTCCAGACATTAGTTTCCACCACCATGTAGGGTGGCTCACAACTACCTGTAACTCCCTCTCCAGGGGATTTTTGGTTTTCTTCTGCATACCAAACACACACACACACACACACACACACACACACACACACACGTAATTTTCATATAAAAGAACATAAATGATTGCATCCATTATGTTGTGTGTGTGTGTGTAATTTGGAATAGTCATCCTATACACACTTTCCTCCGCATCCTTTGCTTCTGCCCCTGTCATCCATGAGGCCTTTCCTGCCTAAATATTGAAAACTAAGGTTGAGTTGCTGAATGAGAACTCCAGTATAATTTCCATTGCTCTTCTTTGTTTTTCTTTCACTTGCATAGTATGGGTCCCATCCTTTGTTCCCAGTTTACTATTTCAGTCTTTGCTAGATGTTTTTCCATTTGGCTAAACTCTCCAAAAGTTGGGTCATTTGTGTTTTGATCATTGATAAATCCAAATAATCATATACCATGACTCATGTATAGTATATGTGCAGAGCAGAGTTTGTTATGACTATTATTAGTGTGCATTAGTTGCAAAAAAATAAATCGGGGTTCACTGTAGTATTCCCATACAAGCATATGTTGTGTTACTAATTACCATCTGTGATGGATAATCTTGATTGAAAATTTGATCAGATCAACTGACAGACAGACCTGTGGGGGGATTCAAGAAAAAACTACACAAGGGAGAAAGATCCATCTTCGGAGTAGGAAACATTATCTGTCAGTAGCCTGCCTACTTTTGTAATTGCTTCTGACTTTACCACTCTGCTATTTATACTGCACTTGCCACCTTGTGCAATGTCAGGAACCCAGCTTCATTGCATTTCCAATACTGATTGCAGACCAAGAGCTTCCCCAGAATCCTCTAGTTCCTTCAGTTTCAGTTTGTAACTTCCAAGCATCTAGCTTCTTGGACTGGGTGGTTATCGAAGTCTAAGTCTCTCCAGCTACTACAGATGTATTGTAGAACTACCTAGAGTATTTGGTACAAGCCAATCTAATAAATTCCCTTTGGGTTATTCATTCATTCTATTGGTTCTGCTGCTCTCTCTAGAGAGAGAACCCAGATTAATGCACTACCCATCCTTCTTGCATTCTAATCTTTTCTCCTTCCACTCAGTTAACCCCCATTTTCTTGTCCCTATTTTCAGGTATTGTTTTTGGTTTTGTGTTTCTTAGTCTCTATATGTAAGAGAAAGTGTGATATTCGTTTTTCTATATCTGCATTACATTCATTAAGATTATTTCATCTAGTCCCATCCATTTTACAGCAGATGACAGAACTTCATTCATGTTTATGGATAAATTTTTCTGCAACATATGTTTAAATATATGTATAGGAAGATAGATGATAGACGATAGATTTACACATATCTGTAATCTAACACAGTATTTTCTTTATCCATTCCATGATTCCTTATCTGGGCTATTATGAATGATGACATATCATCTGATGATGGACATCTATTCTGATTGCCCCTATGGGCTATTGCGCATGCTGGTGTGTCATCTCTTGATGGAGGTCTATGCCAACTCCATATCTGGGCTATTGTGCATGCTGGTGTGATAAACAATGAGTTGCATGTCTTCATGGGGTGTTGACTTTGTTTTTTCCTTTTTTAGCTATATAGCTTTGAATGGTACAGTTGGAGTTAATAAATGGACATTTTTGAATGAGTGAAATAGAAAAAAATGAAATATAAGATATTTTGTTCATTATTGCATTTATTTAGAATATTTCTGCTGTCACTTGAAACAAAACATGATGAGATCCTGTTCATCTGATTTCATTAAGTCCTAGTGAAATTACCCTAGGGTTGGCATATAAAAATGTTTGATATTACTATGAAAGAAATATGCAAGTAAAAAAACTACAGCAGAAGGTAACATGTAAACAAGGAGTTAGCAAGGACACAAAGAAAGGGAAGATTAATTCAAATCAAGATGGCTGACTAAAGAACAAGTCAGAGAGAAGGCAGCTTATCAGACCCATCAGTCTTTTATTGTAGAGGAGGGAGAAGGGATTTCATGGGACAGGAATATTCTTGAAAGCTGCCATTGAAGTACCCAGTACATATTAAAATAGAGGTGTCATGGAGGTTCTAAAAATGGAGATGAAAAAAGGCAAAGCAGCAGACAGAGAGATGGGTCAGTTGTTAAAAAGTGCTTACTGCTTTGCAACTAAATCCCAGGTGCCCATATTTAGCAGCTCACAACAATCTGCAAATCTAATTCCAGGGGCTGGGATGTCCTCTCCTGGCTGCTGGAGATTCCTCATATATGTGGGGCTCATAGATTCATGCAGACAAGCAGGAGGACACATGCACAAGCACACACCACCACCCCCGCCACACACACACACACACACACACACACACACACCAGAGTTGATGCACTAGGCCCTCTATTTCACTGTAAGTTGTGAAAGACATTCTGGAAGCATTTGAGGAAATTTTTTTGTTTGTAGAACTCTAGGTGATAGCAGGTTACTTCCACTCAAGCAGGTATGAGAGCTTGGGAAGATGACTCAAATGATACAATGCATTCTGAGAAAGCTTGAGTATCTGAATTCAATCCTTAAAATCCATAGAAAGCTAAAATGTGTGGGGTGCATCCATAATCCCAGATCTGTAGAGATGTAGACAGTAGGATCCCTTGGCTTTCCTGTCCAGCCAAACTAAGCAGTTGGTCAGCTCCAATTTTATTGAGAGACCCTGCTCAAAAAACATAAGGTAGCAGTTTAGCAGGACACTGAACATGGGCCCATGGCATTCATGGGTACATTATGTGCACGTGGATCTGAACAGAAACACATGCATACATCACACACACACACACACACACACACACACACACACACACACACACACACACACACACACGTTGTGGGATTTGAGCTCACTCATCCAAACTCTAGTAGAAACTTCTCTTTATTCAAACTGCATTCATTGGTTATCATATTTGTTCTATATCCCTTCGACTCTGTATTTAGATCTGGAAAATGAATATGCTTAAGCAACCTTAATATAAATTGCAGTCTTAAGTTTTCTAATTAAAGAAATGACTTTGTTATGAGTAAACACGAAACCATTATCACATATAAACACTGTATCAAATGGGTCAGAGTTATTATAGATTTTAACCTCACAGTTGTTCACTAATTACTTTTTATTCTTGATTAGAAATGTCTATCCCTCAGGCCCCTAGGAATAACTCCAATTAAGTATCACATAATATCAATTTATAAACTTAAAAGCCTGTCTGGGTAGTCTTTGATTCCAGATATTCTCCTTGCTTGCTTTAAGTTTCCACAGAGCTAGAAAGACACTTACATACTGGTAGCTTTCTCCTCCTTTCTTCTGCACAGTAGAAACTTGAGGCAGGAAGAGCACTCCTGAAAAAATCGCAGATAAAATCAGCTGCCAGGCCTCAGGGAAAGTAGGCTGTAGCAAAGATACATGGGCTGTGGAAGTTCCAGGAATTATTCAACTACAGTTAACTTCAATAAAAAACAATGTAAAATGTAAAAAATAAATAAATAAATATATTAAAAAATGAGATGCTGAGACTTGGCTCAGTGAATAAAGGGCTTGCTGAAAAGCACAAGGCCTACTGTTTGGATATGCAGCATCAACATAAAATTCAGTTGTGCCTGTTCTATCTACAACGCCAGCACAAAGATCAGCATGGAAATAGGTGGACCCTGGGACCTTGCTGACCAAATTGGAGAACTCGTTCTTAAGTGAAAGATCCTGCCTCAGAAAACAATGCAGAGAAGCAATTGTGAAAGTTATCCTGATGCTAACATCTGGCCTCTATGTGCATGAGTATGGGTGAACAGAACCTCAGGAATGAATAATGGGCACACACACACACACACACACACACACACACACACACACACACACACAAATCTCTAGAATGATGAGAGATAACTGTGTGACATAAATAGGACTATCTCACCTCTGGCCTTAGAGGCTTGGCTTATGTTGTGCTAAAAATTTGTCCAAAATCACAAATCACATAGACTGTGTTTTATATGTAATGTGATGAAGTTTTATTCTGATATCCCCAGTGAATGCACTGCAGTCATTCTAAAGGCTCATTTGCTATCAAATGGATTTTCTTCCTTCAGGTCAATGATTAAAATTGCACTCTAATAGAAAGGTGAGTGAGACAAATCGTGATAGAAATAAGCAATGCCAGCTAGCATCCTTTTTGTGTCCATTTATTTGTGTATACACATATGTGTGGTAGGTGCACATATGTGTACACATGTATTTTCACAAGTGTTGGCACACATATGTGTATGTATGTGGGTGTGAGCCAGTGTGTGTGTGTGTGTATGTGTGTGTGTGTGCGCGCGCGCGCGCGTGGGGTGTGTGCTCTCAAGTGTGTGTGTGTATGTGGAAGCCTCATCCTCCATCCCTTTTTCACTGAAGTATGGCCTCTCAAACTCAGATCACACTGACATGACCAGTCTTGCTAGTCATCTTGCTCTGCGATGCCCTGTTGTTGTGGTAAAACACCATGATCAAGACAATTTATAGAAGGAAGAACTTATTTGGAATTGCACTTCCAGAGGAAGAAGAGTCCATTACCACCATTATAGGGAAGCAGCATGGCATCAGGCAGGACTAGCTTTTGGAGCAGCAAGCCTAGAGCTCACATCTTAAAACACAAGCAGGAGGCAGAAAGAACAAACTAGCATTGGTGAGAAACTTTAACTCTTAAAGCCTGCCTCCAGTGGCATACTTCTTCCAGAATTTCCAAAGGGTTTGTCTAAGTTTGCCTAAGCAGCACCTCCAAGTGGGGAACATGTATCCAAATGCCTCTGAGGGACATTGCCATTCAAATCACCACACTCTGTTTCTGGGTTTTTTTGACCAATGTCAGGGACTATGAAGCTCACCTTGCATTTAAATGGCTTTCTGAGAATCAGAGCTCATGTCCATGTTAAAGGCTTTAACTGCTCTCCCTAGTCCCATTGGGAAGGTTTCCCATGTATACTTTTTGATGTCAGCCGAAATACTAAAGGTGTTAATGATGAATTAAAAGAAACAATAGTGGGCAAAGGGCTCCAGGCATCAATTTTGGTGCTAAGCTAGCCTTGTCTCCTAGGATGAGTAGCCATTATCATGGGTGAACTGTAAGATGGTGGCCTGGAAGTAAGTGTATAAGACCAACTTTACTATGTAATAAGAGCTAGTCTCAAAATCAAAACCAGTGAGTGGGGCTCAGGGAGTAAAGCATTTTCTGCACAAGCCTGCATACCTGAGTGGAGATCCTCATCACCCAGAGAAAGCCAGACACAATGGAGCATGACTGTAATATCAGCATCTTAGAGCAAGACAGGAGTCAGAGACAGGAGAACCCATCAATGCTTGATTCATAACCGATATTATACTGTATGCATAGCTCCTAAAAGGGAACATATCTTAAACACGAATGAAGGCAAGGACCAACATCTAAGGTGCTGGTATAAACTGTGATACATGCATATTTGCACTTAGATACAAGAATATGAACATACATACTATACACACTCATGTGCATGTATATAAGACACACAAATATTTTTTCGAAGAATAAAAAACCTATTGAGATCTCATCTCTTCCTTGGTATATGATGCCTGTATTAATTATTCATGAACATATTGGAAAGAATTTCTATAGCAAACCTGTGAAAGGTTCAGGCACTAGAGAAGCTCAATAAAATTCAGAAAGTAAATAACTCAAAAGCTTCCGGAATGTCCCTGAAACTGACTAGATCCACTAGGCTTTCCCCTCGCCAGGCCTTTATAAGCAGTAACAAGGGCGAAGAGACACTCTCAGAAAAGCCCAGATGCCTAGAAAAAACTCATACCAGCCAAACTCTCTAGAAGACAAACTCTGTGACTTGTTGAATTGTCCATAATTCATGCAATGAGGTCCAGGGTTCAAGTTTTCCAGTGTGAGCTTTGGTGATAGAGGTGTCTTTGAATAAGTTCTGTTCCTGTGAGTAACTCCTCACCCATACTTCTATAAATAATACCAACAAAAGCTGAACTTCAGAGGTATACTTAATTTGGTCTGTCTTTGGTTCCCTATCTGATGTGTGTAGATATTTGTTCAGAGTTTTCAGGAATAGTATCACTAGAACATACCTACATACTCACACACATAAACACACTAATACATATTTGAATATACTACAAACACACACATGCATATATTGCACACATTTGAATATATAATATACAGTACACACATATGCATATATTACATATATACACACACATATAAATATGTATACAACACGTATATTGCTCCCCCACACAACAACAATATTCATCCTTAAACCACAGTATATGAGAATTAAAGATACAATAAAATCCAAACTTTAACTGAAAGATTGTTGAGGAATTGTATCTCAATATTCAGTTTTTATATTTTATGTAAAACAGAAATTAAATACTTTCTTAAGTAACATGAGAATTTCATGAGCCAAATAGTAGTATCTTCATATCAACATTTCTTTACATGTAAAATCTCAGAATTCAAATATATCATTTACAATATTCACAGGTTTGACTCCAAATACTTAAATAAAATGTTGATGAAATAATACTTAAAGGATGTTTGTAGGATTGTAAATTTAGAGATGAATAATACATTGATGAAGGCCAATGACACAGGACTGTGAACCACTCAGAAATACCTGGAGTATAATTTTAATTACTCTTCTCATTGCTTTGATAAAATATGTTACAAAAGCAATTCAAGGAAGGAAGGGTCTGTTTTGTTATATAAGTTGGTAGTGTGGTCCATCTGGTGGGGTAATTATGGCATGAGGCAGCTGGTCACATTTGATCCTCACTCAGGAAGCATAAAGACATGAACACTGATGCTCAGCTTAATTTATCCTTAGTACTCAATTCTGGATGTGCATCTTAGACCATGGGATGGTTCTGCCCACATTCAGAGTGGTCAGTGCCTTCGCAGTTCAACCTTTCTAGAAGTAAACAAGTAGACACACAGTGAGGTGTGTGTCCATGTGATTCTAATTTCCATAAAGTCGATAATTAACCATGTTGAGTATTAGGTCTTCATCACATTTTTTGGTGTGTTAGGTACAATTAATAGAAAAGAGACACACACAAACACACAAAGCTATGATTATCATGTTATTGATCACAGGCAAATTGCACAGAATCCATAAATATTGAATCTTCTTTATTAAACATAAACTATTTAATGATGGAGTATCTTAGCAATTACATCTTCCAAAATATAAGAGGTCAGACTGTTACACTGTTTCTGCATTCAGGAGGTGGAGGATAAACAAGAAGTAGGGTCTGGTGACAAAATTTCAAGGTGTACTCCCTATGACATACTTCCTTGAGCAAGGTTCTGCCTTCTACCGCGGTGTTCCCAAAGACCTCTACCAGAGGATCAAGTACTTAGACATATGAGCCTGTGAGGTACAATTCCTGTTCAAACCACAGTATACAGGTACTGTAACTAAAAATGAGAAAATAAAGTCTCATGTCTGCTTTTCAAAATATCCAGACATCATTTTCTTTTTCAATCAGTGCACAAAACTACAAAGTGTGAAATGATTGGAATGAAGTCACACAACTGCCATCAACTAAATCTTTATGTACAAGATAGAGATCATTTTGTCTTCACCTTATGCATTGATATTTAAATAGAAAAACTGATTTATTCATGCTTGTCATCATTATCACCTGTGGTGTCTTGTACTGCAGAAGATTAGCATATGGCAAGAATATACAGTTTTAACTCAGTCTTGGTTTTGCTTTTGGATTTGACTGAATACTGACTTTAACTTTTATTTTAATATTTTTTAGTATTTAATCAATTAATTAATTTTTTTCCAGGCAATCACAGTTTCTCCTCCCTTCTTCTACTCCTCCCAGAACTCACCCCCACCACCTTCCCTCCACTCCCTCTGAAGGAGGAAATCTAGTAGAAGTAAAGGGTTCCAAGAGCAGGCAACAGGGTCACTGACAGCCCCTACTCCCTCTGCCAGGAGTAGTGCAAGACAACCACTCTACACAACTGCAATACATATGCAAATGGCCCAGGTCAGGCCCTTGAACTTTAACTTTCAAGCATTAAGTATTGGAACAAAAGATTCACTCATATTATATCTGCATGTCTCCTTCTCTGTATCTGTTTTTCTCTCCTTGCTTCTTAAGTGCAAATGTAGAAATGCACAGTGATGCTCTATTCATTATAATTCAACTCACCTTCATGATGTTTGCAATATTCTGATACTCACAGTATAGATGACTGAGAACATGTTACCCATTTAGCCATGGAAAGCTGAGGCCATCTCAGTATCTTCCTTGGCTTCATTCAATTTATGGAATTTGAAACTCTTTGCTTTCTTTCATAATTCACACATTAGCATCCTTTATTTTGATATGTTAATTAACATGAGTGTAGGTTCACAATCTCTCTAGTCCAGACTCATGTCCCTAATCCAGGTTAGAGTTCCTGAATCTGTACTCCTTTGTACTATGGGGCTTAGCATGAATAAAGACAAAATGTACTCCTCAAAAAATGGTAATTTATAATATTTAAATTTTGAACTATAGAATATGTATGCTAATTATTATTTTAGAAAGACAATATAATAGCAGAATAACCACAAATTGTTGTACACAGCATTCTTTCTAGAGCCTTGAAGTACTTAACATCAATTGGAGACACATAGATTTGAATTCTGAGTTGCTTTGTTTGCTTTCTTCATTGCAGTGACAAAATAATTGATAGAAACAATTCAAGGCAGATAATATTTACTTAGGCTCATGGTTTCAGGGAGCCCTCAATCCATAAGAGTGAAGAAAGCATGGCAGAGCTGCTTTGTCCATGGCAGAGGCAGTATGTGGCAGACATTTATCATAAAGCAATAGGCAAGAGATAGAGTAGAAAGGCTAGAAACAGGTGTGGGAATATTCAAAGGTCCACTCCTAGTGACCTAATTCTGTGAGCTATATTCTAACTAATAAAGACTCCACATTCTTCAATGTAGAATGCTATGCTAGGGACCAAGTGTTTAAACATTATCCTATGCACAACTTTTCAAATTAAAATCATAATGTGTTTTGTGGCTTTTGATTTATTAAATCATCAATTTCATATCCTTCACATTTCTCAACTTGATTTTTAATATCTGCAAATTATTTGAGTGCCACATATACCATAGTATTTAAACCATCACCTGTTTTCATATAATTTGTTTTATATTACATTTCTTAATAAGATAAGGCTTGGAAAATAATGTCTTTTTGCAACAGCAAGCAATTAAACAAAGTAATACAAATTCATGTCTGTATATCTAATTTTGTTTTGAATATATTTAAAGAAATGAAATGAAGTTTTAAAATTATGCATACTCTCATTTTACCTTTTATTTTATGTACCAATAACAATATATTAGAACAATAAAATCACATTTCCTAGAAACATTCTTTTCTTCTATTTCTGCTGTATGTCTATGGAAATAGAATGAGACTGTAAATTCTTCTTATACCCACCAAGGAATTTGAAAGTACTTTAATATACATTGTCCAATGATAGACAGACAGACAGACAGACAGACAGACAGACAGACAGACAGACAGCTAGCATGGGGATGTTTTTAAAATCAACTCAGGATTAGTTAGCTTCACCTCAGTATTGAGTTTCAGTTGAGGAATTACCTTAGTTGCCTTAATTAGTGTGGGAAGGCCCAACTCAAATGTGGATAACAATTTTTGGTACGGGGATAGATAAAGTGCATGGCTGAGGGGAGATTATTGTAGAAGGAGTTTCTGTCTTACCTGGTCCTGCAGCCATTTAGTCCCAAATAAAGACACAGAGGCTTATATTAATTATAAATGCCTCAGTTGATTGTTCAGGCTTCTTATTAGCTAGCTCTCTCTAATGAGTATCACATTTCTGTTAATCTATAAATACTTCCACGAGGCTGTGGCTTACCTGTAATGCTCCAGCATGTTACTCCTTTGGTGGCTACCTGGACACTCTCTGCCTTTCTCTTCCCAGCATTCTCCTATTCTGATAGCCCCACCTATCCTTCTTGCCTGGCTACATTGTGCTTGACTGATGGCCAAAACAGCTTTATTCATCAACCAAAGAGATAAATATATCTGGAGCATACAGAAGAACATCCCCCTTTGCTTATTTTTCATCCCTTAGCCTGGCTGGTTTGATTTACCCTGGTGTTGCCACTGCTGGTTCTTTGTAGATATAAGAAATTTCCAGGTTTCCATCATTGACTGAGGACTAGGGATATTCAGAGAGGCCCCAGGGTTTCAGAACCAGATTAAGACAGCTGAGACTCCCAACCTCACAGACTAGACAACTCCAGGCTGTCAGGCCCCTCTACTCTCATAAGACAGCCATCATAGAGGTGTACCCCTACTCTGAGGCACCATCCTCAGGACCAAGCAACTTCAGGGGTCTCAACCTTCAGATATGTTTCAGATGTTGCTGGTACTTTTATGTAAACTGTTTTATTTTTAATACATATGAATTCATCCTATCAGATCTATTCTTCTAGAGTTTAATACAGAAAAATAATTATTTTAAGAAATTAACTAGTGCAATTGTGTTAATTGACAAGTCTGAAATGAAATGCAGATCAACTGGCAAAAGATGTAGGTGCAAGTTGGAAGGTATGCCAGAAGTGGATTTCAATTTCCCTTGGGTGACTTTTGCTGATTTTTCTTGTGGCCTTCAACTGATCCATTGAGGCAATCCACATTATGAAAGGTATTTGCATTACTTAAAATCTACAATTTTAGAAGTTATTTTTATTGTTACAAATATCTGTGAGTTTGATGCTACTACATGTTTGTGAAGCATGTCCCAGTTAACTTGACAGATAAAATTAACTGTCATAAGTACTTTTTGATCATGAAAGAAATTATCATAGATTTAATGAAGCTACTATGAAAAGTAATTTTGAAAATTCTTTCAGAGAAGAATTTCTACACTTTGCTGCTGAGACACAGGGAATACTATCAGCTACTTCGTAAAAAAGTTTTTGTTAAAGAAAATCCATCTGTAGGAAATCAAGTGTTTTCATGGGGTGTACATGCCTGTGTGTGTGTGTGTGTGTGTGTGTGTGTGTGTGTGTGTGTGTGTGTGTGTGTGTTTGTGTGTATTTCTGTGTGTGTGCATGTAGAAGACAGACGTTGATATCAGAAGTTTTTGTCTAACAATGTCCACCTAAGGTTTTGAGATAGGTTTCCTCCCTGAATCTGTATCTCGTTGTTTGACAAAACTGGTAGCCCAGAGATTTCCTAGGAACCCCTACTCTGTACCCAAGCACTGGGGGGACAGATCCATGCCACCATGCCTAGATTTTTATGATCATCTTACAGATGTGAATTCAGGTCCTCCTGGTTGCACAGGAAGTACATTATCCATGGAGCCATTTCCCCAGACCTAATGTGTTCTACAGGTAGGATTCTTCTATGGCAACTTTCCCTGAAGAACACCCTAAGCCTTAGGTTAAGCAAGCCTTGTCTCAGGGAGACTACCACCACACTCTTGACAACTTCCTGCTGCCACACTGCTTAGGAGTTAAGTTCTCAGCTGTAGGTTTGTTGTGATCATTTCTATATTCTTACAGTTGTTTTCAGCGCTCTCGTGATCCTTACACTACAGAGACCAGGTGAAGTACTAGCCATGGATCTTGGCACATAGATGATACTCAGCAACTTATGTATAACTGTTCCCAAAGTGGCAACAGTTTTAACATCCATCTTTTAAGATTGAATTTGAAATATGTAATATTATTTATTATAACTTACTCAAGTTTTCCTCACTATCTTTTCATAAGTATAATTGATCCAAATGGACAGAAGAAAAGTCCTTGATAAGTAGTATCCAGTCAAAAAATATATCTTTCTCCCAGCAATAGGTCTTCCCTATAATCAGATTGGTGGATACCCCAACTGTCATCATAGAGACTTTATCCAGTAACTGATGGAAACAGATGTAGAGATCCACAACCAAGCACCAGGCCAAACTCCAGGAGGCCAGCCAAAGCAAGGTAGGAGGGAATATATGAGCAAGGAATGTCAAGACCTTGATGGAAAAAAAATGTCTACAGAGATACCTGAGCCAAGCTCTTGGAAACTCATGAACTCTGGACCAGAAGCTGTGGAACCTCCATGGGAATAAACTAGGTCCTATGCATGTGGGAGACAGTTGTGAAGCTTGAGCTTTCTGAGAGGCCCCTGGCATTAGGACCAGGATTTATCCTTGGTGCATGAGCTAGCTTATAGGAACTCATTCCCTATGTTAGGATGCCATGCTCAGCCTTAAGGAAGGGACAAGCGGCTTGGTCCTGCTTTCACTTAATGTGCCAGGCTTTGCTGACTCCCCATGGGAGGCCTTACCCTTTGGGAGGAGTGGATGAGAGGGATGGGAGGGGAGGTGTGAATAGCGATGGGAGAGAGAACTGTGGCTGGAATGTAAAATGAAATTAAAAAATAAAATAAAGCAAAACAAAAAAGTCTTTGTATACCCCAACTTGCTCTCTCCTCTCTCTCTCTCACTCTCTCTCTCTCTCTCTCTCTCTCTCTCTCTCTCTCTCTGTGTGTGTGTGTGTGTGTGTGTGTGTGTGTGTGTCAGAGAGAGACAGAGACAAACATAGAGTTAAATCTCTATCATTTTTCATCTGGCATTTATGTTTTTCTTTTTGAAACAGGTCCTCCCTGATGGTTATTTGACAAGTGCTTCCCCTTAACATCTTCATGCTGGCAAAGCAAGTGCTTTATTCAATGAGATAGGACTCTAAATCAGAGTTTTAGGACTTAATGTTGATACATTATAGTAAAAGGTAGAAATGCCTTTAGATTTCTCTCGGGCCCTATAAACAACAGAAAGAAACAAAGAATCCTTATTCTGAAGTTGGAACAGAATTTGTTTAGAAAGGTAAGTAAACAGGTAAGGATATGGATAGAAATCAGTATGCTTGCCTGAGAGAAACCTAGAGGTTTTGAGGAATGTAAAGTTGACACATGTCAGTGACTTGATAAAAGTATTTATAGAATTTTGAAGAAAAAAGGAAATGTAGCAAGCTTTTCCCTGAAGTATCTGAATGTGGGCCAGGTTAGAAAGCAACAGAGGTGAGCGCCTGCAGTGTCAGTTGGTAAACTGGGTCAGAAACCAGGTACAGAGATACAAAGAAACAGATGGAGCTCTTGGCCCTTGGACAGGCTAGATATGCAGTGATCTGCAAATCAAGACAATCTGTTGGAGTTGCAAAAGATTGTGGGGCTGTGCCTATGCAGGTTTCCTAACTGAACTAGGGCAATGCACTCCTGAATGCTTCCCTGCTTTTACCATGGCTGGTCACATTTATGCCAAGTCACTCCTTGTGCTGTGTAGCCTTATGACCTGATATATCCTAGCTTCTCATATCACTTCTTAACACCAAAACCTGAAACACAAAGATAGAATGTGGTTTCCTAACTGCTGTGGAATAACCTTTCTGTGCACTGTGAGGGTATGTTACTATCATTGGAAAAAAAAAACAAACAACAGCAGCAAAACAAACAAACAAACAAAAACAAATGCTGATTTGACAGAGAGAAAGCTGGGGAGGAGGATGGAGTCAGAAGATACCATGAGACACAGAGCAAACAGGATAGGGATTACATGAATGAGGTAAATAAACCTTGGGAAGCACATAGATTAATAAAAATGGATTAATTTAAATTATAAGCATCAGATAAAAAGAAGCCTAAGCTATCAGTTGAGCATTTATAATTAATATTAAGTCTTTGTGTTGCTATTTGGGGAACTGACTGGTGGGATAGAAAAGTTCCCCTATACCTATTTCCTAAGAGATTTCTTGACGGTCTATGTGAAAATGTATGCATGTGTGTGAGTTCAGGGTCACCACAGTCAGGAGAAAGAGCAAGACCATAGGTGAGATGCTTCTCCCTGTTTGTTTCCCTGTACTCCCAGAACATGACATGACCTGTGTAAGGCTGTATCTCAGTGAAACACCAGAAAGATTTGATTATCTATCTATCTATCTATCTATCTATCTATCTATCTATCTATCTACCTATCTATCATGTGTGCATGTGTGGATGTCAGAGAGTAACCCCAGCTGTCACTATGCAGGGTCTGTCCTCTTTTAGGGAGACAGACAGAATTTCCCAATGGATTAGAACTAGTCAAGTGGGCAAGACTGACTGAGCACTGAACCCTAGGACAGACACCTCTTCCTACTCCCCCAAAACTGGGTTTTATTACTAGACTACCCCCATATCTAGCTTTTCACTGTGAGTTTTGGAGATGAAATCAGATCTGGGCTTACTTTCTGATCATGCTCCCTAACACCACAGGCAGCTTTAGAACACACCACTTTGCATTTGCTACTACACTTCCCCATATTGCTTCTGTTTTCTCCTCCTTATCAACAGAGTATGCTTGTCCTTGCTGATTGTACAAAAGCTAGTATGTTTTGCCTTGATCTGCATTTTGGAACAATTAAGACTAAAACAGCAGCTCCAGAAGTGGCCTGTGGTGCCATAAAAGTTAAAGAAAGTTTTTACCTGTGGTTAGCTAGACAGAGTTCCAAAAGAAGAACTACAATATCATTTGATATTTGTCTTAGTTACTTTTCTATTGCTATGACAAAGCACTAAGACCAAGGGAACTATAAAGAAAAGCATTTTATTTGGGGGCTTATGGCTCTAGAGGGTTAAAGCTCATAACCATCATGACTGGGAGCATGGCAGCTGACAGCAAGCATGGTGCTGGAACAGTACCTGAGAGCTCACATCTGATCCATTAGGAGGAGTCAAAGGGAGTTCTTATTGAAACCTTAAATCCAAGCCCCAGTGATACATCACCTCCAAAAAAACCACAGGTCCTAATTCTTCCTATGTAGTCCTACACACAGAGCCTAAACATTTAAATATAACTTCAAGTGTGCCATGCTCCTCACCCACCATTCTCAAAAAAGATTAAAATGCTTCCCACCTCCCCAAGCAAGGTGGTAGATCTCTGGAGACAATGCAGACTGTATATAGTCAATTTTCCCTCTTGTCATACCTAACTGGGACATCAGCAATGACTAAGATAAGGAGGCTCTGGCATTTTTTTCCTGGCCATTTTAAAAGGATTATAGACAGCTGCTTGACTATATTTTTGTTGTGCAGTTTGCACAGATATTATAAAAGAAACCATAGAAGTTGGAAGGGTTATCAAATACAAACCAGTCCCAACTATTGGAGGTTGCTCAAAAGTTTTGAATTAACTGTGTGTGGCTCTACAGAATAAAAATAAATAAGTAAAAAATAAAAGGAAAAGAAAATCCCAGAGGAAGAAGTGAGAAACATAGAAAAGAAGGAGGGCAGAAGGACACTCTGTTCTATGTTAATTATTGCAAAGGGGGTCCTTGCTCAGGCATTAGGACCCTAGAAGAGGACAGTGGCCTGTATGTCCTACAGATTTTATTCTGTTGCAAACATTTGGCTGTCTTATTTGTGGCTAATTACAACTATAGCAATGATTGGCAAAAAAAAAAAAAAAAAAAAAAAAAAAAAAAAACTGACTAACTGACTTTTGGCCAGGAACTGTTCCTCTACCCCACGGTGTCTAGTGGCTCTCTTGAGGGAGACTGCAGATAGATGGATGTACAATGCCCGCATGTTGCATTGTTAGTCACTTCTCATGGGCCAGCCCTGCATCCAATTCTGTAAAATTTCAGTCAAACTAACCTGCTACCAGATGAAAACCAAACAGAACCTCTTTAAAACAGCAGCCAAATTTGGGTCATCAGACTGCACTGACCAGATAGGAGGTACAGCACAGTATTATTCTGTGATACTGTAGTAGATGCAGTCCTTTGGAAAGGATTAGGAGTTGTGGACATGGCAGAGGAAGTGTATCACTGGGTCTGAGCTTTGAGGTTTCAAATACCCACACTAAGTCCAATGCTTCCTTCCCTGCCTGTGGATCAGGATACTGCTGATTTCTGCCATGCTTTCCACCATGATGATAATGAACTAAACTTCTGAAACTATGAGACAGCCCCAATGAAATGCTTTCTTTTGTAAGAGCTCCCTGATCGGGGTGTCTTCTCAGCAATAGAACAGTTACTAACACCATGGGAAAAGCCCCAAACTCTGTAAGCCAGTACCTTGGGTCTGAAAATTAAGAAAGGCCAGAAGCTCATTGAAATTCCACATCCAACCCTTGCAACTGTAAATAGTACCCACATAAGTCCACCCCAGAGGACCTCCAATGGAAGAGTGCCTGCTTAATATAACCAAGATGCTCATAAGATAGTTCCTTCTATGCAGATTTCTGTAGCCAAACACAGCAGGTTAATTCTAGGAATGGCAGTCAAATGTATTTTTAGATCCCAGAGTTTACCTGGCTTGCCTGGACTAATGGTTTAACGAATTTTTTATTTTCTTTATTGTTTCCATGGGAAGAGAAACCACTCTTTGTGTCCTCATGCATGTTACACCTTGAGTGTTCATGTATAATGTAGGAGAGGTCAGGACCCACCTACATGTAGTTTCTGGGCTTTGCCAATCGTGATGAACTGTCTCTATACTCATTCCCCTGTTGGCGCAGGTAGGCATTGCAGGTTCCACGTTATCCCTAATCATAAAATCTGTAAGGAAGTTGGTGCTCAATTAGATATAGATATGAGCCATCTAAGAGATTGTGCCTTCTGTTTGGATGCCCAGGTATATTCCTTAGCTGGGGCTGTTCTTCTGAATTAAAGAGGATTGGACATCCTCCTTTTGAGATAAGGAAGTCTCTATATGGCACTGTGAGAAACTTGTTGCTTCTATGCCAATTAGGGAAAAAATCAAAAAGAGAGAAAATAGGAAATGTTAAGAGTCTAACAACTGCTACCATTCTTTGTTTTCGTGGTTCTTCTAATTAACCACTCTACTTAAAGCCATGGCTGATCCATCAGTTTTTTGTTGCTAGCTCTCACTATGGTAACTTACTTCTTCAATGGCCTACTTATCTATGAAAAACAGATAATAAATTCTATTAAACTAATAGTGCTGAGGAGATGATATAATTCCCTGTCCCCAGATATATCCACAATTTAAAACATGTTCATAGAAACAGTGGGAAATGTAACAGGTATCAGAATTTAACACAATTGACACCATGATGGAATTATCATTTGTGCCTTGAAACCCAGCATGTAGGTAGCACCACCAGACAAAATGAAAACAAACTCCTAATGCATCAACTCCAGAGTTCTTGGAATGTCCTTAAATGTACTAACCTTTCTTTTTGCTTCTTCAGTTCTGCTTCTTGCTAACTGTTCTTGCTAACTGAGGTGTATCAGTCAAGAATGTGGGTTTTTAATTAAAAATTCACACTGAACAAGACTCAGAACTGTACTTCGGTCCCAATCACCCATTGTAGTTCCCAGCTAGTAAATACTTTATATTGGCTTGAACCAATTTCCAAATGGTCTGCTCAGGTGGATACCTTACAACAGATGCAGTGATCCCACTTGGTCCCTTTGTGGCCAGCTCCAGGGATCCATTATTTCTTCAGTAACAATAACCAAAATTAGGCCTCCACGCTCCCAAATGCCCAGGTATAAAAATTGTTCCAAGAGAACTTAACAGGCCAATGGACATGGATCCATGCTATTATATACTGCCAAGAAATGGTGACTGTGTTACTTACAATTTCTGGTGCTGGACAAATTACCTGATAAAATAAATCTAAGGAAGAATGGGTTTCTTTTGACTCATGGTATTTTTTGTTTATTTTTATTATTTTTTTCATTTATTTTATATACAACCACAGTTTCCTCTCCCTCCTCTCTTATTGTTCCCTCCTCCCACCTCCTATCTACTCCTCTGTCTCCATTCAAAATGGAGCAGGCCTCCCAGGGAGTCAGCAAAGTATAGCACATCAAGTTGAAGCAGGACCAAACTCCTACCCCTGGATTAATTAATTTTATGATGTCATTGTTTTTTTTTTTTTTTACCACTGAGTAATACCCCATATTGTAAATGTACCACTTTTTCTTTATCCATTCTTTGTTTGAGATGCATCTAGGTTGTTTTCAGGTTCTGGCTATTATGAATAATGCTGCTATGAACACAGTTTAGCAAGTGTCCTTGTTGGCTTAGAGTTTGAGAGTAAAACCCATCATGGTTGGAAAATAATGGCAACAGAAATAGTAGGCTGCTTGTCACATTGCATCCACAGTCAGGAAACAGAGACGAATGCTGCTATTCAGATTGCCTTCTCATTGATATTTACTCTGTTAATCCAGGTCATAGAACCACATTTATAATTGTTTTTCTCATCTTGGTTGCCTTAATTTAGGAACTCCCTCACAAATATAGCCAGAAGCTTATCTATCAGATGATTCTAGATTATGTCAAATTGGAGGCTCATATTCACCACCATAGCACAGAGATGAATTTGAAGTCTTTTATCATAATCCAATAGGGTAGGGTGCAAGAAGCAATCAGGAAGTGTTTATTAAAATATTTACTGAGGACTTGGAATGAAGTTTTGACAAGAACATGTGGATCTGGTCCTAATCTTGTTAGTTTGTCTCTCAATGTTTGTCTGTCCCAGAACTGTAATCAATAAAATGCCCCCATCAGATTGGGTCTTAGACAAATATATGTGGGCATTTTCTCAATTACTGATTGGTATAGAATCAAATCAATCAGCAACATTCCTCCATGCCCTCTTCTTCAGTTTCTCTCTCCAAGTTCCTTCTGGAGTTCCTGTCTTGGCTTCCCACTATGATAGATTGTCACAAGGAAGTATAAGATAAAGTAAACCCTTTCTTCTCCAAGTTTCTTTTGATTATGGTGTTTATCACAATAATGGAAAGTAAATAGGACAGTTCCTAATAACTTTCTATATTATTCTTTAGTGAACAGTCAAATAGTTATTTACATAAGAGAAAGAATTTCCAGGGATACATGGGCACAATATTGAAATGTTAGGCAAAAGATTTGAAAAGATTTTCATGGCAAAATTTATTCATTACATTGCAAATAATAACTTACCCTCTGACTATATTATTCAGGATTCAAGTTAATGACCTCATTGTTGTTTTAAGAATACAGGTGAGGTGGAGAATATCAATATATCTTAGGAATAGACATTCATAATTATTAAGTATTATAGCAAATGTCACTTTTTAAGTTCTATACTCATGATACAAGTGACAATGGCAATTCTAGAAGGCAATTGTATTATTTGCTTTTCTCTTGCTGCGATATGAGTAACACAATTTATAGAAGAAAGAGTTAACTTGGGCTCAAGTATCCAGAGGAATAGGATTCCATCATGGAGAGGCATTATAGTAACAAGAGGCAGGCATTACAGCAGTAGCAAAAATATGAGAGCTCACATAGTCAAAAGCCAGCATAAAGCACAGATTGACAACAACAATTAGGCTGCAGCTATATAATATCCAAGCCTTTCCATAGTGACAAACTTCCTCCAGCAAGACTATGCCACATAAACCACTCCAAACAGCCCCACCAAATGGGAACCAAGTTTGCAAGACTATGGGAGAGTACTTCTTATCCAAACCATCACAGGTAGTTACAGCATTTAGGACCAAGCAACAACAGGAATAAGGTAACCAAAGTATTTTGACAGCAAAGGTCTGGAACAATGTTGTTCTAGCTGCTCTTCCCATTTTTTATATCAAAGTACCTGACAAGAATCATAAAAGTTTAAGGGAAAATTTTTTTCTTATATTTTGAGCAAATGCAGACCAGTAGGGAAGAAAGGTATAGTATGGCAATATAAATAGGAGCTGGTTGGTCACATTGCATCCTCAGTCAGGAAATAGACAGATAGTAGGTTGATGTTCCAAAGTCTCAAGGAATGTCCCTAGGAAAGTCACTCCCCAAGCTTTCAAAATCTTCCCAAATTCCATGGCCAGCTATGGACCAAATGTTAATGATGAGACATCTCTATTGAAAACATGAGCAAATGTCACCTGTAGCAGCAAGATGACATGACTCCTCCTGAGACTGGTTCATGTTTTTATATATATGGGACCAGAAATCACCTGCAAGCTTTAAAGAAAACAAGTCCAAGTTTTCATGTGTAGCATGATAAATAAAAGACCCAAAGTCTGATATTCAGGTTCAGGTTTCAAGCTAAAGATCAGAAAAGCATCTGGTCACTAGTTCTTGCTCTAGCCCAGAAAGAAATGCGATCCTGACTCCACCAAACCCCACACTGTAAACTCTCCTCAGCATGGCTGGAGAATCCTGAGACTTCAATTTCTTTCCATCCTCAATGTGGCTGGAGATCGAATGCCTGATCATGACTACTGAAGACCCTGGCCTATATTTTATACCCCTCTAGTGCTGTGATTAATGGTATGTGATCCCAGGTGCTGAGATAATCTTTGTGTGAGCTCTTTTTCTTTAGGACTAGAACAATCTTGTGTAGATATTGGTAGCCATGTAATGACAGAGTCCTGTCTGCCTCTGAATCCTGTGCCCTAGCATTGAAGGTGTGTACCACCACCTACTAGCTTCCAGCTGCTGGAATTAAAGGTGTATATAAAAACTACCTGATCTCTGTAGCTTGAGGCTGATTTTGCTTTTCTGAATACTCAGGCAAACTTTAATAAATCATAAATAATATTTCACCACAATCATGTTGTTCATTCATAAATTTGAGTAAAATATGACTCAGTGAGATATGAGTAAAATCATAATTTACATGGTGGGATGAATGGTTATCCTTAACAATTAGAATTTTTGTGGATTTGAGTGATACTTAATTCCTGATGATCCAAAGATCACATATTTCCTAGTTATCTGTCACAACTTATATAGTCTAGTACCAACTAATATTTTAGAGTCAATTGGGGGATTATCCAGATCAGACTGACCTCCTGAAAGTATGTCTGTGGGGGATTGTATTAATTCTTAATTGTAGTAAGAGGGTCCAGTTCATTGTGGGAAACACCATTGCTGAACAAGTGGTCCTGGATGAAAGAAAGCTACTAAGCATGAACCTGAGAGTAAGCCAGCACACAGCATGCCTCTAAGTTCCTGTCCTGACTCCCCTTAAGGATGGACTGTAACCTAGAAATATAAGCCAAACAAAACCCTTCTTCCCTTAATTTGTTTTTGGGAACAGGATTTTAACATAGACAATGAAAACAAAATATATCTTGGAAGCTGGTGTGATTTGTATTCTATCAAAGAATGTAACTTATTATAATGTTTGTTAAGAATCTATCTAATACAAATGCTTATCAATTAATATATTTACTCAAATTTTGCCAAGAATTATGTTTCCCAGAAGCATTTACTTATGTTTCCTCTGTTTGAGCCATGCTGGTATCTGTAGCGCTTTGTGGTTTATTAGGCAATAGGTCAACCATTCAGCTAAATCCTCAACTCCTATAGAAAGTTTTAAAGAGGTTCAAAGACACAAGTGAGTAGGAATAAACATACTTTGTCTACTTATACTACTTATAACAAAGTACCCAAGAATGAGCAATTTTTAAACAATATAAGTTTATTTTTCATTTATGAAGGATGGGATATTCCCATTCCTTACATCAAAAAATCCCCATCTCTTAGCCCTATCTCACTAGCACATATGTTTTAACACATAAATTTGGGGGAATACATTCAAATGACAACAAACATATAAAAAGACCTTCTGGGAAATGTATATGTCCAAGAGAGATAAGACATATTAAGAATAGGTTAGAAGGTTAGTAACATAGATGAAATAGACAAAGTCCCTCCAAAGTACTACATATAAAAACTGACTCAGTTTTTACCCTTCCCAAGGAATTATGTGCATATCACAGTTGATCATGAGGAAAAAAGTGGATAAGTTCTTGTAAAACCTCCCAACTTTGCCTATGAACACACTAATGAAACCCAATAAGAAAAAAAAAAAAAAAAAACACGAAGCAAAATGAAACAAACAAACCAAAAACAAGCAAGCAAACAAACAAACAAAAAATGGACTAGGAAAAGAAAGAGAACTATGTAGAACAGGGAGGACAAGAAAAGGTAACCAGGAAAAAAAATGATAAACACATATTATATAGATACAAGGAAATGTCCTAATGGAACACATTATTATAGATAGTTAAGATACAGTAATAAATGCATTAAAAAGTGACTCAAGTAAAGTCCTTATCCAACAAGCAGATTGATTTTGTGATTATAAAGGAAAAGAAAGCCTGTACTCCTGTTACCTGTATATGAAACTTGAAGACTGTTGTCAGATTCAGCTTTTATAAGTAGTGGTTTTCAAGGGCTTTGGCCATTTCATCTAAGTTACTAAGATTCTAAAGCATTAAAAAATCTTCAAGACTCCAGGATGTTACTCCATTTCTGCATTCTATCAAGCCATTAAAGAAAATCCATCATTAGTCTTAGAGAAATGAGCATCTTGACTTTGATCAGGCTTGAAGGGGATTAACTGAAAAGGACTTTGAAAGCACACAAGTCCTGAGTGTGCAATGACTTCTGTTTCCTCCCCTATTCTCCAGTAATGGTTCTTTAGGAGGACTTGTTTCTGTTGTACCACTCCCCCTGCCCCAAAAAGAGCATTTTAGTGTTTTCACAATGCTCTCTTCCAGTTTTGTGATGTGTGCTTAAATGCAGAGGTCTGTGTGAATAATGTGTTAGTGGAGAAAATTATCTATTTTACTTCCTTTGTCTCCTAAAGTCAGTAGTCATAATATACTCCATTCTTTCTAAGTCATAACTTTCCCTTTTCTTTTTATCCTTGAAATGCATATAAAATGACACAGGCTGGCTTCCAGCTCACCTTGTAGCTAATAGTGATCTTGAACTCCTAGTCTACCTGCTTCTACCTCAAATACTTAGGTTGACAGGCATCACCATTTCACCTGGTGTATTTGATACAAAAGGTCAAACCCAGGACCTTGTGCATGCCAGGCAAACCCTCTTCCCACTTGTGCCACAGCCCTAGCTGGCAGCTTTATTTCATGTGTAATATACAGTGGGTGTTCTTTTATTTTACATGTGTAATTCAGTTGGCTTAGTGGGAGATCAGGATCTCTATCTGCCTTTTCCTTCCTTTCTCATAATGTGGGCTACAATCCCTGCTGAAGTCTTTCCCTAACATATTGCAGCATGAGCCTGGTATTAATGGCACACTCTTTTAATCCCAGCATTCTGGAATCAGAGGCAGGGGATCTCTGTGAGTTTAAGGCCAGCCTGATCTACAGAGCAAGTACAGGACAGGCTCCAAAGCAATACAGAGAAACCCTGTCTCAACAAACCAAAAAGAAAAAACAAAACAAAAAAACAGAATTTCAGAATGAAAAGTCTAGATACTGAAGAACCTTTTTTTCCATTACAATTTTTACAACCTAATATTTCTTGTTTCTGATGGCTGGGTAGCACTGTCATCTGTGCAGTTACCACCCAAACTCCTCAGTGCAAATCTAGGACAGTTACTAAGCACTTGTTCTGACCCAAAGCACTCCTTTACTGGGGGACAGTCACACAAAGCTCCTGAAACTTACTAATTCAAGGTTCCCTTCTGCAACATAGTAAACAGTAAGGACAGCAAGGGAGAAAGGATCTCCCTCCTACCGGACAAGTCTCTACTTGCCTAGAAGTTGTGAAGGGAGCTCCTGGGATGCAGGTTTCATGAGTCATCACTCATGTGGGCAGGAAGGCTTTTCATCAACGCCTATGTTGGAGCTATTTCCAGATTTAAAAATGCAGTTTCTCTGATAGAAAGTCTTTGATTCACTATATTTCCTGTCTTCCATATAAGAATGAAAAGTCAGTTTTGTATAGAATTGCCTTTCAGTCGTGTCTGTATTTATCCATGACTCTGTACATAGACACTCATATTCCTGTAAGTCAGGAGTTCTCACTCTGTGGGTTGTGACATTTGGGGTTGCATATCAGACATCATGCATATTAGATATCTGCATTATGATCCAAAACTGTAGAAAGTTACAATTATGAAGTGGCAACAAAAGTAATATTATGGTTAGGGGTCACCACAATGTGAAGAACTGTTCTAAAGGGTTGGAAAATTAGGAAGGTTGAGAACAACTGCTGTAAGTAACCTCAATAAACTCACTGTTTTTCTAAGATAGATTTGGTAAAATTATTTGTCTGTCATTGGTGATCAATCTAAGGTGACTAGACATTTGTTCATATATCCTCAGAAAAATGCATGCAAATTTAGTCTATCCCAATCCCTACTGCTGCAAGTACCCATTGTATTTCTCTTAATTCCCCAACCTGTGACTTCTTATTGCCCTTCATTGATACAGGAGGATTGAGTAGCATGGCTCTTTATACAGAATTGTACAAAATTATTGAGTTAAATCTCTTCATAAGCTCAGGAAATATGATTGAGAGCAGAGGACAAGTTGGACAGAAGAAATTATTAAAGTTAGGCATGAACTGGGAATAAGAAGCAGTAACTGAGAAGGACAGAAAGTGAAGGCAAGTGACTCAGTGATAAATGATGATGAAGTTAAGGAATTTGGAACTTCGCTGTTAGTGGAAAAGAAGATTCAATGTAGCCAAGATTTCTAACTGAAACAGAATACTTGAGACACCACAAAATTGGAAACCATAAAATTAGCTCTGTCCATCAAAATTAATCAGCTTTATAGAGAATGTACTAATGATTCCACACTTCTACTCCCTGGATGTAAGACACTGGCAAGAATTTGAAATAATGTTCTAAATAATTCTCTGACTGCTGAATTATTTTTCTAATAAGTTCAGTAATTACTGCACATACTTCATAATTTTACCTTCACTTAAATGAGTTCTGCTCCAAATATGACATGGGGGAAGATATTGCTGAACATTAGTCACTAATGTGCTGTGATTTATAGCAAATGGTGTTTAATATCCCTACAACTACTAATAAAATTCTTTTATTTCATCTTTATGCTTTTATGGAAGAGAGCTAGAAAACCCTGATAGGAATGGCAGTTATAACTATTTCCAAATTTAAAAAATACATTTTCTCTGATATTAACTCTTTTGTTCACTGTACTTCACATCTTTGGTATAAGCAAGAAAAAAATCACTTTTATAGAATTGCCTTTAATTGAATACTTGATGTGATAAACACTTTGAATGTGATATGGTATTCTCACTGGACAACATTATGCATTTGTACTTCATTTCCAAAAGGATGAAACAGTTTTAGAATGTAATGTTTAAGAAAAGAATAGAATTTGGGCTGAGGAAAAGGATCAGTTCATAATTCACTTGTCTGGTAAGTGTGTGGACCTGAGTTCAGATACCCAACATCTATATAATAACACAATAAGCTACCATGACGTGAAGCTTACCATACAGAGTCTCTCTCTCTCTCTCTCTCTCTCTCTCTCTCTCTCTCTCTCTCTCTCTCTCTCTCTCACACACACACACACACACACACACACACAAGTACCCATGCATTTGTATGAATATGTGTGTATATTTATAAAAAATCTTTTTTATAAGATTGCATAAATGATAATGAATAATGTACAAATAAAGGAAATACTATTTGAAAGCCTGGTTTATTTTTTAAAGTATAGGTGTGTGCACCTGCACTTGTATGTACCTGCATATGAATGTGTGTATGCTTTTGTGTCTTCCTGTTCACCTACATGTAGTACAGTGTACATGTGAAAGTCAGAGGACAACTTGATGGAGTTAGTATCTCCCCTTCCACCATGTGGGGGAAGGTATCCAAGTTTCTATGCATATTTCAGGCTAGTAGATAAGTGAGTGTTTAAATATCAATTCACAGAGGACACACCCAGGTTGTCCCTAATTCTCCATGTGAAGATCTCTCTACATATGAAGTTCTCACATATTCTCATACTTTTATTGACCACACTGTATGTTGCAGATGTTCCATGCCTTTTTGGAGTCACAGCTAATATAAATAATTGATTCTGTCCTGCTTCCCTAGACAAACCTTTCTTACCCAGTTTCCTGCACCCTGTAACACTCAGTGACCTGAGTGAATTTTCCACCTTTAAAGATTGTCAAATAATTAACATCATTATAAATGTCTAGAATACTGGAGCTTGATTCTACAAAGGGATCTCCTACTTGTAGACTATTCAGTGGTATGAGAGTGTTTCCAGGCATGTCTAGATATAGCATAACAACCTGACCCTTAGTAAGGGATTGAACAATTGTCTTACTATGCAGTTGATTAAGATCAGAATTCCCTGTGCTTGGTCACTTGATTTGCCTTCCCACAAATTTAGCATATCACATAGAATGTTGGAGACTGGTTTGCATCATCATTTATTTATTTCTAATTTCAGGAATGTCAATAGCTTTACACATTTTTCAATATCTGTGTTCAGTCACATTTCTTTTCCCCATAACAAGTGGATCTAGGATGCTAAGTTGATGATAGTTAATGAAAAAGATTACTCTGAGACATACATGGGAGAGAAAATAATATTTCAAAACATTTTCTGTGATTGAAAGCTGAGAAATATAATGTACATTTCCAAATGGATTCAAAAACCTAGAAGTAAATAGATGACTCTGGGAATGATTCACATATAATTAAAATATACAATATATCAAAATAATTAATATCTATAAAAATCAGATCATAACACTTCAATTAACACTTGGTGAGATGTTTAGAATCATTGGGTGTTATAATTAATATTTTGTAAGTAAAGAGAACAATATTCAGGAAGGCCAAGTGACCTCAAGATAATAGAGATAATTAGTAGTAACAAGTAGAGTTTAACACATGCATTTGGTTTCTATCACATTGCATATAAAGACACAAAAATTATATTTGCTAATAATTCTAAAAATGAATGATTTATTGTCATTTGTGTCAGGTTCAAAGAGTATTTACTTGGGGACTTCCCAGTAATATGTTAGACTAGACTCTATCTGTGTCCAAGTCTATGATAGAGAGAGTCAGAATAAGGAAGAAAGGCTTTATTACAGAGGGAAACAAAAAAGAACTTTGTTAATAAGTGTAAGACATTGAACACTAGGGAAACTCCCAAATATCTCAGGCTATTGTCAAATCCATTGGTTTCTCTCCACAAATGGTAGTAAAGCCCTAATGCTGAAGACCATTTTACATCTCATTGAATGTGAAGAGTCAAACTGATGAGGGCCTTTACCAATCCTTACTAGTAGTCTTGATACTAGAAGGTATTCTGCACAGTAGTAGAAGAGCAAGGTAATTTTGAATTCAGCTACAAATCTTGCGATCTATAATGGTGACCTGGTTGCAAGATGGTAAAATAGTGGCACAGATGCTGTTGGAGAAATCACAGCTCTGTCATTGGCTTTACCTAAGATGGAACCCAAACCTGACACAACTCAGTTAGCAAAGAACCAGAGACTGCATAGGCCATGACACTACTCCAAAACTAAGCATTATTTTTCTGCTGTAGTAAGAAAATGACATTCCTCTATACCCAAAGATCAGTGTCTTGCTTAGCTATCAAAAGAGAATCTTCCTATTCCTAAAATGGAAATTGCCACAGTGAGCCACAGCTGGACAAGTGGCAGAGAGTATGAGACTGTAGAATAATCTGTTCTAAATAGGATGTCTTCATCAAACCCTTCCTCCAGTGCTCAAAGAGATATACAGAAGAGGCAGAATGCTTGTAAGAATCAGAGGAGATGGACACCCCTAGGGTACCAATGTCTAAGACTGTAGTAACATGTACAGAGGCGTCAAAGTTTCAAGACAGAAAGGGTCATGGCATTAAGAACAGGAAATGGCCAGTTGGTCCCATTCTTAAGCAAGGATTCATCTACAATTGGCAACCACTTTCCAGGAAACATGATGTCTTACAAATGGAATCTCACTAGTGTATTACCCACATCAGGATAGGGCTCTATGCCTGATGACCAACACAAAAGGAATTCATTGGTATTTGCATAGGCATTTGTTTCTTGCTTGTATATTTTGATTACTATGTGGTTTTTGTTGTTGATGATGATGATGATGTGTGTGTGGAGGGTGTGGGTGCACAGGTGGGTGTGCATTCCTGTATGAGAGAGATTGAGAGAGGGTTTTTGTTTCTTTTGTTGACGTTTGGTTCTGACTTTCATTTGCTTGTTTGTTTTTCTTGTTTTCTAAAGAGACAGAAAGAAAGAAAGAGCATGGAGTTAGATGAGTGGGGAATTGGGGAGGATCTGGGAGGAATTGGGGGAGGGAAAATGTAATTAGAACATATTATATGAAAAATTTTTCAATAAAAAATAAAGAAAATATGAGTGGTAACTGGGAGGAGAACACCCACATGCCTGCCTGGGGCCCCTGCCCTGGGCAGGTAGGAGAAAACACTACCCACATGGCACCTGTTATGCATCATTATGGTGAAGAAATATATGGTCAGGTATGTGTAACAGATAGAGAAAGAGTGGTTCCTGTCCTGTGGAAAGAGGGGGATCTGAAGGCAACAAGATGATGAGAAGTAAGCTGATGTGAGAGGATACTTGTCACCAAGGGCCATGGTGATATCTGGGCTTCAGATGCTTCCAGAGGCCATATATGACTCTGTGGTCTTGCTGCAGCTGAGGCCAATGTTGACATACATGGGTCCTGTGGCCACCAAAATCTGTGAGGATGCCTGACATTTGGGGTCATTTCATGTGGCCATGTTGCTGAGGGTCATGCTGCTGCAGGGATCATCCAGGTGGGGTAGCCTTGCTGCCACCTAGGGGAATGGTGACACCGAGGCCTAAGCTGTTGTTAGTAGCCATGACTATGTCTATGTTTCTGTTACAGCTGGGTTCTGTCTTGATATGTTCCCTGTGTTACCATGGTGGCCCATTTGAACCATGTGTTGAAGTATGAGGACCATGCCAAACTGGCCCTGCTTTCACTGGTCTGGGGAAAGCCATGCCCTCACACTAGAGAGCAGAACCTGTCCCCCAACATGGGAACTGAGGGACCTGTCTCTGCCACTCAACTGAATGGGTAGGCTCAAAGGCTCAGACTGATCAGGTTGGCCACCACTCAGGTACATATCCAGGGCTTTGAATTGACATTCCCCAACATCTGCCTCATGAAGAGATGTGTCCTGCAGAGCCATAGCCATGGAATCTCTATGACTCAGGGTAACAGCAGCATATTTGAGAGGAGTTTTAGGGAAGATCGAGTACTGATGGTGTACCAGAAGCTGGAGTTCTTGAACCTGACACATTACACAATAAACATTTGCAAGTAAAGCTGTTTGAACAACAGAGTCTACTGCATGATACAGAGCAGCTTCCAATGACACTAAGATAAATGAGGCTATGGAGAGGTGGGAAAGACAGAGGAATGAAGTGTTTTGTTGCTGTTGTTTAATTTTTATTTTTGTTTTTTAAATGTTTGTTAATTTATATCCTTTTATATTTTATTTGTATTATTTATTTTCAAGTTGTTTTCTTGGGGAGTGTGCTATAAAGGTGATGGGCAGATAGGTAACAAGGGACTGAGAAATGAGTGGAAATGGGGTGCTTGATGTGAAATTCCCAAAGAATCAGTAAAAACTATGTTTTAAAAAAATACAAGAAGACAGTGATAGCAACTGAATGAAGGAACAGGGATGAAAAGAAGAAAGTTGAACACAACTTTGTCTGTGTAAACATAGCTCTCGCCACAAAGGGAATAAGAGATTTTTGGATCCAAATTTGAATGACCTTTGCCTAGGAAACCCTGAATTATATTAACACTGGTGACATGCTCCAACATGAAAGCAGGCTTTTAGAGGTTTTTAAAAAGGCAGAGAATTATTGTTATTATAAATCACAGGGGAACCTTGGAGGATTCCATGTCAGGCAAGGTTGACTGACTTGGTGGGGGACATAAACATGCCAGGCAGACAGAGCTTAGTGAGCAATTTTCTTAGAAAGAGGAGGAAAGAGGGAAGGAAAGAGAAGAGACACAGAGGCACATAGACAGAGACAGAGAGGGGAAGGACTGAAGAGAAGAAGGAGACAGGAAAAGTACTGTCTGCCTCAGAGGAATATCAGGAAAGAGAGGAGCAAGCAAAAAGAGCATAAGTGGTCAGGAGTCTTTCTTTTAAACCAGTCCTTTGCACCTGCATGCAGACTATTAGTCTTGGAATGCTGAGCTGACAAGAGTACAGCCTGTGTGCATTCTTCCAGGTGACAATTATAATCAAGCCAAATTCAAAATACATTCCTTGGTACCTCAGAGAGGATGATTCAGCAAGATAGGGGAAGCTCAGATGATAGCTGATAAAATTCTTAGTTTTGATGTTTGTGTAAAAACCTAGTGGTCTCTAAATTAATAGATTCTAAAAGTTTTAATCTATTAGTCACAGGACACTAATTCCAATATACTGATGATAGGCAAAGCTATTCAGAGAGCTAAACCCTGACTTAGATAAGGTTATTAGTCCATGGACCTGTAACTTTCCTACTTCTCCATAGCAGTGCTGTTTAGTCAGGAGATCTTTAAAGACACGGGGTTTTTCTTTTTCTCCTCTGGGAAGTCTAATGTATACTTTGATCTGCCATGAGAGAAGAAACATAAGATGATAGGTTGGTTTTTCATCAGTGTGTGACACTGTGAATGAACCTTAAAGAGAAAATGGGTTAATAAAAAAATCACCCCCCCCACACACACAAACACAGAGGGATGAAGAGAAATAGAGAAGAAAGAGACAGAAAGGGACAGGGTGGATCTATCTAAAACAACAAATGCACTGATTGTAACTCATAAATTGAAAGAATGTCAAAAAGAAAATCAAGGTATCGTATTTCCTCAACTTCTCCTACTATATTAACTAAAAGCATAGTTGTAGTCCTGGACTGATCCTGCCATCTGAAAAAGAATCAATCCTTCATCATATTGAAGTTGGAACATTATCTATTTAGAATCCAGGAAACAGTCCTGAAGAACAATTCAGTGTGTTCTCATTTGATAAAACTATCTTTCATGCTAATGACCAGTAAGTGCAGTTCTGATAATATAGAAGTTCAAAAAGTCTCATTTAGAGAAATAAATTAGTTTATCTGACAGCATATTTACCTGGCAACAAGTTAGTATCAGGTTTTTCTTAGCGTTTTTCTTTTGTCTTTAATGTTATTGTTTTACATTCTGTTCCATTTTTAATGCAGAGACTTTGGCTATCACTCACCAGTTAAGGAGTGCATAATTTTCTAACCCTGAGTTCAGTTTGGAGGGCTCAAATATCTGTGAGATCTGATGCCCACTTTTGGACTCAACTGGCAATGGCCTCATGTACAAATACGGTTTTAGCTCCATACATATGTGTATAGTTAAATATAAAAAAGAAGTCTTTGAAAATGTAGAAAGGATTAATAACTTAAGGCCATTTCTTTGGCTGGTGATGCACAGAGGATGGTTGTAAAATGACTATCTTTTGATTAAAACCCAAGTGTTTGGAAAAGCAAGATTGAAGTGCTTAAGGGGAAAGGTCTAAATTTAGGAGCTTCTTTGGAAAAGTTGCTTTGTCTTCATAATGAGGTTTTTCAGATTCAAATGAATCTTAGGAATTTGATGGCTTTGGAAGGGAGAAAGAATTACAGGGTATTAAAGCTGCCTTCCTTTTCAGGGGCATCATGTTATTCTCATTTCAATGGCACAGTAATCTGGTTTGCAATTAGAGGAGGCTTCACCAGTTAGGTTTTTTGGAGTGCATGTACTGCATGCATTTTCCTTCAACTCCATTCTGCTACATTCTGCATGCAATGTAATTATTAAACAGCCGGGTGTATTACAAGCATTGATCACATGTAACATGACCTTCTAAATGACATGAAATACAAAAAATTTCATATAAGGTAGATTGTGAAAAAGGTCTGATGGAGTTAAAGAAGTAGGTAGAGACTGACACAGAAGCAGAAAAAAGCAAAGGGAGAAAGTTCTCACCTCAAAGGAACTAAGGGATGGTTTATTTTTTAATAAAAACAATGACAATGGTCTGAAAAATGCAGATTTATATCACACCAAATTCCATGCCCCAATGTAGAAAGCTTTTTAAACAAAATGAGAAATCAAAGTATTTCAAGTATATTTAAAATCTTACAATGAATCTGATGTCCCCTGTAAGGTTCTAAATTTCAATAATTAAAGAATTTAGAAAGGAAAATAAGAAAGCATCCCAAGGACAATTTTCTTGAGTATAGAGGAAACACAATACAGGCTAAGTCTCATCAGACACTGGCAGGGGCTGGAGAAAAAGACCTACCTCTTAAGTTGTTATAGGAAGCCCACCAGAGAAGACTATTATGACATAGTTTACATATAGGCAAATACAAATCTTTATTTCAGTTGGTGGGGACTACATTAAGCTTTTCATTTGGAACCCATGTGTAGTGCTAAGCACTTAGAGTAGGGGATTTTAAAGGCAAAAATTAAACAAACAAATAAACAAACAAAATAAAAAAGCCTCACACATTCTCAGGATCTGTGAGGGTTGGGGTGGAGGTTGTACGAGCATGGAGGTTAACAGAAGTTAGGTTTAAGCCTTTACCTTGGGATGGGTGCTTGCACAGTTAGGCAGTTTATCAAAAGCCAAGATAAGTTAGCCAGGGCATCTTGACCTTGGCTTCTTAGAGCAGAATTGGGTAAGTTTTCACGGGGTTTTCCACTAAGATCAAATTCTAGCCAAACATAAAATGGCATCAGCAATGGAGGTGAAGGGACCAGCCCACTGCTTTGGCAGCCATGATACAACATGTGCTTGCCTGACCTTTCCGCTCCCCCTTGGCAAGGAACTAATCAGAAGTTAGCTGGTGAGGCTCTGCTTCACAACTCTGGGTGTGTTTTATGGTACTGAAGGGACCAGCTTCCCTTTCGGCAGCCATAACAGCCCAACACGTGCTTGACATAAACCTGCCTTGGTCACTTAGGTTAGATGCCTGTCTCGTGACAAGGAACCCATCAGAAGGTAGTCACTAGAAAGTCAGATGCCTGTCTCGTGACAAGGAACCAATCGGAAGTTAGCTGGTGGCGCTATGCTTTACGACGCTGGGTGTGCTTTACGGACAAGCGCACAGCAATGACGTAGAGAGAATAGCAACCACCCTGGGAGGGCCTATGGGCCATAACATCCAGTTGACCAATCAACACAGGGCAAGCCCTCCAAGCCTGGAGGCACACCAATCGTGAGCCTGTGCGTACCCCTAGACACTCCCCTTACGCTGCCCTATAAAGATCTGTGCACAGCGGCTTCAAACCGTCTTTGCTAGCCATCTGCCATGGTGGGTGGGTCAAAGACCCTAGCTAACATGGGGTTAGCTTGTTAAACTACAATAAAGCCTCATGCAATTTGCATCAAGCTTTCGCCTCCATTCTGTGTTTGGGGTGGCTGCCGTCCTGAGCTAAGATTCTGGAAGCCTGGGCTTTCCGAGGGCCTTACAGTACAAGTGCACAATAGTGATGTGTAGAGCATAGCAACTTCTCCAGGGGGGCCTATAGGCCATAACAGCCAGTTGACCAATCAGCACAGAACAGGTCACCGAAGGCCAGAAGTACACCTATCCCGAGACTGTTGTATACCCATAGACACTTCCCTAGCTCTACCCAATATATTCCCCACCTCAAGGTTTCTCAGGGTCCCTCTCCAAGCATCTACTGATATGAATGGTCTAGCTCATTAAACAACAACAATAAAAGACTCATTGATTTTGCATTGAAATGGGTCTCTTGGTGTTTTGGGGGTTTCAGAATTTGGGAACAACAGAGGCACGTCTGCACTGTCTTTCCCTGTCACAAAATCAACATGGAATAGAAATGAACAGCTTCCTAAGAGAGGGGCAAGACTCCTAGAGGAAAGAAAAGGAACTTTGTCACCTAGTCTGTGGTAATTCATAGCTCCTCTCTTAAAGACAAGACCAGGCTGGTGAAACCCACAGAAATAGCTGACCTGAACAACGGGGAGCTCTTGGTCCCCAGACTGATAGCTGGGAAACCAGCATGGGACTGATCCAGACCCCAGGAACATGGGTTTCATCGAGGAGAACTCAGAAATCTACAGGACCTCCTGTAGTAGTTAAGTACTTATCCCTACCATAGGTGTGGACTTTGGGGGACCAATCCACGTAGAAGGATATTCCCTGAGCCAAGACACATGGGGGTGGTCCTAGGCCCTATCCCAAAGGATATGATAGACTCTGATGTCCACATATGGAAGGCCTCACCCTCCCTGGGGAACAGAAAGGATATAAGATAAGTAGGGTTTTAATTGGGGGGAGAGGGGAGAGGGAACTGGGACTGATATGTAAAACAATCTTTTTTCTAATTCAAATAAAATAAAATAAAAAGTTAAAATAAAAAGATTGTATTTCTAGGGTCCCCCACCACCACCACAGGCTTGCTTTCTCAGAAGCAAGGAATGGCTTCCAGAACTCCTCTGAAAATAGCCTTCTTTCACATGCTAATCTTTATATGGTTTCTTCATTTCCTATCCTCCTGACAAAGAACCCACAGGAAGAGCTCTATTGGTGGACTCAGATGCTATCTGATTAATTACTTAGATTTTGGATTGGGTCTCTTCATGCACTCTAAAGGAATTTACCTAAAAATTCACAGGAATGTTATCACACAGACCGATGAGCAATGAATGAATAGCTACTTAATGGTAAGATAGCCCACCATATTCCAACTCCCCACAGCCACTGCAGTTGTAATCAATCTTGGAGGATGTTTAACACAGATGCAACTTCTTTGGAGAACTTCAACTAAGCACAGCAACATGGTATGGGAAGAAAGGAAAGTTTGAGTCAGTTGGGGCAGTGCATGTGAATATAGGGATGCAAAGTGTGGACATCAATGTATTAATCCCAGAGCCATACAAGACAGCAGTGGGGTAAGTGGTCTGAGAAGAGTTCAGGCCTATGTGGCAGAGTAGCCCCCCTCCTTTAAGCTAAGTTTCAGAGGAAGTGAAAGCTTCAATGCTATGTGTTCCATAGAATATTATTGCAGTCAGACTTCTCTGATTCTTGGGCATCAAGCAGAAGAAAGGAGTCTGTTAGCCTGTGACCTCTGTGAAGAATCACTTGTAAGGATGTGAAGAGACATAGCTGCAGATGGGTGTGGTTTGAGCGATATCTGGTCTGGGATGCAACACTAAGTAAACTACTTGTTATCTTCAATTTTGTCCTACTGTGAGTATTAATAACATAGGAACTGTCATGATAAAGCTGCAAAAAGGATAACTTCAGAAGACCAGCCAAGGTGAGCAGCTAAGAGATCACACCACTCAACAGGTATAATGCACGAAGTCTATTAGGGGAGGTGGGGAGAGAGCAAAAGATCATCCCACAGAGAGATGACATTGACAGAAAGACCAGAAGACAGTGAGAAAAAATAAGACAGTGTTGTTCCAGGTTTGCGGGACCCCAAACAGACGTTCACAAAGACTCCACTCCAAAGCAAAACAATGGTTGCTTTTTAATTGTTCAGGCTGGCTAACCAGGGTCTCACTCCATCAGGAGGATGTGGGACCCCAACCAACAATCAAGGGGGGCGGATTACAGGAAAAGACCATAAGGCTGAAAGCCACATATTACAAAGTTTCCATGGTTACTCAAGGTCATACAAAGTACAGAGTAAAGCAATAACTATATATTTTAAGCAAAACACATTTGAGTAAGATAAAGTGGGGCATAGATTTCAAAAGGGCATGGAGTCAGGAATCTGTCCATTATCCCCTGGGCTGGGGAAGAGGGGATCTTTATAAGCAGCAGGGGATTTCCACAAGGCAATTAATGGCCATTTAGTTTTCTTTAGAGCAAAGCAATGTTGACACAAGTGGCAGGCAGTTACCTCCCCTTCTCTGAGAGCAGGGCTCAGGTACCCAGTGAGGGCACTCGAGTCAAATTCCTCTCTACCATTAGAAGATCCCTTTTCAGCAGCCATGTTTTTAAACTTTTACTAATTTTAATTTTTGGTCCTTTGACAGAGCAAAGGAGAGCCAGAGAGCAGGAATACTACTGGCATGAAGGTGGCTTATAACAGGACATATATTGCTAAACAATGTGTCACCTACTTGTAGTGGCCCGAATGCACCACATGCGGTGGCAGTGGGGGATGAGGTAGGCTGCAGCCACCATAAAGTAGCTAAAAGGAAAGATGGTGGAGAACCAAATTTCCAACATGACCAAGACATACTGCCTCAGGGAAGCTGATAATATTTTACCCAACAAAAGGACACACAAATGGAGAAAGTGAAATGTGAAAAGTCGGCTTTTATTTTTCTCATCTTCATTTTCTAATTGGAAGCATTTAACATTTATTTAATTTAAAATGTAGTGATTTTACCTGAAACAAAGATCTATTCTTTAGTGTCAAAAATGTTTCTCTTCCTGCCGAAAATGGAAGCAGGAAATAATGGTTTTTAGTGTAGTCTTTTATTTATGAGATTCAATTTGCTGTCTCTGCTCCTGGACATTTACATGAAATTCAATGTGCCTGCTCATTATGTAAAATGTTCCTTAAGAAGAAAATCACCATCTACATTCATGACTTTAAATCCCATACTAAATATGACTTTTTCCTCTCTGTGTTTAAAATAGGGAATGAATGGAAAATCCAGAACCTTTTTTCTAAATTGTTTCTTACAATTTAAGCTCAAATCTGCATCATGAACATTATTTAATTTTCCCCCAAGAGATTATTTTTTATTAGTTCAAATTAGAAACAAGCTTACTTCACATGTCCATCCATTCTCCCTCTCCCTCCCACGCAACCCCCACCAGATCCCCACTCTGCTCCCCAAGGAGAGTAAGGCCCTCCATGGAGGTTCCCAAAAGGCTGTCATATCATCCTTGTCAGGGCCTAGGCCCTCTCCCATGTGTTCAGGCTGAGAGAGAATCCCTCCATGTGGGATGTGCTCTCAAGGTGGAAGTAGGGTATCTGAGTTTTACTTGATTTCTATGGTTTCAAGTTTGCACCTCTCCAAAATTCATGTTGAAATTTAATTACCTTTGTGATGTCTCAAGAGGAGATGCCACTGAGGATTATTTACCTTGAGATGGTATGGGAATAGCAGGGTATGAAGAATAATTAAACCTTTTTTGGCTCCTGTTCTTTCCTCTCGGATATAGGGATCAAGAAACTCCACAACCACAAAAGCCACCCTGAGTCAGTGGCTTTCTGTTTTCCTCTTGTGAATGGGACAAGTGAAATTCATAAACTAGGAAGGGTGAGTTTTAATACTGCATATTTTAGTATATGGAGCTTATGAGATGGAAAGATGGCATGGTTTCTGCAGAACAAGATGCCCTGGGGAGTGGTACACCACTGAGCCCTGGGATCGATGAGTTGTTATTAAGTGGAGAAAGGGGGGTGTTAGGAATACAGAAGCATAGGCTAGGGCCTCATGTGGTAGGACCACAGCCTCTTCTGTACAGTAGGTGATGGATTGATAGATGGTAAGCTTATAGGAAACAGAGACCTGTATACCTGACTCATACTGAAAGTTTTATTGAGCGGAAGGTAATAAAGTAAGAGAAGGAAAGGGAAAAGAGGTAAAGAGTCACAGAAACAGAGACAACAGGAGACAGAGCTGCCTCCTTAGAGAGAGGGCAAAAGAGAAGAGGGAGACAGGATAGACAGAAAAAGTTGTTTGCCCCTTCAGAAGAACAGCAATGGGTGGGGGCTCTGGGCAGAAGTGAGTGGAGTGTTTTTTTTTTAAAGGATCATTTATACCTACATGCAGACTGTGTAGAGAATTAGCAGCCATGGAACCCTGGGCTGACCTTAGTGCTTTCCTCTTGGATATAGGGATCAAGAAAGTCCACAACCACCAAAGCCTTAGTGCTTTAGTGCTTTCTGCCAGGTGACAGGGGGCAAGCAAGCATAATGACTGAATCCATTCAGGGGAGATATGCTGTCAGTCCAGTTTCCATTCTAGGTGTCAAAGAACTTCGAAGTATATCATGCACATCCACAAAATGATTTTCAGGCAAAGGAAACTCTTTTAGGGGAAAATAGTTAAAGAATAAACAGACTCCTTATGCTGTCTCCATCATCTTGCTATGGCAGAACCAGGACATTTTTAGCTTAGACATTTTGAGTATCTCTTGATCCAGCAGGAGGTACTTACTGACAGGTCCATGGATATTTGTAACTTTGATCCAGGAAAGAAACTTGTGCCCTTCCTTGCTCCCTATATTACTTAGCTATTTTGTCTACTCCACTCTTAAAGCTTTTTGGCCTGGACCACTTCACTTGGTTGGTGCCTCTTCTCTTGCTCCCCCTCTCCCTTTCTCTTCTCATGGTCCAGCTTAGTCTGCTGGTCATGTTCATCCTGGACTTCTCCCTCTGTCTACTTTCTCCCTTATATCTAGAGTGAAAATTTTCTCCATACTTTAAAAGTAGTCATGTCTTCTTCCTTTTATTTTAGTTTTTCATTCAGTGCTTTCCATAATAGAAGAAAGTAGAAAGGTGTCCATACGGAAGCTGAAGAACTATTTTACTACTGCTTGTGAGTAATGAACAATGTGGAAAAGCTGAAAATCTCAGCTGTTAGGAGAAGAGAGAGAGAAGAGAAAAAGGAAGAGGAAAAATCATGACTTTTGTCAGAGGTCAGGAAGATAGGCAGAAAAGTTTTGAGGAACAGATCATTTAGGCTCTGGAGTTTTGGGGTAGTATCTGAAGACAATAGTGGTAAAAACAAATTTCTGGAATTTGAATTAGATCTCAGAAAAGCAGGCAGGAGTGCAGAAGACTAGAGTTGCAAGAAAGGCATCAAGAATAACATATGATGCCACCAGACTCATTCAGTACTTTATACATAACCATGAGAACCTGTGTTATATCAACTGTAAGAGCAAGAACCCATGCAGAAAGCTTAGCATGGTGACATATGTTTGCCAGTCCAAAACTGGGGCTGACAGGCCAGGCAGAACAGTTCAATTCATGATCCTGAGGTCTTGATGAAATATTGACTTAAAAATCAAGGTAGATATCTTCTGAGGAATTACAACTGAAGCTGAACTCTGACCTCTATACATACATACACTTATGCATGCACTTACAGGCATACAAACATACAGGAATACATATCTGCAGTCACAAACATACAAAGATGAAAATGTGAAAGAGGCCAATGAAAGAGGAAAAGATATCTCCAATCAAGGTTTACATATAGGAAACAAAATATGTTTCTGGAATACAAATGTAGAAATTTGGCACTATGTATATCATTTGTAAAGTGACATGAATCATTACCATGTGTGTGTGCATATATATATATATATATATATATATATATATATATATTAATATATACACACATATATATTTTTGAAAGTTTGTGTGTACATGTGTGTTCATGTGTGTATGTGCGTGTGCCCTTATATGTGGGCATGGGCATGTGAATGTGTGTGTGTGTGTGTGTGTGTGTGTGTGTGTGTGTGTATGTGTTGGTGAGTCATGTCTCTAGTGCCAGAAATACCCTTTCACTTAACAAATAATCTCTGTTTCTACTCCTATTTACATGCCCTTGTTCTGATTCTGTGTTCTATAACATAAGATTCTGAAGATTACAGAGAGTGAGTGCCCTTGTGTCAGATTCATATGTAAAGGAGAAGGAGGAACTTCTGGGGACTGTAAGTACATGTCTCATTAAAATGACAGTCATTCATCTAATTTTATTAACATATATTCATGTGAATTAGTTTTGAAGAGCGATGTCCTTCTACCCTCTCTACTGACAGAGCCAGTTACTAACTTCCAGTGGGAAGGGGAAATACTGAATAGAATAAAAGAAACTTTTCAATTATGTAGGTAAAGGACCTGGCAGATGGACAGTTCTCCTGGCCAATATTTTTGTTTACTGGTAGTTTTGTCCTGCCCAGAATCCAGGAAATAAAAAAAAAAATGTTTAGGGTACTGGTCTCTGCTAGGGTTTTCCTGAGTGTGAGGATAGTTTTGTTTTTGTTTGTTGTAATTCTCCATTTACATAGCAGCCCGCCCATACACACACATATGTACACTCTGTGTGATCAGATATGTTACTGGCCCTTGGAGGAATATAAGAACCTCCTGTATAGACACAGAGCTAAAGCTGTGCATGGGAATATCTTGGGGTTCTCTGATTCAGCCAGCTGTAGTGATTAGAATACTTTCCCTGTCTTAGCCTAGTAAAACCTTGTTATCCCTACACAAAGATCCTCAGCTGCAATGTGCTCAGGATGACTTATACAGGAGATAAGCTTGCTTGATTACCACAACAAAATCCTCCTTTAAACTTTTGTCTATAATAAACCTTCATCTAAAACACCCTTCTCTCATCTATGGAATTCACTCTCAATTTTATGAGGAAAGCCCTGACAGGCTACTGAGTAGAGATAGTGTTTTAACTCTTGACTGACACACTGGCCTCCTGGATTACACTCCTCTGAGACAAGAACAGTTCTGTCTCACTTGAAGAATGCCATTTCTTCCATTTCCATCCCCCATTTCTCTTTTTTCCATTGTAGGCTTTATTGCCTCCTAATCCTTACAGATTTCAGAATATCAAGTCTTCATCCAAAGGTAACTCATATCTCAATATTTAACTAAAGTCCCGTGAGAGTAAATATGAAGATCATTTTAAAATGAGTCTACAAAATAACCATGCTTGTGTTAGTTAGACATTAATAGCTTTTCCTAAAGAGCACAGAACAGGGCAATGTTATCTCCAACTATTCTCCCTTTCATAAAGCATTAAAACCTAATGGAGTCACAAGTAACATGCTTCCTCCTGCCTTTCACATAACACTTAATTTTCGAAAGTATTTCTGTTTTTTTTTTCTTTTTAAAGTGTTACAGAGTTGGAATCCAGAGATGATCATGCAGTCCAGGGGCCAACTGAAAGAAAAGAAGCCTTCTATTTACCTGAATAATGACCAACCTTCAATTATAACTATCCATAGAAGAAAAATGAAGTTGAAAGAGGCCACAAGAGCAAGTAGGCACACAGGTACCTAAAAGTACAGAACCAGCGTTTCTTTTCTTGGCCTATTACCACATTAGGATTTTTTTTAAAAGCCATCAGAAACTTGTCATCTGTTAGAGTTTCACTCAAGTGAGGAATATGTTTTGTTTTCCTCTCTTTGGAGAGTAATTGATTTTGGAAAAACTATAACTCTGTTTTTGACATCGTTGATGTGTCTGGATGAAGACTGAAACAAATAAGATGCACATTGATGCCTGAATTCAGTTGGATAAAAGCTGAATTTGGAAAGATTTTAAGTAAACCTTAAAGAAAACAATGTGTGATGTGGGAAGTCCTTCTGCATGCTGCAAATGTGTGTTGCTTTTATTGGTTGATAAATAAAGCTCTTTAAGCCAAAGTACAGGCAGAACTCAGCTAGGCAGGAAATCTGAACAAAAGGACAGAGAGAAGAAGAGACTGAAGTGAAATCCATGTAATCATTCACCTGGGAGGCCACAGGGTGATACACAGATTATTAGAAATGGGTTAATTTATAAGAGAGAGAGGTAGCCAGAAATAAGCCTAAGCCATTGGCCAAACAATATAAACATGTATTAAGTCTCTGCGTATTTATCTTATAAGTGGCGGTGGAAACATGGTGGGCAGAGAGAAACTAGTACAAGAGAAGGACCAGTAGGAAGGAGAAAATTTTCCTTCTACAAGTGTGTTTTTGCTTTTCTAGTTTGTGAGAAGCAAGAAGAGGTTAAAAAACAGGTACTCATCAGTGACTGAGCATAACATTGAAGTTGATCTAGTTTTCTGAGTATGTGAACTTCTATGTTATAACAAAATAACTCATTCACAAAGAGAAAATACAGAATAAGGTCAGTGTGCATGCCCAAGGCATGACTCCACCCCCTGCACACATATGCCTGTGATCTGTCAAGAGGAAGACCTGTGAACACAGAAAGTTTACACTCTTTCTCCCTTCTGCCTTGAGCTGTGTGCTCCCTAGGTGAGAGTGACCTGCTAGGTAGCCATTGCTGTTTTTACTCAGGAAAGGAGAGCTGTGGTGTAAATCTCAAATCCTGAGCCCCTACCTGAACTGTGGTAAAACATCTTTTTAGCTCAGAGAGTTGGTTGTTATAGAGTAATATTTTGTACACTGTGAAGATGTGTCTTTGTCAATGTGCCTTCTGATTTGTTTAATGAAGATCTAAATGATCAATAGCTAGGCAGGAGGTGTTGGTGGGACTTTGGGGCAGAGTAGGAAGGAGAAGGAGGAATCAAGGCATGTCAGAGAAATGTGAGGAATCATGGAGGTGGCAGGATGGGTGGTATGTTACAAAATGTAGATTAATAAAAATGGATTCATTTAAGTTATAAGAGGTAGTAGGATAAGCGAAAGTTAAGGCCAACCATTTAAAATTAATAATAAGCCTCTTTGTCTCTATTTGGAAGTTGGTTGGAAGCATGAAGAAAATTCTAACAACAGTTGGTTCAAAATGACAGTGAAATGTTTTATATTAATTTGCTTATTTAGTTACTCTCTATGTATATGTTTGCTCATATGAGCATGTGTACATAATATAGGACACATATTGAGATTACAGAGAGAAAACTTTCAGAGGGTGGTTCCCTTTTAAACTATGTTTTTCCTACTGAGCCATAATACTGACTGCAACTAAGAGTTTGGGGATTGATTTATATTATGAGGTGAGTTGGAAGAGGCAAATATTAGCTGCTTAGTTCATCATTGTTTGAAGCATCATGATTAAAAGAAATTCATGATTGATTTTTTGTACCTAGCTTGTAAGATGTTTGAGTTCCCTGTGCAACAAGGGAACAAGATGCTATTCATTATAAACTTCTTTACAACACACACACACATGCACATACACACACACACACACACACACACACACACACACACACACACACGTGCACACACACACCTGAATGTCCTAATTAGAAAACTTCTTGGAAGATTGTTGCCAGAGAAACAAGATGAAAACAATGCTTGTATTATCAGCTTCATATCCATCCTTTGCAGAGGAAGGGACAAGATGGAGATGAGCAAAGTCACCTATATCCAATGACTTAATGATAGCATCAGGGGTGACATCACAGAGATGTAACTCTATAATAAAACCCTAAGCAGCCTCTAAAGTCAGTATCTACTGGATTTTTAAGGATATCCACTTAGACCAAACTGAAACCAACACAGAAAAGAACTTCAGAGTAAGCCGTATTAATAAAGAAGATCTGAGATTTTCTTAAGATACTTTAATACAGGCTTAGGTATAAGAGTTAAAGAAGGAATACTAGTCAGGAGGAAGTGAGAAACATCTAAGATTATGGATTTGGGCTTCTAAATGAAAATTTTTGTGGAAAAGGACATACTCAAGTATGAGAACAGACTTCTCCAGTGACAAACAATGAAGTGTCTTAGCTTTAGCCATATATACCTTTTTGATAGCTCTCAGATAATATCTTTAAAGGTTGCTAAGAAACTTTCACTCTTCTCTGTCCTCCAATAAGGGAGATAAGTGAGGTGGCTCAAGAGATGCCTCAGACGGGTTATAATCTGATAAGGTTTAACCTGGAGCGATTCGGTTAATACATGGTTTTACTAAAAATTGGGTTTCTAGTGAGAGTCCTGGAGTGCTATGGTATTACAGCTGGGAAGGCAGAAAGGCCTTAAGAACTTGATAATTGTTCTGGAAGTCTTGCTTCCTGCTGGTGAGAAGCTTCAGCTGGATTCCATATTGAAGGACTTCTTTTCTTTCTCATGTCCTGAGAATTGTTTGTGTCCTTCCCTCTCCCTCAGTCCTTCATTGATGAAGTGTATATAAAGCCCAGAAACACTGAAGTTTGGGAACTTTGAATTTTCTGAACAAATCAAGGTGTTACAAGGATGCATAGTGGGGTTTGAAGAAAAGTAAGAGGCTACACAAATGACCCTACCCTGCCCTGTCATGCCCTGTATGTCACTGCTCTTGTTAGGTCCTCAACGTCATGTAAGTAACTAAAGTATTCCCTGAGTTTATTAAGTACATGATTTTTCCTAGCAAATTGTTTTGAATCAGGAGGAAAAAATTGAGGCAAACTTCCAACTTTATAGTCAGTCACTCAGTAGCATGCCCATAGCCAGTCAGGTGGAGAAATTGACCCTGTGAAAGCCGAGCCAATTTAAGCCGAATTTAGTGTTGGAGGTAAAGGATTCCCAGTAAGTTACTTTGTTTGTGTGAGAAAAACTCCCACAAACAGCAAGAAACTCTGTCAAACATGGTAGAAGATGAGGACCTACACCACTGTTTGTCCTGTGAGTATTAAATCCACACAACCATAGTCACACACCACACATACACACACATAAATATACATACATCACACACACAAGCATGAAATAATAATTAGAGTATTTTCAAACATTTTCAGAAATCTGAACAGTTTGATTGTATGTGTTGAGAAAATTAAAAAGCTGCCTTAAAATTCCTCTTAAACCCATGAAAGCATATTTCTAAAATTACTTAATGAAATACAATAACTTGTATTTCTTTGAGCTCATTGGGGATATTAATTCAGTTGTTTTGTATTATATATATATATATATATATATATATATATATATATATATATATATATCACTTTCTCTCTGCCTTTCTGCTCTGTGTCCTTTTCTTCTGTTCACCCCAATCTGTTTTTCCTCTTTCTCATTTCACTTCCCTATCCAATGTTACTCGAACACTTATGTGTTAGTCACATTACCAGGAAATGGTTCTTCAGTAGGTCTATGACTCAGATACCAAACATTTATATCCTTCAGACACTATACGCTATAGGCATGATCCCCAGAACAGCTGAACACCAAACTGAAATCTTTGGAAAAGTGTAACAACAGAGGTTGCCCTCTCACCTGCAAATGACTTGCATGTGTATACTTCAAGCACACACACACACACACACACACACACATACACACACACACACACACACAGGCACGCACGCACACAACACACATAAATGTACATATACTATAACATATGACTCTAGGTGCAAGAAAAAAAATGGATGGTATTAGGAATAAGTGGAGGAATATTTAGCTTCAGAACCTACTAAAGTTCAAGCCAATACTACTAAGGCAAGGTTAAGCCCTACTTGGGAACTTTGGATTGCCATGCCAAGAATTTTGTGCTAAGTTCTCTAGATAATAGCAACAGATATAAAGTTTAGCAAGGGACAGAAAAGTCTGGTTTATATTTCAAGCTTTCTACTCTATTATTACACCAATGAATGCAAGGTAAGAGTTTGTCAGGAAGAGGAAGACAGTTTTAATTCTCAAAGCTGGGAAGAGCATCTAAACAGGCATCACAGGAACTGAGATTGGAGGGAGAAAATGTGAGCAAAGGTTAAGGAATAAGTCATTATTCACACTTTCACCTAAAATATTTTCTGCTCACTCTTAAAAATAAGATGTGCTTATCCTCTTTGCAATAGCTAAGAACACACAAACCAAGACATTCAATATGTCTGTATTCTTGGGCAAGAGTTAGGGACAAGAAGAGGCATGCACAACTGAGCAAAATCTTGCTTTGAATGACTACATGATCATACTAAAGAACTTATTTATTTATTTTCCACGTGGATGGAATTGAATTAAAAGTATTTGTTACATGGATGATGTAAAGATTAGAAAGTCAAACTGGCTGATGAGCAACATCATGGAGTCTCAACCATGCTGGGATCCCCTGGGGATTGTCTTGTTTTTGTATCTATTTTTCTTCCCTTTGTATTTGTGTCTTACTAACATATATTAATTATGTGTTATAATTGGCATCACATGTCATATTCATATAAATAAATAAATAATACATTCTGATTATATTCAGGCCTCCATTACCTTCTCCTATCTATTTTCCGCCCTACTAATTCCCATTTTCTTTCCTGTATGTTCCCCTTCTACTTGTTTTTAATTTTGGTGACACAGTGAATTCCACTAAGGTTGCTTACTGAGGCTTGGTTTTTGGTTACATGGGCAACTTATCCTTCAGTCTATACCACTGAAGGAATGTCTCTTCTTCCTTGTAGCAACTGACTGTAGATTCTCAGGGAAGGATGCAGCCTCATGTACTCCACACTCCCTTTTCTTTAGAAGAGAAATCAGATGTCAACAGAAGCAAATGATGAACATAGTCTTTCTAGAGCTTCACAGAAAACACACAGGGAGGAAGAAATACGCTGCCTTCTTGTTTTCTTTCAACTCTTCATCTTGATTTTAACTCTTCATTTAATCATAGTTTATGTGTATATATGTGAGGGTACAGACTAAGGCTGTTGGATCCACCTGAAGTTAAAAGTTCATGAAACTTGTGGAACATTATGGTGCCCAAATTGTAGCCAGTCTTTTGTAAGAGCAGCAAGTACTCTTAACTGCAGTGCTGTCTCTGGGCTTTAATAGTATAATTTCTCTCTCTCTCTCTCTCTCTCTCTCTCTCTCTCTCTCTCTCTCTCTCTCTCTCCTCTCTCTCTCTCTCTCACTCTCTTTCCTTTTTTGTTCAATGAATTTACAATTTACAATGGTAATTTACAATTACAATTTCAAGAAATTAGTCAAAACATAGCTAAACATTTTGACAGGACACTTTTTTTTCCTAAACGAAACAAACACATACACAAAATACATGATCTTAAAAGAAGAGTCCATGTTTTATCATATCAGGGATCTTAAAGCCACATATGATAAAAGTTTGCAAATGTGTTACTGTGCTTCTACTTTACTGAAGTAACCAATATTGTTCTTCATGGAAATAAGGAAAAGGAGAATGTGTTAGCTTGTTAAAGCCATTATATATAAACACATTATTATTATTATTATTATTATTATTATTATTATTATTTCCTTTGAACTGTTGTAAACCATGTTCTCCTAAATAGTATATGTGTAAATATTAAACTATTTTGATAAAACAAAGTATGATTATTTTTTAACTTGATTCACAAAACCTGTATATTTTAAAAATATTACATGATGCTAATTTTTAAGATGATAAAGGATTAGTACCACTAACATGCAGGTTTCATATGCAATATAAGTATAGTCTCAGTGAAAATGATGCCCTCTTACTGGTAAACTATTTTAAAAGGAGATCACATGAAAACATGTGATCTTACTATGCTTCTTCCTTTGTTCATTGCATTCAGTACTCCCAGTTTTCTTTTAAAGATTCATATTTTTTATGTATCTCTGTGTGTGCCTGAGTACATGGATGTCTATCACATTCAGGCAAGTGCCACACAAGGCAAGAAGAGGGTGTTGGATTCCCTTTAACTTGATGTGGGTCCTAAGAACAGAATCCCATTCCTCTGGAAGAGCAGAAAAAGCTCTTTACCTCAGAATCATTTTTCCAGCCACAGGTGTTTCACTTTTTAAAATGCCTTTTGTGGTCATTTGAAATAGGAGTAGGAGACATAGCTTAGTGGTAGGATGCCTAGCATGTAGGAAGCTTTGAGCTTGTTCCTCACCCTAACAGGAAGAAAGGAAAGGAGGAAGGAAGGAAGGGAGCGAGAGAAGGAGGGAAAGAAAGAGGGAGGAAGGAAGGACTGACAGAATTATTAATCCCAAAGTTGTGAGGAGAAATTATAATGGCCAAATTAATTAAAGCAAGCATGTAATTAAATCACGGATTTTTATTTTTGTACATGTGTTGCCTCCCCTATAAGGTGTGGCTCAAGGGATCAGTATTGGATTGGAGGAAGACAAAGTTTTTGTATCTGAGGGGTAAGGATATTCCAAATATGGAGCTTGGGAGGCAAGGTTATGGAAGCAGCACATAACAAGTCTGACATAACAATGTGGTCAAAAAACAGGTGCTTATAACAACCTTTCAAAACAAAGGCAGTGCTGAAAGATGGTCATAAGGACTTTTGAAACAGAGACAGGTTGCTGTGTCCTAGAATGGTCAATAAAGACCCATTTGTAGCTACAATGGTTACAGGAAAGGCATAGCCTAATCCATTAGAAACAGAAATTTAATCATAAACAGAAATGAGCCTACTTTGTCTTTACTATAAAATGATTTTCAAGCCTAAGATAGAGAAAAGCTGGTTCATCAGATAAACAGAAAGAAGAGAGGACAGATAGAAATGGTATCTGGAGAATATAGACAGCCTCAAAAGGAAACATGAAGAAATCGTTTCAATAATGTTGTTCAATCCTGTTAAACTCTTACTTTTTATTTTTGAGAATATTATATAATTAGAACATTCCTTCTTTGCTATTTTTTCCTCCAAACTCTTTGTCATACCTCCTCCTGATGTCCAAATTTATGATCTATTTCTAAATAATTGCCATTGAATATATATATAATATATATATATATATATATATATATATATTCATATTGAATTATTAAACCCTAAGTATATGAATATTTTATAACCAGAAGTAGAAGGATGTTGAAGGGAGGAAAAGATTAGTGTTGACTACAGTCATACATCAATTTGTGACTTCATGTTCACAGGCTTGAGGGATTTTCTATGAAGGCTCTAAGATCTCAGCAATAGAAATCTATGTCACTTGTTTGAAAGAAATAAAAATTTTGACAAAGTTGAGAAATGTTGTGAAGTTTTATAATTATTATTAATTTGAATATGAGAATATTGTCTGTGATTATAAGACACTGTGCATATTGAAGATTGAATCCATATGGCTCAATTACACATAGAGCCATACACAAAATTGAATGTTTAAAATGTTTTAATAAGAGCCTAGACATGGTATTAAATAAGAAATACTGATTTTAAAAGATATTGATTTTGTGTGTATGTGTGCATTTATGTGTATTATGAAAAGGTGGACACATGCACGCTACTCATGTTTGTGGAAGTCAGAGTATTACTTTTCATTGTCAGTTCTCTTTCCACATTATTTAAAATCAGGGTCTCTCTTGTTTTTGTTGATAAATGTATATCCCAAGCTTTGTGTCCAGTGATTTCCTGCCTGCTTATATTCCCATGACATCATAGGAGAGCTGGGATTAGGATCAGGAATAAAAGATATGGATAGGCAATTTAGAAGAATAAGAAAGATATGTCAGTAATATTTACACAGAATTTACTGTTGTGCCACCTCTGAAATCAATCAAGATGGGAAGCAGGAATCAAAATAGCAGTTTTATTATGTAAAAAGATTTTCAGAAGGAATGGATTTGCAGCATTGCCAATAAATCATGCAAAGAGTTATCATGAGAATGTGCAGTGGAGAAAATATACACTTGGAAACCAAAATACATGGGAATTCACAAAGTATAAAAATAGTTACAGAATAGTAAAAGAAAGTATTTCCAAAGATATTTTCATAAATGATAATTCATTGAACACAGGCATGAAAAGATGTATCACAGTTGGAAGAGCAGTCACTCTGAAGCTACAGGCTGAAGAACAGATGCTAATATGAATAGGACAATTGTACCAATATTGTAGAATATTTGAACAGCTAGGCAATCAATCAGTAATGAGAAGAATGTTTGGCTTCTTACCAGACTTGGCACCACCAATTTGGAGGAAGAACTCTAAAGATAACTTTTGTTCTACTTGTGTTCTTGTATAACCAGTAACTCCTTACTTATTTTGTAATAAGTATATTCAATGCAAAAGCAAATAGGTTTATCAATCACTTTGCTCAACATTCATTTCCCAGTGTTCCTTGCTTCCCTTCCACTTGCCATCTTCTTACCCTCAAAAAAATTTGTTTTAAAATTATCTGTTGCTGTTATCATCTACTATGACCACAACAAGTTAGAGAAGGAAGATTTTATTAGGGTTCTGTTTTTAGCATTCATGATGGTGGAACTAAAGCAGAAGGCATGGTACCAATAGTAAGTTGAGAGTTCAAATCTCTGTTAGAAGTGCAGAGTGTCTACATGAACGGCTTGAGTCTGAAAATTCCCAAAACTTTCCTCCTGTGACACTTGTTCTTAGTTACTTTTCTCTTGCTGTGACAAAACATCATGGACAAGGTAACCCATAAAAGAAGTGATTTAATGAGATAGTACTGTTTCAGAGAGTGAGTCTGTGACCATCATCTTTTGGAGCATGACAGCAGGCAGGCAGACATTGCACTGGAGAAGTAGCTGAGAGCTTATATCAGACCCACAACCATAAAGGCATGAAGAGAGGAGGGGAGGGAGAAAATGAGAATGGGAGGGAGAAAGGAAGGTGGGAAGAGGGAAGGGAGAGAGAGAAAAAGGGAGACAAGGAATAGCACTTGTCTTTTGAAGCACCAAAGCTCACTCCCAGTGACATAATTCTTCGAAAGAATCTGCACCCCCTAATCCTTCCCAAGAAGGTCCCTCAAAAAATATATGAGTCTGTAGGAGTGAATATCATTCAACACACCAAACATACATCTTCTAATAAGGTCACACCTCCTAAGCCTCCCAAACAGCATCAACACCTGGGACCACGTATCCAAATGTCAGAGAATACGGGAGAAATTTTCTCAAATTATTACTGTATCTATTCTACTTTCATGTTATATATGCATCCACATATGAATGAAAATTTGTGTAAGTAGGTACAGCAAGAAATCACTAAATACAGTCAGTCTACAAGAAGAGTAAGAGCAGTTTATTTCTGGGCCACCTAGGTCAGTAGACAACAATAGCAGCTTCTTGTAATGTTTTAACATAGCTACTTAGCAAGAGAATACTCCTTGAAAGTTGGACCAGTCAGGTGTTAATTGTGGGGGTGGGGATGGGGATGGGGTTGGAAGTGGGGTGGGGTTGGGGTTTGGGGGCTCTGTCAGGTAGGTGATGTGCTGGCAGCTGTGTTTAGAAGCATTCAAGTGCTAACAATTGTGTTCAGTCAACAATTAAGGGCTTCCGGGGAACATTTTAGGCTTCTGATTCTTCACAGAACCTAGCCTGTGTGGGGGTTCACCTTTCCTGTATTAGGAATAACACCAATGGATCATTTAAAGTTATATTTTAATTTTGAGGATTCTGTTTATTTACATAGTGGCAGCACTAATTTACTTTCCATTGTACAGAATATAAACCAACCTACCCATGTCTTTGATTCTTCCCTTCCTTTTGTTGCAATTTTTCTTGATGGAAGCCATTGTGACTAGGATGACATAGTCTCAAAGAAATTTGATTTGCCTTTCCCTGACCTTTAGGGATATTAAAGATTTACAAAATATTTATTGATCATTTGAATTTCTTCTTTGAGAGCTGTATATTAATCTACTCAATTATTGATTATATTATTTCTGAGTATTTATTTTATTTAGCTCTTCACGTATTCTAAATATTAGTCTACTGCCATACACATATGCAACAATGATTTAGAGCCATTTTATAGCCGTCCCTTCACTGTGGTCATTGTTTACTCTACTGTGATGCAGCCTTTAAATATCACACTACCATTTATCTTTTAATCAATTCAAGATAAAGAATTTCTTAAGTTTTTGCATCTTTTTTTAAAGAGCCCAAGAGGACCAAATGAGAAGAAACAAATCATAAATAAAATGTTGTGATTGTTGTGATAAAGTCTAGCTATATAACCTAGGTTAGGTACAAATTCACCAGCTTCTTGCTTCTCTCCCTTGAGTTTAGGGATTACAGGCATAGGTTTGTGTTTCCCTTTAAGACTCCTTTAGGACAAAAGAATGACCTGTACTTAAAAATGGACAAGTGGAATACACATTCAGTTGTGTGATTAGTTGTCTTAACTTAAAGATTTAGAATATTCTGGAAAATTCATAGGAGTAAAAACTGATGGGGAAGTGATTCTTTGACCTGTTCAGGATCCTACAAGCTGTGCTGAAAGCTCCAGGTTTAAAATTTGAGGGTAAGAGATGGCTAAGTGGTTAAGAGGGCTTCCTGATCTTCTAGTGTTAGACCCCCGGAAAACTCAGGTATCCAGGGTCCCAGGCCATGACTGCGGTCACCCCAATCACCAAGCGGATTTGAGAGCTTGCTGCAAACTGCATGAGGCTTTATTGTAATTTAAAGAGCTAACCCTATGTTAGCTGTGGTCTTTCACCCACCCACCATGGCAGATGGCTAGCAAAAGACAGCTCCTAGGGCCTCTCAAGAGATCTTATAGGGCAGCATAAGGGGAGTGTCTAGGGGTAAGCACAGGCTCACGATTGGTGTGCCTCCAGGCTTGGAGGGCCTGCCCTGTGTTGATTGGCCAATTGGTTGTTATGGCCCATAGGCCCTCCCAGGGTGATAGCTATGGTTTGTGCATCATTGCTGTGCACTTGTCCGTAAAGCACACCCAGGGTCGTAAAGCATAGCACCACAGCTAACTTCTGATTGGTTCCTTGTCACGAGGAAGGCATTTGACTTTCTAATGTCTAGGACAAGGTCATAGAAGCACGTGTTCAGCCGTTATGGCTGCCAAAAGGGAATTGGTCCCTTCACTAGAAGACAGAATTTCAGTTGCTAGCTGTGAGATACAGCTTTTAACATCTACAAATACAGCTCCATGGGGTTTAACATCCTCTTCCAGCCTCCCCAGACACCTACACTCATACACTCATGCACACATGTACCTACTCTCACATACGCATACATATACACATAACTTCCCCAGTCATACACGCAAAACACAAACATACCCTACCCCAATGTTCCTACACTCATATACATACAATACTCCACACATACCCATAGTTAAAGTACAGGAAATCTTTAAAATATATGCAAATTTTCATTGCATCTTTCTGAGCCAAAACACAGTCAAAATCAAAACCATGACAATACTTCATAAAATTCCATTGCCTTTCAATAAGAATGCCCCTGAAAACTGCATGTTTTTCATTTATTAATTTACAAAATTTTTCTCAGTGTGGTGAAATTAAGCAGAAAGGGTTAACATCCTTATCTTGACTGGAGGTGCTCTTCCACTTTGAATGTAAGTCAAGCTATGGCTGTTAGAAACATCATGATACAAAGAGACCATTATTATTTTAAGTGAGTATACATTTTTTAAAATTCGCACAGCAAAGAGATTGCATTTAACTCTAAGGAAATAGATTAAGAGCTTTATTTGGGCCTGCTAAACAACAGACCTTATTCACATTTATCCACTGAAGCCAGCTGCTAAGGGAATCAGCAACTTGAAGAATGGGAATGAAAATAAAATTGCCTTGGTTAATGGTTTGGTGAAGAATTAGATGCAGGGGCTCATCTGAGGTTTAGCTATGTCAGTCACTCAGATGAAGCACTCACAAGCTGCCTTTCAGAGCAACGTCAGTGGCATTAGTGGCTAACTAGAGTGAATTGGACTCCTAATGTGGGATGTGGTATGAGTAAATGATGTTGGCAAAACTTCATCAGAAATAGCCTGGCTATTTACATCCAGCACCAGTAAATAAAGTTTGCAAAATAATATATAAATATTCATTATGCCCTTGAGAAAAAAGCAAATACTACAAAAAATCTATCACATAACTAAATTGATTAGGGTTTTTTTTTTCATTCAGCTTATTTCTTTCTCTTCTGTCTGTCTCAAACACACATACAAACATATTCAACACAGACACACACACACACACACACACACACACACACACACACACACCAAGTAGATTGGGAAAAGAACCAAAAACAGGAGAATTGGTTGTAATAAACATTGTTTTGGATATAGTGCATTTTTACTATGAATTATAACTTGATTGAACTAACTGCCTATGGAATGCATATTTTAGCTATGTTAATAGACACTCTGTGTAACTTGAAAGGTGAGAACACGTGTACTCCATTGATGTTTCAGTAATCCCATATATGTTTCAATCTTTATATTTGGAGCATTGTGATATTTTTAAAATCATTTTTCTCTCATGGGTTTGGAGGAAATATGTAAAAAACATTTGAGAAATCTCTTTAGAAACAAATGTCTGCCTTTTGAGTATGTATGTATGTTTGTTTGTTTGTGTGTGTGTATATATGTTTGTGTGTGTTTGAGTACGTGTGTAAAAGCCAGAATAAACTGCAGATGTCTTCTTCAGTTGTTGCCCATATTGTTTGTTTTGAGTCACAGTATCTTAGTTTTATCTGGACCTCACCATTTTGGCTAGGCTGGATGGTAGGGAACCAAAGAGATCCTAGTGTCTTCTGCTCTGGAGATTGCAACATGTACCATTGAATTTAGAATTTTTATGTTCTCTAGGGGTTGAACACAGATCATGGTTGCATATAAGAGTCATCTCCCCAGCTCCAGACAAGTAACTTTCTACTAGACAAAATGGTTTGTCTAGAAACAGTAATGGTCTCTTTCTTTAGGAAAATATTATCAGAAGATTACTGATTTAAGATTAAGAACCAAAATTTCAAGTTGGTTATGCTGAGGAATTTTGTCCTTGGAAAATTACTAATTACATTTATGAATAGTATAGTTGTTTCAAAAATGCGTCTCTCTCTGTAGCCCATGTTGGATTGGCACTCTTGTATGTAGCTAAGATTGGCCCCAACTTTCAACAATCCTCACTCATTAACTTCTAGTGTTGGGATAATTGTTGTGGGCAAACATACCTCTTTGATCACTTTCGTAAATGGTATCTGATTTTTGTTTCATGACCTACGTAGGAAGTCCTCCACCTTGGTACATCAAAATTCCTTGTTAAAAGAGGAAGCTATGTTTCCACTATAGAATGTTATGATCTGCTGTTATCTATATCAAAATACCTTGAGAAATTTATAAAGGCAGTATTCATTGCTTTTGGTTAAAGGTGCTGATAACACAATTGTTCTAACTTTAAAAGTAACATTACACAGAAAACATCCACTTTCCAATAATTTTTGGTGTTCTAATTTGTATTTCAAGAAAGTAACTTCAGATTTCAGCAGCTATTTTAAGGTATTGTAAATTAGTGGTGTCTGTTTGTTTATGGGGGGAAAATCCTCTGTATTGTAGTTTGTAGATAGAACTTGAAAAACTGTGCTAATACTGTCTCAGGATTAGGCTTTGCTCCACCTGCTACTTCACTCTCTGATAGGTTATTATGATATTGCTCAAGGAATACTCCAGAAAATAGTGTACTTTTGATCCTCACCGGATGTCAAGCAGCATGAGGCTATGAGTCTTATTTTGTCTAAAGTAAAGGTTAAATTTTCAGAAAATTATGGAAAATTAGGTTTTCTAGGTATAGATAGTGCTATTCACCTTTTTGATGGCTACATGAGACTTCCTGTCCAGATGCTGCTCAGGTGTGTAGAGCCCTCACTTTACACCAGGAATATTAAGTCCAGTGGCATGTAAACTCATGCTGGTGTAGAGCTTTAAGAAGAATCAGTGGTAAGATGTGGATCACACATACAATTAAGTGTTGAAGAAAGAAGATGGTATGTTTATGAATAGCAATTAATAAATTATTAAAATTATCATTAATAAGTCAGAAACAGGAGACTAACCATCCTGGTAGGAGTGAAAGCATTTCAAAGGACACTTGGTGTCCCTCTCTTTATATCAAATTTTTCAAACAGTGATTCCCTAAGAAATAGGAATTTCCTCAAAAATCACTTTCCAAGAAATGAAAAGGCTGAAAACCTGGATATGCCAGAGGGGATTCTTCTTTCTTAGGTAATTCTAAAAATATGAAAGCACTTTTTAGGAGGGACTGGAGGCCAGATTATGGTATGTCAGTGATTGATGGGATGACATTGACCAAGAGTGTTATCTACTATGTATAACTCTTGCCTTCAATTGGAATCTAATCTCATGTCAGGACCTCAATATGGACTTTGGAATCACAGAATCTCTTTGTTCTCTTCCCACTGTGGTCACAATGAACAAATATCCTTCCTGTGCTTTCCACTCTTACCTGTCTAATTGGCCTGTTGAAAAAAAGGTAACACATTTAGCTTTTTAGCACAAGCTCTGCTGCACTAACTCTGGTAATAACATCACTAGTAAATTTCATCAAGCACCTCATGGGTTGCTAAGTAAAATTTCCATTCACTCTTTTGAAAAATAGAGAAGAAACCATTTCTTAATCATCCCATGAGGTTAGTATTATGCTTATACAAAAGTCACACATAGAACCAATAATAAAAAGCAACCCAAAATAGTTTGACATAAAACCCTTAACAAACCACCAGAAAATAAACTCTGGAGTAAGAGATTTACTGTAGACCACAAAAACCCTGGGATCATCCCAGAGATATAAAGGTGGTATAATGTATGCAATTGCTATTATGCAAAAATTAAAAGTAATGGGAATGATACTAATAGAGCAACAAATCAATTCCATGTCATTATCTTGATAGGGGCAGAAAATGCAATTCTTGAAATCCCACACTCTTCCATGATAGAACTTGGCAAATCTGAAATAAAATTCCTCAACCAAGAAATCATCTAGAATGCCCATATCATTAGCAACATCATACTTGTGGAAGAGTGAAATATTTTCTATGAAATAAGAACCAAAGGAGGCGGTTGTTGCTTCTCTTCAGCATTGTACGGGAATCCACAAAAAATGCTGCCAGGCAAGATGATGTATTGAAAGATATCTTTTTTGGAGCAAAGAGAGTAAATCTTTCTTATGATTCAGTGACATGTTCTTCACATTGATTCACCAGGGCTGAATCATGTACTAACCTTTTGGAGAATCCAAATTCAGTTCTCAGAACACATATTTGCCCATAACTACCATTTTGGAGACCTGATGCTTCTTTCTGGTCCCCCTGGGCACTTGCACTCATGTTCACATACTCATACATCTATGCAACCTTGAAGGTGGTGCTATCCCTGGGCTGGTGGTTCTGGGTTCTACAAGGAAGAACTGGGCAAGCCAGAAAGCAGTACCCCTTCATTGACTCTGCATCATTTCCTGCCTCTAAGTTCCTGCTATGTTCCAGTTCCTGCTATCTCTACTTCTCAATATGAACTGTCATTTGGAACTGGGAAACAAATAAAACCTTTTCTCCCAAAGTTGCTTGTAGTCAAGGTGTTTTAACACAGCAATGGTAATTTTAACAATTGGTGAAAAGATTCCCACCACAGCTTTGGCAGTTGTGCTTTTAAAGACTTGTGGAAGGGCACTCCCTGGAGCAATGCCAGCTCAGAGTTAAGTGGCTTTCTTTTTGTAATGTTTTTTTTTTATTTTATTCTTTTATTAGTTCAAATTGGGATCAATCTTGCTTCACATGTCAATTCCTTGTCCCTCTCTCTCCCACCCCCAACATCCCACCTGACCCTACCTATCCCCCCTCCACTTCCCAGGCATGGTAAGGCCTTCAAAATGGGCTCCCCAAGGTCTAGTTCAAATAAGCAACAAGCTTGTTTCACATATCAATCCCTTCTCCCTCTCCCTCACCTCCCCACACCCATACCCCCCTACCCCTCACGTACCCATCACCCTATCCACCCTCAACTCCCCAAGCAGGGTAGGGCCCTCAGTGGAGGCTCCCAAAGTCTACCATATCATCCTGGTCCAGGCCTAAGACTTCCCCGATGTGTCCAGGCTGAGAGTGCATCCCTTCAGGATGGTTTCTTCTAGTTCCATCCATTTGCCAGCAAATTTCAAGATTCCATGGCTTTTTTTTCTGATGAGCAGTGCTCCATTGTATAAGTGTACCACATTTCTCTATCCATTCTTCAGTTGAGGGGCATCTAGGTTGCTTCCAGATTCTGGCTATTACAAACAATGCTGATATAAACATGGTTGAACATATGTCCTTGTTGTATGCATGTGCATTATTTGGGTATATGCCAAAGAGAGGAATTGCTGCATCTTGAGGTAGACTGATTCCCATTTTTCTGAGCAATCCCCATACTGATTTGCACTCCGACCAGCAATGGAGGAGTATTCCTTTTTGTCCACATCCTCTCCAGCATAGATTGTCATTGGTGTTTTTGATTTTATGCATTCTGACAGGTGTGAGGTAGTATCTCAGATTTGTTTTGAGTTGCATTTCTCTGATGGCCACAGATTCTGAGCAATTTCTTAAGTGTCTTTCAGCCATTTCAGATTCCTCTGTTGAGAATTCTCTATGTAGTTCTGCACCCCACTTTTTAATTTCATTGTTGGGTGTTTTGATGGCTAGCTTCTTGTGTTCATTGTATATTTTGGAAATCAGCCCTGTGTCAGATGTTGGGTTGGTGAAGATCTTTTTCCATTCTGTGGGCTGTTGTTTTGTCTTGCTGACTGTGTCCTTTGCTTTACATAAGCTTATCAGTTTCAGGAGGTCCAATTTTTGATTGTTGCTCTCAGTGTCTATGCTACTGGTGTTATATTTAGGAAACGATCTCCTGTGTCAATTCGTTCAACGGTATCTCTCACTTTATCTTCTAGAAGATTCAGTATGGCTGGATTTATGGTGAGATCGTTGATCCATTTGCACTTAAGTTTTGTGTTGTGATCCATGTTGTCTCAGCCTTAATCCATGAGGTTGGGCCTGAGTGGGGGTGTGTGGACCTGGAAGCTCCTTGCAACCCAGTGGTGATAAAGACCAAACACAGGCATCTTGTCATCTTCAGAGAGCTCTCAGTTCCAAGTTGTAGAACTAGAGTCATTTCTTTATTAGCCATGGTTTCTGCTGTTTCTTAACCATCCTCTAATGACCATGTGGGAACCATCTCTCTTTGTTCTCTCTGCTCTGGTCACTTGCCCCTCACTCCTCTGTCCTCCCTAGTCATTCAAACATCTCTCCTTAGCCCAGGTGCAGGCCTATTCATATGCTTAGGCCCAATAGAGATGCAAATAGGAGGCATAATACCCTGAGGCCATGGTAAACAATAGTAGCCTTACTGGCATTAAAAATACAAAAGTGGGCCAGAGATTTCCAGTGCTCCTGTTTAGTGAAACCCAAGGCTGGATCTCAAAATATTCCATGGCAGAAATATTTTGGTTCCCCAAAGTTTTGTGCATGGTGAGAGATATACATCTATCTGCAATCTTCTGCATGTTGGAATCCAGTTGTGCCCCACCATTTGTTGAAGTCGCTATCTTTCTTACATTGTATAGATTTAACATCTTTGCCAAAATAACGTGTTCAGAGGTGTGTGGGTTATTATCACGCATTTCAGTTCGACTCCATTTGTCTGTCTATTTTTGTGCCAATACCAAGCTGTTTTCAGAACTATGGCTCTATAATAGAGCTTAAAGTCATGGATGGTGATGGCACCAGAAGATCCTTTATTATACAGAGTTGTTTTGGTTATCCTGTATTTTTTGTTTTTCCATATGAAGTTGAGTATTGTTCTTTCAATGTCTGTGAAGAACTGTGTTGGTATTTTGGTGTGGATTGTGTTGAATCTGTAGATTACTTTTGGCAAGATTTCCGTTTTTTTTATTATGTTGATTCAATTTATCCAAGAGTATGAGAGATCTTTCCATTTTTCCTTATCTTCTTTAATTTCTTTCTTTAATGACTCAACGTTCTTACTGACAGGTCTTCTCTTTTTTGGTTAGTGTTACCCCAAGATATTTTATGTTGCTTGTGGATATTGTGAATGGTGATGTTTCTCTGATTTTCTTTCTCATTGCATTTATCATCTGCACATAGCAGGGCTACTGATTTATTTGAGTTAATTTTGTATCCTGCTTCTTTGCTGAAGGTGTCATCAGCTGTAGGAGTTCCCTGGTAGAGTTTTTCGGGTCACTTATGTAGACTATCATATCATCTGCAAACAGTGAAAATTTGACTTCATCCTTTCCAATTTGTAGTCCTTTGATCTCTTATTATTGTCTTATTGCTCTAGTTAGAACTTCAAGTAAATTATTGAAGACATATAGAGACAGTGGGCAGCCATGTCTTGTCCCTGATTATAGAGGAATAGATTTGACTTTCTCTCCATTTAGTTTGATGTTGGCTGTTGGTTTGGTGTGTATTGATTTTATTGTGTTTCGATATGTTCCTGTTATTCCTGTTCTCTCCAAGACCTTTATCATGAAGGGATGCTGGATTTTGTCAAAGGCTTTTTCAACATCTAGTGAGATGATCATGTGGTTTTTCTTTATTAGTTTGTTTATATGGTTGATTACATTGATGGAATTTTATATGTTGAACCTTCCTTGCATCCCTGGAATGAAGCCTACTTGATCACAGTGGATGATTTTTCTGATGTGTTCTTGAATTCAATTCACCAATAATTTGTTGATTATTTTGCATCGATGTTCACTTTTTTAGTTGTATCTTTGTGTGGCTTGGGTATCAAAGTGATTGTAGCCTCGTAAAAAGAGTATGGCAATGTCCCTTCTGCTTCTATTGTGTGGAACAATTTGAGGAGTACTGGTATTAGCTCTTATTTGAATTTCTGGTAGAATTCTGAAGTGAAGCCATCTGGCTGAGGGCTTTTTTTTTGGGGGGGGGAGGCTTTTGATGACTGCTTCTATTTCATGAGGTGTTATAGGTCGATTTGACCTGCTTATCTGTTCTTATTTTAATTTTGGTAAATTATATCTATCCAGAAAATTGTCCATTTCTTTTAGATTTTCAAATTTTGTGGAGTAAGGTTTTCAAACTATGACCTGATGATTCTCTTGAATTCCTCAGTGTCCGTTGTTAAATCCCCCTTTTCATTTCTGATTTTGTTAATTAGCATGGTCTCTCTCTGCCTTTTGGTTAGTTTGGATAGAGGTTGACAAACTATCTTATTGACCTTCTCAAAGAACCAACTCTTCATTTCACTGATTCTTTGTAATGTTTTCCTAGTTTCTACTTTATTTATTTCAGCCTTCAGTTTATTTCCTGGCATCTACTCCTCCATGGTGAGTTTGCTTCTTTTTGCAGTAAAGTGTTCAGTTGTTCTGTCAATTCTCTAGTGTGACTTTTCTCCAGTTTCTTCATAGCACTGCTTTCTGAGTGACCCATAAGTTTGGGTATGCTATGTCTACATTCTCATTTCTTGGATGTCTTTAATTTCCTTTTTTATTTCTTCCTCACCCCAAGAATGGTGCAATTGGGTGTTATTCAATTTCCATGTGTTTATAAGTTTTCTGCAATTTGTATTGCTCTTGAATTCTAGCTTTAATGCATGGTTATCTGATAAGATAGAGGAGTTTATTTCACTTCTATTTTATCTGTGGATGTTTGCTTTGTTGCGAACTACATGGTCAATATTAGAGAAGGTTCCATGTGGCGCTGAGAAGAAGGTATATTGTCTTGTGTTTGGATGGAATGATCTATAGATATCTGTTAAACCCAATTGGGTAATAACGTCTGTTAGATCCTTTGTTCTTTGTTAAATTTCTGTCTGGTGGTCCTGTCTAGTGGTGAAAGCAGGGTGTTGAAGTCTCCTACTATAAGTGTGTGTGGTTTTATGTGTGGTTTGAGCTTCAGTAATATTTCTTTTACAAATGTGGTTGTCTTCATATTTGGGGCAAAGATGTTCAGGATTGAGACTTCATCTTGATGGACTTTTCCTGTGATGAGTATGAAATTCCCTTCTTCATCACTTTTGATTGATTTTAATTTGAAGTCTAATTTGTTAGATATTAGGATTGCTACACCAGCTTGTTTCTTGTGCCCATTTGATTGGAAAATCTTTTCCCAATCCTTTACTCTGAGGTAACCTGTAGTAGAAGCTGTAGCCATGCCTACTTAGGGGCTGGCTACAGGTGTGTCTGACCATGCCTGCAATGGCCTATGACCTCTGAGAAGCGAGAGGCTTTAGAAAAGTTGATACAGGAACAGCTAGAGGCTGGACATATAGAGGAATCTACCAGCCCTTGGAATTCTCCTGTATTTGTTATCAAAAAGAAGTCAGGTAAGTGGAGAATGCTGACAGTCCTGGGAGCCATATATAAGGTAATTCAACCAATGGGCTCTCTGCAACCTAGAATGCTGCTGTCTTCCTTTATACCTAAAAAAGGGCTTTCATAGTTATTGATCTAAAAGATAGTTTTTTCACTGTAACACTACAGGAAAATGATAGAGAAAAATTTGCATTTGCTGTACTGACTCTTAATAATTCACAGCCAGTTAGGAGATATCAGTTGAGAGTTTAGCCACAAGGAATGCTAAATAGTCCTAGTTTGTGTTAGCACTTTGTACAGCAACCTTTGGAAGGAAATAATTCATAAGAAATTTTACAATCTCTTGTTTATGATTACATGGATGACATTCTTTTATCAGATTCTAAAAAGGAAACTTTGCAAAGTATGTTTTAAATAGTGAACAAAGTTCTGCCTCATTGGGGATTACAGATTGCCCCAGAAAAGATAAAAAGAGGAGATTCTATTAACAGAGAATTAACTTCTCTCTTTTTACAATTACAGGAAAAAAATCACAAACAGAAGTAATCCTATATACATTACACATATCAGATCCCATACGGGTTGGCCAGGCCCTCTAGAACAAGGCAAGGTTGAGATAGATCGTTTATTAATTGGAAGTGTGCAAGAAGCCTCAGAATTTCATAAGAAACATCATGTAATATCAAAGGTTTGAAAATGGACTTCTCCATCACTTGGCAACAAGCCAAGGAGATAGTGAAAAACCGTCCTACTTATTCATTTTATAATCAGACTCCATTGCCAGCAGGTTGTAATCCCAAGGCATTTGGAGAAATGAGTTTGGCAGGTAGATATCTTTCACTTTGCAGAGTTTGGAAATTTGAAATATGTTCATCATACTATAGACACATTCTCAGGGTTCCAATGGACTACTGCTCTTAACTCTGAAAAAGCTGATTCTGTTATTACACACCTGCTAGAGGTGATGCCAATTATGGGTATACCTTCACAAATAAAATCTGACTATGCTCCAGCATGTTTCTATAAAATTGGAACAGTTTTTCAAATACTATAACATAAAGCATGTCATCAGTATACCATACAATCCTACAGGACAAGCAGTGGTTGAGAGATCTAATAGAACCCTTAAGGAGATGCTCAACAAACAAGCTTGGAAGACTAAACCTCCCAAACATAGGTTGCATAATGCTTTATTAGCACTAAACTTTCTTAATGCCGATGAAAAGTTGTAGAAAGACACTGGACTATGGAGAAAACTGCTGAACTGAATCAGCCAGTATAATTCAAAGATGTTCTAACCTCTGTTTGGAAACCAGAACATATGTTATGATGGGGTAGGGGTTTTGCATTGGTTTACACAGGAGAAGAAAAACTTTGAATACCATCAAAGTTGATCAAGATTCGCGTGGAAAAGGAAAAAATTCTCGATGAGAACAAATGATAGATATTCTACTAAAGTATATCTTATAAACTAAATAGAAACCTCCCAAAGGAAAGGGAAGTGTTTTGCTTTTATCTTCACAGGAAAACTCAACTTCAGAAGGCAAAGGACACTGCATGGGTAGATGCTTAAGAAGAAAATGTAGCTATAAGCATGAAACAAAAGGAACGTGCTATACGTTAAACTTTATAGCTGTCTCTCAGAGAACTCTATCTCTTTATTTCCTAGTAGCTATTCAATTAAACCAATGCTGGATTTAGAGGTGGATTTAGCTTTCCTCCTCTAAAATCCAACATATTGTGTAAGTAAACTTTAGAGTTTCTGTTTTGTATCAAGAAGCCAATTGATGTAATACAGAATAAGAGAAGAATTAGGGGACTGTCTTTGTCTTTTCTTGGCTCTTTCTTTCAAGATGTGCATCCTCTCATAATTGTTATGCTCTCATGGTTGCCTTTCCCAGCATGTCTACATACACAAGCAAACATTTCTCTGCTAACTGTTTATGTTTGAGTCCCACACAGCCAATGAAGACCTGCCTGATAGCAATCCCTGAACACCCTGGAAAGAAAATGGCCCACACCTCCTTGACTGAACTGGATTCAACTTGCCTCATTTTAACTGGCACTCTGGCTAGTCGTTCAGGTACTGAATTCAATCAAATTGAGGATTTCAAGAGACATATTCAATCAAGCGAATCCCATCTTACATGGACTGGATACAATCCATTCATGACCTTCACTATACTAACATTTTCTTCCTACACGACCCCACAAGGCTATTGTCATCCCATTTCAGCAGGAAGTACCATGGAGGATGCTGTGCCCTCTTTCCCCATTGTAGTAACCTAAGATTGTGTATATACCTAGTTAGGGATAGCTTCCTATTGTTTATGGTTGGGATTGAAAGGAGTTGTTCAGGCTTGGACATGTCTATCAGATGACTTTAGGGTTTAGTTAAATAGATAGTTAGGATGTAAAATAAGCAGATTGTTGTGTCTTTTTATATTTCATCTTTATGATTGTTAATTTTGGATACTTTACATTGTTAAGTCTTAATTCTATTTTAGACTAAAAGGGGAATTATAGGGGAAGCTGTAGCCATGCCTACTTAGGGGCTGGCTACAGGTGTGTCTGACCACACCTTTGAGGGTGTGGTCAGGGTGATGTAGAGTGAGAGGCAGTCAGGTGGCTGGGCACTTTCAGTTTCCCTTTTGGTTTGCTGTACAGACTGCTGCAGTGCCGGCTGACTGGGTAGCTCTTTAAGTTAGGCTTTTTCCCTATTAAAATCTCTTATATTTCTACCTGGCTCCATATTGGTAATTTTCCCACATTAGTAATGCCTGTCTTTGAAGTTGAGGTGTGTTTCTTGTATTCAACAGAAGGATGGATTCTGTCCTCATATCCATTCTGTTAGCCTGTATCTTTTTATGGGCATGTTAAGACAATTGACATTGAGGGTACTAATGTCCATTGATTGTTGGTTCTTGTTTGTTTTTGGATTTATTAATGGTGGTGTCATTGTGTGTTTATTTGCCCTCTGTTTCTTTTCCTGTTTGTTAAAATTGGATTATCTACTGCCTATGTTTTTGTGAGTGTGGTTATCTTCGTTAAATTACCATTTTCTTCCAGAACTCTCAGTAGGGCTGGATTGGTAGATATGTATTTTTTCAGTCTGGTTTTCTTGGAATATCTTGTTTTCTCCATCTATAGTGATTGAAAGTTTTTCTGGATACAGTAGTCTGGGTTGACATCCATGCTCCCTTAGTGCTTGTAGGATATCTATCCAGGACCTTCTGGCTTTCAAAGTTTCCTTTGAGAAGTCGGGTGTGATTCTGATAGGTCTGCCTTTATATGTTACTTGGCCTTTTCCCTTTGCTGTTCTTAATATTTTCTCTTTATTCTGTAGGTTTGTTGTTTTGATTATTATATGTGGAGGGGACTTCTTTTTGTGTTCCAGTCTGTTTGGTGTTCTGTAAGCTTCATGTACTTTCATAAGCATATCCTTCTATAAGTTGTGGAAATTTCTTCTATGATTTTGTTGAATATGTTTTCTGTCCTTTGAGCTGTATTTCTTCACCGTCTTCTATACTTGTTATTCTTTTCATGGTGTCCCATATTTCCTGGATATTTTTGTGTTAGGGATTTGTTGGATTTGAAATTTTTTTGATTGATAACTGTATTTCCTCTAGCGAGTCTTCAACAACTGAGACTCTCTCTTCCATCTCTTGAATTCTATTAGTTATTCTCAAATCTTTAGTTCCTGATCATTTATCCAGCCTTTCTATTTCCAGCATCCCCTCATTCTGTGTTTTCTTTATTGTGTCTATTTCAGCTTTCCTGCCTTGAACTTTTTTCGAGTGCTTCCTTCACTTCTTTGGTTGTTTTTTCTTGGCTTTCTTACATTCTTTAAGAGATTTGTTTACTTCTTGAATTTTTTGGTTTGTCTTTCCCTCCATTTCATGTAATTTTTTGCCTGTTTTTTTTTTCTTCTATTTCTTTAAGGGATTTTATTGTTTCCTCTTTAAAGGTTTCTATCATCTTTCTAAGATAATTTTTGAGGTCCATCTGTTCTCCATCCTCTTTGTTGGGCTTTTTAGATCCTGCTGGAGCACCTAGATTCTGGTGGTGTCATATTGTTTTTTCTGTTGTTGATTGTGTTCTTACTCTGTCTTCTTCCAATCCCTTCTTCCAGTGAGTGCAGGTGTGGTCTCTCCCTCTCTCTGGTGGCAGGTGGAGGGCTCAACCTCTGGCAGCAGCCAGATGGTAGAGGGCGGAGGGTGGACAAGGGTGGGGTGTGTCTGGACTCAGGGTGGGCCTTCCTGTTATGGGCAGGTCCACTCTTGCTCGGGTGGGCTCAGGCAGAAGTGAGCGGGGTTTGATGGGGGAGGTTGAGGAGCAGAGCAGTACCCAGACTCACCTGACGCTTGGGCACCTGCCACAGTACAGAGGGAAGAGTGTATTAAGTGCCTTTTTTTTTTTTTCAGTTCATCCTCATCACTTTGTTCATGGACATTTTTTTTTTGGCTGTGTTAGCCCTCATTTTCTGAGAATAGCAAGAATTATTTATGAAATTAGGGAATGTTTTTGAAGCCACCTTGCAAACCAACAATGAAGCAGTCTGGTACCTACTCTCTTAAACAAAAGTGTCCCAGTACCCCCAGCTGTCACAAAGCCATTACCTGTAGGAAATGTGATTCTTACTGATTTTTGAAGTTCATGTAACATTTTATTTCTTATTCTGTGTATATATTTACATGTTTATATGCCTGTGTATTAAGTTTGTGTGGGTGCTGTAAGAGGCCAAAAAAGGGCCTCAGATCCCATACAGGGTTACAGGTAGTTGTACATAGATGAAGTATCTGCTGGGAACATTGAGTCCTCTGGAAAAGAAGTAAGTGCTCTTATCCATCAAGCCATGTCTCCAGCTACCTGTAATTCATTTAAAATTTTGATGCAACTGTTCCTCACTGACAAAATAGATTTTCCACTTAGCAAATTGAAAACATTTATATCTGTACTCTAAATTATGTGTATACATTCTGGAGAAAAATATTTTGTACACTTTAAAAGTCTTTCCCTTCTGTTCTCTTTTATGCCAGTAAACATTTGCTTCAGTTTATTTGTATGACTTTGAAAGAACGGTCAATTTGTATGCAAAAGTAATTTTCCAGTTTTAGTGAGGGAGAAATATGTGTTAAACTAATTAAATGATCAAGTCAAGAAAATTGCCCCAATTTTATTTAATTACTAAAAATTTTATGTGATATACTCTAAACTTAGAGAAATGTATGTAAGTGAAGACTTTCCAGAAATAATATGTAAAGAAAAATGAACTATAGAAAACCCACAGGCTAGGTATAGTAGCCTATGTCTTTATTCCCAATACTTAAAAGGCCAAAACCAGCAGATATTTGTTTTCCAGCCCAGCCTAATCTATAAGGCAAGTTTCAGGACTGAGCTACACAGAGAAAACCAATCTCTAAAAACAAAAACAAGAAAAAGAAAGGGCCCCAATTAGATTTTGTTTTTAGACAGGTTTTACTTTGTAGTCCAAGGTAGCCTCATTAAGGGGAAGACTGAAGTTCCTCTGGATTTGTTAGTCTCATTAATAAAAGAATCTAAAAACAGACTCAGGAAAAAAAATGCTTGTGGGCATCTTTATAGTCTGAGAGAAAACAAAAACAAATAAATGAAAACTGTACAGGCAAGCAGAAATTCCAGGCAGCTGTCTGGAAGAAATCAGGTAGAGATAAAAACTTTGACTTTTTAGTAGGCATGGAGGTCACAGAAACAATGAGAAAGCCCAGTCAGGGGAAACATGCTTCAGAGCCAACTGGTGGATTGTGTTTATAGATCACCCAGTTCCAAGTTACTGTTACCCAGGACAAAGATTGTACCAAGGAGACAGGGCTAGAAATTGAAATAGAGACTGCTTATTAAGAAAGGAGAAACACTCTTAGAAAAGAAAGTGGACAGTGAATTGAGGAAAGAGACCAAACAAAATTGACCAAGTGGTATACACAAGCCTTATAGGTTGCTCATGCTCTTGCTCATTTCTTGGGATGAAGCACAGGTTAGGGAAAGCTTCCATTTTTCCTCTTCAAGCCCCACTCTTCTAGATTGGGTTGTGATGTTTCAGTTCAGTCCCCATTGTTCCACATCCTCAAATCCCCCTCTTCCTGCCGCAGCCTTTGGATACTATGCCAGAGGGCATGTGCCATCATGTCCTTACTGGGATTTTAATGCTCATATATATCACGATGCTCTTTAGCAAAAGTGAGTCTACTGTTTACCATGCATTTTTTCCCTTACAAGTTTTCAAGGAGGAATTGCCAAATTATCTAGTTACCATGTGTATGTCATTATCATTGGATGCACACTGGTTGTTAGGAATATTGATACCACTGACCCCAGGGGCAAGACTATTCCATAATAGTTTGGTTTCTGCTATCAACCTCATAAATCAAATGTAGGGCAAAAATGTGATGTAAAAAAAAAAAAAAAAAACGTAGGCCTGGTCTAGCCTTGTAAATGGAGTTCTTAATCTGTCTAAATAAAAACTCAGTGTTAGATAAAAGGAAGATGGTAAGAGATCAGAGAGAAGATAGAGCAAACCACCACATAACTTACCTCTTTAGCATCTCATCAGACAATAGAGTGAGCTCCTGTTTCACCTAGCTTATATTCTGTTTCTGTCCAGCTAGTTCACTTCCTGTCTGTCTGTACAGACCTCTAGGCTTCTATGGTTAGCTAGTGGCAACTTCATTCTCTGACCTTCAGACAGGTTTTATTTTTACTAGCAAGAAATCACCACATAGCCACCTATCTATGATCTAGAATACCTCTCTTAATTAGGGTTACTATTGTTATGATGAAACACCATGACCAAAAGCAAGTTGGGGAGGAAAGGATTTATTCAGCTTTTGCTTTGACATCACAGTTCATTATCAAAGGCTGTCATGACAGGACATTAAGCAGGCTAGGGACCTGGAGGCAGGAGCTGATGACAAGGCTTAGAGGAGTGCTCCATAAGGGATTGCTCCTCATAGCTTGCTCAGCCTGATTTCTTATAGATCCGAAGACCACCAACACAGGAATGACCCTACCCATGATGGAATGTGTCCTCCCCATTAATCACTAATTAAGAAAATGCCCTACATATTTGCATACGGTCCGATGTTATGAAGGTATTTTCTCAATTTGATGCTCCTTCCACCATCTAGTACATTAGCTATGTGACTTTTTTCACTATTGTTTATTTGTGCATGCATGGGCTATTATTATTATTATTATTATTATTATTATTATTATTGCTCTTTTTCTTTTGTTACTGAGGTTGTCAGGGTCAAAGCAGGCCTAATATGCTAGGTTTAGCTGCTCACCCCCAACATGCTAACTGAACTTGCCAGTACTAGTGGAATGTAGAAAAAGGAGGTTCAACCCCAGAATAGGAATGAAGAAGTCCAGGGATTTCACTCTGTTCCTCTTTGTAATCAAGACATGAGGTTTAGAATTAAATATAAGAAATATGCATAGCTAATTACTCCTTGCCCAGGTTTCACTTGTCTTTGGCCCATCATTGTCTTGACCCAATCAATGTATAAAAATAATCAAACAAGTTGTGAGAGCTGTGGGGTTTTCTGCAGCTAGCTTGTGGAGAACAACTTCTTAGGGATGTAAGGACCTGGCTTTTGTCCTCACAGTTCCAGTAGCAAGCAGGAAAGAAAACTAGATCACGATTCTGTCTCATGTCCCCATTTTTTTCCCTGGTCATTCTTGCTTACACCAATTACATTAGGAAGAGAAACAGATAAAGATACCTGTTTACAAGTCAGCAGCAGGGTGGTGAAATGAGCATCAGGTGTAAATAGAGAGAGATCTCTGGTAGAGGCAAGATGAACACAAAACCAAACAATCCTAGCAAAAGTGTGGTCCCATACTTTACTGTCTGGGTTCTGATTCTAAAGAATCCCTTCTTGTTGGGGGAGAGGAGCAGAACAATTTTTGAAATTGTTCCAGGGTACAGCTTTACCCTCATGGAGATTACCATGCTCTGGCCCTAACAAGCTAAAAGTCTATGATCACATTTTGTTATTACTGGGGATGAGTCAGGTTAAACATAAACTTCTAGGATGAGTAGATATTGAACAGCAGGTGACCCTCATTAAAGAAAAAAAGATACAAAGTGAATGCAAAAGATGTTAACCTTTCCTGTTGTTATTAGTTAACTTGTGGGCCCAAATGAGGAGTCAATGCTTTTCAGTAAAAGCAGCTTCTAAATGTCCATTTCAGAAAGGTTGTACTCCTTGGTGGCAGATGGTCTTCAAGTAAAATATCTGGGTTCTTATTTGCTACAAGTCCTTGCACCATTCTTAGTATATATAATTATACATATATGTAAGTTTGGAGTGGGGCTATTTGCATATGAGTGACATGTCTGCAGGGGACAGAAGAGGTCAGCAGTCCCCCTGTAGCTGGAGTTGGAGGAGGTTGTGATTTGCCTGAATATTCATGCTGGATTTGGGTTCTCTGCAAGAGAAAATTTATTTATAGATTGGGTATAGTTTTCTGATGCATGGGTTCCAAGGGTATGTTAGAGATGACTTTCTGTGCTCTGTGGACTTTTTTCAAGAGTTTTCAATAATTTTGTTGGTTATATTGACCTATTGGAGTATTATACTAACTATAATCAATGTATTTATACCACCTTTTTAAAAATAAAACTCTACAAATTAGATGTATTTATTTTTATTGTTTTATGTTTTGTTAAACTCAGATAGCCAATTTCTTAAATCAACCTTATTTGAATTAGAAACAAGATTGATTTATATGAGAATCCCAGTTCCCTTCTTCCTCCCTTCCTCCTCTACGACTTCCCCCAACTAAAATTCTATCACATACCCTTCCTTCTATTCTTCACCTGACTCAAACTTTCTTCTCCCTCATGACCTCTGCATCTTTCCTTTTCTTCCCTTCTCATTCTTGTAGCTCCCTCCCCTTCTTACCATGCTCTCAATTTGCTCAGGGGATCATGACCCTTTCCCCTTCTCCAGGGGACAATTTTTGCATCTTTTTGGGTCCTCCTTGTATACTAGTTTCTCTGGCACTGTGGATTGTAGGCTGGTAATCCTTTAATCTATGTCTAAATTCTACCTATGGGTGAGTACATATCATTTTTGTCTTCTTGTGATTGGGTTACCTCGCTCAGACTGGTTTCTTCCAGTTCCACGCATTTCCCTGCAAATTTCAAGATTCCATTGTTTTTATCCACTGAGTAGTACTCCATTATGTAAATGTACCACATTTTCTCTGTCCATTCTTGGGTAGACTGGCATCTAGGCTGCTTCCAGCTTCTGGCTATTACAAATAGCACTGCTATGAACATCATTGAACAGATGTCCTTTTTGTACGAATGTGCTTCTTTTGGGTATATGCCTAGGAGTGGAACTGCTGGATCTTGTGGTAGACTGATTCCCATTTTCTTGAGGAGTCGCCATACTGATTTCCAAAGTGCTGTACAAGTTGGCACTCCCAGCAGCAGTGGAGAAGTGTTCCCCTTTCTCCACATCCTCTCCAGTATGAACTGACATTGGTGATTTTGATTTTGGTCATTCTGACAGGAGTAAGATGGTATCTCAGAGTTGTTTTGATTTGCATTTCCCTGATGGCTAAGGATTTTGAACACTTTCTTATGTGTCTTTCAGCCATTTTAGATTCCTCTATTGAGAACTGTCTATTTAGTTCCGTACCCCACTTTTTAATTGGACAGTTTGGTGTTTTGGAGACTAGCTTCTTGAGTTCTTGTACATTTTAGAGATCAGCCCTCTGTCAAATGTGGTGTTGGTGAATATCTTTTCCCAATCTGTGGGCTGCCATTTTGTCTTGCTGACTGTGTCCTTTTCCTTACAGAAGCTATGCAGTTTCAGGAGTTCCCATTTATCAATCGTTGATCTCAGTGTTTGTGTTACTGGTGTTATGTTCAGAAAGCAGTCTCCTGTACCAATTAATTAAAGGATATTTCCCACTTTATTTTCTAATAGGTTCAGTGTGGCTGGGTTAATGTTGAGGTCTTTGATCCATTTTGACTTAAGTTTTGTGCATGGTGAAAGGTTTGGGTCAATGTGTAATCTTCTACATATCCGAATTCAGTTATTCCAGCACCATTTGTTGAAGACGTTCTCTTTGTTCCAGTGTACAAATTTTGATTATTTGCCAAAAATCAGGTGTTTGTAGGTGTGTGGATTAATATCAGGGTTTTCAACTCTATTCCATTGGTCTCCCTGTCTATTTTTCTGCCAACAGCAAGCAGTTTTCAGGACTATAGTTCTGTAATAGAGCTTGAAGTCAGGGATGGTGATGCCTCCAGAAGTTCATTTATTGTACAGGGTTGTTAGGCTATCCTGGGTCTTTTGTTTCTTCATATAATGTTGAGAATTGTTCTTTCAAGGTCTGTGAAGAATTGTGTTGGGATTTATTTTTATTAGTTCAAATTAGGAACAAGCTTGCTTCACATGTCAATCCCTTCTCCCTCTCCCTCTCCCTCTCCCTCTCCTCGCCCCCCAACATCCCACCTGCCCGTAGTCATCCCCCCTCCACTAGCCAGGCAGGGTAAGGCCCTCAAAAGGGCTCCCCAAAGTCTACCACATCTTCTTGGGTCAGGCCTAGGCCCTTCCCCATGTGTCCATGCCCAGAGAGCATCCCTTCACATGGGATGGGCTTTCAAAATCCCTTCCTTTTTTTTTTTTAGGAACTTACATATTTAATACAGTATGTTACCCATGTACAAATGGAAAAAAAATAAGTTCAGAATTTCTAGACCAATATGGCTGTTAATTTTTGTACAATGCCAAATCAACACAGTAAACAGGGATACTTTTTTCCAAAGTTGACAGCACAGCTAAAGTTTCCAAAAATTGGTATATATATGTATATATATATATATATATATATATATATATATATATATACACCAATAATGGAAGTATGTTATGTATTAATAGCAGCAACAGCTTTTCCAGGTTCTGCAGTCATTTGAACAAAATTGTAGGCACATCCAGCACTCTCCATTTAAAGAAAAACAAGTAAAAAACAAAATCACAGAAAAAGAGCACAGTTCTGTTACTCTTGTGGTACATGGCACCATTTTTTTTTTAAATTAGCTTCTCAATCATGATCTGGATGGAAACCATTCTGGGCAACATCATTAAAAACAACTCTGATAAAGCAGGTCAATACTATTATTCATAAATCAGGTCCACATATGAGTGAGTACATATCATGTTTGTCTTTTTGTGATTGGGTTACCTAGCTCAGAATGGTTTCTTCAAGTTCCATCCATTTTCCTGCAAATTTTAAAGTTCCATTTTTTTTTTTCTGATGAGTAGTACTCCATTGTTTAAATGTACCACATTTTCTCTATCCATTCTTCGGTTGGGGGGCATTGAGGCTGCTTCCAGTTTCTGGCTATTACAAATAATACTGCTATGAACATGGTTGAACAAATGTCCTTGTTATATGAATGTGCTTCTTTTGGGTATATGCCTAGGAGTGGAATTGCTGGATCTTGTGGAAGACTGATTCCCATTTTCTTGAGAAGTCACTGTATTGATTTCCAAAGTGGCTGTACAAGTTGGCACTCTCACCAGTAGTGGAGAAGTGCTCCTCTTTCTCTGCATCCTCTCCAGCATAAACTATCATTGTTGTTTTTGATTTCAGCCATTCTGACAGGAGTAAGATGGTATCTCAAAGTTGTTTTTAATTTACATTTCCCTGATGGCTAAGGATGTTGAACACTTTGTTATATGTCTTTCAGCCATTTTAGATTCCTCTATTTAGAATTGTCTATTTAATTCTGTATTCCATTTTTTAATTGGATTGTTTGGTGTTTTCGAGAACAGTTTCTTGAGTTCTTTGTATATTTTGGAGTCAGATGTGGGGTTGGTGAGTATCTTTTCCCAGTCTGTGGACTCTCATTTTGTCTTGCTGACTATGTACTTTGCCTTACAGAAGCTTCTCAGTTTCAGGAGGTCCCATTTATTAATTGTTGATCTCAGTGTCTGTGCTACTGGTGTTTTGTGTTGTGTTTTATAGAGATTACATTGAATCTGTAGATTGCTTTTGGCAATATTGCCATTTTTACTATGTTGATCCTACCTATCTATGAGCATGGCATATCTTTTCATTTTCTGGTAATTTCTTTCTTTATAGACTCAAAATTCTTATGGTACAGGTCTTTAACTTTTTTGGTTAGTGTTTCCCAAGGTGTTTTATGTTGTTTGTTGAAATTGTAAACGGTAATATTTCTCTGATTTCTTTCTCAACCAATGTGTTATTGATATATAGTAGTGCTACAGATTTTTTTTAGTTAATCTTGTATCCTGCCACTTTGCTGAAGGTATTTGCCAGCTGTAGGAGTACCCTGGTAGAGATTTTTGTGTCTCTTATTTGGACTATCAATCATATCATCTGCAAATAGTGCAAGTTTGACTTCTTCCTTTCTGATTTGTATTCCCTTGATCTCCTTTTCCTGTCATAATGCTTTAGCTAGAACTTCAAGGAAAATATTGAAGAGGTATGGAGAGAGTGGACAGCCTTTTCCTGTTCATGATTTTAGAGGAATTGCATTGAGTTTCTCTCCATTTAATTTGATGCTGGCTGTTGGCTTGCTCTATATTGCTTTTTATTATGTTGAGGTATGTTCCTGTTATCCCTGATTTCTCCAGGACCTTTATCATGAATGGGTATTGGATTTTGTCAAAGGCTTTTTCGGCATCTAATCAGATAATCATGTGTTTTTTCCTCAGTCTGTTTATATGGTGGATTACATTGATGGATTTTCATATGTTGAACCATCCTTGCATCCCTGGGATGAAGCCTACTTGATCATGGTAGATGATTCCTCTGGTGTCTTCTTGGAATTGATTTGCCAGTATTTTATTGAGAATTTTTGCATCAATGTTCATGAGGGTTATTGGAATGTCGTTCTCTTTCTTATTTGTGTCTTTGTGTGGCTTGATTATCAAGGTTATTGAAGCCTCATAAAAAGAGTTTGTCAATGACCCTTCTGCTCTATTGTTTGGAATACTTTGAGGAGAATTGGTATTAGCTGTACCTTGAATTTCTGGTAGAATTCTGCACTGAAGCCATCTGTCCCTGGTACTTTTTTGGTTGGAAGACTTCTAATGATTGCTTCAATTTTATTAGGGGTTATAGATCTATTTAAGTTGCTTATCTGTTCTTTATTTAATTTTGGTAAGTCAAATCTGTCCAGAAAATTGTCCATTTCCTTTAGATTTTTTAATTTTGAGGAATATAGGTTTTTGAAGTTTACCTGATGATTCTCTAGATTTCCTCTGTGTCTGTTATTATGTCCTCCTTTTCATTCCTGATTTTATTAATTTGCAGGCTCACTCTCTGCTGTTTGGTAAGTTTGGATAAAGGTTTGTCTATCTTGTTAATTTTCTCAAAGAACCATCTTTTCATTTTATTGATTCTTTGTATTATTCTCCTAGTTTCAATTTTATTGATTTCAGCCCTCAATATGATTATTTCTGGCATCTGCTCCTCTGGGGTGTATTGGCTTCTTTGTTTTCTAAAGCTTTCAGTTTTGCTATTAATTCTCTAGTGTGATTATTCTCTTGTTTCTTCATGTGGGCAATTAGTGTTATGAATGTTCCTCTTAGTACTGCTTTCAAAGTGTCCCTTAGGTTTGGATATGTTGTGTCCGCATTCTCATTGAATTCTAGGAAATCTTTGATTTCTTCTTTTATTTCTTCCTGTACCCAGGAGTTGTGCAATTTGGTGTTACTTAATTTCCATGAGTTTGTAAGATTTTTGTAATTCGTGTTGCTGTTGAATTCTAACTTTAAAGCATGGTGTTCTGATAAAATACACTGGGTATTTTCATTTTTTCGTACCTGTTGAGGTTTGCTATGTTGCCTAGTATGTGGTCAATTTTACAGAAGATTCCATGTGGTGCTGAGAAGAAGGTAAATTGTTTTGTATTTGGATGGAATGTTCTATAGTTATCTGTTAAGTCCAGTTGCGCCATAACTTCTATTATTTCCTTTGTTTCTTTGTCAATTTTCTGTCTGGTGTTCCTGTCCAGTGGTGAGAGCAGGGTGTTGAAGTCTCCCACTATAAGTATGTTCAGTTTTATTTGTGATTTGAGTTTAATGATGTTTCTTTTAAAAGCATGGATGCCTTTGTATTTGGGGCATAAATGTTCAGAATTGAGACTTCATCCTATTGGATTTCTCATTTGATGAGTAGGAAGTGACTTTATTCATCTCTTTTGATTGATTTTAGTTTAAAGTCCAATTTGTTGGATATTAGTGTAGGGAGCCGTCCCTGCATTCTCCATTACAATGATGGTGCCTGCAGGCACTGAATGTAAATTATTTTGTAGGCACTGGGTAATTATCCATTTCCTTGATCTCTGCCTATCTCGTGGCTCATATGGCCTGAGGAGCTGAAGCCATTCATAGGGTGACACGTCCCAGGCGGGGCTGCCAGCCTTTATTAGGGGACAGGATTCTTGGCTCAGTGTCTCCGCTCTGGTAAGCTTATGCTCTCGTCTCTCAAGATGCATTAAAGCTTTCCTGCAGAAGGATTCGAATGTCCTGTGTGATTCTTGCCGGCGAGAATATCGCGCGGGACATCTGGTGCCGAAACCCGGGAATTTGTTTACATCGCCGGCACTTCGGAGACCCCTCTAATGGGGCGGATTCAGAACTGCAGGGTGGTAAATTCAGAGAGGTATGTCTTTTCTGGACTTTGGCTTGGGAATGTTGCTATTTTGGGAGGTTAGTGTAGAGGCTTCTGTGCTTTTACTAGGAGCCATTTTGACCTTTCTCACTGTTGTAGCAATCTTAAAGAAGTCCAGAATTACATGTCAGAAACCGAATATAGTGAGAGATGGGGCGCACACAACAATAAAATATAAGGAAAAAGGACCTCCCGGGATGTCTAATAACAAGGGAGTATGTATAAAAAGAGAAACAGCAACAAATAAGGAAAAAGGACCTCCTGGGATGTCTAATGACAAGGGAGTGAGTAATTTGTTAGATGATTCTGTAAATAAATTTAAAGCTTTAAATCTTGATAGCTCTGATGACGCTAAAAGCTCAAGAGATAAAGTTTTAGAGGAAACAGCTCAGCTAGGTGAAAAAGAAACAAAAAAGGAGGGAGAGAAAATAGGGGATAACCGGTCACACCCCGGTAAATTTAAGAGACCTGTTAATCCAGCAGGTGTACTTCCATCAACACCCCCATTATTTGGTACTGACTCCTTTTTACCATTAGAGGAGCGGAGGAAATTACAGATGGCTTTCCCAGTCTTTGATAGGGGAAAAGGCCATGCATGTTATTCAACACTTCTTGGAGGCCTGGAATGCCTGGGGCTTTAAAGCCTCATAAACATTGACGCTCGGGGCCATACTGCGGCCAAGCGTCACACCTCAAAACCTGAAAGGCCAAATGAAATGGTAAAATGGAAAGATATCTTAACTGATCTTTGGAGAGGCCCGGATCCTATTCTCATAAGATCCAGGGGAGCTATATGTGTTTTCCCACTGGATGAAGAAAATCCCCTGTGGATCCCGGAAAGACTCACACAAAGAGCCCCTTCGGACCTTCAAAAGTCAAAACTCCACCCTCTCCCCGGGAGTTGAGAGCCGCTATTATTATCCATATTAACTCCTGTCCTTGACAGAGAGATTGTCATCATAGGTCGCTTAAGGGGTGGGGATGGGATTGTTTGGTGCAGCCGTTTGCTGCGGATTGGTGTTACTTCTCTGGCTGGTCTGTAGGCTCAAGGCTCAAACTAAGAGAGACAAGATGGTTATCACCCAAGCGCTTGTAGCTTTAAAACAAAGGGCTTCCACTGATATTTGGCTAACTATGCTTAAGCAATAGGCCGCCGGCCAGACAGCTCTTGCACACCCGGAGCCTAGGCTCATTGCACAGGGTAGAGTGTCTGGTTTGAGCAGCCCATGAGGGATGTTGAGCAAGGCATCGCACAGAGAGTTGCCCAGTATGCAGGCTTCTCTGGGAGGCATGTTGTCCTGCATAAGGGTTGCCTGCCCTAGTCTCCCTTTCCCAGAAAAACAGCAGAGGACAGGTCGAGAGCGCTTCGGGTCAAGCTAACAGCCTGATGGCGACTCTTGTACACAGTCTTAATGTTTGATTGGGAAGGTACAACCTCTGCCTCTATCCCTCAACATATGGGTGACCTATTTGCTTGTAAAAATATAAAGCCTTATCATTAATTAATAAAAAAAGGGGGCGATGTAGGGAGCCGTCCCTGCATTCTCCATTACAATGATGGTGCCTGCAGGCACTGAATGTAAATTATTTCGCAGGCGCTGGGTAATTATCCATTTCCTTGATCTCTGCCTATCTCGTGGCTCATATGGCCTGAGGAGCTGAAGCCATTCATAGGGTGACATGTCCCAGGCGGGGCTGCCAGCCTTTATAAGGGGACGGGGTTCTTGGCTCGGGGTCTCCGCTCTGGTAAGCTTATGCTCTCGTCTCTCAAGATGCATTAAAGCTTTCCTGCAGAAGGATCCGAATGTGCTGTGTGATTCTTGCCGGTGAGAATATCGTGCGGGACATATTAGGATTGCTATCCTCTCTTGTTTCTTAGGTCCATTTGATTATAAAATCTTTCCCCAAACTTTAATTCTTAGGTACCATCTGTCTTTGAAGTTGAGGTTTGTTTCTTGTATGCAGCAGAAGAAAGGATTCTGTCTTCTTATCTATTTTGCTAATCTGTGTTTTTTTTATAGGCTAGTTAAGACTATTAATGTTGATTGATATTAATGACCATTGAGTGTTCACTGTTGTTCATTTTTGATTTGGTGATGGTGGCAAGATTCTATCCCTCTTCCCTTTTGACTGTAGATAAAGTGTGGTTATCTATTGCCTATATTTTTCTGGTTGTAGTTATCTTCCTTGGGTTGCAGTTTTCCTTCCAGAACTTTCTGTATGGGTGAATTGGTGGATATGTATTGTTTTGTCATGGAATATCTTGTTCTCTCCATCTATATTGATTGAAAGCTTTGCGGGGTATAGTAACCTGGGCCGACATCCATGGTCTTTTAGTATAGGCAGAATATCTATTTAGCACCTTCTGGCTTTCACAGTTTCCATGGAAAATTCAGGTATGATTCTGATAGCTTTGCCTTTATAAGTTACTTGACCTTTTACCTTTGTTGCTCTTAATATTTTCTTTTTATTCTGCATGTTTGGTGTTTTCATTATTATGTGGCCAGGAGAGCTTTTTTTGGTTCAGTCTATTTAGTGTTCTGTAGGCTTCTTGTATTTTCATTGGCATGTATTTCTTTAGGTTCAGAAAGTTTTCTTCTATGATTTGGTTGAATATGTTTCGTGTGCCTTTGAGTTGGATTTCTTCACCTTCTTCTATACCTATTATTCTTAGGTTTGGTCTTTTCACGGTATCCCATTTTTCCTGGATATTTTGTGTTAGGGATTTGTTAGACTTAAGATTTTCTTTGGTTGATTAATCTATTTCTGCTAGTATGTCTTCAACTCCTGAGGTTCTCTCTTTTGTCTCTTGTATTCTGTTGGTTATGCTTAGATCTCTAGTTCCTGATCGTTTACCCAGCTTTTCTATTTCCAGCATTCCCTCAGATTGTGCTTTCTTTTTTGTGTCTATTTCAGTTTTTAGGTCTTGAACTGTTTCCTTGAGAGATTTGTTTATATCTTGTATTCGTTTTTTCTTCCATTTCTTTAAAGGATTTTCTCATGTCCTCTTTGAGGTACTCTATCATTTTCCTGAAGATGTTTTTAAGGTCATTATCTTCTGGTTCATCTGCGTTGTGATGTTCAGGTCTTGCTGGTGTATGGTTCCTAGTCTCTAGTGGTGTCATAATTGTTTTTCTGTTGTTGGATGTGGTTTTAACTTATCTTCTCTCATCGTATCTTCTTGTGGGTGTAACAGTTAGTCTCTTCCTCTCCTGGTGGTTATGGGAACAAGGTTCCCTTCAGGTAGATTTATACAGATCCAATACTCTGATATCTGTCCTCTTCTCATGGATGGAGGTGGCACTGTTACTGGGGCCTCAGCAGTGTTTGGGTGTGTTTGGTCCTGTTGGGTCAGCGGATGGAGTTGGAACTGTTATGTCTAAGAAGTTGTGAGAGATGAAGATTCTCATGGATTATTTAAGATTTATTAATTTTTTTAAATATCCCAATTCAGTTTTTGCTATTATAATAAGAAAATGTAATCATTTATATTTCTAATGAATACATATATAAGTATTGTTACTATTATTGGAAAAACTACCAAAGATAGTCATTTCACCTTGGATGCCCATTTTAAGTAAATGCATTCACTGGGCAGATGTGGAGTGTATGATCAACTGATGCCATGACCGAGGTTTATCTTGATGAGATGTTATAGTTTGGCCTATATTCACATTTCTTCTTCCAAAAATATTTAAAAACAAAGGCAATTTTACTTAAAACTTTTATCAAATAGGTTCATGCAAATTTGGATCCTCTCATCCTGAAACCACTTTCTTCACATTGGTACTTATAGTTTGAGGAAATCTTTGAGATTGAATAAAATAATTAAAATAGCTCATCATGTTTAACCTAATGTAAAGCTTTGCTTAATTTTTAAACCTGATTATAAGTTGCACAATCGGAACTCAAACATAAGTATAAGAAAAAACATATGTTCATGCATGATGGCTTATTGTTTAATCCATGCAATCACAATGATTCTTTGCCTTTCATTCTTTATCATTTTATTTTTTTCCTGTTATACACTCTCATGTCCTCCAGGTTTTCCTTGACCTCTTTGTATTGTCAAGGATACTGATGGGGGATGTCTTTCTGTATTGGTTGGGCAATAAATGATGATTGGCCAATAGCCAGGTAGCAAGTGTAGACAGGGCTACCAGACTAGGAAGGCTGGGAAGAGGAGGGCATAGAAGACCTTCCAGTGAGTCACCATGTGGCCACTGGGAAGGGGAGACTGGACATTCACCAATAACCATGTAGAGATACATACACTCATAGAAATGGGTTAATAATTAAGAGAGAACTAGCCAATAAGAAGCCTGAGCCATTGGCCAAACAAGTTATAACTAATATAACACTCTGTGTATTTATTTGGGCCTAAATGGGGCTGCAGGACCAGGAGGGACAGAAACTACAACTAAAAATGTGACTTCAACATGGGGTGAGAATTTAAATATAAAACATGACAAAAATTTAAAGGAGATTCTATAAACAAAAAAAGCAAAGTCAAGCACTGCTTCTTGTTATCAGTACTATCTTTGGTGAGATATGTTTGCTAGAGGCAAGCATAGGTTTGTGGTTCCTTTAAGAGAGACTTCCTGACTCAGTGTTATTGGCAAAACAGGACTCTGTTAAGAGGCTCTGCTACCAAACAATTACATTATGTTTATTAGCAGTCAGCAGCATGCTTCCTGTGGTGCCATAGAGCTAGAAACTCCACAGGGTTGTGGCAATAACCATGAAGCTAGAAATGAAAAGACACTCTCAAAAAGCCAAGGAATAGAGCAAGGTCAGCTGCCTCTTTAAACTTAGCCATGACACTTAGCAGATTAAAGACTCATGTGGTCAGAAAAACATAGAGATATACAGTAAATGACAGACTTAGTGTGCTTAAAAATATACATAGGCTTGGGAAAGAAAAGAAAAGGGATAAAATCCTTAAAAAAGTAATAGAGTAGTTAGATGTGGTGGCATGTGCCTTTAATCCCAGCACCTGGGAGGCAGAGGCAGCAGATCTCTGTGATTTCAAAGCCAGTCTGGTCTACAGAGTGAATTCCAGGATAGCCAAAGACACAAAGAGAAACCCTGTAGTGGTTTCTTGCCTTGCCAGTGAATTTGTGGTGGTAGCAATACCCTTTATGAATGTTTTCAGGTGCATATGTGACCATTATAAGATAGAGGAGGGGCTGGCTTGAGCTGTCTTGGGTTTTGAAAAGCATCAGAAGGGCAGAGACTGCATATTCTGGAGTAGAAAGACTGCACAGTTGTTTACTCTTATTTGTGTAAGTGACTCCCTAATAAAAACCTAATTATCATTTATCTTGGGTATGGTGTACTTATTTAAACCCCACTTTCCAACCCCTGTCTCAAAAAACTAAAAACTAAAACTAAAAGGAATAGAGTAAAAAACAAAAGCCATGTAAAGATGGAAAATACACAGAGAGACTGCATACTATATATTATTGTTTTGTCTTTGAATTGTTTTATTCTGAGGAAGGTGAAACAGCAGCTAAAAGACATTTGATCATAAATCCAACTTATATATTACAATGAATTCAAATTTTAAATCTAAAGACATGTTACTTTGGAAAAGAAGTTCTGATTTTGTTTCCACAGAAGATCAAAAACTGTGGATTCCTTCCAGACTAATATGGTTTGATCAAGCAAAACCCCCTGAAGCAGTGGCCCAGGTGATCCAGCTTCCAAAACAACTGAAATGATTCAGCCTTACAAGCTACTATAGCCAGGATTTGGTCAGGGTTCTGGTGTTTCTCAGGACCCCTTGGGATTGACAGCACCCCCAAACAGCAGGAAGCATTTTGGAAAGCATTACATCCACAGTCCCAAATATTTTGTATAAATGTTTGTTTTCATTTAAAGAGGGTTGGTTATAAATGATTAATGATCACAGCAAAACTCTTTCTAAAGAAAGAAAAGGAATTGATACAGAAATGAATAGAGTGGTATAAACTCTGGTTTGTGCATAAAAATTTAGGTCAATTTTGTTGTGTATATATTTCTACTCTTATTTATGTATGACTACAGGATTCTGTTAAACTTCTTATTCTCCTGCCATAATTCTCAAACTAAGTGCTGGATTACCCAGCACATGTGAAGCTACAGTTGGAGCCCAGAGCTTTGGCAATGCTAGAGAAGCATTCAACAAACTGAGCTTCATACCCTACCCTGATCTCGTTTCTTTCTTTCTCCTTTCTTTCTTTCTTTCTTTCTTTCTTTCTTTCTTTCTTTCTTTCTTTCTTTCTTATTTCTGAGTAATCCTTGGCTGATAATCTAAGATTACTTATTCAGGTAATGTTGGAAGAAAGATATCAACCATTTCCCTACCACCTTTTTATGTCCATGCATTGACTTTTACAAAGATATTGTTAGCTCCCTTCTGAGAGTCACAGATATACACTCATGTTTCTTGATGCTTCTTAGGGGGCCCTACATAATGTATGACACCAAGTAGATATATAGTTACCATTGTAGAATATTACTTTATACTGTAAAATATATCACTGTGGTTGGTTTAATAACAAGCTGTACAACCAATAGCTAGGTAGGATTTCCAGGCACAGATGATGCTAGGAGCAAGAGGGGAGGGGATGCCAGAAGATGCAGAACAAGCAGCATGGGCAATACAGAGTAAAGGTAACCAAGCCATGTAATATAAATTAAAAGTTATGGGTTAATTTAAGTAATAAGAGCTAGTTAGAAAAAGCCTAAGGTATCAACAAGGAATTCATAATTAATAATAAATCTCTGTGTCATTATTGGGGAGCTAATAGCCCTAATGAAAAAGTCCAACATCAAGTTACTATTTACTGAAGGGTTCACCATGGTTCTGTTTATTTTTTTCACCAAGAGCCAAAGATAAATGAAAATTACAGTAAGCTCACTTACCAGTTCAGGAGCACAGCATTTAGCAAAGGCATGATTTGCTCAGTTTTCAAATGGCAGAGCATTTACTCTTGTTTGTAAATTTGTACATGTGAGTTAGTTTATGTGAATGCATGTATCTATGTGGGTAGATTTGTGTGCTTGTGGAGATCAGAGGAGAAGTTTGGATGCCTTGGGTGTTATTCCTCAGGTGTCTTCTATATTTTACTTGACACAGTATATCTCATTGATGTGAAGTTAGCCAAGTGTGGCAGAGTCGAAGAGTACATTTCCAGGAATCTATCTATCCCCACTTTCCATCTCTCCACCATTGGTGTTTCAAGTATTTGCCACCACACATCACTTTTCATGAGAGTTCTGCAGATCAAACTCACCTGCCTTACTTATGTGGGGCAAATGCTTTACACACTAAGCCGTCCAGCAAGCCTCTAACCTTTGCTTCTGCATTGCTGAATACAGAATGCTCTAAACCATTGAGGACCTCCTCTCAGGAAAACAGTTATAGACATCTTAACTACATAAGTTGTCTACGCTTGTCTTTACTAATAGACTAATGAAGGTGTGGGTCTCCACAGAGAATCCCTGAAAAGTAGCAATAACCTACACAACTATGGATGCCAGATAAGCTTCCAAATGCATGCATACGCACACACACACACACACACACACACACACACACACACACACACACACACACACTGCATTTTTTAGTGAGCAGCAGAGATCACAGCATTTGGGTATGAGAATTTCCAGGCTCATTGTTGCTGTAAAGCATAAGACCTGTAGACTTGGGGCTTTATCCTGTTCAAAAGAATCATAATTTCTACAGTCTTTTGTATTAGGTTTTACAGAAATTTTGTAATAGAATTTATAAATAAAAAATAAGGCATGCAATGTATGGTGGTACAGTCTTGGATAGTAGGTGTGTCTTCATTGGTGGCTAGTCTGTGATTTCTCTAAACAAAATTCAGAGCAGATCTCCAGAGTCAGGACCACTGAGAACATTATTTTGAGGTTTGATCAAATCCGCATTTTAATTCTCTCTCTCTCTCTCTCTCTCTCTCTCTCTCTCTCTCTCTCTCTCTCTCTCCCTCTCTCTCTCCTCCCTCTCTCTTCCTCTCTCCCTCTCTCTCCTCTCTCTTCTCTCTCCTCTCTCTCTCTCTCTCTCTCTCTCTCTCTCTCTCTCTCTCTCTCTCACACACACACACACACACACACACATATTACATAGAAATTACCAAGTAGACAAAGGAACTATTAGCTCTAATATGTACTTTTTTTGTAAAGACTGAATTTAAAAAGCAAAAACTCTCAGATCATGACTATTTTGTCAAAATTACAATTTAATTGTTTTTAAAATTATAGCTAAGAAAAAAAATCCATGAATCACAAGGGGCCCAAATTATGTTACCAACTGTCTTTGACAAATAGTCTTTCCAACCACTGTCTTCCCCCCCTCACTGGGCGCATTCTTTGCTTATGTAATCTTCCCTCTCACCCAGACTTCCAGTGTGGTCAGTCATCTTTGTAAACAGAAAGCATCCTGGCAGGCCTGTGACAAGTACTCTTTTTCCTGTCCCATGTGTTTTTCATCTTTACATGGTTTACTGATTTATTTATTTTTATTTCTTTTTGTTTGCAATATTTGTTATTCTTTTAAAAATGAATATTGAGGGCTGGGATGTAGGTCAGTGGGACAGGAACTTGTCAAGCATACACAAGGCTATGGGTCTGATCTCTAGCTCAGCATTAAAAATGTGAGTGAGTGCATGTCTCCAGTCCTAGCACTTCAGATGTGAAGACAAGAGTACCAGGTTTAAGAAAACAGGAAGAAAGAAAAAAATTAATGCAAGAGTGATGAAGCGAATGAACATTTATGAATGAGTGGCTGAAATGATGGAACATTTATATAGTCCTTCTATTGCACCCCATTTTTTCCTGAAACACACAGATATACAGTCATTACACTCTAAATGACAAAAGTCTATAGTAGTAGTAATGTTAATTTTTCTCATTGCTTTGACCAAAAGCTAATTAAAAAACAACTTAATCTGGGGGCAGGTATTCTGGTTCACAGTTTGAGCATATAGTCTATCACAGCATGGAAGAAATGGTGGAGAAAAAGTTTGGTTCACATCAGTGATCAAAATACAGTCAACTTTCATCTCCCTTTCTGCTTTTTACTTCGTCCAGGGCCCCAGATCACAGGCTGGTGCAAACTTCATTCTGGGTATTCATTCCTCTGTAGTTACATATTTTGGGAAATGCCCTCACAGATACCCCCAGAGGTATGATTCATCAATACCCTAGATACTACTTAAGCTAATCAACTGGATAATAGAAACTAATCATCGAAGAAGGCAAGAAGAAGGACGAGGAGAGGGAAAAGTGAGAGGATGAAATGTGCTATGAGAAAAATACAAAAGAAAATGAGGAAGAGGAATCTGAGTAGAAAGCTCAGTTGATTAAAGTGCTAGCCACGCAATCTTGACCAACAGAGTCCAATCTGAAACTTACTTCCTGGAACCTATGTAAACAGCAGAATGTTGTAGCATGAGCGTGTAATCCCAGCATTCTGTTGGTGAAATGGGAGACAGAGAACATACAATTTCTATAAAGCTCACAGGCTAGCTAGTTTGGAATGTACAGTTCAACAGAAGAAACAAAAAGAGAGACCTGATTCAAAGTGAGAGATGAGAACCAACTACTGAGAGTATTCTCTCTGATTTCCACATGAACTGTGGCACATATGTTCGTCTATACTCACATATACAAACACAGCAGACAGACAGAAACAGAGTGAGAAAAAGAGAGATAATAAGAAGATAAGACATAATGTGGCATGCCTATCTTAAATGATAGTCTTTGGATTATTTCCATATGATAAAGCTGTTAGAAGTAATTTAGAACCTATGGAAGGCTTATGATAGTTTTGAACACATTCCCATTGATATGTATCTCTTAGGAAGTATAAATCTGATTGTGGTTCTCTCGGTAGCCACAAGACCACACAGGCAAAAAGGGAGAGAATCACACTGCAAAGATAACCCCAAGTTAAATGAAAAATTGAAGAACTAAATTTTGATGGAAGTCAAATTAAAAGAAATCAATTACTGGAATGCCCCTGGGTATATTTGATAAGAAAACTACATGCCGAAATGCCCTATAGATATCTGGGGCTGGTGAGATAGGTTCATAAGCTGTCTTTTTAACAGGAGGTGTTGAATTCTGTCCCTAGAGGCCATAATTTAAAAAAAAAAAACTGGTACAATGGCTCACATTTGTATTCCCAATCCTAGAACAGTGAAGATAGGCGTATTTATGGGGCTTTCTTGGTGTGTAGTTTGAATGAGAAATGTTCCACATAGGATCATGTACCTGAACATTTGGTCCCAGTTCCTGATGCTTTTTGGGCAAGTATTGGATGGTAGAAAGTAGGGCCTTACTGGAGGAAGTACATCACTGGGAGTGGGCCTTGAGCCATTATAGCCACTCTTGATCTCTCTTGGCTTCTTGTGGGTAGATGAAAAGGTAATAAGACAGCTTCCTGCTCCTGCCAATATTCCATTTTTTCTCTAATGGTCTCTCTGTCTCTGAAACTAAAGCAAAACATTTCCTTCTATTATTTCTTCTTTTGGTTTGTAAAGACAGGGTTTCTCTATGTAGCCTTGGAGCCTGTGGTGGAATTCATTCTGTAGACCAGACTAGCTTTGAACTCAGAGATAACCTCCTTCCTCTGCCTCCCAAGGGCTGGTATTAAAGGTTTGTGCCACCACTGCCCAGCAAAACCTTTCCTTCCTATGCTGCTTTTGGCCATGAAGTTTTATCACAGCAACAGAAAAGTAACTAATACATTGACCAGCCAGCTGATGTTACCTAGTGAGATAGAGGCTAGTGAGAGAAATTGTGCCATTTAAACAAGGTGAACAATTGAACAATGTCAGAGGAATAAGAACAGACAGCTGATGTTTTCCTTTTGTCTTCACACACACACACACACACACACACACACACACACACACACACACCCCTGAAGGAATACCCATATACACACACCTTAGGACCCAAATAAACACAAAAAATATGGTGTAGGTATTTGTAAATAGATTTCCTTGAATATTTAAGGCCAGTCTTTTTGTACTATAGTCTGTCTATTTTTGGCCTCAGGAGATCTCAGCATATTCTCAACTTTAATATTCCTGGACACTTGAATTCCACCTCCCATGCTAATGTTATCACACAGTTTCATCTACACCAGCATTCACTAAGACCATGGTAGATTACAGCCCTTAACACAAGGATTCTCAATCCAGTTTCATTTGATTTTGCTGATTTCCATGTGCAATAAACTGTACGATGTATGGTTTCAATAGCAATTACCTTTGACCTTGGTAATTTTATTAATATTATTCTTATGCATATCTTTGTCAAGGGCCTGCAAAGCCACCAAGCCTGATGACCTAATTTGGAATTGGATCCCTGAGATTCAGAGAATAGAAGAGAACAAACACCAGAAAGCTGTCCTCTCTGGCTTCCAGACATGAGCAGTCTAATAAACACACACACACACACACACACACACACACACACACACACACACTAAACATAATAGCTCAATATTAAAGTTTGCCTTAATCTTCAGAGCCACTCCTGGCAAGCTGGGTGGCTCTGGTGTGGGTGAGTTGATATAAGTGTGGTGTGCTGATGCTGCTTCTGGACCTTGCTAAAGGAAGAATAGAAGCAACAGGGAAGGAATTGGTACCCAGCTCACTCTGATGCTCTGGGATCACTTCATATACAGCTTTGAAGACACCACCACTAAATGAGCACTAAAGCAACAACAAAACATTCATTTGTTTTGTGATAGTGATTTGAGAATGGTCATAGTGCAGTGTAACAGTTGGCAGTGTGGAGTGATACTCATCAGGTAAATGTTTGTTGTGTAAGCATGATGACCAGAGTTCAGAGTTCAGCATCAACATAAATTCCAAGAGTCATGGCCTACTACCAGTTCCGCAGTACACAGAGACAGAGGATTCTTGGAGGAAGTTGTCTAGCTAGAATAGTCAAATCATGGCACTCTAGGTGAAAGTGTGTGTGTGTGTGTGTGTGTGTGTGTGTGTGTGTGTGTGTGTATTGTACATGCCCATGAAGTTGTGGAGAGAGCTTAAAAATTTCTCTATCTGGAGCTACAAGCAGTTGTGTACTGCTTGGTAATGGTTCTAGGACATGAACTCAGGATACTTGCAAGGGTCATAACTACCCTGATATTTCTCCACTCTCAGAATTGGTGCTCTTTAAATATCCTTGAAAAAGCAGGTGGGGGAGAAAACATGTAAATACATCCATATTTAAATAATTAACTTCATGAAGGGGAAAATGAATTTCCTGCTTTGAAAGAGGGTCATAAAGTGGACACTTGTTGCTAAAGTTGTTATCACACTTGAAACCAACATTACCATCTGCCCGTATTCTTTTACTGAACAAAAAGTATTTAACAAAACTATAAATTATATAACTGTAGCAAAAAAAAGGAACCAGTCATGCTGAAATGCTCCAGCTGTTTGGGGCTCTCTGTCATTTCCAAATATTTTGTTTCAGTTTTCCCCACAAGTATTTGTATTTGTTTAAATAGTATTCATCATACTGGTGATTGAAAGCCCACATTACACTTCTTTCAAACCTGTGATTATGCATCCTTTGTGCTGAATTCTATTTGGTTGTCAGATGAAACCAGACTTCGTATGTGGCACTGTCTTTGTCCTGGAAGACAGAAAGGAAAGCAGGAGTTTCATCTGCTCTCACAAAAGACTCTGTATCTTACTTTCCACAGCTCCCCAGCCCCTACTGTGGATTGTAATATTATATCCTCTTATGTCCATGTGTGGACCCCCAAACATGTTTGCATTCTGGGCTGACAGTTATCTCTGTGGTTGAGCACTTGCCTAGCATGCATAAGGCACTCAATTCTATCCCCAATTAAATATTTTCCTTTTCTTTCTGTTATTTTCACATTTGCATAATTTCTCCAAAATGGAAGTACATTTTGAAAATGATTAATTTCTTTTGGCTGTCAGAGTAGCTTGTGACTAGCTGGCTTCATTGGCAAGAAGCGTGCTTAGTCATATCAAACTTATGGTGTTTCTTTTTCCTCCATGTGTTTGTAGAGGATGATGAACAGAGTAAATAGATGTCTGTTAATCAGTTATCTACCACTCTAGCAAACACCCAGGAAACTGTACTTACTAAAGGAAGAGGATAGATCAGGGAGATGGCTTAATAGATAAGTCATGTGCTATGCAAATACAAAGACTGGAATTTTGATCCTCAGTATTCATGTAACTTCTAGATGGGTGTGATGGCACATCTTTACTCCAGTAGTGTAATCCCATCTATAGAAGCAGGAGATGCTTTAGGCAAGATGGCAACCCAATCTAACAAAGTCTCTATGCTTCGGTTTTGGTGACAGGCCATGCCTCAGCCATGTGGAGTTTCATCAAATAACATACCTGACATCAAATTGGGATCTCTTTACAGATGTATGTAAACAACTACTCATACACACATGCACACATAGGAGTAAACATACTACACAAACACAGGTTCACCCCATACTCACACACATACCATACAAACACAAAGTTACATACATATGCCACATACCAAACACATATAGATTCACAACACATATACACATACATACACATAATACACACATACACTTATATCACAGTCACACATACACACAAACACACATACACACCATGCCAAACATATATATACTTACATCATATACATACACACACGTATACCACATTCACACAGACACACAGACACACAGACACACAGACACACACACACACACACACACACACACACACACGTGCACAAACACACACAAACTCACACCCCATATATAAGAAATAAAAAAGATATCAAGTTTGTTTTGCCTTATGGTTTGTTGATTCAGCAAGTAGCTAGATGCTCTGCTGTTTCTGGTCTTTTAAATCGGAGATTCTCCATCGCAGGAAGCGTGTGACTGAATATGCACACTGTAGCTCGGAAATGAAAGTAAGAGGAAAGTTCCACATTCCTTAAAGCACAAGGGGCTTTAAGCACAAGGGGCTTTAAGCACAAGGTTTCATTTGTAAGTCCTGCATCAAATTCTAGGTTGTAGGTCTCACCTCCAAGTCCTGGGCTTCACTCCATGTCATAGATCTCACTTGTAAGTTCTGATCTTGTAAGTGATCCAAAGTGTAACTCCAGATCTAGTTTCCTCCTTTGGATCCCAGGATCTCTCTCCAGTTCCCTGCTTCAAGGTCCTAGGTCCTGTTTCTTAAAGTTTCCACAGTGTTATAATCCTGTCAAGCTGGAACTATGCATTAGCATGTGGTCTCTTGGAGAGTACCTTGGACCTAACTACAGCAAAGTGGACTTCAGAGCTTGAAGCTGTGGAAAGTTTAGAGTGGAAAGCAGAGCAGGAAGAAATCATTGTAAAGAAGCAAGAATCTTGTAAAAGAGCAACAACAAAAACTGTGACAAATATACAGGAGAGAAGAAACTTTGGGAGAGTGATGAACTTACAGCATAATATTGCACTTAGGAAATGTGTATGAAAGAATTGTTGGACTCAGATGAGCCTGCAGAGGTACACAGGGGGATATCCTAGTGGTTCTTTTGCTGGACCACCATACGGAGAATTGGACAATTTCAAACCCTAATCAATCTAGATTATATACAATGCTTTAATTTTATTCTATATAATAATGCCCTCTACAAATTCAGAAGGAATAACAACATTTTCTTAGTATTGCTCTTCATGAAACAAGGGCACTTATGAAGTTATTGTATGTTGGGAAGGCTGGTCCAGGTTTTGTGATTTGGCTTTATTGTGAAGTGGAAAAACATCTGCATATCATAGTCTCCTTAGCATTTCCTGTATGGTCTGCTGTATTATGGTTGGTTTTGATGTCATCATGACCCAAATTAGAATAACCCGAGTCGAAAGTGAGGAACTGTCTTGATTGCCTTACTTGATATGGGAACACCCTGTCTGAGTGTAGGTAGTACCTCCTAGCAGTAGCCAGATAAAAGCTACAGCAAATATATTATTGTCTTTTTGCCCACTTGGCCTCCCCAATTGTCACTTGGTTTACCCAGGTGTGCTGGTGTTGATTCATTCAGTGATAGCAGGATTGCCATTACCTGGTTTCCATCGAGAAATAATGACCATGGGCTTCCAAGGAAACTTTATCATTTTAAGTGAAAGATTGAAACTGCTGAGGTACCATGCCTTGTAGAGTAACCAACTGCCAGGCTGTCAGCTTCTTAGTTAAAATACAGCTACTCTGGGATTGATCAGCCCACTTGCCTCCATTTTAAGATCAGTAGATTATGTATGGTTGAAATACATTGGTTTCTGTTTTCTGAAAAATTGTTTTTATGTGTTAGAATTTGATCTGGCCCTATCTTGAACCTTCCTGGATTTGGACTTGTTCCACATCTGACTGTGCCTTGACCTACACCAACCTTCATAAGGTAAGATGTTCTGCCAAATAATTTTGAGATGTTCTGCCAAGCTCCCACATAACCAAATTACTCTGGAAATCCTCCAAACATTGGAAACCTCCTAGCCTTTCATCTTAGGGCTATAAAATTTCTAGTTTTCCTGTGTTTGGGGATGACCTCTTAAATCATGCATTTAGGGAGAGGCAGTAATCAGACAGGCTATAGTGTGGACATATAATAAAGCTTGGTAAAAATTTGGCTAATTTGAATGATAATCTTTACTCTGATTCATTGGGATTAACAGGAATACTGTAACTGCTGAAGCAGCCAGCTCAAGGTACTGCCTCTCGGGTGCAATTCAACTATTCGTATTATATTAATGGAAGCTGAGCGTGTGTGTGTGTGTGTGTGTGTGTGTGTGTGTGTGTGTGTGTGTGTGTTCATCCTATTGGTTCTGTTCCTCTAAAGGAACTTGACAAACAATTTATGCTGAAGACTGTTAGCCTTTATTGATGTGGGGATGACATTTCTTCATTCTGGAAGATGTTTATTATATATATATATATATATATATATATATATATATATATTCTTTCTAGATATATTATTTGGGGTTGACAATTTTAACTATATTATTCATCATTGTGTCACTTGAACAAAACACTTGACACAGGCTACTTATGAAGTAAAGAAAAAAATTATTTGTGTGCAGCCTGATTCTGGCCCATAGTGTCAGGAGATCATGTTGGATTGATTATTCAAACACAGAATAGGCAGGAGGAAGAAAACAGCCAGAGTAATATTATTCTTTTGGAGGGTATGGCTCCAATAACCCAAGGGTTTCCTGTTGTGTTCCATCTCATAGTACTGATATCCTGAGGACCAAGGCTTTAATATCTGCATCTTTAAGGATGCCATCCATACTCAAACACAAACAGTGGGGTTTTCTGTCATCTCATTAGACAACGCATCTGCCTGCCATCTGACTTGCAAAGCTTTAATTCAGAAACCTAAACCTCTTATTAGAGACATCTTTTATGCTGATGTGTACTAGTTAATGTTATCTGTGAATTGGACACTACCTAGAGTAATCCAAGAAGAAAACTCCAACCTTGCAATTGCCTAGACATGGTTGATTCTACTGTGAACATGTGTGATGGCTAGTCTTAGTCATCAACATAACACACCTGAGAAGAGGGAATCTCAATTGAGAAATTTGCTTCATCAAATTAGCATATGAACATGTGTGTGGGTCATTTGCTTAATTGTTCATCAATATAAAAGAGAACAGTTCACTGTGGTTATTACATTACCTGGGCATCAGGGACTGGGCCATACACACAAAAAGATGCCTAAATATGAGCCTGAGTTAGCCACCATGCAGTGTTCATGAATGGTTCTGCATAAAGTTCTTGCTTGATCCTGCCCTGAAATATGTCAATGATCTATTATGACCTGGAAGTGTAAACCATATAACTCTTTGATTCCCCTGAGTTGTTTTTCTCAGAGTAATTTATCCAAGTACAGCAAAGGGAAGTAGACCCTGATATGATAACTTTGTATTTCTATTTTCACATTTTTAGCTCCTTTTCTAAAATTTGTTACCTCTATTTTGATGTGTCTTTGTGTGGGTCTTCATAAATCTATCCTGCATCTATTTTGTCAGTCTACGAATATTCATAGCTCCGTCTTTACTCAGATTCCCAGAATTCTTGGACATTGCTACCTCAAACAAACACTCTGATACTTTATAGACTTCACCTTCAGATTATGTCACATAGACTCTGTGATGGTTTGAATAATAAGGGCCTTCATAGGCATATATATTTGAATGCTTAGTTATAAGTAAATGTCATTATTTGAGAAGATTGGGAGGTGAGGCTTTGTTAGAGTAGATGTGGCCTTGTCAGAAGTATGTTTCTGGGAGTGGGCTTTGAGATTTCAAAAGTCTATGTGAGATCTAGTCCCTCCTTGCCTCTGTCAGCATCTCCTTTCTCTCCTCTTCTCCCTCTCTCTACCTGCAGATCATGATATGGGTATAAACTCTGAGTTACTTCTGTACCATAACCACCTTCATGCCACCATGCTTCCTGCCATGATGATAACAGACCAAGCCTGTGAAATGGTAAGCCAAACCCCAATTAATTGCTTTCCTTTAAAAGAGTTGCCTTGGTGAATAGAATACTAAGACAGTCTCTGCTCACTTTTTTGCATTATTTTTACTTTCCATTCTATGGATTTACTAACACCAAACAATCTGTGTTCATTCCTACACACATTTTCCCATCTGTTAAGATCTATTGCTGCAACAACCTGGTATCTTTTTTAGTTCGAAGATACTGCTTTGAGCTTTCAAAGCTAATTTCTCTTTCTTGACACTACTGTTTATTCATATACTGTTTTGCATATATACTTTATTCAATTGTGTGTTTAAGAGAGCTGTCTTAAAATCTTTGCATAGTAGGACTGATTCCTTTTTCTCTTCGGAGTCATTTCTTAAAAACTTTTTTTTTCGTTCAACTAATGAATTTGTTTCTGTAGTAGTTTGATTATAACTAACCCCTATAAGCTCATGGAGAGTGGCACTACAAGGAGGTGTGGCTTTGCTAGAGTAGCTATGACCTTGTTAGAGGAAGAACATCACCTTGGAAATGAGCTTTGAGGTTCCCTATGCTCAAATATTTCCCATTGTATCAGACCACTTCCTGATGCCTTCTGATCAAGATGTACTCAGCACCATGGCTTCTTGCATGCTGCCATGTTTTCTGCCATGATGAAAATAGATTGAACCTTTATACTATAAGCTGCCACCTCTATAAAATGTTTTCCTTTATAGGATTTGCTGTGGACATGCTGTGTCTTCACAGAAATAACAACCCTAACTAAGGCAGTTTCTTTGTGTGCCTTGTTACAAACATTTGAAAATACAAGCACACATTTCTCAATCATTGCAGATGATAAACATATTCACCAAATGACTCATAACTACTGATTTTAAATATTTCTGATGGGCTTACTTTCTTAACCTATATGTGTGCTATGTTCTCAAGTCAAATACATGGCTGTATTAAAATTTCTTAATGTGCATCCACCCTTGTTTCTTTTTATAGCCTTGGATGTTCTCTATACTTCTCTTCTTTTAGATAACATACATCAACTGGTACCACTCTTTGCCAGCTGTTTATGGATAGTAGCATCACCACTATGAATGCTGTCTTAAAATACTGCAATTCCTGCCTGATGTAAATGTCAGATGAGACAGAAAACAGTCCCCTGTGCACCATCTAGAGAAGATAAGTGTGCTGCGTTTTGTTCTCTATCCAGCAGGAGATGGATGGTTTAGCAATTGGCTTCTCTACTGCGTTAAGCAGTGTTGTCTTGGAGAATACAGGAGGCAAAGAAGGAAACATTACAGTGTTATTAACTGCTGAGTGTGTATGTGTAAGAGAGACAGACAGATAGACAGAGAGTAGTGAGTATGTGTTTTGTGTGTGCATGTGTGTGTCTATGTTATTTATTTGTTAATCAATTACTTAATTGCTCTAGATCCTTGTGTAAGTTCCACCTAGCCATTTCTGTCTTTTGAAGTCTACTTATATTTATCTGTGATAGCAAATGACTAGACTGAGAGATAACTGGATGAGCATTGACTGAAACTGAAGATGTAGACAATCTATGATAGAAAAGTGGGAGAATAATCAGAACATATAGTTTTTGGATATGTTTAAAAGAATTAATTCATGAATGCTCCATGGTACTCATATATATACATGGTTTCAGACATAAAAATCAATCATTCCCACATAAAATATACATACTATTATACAGAAAAAAACATCTGAATCTTAGAGATAGGAAGATATACTATGGCTGAAGACACTCACTCAAGAATCCTGATGGGCTAAGTTTCATCCTATGAGTCCATATAAAAAACAGATGGAGTAGTACACATCTGTAATCCTTACATTCTCATGACATGTTGTGAGGCATACATAGTATGACAGCAGCAGAAACAAGTGATTATTTGCCACATAATTCTGAGGATCTAAGACTGATGTCCAGAACACCGGTAAAAACAAAAGTCTGGTGTAGCAACATGTGCCAATAATCTCAGTCTGGGGGAGGTGGAAAAAGGAGGAAAAGATGGAGCCCTGGGTCATGTTTACCAGCTGGTCTAACTCAGTTACTGAGCTCCAGAATCAATGTCACTCTTTCTCAAAACATGAAAGTGATTGAGGAAGGCATGTGGTGTTGACTATTGGCTTTATGTACATACACAGGCATGTGCATATACATATGTTTAGACAGGAATACATACATATGTATATACCCAATAAATAAATGTGTTTCAAAATGCTCTGGCAACAGGTTATAGTATGAATTCAATATAAAGGATAGTGAAGGTAAGTGTATCCTTCAGATTATATAAGATGTACCTCTCATTCTGATTAAGATGAGAATTAGATTAACTGAAAATGGTGGACAAGTCAGAAGGACATGTGGGAGACATGTGGGAGAAAGAAGCCCCATGGAGTGCCTACAGCAACTGCAAAAGGAAGGTGTCTTATCACCTAAGTGTGTGCATTATGTGATATTGCCAGTCAGAGTAAAAAACCACTTGATTGAAATGTTCACACTTAGGGAATATGCTTCCCATATCCACCTGTTTCCTTTCAGACAGTTAGAAAAACTGCATTTCCAATCACATTACAATTCAGCAGCTGTTGGCAGGCTGACCAAGCCAGTTACCACCCAGGCTCAGAACCAGGGCTGTGAGTTAACCCACCCAAACATCCACCTCATTTATGAACTGTTGCAGTATATGAAGGGATAAATACAAAAGTGCAGGATTTCTACAAGACAGGACAACAACTGGATATCTACTAGGAGCCTTACTGAGAGCCCATTATCCCAATATCGATGGTATAGCAGCAGCCAAAGTTTTTGAACCAGACCAACAGCAAATGACAACTAGCACTTACAAGTAAAGATGAATGGACTAAAGGGTAAATTGTGTGACTTAATGGGCTACACTGTAGCTTCCATGACAAGATTCTTCTCCTTTTTTTCCCCTTCTTTTCTTTTCCTATTTTGGTTTTGATTTTTCTTTTTAAATTTTGTTTTGTTTGAGGGGGCAGAAGGTGGATGAAATGGGTTGGGAAAATAAATGGCATTGGGATGCATGCTTTGAAATCCACATATAATCAATAAAAGCTAAAAGAATTAAAAGAAAATACAGCACCCGCTCTTCTGGGAAACAGAATCTAAGCAGATGAGAATTGTTGCCTATCTGGTTGCTGACTGGTCCATTGACATCTCTTTCCATAGCTTCAAATTGTGGAACAAAGGAGGGGATTTGCAAGAGATTCAAATTCTGAAGATCCTAACTGTCATAGTTAGGTATTCTATGGCTGTGAAGAGAAAACATGACCACAAAAACTCTTAAAAGGAAACATTAATTGGGACTGGCTTATAGGCCATATGTGGTGGGAAGCATGGCAGTGCTTATGCAGGTAGCTGAGAGTTCTATATCTGGATCAACAGGCAGCAGGAAGAGAGTGTCAGCCACTGGTCCTAGCTTGAGATTTTAAACTTCAAAGTCCATTGACACAGTTCCTCCAACAGGTCTTACCTATTCCAACAAGGCCACATGTTCTTTTTAAATTAATTTTTATTTAAATTAAAACAACCTTATTTTATATACCAATTCCAATTCCTTCTCCCTCCCATTCGCCCATGCCCTCCACAAACCATAGAATCCACCCCCCATCCATTCCCCAGGCAGGTGAGGCCTCCAATAGGGGATCATCCAAGTCTGTCACATCATCTGGTGCAGGACCTAGCCCCTCACAAATGTATCTAGGCTAAGAGAGTATCCCTCCATAGAGAATGGGCTCTAAAAGCCCATTTTCATACTAGGGCTAAGTACTGATTCCACCACCAGTTGCCACTTAGACTATCCAGCCTCCCACACCCCAACTGACACCCACGTTCAGTGTGCCTGGATCCGTCCTATGCTGGTTCCCTAGCTGTCATTCTGGGGTCCATGAGTTCCCATTTTCTCAGGTCAGCTGTTTCTGTGGGTTTCCCCAGCATGGTCTTGACTCCTTTGTTCATCACTCCTTTGTCTCTACAACTGGATTCTAGGAGTTTGGCTCAGTGTTTAGCTATGGCCACATATTCTAATCCTTTCAAATAATGCTACTCCCTATGAGCCTATGGGAGCATTTTCATTCAAACTACCACACTACTCAATCCTTACCAAGTTTCACTGAGGAATGACAAAATATTTTTAGAATTAAGTGACAGTAGCTGAATCAATTTGCTTCTCATCTCATCATGAACCTGGACTCTCTCTGAGAGTTTCATTGCTTTTATCCATAGAACGTGTCTCTAAAGAAAATAGCCAAATTGACCAAATTGAAGTGATATTTGTAAAGTGACAGTAAATAAAATATGAATGCTTTGTAGTAAGGGAATATGGTATGTGTTTAATATTGGATGCTGTATTGAGTACTCTTTTGCTTGTTTTCTTTGGATTTGGAACCAAATTATACTATATTATCCCCCTCTCAACCCCCAACCACCACCCTAGTACTCACTTTCTAATCCAGGCTGGTCTCAAAACCAAAAATAATCTTCCTGCTTCAGTCTTAAAATTGTTTTGATTACAAGTGTGAAGCACTGCATTGAGTAGAGTAAGAATTCATGAGTTGTACATCTAGTTCAGTGACTTTTCTGCTCACCTCATATGTCTGTCCTTAGTTCTCATGTGGTAGCAGCTCCATCTCCTGCCATCCTGACCTCCTTGAAGCATATGCTGGACTTGTGACCTGGCCAATCCATAATAGATACTGGGTCTGAATCCACTGCAAGGGAAAAATTAGAGGCAGGAAGGACTTTTATTTTTAAAATTAAAGAGTATAGAGAAAAGACTTGTCATATTACCCCACTACACAATAAATAGTAGATTAAACCTTTGTGGGTTAGTGAGAATTTACATAACTATAGAGGGTCTTCTCCAAATCTGGACAAGCACAAAGCAGCTTTGTTAGCAGGACTAAGCAGGATGAAGAGATGCATTTCCCAGGCCATACAACTGCATTAAAGGTCCATTGAAGAGAGGAGACTCTCTTTGGGAACCATTAAAGACATTTCCTGAAAGATCTATTTTTTGCTTATATTTTTTAAACTTTCATCCATTCCTATAACACATATTTATCATAAACATCTATCACTACTCCTCCTTTTCCTCTTTTGTGCCGCCACCATACTTCTCTTAAGCTCCTGTCCTGTTTTTTTTTTTTTTTTTTTTTTTGTATTTCTTTTAATGACAACATTCTGAGTCTAGTTAATAGCACATGAGTGTATGGCCATCCGCTATAGCAAGACTAATCTACCAGTAGCCATGCCCCACAGTGGATAATGACACTCTCTTAGCAGCCATAAAGTAGCAATAGCTCCCCTTAATGGCTTAAGGGAACACTCCACTGTCTACCTTGGAATTTTGATTGCTTTGATTTTGTTTTTGTCTTGTGCAGTAACTGGAGTTGATGTTTGTATTGTTCTAATTCATCATTAATTTATTACAATTTATTTTTAATATTTTAGTGTTTGATATTATAATTCTTTTGTGTTCTTTTCTCCAACATAAAACTCATTACCACTTCTCTCTTTGAAATTTGTAGTGCCTATTTTTTTACTTGTTCTTACATATATATTCACATAAATGAAATCTGGTCAATCTATGTAATGCCATTTGTATGTATAATTTCAGAGCTTAGCATTTGGTATTCGATAACCAATCTGTGCTTTCCCTGTGGAACACAATTCCTCTGCTCTCAGTATTCATCATTTGCATACAATTCTTTGTGTAGGCTTGAGGCCTCTTGAATTTCATCTGTCCATTTTAGCATGCAATTGGTGTTGTCCTTGCTTTGGTTAACTATGGACAGTCACATTGATGAGACTTCATGAAGGTAGCTTCTAGCATTCAAAAGAGACACAATGTCACAGGAAACTCCTGTTCCTTTGGCTCGTGAGGTGTTTCTGACCCATTTCTACAGTCATCACTGGACCTTAGGTACAGAGGTTATGCTGTAGATCAATCAGTTAAGACTGTGCAGAGCTCTCAAAGTTTTTCTGTGATGGTCTCCATCTGTTATAACTGGAAGTTTTCTTGATGACAGGTGAAATCCATGTTATTTATTTTACAAAAAGTTGCTAAAATGTGTATCATTAGTATTCAAGAACCCTACCCCCTCTGTTTTTTTTTTTGAGACAGACTCTCTATATTATGTAACTCTGTCTATTCTGAAACTGGCTATTTTGTCCAGTCTGTCCTTGAACTCAGACATATCCACTTGCCTCTAGAATTAAATGTGTGGACTATGACACCTATTCTGAACTTTTATGTGCTTCTTCCCCAAAACTTCCAAACCACATTTCTGCCTCAGTTGCAATGTATGAAACTACTCTTCTTCCTAAGTAAGAATAATGCCAATGGCCACTTCTACACTGTCCATATTAGAGCAAAACAGCCTAACTCCAAGTTCTAGCTAATGACTTAACATTCAAATGTAATACACATCAAGTTAATTTATACATCTGTGATATATGCCTTGTGTTATTTGTTTGATTTCCTTTGTATGGTTGCTAGAACAAGGACATACCTACATTGATATAGAGGGTCTCCCATTCCTTTCTCTCATCTCTTCTTTCAACCACCCATGATTACTTCCCTCAAAATGATTACAAAGCTGACACAGTTTTTCTCTATCTTACTCAACCATGATGCCCTATGTACAGAATTCCTTCCTGTCTTCTTTGGTGTCTAATAGTACAAGTCTCATAAGGGATGCCCAGGAAATGGAGGAAAGATGGTTATGTTATACTGATTCTGGTTGATTTTGTATTGGGGGTACAATCGGTGATACTGCTTTGCATAAAAGGCAAGAGAAGAGAGGAGCACAGAATAAGGACTGAGCAGCTCCGATAGTGTTTCCTAGCATATGCAAAGCCCTGGGCTGATCCCCAGCACAGTGTGAACTAGGTTTGGTGGTATATGCCTGTAGTTACAGCACTTTCAAGGTGAAGAAAAGATAATCAGAAATTCAGTATCATATTCAGCTGCATAGAGAGCTGGAGTTATATGAAATACTCTCAAAAATGTGGATTGTGATGTATTTTGATGAGTAGAGGGGGCAAGTATCACAGTGGATGTTAAGAGAAATAAAACAATGGAAGACAAATACTCAGATGTCAAATCTACTATCTTCTGGTTCAGGTCTTTGACTACTCACTTATAAATGTATTAGAATAAATAATGTATTAGAAGGAGAAGGTACACGCCTTATCAGTTCATTTACATTGTCATTGCCAAACATGGTAAGAGGCAGCATAGAAAAATTAAATATGCAAAGTAAACTATTTAACCTCAATGATTGATTTCTAGTGAATATTGGCCATTTGGATAATTGAATTGGCTACAAAATGCATGCTAAATTAAATCACTTTTAGAAAGAGCAATAGAGGTATGATAAATCACACATATAATGGCTATAAATGGGAACTCTGAAAGGGTTTGAAAACCTAACTCGTAATTTTATTGTCCTCATCACACCATCTCATTCAGCAATAGTGATATGAATAGGTAATGATCTATTATGAAAATAGGAGCTGTAGGTAAGAACTCAGAATAATGTTTTGAGGACAGGAAATTGTAGTTCTGAACTTAAACTCACACAAGTTCTTATTTATTTGTTTGTTTTTTGAGATAGAGTTTCTCTGTATAGCTTTGGAGGCTATCCTGGCACTCGTTCTGGGACCAGGCTGACCTCATACTCACAGATACCACCTGCCTCTGCCTCCTGAGTTCTGGGATTAAAGAGTGCACTACCAATGCCTATCCCTCACACAAGTTCTAATACACATCACAGAAGGCCTTCTTATTGTTTTCAGATACATCAGGTCACTGAACTATGGACCACATCCCACAAATGTATAGAACCTAGATTATAGTTTGTTTAGGGATAAGCATGTATGAAGTTATGAGCTCCCAGCATCACAGAAACTGTGTATGATAGTGCAAGTCTGTAAGCCTATCACTTAGGCCATGGGGGCAGAACTATAAAATTTTAAGGTTATTGGTAGGGAAAATGTCTTAGTCAATTAGGTACTTGACATACATGTATGAGGTCCTGAGTCCAGATATCAAGCTGTACATAAAAATCCAAGAATATTGATATTTACCTCCAACCACAACATTATAAATGTAGAGATAGGGGAATTTATGGGGCTGCTGGCTAGCTAGCTTCACCAAATCAGTAAGTTCTTGGTTCAGTCTCCAGAAAACATGGTGGAGAAAGATTTTATGGAGACATTCAGGTCAAAATCTGGCCTCCAGACATCCACACATACACATTTATCAACACGCATATATTTCATGTATATTTTGCTCCTACAAACATACACTATAGAAAAGTTTAAGGTCATTCTTAGATGTATGTCAAATTCAAGGCCATCTTGGCTACATGAGGCCCTGCTTTAACAAATCAAAACAAATAAAACTTCAGTTTGTTCAGTGTGGGATGGTTTTAGAAGTCAAATGGGACATAAATCTATACAAGTGGCATCAAACTCATGCCAGACACAGTATGTTTTGACAGCAGACTGCTGTATGACTTGGTGACAGCACATCAGAAACAAATTGGAATCATGGTGAACACAATATACCTTACATTTAATTGTCTTCATGGTTTTGTGTGTACATTATATGCATGTATATATGATCATGGGTATGCAGGCACACTGGGATATCAAAAGTCAACAATATCGTGTGTCTTCCTCTATTGCCTCCACCTTAATTTGGGGGGCAGGATCTCTCACTGCACATGAAGCTCACTATTTTAGATTGACTGGCTTGGTAGTGACCCCCAAAGAACTTCTTGTATCTATTTAGTACCTCTGGGATTACAGGCCTGTACCTCCAGGTCCAATGGGGTCTCAAATGGCAGGTGCTCTTGCTGGTATAATAGCCACATGAAATTATGCACCATCTCCTGGCCTCCAATAATTCTTTAAATAAAATTGTATATACATCTGAGAAATAAAAAATATCCACCAGGAAAGGAAGTGCATTGCAAATGTACCCACACAGCCTATGTAGGTGTGCAGATACACACTACCCTGAAATAGAAGACAATCAGAGAAAGTGTTCATGCACCCTCAGTCCTAATGTACTAGCCTCTAAGACCTGCATTATACTTGTTTTGTGCTGTTAGAAGTTAGGGAAATGAGGAATAGAAGGGAATCAAATGGGGGTCTTCTGAAAGTATAATACAACCTCTTAAACACTGAGCCATTTCTCCGGTCCCCTATTTTCAGACATCTAGCTGTAGTATTATAAACAGTGTCTGGTGCTTGAAATGCCACTCGAGAGCAGAAGCAATGCAATCTAATTTGCAACTACCTTAGAAAGCATTTAATCCTGTGTTTAGTTACAAAACTATAGCTATGATTCCTAAGACAAATACAATCTGGAGTTTTTAAGATTGTCCCTGATGAATCTGGGAGTATAGTGAGCAGAGGGCATGAAACCTATTGAGCTGAATGCATTGTTTATTGTCTACATGCCATCCTAAGGGGAATTCTCAAAATTCACTTTTCATTAGCATTCATGAAAGTGTTCCCCCTTAGCAAGGGGCTCTGAGTACAAAATATAACATCAGATGATTTCCTCCATTTTAAGTGGCTTCCAGCTGTCCATCTGAAGAGTTACTATGGAGCTATGGCTAAATCTAAATCCCGCGAGATTCTCTGATAACCATCATCTTGCCAGGTAACAGAGTGTTAATAGAAAACTAAATAGCACCAGCACCCAGAGAATACAAGAAATGCTTTCTGGTTCAGTACACAGCACTATTATTCCACTCTGATTAACACTAAGTTACAGGGAAATACACTGGCTTTCATTTTGGCTCAGGAAAAAGCATGCATCATAATGCAGAAAGGAGGGATAATTGAAACAACAAATGCTTTTATACATTTTTGTGCTATTCTCTGAATAAATTGACCTTTTTGTAATATTAATGCAGAATTCAGTTAAATCTATGTCTACAGATATTCTGCCATATAGTAGGCAGAGAGGCACTCTTGCCTTGCTGGTGGCTAAAGAGAGCTAATGAGTACAATGATGAGTTGCAATGAGGTAGCAACACTAAGGTAATGTTACTAAGGTAACATTAAATGCTGCTGAGGAGGGAGTGAGAGACACATAGTTTATTTTACGATTTTGTGCAGTGTGTGTGTGTGTGTGTGTGTGTGTGTGTGTGTGTGTATGTTCATGTATGAGCAGGTACCCATATAGGGCAGACAGCATGCACATAAGTGCATGTGAAAGTCAGAAGACAACCTCGGATGTCATTCCTTGCCAAATAGGATAGAGTGGATGGGCAGTAATCTCAAGGCATCTTACTATCTCCACCTCACCAATACTGGATTACAGGCACTCTACCATGCCTGGATTTCTCATGTTAGTTCTGCAGTTCAGACATAGGTCCTTGGGCTTATGTGGTAAACCCCTTACTAGCTGAGCTCTTTCTCAGTCATGGATGCATTTGTTAAGTCTTCAACATTTAGGCCTAGTCAGCTAATACAGGAAGTCACAACTTCTCACAGTGCAGAGAATAAAGGGTTTTGAATACTCACCCACAAATAGAGAATAAAGAGTTTTGAATACTCTTTCACACTTCCCTCCACCAAGGCTCAAGGACAATTACATGGTGGGAGGGAGCAGAAAACAGGTGCAAGAGGGTGGGGAGGACCATAGTGAAAGAGTGTTGTTTGAACAAGATGAGATTGTTGCTCCTATAAACCAACAGCAGCCATGGTTGGCTGCACAGATTTGTATAGATCACACCAGCCAACATTTCAGCAAGGACTTGGGAGGGGTTCAAGAGCCCTCACCCCTAATTGAGGAGCTACTGATAGTTAATGGCTGCTGGCAGAGGGACAGTCAGTTTCCTTTAGGAGCATGGTTCCTGGTACATTGTCCTATGTAGAATGGATAATGAACAGCACAAACTGGACTCAGAGGTTGATAAACAAACAAACAAACAAAAAATGAAGACATGAAGTTGGGAACAGGACCATGGGGGAGCAAGGCTGGACATGGAAGAAGTTAGGGTCAGGAATGGGTGGTGAATATGATAAAATATACTGTCTACACATATGTATGTATGCACAAAATTCTCAAAGAATTCATAAAGTTGTTATGTTTAAAATGTGTAGATACAATCGAAAGTATGAAAGTTGGATATGAAGAAAAACAAAACTTTGTATTTTGTGAGGAAATAGAAATTGCCACAATTTTTATAAAAAGCAATACAGTGATTTCCCAACTCTCAACTAAATCTCCCATTACCAAAGAGCAGTCAGTTTGTGGATGACCAAACAACACTCCAATGATTATTGCAGTATAGGTCACAAGTCCTGAAGTATCAACTCAATCAAGCATCCATCAATAGGTCAGCAGATTAGAAATAAAAAATATGTCAGGTAAATACACAAAATGGAGTACTGCTCAGCATTTGAAAGACAAATCTCATGTAAGACAACATGGTAGAATCTGAGGACACTGCCTTAAGTGAACTAAGTCAGACACAGAACAACAAATCTTACACCGCTCAGTCACATGCTAACTGAAAACTCTGATAAAAAAAAAGCACAGAATAATGTTAGCCACTGGCTGGTAAGGTGAGTGTGGGGATTGAAGTAATGTTTATCAAATGATGGAAACATCCAGTTACAAAGAATTAGATCTTTTATACAAGATGCTGATTATTTATGTCAATGTATTGCATGATTGAAATTTGATAAGTATGTGAAAAGACAATGCCTATATATTTTAAATATACAAAGAGTATGCATTTTAAACAATAGTATGCCCTATTCTCATCAGGTTTGCCAACTTGGCACAGCCTGGAGTCACCTGGGAGGAGAGTCTTAATTGGGCAGCTGTGTAGACCAGGTCATCTGGTGGAGGATTGTCTTGTGTTAACTGACCTGAGAAGACTCAGAAGGTCAGAAGTGTGTTGTAGAAAGCATCATTTTCTGGTCAGGGACTCCCAACTTCAATCAGAAAGGAGAAAGCAAGCAGTCCTTTGTGTGTTCACTTATCTCTGCTCTTGAATATGCAACTTCAAACTCCTGCCATTGTGACTTTTCTGCTATGACCAACTATAGCTGGGAATTGTAAGCAGAGTAAATAATTTTCTTCTACAATCTGATTTAGTTAGTAGCAAACTAGAACACTCATGATAAATATATAAAATGTATTTGTTAGTAATGATAAAAATGGGAGAAAAACACAGGCGATCAGGGCTGAGAATATAGTTTACAAAACTTAAAGGAAACTGATATTGAGCAGAAGGTGAAATATTTAGAGACATTTAAAATAATTTATAAAGGGATTGTATTAGTCAGGGAGCATGATTGACATGTTTTTAAAATAGAAAGGGAGAACCCAGATGGCTCAGTGGGCCTTTCCACCAGTGTGATGGCCTGAATCCATTTCCTGATACCCCCCACATCTGTCTTTTATTCCTATAAAACCAATGCCATACAGATGTTGCTGACAAGTTCTGTTACCTGTTTTTTGTTGTAGCCTACTGTCCTTGGACACAGTCAAAAATTGCCTTTATAGGTCTTCCAGTCTGCCCTTTTGGAAGGTTCTCTCTTTTCCAATGAAAGTGCCTGTTTACAAGTGGGAAACATCTATTGACAGGGTGCATGCTCCAGAAACATTTCCAGTGGTTCTAGCACAGAGCAGACAGCTTGTCCTCATCTGCTCTAGTTTTGTCGAGGACCAGAGCTGCCTTCTCTGCACTGTCCTCACAACAATGTTACACTGGCTCACAAACCTCTCCCTGACCAACTCCATACTTTTCATATTTCTCTGTTCTTTTGGTATGAACCTTCACAGAAACAATGAACAGAAGTTATGCCAGTGAAAATACAAAATACAAAATAACTGTTCTGAAAATGAACTCCATCAAGTAAGATAATTGCCTTTGACATCAGTTTCACTGAAGTTAGAAGACACAGGAGCTTGCAGTCAGGTTCTTTATTCAGTTTGAATAGTGTCTAGCACATTTCTTGATGGAGTCCTCATTCCCCCATGAAGACTCATGGCCTGAGCCTCAATTTCTTACTGAATATTCTTGCTTACAGGCAACAGAATGGCCCATTAAGCTCTAATTACAGGTTTGTAGGGACTTTTTCACCCCAAATAGCAAATGTGGCCACATTTCTCCCACAAAGTAATTCTAAACACCTAAGAATCTCAGGGTCAGGTTTATCACAGCAACACCCACTTCTCTGCACTAATCACAGTGACACCACACTATGTAGTGCCAATCACAGATACTCCTTTGTCAGTACCAATCACAGAGATACCCCACTTGTCAGTAACAACCACGACAACACCTTACTTCTTAGTTTCAATCACAGAGAAAACCCACATCTTCGTACCACTCTGTATGCATTACTTTTCCCATCGCTGTGACAAAGTACTTTGCTGAAGGAAAGAGGATTGATTGTGGCTCACTCTTGGAGGTTGTTGTCTACAACAGTGGAGATGTCATGGCATTTGACAGGATTTAATGGGCAGCAATGCATTTATAGAGAAGAAGTAGAGAGATGAGGACTGGCGCTTATCTTGCTTTCTTCTTTGTATCCATCCCAGGTCACTGGGACAGTTGATTATCTGGATGCATTTAGGCTGGGTTTTTTCATCTCAGTTAACTGCTCTAATCCCCCTGCTCCCCACAGACATGTCCAAAGATTTGTATAAAAAGTGATTCTAGATCCTGTCAAACTGACAATGCTCTACATCACACCAAGTATATGCTTTATCTTAGTGGAAGTCTGAAAATAGTTCCTCATTTCTTATTGGTAGTTTTAGCTTTGGGAAAACCATAATTCTGTACTGAGTGTCTCTATGTTGAGGTGCATTTTTTGATTTGTGGTTAATGTGATAGGGCCCAACTCACAGAGGGCAGTGCCACCTATGTGTTGGTGGTTTTGTGTGTTATAGGGAAGCTGACTGAATCAGCCATGATGAAGAAGCCAATAAGCAGCTTTCCTCTATGGCCTCTCTATCATCTCCTGTATCCAGGTTCCTACCCTGTGTTTCTGCCCTGTCTTTCCTTGATGACTGATTGTGGATGGGGAGGTATATGGGAAATAAACCATTTCCACCTCAAGTAGAAATTATTTTTGTCATGATATTTCTTTTGGCACAATAATAGAAACCTTAAGATACTTTGTTAAAATTTGGAATTTGAAAATGTGAAGTTTTCTGGTTGAGAAACACCAGACCTTTTGGAGGTTCAGTCACAGAAACTGGGAGATGTTCTATGTGGGTGTTGAAAACTGGAATGAGATAATTATGAAAGAGTGCTCAGGACTTAACAGGTAATACACTTTAAGAAACAAATTTTAATTTTCAATAGGACTAGAGTTTGGATATTTTAATTTAATATATGTGTGTATGTTTATGTGTACATGGTAAATATTAAATGAGAGTTTGACTGAAGTCTCCCTGTGTTGAGAATAAATTCAGTGATGATAAAGAATGGAGATGTGGCTTGTAGAGAGAGTTCCTGGAAATCTACACAGAAAACCTTTTCATCATCTGGCTTTAATAATGAACAGGGCTGTGCTTAGACAACTACTCAGGCAGAAGAAACAGCACAAGGAAACTCACCATGGTGGTGTGAGGTCCATGCCAAGAAACAAGAAGGGTCACAGGGCTTGAGAGGTTGATGAGAACAGGAGAAGTCAAAGATTGATAAGGCATATTTTATTCATTCCAGACAAAGGTCTGACAGCCACCAGCAGGTACACAGGCACAGCATGAGATAGACATATGGCACATACAGGCCTATAGATAAAAGTACACAGACAGACTGGTAAAAGCAAAGATTCAGGCCAGTCTCCTTCAAGCCATATTTACACACACACACACACACACACACACACACACACACACACACACAAATCACATAAACTTGGCACTGTGCCAAAAATATTAATCTAGCAATTTGAAAGACTTTACTTTCAGTTTCCTGGATATCTAATGCCAGTCATTTTGTGCTGACTCATACCAAATATCCAAATCCATACCATGTTGATTAAACATAAATGGTGTTTCTAGCTTTGTTTCCTACAGGTGGAGGCAGAGTGACATCAGGCCAAAAATGGTGGTTTTATAGTTAAAGTAACTGAAAGGCAGTAGTCTCCTTTCTTTAAAATTTAATGGTAATACATGAGACCACTGGCAGTGTGTCCAAGATCTAACTCTAAGGCATAAATTGACTTAGTGGGTCCCATTCTATATGGAGAGATATCTTGCTCAGCCTAGATCTGGGGGTGTGGGAGTGCAGAGTTGCCTTGGTCCTGCCTCAAAGAGATGATGGGACAGACTTAGTAGACTTCCTAGGGGAGGCCTTTCCCTCTATGAGGAGCAGATGAGCGTAGGGGAGGATAGGGGAGGAGGAGTAGAGGAAGGAGGGGAAGTTGGATTGGAATGTAAAAAATAAATTTACAAAAAAGATAAATAAATAAAAGAAATACAACATTTAGAAAAGCTGAAGACTAAAAAAACATTAACAGTGTTTAAAGAGTCCATTGCCCCTTTGATGATGTTATGGCAAAATATTCCTTCATCCACAGTAATTGTATGTTATTGGCAAGTTTAATAATTTGTTAAATGAACTTATCAGTGTGTAATGCTGTTTATAAACACACATCTGCCAGATCAACATATGCAATAATAACTAGACAATAAGATTTTTGTTGGGAGGGACAATATCCTGTATTCTTAGCTGGCCTTGAATATACTATGTATCTAAATATGACCTTGAAGTTTTGATCCCTCTGCTTGCACATCTGGTTTTGGTAGTGTAGGCACGAACAACTGTGCATGGTTTCTGTGCTGCTGGACTTCATATTTGCTAGGAAGCATTTTGCCACCCAAGCTAAATCTCTATCTCCAGTCCAGAACATTTATGTCTACATTTACTCTTCTAACTTGGAAGGAATAGGCAAGTGTCTAAACAATTGATCACTTAATATTCTAAATACTAGCAAGTGAAAGTGTAGAATGATGATTAGTTTACAAACAAAATAGGCATGTTTTCAAGAAAAGGGTATTTGAAAAATAATAACTCTAAAATGGTAAGTGATTTGGAATACATAATGCAACTTAAAGTGTTATTGACTTAGATAATAAAACAATGACCTCATTTCCAATGATAAAGAGTTATTGATTTGAAAGAAATAAACATACTAGGTCCTTGTTCATGTGCTGCTGTATAAAAACAGACTGATAAAGTATTCAAGAAAGCCAATTTATGGGGCTACTGAGGTGACTTCAGCAAGTAAGGCACCAGCCACCAAGGCTGACAACCTGAGAAGGATCCCCAAGACCAATGTGGTGGAAGGACAAAGCTGACTCTAAGAATGTGTCTTCTAACCACCACATGTACCTCATGACATGCATGCATACACACACACACACACACACACACACACACAGAGAGAGAGAGAGAGAGAGAGAGAGAGAGAGAGAGAGAGAGGGAGAGAGAGATCAGTTAATGATATATTAGGTAGATGTGCATTCTATCCTGTGGCAAGTTATCATGAAGAAATAATGAAAACCACAAGTCAATACAAGTCAAGTGAAAGTTAATATCTATTTGGCATCCAAAGATGAGAGTTTAACTCTAAGGATAGTGTGTTTTTATAATGTATTTCCTTGTAGTATAGAATTAATCAATGCAGAAGTATTACACCATGTTTTTCATATTCTCTATGTGGTAGGGATCATGATAAACAGTTTATGTATTTTTATCCCTTGATTGTTTCACTAATTCTATTGTCAAATAGGAAATCTAAAATTTCATCTGATTCAACATGGTGAAGGCCAGGTAAGGAGTGTATGTAAAATATTCCAACTCCACTGTTTTGTCCTTGGGATGTCTGCTGTGAAGTGGCCCCTGACAGCACACAGGAAGTGCTTTTACTTCATAAGACTTAGTTATGAACTCAGTTACACAGACTTATGGAAAATCTGCCAAGTGTTCCACAGAAACACTGCATGGAAAGAGTGCTGAGAGTTCACACATACTGGCTTGGGGTTCGGATTATGTGTGATCTGCCCATAACTTTCTACTTTTATTTTTTTAACAATAAGGTCTACTTTTAAGGGAAACAGTTTGAATGTGTTTGTTTAAACTTAAAATTTTATAATCTCTTTTCAAATTTTAAGCAAATACTCTGGTTCATGCTGAGTCATCTGAACCAAAGACGTGTTTTCTGAGCTTTTGAGTGACTTTCTGTCCAGTTACCCACAGATTCTCTTTGTTATATTTACCCATCACCATCATAAAGGCCTAGACTCTGCCCATATCCAAAAATGAAAAAATAAAAAAAAATCACCACTACCACCACCAACAACAAAACAAACCCGAGCTTCATTTCTGAGCATCTCCAGCAGCCAAATATGAAAAGATTAATTCATTTTCAGAACTTGTGTCTCATAATAGAAGCTTCAGACTCTCAAGATACTGGGCCCTGAGTCCCTCCTCCTATTTCTCTATTCTGGCTGAAGCCATTCAAGGTCATGGGATTAAATACAACTGGCGAAAAGTTTATAGTGCCAGAGCATGGGAAATGTATTATGTTTTTAATTATGTGTGGAACAGGGAAAGATTGCCCTTTGCCAGCTCTGTGTATATATGTTTGTGTCTTTTTTCCCATCTGTAACAAGGTCATCTCCAGAAAGTAATGAAAGTTGATGGAATGAATTCTCTTGGAGAAAAGTGTAGTAGAAATAAACAAAAAATTTTGACCATGGAAAGGATTATTTGCTCTCAGAATCTGAAATATTCAGAGGATATAAAAGAAAACAAGGGATTGTGTGTGTGAGGTAATGCACACAGAGACAGAAACAGGAGTCTCTGCATTAGTTACTTCTCTCATTGCAGTGACAAAATGCCCAACAAAGAAGCTTAATGAAGGAAGGGTTTGTTTTAGTTCATAATGGGGAAGGTTTGTGAGTAGGAGTAAAAGGTAACTGATCACATGGCATCCACAATCAGGAAGCAGAGAAAGAAGAATGCTGGTGCTCAGCCCTTTTTCCCCTTCTTATTTACCTCAGAACCCAAGCCTAATGAACAGTGTTTTCCTTATTTACACTGGGACTTCACACCTCCATTAACCTAACTAAGAAATGGGTCCAGAGAATGTCCAGAGATTTATCTCCAAGATTATCCTAGGTACTGCCAGGTTGACAATCAGTATAAACCACTATGGGCTTTAAATACATAGGTGTTTAAAAAATTAGAAGACTATATTCTAAGTGAGGTAACCCAATTACAATAAGACAAACATGATATGTATTCACTCATATGTGGATTTTAGACATAGAGTAAAGAAATCCCAGCCTACAATCCACAGTGCCAGAGAAGCTAGTAAACCAGGAGGACCCTAAGAGAGACATATATGGTCCCCTGGAGAAAGGGAAAGGGACAAATCTCCTGAGCAAATTGGGAACAAGGGGGCTGGAGGGAGGGAGCCAGGAGAATGAGAAGGGGAGAAGAGGAGGGGTAAGGAGGAGATGAGGGAGCAGAAAGTTTGAATTTTGGGAAGAATAGAAGAAAATAAGAAAGGAGATACCAAAATAAAGGGTGACATTTTAGGAGAAATCAGGCACTAGGTAAAGGTCTGGAGATCTACAAAGATGATCCCAACTAACAATCTAAGCAACAGAGGAGAGGCTACCTTAAATGCCCTCCCTTGATAATGAGATTGTTGACTGTCTTATATGCTATCCTATAGCCTTCATCCAGCAGCTGGTGGAAGTAGAAGCAGACACTCACAACTAATCACTGAACTGAACTGGAATCCAGTTGCAGAGAAGAAAGAGTGATGGGCAAAGAGGTCTAGACCAAGCTGTTGAAACTCACAGAAACAGCTGACCTGAACAACAGAGAGCTCTTGGTCCCCAGACTCATAGCTGGGATACCAACATGGGATTGTTTCAGACCCCTTGAATGTGGTTGTCAGTGAAGAGACCTCAGAAATCTGCAGGACCTCCTGTAATAGTTCAGTACTTATCCATAGCATAAGTATGGATTTTGGGTGCCTAATCCACATAGAGGGATACTCCATGAGCCAAGAAACACGGGGGTGGGCCTAGGCCCTATCCCAAAGGATATGATAGACTCTGATGACCACCCCCCATCGAAGGCCTCACCCTCCCTGGGGAACAGAAAGGATATGTGATAGGTAGGGTATTAGTTGATGGTGGTGGTATTAGGGGAGGCGGGGAGGGAGTGGGAACTGGGATTGACACGTAAAGCCATCTTCTTTCTAATTCAAATAAAAAATAAAATAATAATGAGTGGGCTATTATTTAGAGACTTGAAGCAATACTTTAAAGTAGGTGGCCATTAATTAGAAAGAAAACCTGTGGTAGTTTGAATGTAATTTACACCCATAAGGACTTGTGTCCTTACTGAAGGAAGTGTGTCATGGTTGTGTCAGGCTCTGAAGTCTCCTATGCTCAAAGAACCTCCCAGTATCTCAGTTCATTTCCTGTTGCCTGTGCAAGCTGTAGAAGTCTCAGCTACCTTTCCAGCACCATGTATACTTGCACACTGCCATGTCCCACCATGATGTTAATGGACTGAACCATTGAACTCTAAGTGACCCAATTAAATGTTTTCCTTTGTAAGACTTTCTGTGGTTATGGTATCTCTTTGCAGCGATGAAACCCTAAGACAGAAAGTGGTACCAGGGAATGGGATATTGGTGTGATAGCACTGACCATACTTTTGTTTGAAGGAATATGAACCTTGGGACTGTGGATTAGAAAAGAAATTGAATGCTTTAAGTGCTGCCAAATGGACAATGCTAGTAGAAGTACTGAATAGAGTGGTACTGAGTGTGATTTGAACTGTATCTGGATCAGGAAGTTTCAGAAGAGAAGACTGTTAGCATGTGGTTTCAAACACTGGTCTTGTTATATTACCCATATAAATGCATTCTAGTGGCCAGGATGACCCAACTATAATTCTAATCACAGAAGATCTTCAGAGTAAGATAGCCAATGAGATCAGTGAGATGAGACATCTTTGCATGAACTCCTGCTGATCTGAACTCCTGTCCTTAAAACTGTAAGGCAAACATTTTGACTACTTAACCAGCTCCCAAAGCTGACTATCCCTTTTAAAAGTCATTTTAAATATTGCAACTCCTCTATTTCCATGTAAAATCTCACATAATTTTGTCTAGAGCTTTAAAATTATTTCTGGTTGTTTAATTATAATTGAGTTGATATTTACCTTATTTAGGTAAATAGAGAGAAAATTATCTTTTTAAAATGTTAAATTTCCAAAACACAGTACCACACATCGTCCCATTTACTTATATTTTTATTTTTCACAAGCATTAGGCCTTTTTCATCATAGCAATCCCCCCCCTCTCTCTCTCTCTATCTCTCAGACACACACACACTTTTGTAATTACAACTGGTTACATTTACTATTGTTCTTTATGTTTTGTGTTTTAGATGGTCTCATGTCCTGTCTGTCCTTAAACTCATTAGGTATCTGAAGATGACATTGAAATGCTGATTCTCTTGCCCCAACTTGTCCATTACTGAGCTTACAAGTGTACAACAAAATACCTCATGTGTAACTTAATTTTTAAAATTAGGTTTCTGAATTTAGATTAAAAAACCATTCAGAAATTGGAAAATCCTTGTTTTGCTTGCTTGGCTTCTGATGTACACCCTTCTGTAGCATAACCAAGTATCCTAATCCTAAACTTATGTGTCTTTGTAAATATGTGTATACATGTGAACCCCAAAGGACATCAGAAGGCACAGGCTCTAGGATATCTACTTCTATGTGTGTGGACATGTGGATGCCAGAGGAAAACCCCAGGTATTGGATATAACCTATCTACTTGTCTTTTAAAGTTATAGAATATTTTTCTATGTCTCTGTGTGATTTGTGTATGTTCATGGCACTTGTATTGGTTGCCATTGGGGGCCAGAAGAAGGATGTTGGTCTTCCTGGAGTTGCAAGTACAGTCAGTACCTGACATGGATAGTGGGAAACAAATTTAACTCATGTACTCATTGGTGACCAAGGAAACAAAGATTAGCAAGTGCTCTTTTTTTCTTGTTTTTTTAATTTTATTTTATTTTTCATGAATTTATTTCATCTTACAACCTTCAGTTCATATTCTATCATTTATGGAATTCAGGGAAGAAACTGTAGGCTGGAACCTGGAATTAAGAACTGGAATAGCATCCATGAAGAAGTGATCATACTGACTTGCTGTTCATGGCTCTCTCAAGTTGTTTCTTGACCATCCAGGAACATGAACCCAAAAGTGGCATTGACACTAGTCAGTTGGGTCATCACACATACATCTTTAATTAAGAAAATGCCCCAAGGCTGGCCCACAGGATCATCTTGTCAACACATCTTCTAGGCTAAGGTTCCCTCTACTATTTGAGATTCTAGCTTGTGTCAACTTGATAACACACTAACCCAGAAATTGAACTATTGTTGATTTCACATAAAAACACATTACTATTAAACTGTAACTATTCCTTTCTTGTTCATCTCCATGTTCCCATATTAATTTAAGTATCACATTATAAAACATTCTAACTGGCAAAAGTCTCATAGTCTATAAAAGTTCATTATCTTTAAAACATCCAAAGTCTCTTCTAACATACAATGCCTCTGAATAATGGTCAACATATGTCTTAAATATCCAAAATCTCTAAAAAATTCAAGGTCTCATAACTGTAAGTTCCTGAAAAGTCAGGAGCTTATTTTCTTATTCCAACAGGGAAGAAATAGGACACAGTTACACTCGGAACAAAAACAAAACCTTATTCAACAGTTTAAGCAGTCTAGTGTTTGTTGTCTGGAACCCACACATGATAACTTTAAGTTATGAAAAGTCTTCATAGTAATACTTCTCTGGCTTTTCTATGGAGACTATGTGTGTCTTGTCTCCAAAGTTCCGGCTGGCTCAATGGCACAGATGTTTCTGTTCTAACGTAGGTCTCGCTAAAAGTATATTGTGTTGTTGTTGTTGGTTTGTATTCCTTTTTCTATGAGAAAGAAAATTATTTTACAAGTCAATCCCAGCTTCCTCTCCCTCCCCTCCTTCCCTGCCCCCCCCAACTAACGCCCTACCTACCCCATACCCTTTTTGCTCCCCAAGGAGGGTGAGAACTTCCATAGGGCGTCTTCAATGTCGGTCATATTCTTTGGAGAGGGCCTAGACACACCCCCTTGTGTCTAGGCTCAGGGAATATCACTTCATGTGGAATGGGCTCCTAAAGTCCATTCCTATGGTAGCAATAAGTACTGATCCACTACAAGAGGCTCCATAGATTTCCAAGGTCTCCTCACTGAAACCCACATTCAGGGGATCTGGATCGGTCCCAAGCTGGTTTCCCAGCTATCAGTCTGGGGACCATGAGTTTTCCCTTATTCAAGTCAGCTGTTTCTGTGAGTTTCACCAGCCTGGTCTGGATCCATTTGCTCAACAGTCCTCCTTCTCTGCATCTGGATTTCGCTTCACTTCAAGATTTAGCTGTGGGTGTCTGCTTCTACTTCCATCAGCTGCTGGATAAAGGCTATCCAATGGCATATGAATTAGTCATCAATCTCATTATCAGGAGAGGGCATTTAAGGTAGCCTCTCCTCTGTTGCTTAGATTGTTAGTTGGTGTCATCTTTCTATCTCTCCAGACATTTCCCTTGTGCCTGATTTGTCTCAGATACCATAATGTCTCATATTATTATATTATCTCTTATCTTGCTCTCTTCTGTTCTTCTACCAACTCTACCTCACTATCCCATCATGTCTTCCTCACCCCTCCTCTTCTGCCCTTCTCATTCTCCTATTTCCCTCTCCCCTACTACGATGCTCCCAAATTCCTCAGGAGATCTTGTTCCTTTCCCCTTCTCCAGGGGACCATGTATGTCTCTATAGGGTCCTTCTTGTTTACCATCCTCTCCGGCAGCCTAGGCAACAAACAAACAAAAAAGAGTGGAATTACTGGATCTTATTGTAGACTGATTCCCATTTTCCTGAGGAATCCCCATACAGATTTCCAAAGTGACTGTATGAGTTGGCACTCCCACCAGCAGTGGGAGTATATTCTCCTTTCTTCGAAATCTCTTCAGAATAAATTGTCATTGGTGTTTTTGATTTTAGCCATTCTGCTAGGTATAAGATGGTATCTCAGTGTTGTTTTGATTTGCATCCTGATGCTAAGGATTTTGAACACTTCCTTATGTGTCCTTTAGCCATTTTAGAATTGAGAATTGTCTATTTAATTCTGTACCCCACATTTTAATTGGATTATTTGGTGTTTTGGAGACTAGATTCTTGAATTCTTTGTATTTTGGAGAGCAGCCCTCTGTCAGATGGGGGTTGGTGAATATCTTTTCCCAGTCCGTGGGCTATCGCTTTGTCTTATTGACTGTGTCCTTTGCCTTACAGAAGCTTCTCAGTTTCAGGAGGTCCCACTTATTAATTGTTGATCTTAGTGTCTGTGCTACTGGTTTTATGTTCAGGAAGCAGTCTCCTGTACCAATTCATTCAAGGGTATTTCCTACTTTCTCTTCTAATAAGATAAGTTACGCTGGTTTATGTTGAGGTCTTTGATCCATTTGGACTTAAGTTTTGTGCATGGTGAAAGACATGGATCTATCTTCAGTCTTCTACATGCCAGCATCCAGTTATGCCAGCACTATTTGTTGAAGATTCTTTCTTTATTCTATTGTATAGCTTTGGATTCTTTGTCAAAAATCAGGTGTTCATAGGTACGCAGGTTAATATCAGTGTTTTCAACTGGATTCCATTTGTCTCCTTGTCTATTTTTGTGCCAATACCAAGCTGTTTTCAGGACTATAGCTCCATAACAGAGCTTGAAATCAGGGATGGTGATGCCTATGGAAGTTCTTTTATTGTACAGGGTTGTTTTGGCTATCCTTGGTCTTTTGTTTTCCATATAAAGTTGAGAATTGTTTTTTCAAGGTCTGTGAAGAATTGTGCTGGGATTTTGATGGGGATTGCATTGAATCTATAGATTGTTTTGGGCAAGATTACCATTTTTACTATGTTGAACCTACCTATGCAAGAACATGGGAGATCCTTCCATTTTATGGTGTTTTCTTTAAATTCTTTCTTTAAAGACTCAAAATTCTTAAGATACTGTTCTTTCACATTTTGGTTAGCATTACCCTAAGGTATTTTATGTTGTTTGTAAAGGGTGATGTTTTTCTGATTTCATTCTAGCACGTTTATATAGTAGCCAACTGATTTTTTTTTTAGTTAGTCTTATATTCTGACACTTTGCTGAAGGTGTTTATCAGCTGTAGGAGTTCCCTGGTAGAGTTTTTTGGTTCACTTATGTAGACTATTATATCATCTGTAAACAGTGAAAGCTTCACTTCTTCCTTTTTGATTTGTATCCCCTTGATCTCCTTTGGTTGTCTTATTCTAGGATAATTTTGTAGAGATATGGAAAGAGTGGACAGCCTTGTATTGTTCCTGATTTTAGAGGAATAGCTTTGAGTTTCTTTCCATTTATTTTGATGTGGCTGTTGGCTTACTGTATGTATATTGTTTTTATTATGTTCAGTTATGTTCCTGTTATTCCTGATCTCTCCAGGACTTATATCATGAAGGGATGCTGGATTTTGTCAAAGGCTTCTTCAGCATCTAGTGAGATGATCATTTGGTTTTTGTTCTTCAGTTGGTTTATATGGTGGATTACACTGATAGATTTTCAAATGTTGAACCAACCCTGCATCCCAGGGATGAAGCCTATTTCTTCAGCATGGGTGATTTTTTTGATATGTTTTTGGATTCAGTTTGACAGTATTTTCTTGAGTATTTTGGCATCTATGTTCATAAGACACAGGGGTTATTCCAATTTTTTGTACCTGTTCAGGTTTGCTATGTTGCCGAATATGTGGTAGATTTTCAGAAGGTTCTGTGTGATGCTGAAAAGAAGGTATATTCTTTTGTGTTCAGGAGGAAAGTTCTATAGATGTCACTTAATACCAATTCGGTCATAACTTCTGTTATTTCCTTTCTGTATTTTTTAAGTATCTGTCTGGTGGTCCTGTCAGAGTGGGGTATTGAAGTCTCTGACTATAACTGTGTGAGGTCTTATTTGTGATTTGAGTTTTAATAATGTTTGCTTTATGAATGTTAGTGCCTTTGTTTTGGGGGCATTGATATTTAGAACTGAGAATTCTTCCTGATGGACTTTTCCTTTGATGAACATGAAATGACTTTCACATTCTGTTTGATTGATTTTAGTTTGACGTCTAACTTGTTATATACTAGGATAGCTACCCCAACTTCTTTCTTGGGTCCATTCGATTGGAATATCTTATCCCAACCCTTTACTCTGAGGTAATGTCTGTCTTTGTATTTGAGTTGTGTTTCTTGTATGCAGCAGAAGAATGGATTCTGTCTTCGTATCCAATCTGTTAGCCTGTATTCAGTTAAGGCGAGTTAAGACCATTAAAAATGAGGGAAATTAAGGACCATTGAGTGTCTATTTTGTTTGTTCTTTATTTGTTGTTGGTAGTGGTACTGTATGTGGATTTACCCTGCTTTTCTTTTGGATTTTTGTAAAATGAGATTATCTATTGCCTGTCTTTTTGTGAGTGCAGTTTATTTCCTAAGGTTGGAGTTTTCCTCCCAGTACTTTCTATAGGGCTGGATTAGTGGTTACATATTGTTTAAATCTGGTCCAGTTGTGGAATATCTTGTTTTTTCCATTTATAGTGACTGAAAGATTTGCTGAGTATAGTAGTCTTGGGTGGCATCCATGTTCTCTTAGAGTTGGTAGAATATCTATCCTGGTCTTTCTGGCTTTCCGAGTTTCCATGGAGGAGTCTGATGTAATTCTGATAGTTTTGCAGTTATATGTTACTTGGTCTTTTTCCTTTGCTGCTTTTAATATTCTTTTTTTATTCTGTACTTTTGGTGTTTTTATTATTATGTGATGAGGGGACTTTCTTTTTTCATCCCCTCTATTTGGTGTTCTGTAGGCTTCTTGTACTTTCATTGGTATGTCTTTCATTAGGTTGGGAAAGTTTTCTTCTATGATTTTGTTGAATATATTTTCTGCACCTTTAAGTTGGGTTTCTTCAACTTCTATGCCTATTATCTTTAGGTTTGGTCTTTTCACGGTGTCCCTTATTTCCTGGATATTTTTCTCTTTAGGATTTGTTGGACTCAAGATTTTCTTTGTTCGATGTATTTATTTCCTCTAGTTTATCTTCAGCGACTGAGATTCTGTCTACCATCTCTTGTATTTTGTTGGTTATGCTTGCATCTGTGGTTCCTGATTGTTTACTCAGCTTTTCCACTTCCAGCATTCCCTCAGTTTGTGTTTTCTTTATTGTCTCTATTTCAGTTTTCAGCTCCTGAACTGTTTCCTTCATCTGTTTTCTTGGCTTTTCTTGATTTCTTGCGTGTTTTGGTTCATCTTTTCTTCCATTTCTCTGAAGGATTTTCTGATTTCCTCTCTTAGGGTCTCTATCATCTGCATAAAGTTGTTTTTAAGGTTGCTCTCTTCTGCTTCATTTGTGTTGGGATGTTCAGGTCTGTCTGGTGTAGAGTGCCTAGACTCTGGTGGTGTCATATTGGATTTCCTATGGTTGGATATGTTTTTATGTTGTCGTCTTCCCATCTCTTCTTCCAGTGAGTGCAGGTGGTGTCTCTTCCTTTCCTGGTGTTAATGGGTCCGGGGGGTTCTCTTCAGGTGGGTCCGATTGTCCCCGATACTCTGATGGGTCTCAAGTTGGGTTCATGTGGGTCTGAGTCACTCTTTCTCTAGGTGGGCAAGAGTGGACTAGGATACTTATGTCAGCACACTCTGGTTTGCTTGGTCCTCAAGGAATGATTCAATCTGCCTCTGCACTCTGTGGGGGGCATGATAGCCCAGGGATCTCAGCAGAGTCAGGGTTGCTTGGTTCTCAGGGGCCAATTCAATCTGCCTGCAGACCCCATAGGGCAGGTTTGCCCATTATAGGCAGGCTGAAGTTGGGCCCAAGGCAGGGGTCAAAGCACCTCAACTCTGCAGTCTCTGAAGTCTCTGTACTCTGCACTGCCTGGGGTGGGCAGAGTATCCCAGTGATCTCAGCAGAGTCAGGGGCCCTGGGTCCTCAGGGACTGATTCAGTCTTCTTGCTGACCGTGGGGTGGGGTTTCCCTTAAATTTTATTTTTTATTAGGTCAAATTAGAAACAAATCTGCTTCACAAGTCAATCCCTTCTCCCTCCTTCTCCCCTCCTCCCCAACTCCCACCAGCCCCCCACACCATCCACCCTCTGCTCCCCAATGAGGGTAAGCAGATACCCAAAATCTGTCATATTATCATGGGATGGGCCTAGGCCCTCCCCCATGTGTCCAGGCTGAGAGACATCACTCCACATGGAATGGTCTCGAAATGTTCTTACACCAGGGATCAATTCTGATCTACTACCAGAGGCCCCATAGAGTAACAAGGCCTCCTCATTGACATCCACATTCAGGAGTCTCTATCACTCCTGTGCTGGCCTCCAAGACATAAGTCTGGGGTCCATGTATTCCCCCTTGTTAAGGTAAGCTGATTCTTTGGGTTTCACCAGCCCAATTTTGACCTCTTTGCTCTTCACTCCACTGATGACTACCTTATATGTCATTCTAGAGGCTTCATCCAGTGGCTGATGGAACCAGAGGCAGACATCCTCTGGTTGTAAACAGTAAACAGTGAACCGAACTCTGAAACTCAATTGTGGAGGGGGAGGAATAAATCGCAAATGCTTTTTTTTTACTGAAGAGTGAGCCATCTCTTCAGTCTCCCACCTTGATTATTGAGACTTGTTGTGATAGCTATAACTGTGTTCTTGATACATCTTAGAATCACCTAGAGAAAGAGTCTCATAGAGAATGGGAGTGTTTCTTGGGTAGACAGTTTTAGTTGTACTAGTTGATATGGTAAAACCTATAATACCATGGGAAGAATAATTTCCTGGCTGAGGATACCTGGAATGTTAGACTTTGGAGAGGAGATTGAGCACAAGTATGTATGCAGCATTTATTCTCTTTGCTCTTGCCTGTTGAAGTGCTTAGGTGTTTCAAGGCTCTGTCATGACTTTCCTACAATGATGGGCTGAACCTCGAATTATGAGTGGAATAAATTCCTCTCCCTTTGAGTTGCTTTTGTCAGGGGTATTTTGTCCCGGCAACAGAAATGAGATTAGAAGACAATGTTTCTCAGTTTCATCAAGTAGGCTGGCTGTCAGAGAGCTGCTGGGTACTCTCTACCTGTCTCTGCCTTCCTAGCATTAGGGCATTAGGATCACATTCTTAAACCACCGTGTCTGCCTTAAAATTAGCATACTTTATGTTTTATACAGTTTTGACCTTTCTCTATTTACAGTTTTCTTAGCTTCTAGAGTTGTTTCACAAAAATTAAGGTATCTTCACCCATTTTTCTTTGAGCATTTTTTCATGATTTCTTGTCACCTCCTTCCCACATTATGATAACATACTTGTTGACATTCTGTGATAGACCACTTTTTTTTCATTTTCACTCTGCTTCTTTTCTTCTATTTTCACTGCTGCACCCTCTCTAATGCTGGGATTGCAGCCATCCTCCAAAACCCTTGTTAACTTAGCCTATGTTTTCCTTTTTGTTATTGTTCTTATTGTTTTCTTGTTTTCCAGACTTGGAAACTTTTATTCAAGGATAAAGTTTTAAATATTTATTTGATCTTTGTATCTGTCTTTCATTGTTGACACTGTTACTGTTTTTTCCCCTGTGAAAGTATTCCTTTTTGTTTCAGAAGTAATTTCTCAGTGAAGCTTTTTGAAAATATAATTGATGGTCTTAAACTTTCATCAAATAACTGGACTACCTTTATTTTACTTTTAAAATTGGCTCTATTCTTCTTAATTCTAGGTAGAGAAGATATTTTCACAGCCTCTATAATATCCTTCAAGTGCCGAGCTAGAATGCTGTTCCTATATGGAGACCCCCAAGCGTGAATATGGAGTTTTGGCCTCTATGAAGGCCTCTGAGATCAGAACTTAGCCCTATTTCTACTGGTGCCTCTTTGGACAGAAATGAAATCCCATGTCTATCATGATCTTCAATAACAGGGCTGGAATGTTAGCTTTTTGATGGCCTCTACAGGCAGTACTGGAATTCTGGATTTTCGGTATATCAGGGAATCACTGTACTGGTTGTCTTCTGCATCTTGAAACATTAGGAAAGACGTCTGCTCTTGCTGGAGAAGTCTGTTCAGACTTTCTAGTAGATTTGCACTGACTCCTGGTGAAACAGGGTCTTGTTAGATCCTGATGAGTCCTGACCATTCAGACTTTTAGGAAGGGGGACTTGCCATCTCAAAGGTTGAGACAAGCAGTTCTGTGGACATTTGACCGGCTACTTTCTAAAAGGTTTCTGTCTTGTAAATGCCTATTTTATGGTTTGTGGTTAAAGAATAATACTTTGAATAAGCTTTAACCTGTGTTATTTTGGGGGGTCTATTTCCCTTGCCACCTTGAAGTCCTATTCCTCCTACATCTACCTTCTAAGTTCAATGACTACAGGCAATACTAGGACACAGAGATTGTGAAATGCTGAAAATGGAACTCAGGGCTTTGTGTATGTGTGGGAAGCCCTCTACCATCTAAGCCACATCATCTCCATATGTGTTCTTTCCTTCACTAACCAAATTCTTGAAATGCTAGCATAAAATTAGTTCTTAATATGAAAAGATGAAATGATTAACATGGTGCAAAACTGTAATGAAAAGAAAGAGTCCTCACTGCTCATTCTCATAACCTCAGCTTTTTATCTTTTACCAAGCTCTCAAATCATTGTAATGCTGTCCTCTTGTTCATCTTCAAACTTGCAATTTTATCACCTCAGTAGCAACTCAGGCCCATATACCTCCATGTTACTATTCCACACAATAGGAGTTAGTGAGACCACTGGCTTCTGGGCTCCCATGGCATCATTTCCCTGCTTTACTGGAATTACCTTTCTTCTTGCAAGGCTTTACTCTTAGTTGTTGTCTTATATCCAGAAGGTAATACCTGATGCTTATTGCCATCACTTCTGAAGAGAAGGTTTTGCTAACTATTCAGCTATTCATTCTCTATCAAAGACAGGGCCCAAAAATGGTATCAATCAATGCTGCTGTTACATTAACAGAGGATGTTGGAGGGGAAAGGGAGGATAGGTCTTTGATAATGGCTCAGTTTGCATAGGGCTTGCCTTGCAATCATGAGCATGTCAGTTTGATCACCAGAACTTATACAAAAGCTGGGTGTGGTGACATACACTTGTAATCCCTGCACTGGGAAGGCAAAGTCATCTACATATTTGAGAGGTTGATGGCAATCTAGTCTACTTACAGTTCTAGGCCAGGTAGTTACTAAGTGAGACTCTATGTTAAAAAGAAATAAAAATAAAAACAAAAAAATAGCAATGAAAACAAACAAAAAAAAATCAAAGGATAGCTCTCTGTTCCCTCAATGGTAAAATAAAATTACCCATGAAAAGATGGTTGAGAACCTTAAGTAAAGCAAACATTGGATGCCACTTGTGGAGACTAGAGCATAGAGTAGGTGCTGATGACATAGGTAACTCCCCTTTCACCTGACATTGTCAGGTACATTTTCTTTTCAATGGTCTTGAGTTCTGTGTAAGTTGTGATTCTATGTGAGAGCTTCATCTTTTAAACAGGTTGTAAAATTGTTATTGCTTGATGGTTTAGTACTATTCAAACCCATTTGTCTTTCTCTGACATCAGGCAAAACCTTAGCAGTGCTCAAAAAGAGGAGTGAAAGTCTTCAGAGGCCCTCAAGCCTTTAATTATACAATGTTGTCCAACTTAATTTTCAGCTCACTTGGAAAAGTTGAGAAAACATTTCCTCCATTTGTATGCATTAAACTAAATCTCATGAAATACTTCATTGATTTTATAATCCTTGCTATTAGTATTTAAGTGTTTATATTATTCCATTCCTTAATAGTTAGAAAACTAGAAAACTTGTTAACACATTATTTTCTGTAGTTTTCCTCTACTCCAGGATTTATTGTCTCTCAAGCATTGCTGGTTTTAGAGCATGTATTCCTTGTCTAAACACTATCTTAACTCTGTGTGTGTGTGTGTGTGTGTGTGTGTGTGTGTGTGTGTGTGTGTGTTGGAGACATGATTTTAATAAGCATATACCTACATGTGTCTGGTCATTTCACTGGACCTAGATACTGTTGTGATAATGTAGAGTTTTTAGGCTTTGAATGCAGATGATTACGGCTTGAAAGCCAGAAATACCCCATGGAAGAGGTGCAGTTTGGGGAAAAAAATTGCTCCAATTCTCTGATCCTTAAGGATTTTTTTTTTTTACTTTAAAATCCAATTTCTGGCAGCATTTTAAAAACCAAACAGGAAGTACATCTAGTGAATTTCATTTTTAGGGACCTCTCTCTCTCTCTCTCTCTCTCTCTCTCTCTCTCTCTCTCTGTGTGTGTGTGTGTGTGTGTGTGTGTGCCTGTGTGTGTTTGTGTGTGTGTGTGTGTGTGTGTGTGTGTGTGTGTGTGTGTGTGTGTGTGTGTGAGTGTGTAGTATATATGTTGTGATATTAAAGTAAACTGCCTTCCAAAAGCTCATGCATTTAGACACTTGGTCACTAGCCATTGGAAATGTTTTAAAAGTTTGCAAAAGCTTCAGGAGTTGGAGCCTGTCGAGAAAGAGGGTTACTAGCAAAGGGCATTGAGGCTCCCTAGACCAGCCCCACTTCATATCTGCTGTTTGCTTCCTGATTCCTAATGCAATTCTGCCAGCCACCTCTCACTTCTGCCACTGTGATTTCCCCTGCCAAGATGAACTTTATCCTCTTCACTCTGACTTAGAGGAGTTTCTGTGGCACTGATGAACCAGTATGACCAAAACCCACTTGAGGAGGACAGGGTTCATTAGGCTTATACCCCCATAAATTCCATATTTCCCATGGAGCATAGTCAGAGCAGGAACTCAAGCAGGACCAAACAGAGGCAGAGATGTGGAAGAATCTCTGTGGAAAATCAGAGACAGAAGATGTGGAAGAAGCCATTAATGGGTGTTGTTTACTGACTTGGTCCCTCCATGGCTTGCTCAGCCTGCTTTCTTATAGCATCCAGGCCCACCAGATCATAGACTGAACCACCCACAATGGCAGGGCCCTTCTCAGTGGATCAGTAATTAAGAAAATGTCCTACATCTGGATATCATGGTATTTGGGGGAGATCTGTTTGTATTGCTTGCTTCTAGAACACCAAAAGAATCTGCAAGTGGATTCTACATTCAGCTGGCCCAGCACGACCAAATAATAACCTGGTAAACTCAGACTGAGATAGAAAGACATGCAGGGAGGAAGAGCCACGGGATTGTGTAGTCATTTTGATCCAGGGAGTGGAAAGGGCAGGATTTTATTTCAGTTTCTCTGTGGATCTCTCAGGTTTATTTTCCTAATATTTATCCCTGAGTTATTTTTTTAATAAATGATAAAGCAAATCAAAAAACTATGCACACATTTTCTCAACTGAGCTTTCCTTCTGTCAAGTTGACCTAAAACTAGATGGTAAATACAGTGAGCCCCCTTCCTGCCTTAAGCTGGTTCTTGTCAAGTATTTGTCCACAAAGATGAGAAAAGTACCTGATAACACTCCAATTTATAATGCATTATATACATACACACATGCATTATGATTTAACCTTGTTAAAATGCTGAGAAGCTGAGGTTGCTATTCTTTCCTTCTTTCCATTGTGTCAGGGAGGGAGGTCAGGCATTATGCACAGCAGAGATTCTAGTCTTTGAATGCAACTTAATGGGGCTTGCAAACCTTCAAGAGTTTACACATAGAACAAGTGTAATGTACAGAATTCCCCAAGGACACACAATTCAAATGTCACCTCTCAGGACTTGAGCCCAGGAAGGACTAGGAGAGGCTGCAGTGTTAGAGATGGTGCCTCAGCACAGTACTGGCCTCTTAGGTCCATGCTTGCACTGAGTTCATACAGATTCCAAGAGTCTACAGTCTCACTGCCTGCCACTGTAGGTGCTGGACTCATGTGTGTAACAGTGTGGTATCACAGCACAGTGCACAGGGGCTGGTTTCTGGCTGTAGTACTTGGGAGTAGAGAGCTTCGGATACACTTGTATATGCCCCTGCAATGTGCCTTATGGAGGAATAAAATCACTCAGCATTTAAAAAAATCATCACCCAGTGTTAAAGGGATCAAAAGAAGAGGTCAACATCACAATCATCAATTCTAAGCAAGGGTGTGACAACACAGGTAGTGACTGGTACTTTCTTCAGGGCTAAGATGAATGACCTATACCTTACAAACCCCATCCCAAGGCTCGGGTTATGGGTTCACCAGGAAATTGTTCACCTTGCAAGCATGAGAACCTGAATACCAGCTATGGAAAAACTATAAATTAAAGAAGGGCATGGTAGTGAGTTCTTATAGCCTCACAGGTGGGCAGAAGGATGAGCATTGGTGTGTGGTGCAGGCCTAGCAACTAGCACCTCCTAATGGCAAGATCTAGGTTAAAGAGAGAGGCTGTATCACAAAAACAAGGCAAATAGCAATAGAGGTTGTACTCGCAGATGTATGTTCCTACACACACATGTACAGGCATACATACATGCTCATAATTAATCTCATAATATTTTCTATCATATAAAAATTATTTAATTCATAATTAACCATACAATGGCCATTTTCGGTAAGCATTATAAGACTCAACTTAGGAAAATGGTGACCTATGGGTTGCAAAATTTGATAGTGGTATTACAGTAATTAATAACAAAAACTAGATTTGATTTGAAATCATCATTTTTCTTGTTCTAACTAGAAATGCATTGAATTTATTAATCCATGACAGCTTTTTCTGCTGTGTGTGATCAGAGAAAACTAGCAGAACCAAAGAAATAAGATCTTGGTAGCACAGAGATCTTTGACGGCATAGGGAACTATTACATTGACTTAATATGACCTTCATTTCCCAGGACCATAGGATTTTCAATTTCTAATGGGGAATGTAAGAAAATGCATACAGAAACTATGGAATTTTTGCAAAGCAGGTATGTAGGTAGTGGTTTGAGTTTTTAACTTGCAGATATATTGCTCTAATTTCTGCATACTGTAGCACTAGGTGCTGGAGCTTCAGAACCAGTGTCTAAAAGGACAAAGGAAGAACCACAGTATATGGTGTACAGAAGGAAAGGAATTATTTTTCTCCTACAGAGATCCAGGAAAGAAATAACTAGAGAAGGAGAGCATGAGAGAGAATTCATAGTATTACAATAATGAGATTCACCCATGAGTTACCAAATTGGAAGGAAAGCCATAGTCCTTCCTTGGGGACCCATGATACCTAATGAAGATGCTCAATAAACATCCAGTATTTCAGGCCCCACACTACAAAGGCAAACTGTGCCCAGCAATTAGCAAGTGAGTAATGAGGCAGGAGAGGCAGAAGTGGTTAATCATGGAAAACTTGATGGAAGCTGTGTGTTCTTGCATGTCTTCTATATTAGTCATGGATCTCTAGAGGAACAGAACTGATAAAATGAGTATGTATGTATGTATTATGTATGCATATATGTATGTATGTTGACACCATGTCTAACTTTTCCTATGGAAATGCCAAAAATGGAAGTTATTCAGTCCATAACCAAGAGGCTGCATATCTCAGCTGGTCTTCAGATTCCTGAAGAAGCAGGTTCTAATATCAGTAAAGGAAGGTATCAGCAGAGAAACAGAGCAAGCAGGCTGAAAGCAAATCTTTGTTCTTTCATATCCATATATATATGGCCTGCCATGGGACAGTGGAGCCCAGGTATAAGGTGGGTATCCCCACTTCAAATGATCCAATCAAGAAAATGCATCACACATTTGCCCAGATACTTGGATTTTAGTTGCTTCAAGAAGTAGTCAAGTTGACACACAAGATTAACCACTACAATTCAACACCCTGTCAACTTGACACACAATTATATCTCTTCTATAAAGCTTAATTTCCAAAATGAAAGGAATAACAGAGTCATAAATCTGCATACATGATATAACTGTTGCACATGCAACCACAAATATATTATATATTTTAAAATAGGTGCTCCTTGAGGAACACTTAGATTTTAATGTCTTATATTTTAAACATGTTAAATACTCATATTATATCAATTCATATCATAATACATGATAAATAGATGGAGGACCACAAGTGTCACTTAATATATGTATACATATATACACAACTACATTCTTACTACAATAGGACAGAAATATTCATGCCAACTACAATTCTCATTTCTGCAATTAATCACCATGGCTTTAGCTTGCATTTATAACTACATTCCTCTACTATCTATTTTGTATTTCCTCTATTTCCAGGAAGCACACAAGTGGGTCTCGGTTCTGTTCTTGGAGGAATGACATGTGCTTGCTTTCATTCTTGTATGTTCTGAGCCCTTTGTCATTCTGCTGGCATTAGGTGTCTTGGGGTTTCCCACTGACTTTAATCACAGGATGTGGAAACACTGAGATCCTTAAAGATGTACTGCACTGCATGTACAATGTTCCGTATCTCCATTGTGAAGAAGCAATTCAATTATCCTTGGTAGTCAGAATGTATCATCCCTCCTAACAATTTATTATTTTCTTAGCCTATTGGCTTAAGGGAATCAGAAGCCCAAAGGGACCAAGGAGAAAGTTTCCATTTCAACTGAATATTTGTTGCATTTTCAGTCAGGGGTGCTTACCTGTCTGTAAATAAAGTGTCTAGGTCATCAGAAATCAAGATCTAGGAACAAGAAACCAAAATTTACCTGCTGAGTCATTGGGTTTGTAGTGAGCAGAAAAATTATCTTTTAAACCCATTGATTCATTGATCAAACAACCCTGGTTATCAGATAAACCATATTGCATATCAGATAAAGCATTGAACCATGTATCCACTCTCCAGACTATTGCTTCATAATTGCCTCTAAAACTGTGTCTTCAAGAGGTCATCCCATATTTCTGTCAGTTCAGCTGCTTCAGGAAGATGGTAACAAGGTAAGAACAGTCAATGAATGCCATGAGCATGGGCCCACTCTCAAACTTCTCTGGTTATGAAGTGAGTTTCTTAGTCAGAAGTAGTACTGTCTGAAATAGTGGTGGAAAAGGAAAGTCTTTAATGGCACATATGGTAGTTTTGGTAGAAACATTATATCAGAAGAGGCAAATCCATAATCAGAAAATTAATGACAAGTCTTGTCCTTTCCATTAATGAAGGGGTCCAATGTAGTCAAAGTGTCACCAGAATGCTGGTTGTTCACCCTAGGGAATGGTACCATATTGGTTGCTCAATGTTGGTCTCTGTTCTTGGCAGATCTAGGACTCAGCAGGATCTCAGCATGGATGAGTAAATGTCCATGTTGTCCAGCCCATATAAAACCACCATCTCTGCCATCATGGTCTCTTTTTTCATGGGCCCATTGGGCAATGACAGGATAGGCTAGAATAAGAGGCTGACTATGCATAAAATGGTTCATCCTATCAAATTGATTATTAAACTTATCCTGAACTGAAGTCATCTTTTGATGAGCATTTACATTGGACACAAGTATCGACACATCGTTTGTCCATTTGTAGAGACTGATCCATATATTCTTATCTAGATGTCTCTCACCGAATTTCCAATTTTGTTTTTTGTTTCCAAGACCCTGACCATCTATATATCCCATTGGCTACAGCCCATGAATCAGTGAACAATTGAACATCTGGCCATTTCTCCTTCCAATAAAAAATACATGACCAAGTGTAGTGCCCAAAGTTCTGCAAACTGTGAAGTTTTCCCTTTGCCAGTTTCTTTCTGGGTTGTACCAGGAAGGTACTTTAATGCTGAAGCTGACCACTGCTGCATGGTCCTGTACAGCATGAAGAAACATCAATAAACTAGGATCTAGACTTCTCTTCTTTAGTCAGCCAACAATCAGGAACACCCTATGAGGTTATATAGAAGTATTCTTGGGAACAGATAACATTATAGAAGGAGTAGAAACCATAGGCATTTGGGCAACTTCTGCATGTAACTTGCTTGAGGACTCATGACCTGTTCATATATATATATATATATATATATATATATATATATATATATATTCCATTTGATAATGGGTTGCTGCTGCTATGTGTGTAGTAATATATGGCTTGATGAGTCACTTAAGACCTAGCTCACAATGGTCAGCTAAGGTCACATGGAACCTTGGTGGCCCATTGTCAAATGCAAAGTTTCCTTTAAGGCCCACTAGAAGGTAAATAGCTCTCTCTCAAAGGAAGAGTAGTCTACAGATGCTAGTAGATCCTTGCTCCTAAATTGCAAAGGTCTCTACTGTGATTCACCTATAGGGTTCTCTCAAAAGTTCTAAACAGAATCCTTTCTGCCTCTGACACCACAAGAACCATCATGCATGCCCCATATTATGGACCACATGGTAGATCAGCTTTCTCCTGTCACAGGCTCTACTCAAAGATAGCATCATTCCAAATCAATAAGTATATGGGCTGGTGAAACACACCCAAGTGAGAAACATGTTGTCTCTAGAATCCAAATAGGCCCACAAAACACTGTGCATCTCTCTTCGTTTTGGGAAGGGCCAGCTGCAATTACCTTAGAAGGGGTATGTCTGCATTACCCCCACTACTGGACTTCTAGATATTTTGCTGATTTAGATGGCCCATGAATGCTATGTAGTTTTATTCCATATTATCTTATGCACACATGCATTGCAACCAAGTTCAGAGTGGTTTCTACCTCCTGTTCATTTGGTCCAATATGCATAATATCATCAATACACTGGACTGGTGTGATATTTTGTGGAAGTGACAGGAATTAATATAACCTTCAGGTAAAACTATTAAATTATACTGTTGGCCTTGCAGGCTGAAAGAAAATTGCTTTTTATGCATAAGGACAGATACCAAAAAAATGGCATTTCCTAGATCAATAGCTACATACAATGTACCCAACTATGTGTCCATCTGCTCAAGTAAGAATGCCATGTCTGATACAGTAGCTGCAAATAGAATCACTATTTGATTACATTTTCAATAGTCAACTTTCATTTTCCTTAATCCATCTGTCTTCTGCAATGGCCAGATAAGAGAGTTACAGAGAAATGTTGTAGGAATTACCACCCCTGAATCTTTCAAGCCTGAATTGTGGCTTTAGTTTCTGCAATTTCTCCTGGAATATAACATTGTTTTGTTGTTGCTGTTGTGGTTGTGATGGTGGTGGTGGTGGTGGTGGTGCTGGTGGTTTTTGTTCACTATTTTCCCTAGTACAGGTAACTTCAAAGGCTTCCATTTTGCCTTTGAAATCATATTAGCTCCCAGTCCATGGGTCACGGAACCCAGATGGCAATTCTAGAAATGTATAAGTATATCCATCCTAAATATACATTATTGAAATGAGAAAGTAACAGGATGATTTCACAGACCCATTGACCTCACTTTCAGACTTCAGCCTAAACTCCATTCACCTTATCTCTATAAGCTCCTACTTTAACTGGAGGGCTTCTTGGGGTCTCCTGAAATCATTGTCAGTTCAGACCACTATCTAATAGGCCCTGGGAACTATAATTATTTCCTTTTCTCCAGTGTGTAATTATCCATGTCAAAGGTCATATATCTTTCTAGGGGAGTGTAGGAGACATGCTGAGAGTAAATATCTTGGATATTTCAGCACAGTTCATCATCAAGGAAATCTGTCTGTCTTTTATTAATGGGATTCTGGGTCTGCAAATTGGCTCAAATCCAGAAATTGGTTCAGGAATTAGGATTCCCTCTTTTTATGCTCCACTGTAGGCTTTTACTCATTTGTTTAAGAACTTTTCTGTTGATACAGATGGAACAAACACCTATTATAGTTTTTATCTATGTTGTTCCTGGAAATAGCAAGACTGATTAGCTATGAACAAGTGTTCGTATGATTCATGTCACCATGAAATTCATTTTGCCTATACTGCACATTTTGGATTAGGGCTTTATGGACACTGCTTTACCTGTGCTGCCCATTATGATAACTAGGCTCACCTTGCCATATGCTTCAGCCAATGCAACTCAATGCAACTATCTGGCCCCTGCTACTTCAGGGCCTAATTAAATGAATTGCGTTGAATTAGCCAATTGAGCAATAGTATCTCCAAAACTAAGGTCTGGCATAAGGAAAAGATCAATGACAAAAACCTTCAAATGTGTTGGTGTCCCTCTTCCCAGTTTTGTGTCTTATAGGATTAGTGAAGGGAATGACTTCTGTACCTTCCCATTGTAGAGGATTAGGTTTTACATGTCATACCTGCTGTAGCTTTGAGATTTCCCTGAGCCCTAAAATTCCTCCATCAATACTAGGTCAAGGGATATCAGACATCCCCAGCTCCTTTTCAGTAGGCCCTCTCTTGACATATGCTTCAGCCAACCAATCAACCAAATGTTGACACTTCTTTTAAATGTGCATTAAGTCTAGATTGGCTTATTAGTGGGCCTATATGGATAAACTGAGCTTGATACAATTTTCTTCCTTCCATTATCCCACACCCTGAAAAATCTATTCTCATGCAGATTCCCTGGACTTCTGCTGGAATAAATTAAACTCTTTAGCATTTAGGTACTTCCTCATAGACTACAATTTCTATCTGCCCTCTGGGAACCTGTTAAACCTTGAGTCTGGTTACTGTTGTAGAGACAACTATTGCTGGGCCCAGAGGGACATCAGTATTATCTTGCTTGTCATTGTCTTCACAGTCAGTTATAACAACTTAGACAGACTCTGAGACACTATTTCCTTGAGGCAAAGAGAGAAATATTGCAGGAGGTTAGATAGGGATGTATCTTTTGCTTAAACTGTAAGATTACTTCCTGAAGTAAGAAAAACCCTTCATAACAAGAGGGGTTCAATGTCATAAGCTTCAGTAGGGTCTCCCCACAAACCTCTACCCTGAGTTACTGGATTCTATCACTTACCATTCAATGCCATTATTTTATCTGCCAGCATTCTCTGAGGCTTGGACTTGGTTTTTCATTATAATTCAGCCAATTTTATAATGAGCGCTTATGTCTGATTTTTCCATAATTTGAGCTCTATGGCTGGTTATAGAGAAGATTCTCTAACATACCACACATAGATATACTTAGTTTATTTGAACACACCTGGTTCTGGTCATTCATTCATAGTTGTCACACATATCCTGAGATGCTAGAAGTTGTTTAATACTATCATGAATCTTACTGTTTTTCCTTTGTCAGATTGTCCAGAGATTTTTCTATGAATTAACAAATTTTGGATAACGTAATTTCTTGTTTCTCACAATAAGTGAATACGGATAACCAGATATATTTTATCACTAATTTCTTCAAATAGTTCTCACCATGTACTTTTATTACTTTTTGTGCTTCTTAGGTAAGGCTTCAGTAACTATAGTTGTCAGGAAATTGGAAATCCTATTCCACATACTTAAAACAATTCATAAATACAGTTCTGATTTTCTAGAAAAACATCTGGAATCACAATCTGTGTTAGTCAGAGTTCCCTAGAGGAATAAAATTTAATATTGAATATAATAATAGGCCCTTTTAGAGTGACTAATCCAACAGTAATTAACACACAATGACCAGGTTAAGAATCTGGTCTGCCTGGTTGGATGTCTTACCTGATTTTTACTTTAATTTGGAATTCCAAAAAGTGGATTTCATTACCATTGAAAGAATGCCTCTGCAGCAGGAGAGGTAAACTTGCCAATGAGAGGGAGAGCAAGCAGGGGGAAAGCAAAAAAGCTTTCTTTTTCTCTGTTATTTTATGTAGGTTCTTGTCAGGAGGTATGGCCTCCACTTAGAATGAGTCTTCTCATTCAAATGACCCAAGTGAGAAAATCTCCCACAGGTATGCCCAACTGCTTAGGTTTTAGGTGATTTGAAATGTAGTAAACTCGACAACCAAGATTAACCATAATAAATGCATTTCAGAAATAGATAAGCAGTGTTGAGCAGTATATTAGTATTCACAATTTTACCACTTTAACAAGTCAAAGTGCAATCTCTAAGCTAAGGAAGGGAGAAGGGAACTAGGCAGCTGTGATAGTTAGCTTTAACTGGATGTTGTCTAGAATTACCTAGAAAGTGTCTCAATGGGGAATTTTCTACATTACTTCGGCCTGTAGGCATGACTTTGTGCAGTTTTTTGCCTGGGTAATTTGAAGTGGTCAGAATCATACTGTGTTGGCATCATCATTTCAATGGCTGGACCCTGGATTGCATGAGAAGGCAGCAGGGGCTGATCCCTTGAGGCTCAGGGATCCATGCAGAGGAGAAGACAGAAAGATTGTAAATGTCAGAGGTGATGGATTACACTAAGGAACCAGTGTATTCCAAACACAATAGGACTGATGCACATATGAACTCAAAAGACTGTGGAGGCAGACAGACATGTGCAGGCTCAAGAGGTATTTGGTCTCTGCTCTTGACTGTGGCTACAAAGTGAGTAAGCACAAGTCGCTGCTGCTTCACCTTCCTTGAAAGGAAAGATTGTGAAACTGTGAACCAGAAAGATCCTTCCTCCCTTATGTTGCTTATTTGATTAGGATATTCTATCAGAGAAACAGGAATGAAACTAAATCAGTTTCTGAAAAGGCAAAAGTAGGAACTCATTTGAGATGAAGTCACAGTGTGAACATTTTCTCCATTTTTAAAGGCCCGAACTTTTGTTTAAAATCATAATTGTCTCTGCCCACATCAAAAACTACAGACATGTTTTTTAAAGATTTACATAAAGTAACAAACTCCCCTCATCTTAATTTTTTTTACTTACAATTTAATTCTTTTTGAGACAACCCAGGCTGAACTCTAACTCCCTATGAGGCAAGGATGAAATAAAATACCTTATCTTTCTGCCTCTACCTCACAGGTGAAAGTTCTACAGGGTTACACCATCATACCTGCTTTATGCACCATTGGGGATCAAAACAGAGCTATATGCATGCTAGGTAAACATTCTACCATAAAACTGCATCCCCCCTGATATATATATATATATATATATATATATATATATAGATAGAGATAGAGATAGAGATAGAGATAGAGATAGATATAGATATAGATATAGATAGATATAGATAGATATAGATAGATATAGATATAGATATATATAGATATATATCTATATAGATATATAGATATATATATATCTGTGTGTGTGTGTGTGTGTGTGTGTGTGTGAATGAACCATTTCACAAAATACTTGTATACCAGAAGATAAGAAGCACAAGCACAAGCATTCAGAACTAAGCCAACCATTGGCTACCAGGACTGCAAATACACTCTATATGTGATCTCACTTGTTGCAGAGGGTGAAGAAAATACAAGAGCTCACTAAGAGCTATCTTTGGGTAAATTCCATATGCATGTTTTTACTTACATTCTTTAGGATTTTGTATTATAAGTGCTACATACTCCATATGATTCTATCAGAAAAAAAAAAAACTAGTGAAGTCCCATGACTAATGAAGAAATCCAGATCTAAACTTGGAAGGCCTAATTTCAAACCTGGAACACAAAATACTGTATAAGTATTCAAGGGAAAAGAGCCTTATTAATGATGTTGATTATAATACCTGCTTTATGGGGTTATTCAAAGGATCAAGTTATATTCAAATACAGCTGCACAATAATAAATACAATGATAATAATGATAATAACAGCACCTGACATTAGCTTTAATTATATTTGCAGTAAGTTCTCAATTAACATGCACATAGATTTGTCATGATACAATGTCCCATTTAGGAAATGACAGAAATGAAACCACCTCAATACATCATTTGAAGGATGGGAGACCAAATCAGCAACTCTTCATAATAACAGCTGAATAAGAAACAAGGCAATGCAAGTTTAAATTCAAAAGCAGAATAATAGATATCATTTTCTTTTGGATGTAGAAGGAATTCAGTGAATATCAACTACCTTATTAGCATACTTTCAGAGATGATCACTCATACTCATCAGTATGTAGCACATATGATTATTTAATTACAACTGATAATATTGGTACTTTGGGCATAATTTACATTTTGTTCATATTCTAGTGTTTAGTACTGGGCATAAATGTTATCAGTGTAAAAGATAGAAAAGTGTATTGGTCAGTCCAGTTCATGATACTGAATCTGTGTGTGTGTACATACACACTTGTCTGTGCACAAATATATCTAAGCCAGAGGCCAATGTCTCCCTTTGTCAAGCTCCAAATTAGTACTTTTTAAAGGTTAGCATTTACAATAAATATTTAAAATATATTAGCAATTCTTTGAGGATTTTATAAATTAAATTTTGATGGTATTCATGCTCCTCTTTCAATTCCTGTCATAGCCACTCTTTCCATTCCTATCCAACTTATGTTCATTTTTTTTAATTTGATCAATTTTTGCTGTCCATATACTCTTTCACTGTGAGAGCATCCCATGGAACAAGGTTGATCTTCCAGGACCTTAACCTTAAGGAAAATTAACTTCCCTTGTCTAGGCAGCTATCAGTTACTAAAAGTTCCTCACCTAGGACTGAGACTTCATGCCCACCTTCCTCATCCATACCAGGGTTTTTAATCTGCCCTGAGTTTGCACAGATCATGTGTATGTTGTCACACTGGCTAGTGAGTTCATATGTGTATCTGCACAGTTGTGTTTATAAAACATTGTTTCATTGTAGTCATCTACCATCTTGGTCTCTTCTAATCTTTCCACCCCTATTCTATGAAGATCTCAGAGCCTTTTGGTAAGGGCTGTGTTAAAGGTGTTCCATATAGGATCTCTGTGAGTTAGAGGCCAGCCTGGTCTACAGAACGAGTTCCAGGACTGATGGGGAATATACTGTGTATGTTTATCTTATTGATTGTTAAATAAAATACTGTTTGGCCAATGAGACGGCACGTAGACTGGACTAGGAGTCAAAGGGGATTCTGGGAAATGTAGTAGAGAAGTGCTGATCCAGGCAGGAAGTGACATGGCAAGGAGACTCATATTTAAGTGAAGGAGAAACAGGGAGGGCCCTCTTTTCCTCTCTGCTCCTGCTCCAGTGGCGCAATGTGATCCACCGGCAAGGAGGGACGCCAATAAGGCATCCGATAAGATAAGTCTTATAAAATATATAGATTTAAGATAATTAAGACTGACCTAACAGATGAGAATCCTAGTCTTTGGCCAAGCAGCATTGTACCTAATACAAGTTTCTGTGTATTCATTTGGGCCTAACTCGGGCAGGCGGCTGGCATAAAGCTCACACTTGGCAGTGGGGCTCAGGCGGCTTTTGACAAAAAGATTTATGGCAACACAGGACAGCCTCCAAAACAGTACAGAGAAACCCTGTTTCGAAAAACCAAACCAAAAAAAAAAAAGATGTCCCATTTAGGTCTAAACACCATATTATCTTATTCTTTGCACTTTGACTAGGCATGAGTCTCTGTCTCAATTGTTATCTACTATAGATACTCTAATCTATGGATGAGCATAACTATTAGGAGCCTGCTGAATACCATGTCCATTTTGCAGAATAGTAGCAGAAAGTACTCCCCTAAGGTCAAATCATTTTGAATGAAGTATGCCAGACATAAAAAGACAAACATCTCATCTGTGAATGTTAGTTTTGAATATTGACATATGTGTGTTTCATTTGGAATAACCATAGATATCAGGAACCAGTAAAGGAACATGGTGTGAGCCTGTCAAATGAGGTGAAATAACACACAGTGACTTAAAGGAAAGAAGGAGAGCAACATAATAGGAAGGGGATGAGAAATTGGAGGGAAGGACATAATGTTTTGTTTTTGAAGGCAAATTTTATTCTTAACTTTTAATTCCTCATTTTCTGTAGGCAGGCTGGCCAAGGAGACACCAGAAGTCAACTGACCCAACTCTCCACCCTCTTGTTACAACAGCAATACCCAGTGATGGCTGCTTGGTATTAGAGTGCAGGCTCTTATACTTGTGCAGCAAGCATTTACCCACTAGCTCATTTTAAAAACACCCATTTCCTGTTGATTTTAAGATACACTATTCATGTCTTCAAGAAGTGTTGTATGTTCTGTACATCACCCACCCGCCCATGGGAAGAATAATATAATTGTAGGTTTCATCAGCCTGGGCTAGTCCTCTGTGCTCCTCACTGGTCCTTCTCTGCATCTGGGTTCCATTTCAGTTCAGTGATTAGTTATGGGTGTCTGCTTCTACTTCCACCAGCTGCTGGATGAAGGCTATAGCATGGCATATAAGTCAGTCATCAATCTCATAATCAGGGGAGGTCATTTAAGGTAGCCTCTCTTCCATTGCTGAGATAGGTAGTTGGTGTCATCTTTGTATATCTCCAGACATTTCCCTAGTGTCTGATTATTCTGTAAACCAAAAATGACTCCTATTACGATATCTCCATTCTTATTATCATGTATTCTTCCCCTGACTCATACTTTCTGCTCCCTCATGTCCTCAGCATCTCTCTTCTTCTCTCCTTCTCATTCTCCTAGCTCGCTCCCCCCTCTTCCCAAGCTCCCAATTTGCTCAGCAGATCTTGAACCTCTCCCCTTTTCCAGGGGACCATGTATGTCTCTCTTAGGGACCTCCTTGTTTATTAGCTTCTTTGGCAGTGTGGATTGTAGACTGGTAATCCTTACTCTATGTCTAAAATCCACATATGAGTGAGTACATACCATGTTTGTCTTTTTGTGATTGGGTTACCTCGCTCAGAATGGTTTCTTCTAGATCCATCCATTTTCCTGCAAATTTCAAGATTCCATTTTTTTTCCACTGAGTAGTACTCCATTGTGTAAATGTACCACATTTTCTCTATTTATTCTTTGGTTGAGGGGCATCTACGCTGCTTCTAGTTTCTGGCTACTACAAATAGTGCTCCTATGAACAAGGTTGAACCTATGTCCTTGTTGTATGAATGTGATTTTTTGGAGTATATGCCTTAGAGTGGAATTGCTGGATCTTGTGGTAGACTGATTCCCATTTTTTTAGAAGTTGCCATACTGATTTCCAAAGTGGCTGTACAAGTTGGCACTCCCACCAGCAGTGGAGAAGTGTTCCCCTTTCTCCACACTCTCTCCAACATGAAATGTCTGGTGAAACCCACAGAAACAGCTGACCAGAACATCTGGGAACTCTTTCTCCCCAGTCTGATAGCTGGAATGGGACTGATCCAGAACCCAGGAACATGGGTTTCTGTAAGGAAACCTCAGAAATCTGTGGGACCTCTTATAGAAGCCTAGTATTTATCCCTAGCCTAGCTGTGGACTTTGGGAGCACATTCCTTATAGAGGAATACTCCCTGAGCCAAGACATACTGGGGTGGGCCTATGCCCTACCCCAATGGATACAATAGACACTGATGACACCCTATAGAAGGCCTCACCATCCAGGGGGAGCAAAAAAGATATGTGACAGATAAGGTATTAGTTGGTGGGGTTTGGGGAGGAAGGGTGGGAGAAGGGAACTGGGATTGTCATGTAAAACAATCCTGTTTCTAATTCAAATAAAAAAGTTGGAAAAAGGAATAATGTAATTGTATCAATAATAGAGCTGGAGTTTAAGGTGTATGTCAGAGAATTAGATGATACAAGTAGAAAGCCATGGAAAGGGTCACAGGGAATTGTCCCATTTGTTTTGCCAATGATTTTGTGTCTCTCCCATTACCAGTGTCCCAAAGATACCAAGGTTTTCTTAGTACATGTTCTAAGAGATGAAGGCCAGACTGAGGAGGGATAAGACCAATTGAGTCATGGGTAGGAAGCAGGAGAACAAAACACATGCTGTTGGGGACTGTCCACTGCTATTCACTTAAATGGCTTTATTGATCCATTTACCTTACATGGTTGTTTATTCAGCTCTGGCAGAACAAGGTTAGAAATGTGTGCATATTGGTGTGCAGAAAGATCTCCATCTGTGTATAATGAAAGCTGAAGCAAATGGGCACAGAGAGTAAGAGCTGCCTCCAGATGGGCTTGATGCTGAGTGTTGTCAATTCCGCACAATCTAGAATCACCCAAGAATAGCCTCTGAACTGTCCCATGGGATGATCTTCATTACTGTACTTGATTGGTAAGATCTCCCAGGTCATCTTTGGGTATATAAATGAAGCAAGAGAGATGAGCACCAGCTTACATGCATTAAATTTATTGCTGTCTTCTTGACTATGGATGCAATATGATTAGCTGATTGAAAATTCTGCAACCTTGACTTCCCTGCAGCTACAGCATGAAACCTGGAATTGTAAGTCAATTAAACCTTCTCTCTCCTAACTGCTTTTATAATGGACTGGATCACAACATCAGGAAACAAGACTAAGAAAGATGTGTGTGTGTGTGTGTGTGTGTGTGTGTGTGTGTGTGTGTGTGTGTGTGTGTGTCTGTGTGTGTGTGTGTGTGTCACAAGCTAGAGTCATCATAGGAAGGAGCCTCAGTTGATGAAATGCCTCTATGAGATCCAGCTATAGGACATTTTTGCATTTAATGATGAATAAGGGAGGGACCAGTCATGGTGGATTTTTGCCATCCCTGGGCTGGTGGTCTTGGGTTATATAAGAAGGTGGGATGAACAAGTCATGTGGAGCAAACCAATAAGTAGCTCACCTCCATTGCCTTTGGATGAGCTCCCATTTTGGCATCATGCCCTTTTTGAGTTCCTGTCCTGACTTCTTTCCTGAGTTCAATACTGAAGTGAAAGCCAAAAAAGCCCTTTCTCCACAACTTGATTGTTTTTCCTTGGTGTTTCATCACAGTAGTAGAAACACTGCCTAAGACAGTTACCCTAGAGCATAGCAAAATATTACATTGACTTTCTGATCATCCACCTCTTGAATGCTGTGATTACAGAGTTGTACAACCATATATTTACCTGTAGCAGGAATCAAATGGAGGGTTTTGTGCACACAAGGCAAGCACTCTACCACATAAGCTATATTTGTAGTCCCAATGGTTTCAGTTTCTCGGGCTAATAACTGCAACAAGGATTAGAATGTGAGAGGAAAATATTCACAATCCCTGATCTCAGGACAGAAAAGAAAAAGGAAGGATACAAAGTATTTACACAGTTATCTGTGTTGCCAGACAACAGATCAGAGACTCTTCTCATCTCTCAGCTTCTCATTTCATCCTTGAAGTTACCTTAGTCTATAGACACTTAATCCCATTTGCCAGACAGGACATGTAAGTATGTAAAGTAACCCGTGCAAGGTCACATGATTAAGAAAAACTAGATAAATGGGGCTAGAGAAATGGAGTTTGCTCCTTTTCCAGATAACTTTATTCAAGTTCCCAGGCCTCATGTTTGTTGACTCAAAACTGCTGTGGAATAATCCTTTTTGTACAGTGTGAATATGTACTCTCATTGGTTTAATAAAGAGCAGACTGGTCTATAGCTGGGTAGGAGTTAGGCAGAAGAGGTAGACTAAAAGGAGGCTGGGAAGAAGAAAGTATAAGTCAGGGGAGTCACGAAGGGATGCAGAGAGAAGCAAGATTACCATGCCATGCTGAAAAGGGTACTGAACAGCCAGTGGCAGAGCATAGATAAGAAGTATGTGTTAATTTAAGTTATAAGAGCTAATGAATGGCAAGCCTAAAGTATGGCCAACCTTTTATAGTTAATAAGAAGTCTCTGTGTGGTTATTTGGGATCTGGCTGGTGGGACAAAAAGCTATGCCTACATATGGTGTCCATCCTCTGGCAACATATATCCATATAAAACCAGAAGAAGCTCAAGAAAAGGTCCCAAACACACAAAAACTCCATCTCCAAACAACTTCATCTCCAGCTCCAGGAGATCTGACACTCTTTTCTGGATCTGCAGGCACCTGCATTTCAGTATACACCCTTCTTCACAGATATAAAACTAAATATGAATAAAGAGAAATAAATCTTTAAAAAATGAAAATTTATGCAGATTCTGTTTATAATAGTTTGACTCCTGGGGCTTAAAAAAGACAAGAAGGAAGCTCCGGCCCCTCCCAAAAATGAAGCCAAAGCAAAGGCCTTGAAAGCCAAGAAGGCAGTGATGAAAGGTATCCATAACCACAAAAAGAAGATCTGCACGTCACCCACCTTCCAGCAGCTCAAGACCCTGCAGCTCCAGAGGTAGCCCAAATACCCTCGAAAGAGCATGCCAAGAAGAAACAAGCTTGACCACCATGACATCATCAAATTCCCCCTGACCACTGAGTCAGCCATCAAGAAGATAGAAGACAACACACTTGTGTTCATTGTGGATGTCAAGGCCAACAAGCACCAGATCAAACAGTCTATGAAGGAGCTCTATGACATTGATGTGGCCAAAGTCAACTCCCCCATAAGGTGTGATGGAGAGAAGAAGGAATATGTTTGGTTGGCTCCTGAATATGATGCTCTGGATATTGCCAACAAAATTGGGATCATCTAAACTGAGTCCAGTTGGCTAATTCCAAATATACACTTTTCAACATAAAAAAGACCATGATAACAATTTATCCATTATGAATTTTGATTAGGAAAAACCAGAATGTGTGTTACAATAGAATAAAATAAGAAGCCATATTTTCCATCATTTACGGTTTATCCAGTGACAGAGAGGACATTTATCAATTGCCATGGTTAACCCTAACAAGTGATTAACACTAACAAGTGATCATTCCCAGGAACATGAAACTGTCAGAATTACAAGAGTCAGATTGAAGATCTGAATTTCCAATCTCTGACATTTTCAGATGTTGTAAAGTTAAGCTGGGAAATAAAATGTTGAAATAAGTTAGGGTGCCTACTCAATAATTCATCTCACAAGAGACTCTATGAATAACATGTGATTTAACAGGATACATGCCTCATCATATCTGTATTCAATCAAAGAAAAAACTAATAAAAATATGTAGCATACATGTTTTAAGATGGAAGGATATTATCTGCAGTGAATGAATTAATGAATGGATACAAAACAACATATGATCTATACAAGTTTTAGCATTTTGAAATTAAAGAATATTACCTTATAGTTGATCTTTTACTTTTTACACTTCTTTCAAATCTCTTAGTAATCTAGGAGTCAGTAATAGCAACAAGTCCCAGTACAGTCTGGCTAACACTGCAGACCCTTAAGTCCCTAAGTACATTTATTTACCTCGAGCCTTGATTCATAATGAGCATGGCAAGTAATAGCCATGTCCAAGATGCATATTTGAGCATTTTCTTATCATTGCTGCCGTTTTTTCCTTCCTGAAATGTATTCAAGAGCTTATTTATTCATGCATGTATTTTCATATCTTTGGGCTAAACACATAAATGTTTAAACAGCCCATACCTTTCTATTAGGGAAAAAGTACCCTACATACAAAAATAAGCATAAATATGCATAGGAAACAAAATTCCATGGCGTCTTCAAGTGATTTTTTACTTCAAAGGGTTGACAACTTAAAAAAATATGTGTCTGATTATATGAATGCCTGTGTGTACACATGTGTATGAATATGTGCATAAATGTGAGTGTGAAGTCAGGTATGTTATTTTGGGTGTGTGTGTGTGTGTGTGTGTGTGTGTGTGTGTGTGTGTGTGTGTGCATTCACTCACAAATCATGAAGCACACTAGCACATGGTGGGATTAAGAAGTCACCTTTTGGGAGTGAGTTCTCTCCTGACTTGATGATGTTTCTGCTATTATGCCTCCATACTCCTGGTTCACGGATTCATGATTTTTCAGATATTCTCTCTCTACTTCTGCTCTTCTCATCAACAGTTCTGGTATTCCAGGAGTGTGTCACCAAATCCAGCTTTTTATGTGGGTTTCTGGCATTTAACCTGGGTTTTCAGGCTTTCACAAATAGAGGCTTTACCTGATCAATCATAGCCTTAGGCCTTCTCTTCATTTTTTATTGCATCTGCTTATTATTGCAAATTATGAATTACAAAAGAGAAATACTCTACAAATTTCATATCAGAAATGGAATATTTCATGTATCTCACTGTTCTAATTCACTTTCAGATGTTGTGATAAACAACATAATCAAAAGCAATTCATGGAAGAAAGTGCTTATTTTAGCATACAGCTTACAGGCAATCTTTTAGGGAAGTCAGCACAAGAACTTAAGGTGGGGAAATGAAGGCAAGAAGTGAAGTAGAAATGGAGAAGGATTTAGGTTGCTTTCTATGGCTGGCTCAGCTGTTTTCTTATTTAACTCAAGACCAACTGCTGAGGGATAGACCTACCCACAGAGGTTTGGGAAATCCTATATCATTCACTAATCAAGAAAATACCCCACAAATATGCCCACAGACATTCTGATTGAGGCAATTTTTGTATTGATCGTCCATCTTCCCAGGTGACTCTAGTTTCTGTCAAGTTGACAAAAGCTAATTATCACATTAACCAAGTATAACATAACACTATTGTTTCCTTCCAATTAATAAACCATATTCTTCTAACTCATCTATGTAGGTACTAAAGATTTTATATTTCAGACAGGTGTTTGGGTATGTTACAAAAGGGTAGGATTTTATACACTGTACAAAGGGAAATGGAAAATCATTTGAAATAAGAAAATTTGAAATCATTGAGAAGGCTGCTGTGGTATTTTTGGCTTTTAATTTTATTTATTATTTTATTCTTAATTACTACTCATATTTACATATCTATCCTGTCCCGAGCGATTGTCTTGCCGGCAAGAACAATACAGGACACTCAGATCCTTCTGCAGTAAAGCTTTTATGTGTCTTGAGAGAGAGAGCATAAGCTTACAAAATCGGAGACACCGAGCCAAGAATCCTGTCCCCTAATAAAGGCTCACAAACTCTGAGCGATGCGTGTACAGCTGGGATAGGTGGATGACTCGTCACACTGTATGACGCCATGGAATAGGCGGGGCTAAGCAGTGGAAAAGCACTGGGCACATGCATACCAATGTTGTTTACTTGATCTGGCAGCGGATGTCAGCGCCATCTTGTAATGTCGAATGTGAGTGCGGCTCCTCACATCTCCCCCTATATAATTACATAGAAACACAGAGGCTATAGGCCAGCCAAATGCAGAGTGGAGATAGAGGTCAACTCCCCAAAACTGGATGCAGACCTTGTCTTGAGCAGGACTCCAGACTTTGTGTCCAGAGCAGGCCCAGACCCGTCCTTATGTCTTTTTCTGGGGGAAGGGCATTATGACATATAACCTTAATGCAAGATGACATATCTCCCAGAAGAGCCACAAGAAAAGCCACAGGCCCTTTCTGTGCAGTGCTTAGCCTTACAACTCTTTTGACCTGCCGAACCTTGCTCACTCTATTCCGTGCAATGAGGTCAAGCCTCCGGAGGTGTAGGAGCTGAGCAGTCGGCAACCTATTGCCTCAACATGCTTAGCCAAATGCCGGGGGAGATTCCATTCTCTAGGGTAGCGAGTGCCTGTGCAACCACTACCTTACCTTTTTTATTTGGGTTTTGAGTCTACACACAGTCCCAAGCATAAACACCACACCACTGCAGAGAATTGTGCCAAAAAGTCCCACCCCCACCCATTCCTTAAAATAGGAGACAGCTGAAGTGATCCATGATGACAATCCCTCCGTCAAGGACAGGTCAAGGTGCATGGAGTTAATCTGGATAATAGCGGCTCTCAACTCCCGAAGCGTTTGCTCAAATTCGGAGGTCCAATTCTGCAACATGAACTGAGAAAGGCTTTTAGACAAATTAGCTGCTTTGGTAAAATTCTCATATTGGATGGAGGTGACATATAGGCCGGGGAGCTTCTGCTCACAGCCTAGTTGGGCCATCTGTCATAATATGTCCAATTGTTCCACATCTAAAGCAAGTTTTTTTTTTTTTATCCGGCCCCTAAAGGGGGCGCTTTTGAGACTGTAGGATGGCAGCAGCTAACCCTGCATTAGTAAGGGGTCCCCCAAGTTCTCTATAGACCCTAAGCCAATCTTGTAATTCTTTGTTTTTTTCTCGGGGCTATAGCTGCGTGACATTCTTGGGTGGCCTGTTCAAAGATAAGTTGCTCAACAAGAGGTGCGGCCTGCTCAGGATCGCCAAAGATCCGTCCCGCTACCTCTGTCATCCTTGCTACAAAATCGGAGAAAGTTTCCTGGGTTCCTTGAATGATTTTGGTAAGCTGATTGTCAACCCCTCCTTTCTTGGAGAGTGCCTTCCAGGCCCTAATGGCCGCGTTGGCGATTTGTGGATAAGCGCCCCAATGATAATTTGTTTGATCAGCTGTAAAACGACTCTGGCCCATTAACAGGTCGAATGTAAGTTCCACAATGCCTTGTCCTTGAGGGTTATAAGGTAGGCCAGTCACATCTGTCTGCAGAAGTGCCGGAACTTTTGAGAGGTAAAAGCCGGCCCATTATCTGTTTTTAAGAAGCACACAGGTGGCTAGGTAATGTCTTATTTCTGTAATACAGCTGAACTTAAAACTATATAGAGCTACATTATATTCCTTAAACAGTAGCTTTCTGAGGCAGGGTTTTTTTGTGACATTGGAGCCTGTCCTGGAATTCGATCTGCTGGACAGGCAGGCCTTGAGCTCATAAAGATCCATCTGCCTCTTACTCTCGAGTGCTGGGATTAAAGGTGTGTGCCACCAACAACACCCTCAACTTAAAGGCGTGTGTCACCAACACCCTGAGCTTAAAGGTGTGTGCTACCAACATAATAGATTAGCATCTTTTACAAAACAAGAACTTTACATTGTCAGGCTTTGCTTAAAAATTCTAAATTGAAGCTCTTTAAGTACAAACATTAATAAAATCAAACATTTGAAAAAAAACTGGTTTTAAAAAGAAATTTAAATTCCCTTAAGGTCTTTCTGTAATATATAGAAGCATTAACATTTTAAATCTTAACTGAAAAACTTGTTTCTAAGATGGTACCTCTAATTTCCATGCAGTCACCTTTAGTCAAGATGGTGGTTTAAGTATCCTTTTTTTAACTTTAGCAAAATGGCTACCGTCAGTCATGTGACCAGCTACAAAATGGCCGTACCAGGAAATAGAACATTTTAAAACAAGCATACATAAATTACTTGAGCAACTTTAGGATATGAGGCTTTCCCCAGGCACCCCAGGTCTCCAAGCAGTGTTGGATCACATGTGCAGCCTTTTCCCCTGTCAAAGACTGGGAAAGCCATCTGCAATTTTCTCCGCTCCTCTAATGGTAAAAAGGAGTCGGTACCAAATAATGGGGGTGCTGATGGAAGTATACCCGCTGGATTAACAGGCGGTGGCCTCATATTTGCTTTCACTTTTGGCAGCCGATATCTATCGGGGTGGTATCTATCTTCCTCTAGCTCTGTTTCCTCGCTAGAGTCTAAAAATCTCAGAGTCTGAGTTGCTCAGCTCCAAGGCCTCTAGTTTCACCATAGGGTAGAGGCTAGGTTTTGAGTCTTTATTTCTCTTAAATTTACTGGGGTGTGACGGTCATTCCCTATTTTCTCTCCCCCTTTTTTTGTATCCTGGGGAGGGCCTTTTTTCTTAGACATGTCCTTCCTTTTTTGAGCTCCTAATCTCTCATCTCGTTTGGTTTCTGATATATTATCCTGTACCTCTTTAAGCATTTTTTGACTCTCTGTTACCATGGGACGGGAAGCCTCAATCTCTAGACAGTTTTTAATTAGGTCTCTCTGTTTTGAAGAGCCCATTATGCTGGCGGCTACCTGGGGTAAGCATGGTCACAAACTAGAACACCAGGTGAGCAAAGTATAAGACCAATGTGAACAAGACAAGAATGAAGACTAGAATTCTGGCTTTTATTGATCCATCCCATGGTGGTAACAAATTAAGAACAAAGTCAAAAAAGAAGGTGTCAGGATCAAGCATACCTCTCCGAACTTACCACCCTGCAGTTCTGAATCCGCCCTGTCCGAGGGGTCTCCGCGGTGCCGGCGATGTTAACAAATTCCCGGGTTTCGGCACCAGATGTCCCGCGCAATTGTCTTGCTGGCAAGAACAACACAGGACACTCAGATCCTTCTGCAGTAAAGCTTTTATGTGTCTTGAGAGAGAGAGCATAAGCTTACAAAATCGGAGACACCGAGCCAAGAATCCCGTCCCCTAATAAAGGCTCACAAACTCTGAGCGATGCGTGTACAGCTGGGATAGGTGGATGACTCGTCACCCTGTATGACGCCATGGAATAGGTGGGGCTAAGCAGTGGAAAAGCACTGGGCACATGCATACCAACGTTGTTTACTTGATCCGGCAGCGGATGTCAGCGCCATCTTGTAATGGCGAATGTGAGTGCGGCTCCTCACACTATCCCCCCATTCCCTTGCCTTCCCATCCTCCCAAGTTTCCCCCAACCTCCTCAACCCACCCTCCAATTCCTCCACAACCCACCCCTGAATTCCTCCCCAGGAATAGTGAGAACCTCCATGGAGAACCTTCAAAGCATTTAGGAGAGGGCCTAAGACCTCCTTGCTGTATCTGGGCTTCGATAGTATCCCTCCATAGGAAATGGGCTCCTAAATTCCATTTGTGCTCTAGGGATAAAGACTGAGTCTAATGTTAGAGGTCCCATAGACTGTCTTGGCCTCCTAGCAGGCACCCACATTCAGAGGGCACCCACATTCAGAGGGCACCCACATTCAGAGGGTACCCACATTCAGAGGGCATCCACATTTAGAGGGCACCCACATTCAGAGGGCACCCACATTCAGAGGGCACCCACATTCAGAGGGCACCCACATTCAGAGTGTTTGTTTTGGTATAATGCTGTTTCCCCAGTTTTATGTCTAGGGTCTCCTTGCTATCAGTAGGTCAGGTCCACTTTTCTTCGGGTTTCTGTAACACCATCTTGACTCCTTTGCTCATCCCTCCTACTACTCCACAACTGGATTCCAGTAGTATGATTCAGTGCTTAGCTGTGGGTACCTGTTTCTGCTTTGAACAGCTACTGGATGTAGGCTCCAGGAAAGGTAACCAAGGTAGGTATCAATCTCATTATAGGGGAAGGGCATCAATGGCATCCTCTCCACCACTGTCTGGTTTCATAGTGGAGGTCATACCTGTGAATACCCTAACATTTTCCCTGTACGAGACTTCTCTCCAAACCTGTACTGTCTCCATCTATCAAGGCATCTCTGTAGGGAAAGCTGGAGCCACGCCTTCTTAGGGGCTGGCTACAGGTGTGCCTGACCAGGCTTGTGAGGGCATGGTCAGAATGATGTAGTGGGACTGGGTTTTTGGTTTCGGTTTCTCTTTGCTTCTTGCTGTACAGACCTCTACCACGCCAGCTAGGTAGGTTTCTCTGTAAGTAAGGCTTTTCCATATTAAATACCCTTATATTTCTACCTGACTCCGTATTGGTAATTTCCCACAATATCTGGTGTCAGAAGTGGGATATTGGAAACCTACAACCCATTTGGGACAGGCTGTGGGTTCTATCGGGCCCGAGGCCTAGGCCCGGAAAGCGCCCTCTCTCCACAGGTGCTCCCAGCTAGCAGCCGACCCGCTGCTGCTGAGCTGCTCAGAACCATCCACCCAGCTCGGAGACAGTTTCTAGCTGCCTAGAGTCCAGGTAGGCCTTGGGTTTCAGCAGAGGCTTCCCCTGGCCTTCGGGAAAGCCGAATCTGTTTCAGTGGTTGTAGCCACAAGGCCGTATACTCTCTAAGATTTTGTGACCTCTCTCTACCGCTGCCCGACTGCTGCCAAATGCCTCAGAATAACTGAACACCTGTGCTACCTGCTGATCAAATATTTTTACTGCATCTGGAGTAGAAATCAGGTAAAATTATGGTGGAATATTTTTCATTTGCTAAAATTGGTAATATTTTTGCTTATTACATGAATTCACTGTTTGAGGAGGATGTTAATGTGCCAATTTCTGGCCTATATGCCATAATGGCAGTTAGCTTGCTGGTACAAATAGTATTACTAGCCAGAGGACTCAGGAATAGGGATAAGGATAACCTCACCACCTGCTTGCAGAAAATAACAGCTTTACGATCAGGTCAGACCACAATTGTGCAGCAAGTGGAACAGAAATTGCATGATAAGCTTGGCTCTGTGTCCAATACACTAAAGACAGAGCTGTCTGTTACCCAAGTGAGATGCAGCGCATTTATGATAAGATAAACACGGAGAGAGCCTCCATGTCTGAGGCCTTAGAGGCTAGGCTGTCAGAAGACCATGACCAGCTAAAAAATATCTGTAGCCAGCTAGAAACTCAGATTGGCAATGTTACCCAGAAACTAGATGCAACAGTGCAAAATACCCAGCATAGGGTTGAAGAATTGGTCAATGCCATTCAATCAGTTATTGAAGCGTAGCAGATCAGAAATTTGAGTCTAGATTTGAATGTTTGGAAGATAATTTACAGTACTGGGCTGACAGATTACATAGGTCCATACCTTTGATTGCTGAGGACTCAAAATCTGCAAATCATGACCTGAAATCTAGACTCCAATACCTAGAAGGCAGTTTCCATGCCATCCAGATGCTGCCTAAGGATGATCATATTAAAGACCTAGAAAAACATGTAGATGAGCAGTTAGAGCAATTTACAGATTCACTAATATGCTTGGAATCTTTTATGATTAAGGAGACTGAAACTTTTCAAAAGGATATCATTGCTAGGCTTAAAGATCATTGGGATGCCTCAGAATCAGAATCACTCCAATCCCAGGCACCTACTCTACCCAGGTATCATGACTATTCTTCTAAGGTTGTTACTCGTACACCATTAGTGTACCCAGCTACCATGGTAGAAAAGCCAGCTTCTAAGAAACACCCTCATGGACAAATGGCTTATGAATGACAACCTATACAGCTGAAGGATCTTAAGAATATTAAAGAATCAGTTGTCTCATATACTCCATAGCCCATATGTAAAACAGCTATTACATTCATGGGCAACCTTTAACAGGGTGACACCCATAGATTGGGAACGACTGGTAACAGCTGTACTTGAGAATTCATGCCAAATCCAGAGGAAGGCATTGGTAAGGGAAGAGGCAAAGCTCCTTGAGTGTCAGGGCATAAAGGAAGGTTTTGAAGCCCCTCTAGGTAAGCTTCTTGGTCAGGGTATTTATGCTGACCCACAGGTTCAGGATGAATATGGTGACGATATACTGTCTCTATGCAGGAAAGCAGCATTAAATGCTTGGGATAAGGTTCATGAGCCAGGAGAACGCCTAGAAGCTTATACCAGAATAGAACAGGAATGTACAAAACAGTTCCAGGATATCTTACAAAGGTTAACTAGGGCAGTAGAATTACAGGTAACAGATCCAGAAACAAGACAATCAATTATATATACAATAGCTTATGAGAATGCAAACCCAATATGCAAAAGAATACTTTTGCCTTTAAAGATGAGATCAGCTCCGTTAGAAGAATGGGTTTTGTATGCACCCAACATTGACTATAATGTGCAAGATACTGGAGCTTGGGTAGGAGAAGGCATCTCCAAAGGTTTAAAATGGCAACAAGAAATTAAAAGGTCTAGAGGTGAGGATGTAAGGGCTTGGCAAGGAGAAGCATCTTACAGAGGCAACATAGATCCAATAGGCTAGAGGTTACTACTACTATGAATAGGAACCTTGGGGAGGAAGAGCCTTCCCCTGGCGACCACGAAGGCTCCATGAACCTAGATGTTTCAACTGTGGTAAAATGGGACATACTAAGAGAAATTGTAGACAAATGAATTCTAACAATGCCTCATATGGAAGGCCATTGCCTTCTGGATTGTGTAGAAGATGTGGTAAGGGTAGACACTGGACCAATGAATGTAGATCGACCAGGGACATACAAGGAAACCCCTTAAGGTTGGGAAACCCCGAGGGGGGCCTCAAGAAGGCCTCCACATTGAGAAAGGTCAGGTCGTTCCCAATAGCAGTAGAAGACAATCTCTCACAGGAACAATAGATAGTTCTTTGCCTATTGTGAAAAAAGATACTGCTCTAGATGGTAGTTTGAATAGTGATGAAGAATCAAGTGTGAATGGACAAAATGAGAAACGCATATTTTGGCAAGCTTCTATTAATGATAAAAGGCCTCAGTTGAAAGTGAAAATTAATAATAAAGTTATTTCTGGCTTAGTGGACCACTGGGGCGGATGTAACTATTATTACTCAAAAGTCTTGGCCTCAGAAATGGCCTCTTAGAGAGGCAAATGTACAATTTTTAGAAATTGGAACTCTATCTAGAGTTCAACAGAGTGTTAACTCAATGGTCTGCATTGGACCGGAAGGACAGAAAGGGATACTGAAACCATACATGGCAGATATAGCTATAAATCTCTGGGGTCGTGGTCTCTTACAGCAATGGAATACTCAGATTAATATTCCTCCAGTGTCAGATACAAATTATGTACAATCTTTCAATAGTAAAAGATCTGGTAAGACGCTATGGAAAACGGTTACCAACCATCCATGTTGTACAGAAACTAGGTACAAATGATGGACCTTCAGAGGAGCCAAAGGCCCTGCCGTTGAAATGTCTTATAAAGATGAACCAGTTTGGGTAGGACAATGGCATATGACCTCTGAGAAGTTAGAGGCTTTAGAAAAGTTAGTACAGGAACAGCTAGACGCTGGACATATAGAGGAATCTACCAGTCCTTGGAATTCTCCTGTATTTGTCATCAAAAAGAAGTCAGGTAAGTAGAGAATGCTGACAGACCTGAGAGCTATAAATAAGGTAACTCAACCAATGGGCTCTCTACAACCTGGAATGCCATTACCTTCCTTAATACAGAAAGTATGGCCTATCATAGTCATTGATGTAAAAGACTGTTTTTTCACAATACCGTTACAGGAAAATGATAGAGAAAAATTTGCATTTACTGTACCAACTCTTAATAATTCACAGCCAGTTAGGAGATATCAGTGGAGGGTTTTGCCACAAGGAATGCTAAATAGCCCTACTTTGTGTCAACACTTTGTACAGCAACCTTTGGGAATAATTCGTACGAAATTTTCACAATCTCTTGTTTATCATTAGATGGATGATATTCTTTTATCAGATTCTAATAAGGAAACTTTGAAACGTATGGTGGAAATGGTGAAGGAGGTCCTGCCTCGTTGGGGATTACAGATTGCCCCAGAAAAGATACAAAGAGGAGATTCTATTAACTATTTAGGTTACAAACTAGACTTACAAAGAATCAGACCTCAAAAGGTACAAATTAGGAGAGATCGGTATCAAACTCTTAATTCTCTTCAAAAATTATTAGGGGAAATTTCTCAATTACAGACGATTATTGGTGTAGAAGGACATAACTTAAAGCATTTAAAAATGGCCCTTAAAGTCGATAAGGACCTAAACAGTCTGAGAATATTATCTGCTGAGGCAGAAAAAGAGTTACAATGGGTAGAAAACAGAATATTGGATGCACATGTAGATCAGATAAACCTTGATTTAGACTGTATTCTGGTTATCTTGCCATCCAGAGAATACCCTTCTGGAATTCTGATGCAAAGGGAAGACACTATATTGGAATGGATATTTCTGCCACATAAACAGAATAAAAAGTTAAAGACATATATAGAAAAGATTTCTGATTTGATTTTAAAGGGTAAATTAAGACTGCGTCAGCTGACTGGAAAAGATCCAGCAATATTATAGTACCTTTAACTAATGAAGAAATTTCTTCCTTATAGAAAGATAATGAATATTGGCAAATAGCTCTTACTGACTTTTTGGGAACAATTAGCAACAACTATCCCAAAACTGACAGAATTAAATTCATAAAAAAGACAGTCTGGATTCTTCCACATATTGTAAGACAAACTCCCATTTCTGGAGTTCTTACCTTCTACACTGATGCCAACAAATCAGGTAAGGCAGGTTATAAAGCAGGTGAGGTAAGTAAAGTAGTTCAAAGTCCATATACATCTGTACAGAAGGCAGAATTATATGTAATTCTCATGGTACTTAAGGATTTTACAGAACCTCTTAATATAATTACTGATTCTCAATATGCAGAGAGAGTCGTGTTACACATTGAGACTGCAAAATTTGTTCCTGATAATACAGAATTAACTTCTCTGTTTTTACAATTACAGGAAACTGTCAGAAACAGAAGTAATCCTATATATATTACACATATCAGATCCCATACGGGTCTGCCTGGCCCACTAGCACAAGGCAATGATGAGATTGATCGTTTATTAATTGGAAGTGTGCTAGAAGACTCAGAATTTCATAAGAAACATCATGTAAATAGCAAAGGTTTGAAAAAGGACTTCTCCACCACTTGGCAACAAGCCAAGGAGATAGTGAGAAATTGTCCTACTTGTTCCTTTTATAATCAAACTCCATTGCCAGCAGGTTGTAATCCTAAGGCATTCGGAGAAATGAGGTTTGGCAGATGGATGTCTTTCACTTTGCAGAGTTTGGAGATTTGAAATATGTGCATCAGACTATAGACACATTCTCAGGGTTCCAATGGGCTACTGCTCTTAACTCTGAAAAAGCTGATTCTGTTATTACACACCTTCTAGAGGTAATGGCAGTTATGGGTATACCTACACAAATAAAAACTCACAATGCTCCAGCATATGTCTCTACGAAATTGGAACAATTTTTCAAATATTATAACATAAAGCATGTTACTGATATACCACACAATCCTACAGGACAAGTAGTGGTTGAGAGATCTAATAGAACACTTCAGGAGATGCTCAACAAACAAGCTTGGAAGACTAAATCCCCAAAACATAGGTTGCATTATGCTTTATTAACACTAAACTTTCTTAATGCCAATGAAAAAGGACAAACAGCTGCAGAAAGACACTGGACTATGTAGAAAACTGCTGAACTCAATCAGCTGGTATACTTCAAAGATGTACTAACCTCTGTATGGAAACCAGGACATGTGTTAGTTTGGGGTAGGGGTTTTACATTGGTTTCTACAGGAGAAGAAAAACTTTGAATACCATCAAAGTTGATCAAGATTCGAGTGGAAAAGGAAAAACCTCTCAACGAGGACAAATGACAGGTATTCTACTAAGGTATATCTTATAAACTAAATAGAAACCTCCCAAAGGAAAGGGAAGTGTTTTGCTTTTATCTTCACAGGAAAACTCATCTTCAGAAAGCAAAGGACACTACATGGGTAGATACTTAAGAAGAAAAGGTAGCTATAACCATCAAATAGAAGGAATGTGCCATACGGTAAACTTTACAGCTGACTCTCAAAATACTTTATTTCTCTTCATTTCCTAGTCCCTATTCAATTAAACCAATCCTGGATTTAGAGGTGGATTTGGCTTTCCTCCTCTAAAATCCAAGCACGTTATTTAACTAAGCTTTAGTGTTTCTGTGTTGTATCAAGGAGCCAATTGATGTATTACAGAAAAAAAAAAAGATTTTGGGGACTGTCTCTGTATTTTCTTTGATCTTTCTCTCAAGGTGTACACCCTTTCATAATTGTTATGCTCTCATGGTTCCATTCCCCAGCATGTGTACATACACAAGCAAACATTTCTCTGCTAACTGTTTATGTTTGAGTCCCACACAGCCAATGAAGACCTGCTTGACACCAATCCCTGGACACCCTGGAAAGAAAATGGGCCACACCTCCTGGACTGCACTGGATCCAACTTGCTCCACTTCAACGGACACTCCGGCCAGAGGTTCGAGTACTGACTTCAATCAAGTTGAGGATTTCAAGCGAGATCTTCAATCAAGTGATACTAACATTTTCTTCCTACAGGACCCCACATGACTATCATTGTCCCATTTCAACAGGAAGTAACTTGGAGGATGCTATGCCCCCTTTCCCCATTGTTGTCACTTAGGATAGTGTATATAACTAGTTAGGGATAGCTTCCTATTGTTTATGGTTGGGATTGGAAGGAGGTGTTCAGGCTTGGACACCTCTTTCAGATGACTTTAGTGTTTAGTTAAAATAGATAGTTAGGATGTGACATAAGCAGATTGTTGTATCTTCTTATATTTTACCTTTATGATTGTTAATTTTGGATACTTTATACTGTTAAGTTTTAATCCTCTTTTAGACTAAAAGGGGAATTGTAGGGAAAGCTGTAGCCATGCCTTCTTAGGGCCTGTCTACAGGTGTGCCTGACCAGGCTCGTGAGGGCGTGGTCAGAATGATGTAGTGGGACTGGGTTTTCCGTTTCAGTTTCTCTTTGCTTCTTGCTGTACAGACCTCTACCACGCCAGCTGGCTAGGTTGCTCTGTAAGTAAGGCTTTTCCCTATTAAATACCCTTATATTTCTACCTGACTCTGTATTGGTAATTTCCCACAATACATCTTCTTTCTTGCCATCCTATATTCCTCCCCTGTCTCACTCCTCTTGTTCTCCTCCCTCCTCCCCTTCTTCCCTTCCCATATCTTTCCTCTCCACCCCCAGGTTTCTACTTTGGTCAGGGGTTCTTATCCCATCCCCTTCTTCAAGGAACTATGCAATCTTCTTTTGGGGTCCTCCTTGTTTCCTACCTCATCTGGCAGTATGGATTCCATACTGTTAATCCTTTTCTCTATGTATAAAATCAAAAATGAGAGTACATACCATGTTTATCTTTTTGTGATTCGGCTACTTCGCTCAAAATGGTTTCTTCCAGTTCCATTCATTTCACTGTGAATTTCATGGTTCCATTGTTTCCCCCCCCCCCCGCTGAGTAGTACTCCATTGTGTAAATGTATTTTTTTTTTATTTTTCCCTTTTTAATTAGAAAGAAAATTATTTTACATGTCAATCCCAGGACCCCAACTAACGCCTTACCAATCCCATAACCTTTCTGCTCCCCAGGGAGGGTGAGGCCTTCCACAGGGGTTCTTTAAAGTCTGTCATATTCTTTGGGAGAGGGCCTAGACAGACCCCCTTGTGTGTAGACTCAGGGAGTATCCCTCCATGTGGGATGGACTCCTAAAGTCCATTCCTATGGTAGGGATAAGTACTGATCAGCTACAAGAAGCCTCATAGACTTCCAAGGTCTCCTCACTGACACCCACATTCAGGGGGTCTGGTTCAGTCCCATGCTGGTTTCCCATTCATATGCCATTGTATAGCCTTCATCCAGCAGCTAGTGGAAGTAGCAGTAGACACCCACAGCTAAACCGTGAACTGAACTGAAATCCAGATGCAGAGAAAGAGGACTGATGAGCAAAGGGGTCAATACCAGGCTGTTGAAACCCACAGAAACAGCTGACCTGAACAAGAGAAAACTCTTGTAAATGTATTTTTTTTAAGAATGGTCCCCATAGACTTATGTTATTGAATGTTTGCTCATTAAGTTGTAGAGTTACTTGAGAGGGAGTAGGAGGTATAATCTTGTTGGAAGCAGTGTGTCACTGGGGTGGACTTTGAGATTTCAGAAGCCCAGGCCAGGCCAGTGCTATCTCTTCTTGCTGCCTCTGTATATGTTTGTAAAACTTTCAGCTACCTCTGAAGCATGATGTTTGCCTGTGTACTGTCAAGTTTGTTCCCTGCCATGATATTGTAATAATCCTCTGAATCTGTAACCAAGCCCCAATTAAATGCTTTCTTTCAGAAGAGATACCATGGTCTTGGTTTCTTTTCACAGAAAATTTACAGAGATCTTAGCCTTTGGAGATACCAGACTGAAGATATTTTATTGCATCAGTCCTCTTAGTACACAAGGAATCTAATGCTCCCCATGGCTGAATTCACAAGATGATGTGAGCCTCCCGCTGAGAGCTATAGCAAAGCTATACTAAAACCTGAAAAGTGAAAAAGAACCAAATGATTGCTAAGTGTCTTGATAAAACCCAGGGGAAATAAAAGGAAACTTGAAAAGAAAGATAAACTATCAGAACAAAGTCTATTTAAGTGGTGTCAAAAAAGCTGCTGAGTTTGTTTGAGATTAAACACAGAGGTTTTAAAGTAGAAAAGTTAGGGGCATAGGAAGCTAATTGAACTAGGTAAGTTGTCATGCAAGTATGAGGAACTGATTTTGATCTCCAGAACCCAGGTGAAAAGGTAGGTATGGTGCTTGCAACACTGATACCTTCATTAAGGAGGCAGAAGCAGGAGCATTCCTAGGGCTCACAGGCCTGTCAGCCTAGCCTAACTGCATGATCTCCAGAGCCCAGTGAGAGACCCTCTTTCAAAAAAAAAAAAGCTGAGAGTTATTGAGGAAGATGCTAATGCTGCACACAAAGAAAATGGGTTGAGAAACCATCACAACAGGAAGAGAGCTTAAGATACAGCTTGCAGGTTGGGTAACTTAGACCCAATTTTTAGATTATCAGCAGAAATGTAACTATAACAAAAATAAAGCTTAATTTATTCAACTTAATAAATTACAATTAGAGTTACTATTTTCATATACAATGTAAAATCTCTTCCCTATTTCCCAAGGTGAAATAACAGTGCTACATCAATCTGGATCTGAAATAATATCATCTAAAAAGTTTTTCCCTCACCAAAAATCAATAGGTAAAGGAAAGCATGGAGAATGAATACAAAGCAAAAATACAACAGAAACTATCCAACTGACATTCTGATCAGCATATTTGAAATGGCTGGGCTTGAAGATTTAGATTCATTCTGTTGCTTTGATAAAATTTGCAAAAGCAATTAGGATAGGAAAGTATGTATTAAGTTTAAACTTCTAGATCACAAACATCACTGAGGGAAGTCAGAAGAAGAGCTCAAGACAGTAGAGTGGAGTGAGGAACCATAGAGGAGCAATACTTTCTGACTCACTATCTGGGTCATTCACAGATTCATGCTTTGGAACTTTCATGTACAGCCCAGCATCATCTATCTAGGGATAGTGACATATAACTGTAGATTGTATACTTCAATTAGTAATCAAATTTCCTCCACAAATGTAACACAGGAGTATCTGATCAGGGCATTTACTCATTTGAGGCTCTCCTCTCAGAAGAATCTAGGCTCTTCCAATTAATGCTAATTAGGAAAATTTGCTAGGAAAATTAAAGACAGAGAATTTCAACAAATCACTTGAAATAATGCAAACCAAATCCTAAAACACAAGAAAATAAAATTATTAGTTCAAACTATATGAGGATGTAGGTGTGTGCAGATTGCAGTAAACTGGAGAGGGGCAGGTGAGAAGGAAAAATAAGAAGAGGGAAATCTAGGAAGGGCCCAGGAACTTGATAACTCACAAAAGAAGGAATAGTTTAAGTGGGTAGCAAGGGCATTGAATTAACAGAGAGAAAGAGAAAGAGAGAGAGAGAGAGAGAGAGAGAGAGAGAGAGAGAGAGACAGAGACAGACAGAGACAGAGATACAGAGAGACAGAGAGAGACACACACAGAGAGAGCTGGTGGTAAGGGTCAAAGAAAACCACAAATGTATGAAAAAACCATAGGGAAATCTGATACTTGGCAAGCTAAGAAAACAAAAGTAGACAGTTATGTTCAGCAACATGCATGCCAAAAGTTATGTGACATAGTAAGCAGAAAACCTGTCAATAAGAAAAAGTATATAGAGTGTACCTCATAGGAAGCAGAAAGATAGTTTGAAAATGAGAGTCACATAATTGAAATGGAAAGAGCAAAAAAAGAGAATCCCTATATTTGAAGTGACAATTGCTAGGGATTTTTCAAACTTGATAAAGGCACCAAACCCTTTTAAAACCTTTTCTTGAATAATCACATAATAGGGATAAACAGGATGTCATTCTTTTGCATGTGAACATCAGCTTTTGAAGCAAATTTGGTGGTCATACTATGTTCCCTGCAGTGATTTTGGTATGCTTGTCAAACATGAGGTGGTGGTTATAATGTGTACCCATGTTTGGATCTTTTACTTTATCTGTTTTTGTGCAAGCACTATTCTGTTTTTATCACTGTAAGTCTGAAATATGCCATGAAATCTGGGCTATAAATCCATCCAGGGCTGCCTCCCTCATGATGGCTTCAGTTTTTCAGAATCTTCTGTGCCTCCATATAAATTTCAGGATTATTTTTTTAATTTCTGTGAAGAAAGTCTATTTCTTTTTGGCTTTCATGGAATTTGTTGCCAACTTTTTGTAGAATGGCTGTTTTCACTACATTAATTCTACCAAGGCATTAGCATAGGAGAATTTCCTGTGTCCTAATGTCTTCCTCGACTAGAGATTCTGCTGTATAAATCATTTACTTCCTTAGTTAGGTTTATTAATATACAGGGTGTTGTGGATAGGAGTGTTTCCATGATCTTGTTCTCAGTATAAGACCTATTTTTATCACCCTATTAAAAAATAAGCTCCAAATAGATTCAAGACCTTGTGAAACCCAAAACACTGAAACTAATGGAAGAAACCCTATGCAGTTTCATACAAGAGTGAGGTGTTTGAAAAGATTTTCTGACTGGGACTGCCTTTGCTCAGAAATTAAGTTCAATTGACAACTAGGATTCCATAAAACTAAAAGGTTCATTTTAAGCAAAAGAAGCAAGCATTTGAGTGACTGGGAAGCTTGCAGAATGGGAGAGGAACCTTTCCAGTTACACACTTGACAAAGGATTAATACACATAAATATGCAGTAAGACAACAACAGTAAAGTATCAAGAAAGTAAATGCACCCAATGAAAACATAAGCTGTGGATCTGAATGGGAAGTTGTCAAAAGTAGAAATAAAAATAGCTGAGGGAGAACTAAAATGCTGTTTAAGGTCATTAACAATCATCGAAATGCAAATTAAAATGACTCTTCAGATACCATCTCACTCCAGGTAGAGGGGCCAGGATGAAGAAAATATCTGAGAGTAAATGTGGTGAGGGTACTGGACATGAACCCTCATTCATTCTGGGAATGATTGCAAACTAGGTGCAGCCACTATGGAAACTGATGTGAACTCTCAAAGCCTTGAGATAGACCTGCTACATGACCTGGCTATAATACTTCTCCTACACACCAATCTTGATGTATAGCAGAGATACCTGCTCAGCCGCACTCATCACCATTCTCTTCATAGTAGCTAAGGAATGGAAAAACTTAGATGTCCCTCAGCCAAAGAAGAGATATTGAAAATACAAAAATATACAAAATGAGTGACAATTTATCTTTAAAGAAAATCATGAGAATGAAATCATGAAAATCTACACGTAAACAGGTAGAACTGGGAAATATTAAGTTGAGTCAGGTAACACACACCGAGAAAGACAAACAATTTATACCCTCTCTTATCTATGGATCCCAGGCCTGAATCTTCATATGTGTGCACATAACCTGAACAAATTGCAAAATCCAGGAAACGAGATAGAGATCATGAGGGAGGGAGAGTTGGAGGAGGGATTAAAAAGTACTACAGGATGTTGGAAAAAGATGCATTTCATTAGCTTGTTTAAGAGTGTGTGTGTGTGTGTGTGTGTGTGTGTGTGTGTGTGTGTGTTTGTGTGTGTGTGTGTGTGTGTATCTTAAATGTAAGTATATGGTTTAATTACATATTTATACAATTATATTTTAGATATTATACTATGATTCATATGTATCAAAGATATATAGTATAATTCATTATTTTTTACTTTTGAAAATGTATTTAAGCAAAAACAATCATATTTTAAATACAAATCAAAATTTCCCTCTCCCTCCCATGACCCCCATCATCCCCCTATCCCACTCTCCCATCCACTCCTCAGGGAGTGTGACACCTCCCATGATTGGGGTCATCAAAGTTTGAGTGGAGTTTTGCCACTAAGCCACAGAGCCATAGACTAACTTATACACCAGTGGGAAACATTCCTTCAAGTTGTTGGTCAGGAAGCACAAAGGAAGACAAATTAGTTCATTGCCATTCCCTTTGTTTGCATGTCAGAGTTTGAAGGCAAGACCTATACCTCATCACACACTGGGGCTTGAGATGTCTCAGGATTTAAATGCACTTACTGCTCATGCAAAGGGGCTGAGTTCAGTTTGTGTCATCCATATCTCATAACTTACAATAGCCTATCACTTCTGAAAACTCTTATACACCTTGTCTCTGGGCATACCTGTATCCATGTTTATATACTCTAATATATAAATGTATATAGAAAATTAAAATAAAAAATAATTAAAAAACACTTTGTATTTAGGATTTGGAGGAATTAAGCTGAACTTAGCTAGCACCCTCCTCCCTGAAAATTTGCTCTTAAAACATCAAAAGCAACTATGCAACCAAGGAAATAAAACAAGAAACTGTAGTTCTACCCAACGATAAAGTAGATGAACAACAGTCCCTGTCCCAGCAAGATATTACCAAGGATGCAATACTGGCAATTACATCATTTGGATAACCCGTACCTGTTTAATTGGACATAAGTCCTGCTCAAAAGGAGGGAATTCATTCTGGTACTAGAACCCTAGCCAACTGCCCATGGCTAGAAAGGTCATAAACAGAGAAAAACTGACTATCACCATTTTTCTAAGCCAATATAATTTCTAACTACATTCTAAATATTTATCTTTCTGCCTACATAAAACTGTAGTGCTCACACCTCATCAAAGAAGCTTTTGTGTAGCAGAGCTCACTACAGATATCTACACCTGGTCAAAATGATGAGAATAAGTGACTGTGGGTACCCAGCTCCAAATGGTTCATCTGTAATATAATCCTTATACATAATCATCAAGGTACTGTATGGGGGAAGGAGTGGTGTAGGAAACAGAATACCTGCACACCTGATACAAGATAGTACCATTTAGATATGTCAGAGGAGCCACTCCCATGAAATATAAACAAGATGTGTATAATGGCTCTCTTTGTTATGCCAGAAGACACAATCCTTCCAGCTTGTGCCTGGTCATTCAATTGGCCACCACCTGCAGCTCCCCACTTGATTTCTCCCATGAATCCCACAGACCATCCTTTCCTATAATCCTTCCCCCAAGTTGTCACTGTGTCTCAGCCCGCAACTCAGGTGGACACCCCTTCCTCAAAAAATAGGTCTCTTCTGACGGAAGACCAGGTAGGCTGCCAGTAGCTTTTCCAATTTTATTGTTCCTCAAGCATACCCAATCTCCCTCAGGCTCATTCTTGGAACTGCCAAACTCATCAAAGTACATCCCCCTACCCACATATCCTGTGGTTTCCAGGGATCACCCTCTGCTGACATTTGCCCGCACCCATCCCAGCCTCCCATACCAGCAAGCATTTCTGGAAGCAAAAGAGCAAATCAGACCAGTTAAATAGTGAAAACACGGGGACCACACTCTCTGAAAATCTAGGGAAGAAACAGAAACCACAGAATAAAATACACATCCAACAAAAACAAACTCAGATATCAGCACCTAGACCTACATTCACACCAAACCCAGATACCTAGAGGGCTAGCTTAAGAACACAATAAATAACACGCAGGGCAATTTGTGGCCCACCAGTAGAGCTTAGCTATCTTAACACAGCATGCCCTGAATATTCCAGCATAGCTGAAGCACAAGAAAAAGACCTTAAAACAAATTACATGTAGATGACAGATATCCTTAAAGAGGAAACAAATAAATCTTTAAGGAAAATTCAGAAAAACACAAATAAGCAATCTGAGGAAATGAAGAAATACCTTAAAGAAGCCCAGGAAAACACAAACAAACAATTAGAGGAAATTAATAAATCACCTGTAAGAAGCCAAGAAAAACCATCAGTTGAAAGAAATGGGTAAAACTGTTACATCTTAAAAATGGAAATATAAGCAATAAAGAAAACACAAGAACAGAAAATTCTGAAAATGCAAAAGTTAGGAATTCAAACTAGAGTCGCAAGTTTCACCAACAGAATACAAAAGTGGAAGAGAGAATCTCAAGCATTGAACATTCAGTAGAAGAAATGGATGTATTCGCCAAAGAAACGGTTACATCAAAAAAATTGCTGACACAAAACATGCAGAAAATATGGGACAATATGAAACACTAAACCTAAGAAAAATAGGAATAGAGAAGAAGAATCCCAGTTCAAAGGCCCAGAAAAGATTCATAAGAAAATCATTTCTTTACCTAAAGAAGGAGATGCCTATAAAGTTAGAAAAAACACAAAATAGCAAATAGATTATACCAGAAAGGAAAGTTTCCTCACTACATAATAATCAAAACACTAAGCATTTAGAAAAAAAAAAAAACAAAACTACATAAAGATGCAGGAGTGGGGGGAAACCAAATAATATATAAATTCAGATTAGAATTATACCTAATTTTTCTTTTCTTTATTTTTAATTGTATAAAATTTATTCAAATTAGAAACAAACTTACTTTACATATTAATCAGAGTTCCCTGTATGTCCCACCCTCCCAAGTTCCCCACTGTCCCCATTTCCCAATTCCCAACCAGTCCCCAAGGAGGGTGAGGCATTTCATGGGGGATCATTAAAGTGTGTCATATCATTTGGGACAGGGCCTAGGCCCTCCCCCATCTATCTAGGCTTAGAGAGTATCCCTTCATGGGGAATGGGCTCCCAAACTCCATTTGTGCACCAGGGTTAGATACTGGTTCTACTGCCAGTGACTCCTAACTGATGCCTATGACCTGCTGGCCTGGTTCTGTCCTATGCTGTTTCTCCAGTTATTAGACTGGGGTCTGTGAGCTCCTACTTGCTCAGGTCAGCTGCTAATTTTTCAAAGGAGAATTTTTAATCCAGAAGACCCTGGGTAGATTTGTTTTAGGCAACAAAATAACAGTAATCAATAATCAGTTATCCTTGAAATTTCTGAAAATCAATCTTCCTAGTTCACCAATAACAAGACACAAATTAAAAGAATGGATGAAAAAAGACCCATTCTGCTGCTTCATCCAAAAACACATTTCAACATCAAGAATAGACTCTACCCCAGATTAAAAGTAGGAAAATATTTCAGGCAAATGAATCTAAGAAGCAAGCTTGTGTAGTTATTTCAATATTTAACAAGATATACTTCAAACCAAAATTAATCAAAGTGAAGGGGAAAGACACTTCATACTCATCAAAGGAAAAATCTACCAAGACTTCATTTCGATTTTTAACTTCTATGTTACAAACACAAAGGCACCCACTTTTATAAAAGAAACATTGCTACACTCAAATCTCATATTGACCCTTACACACTGATGAGTAGAAATGTCAATATGCTACTCTTAACAATGGATAGCTTATCCAGACAAAAATTAAACAGAAATGTTGGAGGTAAGAGACAATACAACAGATATTTACTGACCATTTCACCCAAATACAAAAGAATATACTTTCTACTCTGTACAACATGGAACTTCCTCCAAAAATGAACACATACTTGGACAAAAAAGCAAGGTACAACATATAAAAGGGAACTAAAATACCCTCCTGAATCCTGTCAGACCACAATGAATTAAAGACACCAACAGTAACAGAAACATCAGAAAGCTTACAAACAAATAAAAACTGAACAACACTCTACTGAATGAAAAATGGCTCAAAACATAAATCAAGAAAGAAACAAAAGAGTTTCTAGAAATGAATGAAAATGGATATGCAACACACTTAAACATATGGGACACAGTGAAGGACATAAGAAAAGGCAAATTCATAGCACTAAATGCCTACATTATAAATGATGAAACAAATACATTGGAAAGATTTCAGGCTAGCAACTTAAGAGCATACCTGAAAGCTCTAGATCAAAAAGGTATGATCACACCCAAGAGGAGTAGATGACAAGAAATAATCAAATTCAGGGCTGAAGTCAATAAAATAGAAACAATGTTAACAACACAAAGAATCAATGAAATAAAGAGTTGGTTCTTCAAAAAATATCAACAAGATTGATAAACCTTCACCAAAAATAACTAAAAGAGAGACATACCAAATTAACCAAATCATAAAAAAGGGAGAAACAATAAAAGGCATTGAGAAGACTCAAAGAATCACTAGGTTATACTTCGATAATATGTACTCCATAAAATTAGAAAATCTAAAAGTAATGGGTAATTTTTTCAATAGATATCACTTAACATTGCTAAATCAAGATCAGTTAAACAATTTAAATAGATTTATAACTACCAGAAAATAGAAGCAGTCCTTAAAATTCTTCTAACCAAAAAAGTTTAGGGCCAGACAGTTTTAGTACAGAATTCTATCACACATTCAAAGCAGAGTTAATACCAATAATCTTCAAATTATTTCACAAGAATCAAGATACATGGAACATTGCCCAATTCATTAATGAGGACATAGTTACTCTGATACACAAACCACATAAAGACTCAAAAAAGAAGTAGGATTTCAGACCAATTTCACTTATGAATATGGATGCAAAAATAGGCAATGAAGTACTGGCAAGCTGAATACAAGAATACTTCAAAAGATCATCCACCATGATCAAGTAGATGTCATTCCATAGGTATGGGGATGGTTTTGTATATGAAAATCAGTAAATATAATCAACCTCAAAATAAAATAATAGAAAAATGATTATCTTATTAGATGCTGAAAACCTTTGATGGAATCCAACACCATTTTGTAATAAAAGCCTTGTAGCTATGAGGGGTACAAGGAACATAACTGAATTTAATAAAAATGATCTACAACAAGCCAATTGTCAACATCATATTAAATGGAGAGAAACTCAAAACAATTACAATAAAATCAGGAACAAGTCAAGGCTGGCCACTCTCTCCATATCTATTCAATATAGCACTTGAAGATTAAGCTAAATAATAAGACAACAAAAGGAGACCAAACTGGTACAAATTGGAAAGGAAGGAATCAAAATATCTTCATTTGTATATGATATGATAATATATATAAGAGACCCTAAAAATTCCAGCAGGGAATACCTGAAGCTGATAAAAAATTTCATTAAAGTGACTGGATACAAAATTAACTTTAAAAAGTCAATAGTCCTCCTATATAAAAATGACATATGGACTGAGAATGAAATCAGAGAAACACTGCTTTTCACAATAGCCTCAAATAGTGTAAGATATCTTGTGGTAACTCTAACCAAGCAAGTGAAAGACTTGTGTGACAGAAATTTTCAATTTTTGAAGAAAGAAATTAAAGATATCAGAAGACAGAAAGATCTTTCATGCTCATGGATCAGTAAAATTAACATAGCAAAAATAGCCATCCTCTTAAAATCAACCTACAGATTCAATGCAATCCTCATCAAAACTCCAACAAAATTCTTTACAGACCTTGAAAGGAAAATTCTCAACTTCCCATTGAAAAATAATAAAAAAACACCTACATAGCTAAAACAATCCTGAAAATAAAAGAACTACTAGATTTATCACCACCCCTGATTTCAAGTTGAACTACTGAGCTATAGTAATGAAAACCATGAGGTATTGTCAGAAAAACAGACAAATTGATAAATGGAATTTAAATTGAAAATACAGATGTAAATTTGCCTACATATGAACACCTGATTTTTAATAAAGAAGGCAGAAATGAAAAAAGAGAGCATCTTCAAAAAATGGTGTTGATCATCCTGGATATATCCATGTAGAATAATACAAATAAATACATACTTAACACCCTATTCAAAACTCAAATACAAGCGTATCATAGAACTCAACAGATATGCTAAATCTGACGGAAGAGAAATTTCTGAATAGCATTGAACATATTGGTGCGGGAAACAACTTTCTGGAACACCCACAGCATTGGTACTACAATCAACAATTAATAAATGGGATCTAGTGAAACTGAAATGTTTCTGTAAAGTAAAGGACACCACCATTCAGACAAAGCAGCATCCTACAAAATGGGAAAATATTTTCTCCAACTCCTAATTGGACAAAGGGTTAATAACCAAAATACAGAAAGAACTCAAGAAACTAGACATCAACAAACCAAATATTCAACTACAAATGGAGTAAGATTCTAAACAGTAAAATGTCAACAGACTAATCTCAAATAGCAGAGAAACATCAACATCCTTAGCCATTTTGGGAATTGTAAATCAAATCTATATTGATAGTCTATCTTACAACTGTCAGAATGGCTAACAAAGATTAGTAACACAAGTGATATCCCAGCCTGGCAAAAATGTGGAGCAAAGGGAACGCTCTTCCATTATTGGTAGTAATGAATACATGTACAACCACTGTAGAAAACAATATTACAGTTACTCAATAAAATGGAAATCAGTCTACCTCAAGACCCAGCTATACCACTCCTGCACATATACACAAAGGATGTTTCATTCTATCATTGGGACACCCGCTCAACTATGTTTATAGCATCTTCACTCATACTATTGAGTAAATGAACATAACATAGATGTTCCTCAATAGAAGAATGGATAAAGAAAACAATGGTGTACTACTCAGCTAATCAAAATAATGATATTATGAAATTTGCCTACAAATGGATGGAACTAGAAAAAATCATCTTGAGTATGATTATCCAGGTCCAAAAGGCATATATGGTATATATTTACTTGTAAGTGGATCTTTTCTTTTAAGTAAATTATAACCAAGTTATATTATGTAGACCCAGATAGGTAAGATTTCAAGGAGGATACTAGGGGTATGCAGGCTTATAACTGGGAGTGGGAAATAGAATACATTTATGGATGGATTATGGGTGGGTGTGGATTGGAAGTCAGATCAGGTTGGGGGATATGGGAAGGAGAGAGAGCTCAGGAAATGACACCAAGAAATGGGGAGACACATTTAGGGGCTACATGGAAAACATAGAGCAACTGAAAATTCCTGACATCTCTGAGGCTGAGAGAAGAGAGGACTCCTAGTAATGGGGATAAAGAGTCTGGACTGGCCATCTGTTTTAGCCAGGCAAGGCTCCCAGTGGTGGGACTGACTGTGTTGCATTCAATTGAGTTGTTGGCCAAAGGGGTTCAGTGGAGACCCCTAACAAGCCAGGCTGATGTTAGAACAGAGAAATATTCTCCACAAACTGGCATTAGGACCCATCACCAAGGACAACATCCATACAGCTCATTCAATGTGGACAGGTCAGGCTAGGGTCTACATAGAGTCTTGTCTCTATGTTCTAGTCTCTAGTCTCTTTGGTGTGAAAAGATAATCTAAAGGCAACAACAACAAAAACATGGATACCAACCTAGACATAAACCTTTAACCTATAATCTGTCCTTCATGCAAGATGTACTGGGGCAAAGCTCATGCAGAACTTATGGGAGTAGCCAACCAATATCAGATTCAACTTAAGGCCCACAGAGATAGAGAGGATGGGCAGGAGGGAGAAAGGGGGAGAGAGGGGGGCAAGAGGATGGGAGGAGATAGAGAGGGAGGGGCAGTATGAGAGGGAGGGAGGGAGGGAGAGAGAAAGGGGGAGAGAGAGGCTAAAGGGGAAGAGAGAGAGAGAGAGAGAGAGAGAGAGAGAGAGAGAGAGAGATAGAGAGAGAGAGAAGAAAGAGCACATGTCTGACACTTACTGTTTGGATGGCTAAAACCTGGATATCCCAGAGGCTTAGGGTAGAACCAAACTCTAATATGTTTTTTTTTTTTAAATTCACAATGGCATTCTGCTATACTCAAAGATCAGTCCAGTTGTCATCAGAGAAGTTTCCTCCAACAAAAGATGGGAGTGGATGCAGTGAGATACTATGTGGAGATAAAAATTGGAAGTCTCAGTAGCCTCCCTCACCTCAGAATTTTGGGAATCCCCCAGAAGAGGGTCATGGAAAGATTGTAGGAATCAGAGGGTATAGGAGCTACCTGGAAAACATGGCTCATTGAATTAACTAAGTAGGGGTCACAAAGACTTATGCAGCAGGCATCGGGCCTGAATGAATCTGCACTGGGTTATCTGTTAGCATGGTGTTTTTTGTGGGACTACTGTGAGAGCAGATACCTATCTGACTCCTTTGCCTGCTCTTGGGATTCTTCCTCAGTTGGGTCTAAAAAAAAGAAAAACAAAACAAACAAATCAACAAACAAGAAAACACCAGAGTTTGATTCTTGACATAGACATAAAGGTAGAAGGAAATAATGACCTCACCAAGTTGTTTCCTTGTAAATGGAAGACATTTAACTTAGTTTATTCTAAGAAAAAATATTGTTTTATTAAAAATTGATAAATATGAATTGTGTACATTGGGTGTTTATAAGACACCACTACATAACCTAAAATCAAAAAGCAATAGTACAATAGTGGAAGCCAGTTATGATGGCTCTTGCCTGTAATTCCAAAACTTGAGAGTGAATGAAAGAAGATCAGAAGTTCAGGACTATCTATGGCTACATGAAACTCTGCCTTGAACAATAATACTAACAACATAAAATGTGAGCCAGGAAAGGATCAATAGTTAACTCTTTGGGTAGATAATAATATAAACTAGCTTATCTGCTTTGAAATAATTTATCTTAAAGTGAATGGGACAATAGACAAATGGATTAATGATTAAGAATGCTTGATTTTCTTCCAGAGGACCTGAGTTCAGTCTCATCAACTATATCAAGCAGCTCAAAATTGCCTCTAATTCTATCTCTAGGGACAAGGTACCATCTACTGGCTTCCACTGGTACTACAAAGAAGTGACCTACAGACAGATGGATACATGTACAAGCGCAGGAATAAAAAATAAAAATATATCTTAAACATGGATGTCTGTTGGGGGAGGAAAATGATTTTGAGGGGTGGTCACTGGTAGACATCCCATACATAGTGGATGACTCCACACACAGTCTGCACACAGGCACTGGTAATTGGATGCTTGCACAAAGAGGACATGAAGATGGGAAAGAAATATATTTGGGGCTGGAAGTTTGGAGGGAGACAGTGGAAGTTGTTTATGATTAAGACATATTGTATACCTTCACTCTACATTTCTAAAGAATACAGGAAAAATAATATAAAATTCAAAGTGGCAAAATATAGACATTTTAAAAAGCCTTAATATGAGTATTTAAAAAAATTAAGATATGTAAATTCTTACTAAGCACAATGAAAATAGCTACAAATCATCAGTTGATATTAACAACTGAAAAAGTAAAAGTGTGTAGTAATAGGCTACATAATCCTGTAATTTCACTCTCAGGAAATAGTCACCTCCAAAGCACACACATGCATGGTCAAATGAATATATAGGGATATTCCTAGAAGCATTACATATAACATAAACTCAGTACAGCTAATGTATCCAGTTTAGTGTCCATCAATAATGAATGGTATATCTACTTAATGAATTTAATTCTTTTTAATAGTTAAATTCTACATAAATAATACTGTGAGACTCAAGGTAGATAACAATGTCTAAATTTATAATGTAAATGTCTGCAATTGTACAGTGAAATGTTTAAAAACTAGGTGTGTGGGAGTGTAGAAAGAAGAGCTAATTCCTGTGACATCAGGCATCATCAGGAAAGATGCATTCTGCACATACACTTGCTTTATGAGTTCTCATTCAGAAGCTTCTGTAAGGCAAAGGACATAGTCAGCAAGACAAAATGACAGACCACCGAGTGGGAAAAGATATTCACCAAACCCATATCTGACAGAGGGCTGATTTCCAAAATATACAAAGAACTCAAAATGCTATTCTTGAAACACCAAACAATCCAATTAAAAAATACGGTACAGAACTAAATAGGCAATTCTCAAAAGAGGAATCTAAAATGGTTGAAAGACACATAAGAAAGTGTTCAATATCCTTAGCCATCAGGGAAATGCAAATCAAAACAACTCTGAGATACCATCTTACTCATGTCATAATGGCTAAAATCAAAAATACCAATGACAGTATATGCTGGAGAGGATGTGGAGAAAGAGGAACACTCCTCCACTGCTGGTGGGAGTGCCAACTTGTACAGCCACTGTGGAAATCAGTATGGCGACTCCGCAAGAAAATGGGAATGAGTATACCACAAGATCCAGCAATTCCACTCCTAGGCATATACCCAAAAGAAGAACATTCATATAACAAGGACATCTGTTCAAGCATGTTCATAGCAGCATTATTTGTAATAACCCGAAACTGGAAGCAGCCTAGATGCCCTCAACTAAAGAATGGATACAGAAAATGTGGTACATTTACACAATGGAGTACTACTCAGCAGAAAAAAACAATGGAATATTGAAATTTGCAGGAAAATGGATGGAACTAAAAGAAACCATTCTGAGTGAGGTAACCCAATCACAAAAAGACAAACATGATATGTACTCACTCATCTGTGGACCTGCTTTATGATACATTGTAGTGACCGTGCTTTATCAGAGCTGTTTTTAATGATGTTGCTCAGAATGGTTTTCTTCCAGATGATGATTGAGAAGCTAATTTTTAAAAAATGGTGCCATGTACCACAAGAATAACAGAACTGTGCAGTTTTTCTGGGATTTTGTTTCTTACTTTTTTTTTAATGGAGAGTTCTGGATGTCTCTACAATTTTGTTCAAATGACTGCAGAACCTGGAAAAGCTGTTGCAGCGATTGATGTATAACATACTGACATTATTGGTCTTTATATGTATACATATATAATTTGAATTTTTGCAAACTTTAGCTGTGCTGTCAACTTTGGAAAAAAGTATCCCAGTTTACCATGTTGAGTTGGCATTGTACAAAAATTAACAGCCTGTAAGAATATCACATGACTCCAACAGCCACTGTATTATTGTCTTTAAGTAATATTGGGACTCTATTAATCACACAGTTTCTGACAAAATATCACAACAGTCTCTACCCCATTTGCTAATATTCTGTTCTGAAATCTCAGAACTACTGTCTTCAGGCTTTTATTAGGGTGGCCTGTTAAGTTCCACTTAGAAATTTGAACGTCTTTTCTTGTCCAAAATCCCAAAGTTTTCCACATTAATCCATGAAAGATCAAAGTCAAAACTGTCACAGAAAGAGCCCACTTCTTGTTACCAACATCTGTATTAGTTACTCTTTCATTGTTGTATAAAACACCATGAGCAAAACAATTTATGCAAAATGCATGTAACACGGATTACAATTCCAAGGGTTAGAGTACATGATGGCAGAGTGAAAGTGCTGTGTCAGAAATAGCTAGGAGCTTGCATCTCATACATCAAACAGGAATCAGAGGTAGGGAATAGAAGACAGCAAGAGTCTTGAAATATTGAAGGCTGGCTTTAGTGACACACTTCCTCTAGCAAGGCCACAAATCCTAATCATCTTCAAATAGCCATCACTAGAGACTGAGTACTCAAATACCTGAAGCTTATGATAGATACTTCATTCAAACTACCACAGGTACTAAAATTATCGACCCCAAACTTGATCATAGAAATCAGTGGAATAGAATCACAGCAATATCATTTAGCCTTAAAAGAAATACAAGTTATAACATTGATTTATTTTGCTGATCAAACGGAATGACTTATGGATACTTCCTAAATTAGGGGAAATAGAAAATGGAAAAACAAGAAGTTTCTAAGGTTTCATTCCCAGTTTTTAAGACAAAATACTTTAATTTTATGTATATGAATGTTTGATTGCATGTATTTTTGTGTACCATGTGAATGTAGCCCCTTTAGAGGTCAAAAGTGGTGTCAGATCTTATGGGGTTGGAGTTATAGGCAGATGTAAACCACCATGTGGGTGCTAGAAACCTAATTGAGGTCCTCCAAAAGAACAGGAAATATCCATAATCACAGAGATGATTCTCCCATTCTTAAGGGTTGAATTATCTCCACTTTTCCTGGTGGAAAAGTTTACATTTACTTTTTTATTTATTGAAACTGGGTTTGCTACTCATATAAAATATCCTGATTATGGTTTTCTCTTCCTCTACTTCTTCCCCTCCCCTCCCATCTAGATACACCCCCTTTCTGTCTCTCATTAGGAAACCGACACCATTATAAGAGATAATAAAATAAAATAAGGTAGAAAGAGGATTAACACATCAAAATAGGACAAAACAAACAAATATAAGGAAAAGAACCCAAGAAAATAAAAGAAACAGATATACAAGCAGAGGCCACTTATCCACATGCTCAGGTATCCCATAAAAACACTAAATTGGAAGTCATAACATATATGAAAAGGGTAAAAAGAGAGGAATTATATATAAGAGTATCTAAAAATATATGTTATATATAAATATGTAAATCAGATACAATTACATATAATTTTAATATTTTATATATGTATACAAACTACATACACATATATAGTCAGACACAATTTTTAAAAAGGCTTTGACATAGCATTGAGAAATAAGGGACCTCCAATGATATCAAAGAGTTCATTTTCTGTTGTCCAGACTGCTGAGCAATTAGCCTACAATTAAATGTAATTTGGTTCTCCAGTGAGAATCCCTTAGAGAAAACCCATTTGAACTTTGTAAGTGGCTATCAACTGGAGATAGCTTCTAGGTAAGGGATTACCCTAACTTCTTTCAGCTCTAGAAGACTGTCTAGGAAAGACTATCACAGGCCCTTTGTATGATGCTTCAAACTCTGGAGTTTATATGTCCATCCATCCTGTTGTTTTAGATATTTAGAAATATCCTTGGTGTCCTCCATCCCCCTGGATTGTAATACCCTTTTTTCCCAATCTCTCAATGGGTTACCTGAACCCAAGAGAGTAGGATTTGATTGAGGGATCTTGTTTAGACTTGAGAATTCTGATGTTACTCACTCTGTATATTTTTTGGCTGTGGGTCTCTGTATTTGTTTCCATCTTCTGCAGGAAGAAGCTTCTCTGATGGTGGCTGAGAAAGATACTGATCTATGAATATAGCACAATGTCATTAGGAGTCATTTCATTGCTGCATTATTTTAGCAGAACAGCAGTATTGGTTTTACCCTATGTTCTAGCCTATCGAATTTCAGGTACTCAGTCAACCAAGCAGTGTCTGATGTGGGTTTTATTTCACAGAGTGGGGCTTAAGTCAAATCCAGTACTGATTGGTTACTCCCACAAGCTTTCTTCATTTTCATTAGCATATCTTGCAGACAGGACACCCTTGTAGGTAAAGGATTTGTGGATGAGCTAGTGTTAATTTTTTTTTTCCTTTGGAAGCTTGCTGAGTACACTCCTGTTCTGAAAATGAAAGAATAAAGGGGTGGTCTCTAGATAGGAATAAAGTTGCTGTCATACTCAATGAGTTGTGTTAATTTTGTTTTCAGCAATGGGACTTACCATCAGTTTGTGGAGAGTGAACTATAGTCTTGGCAATAGCCTGGGTGGTTTGGAATACACATTAGTTCTCTTTGGCCAATTGGATATAACCCATTCCACGCACTGGGAACTTCATTTGGTGAAAAGAGATGTCAATTTGGGACTCTTTGTCCCCATTATTTACTGATAGCATTTAAATGATCTTAATAATTTAGGAATCTACTGCATTAGGTTTCTATACTACACCTCATGGTCCTTCTTTTAGCTGCCCCCTAAGTTCCCTCCATGATGCCCCTCTCTGCTCCTCATCCCCACTTGACTATCCTGTAAATCTATCCATAATTATCTATTCTTTTCCCTTGCCCTAGGGAGACCTATATGACCCCACTATTCTCTTATTCTATACCTAACCTCTATAGCTCTAAAGACTGCAACAAGGTGATCCTTGACTTAGAGATAATATCTACATATAAGCAAATACACACGACATTTGTCTTTCTGGGTCTGTGTTATTTCACACTGGATTATTTTTTGCTCCATATATTGACATGAAAATTTCATGAGTAATATTTTATTGTATATATGGATTTTAAAAAATCAATTATTAAGTTGATTTACATATATGTTCTTTCCATTTTCTGTCTATTATGAACATGCTTAACCAAGTATCTCTGTGATAGGATGAAATTTCTGTTGGGTGTGTACCCATAGTGATGTGACTGGATCTCAAGATAGATCGCTTCCAATTTTACTTAGCAACCACCTTGCTGATTTCTCTAACAGTTGTTCAAAGTTTCAGTCTTACCAGCAATAGATAAGTTTTCTCATTACACCACATTCTGCAAAGCATGAATGGTCAGTTGTTTTATTGCTCTTATACAATCTAGCAGGTATACAATGAAAATCCAAAGTGGTTTTTATTTGCAATTTCACCATGTCTAAGGATGTTGAACAATTCTTTAAGTGTTTCATTGCCATTTGAGTTTCTTCTTTTGAGAATTATCTTTTTAGAATTGTACCCCCTTTTTAGTTGGGTTATTTTGTGCTATCTACTTTCTTGAGTTTTTCATACATTTTGGATATTAGCCTATAGTGGGAAATTACAAATACGGAGTCAGGTAGAAATATAAGGGTATTTAATAGGGAAAAGCCTTACTTACAGAGCAACCTAGCCAGCCGGTGTGGTAGAGGTCTGTACAGCAAGAAGCAAAGGGAAACCGAAACTGCAAACGCAGTACACTACGTCACTCTGACCACGCCCTCACAAGCCTGGTCAGGCATACCTGTAGCCAGCCCCTAAGTAGGCGTGGCTACAGCTTCCACTACAATTCCCCTTTTAGTCTAAAATAGGATTAAAACTTAACAGTTTAAAGTATCCAAAATTAACAATCATAAAGGTAAAATATAAGAAGATACAACAATCTGCTTATGTCACATCCTAACTATCTGGCTTTTGGCGAAAAGATTTATCGTAACATTAGCCCTCTATGGCATGTGAAGTTGGTAAAAATATTTTCCCATTCTGAAGGCTGTTGTGTCTCAGTCATAGTGTCCTTTGTCATGAATAAGCTTGTCAGTTTCATGACGTTTTATTTGTTAATTATTATTAATCAGAAATATTTTTCTTGTGACAATGATTTTGACGCTATTCTCTGTCTTCTCTTCTCCCAGGCTTAAGGTATCTGGTTTTATTTTGATGTATTTGAACCATTTGGAGTCAAGTTATGTGCAGAGTGATAAGTATGGAACTATTAGGATTCTCCTACATGAAGCAATCCATTTTTTAGCACAACAGATTTTTAAAAATAATGTGTTTATACACTGTGTATCTTTTCTCCTTATCATCAATAAGGTTTCCATTTTGTGTAGATTTATATCTTCATTAATCAACATGTCTGGTTTTGATGCAATACTGTGCTCTTTTGTATTATAGCTCTGTGGAAAAATTTGAGATCAGAGTTGGGGATAACTCCAGCAGTTCTTTTATTATTATACATTGTTTTAGCTATCCTCACCATTTTTGTTTTTCTGTATGAAGCTGCAAATTGTGCTTTCAATTTCTGTGAAGAACTGTGTTGGGATTTCAATGGGCACTGCACTGAATCTATAGATTACTCTTAGTTGTATAGCCCTTTTAAATATATTAATCCATGAGCACAGGTGTCTTTCCATCATCTGATTTCTTATTCAATTTCCTTCCTCAATGACTTGAAGTTTCTATCCCCTTACTTGGTTAGTGTGACTATAAGATATTTTATATTATTTGAGGATCCATTTAAAGGTGTTATATCCCTATTTACTTTCTCAGTGTGTTTGTCATATATATAGGAGCACAACTGATTTTTTGTGACATAATTTTGCATCTAGCTACTTTTTATTAATGTTCAGCTGTATGTTTTAGGGTCAATTATATATACTATCAAGATATCTACAAACACAGATTGTTTAACGTCTTTCTTTCTTATTTCTATCCCCTTGATCTAATTCCATTCTCCCATTGCTCTAACTATGGAGAGAGAGTGGACAGTCTTTTGCTTTCTTGAACGTAGTGGAAATGCTTTGAGTTTAATTCAATTTAAATTTATGTTGTGTATCGGCTTGCCTTTATTTATGCTGTGGTGTCTCTAATCACTCTAGGACTTTTATCACTGAGGTGGGTTTGACTTTGTCAAAGGCCTTTGCTTCATTTAATGATACAAACATATGGATTCTATCTTTCAGATTGTCTTCATGGTATATTACATGGAAATATCTTTTTCTATCCTTTTACCTTGAGCTGATGTCTATTCTTGATGTTAAGGCATATTTCTTGAATTTGACAGAAGGATGGATTCATTCTAGTTAGTTTGTGTATTTTAATTTAGGGATTGAAAATATTGATGTTGAGAGTTATGAAGGAGCAGTGTTTACTGATTCCTGTTTGTTTAGTTTTTGTTGGTATCACGTGTGTGTGTGTGTGTGCTTGTGTGTGTGTGTGTGTGTGTGTGTGTGTGTGTGTGTGTGTGTGTTTTCCATTGATTTTCTAGTGGGGGATTTTTTTTCCTTGTGTGTTCTTGACTGTGGTTAACTTATTTAGGTTGGAGATTTCCTTCTACAGCAAGATATAACTGTAGATATATACATTGCTTAAATTTGGTTTTATATTGGAATGTCGTATTTTCTCCATCTATTTTCGTTGAATGATTAGCTGGGTATAGGAGTCTAAATTGGCATCTGTGTTCTCTTGGAGTATGTAGAAAATTTGTACATGCCTTTCAGGCTTTTAGAATCTCAACAGAGAAGTCAGACACAATTCTAATAGGTTTGTCTTCATATGTTTCTTGGTCTTTTCACCTTGTAGCTTTTAGTATACTTTCTTTGTTCTGTACATTTAATGTTTTGATTATTATGTACCAAGGAAACTTTTCTTCCTGGTATAGTGTGTTTAGTGTTCTGGATGCCTCCTATACTTTGATAGGCATTTTTATGTTAGGACAATTTTCTTCTATGATTTTATTGAAAATATTTTCTTTGCCTTTGACATGAGTTTCTTTTCCTTCCTCTATTCCTATATTATTTGGTCTTTTCATTGTTTTTCATATTTCATGAATGGACTGAACTGAGATTATTCTAGATTTAACATTCTCTTTGATTTAAGTATCTATTTCTCATATTATATTCCCCTCAATGACTCAGATTCTCTCTTCCATCTCTTGTAGTCTGGTGGTGAAAATTGTCTCCAGGTTCCTTTTCAAGTTTCTAAAAATTTACTTTGTAGATTTCACTTTGTTTGGGTTTTCTTTATTCTATCAGGCCTTGAACATTTTTATTTATTTCCTTCTACTCATTGTGTTTTCATCGATTTCTTCAATAGATATTGATTTTCCTTATAAGGACTTCTATATAAAGGCTATTATGAGGTAATGATCTTATGATTCAGCTATGTTGTATTACTCAGGGCTTACTTTGGAAGGGTTACTGGTCTCTCATGGAGAAAAGTGCCCAGGCTGTTGTAGTGCTTTTTACCTTGGCATCTAGGTATTTGTGTTTGGTGTTTGTAATTCTGTGTGTTGATATATGATCTTGTCCTTTTGGGCAGGTATTTTTTCCCTGGATTTCTGTTACCTTCTGTAGTTCTTAGTAGTGTGTGGTGACTAGCTGTTAACTGGTAAGGGATGCATTGTTGATTCTGTCAGATGTGGCCTGTGGGGTTTCCTGGTAAAATTTTGTCTAAGAATTGGGAACTGAAACTTAGAAATAAGCATAGAATGGGCAGCTAAGGGAGTTCACAAAATAGAAGAAAGCAGGGTGTTCCATGAGGATTTACTTAGTTCTCTGGGAATTAGGTGAGAGAGTGAAAAGAGGACTCAACAGGTAATCTTCTACAGAGCTGTGAATGAAGCCAAGGGATTGGATTTGGAAGAAAGGAGGGAGAGGAGAAGATATGTAGTTAAGCCATCTGCTTTTCTCAAGGTTCAACTTCTAATCATAGCATCTTTGCATGTTACAAGTGCTTCCACTTGCTGGGAAAATGTAACCTAATATGGTCACAAGAAATTGATGGATGGATCTAGAAGAAACCATCCTCAGTGAGGTAACCCAATTACAAAAAGATAAACATGGTATGTACTTACTCATTTTTGATGTTTAGACAAAGAGCAAAGGATCACTAGCATACAATCCACACTGGCAGAGGAGCTAGGAAACAAGGAGAACCCAAAGAGGAGATTGCATAGTCCCTCCAAGAAGGGGATGGGGACAAGAACCCAGGACTAAATTGGAGCCCGAAGGCAGGGAGAGGAAGGAGAGTCTTCTTCCAGTTGCTGTTCGAAGCAGAAACAGACACCCACAACTAAGCACTGAACCATGCTACTGGAATTCAGTTGTGGAGAGGGAGGAGGGTTGAGCAAAGTAGCCAAGACTGGGATGGAGAGCCCTATGGAAACATTGGACCTGACCTACTGATAGAATGAAGACCCTAGTCATAAAGCTGAGGAAACAGCATTGGACCAAACCAACTCCTCTGAATGTGGGTACCAGCTAGGAATCCAAGACAGTCTATGACTCCTCTAGCAGTGGAGCCAGTCTTTATCCCTAGAGCACAATGGAGTTTGGGAGCCCACTCCCAAAGGAGGGATAGTATTGCAGCCCAGACACAGCAAGGAGTGCCTAAGCTCTTCCCCAAACAATATGGCAGACTTTGAAGCTCCTGGGTTGACAGCCTCAGTGTTCCTTGGGAGGAGATGAGGGGATTGGGGTGGGATGGGTAGGGATCATGGGAGGATGGGAGGGTGAGGGAATGGGGGGATGAATATGTAAATATGAGTAATTAAAGATAAATTTTTAAAAAATCAGTAAAATTCAAAAAAAGAAATTGATTCTGTATAGTTGAAGGGGCCAGAGAATAACTGATTATTATTGCCAGAATAGTAACTAATATTAACTCTTATCATTGGAATTTAATCTGTAAAATATAAAGCAAAATGGAAATTTTTGCTGAAATTAACACTGCATGATTCTCGCTCCAAAAGCACATGGATAGTTACTTATTTAACCCTCAAAGCATTATCAAGTTCTATTCTGTAAGCCCGCTCAGCTTTCTTCAATCTATTCTCCTACTCTTATATTCTCCCTCCATCCTACTATCTCTCTCTCCTTCCTTTTGTCCCAATTCCTCACTTGTTAGCAATTCACCTTTGTTTATCCATCTTTTACTTTTCCAGAAATCTATTGGTTTCTGTTTTCTTTATTGCCTCTATTTCAGTTTTCAAGTCATGGACTAGTTTGATTGTTTCTCCCGCTCTTGGGTTTCCTTAAGTGATTTATTGATTTCTTTTAATATTTTTGTTGGTCTTTCCTCCATTTCTTTAACAGACTTTTCATTTCTTTTGTAAGGGCCGCTATTATTTTCATAAAGTTATATTTAAGATAATTCCCTTCTGCTTCTTCTATGTTGATCTGTTCAGGTCTTGCTGATATAGGAACTCTGGTTTCTGGTGGTGCAAAAACAACTTGTTTTGTTATTGTTGAATGTATTCTTACATTGCCTTCTAGCCATCTCTTTCTCCAATTAATACAGGTTAAACCCTTAACTCTTGTGGTTTTGGGGGGCCTGTGGCTCTGATTGTCACTGTACCTTCAGATACTGGTGGATGTCTGGTGGTCACTGGTGAGGTGGTGGGAAGATGGTCACTTGGGTTGCTGTGGGTGGGGGAAGTGTGCTGGGGGTAAGACCTAGAGAGCAGGGCTATCCAAGCAGGATCTCAGACACTGACCTATCTTTTCAGGTAGCTGCAAAAGTCTGGTGGTTGCTGGTGAGATCAGCTATTTGTCTATGTTTTCTCTGGTCTTTCCATCTTCTTTACAATCTCTATACCCATCCTTATATTTCTTTTTTAAATGCTTCTTTTCTTTCCCATCCCCATGATTTTATTTCACCTTTCCCTTCATTGTGTGGACACTACATGTCACTAAAACCCACATAAATATTCTACATGTTCTGGGAAAAGCTAAGAATCTTGAATCCAGTACTGATCATTCAGAATTGGTCCATACAGTGTTGCTGAAAATTTCTTCTCCCCTAGTAAGCCCTCCTGCCAGATCACTAATGTAAAATTTCACCTGCATTCTGCTAGTGTTCCATGACTTACATATTATACAAAGTACATAAGTGTCTTCTTAAGTGTAAATCTTTAAAATTTTTACATGATAACAAAAATTTAATTAAACAAAAAAAAACCCTTTTTTGAGACAAGGTTTATTTAGTAGCTTTGGCTGTCCTAGAACTAGCTTTGTAAACCAGGCTTGCCTCAAACTCACAGAGATCCACCTGTTTCTTTCTTCTTTCTGAGTGCTAGAATTAAAGATGTTCCTCACTACTCTCCAGCAAGATCATATTTTTGAGTTTGATTGTATTCTCCTTATTGCCAATTTTAATGGAGCCCTAATATTTTCAAAGTTATACATTTCATATAGTTATAGAATCAGTTGATGTTTAACATCATTCTTCTACAAAAGAAGTGAAGATAATGCATAATATAACCCTGAGGGCATTTTGTGTCTAGCAATAAAGAAAATGCTCAAAAACAATCTATGTGGATATGACAAAAGCGCACATAAAATTGAAAACAGGATTCAGTCATGCAATCAAAAAACGCAGTTTCATGTATGAGACTATAAAGTAAATATCAATTTATCTACAGTGATTTCCATAAATGACTAAATGAAAAAGTAACACTTCTTTTCAGGCAGAGGTATTCCAATAAAAACACTATGTCGATGCAGCCCATCTTAGGTGTCAGCAGATGACTAACTATTTCTTAAGTGCAGCCTTCAACAGTGCCATTATGTCACCTGAAAGAAGCCAAAGAGCAAAAGACAATACACGCTTCCACTTCAAATACTTACCAAATAGATTTCCTGAAGTATGGCTGTTGTGGGTATTATCATATAACAAAGGCAAAGACATACACAGAGAAGAGTGTGGATGTGTCTAGCAGGCACTATTGTGAGGGGGAAGTAGAGAGTTGTATAATAAGTTCAAAAACACAAGTGAATATGGCTAGGTGTTCTCTATCAGTAAGAATATATTTAGAGCCACTGAACCAAATACCCACAAATGAATATAATGGTAAATTCAATGGTTTACATATTTTCCCACAAAATAAATAAGTAATACTATGGGAAACAAAAAAGAGAACTATAAATTACTAAACTAACATATTCAGAGGTTTAAATATGGAGGGCTGGAGAGATGGATCAGGGACCAAATTCTTACTTAAAATGCTTAAGGAACTGACTTCAGACTCCCAGAAGCCATGTGAATGACAGGTGAGTGAGGCAGCAAGGCATGTAATTTCAGTCATGCAAGCAGGGACAGGAATCTAACAGCAAGCTTAGTAATGAGACTAGCCTTGTCTGTGAACTTGGAGTTTGATTGAGAAAACATACCTCAATGAATATGGTAGAACAGAGATCAGACCTCCATATGCACATTCTCCATGGCAAAAAAATGTACATGCACTCACAAAAGCACATGACACAGTCACACACATGTGCACACACACACACACACAAACACACACACACAAACACACATACACACACACACAAATTAAAATGATAAAGATGAAATATGCACATGTAGACACAGCCATGCAGATAGCTCACCTCCTTTGGATAATTAATAGACAAATGGGCACAAATTCAATCACAAAATTTTCTCTGACTCTTACAAATATTCAAAGTCTGGTTTTATAAAAAGCAAGAGCAAAATGAGATTTAAAATCTAGATTAATATTTTATACACTTTTTCCTTACAGTTTTCATAGAAGCCTATACCAACTTGAATATTCTATTTGCTGGCTAAGCAAAACTGACTCCTCCCCAGAAGTTCATGACTTTTCTCTGCCACATTGCACACACCTCACTTCCAATCCCATCTTGCATATTAATAAACTATATTATTGTCTGTGATCCTTTTATCCATTTATTGATATCTGCAAAAACAGATACATAAGGGTTGCTGCAATTGTGATTCAGGTTTCTTTTGCAAAATTACATTTTAATATGAATTTTTTTCTGTCTAAGTATTTTGCCAATTATCATATAGTTTTACAGTGAAATAGAATATTCTGGCATAGCCAACCACTATGGAGTTTACAGTTTGAATTTGAGTTTTCTTTCTAATAGGACAAGGTTAGAAAGAATGCTTTAGTAAGTGCAGCTGTCTGCATCAATACACTAGAGTATAGTGATACTTACTGACATGATAAAATACCTGAATGTGAGTTTCCTCGGTAAATTCCCATGTGAGTTTTAAAATTATTAATATAGCACTGTAAAGTATTTTGCCATAATATTTTCACACATGTTCATCATGTCCTTGATCATATTCAGTCTCCATTATATTCACCTGCCCTCTCTTTCAACCCTCGTTGAAATCTTCTCTTTCCTCCCACATTGTCCTTATAAACAGTTTCCAAAGTGGTTTATGTTACACGTGCGTGCGCGTGCGCGTGCGCGTGCGCGCACACACACACACACACACACACACACACACACACACACACACACACACAATTTCTTATCCAATCATCTCATAGGTACTTTTCATAAAAATTTTCAACATTTTCCCTAACAAATTTTGTCTGATACTATTTCATAGGACATATGAACAAATATCTATTTATCCAAGATAGGGAGCCCATGACAGTTCAAAGAAGGATATAGCAGATGTCTAACTTGAGATGCCGTGTGTTTTGGGGGTTACTTATATGAGTATGGCTGAGACTCAAAGATAGTTCATAAGGGAAAGTCCTCCTAAGTTTTGGTAATAGCTCACAAAAGCTGGAACCCCAGATCTCATAGCATGACTTAAAGTTAGCTTAAAAGCAGTACAATGTCTTCTAGGCAGCTGGGCTAGTCTGTGCCAGTTCTAGGTAGCTCAGCTTGTCGCTATCTCCTAGAAAGTCCTTACTATTTATAAAAGCCTGGGCATGGAAAAGCCTGGTGCATCTGATCAACTCAAGTGAATTCTGAGACTTCAGTCATTTACTTATTGAGTCTCATGAGCTTCCCTTTAAGATTTCCTGAGTCTTGAGGAGCAAGCCTGCCTTCAGTATTTCCAGAGTCTTTAAAAGTGTCTTTTTAAACTTCTTAGGTCTTAGCTAGCTTTGGAGGAAATTGCTAAACAACAGTAAGTTAACAAAATTGTCTAAAAATACATATATTTCAGAAGTAAAAAAAAAAAGTCTTATCTGTTGGAAGAGATTTGAACTGACAGCATCCTCCTGCTGTGCTTTGACTTTCTTGGTGAAGACTTTCTCTACTGAAATTGAGCATCTCTTTCCATCAGTGCATAAATCATTTGATTTTACTCTGTTGTTCACTCTTTGCACTTTCTTAATTTTCTATTTAATTGATTTCTTTATCATGTACATATGTGTGCATGTGTTAGAAGTCAAACTTTGTGTCCTTTTTCCCCTAAATATCTCATCATTTGCCTGGAACTTTTCAAGGAGTTGAGCCTGGCAAACAAACCTCAGGGGTCTCTTGGTCTTTTTTTCCTAGAACTGGGACTATAAGCATGAACCACCATGCATAGCTTCTTTCTTTCTTTCTTTCTTTCTTTCTTTCTTTCTTTCTTTCTTTCTTTCTTTCCTTTCTTTCTTTCTTTCTTTCTTTCTCTCTTTCGTGTGTTTTGGCCATCAAATATAGGGACTTGTAATGCATGGCAAGCATTTTACCAACTGAGTTATCTCAGACCATCTTTATGACTGTTTTAAAAATTGTTGAACTACAGCACTCAGAAGGCAAATGCAGGTGGATCTCTGTGAGTTTGAGATCAGCCTGGTCTACAAGAGCTAGTTCTAGGACACCCTCCAAAGCCACAGAGAAACACTGTCTCAAAAAAACAAAAAAGATGTTGAGATAAGTAATTACAATATTTTTGAAGTTTGTAATAAGTGATATATTCCATTATCTTTTGCTCAGCAACATATTATCCACAGCCAAACTAGTTCCTTGTCTTTAAATTTGGGTTTGGAGGAAGACCTCATAGGACTCACTCCAGTATATCTTCTCAACAAGAGACCTGTTGTGTACTTGGGCAATTTATCTTCTTCTCACACATACACTAATAAGGTAGTTACGGCAGGTCCAAGCATGCTGTAATATTGCCATTTAATAGTCCTTGGAGATTGGAAACAAGGAATGTTCCCTAAGGCTAAATTCATCCCCAAATATGATTTCCTAGTCCATCCTTCTCTCCTTCTCTTTGCTCCATTCTCTGATAAGCCATTCTTTTAAAGAAGAAATAGGTCCATGTCCAGCTGTGCAACGTCTTAACTTGTTACCTCTTCAGAAAAATGTTGGGGCCAAAAGCATTTTCACTAGCCCCAATCTCTGTTATTTTTACTCCAGTTTTGACAACGATGTCAGAAACATGGCAGGTCTTTGAATTCCTGATATTTCACTCTTGAGACAAAAATCCAACCTTTTGATTTCTCTCCACAGTCCTTATTGTACTTTAGGCATGACCAGATGTTTGGCCAGTTTCAGCATTAAGAGTCAAAACGCCAGGGCCAGGCAAGAGTTCTGAGCCACAGCACCCTCACAAATGCCAAGTACAGCACAATTCCTCTGTGACCCCAGTCCTGTGGAGACAGACACAAAAGGATGCCTGCAGCATGGTGACAAGGCAGTCTAGAAAAAAACTGTCCCATTTCTGTTCAATGAGAGACCCTGTCTGAAACCCCCCCCCAAAAAAAAACAGAATAGAGCTTTGAGAGGAAGACACCCATGGTGAATTCTAGCCTCTGCATGCATATACAAGCACATGCACCCACATATGTGCACACATGCACCATCCCTGCAACATACACATAGACATGAAGACATACAGAGGAAAGCACAGTCACAAAGAACTGCTTGAGTCAATGCAGATCTGCATGCACCCACCTCCTCTTTGGGATTGCTTTAGTGTCAGTTCTTGGATCTTATCCTGAGGCTGTTTCTTATGTTGAGAATCTTTTGTTCGATGGATTGAACATTGAAATTATTGAATTTTTTACTTTTTTTATATAGTATGAAATTATTGAGAATAATGAATTTATATTTTCAATTCAGAAACATTTGACAATATTGATTTCAATTGTGAATACTTATCATCTATGAGATAATGCTTTGATACAAGTACACAATGTGTGATGAACAAATCCCTAAACTTTAAGAATTTCAGTGAATGTGTATATAATTAGGAGATAGACTATGATATTTATGAACAAATACTTAATATTGTGACTATTGGGGAATGACTGGCATTTTTGTCTTTTGGTAGTACTTTGTTTTGGGGGTTTTGAGGGCTTCTCCCAGTCTTTGTGACCAGTATTAGAGTTCAGTCCTGTTCTCTGGCTTAATACTTAGTTTTTTCTTAGTTGCTCTCTATGCATGCCACACACTTCTAAGACTAACAATCACTATTTCACTACAGATTTGTTTTAATGACTTCAGGTGAGAGGAAATTTGTACTGTTGTTTAAAGTCTGCTTAGAGACAAGCAATGATTGATTGGCCCAACTCATCTTTCTCTTTTACTGTCTTAACCATGCTCAACTGAAACCACCTCAAGTTTCCCATTCTGGAACTGAGTATCTCAGCAACTGTGCCTGGAGACCATATAGATGCATTGTTTTCTGAGTAACAAGTGAAGTTTCTAAATTGTTTTTGTGAAACTGAAGCGTTAGGAACACATTTTTGATGAGTGGTCCACCCCCTTAGATCAAGACAGTCAGCATTTTCTAACAGATTGTTCCCACAACTGATTCTATTTGCTAAGGTATTTTTTTTCTTAAAACATTTCTGTCTATGCAGTTCCATAGCAGATACTACCTTGCCCCATTTTTATTTTGTCACCGTGGGTCAGCTGTTGCATGGGACTCAAATGACATCTCTATATGTACGGGCTTATCTGGAGTTCCTCCATGCCTTCAGTCTTCTAAGTTGTGTTGGCTTCATCACTGATGTTCACTACCATCTCTAAATTTCCAATTTATTGCCTCAGAACAGTCATATAGTTTAGGGCCCACCCAGATGGTTTTATTTTCGTTTAGCTTGCTCAAGAACCTACTTCTAAATATATTTTAATTCTGATGCCCAGAAGCATAGAGCTTCAGAAGGCAAAAATGGAGAATTAATGTTAAAATTAGTTCAATAACATTTCTATGAATTTTTAGATAAATGCCACTCTACTTAGACTGTTGCTGTTTCATATACTCATACCATATATAAGTCACCATTAGTATATTTTCAGATTTTCTTCTCTTTACAGTGCTACAGCATGGATTCGTGTCCCACAAGGAATTTTCTCCTCTCCTCTACCCTGTGCTAATCATCCTTCCTCTTTAATTTTTTACTTCTTTTATATAGTATGAGAGACTAAAACACAAAGTTTCAGACATGGTAAGCAAGCACTCTAATTCTGATATATAGACTCATCCATAGATGCCTCTATATGGACTTTGAAATACTTTCATCCAATTAATCACCAATAAATTACACAATAAATTGTTATTTACATGATAGGTTCATGTAAATAAATCTTATCTAATAGCATAACCACTAATTGGTTAAATTTCTTTATTCTTTTCAATATTATTGCAGAATCTATTGAAATGAGTTTTAGATTTATTAGCTAAACATATGAACCACAAAAGCATATCACACAGTAGGTGTCAACATTGGAGATTATTACCTCAAACTAATAAAATGCACCAACACTGAACAGGCATTATTCTTATATGATAAATGGTTGATTTCTCCTGCAAAATAGGAAAGGAAAGATACTCCTTTTTTCTGCTTCAATTTTACATTGATTGGGAACTTATGTCAGTGCAATTTGACAAGAAAACCAAAAGCAGATGTACTAGAAGGGAATTTTAGAGCTTTCCCCACTCACCAAGAATAAGACTATATAAAAACTTCCATAAACTACTAAATTTTTTGTTTTGCTTCATCAAAAAAAAGCTTCCTGGAGTCAATGAATTTCAGTGAGTTCAGCAAGGCTACATGATGAAAATGATGATGTGTTTGACAGAGCCACAAATGTCATATTACACAATAAGTCTACAATCAAAAAGCAAAATATAAAACAGTCATTAAAAATTACTTAAATGTTAAATTGTTCTCTTTAAATACAGATGCCTGACTTTTTCCACATATTGTGTGTTGAGTTATCCACCACTTTTCTCATACAACTGCGTCTAATTTCCTTCCCCGTTTGTCTATCTGGACAGTTTTCTTCAATTTTCATATATATATATATATGAAATTGTATATATGTATATATACATATACTATATATATATATATATTTAAAAATATATTAATTCATGTATTTCCAAGAACCACAAATGAGAGAAATAATATATCCATCTTTCTGCAATTGCCTAAATTTCTTTAATATGATTGTCTCCATTTATATCCATTTTCCTGCAAATAGTATAATTTTGTTTTATTGTGTGTATAAACCACTTTCCCTCCATTCCTCTTTGATGGACATGAAGTTTATTTCTATAGTTCAGCTTTAGTGAACAGTGCTCCAGACAATTGTGATCAGGGATATATGTGATGTGTCAGCTGCTTATGGGAAATGCTACCACTTCCTTATATGGCTTTAATGCCTTTTCCATGTTTTTATGGTTTTCTCCATACAATTTCCATCTCATGACATTGATCTATGTGCCCACTCCTCCACTAATGCCACACAGCATGTATACTGTTGCTTTAAAGTCAACTGTGAAATGGAAACATGCTTGATCTAATCCCATCATTCTTTTTCAAATTTGTTGCAGCTACTCTAGTTCCTTTGGCTTTACTCTTGGATGTTAGAATCCATTTGCTTCTGTATATACTTTCCTGTATTTATGCTATATTTCTATAAATCCCCTGCTTGGATTTTGACAGGAATTCTATTAAGTCCATAAATCAATGTGGAAAAAATTCCTGTTTTTACTTCATTGGATTTTAAATCAAGTAGTCATTTGTGTCCTCATTAATTTGTTTACCTTGGCTCCTTTTATCAATATTTTATATAAAAGCAAGTCAGTTTTTTGTATCTGGCTGTATATCATCTTACCAAGAGTAATGCATGGCAGATGAACACCCAGACTCATTATCATTTAATAGATCCAATAATTCTTCTATCTCACCCAGTCTAGAAAGATTGTAACATTATTTTATGACTTTGTGAGCATTTTACAAAAGGCAAATGTGCATTTAACATATGGTTCAGAAATGTAAACATTTGTAATAAGGCCAGATGTATATTTCCAGCATGTGGAGTGAACAACATATCTTACAGAATCAACTTTATATTTGTATATGCAATACGGGAAGGATCATGATTATGTTCTAATAAATCTATATATTTCCTTGATTTGTGGAAATGAAAATATACAGTAGTTTATAAGCCTACATACTAATTTATACAAATGTTGAAATCACTAAAACAGAGAAAAAACCAATTATCTTTTGTCACCTGAACAGATTGAAAGAATAAAGATATATCAAAATATTGTAATACTATTAAACAAGAAAAAATAAAAGGATTTATGATGAATGAATGGAGACTGGCCTCAAGGTTTACATATTATTTGACTCATATGACCTTGAGAATACAAACTCTAGTAACAGAGATCAATGTATAGCATGTATTAGGGGTTGGCATGGATATAACCTTCAAGAAATAGACAGATTTTACATATAAGATACCTATACACACATGTGTTGCCTGCCACCTGTGACAAGACTCAAGTTTGTTATATAATTTGTGATCTTTTGTTTTTATTCAAAACTTGCCAACTTAATTTGAATCAATGAATAAGAGCCCTGGGCCTGGAAGAAAGAAGTTCTATATTCTTAACTTTGCCTAGGTTCAATATTATAGGTCTTTATTGTGTAACTGGTAAAAATAGTTTGTATAGTAAACTAGACATCAACAATGGGAATCTTGAAGTCAATAAAAAATGTCATCAAGAAAAATGGGAACATAAATGAGTGATTTAGCAATAGTCAGATAGAAAAATATAACACATTTGGTTTAAAATGTACTTTCAAGAGTAAATCATGTTATAATTGCATAACATTGAAAATGTGATAGTTTTAGAGAGAAATTTAATTATACTTTGTGAAAATTAATTTAACAGAATATCTCTACAGGATAAAGTAACAACCTGAATTAAGCTCCATAACTTTTAACAGAGTGTTTCCAAGGCAGCAGAAAGAGCTAACAACCTGTGTATACAGGAACAGTGTTTGAAGCTGAGGAGATAGCTTATCCATAAATTACTTGGCATACAAGTACAACTACCTCAATTCAATCCTTAGTACCCATGTACAAAGCCAGGCATCAAGATGAGTATTTGTAAAACTACAGCTGGGGAGCCATAGACAGGAATTTCTCTTGGGGTCTCCAGTTAGCCAATCTAACCTATACACCTCATCTGTGAGTCCCACCTAGTGAGAGACTCTATATCAAGAAAGAAGATGGAGAGCTCATGAAGAGCAACACTTGAAGTTGCCCTCTGAACACAGGCATTCATGTGTGCCCATATTTAAGAATTGGCACATACACAAACATTCACACCTACATACATATTCATATACATACTCCACAGTTGCAAACATACAAAAATAATAAAGTATTAACAAATCCTTAACCTGGGTTCCAGGTCACATGTGCATAAATCATAGTCTTGACATCATGACATTTGAATATGTTTGTATAAATAAAAAAAGCTTACAATTATGCATGGTGGCCAACATGTATGATCCCAGAGGAACTACATTCTACATCACATGCCAGCCTAGACCATGAGGAGAATAGTAATCCACTTCATCACTGATGTCAAACATTTTCTTGAAGGTGTATTTGATGGGGAAATGAATGGTGATCAAGGCATTCTGTTCAGGTGAAGAGAATCCATGGAACAGAAATGGCAGAGAAGCACAGATACTGATTGGTCTGGGGCAAAGCATCTATTCAGGCCACCTTTGCTACATATCTTTTTGACCTCTAATCTCATCTTCTAGTCTATATGTGAAACTCTGTGTGTCAACTGTCCTACACATCATAGCACTTAATTGCCAGAAGAAAGTCAAGCAGGCCGTAGACACATGCAAGACTCAGGGCAGATTCTGCTTGTATTCCTCATTCAAAGGTGAGGAATATGCCTAGACATGCAGACACCATACAATTTGATTCCTAGGTCACATGCATGTAGCCTTAGTCCTTTGATTTCATTCTATCTTTATAAAACTTGCAATTGTTATTTTAAAAGGTTATTTGTAGAAATGTTGTATAATGATTAGTGTGAGTGTTTTAGCTTTTGTGCTGATTTCATATTAGAACAAAATGTGACTTTGCCCAGCAGATAAGTAGAGCATGGAGTCTACAGGGGAGTCAACATTCTTTTCCTTCTGGGGACTTAACCATGCCTTCTGGCTGAAAAGCCTCAGTCAATGAGATGTATGTTAGTAATTGCTTGGGGCATACTAGATGCAACATACTCTTTTAAAAAATTTCTCTTTTTCTTGGACTGCCTACCTCCAAATCATGAAATAGAGACTTATTATTATGAATGCTTGGCCTTAGCTTAGGCTTGTTTCTAGCTAGCTTTCTTTTTTTAACTTAATGTAACCCATTTCTATTCATCTATGTGCTGACCCAGGCTCATTTACCTCATCTACATAACGTCCATCATGTTTTTCTGCTTCTTCTGGCTGGCTGGCTGGCTGGCTCCCTGTTACCAGGCCCCAGGCAGGCTGGCTGACTCCCCTTTTCTTTCTGCCTGACAGATCTGCTCATCCCTCCTTTGCCAAGCTATTGGGCATTCAGCATTTTATGTAACCAAACAGGTGACATAGGGAGGCAAGCTAAAACAACACATATTTACATAGTTAAACAAGTGCAGCATAAAGAAATGAAACACATCTTTACATAGTTATACAAGTATTCTATTCTATAACACATTCCTGTGTGGGGTATTTTTATGTATGGTTGTGTGTGGGGGGTCAAACTTAATTCCTCTGTTAGAGCAGCAAATTCCCTTATTGTAGGAACCCTCCCTCCAGTCCTAGATTAGACTCTGTAACAGTGGTTCTCAACCTGTTGGTTGTGACCCCCTTTGGGGATCCAAGGACCCTGTGACAGGGGTCATCTATCAGATATTTATATTGCAATTCATAACTTTAGCCAAATTATTGTTATGAAGTAGCAACAAGAATAATTTTGTGTTTGGAGGTGACCACAATTTCAGGAACTATATAAAAGTGTCACAGCAATAGGAGGGCTGAGTACCACTGCTCTAATGAGTTCTTCATTACTGAAGAAGCTTAGAAGGAACATTCTTTCAATAATAAAGAGAAGAAAAACTTTTTGAGAAAGTTTTTATTTACCTACTTTCTAGAAAATAGAAGAGCATCTCTACCTACGGGTGTATTTGGCATCGTGAGAAGGTATGCATACATGCAGCATGCCTGATCAGTCTCACTGAAGCTGGATTTCTGAAGCTGCTCATTTTCCTGTGCACAGATATCAGTTTCCATGGTAGGTGCAGACATTTTGTGCTTGGATAATTACTAAAAATGCATTTATGGGAATGAACAAAAATGAGTGCACTCAGCAGCCCACAGGCACACAAGGACACCGCAGGCTGCACTAGGTCATAGCAGAACCATTAGGAACTGACAAAGGAGAAAGAGGGTGAAGTGGGAATTAGGAAATTGTCATTTATATATAAAAATCAGGAAAAAGCAAGAACCCAAGCCTGGGGCCCCAAATAAATTAGAGTGGGTCTAATGAAAGGCAGGCAGTTGAGCGCAAGGGAAATTGAATCTCACCTTCCTGACTGTTCTGTTTGTGTGCTTCTCTGGTAATTGACCATTTCGGAGCTGATTTGAGTTTTACAGCTGTCATCATGGCCAAGTGCAAGGTAATTCAAGACCCCCTTTCCACTGAACTTGGTCAGAATCATTTTGGATGCTTGTGACTTCATGCTCATTCTGTACCTCCTGTACAGTTAGAACTGTATGATGGCATTGCTTTCTTTGAAAGGTGCTCTTTCACCAAGAACACTAGTATCAACTAAGCAAAGGGGAAGGACTCTTGAAAAATTTGAGTCTGTTAGTGTGGGTCTGGGAGATGAATCAGCAGTTAATGTTCTCCTAGAAGACAGTAGCTCAGTTCCAGGTACACTGGTGAGATAGTTTGAAGTCCCAAGGAATTCCAGTTCTAGGATTCATGGTGTCTTTGGGGGCCTTTTCTCATGGGACATACCTATACTCACCATCAACGTGCAGGCAAGCACCCGTGCATGCATGAACACACACACACACACACACACACACACACACACACACACACACACACTCACACACACACACTCGCATTCATGCACAGGAGCACACAAGAAGGCATGTATGCACGCACACAAACACAGACACAAATAAAAATAAAAAAATAATTCTTTTTGAGACAACAATTAGCATTTATCAGGGCAGAGATAGGAGGCACATTCTCTATTGCCAGCTTCACTCTTCTGAATTTTATTTAGGCTTTTATGGTCCTAAAATTAGGATAACATGGGATTTGTAGCTTCACTCAAGAAAATGATAATAGGGATGCTTATGAAGCACCCTTGGGGTTTACTAAAGGAATCATGATACAAAAAAAGAGAAAGAGAGAGGCTCATCAGAAGCAAAACCCACTGAGAGTACTGGTATGTGCTCTCAAAGAGACACTGTTCATTGTGTTTCACAATTTGTATAATAAGCATGCATAAGTGTTTGGTGGGATTTGAGGTTACCCTCTTCAAGAGGTTGCTAAGAGATCTGAAGAAGATCATGTGATGTTTCCTGTGGAGTACATGACAGGACCAGGTAACACAAAACTCTAAATCACAGCAACACTGGAAAATAAAGTAGCTTTAGTGTAAACAGCTATGATATCTGCCACTTGCAGGGAATGTTTAGAGAACAGAATAAGACCTTCCCTGAGGCCATGGTCATGCAGGCATATACCTGGGTCACTAGGAAGTTAATACAAAATATCTTTACATCTGAAAGGAAGATAAACTGTTAGTCTGTGACCTTCACAGCAAATGTTCTCAGCTGATAAGAGGTTTCATACAGGTTCTGGTCTGAAGGGATCGTCTCCCTTCCAGGTACATGTAACACTTGTTTGTCTCTATCCAGCATCAAAAATAATCCACAACCTTCATCTGATGACATGCATGTCCTTGTGATGCAGAGAAACTATTTTATCCCATATTCCATTATCATAATGGTCATCTCAATGCCTTTTGTTACTTTCCTTTTGTTACTTTCTTGAGGTAGTCTCACTGTGTCGATCACACTATTCTCATAGTCATGATCATCCTGACTGATTTTTCTGAGTAGAGCTCAGTGTGTGTGTGCGTGCGTGTGTGCGTGCGTGCGTGCGTGCATGTGTGTGTGTGTGTGTGTGTGTGTGTGTGTGTGTGTGTGTGTGTTGTGTTACGGGCATTCTTGCTGCCAGCCTGGTCCCTGATCCACGTCAGCCCCAAATGAACATGCAGGATGCTATAATAGTTATAATACTGTTGGCTGCTGGCTAGGGCTTCTTGTTGGCTAGCTCTGTCTTAATTATTAACCCATAACTATTAATCTATGTATTTCCACGAGGCTGGCTGTGGCTTACCTAGTAATGCCCAGCATGGTGTTACTCCTCTGGCTTCCTACATGTCGACTGACTCTGTCTACATTTCCCAGAAGTCTCCTCATCTCCTAGTCACACCTGTCTTGTTGTCCTATTGGCCAACAGTGTTTTATTCATCAACCAATAAGATAAAAAAATACAGAAGACCATTCACTCTCATGTATGTGCGGCAAAGTATTGAATCAAGGGCCACATACCACATGCTTCCTGATTAAAATCATTATGATTCTAAGTTCAGCTTTAACCCTCATAGTCTAAAATTCTAAATGCAATCTGCATACCGGTACTATAATAAACAGTTTTTCTAATTAATAAATTGGTGTTTAGTAAATGACATGTGTAGCATGCTGGAAAACAGCTTCTCAGAGCTATTTATGTGTGCACCCCTAGAACTTGTGAATACTAACTTATATGGGAGCAAAAATTTGCCTATGTGATCATTTTAAGAACTTTTGGAAAACAGGGGTAATCCTGGGATGACCAGTTGAACTCTAAATTTGAAACATTTGTCATGACAGGAAGGTAAGTGTGTGGTGTGTGTGTGTGTGTGTGTGTGTGTGTGTGTGTGTGTGTGTGTGTTGTAGATGTGTGTGTATAAGCACATAACTCTGATTCTCATCACAGTCACTAGGTATTCCACTCCAATCTTTGAGAAGAAACTTTCTTAATTTTATCCTAATTAGGGGTCTCTAGCTACACAACACTCAACTTATCTCATTTGTAGATGTTGTTTGCTTGCTGATGTTATTTATTTTTGTTATTATCATTATTATTTAAATTTTTATATAATATATTTTGATCATATTCTTTCCTGTGCTCCAAGTCTTTCCAAGTCATTGACACTTTTGTATTCATACAAGTTCATGTTCTTCCTCTTTCAAAAAGAAAACAAAGTAAAACAAAACCAAAAACTTAAAATACCAAATCATAACATTAACAACAATAAAACTGTTAGTTTGTGACCTTCACAGCAAATGTTCTCAGCTGATAAGAGGTTTCATACAGGTTCTGGTCTGAACCACAGAGTCATATTACATGAGTTCTCATTGGTCTTAATAATAAAAACCTGAGCCAGATATCCAGGTAAATGTGGAAAGATCAGAGAGAAAAAGGAACAAGGCACAGCCCCTCTTAGTTCTCCAACTTCTCAGCGGAAAAGGGTTGATCTTCTGTCTCTACCCCACCTTATCACTTCCTGTCTGTCTGTGCAAACCTCCAGGCCTCTATGGTTAACTAGGTTGATAGCTCCTTTCTCTGATCTCCAGGTAAGCTTTATTTGTTAGAACACAGAAAAAAATATCATCACAGAGTCCATTTTGTTTTGACCAACAATTCCTAACCTAAACATGAGATCGGCTTTGGAGTATGGTTGGTAAACCCAGTGTCACTCCATTGAAGAAAACTGATTTGCTCTCCTGAGGAGTATAAATTGAAAATAATTAATTTTGTTTGGTAAGGGGTGGAAATTTATGCTGATTTCCTCTCCAGGCTGTGATTTATATCTGTTTGAATTTATGCACATTTTTTTCAGGCTGTAGTAGACTGTGAGTTCATATGTGCATTGGTACTAATGTAGCTGGAAGATACTATTTTCTTGGAATCATCCACCACCTCTGATTCTGACAGACTGTTGTCCTCTTTTTCCATGTACATCTCTGAGACTTGAAGAGGGAGAATTTGATAAAAATGTCCCACTTAGCGCTTAATATTTCAACGTATCTTACTGTCTTTAAATTGCGGGTTGTGTGTCTCTGTGTTAGTTATTATCATATACTTCAAAAAGAAGTTTCTCTGACAAGGCTTCAGCGATGCACTGATCTATGAGTACCACTCATCATTGTATTGCTTTTAGCAGAATAAAGGCAGTAAAATTTGCCTTAGGGCCCATTTTCTAGTCATTGTTTCTTGGGCTCTTTAACAGATTAAGGTGCAGGCTTCAGCTAATGGAATGATCCTTAAATACAGTTTTAAAAATTGGTTACTACTTAAGCATTTGTGCCACTTTTGCACCAATATATGTTGCAGGAAGGTTGTAGGGTTCATATCTGGCACATTGGTGATTAGTTTTCTCCCTTGGTAGCATGTATAGAATCTTCTGACATTATGAATGCTAGTCAACAGAGGTGAAGCTCCTAGTTGGGCATCCATTTGATTTTTCTATGTTTGATGAAATAAGTAAGTGTTCTCTTTAATAATAAGGCCTTGAATGGTAACCAATAACATAGTCAATATTCTGTAATGTTTGGGAGCATCAAAGGTATTTTAGACATGACCCAATAAGATATAGCCCATTTATAGTCCTGGAGATTTTACTATGTATTATGTGATGTCTAGTTGGAGCATTCCATCCCCATTATGGGATAACTGCACTTTAAAATACACAATGCTTATATTTCTGATTCTCTTTACAAAAGAAAATTTTTTTTATTATTAAGAATGGGTTTAATTGTGTCAAATAATTCTTTTTCCATGTATCATATCAATTAGATTTATAATTTCTTTCCTGAGTTTATCAATTATTTTCTAATGTTTAAACATCCTTGTTTAGTCAGGGTAAATTCCCCAGTGTCATAGTAAATAATACTCTTATACAGTGAAGCATTTAGTTTGTGAATATTTTGTTGATCCTCTTTACATCTATTTTCATGAACAGTATTGGTCTGCTGTTTCTTTGCATGTCTTCACCATATTTTGTATAAGGGTAACCTCTGTTCCACAGGATGAGTTTAAAGTATTGCTTCTGTCTGCTTTTTTTGAGACACAATGCAGGATAGTTAATAAAATTTTCTTTAAGTGTTTAGCAGCATGTACCATCAAGCTGATCATATTGAAATTATCCAATTTGAATTTTCTATTAGTGATTCAATTTCTTTTATAAATATAATTTTTAAATTTTTGTTTGTATGAGTGTTGGCAGATTATGTCTTTCAAGGAGCTGACTTGTTTCCTATTGCTGATCAAATGTGTGATGATATCATTTCCATGGTTCTAATTATTATCCTTTTAATGTCTACATAATGAGTGCTGACATGGGCTCTTCCTTACATTAATTGCTGTTCTCATTTCTAAACCATTTTTTTAAAGAAGCAATAAATTATATTGATATTTATAAACCTCATCTATTGGCTGTACTGATGAATATACGGCTTGGTTTCTTATTTATGATTTCCTTTACTTATGCTCTAAGTTTTAGTTTATTGTATTTAATTTGAAATCATTTTAATCTGTTTTTCTATGTTCATAAAGAGAAAGCTTTTGTTACTAACTATAGAATGTTATAATATATGCATTCAGTATTGTAACTTCATGAAGTAGTGCTGGTATCCTGAACTGTAAAAACTTTGATAATTAATACCATTTTTGTCTCAAATACATTTTTTCAGTTAGTTTGAGAGGATTTGGGGTTTTGGTGTTTATTAACAATGAAATTTAAGAATGTTTAAGGGGTATTTAAGTATCTGTAAATTTTCTATTAGATTACTTCTGGAGGTTATTTAGTTCAGTTTCTTTGTGGATTGGGAACATTGAACATTCTATTTTTGAAGTATTTTAAGATGTATTTCATTGGAGGCCCTGCTGAATCAAAGAACCACTCGCTACCTGGCACCCCACAACCTCCTCACTGGGCTAGGACCCAAATTGAGGCAAGAGCAACCAAAGAATGAGATACTCATGTGTCAAATTGAGACTATATATATATATATATATATATATATATATATATATATATGGAAGAATCAACCATAATTTCTAGAAGTGCTTAAATCCCGTCACAAAACCAAAAGCATGAATAACCAAGGCAATATACCTCCTCCAGAAGCCAGAAAACTTGTAAAAATAGATGCTGACAAAAGCAATTTTGCTGAAGCACAAAAGAAGGACTTCAGAACAGTAATTATGAATGTGTTTATAGACATTTAGAAGTTACAAACAAATGCATAATGAAGATAATAAAAACACAGTTGAATAAAATAGTGAAAATAATTTGAGTCATGAAGGTATACATTAACAAGGAAATAGAATCACTGAAGTAAAACCACACAAATAAAAGTGAAAAAACTCGGGAAATGAAACAACAACCTCTGAGGTACAAGTTTAAAGTCATAGAGGAGAAAATCTCTGGTCTTGAAGACAAGATGGAAGAAATAGACAACCTAGTCAAAAAGTGTCAAATCTGAAAAAACATAGACACAAAATATGCATAAATTCTGGAACCCTATGAAAAGAACAAATCTTATGAATAATAGGACTAGAACACGGAAAAGAAACCCAGATCAAAGTCACAGAAATATTTCTAAACAAATTATTCAAGAGAAAATTTTCTCAATATAAATGAGGAGGTGCCTATAAAGGTACAAGAAATAAAAGAAGAAAAAATGTCTGGAACAGAAAAGAAAGTCATCACAACATAAAATAATCATATAATTTAACATAACTCAACAAAGAAAATATTAGAGGTGTCAGTGGCAAAAAACTGAGACACATATGAAATCAGGCTCATTAGAATAACACTTGATTTTTCAGTGGCTACTTTGAAAGAACAGAGTGTTCTGAACAGATATTCTACAAGCTCTGAAAGACTACAGATGTCAGACTATATACCCAGTAAAACTATCAATCAAAATCAACAGAGGAAGAAATATATTTCAAAATTCAAACAAATTTAAGCAATCTTGTCCCATTATTGAAACTCTATATAAGTTACTAGAAGAAAAATTTGTCTGAGGAGAAGGTTAACCGCACCCACTATGAAAAAAGGAATAAATAATTCCAGAAGAGTTCATGAAATGAAGAAAAGGAAGCAAGACACAAAAATAAAATGATAGCAATAAACAATGCAAAAAAATAGCTCTCAATATTAATGGTCTTAATTCCCTAATAAAAAGACACAGATTAACAGATTGGATTACAAGGCAGAATCTTTCTTTGTGTTGCATCCAAGAAACATAATTTTTCATTAAGGATAAGTGTTGTCTTTGAGTAAAACAGTGGAAAATGGTATTCTCAGTAAGTGGAACCAAGAAGCAAGCATGCATAGATAATTTATTATATGAAGCTAGCACACTCAAAATCAAAACTAATCTGTTTAAGTTACAGCACTGAATGCATATATTTTAAGGTTCTAAAATGTACAAGCCTTCCTCTTAGAGATCTAGAACAAGAGAAAATTAATTACAGATTAAAAACAGCAAACTAAAAATTAGAACATGAGTAAATGTAATTTTATTCAGGAAAACAGTAAATGCATTATTAAAACAAAAGGTCCTAAAGTAAAGTAAAAGTATGGAAAAAGATATTCCAAGTAAATGGGCACAAGATCCAAACAGCCACAACTATTTTAATATCTGACAAAATGGACTTCTAAACAAAACTAATCAGAAGAAATTGTAAGTATACTACCTACTCAGTAAGGAAACATACCCATCAAGATGCAGTTATTATCTTAACATTCATGCATCAAATACAAGGGCATACATTTTCATAAAAGAAACAAAACCATAGTTGAAATAACATATTGACTCCAATGTAGTGATAGTGAGTGACTTCAATACCATGCTCTCATCAATAGACAATTCATCTAGATAAAACCAAAACAGAGAAATGCTGGAGTTAAGTAATGTCATAAAGCAAATGGATTTAACAGGTATCTACAGAGAATTCTATACAAATGCCAAAGATTATAAAGACTATACTTTCTTTTTAGAGCCAGTGGAGCTTTCTCCAAAACTGGCCACATATCAGGAACAGAGTCAGTCTCAACAGGTGTAGAAGAATTGTAATATCTCCCCATATCTATCTGACTGCCATGTATTAAAGCTGGATGTCAGCAATCATAGAAATATCAGAAGGTGTGCAAGCTCATGGAAGTTGAACAACTAACTCACTGCTGAATGAAAACTGGGTCAAGGAAGAAATCAAGAAGGAAATTAAGAACTTTGTAGAATAAAATTATAACACAACACAGCCACAATTATGTGACACAATGGAATTCTAATAAACAAGTGTATAGCTCTAAGTACCTACATTAAAAAAGAATCTGGAAAAATATTAAATTAATAACTTAAGGACTCACTTAAAAGCTCTAGAACAACAACGATACATAATACCAAAAAGAGTAGATGGGAAGAAATAATCAATTCGGTGCTGAAATCAACAGAATAGAAACAAATATAAAACAATACATGGAATCAATGATACTAATAGTTGATTCTATAAGAAAATCAACAAGATTGTCAAACTTAGCTAAGTTAATCAAAAAAGAGAGAATGTAACTCAATAATATTAGAGATTAAAGATAGACATTACAAGTGACATACATGGGACAAATTAAGAGAATCATGAGAACATATTGTAAAAAATCTATATTACACTAAAATGCAAAAGAAATGGATCATTTATTTATATATATGACCTCCCAAAATTAAATTAAGGTGAAATAAGAAATTTAAAAAGATCCATAAACGATGGTGAAACCAAAGCAGCGATTAAAAATCTCCCAATTAAGCCAGACATTGTGGTGCACGCCTTTAATCCCAGGTCTCTGGCGGCAGAGACAAGCGGTACAGGCCAGCCTGGTCTCCAGAGCGAGCGCCAGTGACAGGTTAGGCTCCAAGCTACACAGAGAAACCCTGTCTCAACAAACCAAAAAAAAAAAAAAAATCTCCCAATCAAATAAACTAGCAAATGAATAGATAAGTGTTAAATAAATAAATAAATAAATAAATAAAAATAAATAAATAAAGTATATCATCCCAGTACCTGATGGAACAGCACAGGATGCCTTCATATTCCAAAGACTAGCTAACACATAAATTCTAAAATATTTTACAAAATATTAGCCATGGGATTATTTCCAAATTCTTTCAAATTATTCTCCAAAATATAAACAAAGGGATCAGTTCCACATTCTTTCAAAAATCATATAAGGACTCCACAAAAAAGAAAATTGTAACTGGTCTCTCTTATAAACACAAATACAAAAATACTCAAAAAAATACTTGCAAACAAAATTCAATAACACATAAAAATACACCATTACTTAAGAAAAGTCACAAGCTAAAGGAATATGAATAAAATCTTTAGCAATTATATATCTGACAGAAGATCAGTACCTGGAATATATGAATAATTAAAATCTGAACATCATGAAAACAAATAGTACAATTTAAAAAAATAAGGTACATAACTAGTTTTCAGAAGTTAAAAGACAAATGAGTAACATGTAATTTTCAACATCCTTAGATATCAGGGAAATGCAAATTAAAATTTTCAGTTTTCATCTTACCCCAGTCAGAATGGCCAAATCAATGAAACAAAACAAATTATATCACATGCTGACAAGGAAAGAGAAACACTCATTGCTCAGTACAAACTGGTACAGCCATTATGGAAATCAGTGTGGTTGTTCCTTGGGATGCCAAAAAATAGAAATACCCCATGATCTAACTATATCCTTCTTGGAAATTTACCCTAAGGACTGTACATTCCACTACAGAGATGCTTGATTATTCATGTTCATTGTTGCTCTATTCATAATAGCTAGAAATTAGAAACATCCTTTATGTCCATCAACAGATCAATGAATAATGAAAATGTGGTACATCTACACAACAGAATATTGTTCGGCCATTAATAAAAATAATAGTATTAAATTTGCATGGAAATGGATGAAACTAGAAACAATCATCATGAATGAGACTACTGCATATCTCACCCTTCATCAGAGAAGCTTCTTGCAGTAGATTAGTGGTTCTCACCCTGTTGGGGTTAGGATGCATATCAGATAACCTGCATATCAGATATTTACATTATTATTCATAACAGTAGTAGATTAGAGATATGAAATAATTTTATGGGCGGGGTCACTTCAACATGAGCAACTGCCATTAATAGGTCATAGCATTAGGAAGCTTGAAAACGACTGCATTAGATAGTCAGCACCACAGAGTTCTACACATGGACAGTATGCATACAATGAAAGACTCTGGAGCAATTAGTTCTAAATGGGATGTCTCCATTAAATCCCTATTCCCCAAGACTCTGAAATGTACTCAGAATAGCATGTGGAAAGATTGTAACAGCAAGAGATGGTGAATGATTCCAAGGAAACACCTTTTGGACACAACAGGGTTGATGCATATATAAACTCACAGAGATTATGACAGCAAGAGCAAGACCTGCAACAAGATCAAACCAGACAAAATTCAATCACTGAGAAGGGCTAGTGGAAACAAAACCCTACCATTAAACAAGAAGCTATTTGAAATTCACATGTTCTTGATGAGGAAAATACTAGTTTTCTCCAATGGAGTGACACTGAGCATATCAACCATACCCCATGGCAGGATTCAAGCCCAATTGTAGCTGGCCAACATAAAAAAAGGTTCTATAATTTGTTTTGTTTTGGGATAATTTTGTCGTCTTGGGATTTGGGTTGCTTTGATTTTGTCTTTCATTATGATTTTCTTTTTGAGAAAGAGAAAATCATGTATGAAGGTGGGTGGGGAAGTGGTGGTGTGGAGGTAGGAAGAGCTGCAGGAAGAGAAAGAATATTATCTAAATATTTTGCATGAAAGAAAAGTTTGAATCTTTATAGATTTGACAAAAAAAGATACATTTCCTTGATAAGAAGATTGTCTATACTGGTAATATTCCTTACTGCATTCAGAAAAGTGTCAATTCTGCCATAGTTGAAAAAGTAACCTAGAGGTGTCAACTGAATCACATCAGTTGTTGGTTTTGAAGTGAATGACGGTGATAATGTCCACCTCAACTTGGCACATGCAATAAAGTGCTGCAATGTCTAAATCCACAAAAGCAGGCTCTTCTTCTGTTTCTGAACATCTTAGTTAGGTTTTTAAATTGTTATATAGCAGTTTCCTCTTAATTAAGACATTCCACCCATCCAGGAAGGAGGAAAAGGTACCTGTAATTCAAGATGTAATTAAATCATATGTCTAGGAAAGCTAGAAGGAAAAAAATCTCTCAACAGCCACTATATTAGCCCTATAGAAACAGCAGAATGCATGCAGGGGACTGACCAATCAGGCTGTCAGAGATTCCAAAACTTGTCTCTGCAGAGAATTCAGGGCTGCAGCTGTTCTGAGTCCCGGTTTCCATGAAAGGGAGGGCTTTTCAATGGTGAAGCTGCTTTCTAGTCACCCCTAATCCTGTAATCACAGACCTTAACAGCTTTTAGTAACACAGCAAAACTTATTAATAAGTCAAGTTAGACTTTGTGATAGTTGTTATTTTGGATTTTCATAGGTTTCTTTATATGTATGTATTGTCTTCCTGTGAAAAGTTGATCACACAATGCTAACACATTTTGACAGTTATTAATGGTTTGTGATGTTTGATATAAAACTGCCTACAGTTCTCTCTGTACATTGTGACTGTAATACTCTTGCTGTGTAAGCAACCTGTAGCCTGATTGGAATTAAACTCTGATAACCTGAAGGTGAGTCTCACCTACCCATAACTGCCTAGCCTACAGCCAGTCATTGTGGAAGCTCCCAAAATCTCACTGATTGTATTACACAGAGCTAACTTCAGGTTATTTCTTTACTTCATTTTCTGTGTTTTGATTATAAATAAAAGACACACATTTGCTGAGGTACAACATTCTGGACCATTTTTGTGTGGAGGCCGTAAATAATATAAAAAATACAATTGCCAGTGACCTTCAGCAGTATCAAGTGACCAAAAGGGACTCTTCCAGCAGAGGGGACATAGTGATTTTCCATTTATTTATGATTAATTTATCATTACTAATTTCACTCTCTCCCTCTGGTGTGTGTGTGTGTGTGTGTGTGTGTGTGTGTGTGTGTGTGTGTGTGTGTGTGTGTGTGATATTTTTATAGGGACAATCACATGCTATTGCATACAAAGAACAACCTCATGAAATCTGTTGATATTTAGACTGCATTAGCCAATCGTGTGTGTCTCTTCTCTTGACCCTTTGAAGAACATAAGAGAGACAACATGCAGCCTCTTCAGTCCTACTATCAATTTCTTGAGTCACTTGAGAGTGATGAGCACCTCTTGATCTGGCTCTGCTCTTCCTGCATTGAGTTTGTAGTCCTTTGGTGGACCTATTAGTTACTTTTTCTCTTTACTATGATAAAGGTCCCTGAAAATCTAAATGTAAGGGAAGAAGAGTTTTTGATTCTCATTTTGAAGGTAAAGTCTATGTTGTCAGGAATGTAATGGTGACAAGAACTTGAGTCATCTGGCCATATTATGTCTCTTGTCAGGAAGCATAAAGACATGCTGGTACTCAACTCACTTTGTCCTTGTATTCAGTCCAGGACTCTAGCCCATGGCCTGGTGTGATTCAAATTTAAGGTATGTTTGCATTACTCACCTAAATCCCATAGAACCTGCCTCATAGTTGTGCCCAAGGTTATGTTTTCTATGTATATCTAGATCTTATGACATTTCACAGCATTAGCCCTTAAAATGGTATTTGAATCTTGAATTTTTCTGCTACAAGAGTGTTCATAATATTCATATTGAAAGTTACTCTGTGGTATGAGCAACAAGGTGGCCATTGGAAGTCATGTAAACACCAACACTGAGTCCTGGAAGGAGGCTACAGTTGACTAGAGTTATACAAAAAGTGTTTGGCACTCAAAAGACAATTTACCAAACTAAATATCAGAATCTTGGGACCCAGTGAGACATAAAACTTCTGTGCTGGTCAAATTCTATCAAATTCTATGTCTGTTTCAAATTACCTGACATAATCAACATAAAATGAGGAGATAGCAGATGCTGATCTTAGTGTATAACAGAGATTCAAAAGAAGAAGGGGAAAATTTCCTCATTATTACATTAGAACAAATCAGTAAAATATAAGAACATTAAGATGCAAATCCTAGGCTAATTGCTCAATAAGTATAACACATGTCACCCAAGCACAAGAATCTGACTTCAATCCCAAGTGCACATAAATATAGTTGGGAGTGGAGGTGTGTGTGGATGTAATAGCAGATGGTTCTGAGGAGGAATGACCCTTGAGGTTGTCCTCAAGTCTCCACATTCACATATAGGCATGTGAACATGTTCCTATATGGATAAACACACACACACACACACACACACACACACACACACACACACACACACACACACACACACACACGAGAGAGAGAGAGAGAGAGAGAGAGAGAGAGAGAGAGAGAGAGAGACAGACAGACAGAGAGACAGAGAAAGAGAGACAGAGAGATCATAAGTGCATTTTTAATTAGCATATGAAGACCAAAAATGCCTTCTTACAGAATTAAACAAGCCCATTTCTTTTTTTAAAAAAAATATTTTTTTAAATTTCAGTTTACATTCCAACCACAGTTCTCCCTCCCACCCCTTCTCCTGTACCCCTCACCTCTCCCTAGCCCACCCCCATCCACTCCTCTTCACATCATGGGTAAGGGCTCCTATGAGAAGTCAATAAAGTCTAAGCTCATTTCTTTATGGCTACAACTGAGGAGGGAAATGTTGCTTACATATGTATGGAAAATGTGGGATCAAAAACCAGAGCATACCACTTGCTCTCAAGTGGCTTACTGGACCCATCCGCCTGGCCCAGAACAAAGCATTTTTGTCCCTCTTACAATAGTCATTAAATTAGCTCTCCTCAGTTCTCTCTCACTATTTGATCTGCCTCTAAGTGTAAAACACCAGGCTTGTTAGTCTTGTTTTAACTGTTAACTAGGCACAATCTACAATTACCTCAACTGAGGAATTTATATAGATGAGGTTGTCCTATGGGCACATTTGGGTAAGATTCTCTTGATAATTAATGTTAAAGAAAGATTCATAGGGAAAAAGAAAAACTTCTAAATGTTTTAATATATATATATATATATATACATATATATATATATATATAGAGAGAGAGAGAGAGAGAGAGACTTGGAAGAGAAAAGAAAAGTATAGGTATAGAGGAAGTCCTTAAAAAATAGAATAGACTTCTGCTTGTCCATCTTGCTGTCTCCTGGCCTGGGGGCTCTGTGCAGGTGTACCCACCTCAGTGGACCAAGCCATGCAGAGTCTGCCTACATCCAGGTGCTATTCTCAGATCCTTCCACTGTGAGATGGATTATCTCAGAAAAGCCTGCACCCACTGGGAGACCCATGATATTATTGGACCTTCTTGCACCCACTGAAAGAGAACCTTGGACCTGGACGCACCAGGAGAGGGAGAGACCACAGCTGCAACATCAGGAAGCAGGGAAGGGAAGACAACAATATAAGAACACATTCAACAACAAAAAGACCAATAGAAAACAAGGAAAGCCATGAAAAACACAACCAAACAAGTGAAGGAAACAATTCAAACAGTTCAAGGCTTGAAAGCTGAAATAGAGATGATTAAAAAAACTGTCTAAGGGAATGTTGAAAATACAAAAGCTGGTAAACATTCTTAGAGCCTTTATCCAGTAGGGGATAGAAGCAGAAAGAAGCAATCATAGCTAAACAGGGAGCCATACTCCTAGAATCCAGTTGCAGAGAGGGAGGAGGGATGAGCAAAGGAGCCAAGAATGTGATGAAAAAACCCACAGAAACAGTTGACTTGAGCTACTGAGAGCATAGAGACCCTAGTCATAAAGCTGGGAAACCAGCCTTGGACCAAACCAAACCCTCAGAATGTTGGTGCCAGCTAGATGGACAAGACACTTTATGGGACTTCTAATAGTGGAGCCAGTGGTTATTTCTAGAGTACAAATTGACTTTGGGAGCCTATTCCCTATGGAGGAATACTATTGCAGCCCACATACAGGAAGGAGTGCCTGGGTCCTCCCCCAAATGATGTGTTAGACTTTAATGGTGTCCCATGGAGGGCCTCATTCTTCCTAGGGAGGGGGTGAGGAGTGGGTTTGTGGGTTGGTGGGAAACATGGGAGAGTGGGAGGGTGAGGAAATGGAAGGATGGATATGTAAATAAGAGTGCTTCTAAAATAAAAATTAAAAAAAGAAAGGCTGGTATACAATCAGAAACTACAGATGCAAGCATAACCAACAGAATACAAGAGACAGAAAAGAGAATCTCAGGCATAGAAATACACTAAGATAAATAGATTCATCAAACAAATAAAATCTTAAGTCCAACAAATTCCTAACACAAAATATCCAGGAAATATGGGACACCTTGAACAGGCCAAACCTATAAATAATAAGTATAGAAGAATGTGAAGAAACCATGCACAAATGTGAAGAAAACATATTCAACACAATCATAGAAGAAAACTTTCCAACCTAAAGAAAGATATGCCAATGAAAGTACAAGAAACTTACAGAACACCAAATAGAGTGAACCATTAAAAAAGTCCCCTAGCCATATAATAATCAAAACACCAAACACACAGAATAAAGAAAGAATATTAAGGGCAGCAAAGGAAAAAGGCCAAGTAACATATAAAGGCAGACCTGTCAAATTTATACCTCTGAGACACCATCTTTCTCCTGTCAGAACGGCTAAAATAAAAAAATAAAAAAACACCAAATTCAGTTCATGCTGGGTAGGATGTGGAGTAAGAGGAACTCTCCTCTACTGCTGGTGCGAGTGTAAACTTGTATAGTCACTTTGGAAATTAGTATGGCAGTTCATCAGGAAAAATGGGAATCAGTCTACTTCAAGATCCAGCAATTCCACTCTTAGGCATATATTCAAAGGATGCATATCCATAAAAGGACAACTGTTCCACTATGTTCATAGCAGCATTATTTGCAATGGCCAGAACCTGGAAGCAACCTAGATACCCCTTAACTGAGGAATGTATGAAGAGAATGTAGCACACATTGGAGTACTTCTCAGCAAAAAGAAAAAAAAGAAAACAATCGAATCTTGGAATTCATAGGCAAAGGGTTGGAACTAGAAGAAACCATACTGAGTGAGATAACCCAGTCACAGAAAGACAAACATGAGATATACTCACTCAATATGATTTTTAGACATAGAGAAAAGGATTACTAGCCTACAATCCACACTGACAGAGAATCTAGGAAACAGGGAGGACCCTAAGAGAGAACTATTTGGTCCCCCAGAGAAGGGGAATGGGACAAGATCTCCTTAGCAAATTGGGATCATGGTGGGAGGGGAGAGGGAATTAGAAGAAAGAGAAAGGGAGAAGAGAAATGGGGAAGCAGACATGAGGCAGCAGAAAAATTGAGTCAGGGGAAGAATAGAGGAGAGAATGAAAAGTGATACTTTAATAGGGGGAGCCATTATAGTTTTAAAGAAAAATCTGTCACTAGAGAAATGTCCAGAGATCCACAAGGATGACCACAACTAAGAATCTAAGCAATAGTTAAGAGGCTACCTTAAATGCCCTTCTCTGATAATAAGATTGATGAGTACGTTGTATGCCATCCTAGAGCCTTCATCCAGTAGCTGATGGAAGCAGAAGCAGACACCCATGGCTCAACACTGAGCTGAAACCCTGGAATCCAGTTGCCCAGAGGGAAGAGTGATGAGCAAAGCAGTCAAGACCAGGCTGGAGAAACCCACAGAAACAGCTGATCTGTAAAAGGGGGAGCTCATGGACCCCAGACTGATAGATGGAAAACCAGCATAAGACCTAACCAGACCCCCTAATGTGGTTGTCAGTTAGGAGGCCTGTGCCATCTGTGGGGCCTCTGGTAGTAGATCAGCATTTATTCCTAGTACAAGAATGAATTTTGGGATCCCACTCCCCATAATGGGATACTCTCTCAGCCTAGACACACAGGGGAGGGTCTAAGTCATGCTCCAAATGATGTAACAGACTTTGAAGATCCTCCATGCAATGCCTCACCCTCCCTGGGGAGCAGACAGGAAATGGGATAGGGGATTGGTGAGGGCCAGGGGAGGAGGGTAGGAAGAGGAAACTGGGATTGACATATAATACAAGCTTGTTCCTAATTTAAATAAAAATTCTATTTAATATAGGTAACTAAATTTAGTAGACATCCTACACACAAGTATGCAGATAACATATGTGTCATTAGTATGAAAAGCTAATATCTATCTAGAAAGTTGTTTGCTATCCATATAACATCCTTGCTATTATTCTAATAGTGACATATTTAGCAAGGCTATTCGTTATAATTGCAAATTTTCATCTAGGTAAGGCTATCTGTGGCTTCTTTCCTCTAGCATCCTTCAAAGGAACTTCTGGCATCTTGAAAGCCACAAGTCAGGGAGTAAGTTTTGGGCTGAATGCCAGGTTGATTTCTCCAGGTCCCATAAGGAGGTTGGGAGGTAAGGTTGAAAGGAGTTAGAGCATGGGGATAGGTATTCAAATACATTGTAATCATGTAACTTATATGACATCTAGAGCCTTCCAGCCAGTGACTGATGGAAGCAGAAGCAGACACCCACAGCTAAACACTGAACTGAATTCCTGGAAGCCAGTTCCAGAGAGTGAGGAGTGATGAGCAAAGGGGTCAAGACCGAGCTGGTGAAACCCACAGACAGCTGACCTGAAGAAGGGGGAGCTCATGGACCCCAGACTGATAGCTGAAAGGTCAACATGGGAGTGATCCAGAGCCCCTGAATGTGGGTGTCAGTGAGGAAGCCTTGGCAATGTGTGGGGCCTAGGGTAGTAGTTCAGTATTTACCCCTGGACTTTGGAAGCCCATTCTCAGCCTGAACTCATGGGTGAGGGCCTAGTCCCTGCCCAGGATGATAAAACAGACTTCTGAGATTCTCTAGGGAGGGCCTCACCCTCCCTGTGGAGAAGGGGGATAAGGTAGGGGGTTGGGGGTGGTGGAAGGTGAAAAGAGGCAGAGGAAGCTGGGATTGACATGTAAAGCAAGCTTGTTTCTAATTTAAATAAAAACACACAAATAAATAAATAAATAAAATCTAAAAAAGAAAAACTACTAAAGGTACAAAGATATTTGTTCATGAAAAGATTCAGGTAATTTTGCTAATGTAGAATTCATAAGTTGTTCTAGAATATAAAAATCATAGCACAAAACTGAAAGGTTTAAAAAGGTTGCTTACATGGTGCTGTAAAATGACTGCAAAACAATTTTCCAGGTATGTATTTATGAAGACTGAAAGTAAGATTTTATGTGTTTATGAGAACCTAAACATTAAAATCAAAAGCACACTGATTTTTAAAAAATGAGAAGTTTTAGAGTGGCTGCTTGTGAAATTGCCTTGGAAAGGCGCAGTGGAAGGAGAGAAGCAACTCTGAAAAGTTGGTTTCTTACTCCACTATGCACTATGGTATACACATCTCTACAAACACACACATACACAATAATAACAATAGGGACCTATTAAAAACATTTTGAACACTGGAGTTAGTTCCCCTTTAAAACATCATCTTTTCCAGCATTAGTATACTATGTATATAAAAGTGGAGTGATGTGTGTTTTATGAATGTATGTGTGTGTATGTGTGTGTGTGTGTTCCTGTGAGTGTACAAATTCTAATTTCTGTTCTAGTAATCCACCTTGAAATAGGATCTTTTATTTTTCATCTCTGCATGTGTCAGTTTGCTGGTCTTTTCAGGAACCCCCCATCTGTGCCTCCCATCTTCCTGTATAAGTAAAAAGAAATGTGCTAGCACATGGTGTTGGCAGCATCATACCTAATAGTTTTATAAGAGACAAGATGATGAACACAATGACCACATCATGGTTATTGGCAGTATCATACCAAATACTTTGATACTTTGTCCAGTAAATGTCTTTTGACTCTGGGATACTCCAGAAGAAATTAGGTTCCTGATACTTTTTAGTTTGGTTTCCTTCCTTTCTTCTTTTTATTTTGTTGTGAGATAAAGTCTCATGTATTCCAAGGCAGCCTTAGACACAATGAAGATGTGATTGACAAAGAATATCTGATTCTCCTATCTATATTACCGAAGTGCTGAGATTATAGGTATATAACCTCACATTTGTTTACTATGGTGCTGAGTATCAAACTTGGGGCAGAATATGTGCTAGATAAGCTTTCTTTTCCAAGCTTTGAGCCATTAGGACTTTCAGAATGATACTCCTCTGAGGACAGCAGCAGATGAACTGTACCTGTGAATGTTTAAGTAAGTTAACAAGTGGCTAAACTACATTTCCTGAAGTCATTATTATATTCCCTAGATTACTGATTTGGAAAACCAAATAGTGATTATAACTTTTTTAACAATTAAAGGTAAGTTCACTAATATGCATTTATGTTTCCTGCTTTCATCATGAGACACAAATAGAAATCTTTGAATAGTGAAAGCTTCAAAGATTGCAGAAAATTCCAAGCAGCTCTCTGAGCATCCAGTGAATCTTTCCATCAAGTTAAAGCTGCTTCCTTTTAGGTTTGAATTCTATTTTAATGAGATGAAAGCAGTTTGCTGAATACATCACCATGGGAAAGTTTATGTGGATCAATTTGCTGGAATGCATTCCAATTTTGCACATTAGCAATGTTCATAATAGCTAATTTAGTTAACCAGGTTTACCATCTCCAAACTTCAAAAGCAAACAAGTACAGAAAGGTACATAGTAGTAAAATGCCTTCATTTTTAAATGAAGATGTACTCATAGTCCTGTCTCCTAAGAAAAAAGAAAAGTCAGGTGGCATGGTAATTTAAAAAGGGATTACCTTGGCCAACTGAATTTCCATTGGCTCTGATGAGAGTGAGCTGCTTTGCACCAGAATAAGCTACTTATGTTATAGTTTTTGGAAGTTTTATGATGTAATAATATGGCTTCATGTGTTTTGGATTCTTCAAATACTGAGCATTGTAAATATCTAAAGCATATGCTTCCATGAAATCAGAGGTGCCATCAGAGGACAATAAAAGCAGCTGGAATTGTACCCAGGGACAAGACACACAAAAAAAAGTATCAGGAAAACACTTTCCCAGAAGCAGTTAATACTGTTTGCCAAATCAGAAACTTGCCCATCAGGAACTTTTGTCTTTCTTCTTTTCTTTTGTGTTTCCAGCTGTGCTAACTCACTTTGTTTTTCACAAGGATAGTATGGGTTTGTGTAAGTTAGCTTTTGTTGCTGTGAAAGAATGCCAGTGGAGGAGTTTCTTTTGGATCCTGGTTTTGGTCCATCATGTAGAGGAAGGTATGGCAGTGAGGAGCAGGCAGTGCTGAGGTGGTAGCCTGGCCACATCACCTCAGGCCGGAATCAGAGAGCAGACTGTGAGAGACAGAGTGATATAACCTGAGGACCAGCTCCAGTGAAATATTTCTGCTATCTAGCATCCATGTCTCTAGCTAGCCTTCCAGTACTTGGCATGTTTTCCCTAGTGTTGAGCAGGCCACTAGTCAATTAGAGAGGTGTTGGTTACCACCAAGGTATGTGGCATTATTGCACTACTTAGGTTATTGTGCTATGCTTTTAGTTTATGTGATTCATGGATGTAAGTCCTGTGCACAACAGTTGGTTGTTTCCCTCCTTTGAAAATTTGCTTGGCTATTTCTGGTACCATGAGAACTAGTCTTCAGAGAAAAGGTTTTCAGGAAAGGTCCAGCTCATGTTCTTGGGCCCTGAAGTGGTTGTTATCTTCAAGAACGGGGAGATGGGCAACTAAAAGGAATCACAACACAAGCCATTCCTTTTAACAGATTTCAGTCTCCCCACAAAACAACACCAATAGCTTGGGAACAAGTGTTCTATTAACAGAGTCTCAGGAGACATATTTCATAGTCCAACTATAGCAAGATCCTAATCTGTGAGGGCCACAAAATTAATGCCTCCAATTTAGGAAATTATTCTGCTAATACCTCTAATCCCAATGAGAATAGAACCCCAAAAGGGGAAAAGGAAAGTTATTCTTGAAGTGTTAAGCCACTAATTGTTGCTTTCCTGAACTTAGTAGGATATTCTGACCTTTCAGATGGTTAGCTTTATGGTACCAGATGGAAAACTATCTGTGAAATGCCTGCACAAGTAGCTTGTATTTCCAGTAAATATATATTTGAGACTAAAGAACTCACTATTTATGAGCTCCTGAATTAAGCATCATAAAGCCCTCTCCACTAGGTATGTTTGTGACAACCTACAACCTGGAATAAAGGGAGCATAACCCACTAAAAGTAAATTTTGATGTAACCTTGTTGACAGCAGTGGCCGACAGGTCCACAGATATTACTTATATTTAATCACCACCACTGGACAATGATCTTTTGAGATCCCCAAAATGTACACTCATTATCAGTGAAAAGTATCTTACTCGATTTTTCTTCCACTTTGGTTTAGGGTCTTGTCCTTTGGCCTGACTTTTCACTACAAAAATAGCTGTCCCTGAGCATTCTTGTATGTCTTATAATCAGGAACTGAAGTTGTCAAAACTGAAAGTACTACTCATCCATAAGTGGACGAGGATGGGTTTATAAACACCAAGAAAAAAATTCAATGGAACCCTTGGGCTGATTCTTGGCAGTAATGGCATGCAAATCATATGGAACTTAAAGCTCCTTGTAAACTTTAGGAAAGTGCCCTGGTAATAAGTCAGACCTCAATAATAAAGAAATCAGCATCCAGTAACTGAATGGTGAAATTTATTTTCAACAAAACCCCTGAGGCAAGAGAGATGGCTTCATTGATGAAAAGCTAGACCAAAACAAGATGAAAAAACACTTGCTTTGAAGGGAGGGAGAGGGTAACTGGTATTTTCATGTAAAACAATCTTGTTTCTAATTTAAATAAAAAAATTGAAAAAACTCACTTGCTTTGTAATTAAAAGGACCTGAGCTTGAATACTAGTACACACACACACACACACACACACACACACACACACACACACACACACACACAATGCATGTGTTGGCACCTGGGAGGTAGAAAGGCAGGTGCCTGGTGCTCATTTACTGACCAGAGTAGCTGAATAAGTGATCCCAGAGAAGGAAAAGAGCATATATCAAAATTAAGGTGGGAAAACATTGAGGAACATTCCACAGGTCTGTCTCTAGCTTTTATAGATACATGTGGAACATATATCTGCACACAATTCCACTCATATGTGAACATGTACTCCCACATATAAAGGAATATAATGCAGAGTTTGGTTTCTTTGTAGTCTAAGTTGGGAGCTGTGTATAATGTTGAACTATACTGATGGTTCTACTTTGATGGCCCCTGAATCTAGTATTGAAAAGAGCTCACTAAGAAATGTAACTGCTTTAACTAGCTCCCTGTCAGCAGATATTGTAAAGGAGAGTCTCCTGAAACAGTGCACGGTGTTTTGTGGGAAGCACTAATACCTGGCTTGTGTGCACTGAATGGTGTCAAGGTCAGGGCTAGATAGTCTGAGGATTATTCCTTTTTACCTTTCTGAGACTAGATCTAAAGATTATCATGGTTACCTACATTATGTTGAATACATAATTAGACATTGCTTTAAATCTGGCCACTTTGCAAGAAGTTGTTGTCTACAGCTGCATCTTGCCTTAAACCAGGGAATTTGTCATTCAATGCTATTTCTTATTTATTAGTGAGACCATTCTTTAGCCCAGATCATTTTCCTTGCCCTGATTCCTTTTCTGAGGTAAGTAGCCATTTCTGCTTTATTTTAATTAGTATACACATAGCAATCATCTTCTTTTATTTCCTCAGACACACACACACACACACACACACACACACACACACACACACACACACACCTCACTTTTTTATTTAAAACAAGGTTATGGTAACAACATGACTGGCCCCTAATACTTCCTCAGCTGTTACACACCACAAGACTTTTCTAAGACTGGTGTCTGATGTCTAAGACAGTTGTCTGATTATTAGGTCTCCATTTTGCTAATGAACTTTGTCCCTGTGCTGTTGTAATGGTTAATTTAGCTGTAAATTTAACAGGATCTAAAAATCACCCAGAAGCCAAACCTCCCTCTATCCCTCTCCCTGTCAGCTATGCCTTACTTTGGTTTAACAGAGATTGTATTCCTGAATGATGGACTAGAAGCTGTAAACTGAAATAATCCCTTTCCTCTCCAAGTTATTTTTGGTCATAGAATTTTATCACAGAAGTAGAATCCTTAAGTAAAACAAATAACCAGGAAATGATACTGTCTATATTGATATATTTCTTTGTGTGCAAATATGATTGTGACATTTACCATGCTGTTGAGTTCCTAGGCTAAGGGCTTTGAGGTTCTTCACTGTCTTCTTTATGAGTAGCACTATCTTCAGTCTTAACATAGTTTTCATGTATGGAGTTGTGGTTTAAATGTGAAATGGCCCCCATAGAATTACATGTTTGAACACTTGGTCATAGCTACTGCTATGGTTGTGGAATTTTCAGTAGGTAGAACATTTAGGGATAAGTAGGTTAGTAGGGGTGGACATGGGGTTTTGTAGCTTATGGAACTTTGGCTGTGTACCCTGATTCCTGACATTAGATGCAATGTGACCAGCTTCCTCATGCTCATACCCTCCCACAGGGGCTGTCTCCTTTCCCAGGCAGTAAGACAAGCTCTTTCTTGTTTATTTTGCTTCCTGTCATGGATAAGACTGTATGCAGTAAAACTTAGGAAGTTTGCCATATTATTCTTTGAGTCTTAAAATGTATAAAGGAGCAACTTTTCTCCCAACAGTGTAATTTATTTTTAAACAGTACTACTTATATTTTAAACAAAATGTTAAAGAGGCACATGACATTTAACACAGAAAAATAAAATTAAAACACTATTGTGCTGGTGGATATGTGTAGGAGAACCTGAGGCTTGCCTTGTTTTGGTGTCTTGTACATTTTGAGTGGTCCTAAAGACCAACAGTGAAATCTGCAGAAATAATCAACAGAAGCCCTATCTTTGGGAAAGATAAATCATGTTGGTCCATAGGAAGGAACAAATGATAGAGAAACTGCTACATATATGTATACACAGGTAAAGGTTGGGCATGGAACCAAGCCAGGAAAGACTCAGACATAGTGAAGAAGAGAACAAGAAGGGTTTGCAGGTCTGATTTATCTAACATAAGAGATAAGGGCCTCAGCACTTATGGGAACCTTATTCAGGGAGAACATGCCATGAACATGTGTTTCAGGCTTCCACATCTCAGATATTGCTATGCTGACTCAGTTAGAACATTCACTATTCTGGGAATTTGAGTACTGATCACTTATTTATTTAAGTTCTAAAATAAAAAGAAAAACATTGCAGTAAAATTACAAGAGAAAAAGTCCAGTAAATGTACAAGATTCAAAACGGATTGTTAGTGAACCAAACCTGACACACCTTATTCCCAGTGCTGTATAGAATCCTCCTTCACTAAACATCAGGGCAAATAGCTGCAATGGTGCAGGGCACACACTGGCATTTTGTGCCACACTTATTTGTTGTTTTTTATTCCTAACTCTTATTTGCACTAAGAAATCTTAAATGGAGTTCTTCTGAACTGTGTATTAAAATATGTAAAAATTTTAAACTGTCAAGAACTCAGATTCTCACAATTGAAACTCATACAGCCCAAAAATGAGGATCTAGATCAATAATAGTGTCTGCTGTTCAAGCTTGAGGACCCACTTTCTGATCCACATCACCCACATAAAGTGCTGGTCATTGATGTATGTAACTTAGGGAGGAACAGAGACAGTATAATCCCAGTGCCTGCCTTCCAGCCTAGCTCCAGATTCAGGGAGACACCCTGTCTCAAGTGAATACATGGAAGAGGGATACTGCAGGACATCTCACATCCTGCTTCATATACATCACATAAACGCACATATCTTATATACACTACAGACTCACACCCCCCACACATACCACACACACACACACCACAAACACACACATACCACACACACCACACATTATACACACACACACACACACACACACACACACACACACACCACACACACACACACACACACACACACACACACACACACACACACACACACACACCACACACACACACACACACACACACACACACACACACACACACACACACCACACACACACCACACCACACACACCACACACACACAGCACTTATTTGGAACACTTGGGACCTCTGCCTCATTTAATTTTGTGAATGTACATGAGGTTTTAGGGTGTCATTAAGAAAATGTCTCAATTTGTTCTAAACATTGAAATTCAAGCTGTCATCATGAACAGAAAAAAGTACAAAGATAATGAGAAAAGTTCCAAGGGAGAAGCTGTCTCATGATTGTATGTATGTGTGTGAGAGAAAGAGAGAGATGGAGAGAGAGAGAGAGAGAGAGAGAGAGAGAGAGAGAGAGAGAGAGAGAGACTTTGCAGCAGAAGACATGCTCAGACTATGCTAATTTCCAGCAGGAATACCACTCGGGGAAGCAATAATACAGCCTCAGCCAGGACTTCTTGTCCACAGTAGGTATAGGAGGTGACATCAGTAGCTCTCAAAGAGGTGAAGATCCTTACAAGATTCCATGGAAAAGTTACTGAAGTTACATCTTAGTATAAGGGAAAGAAAGGGCTGGTAAGCTGGCTCAGCCAGGAAAGAGCTTGCTGCACAAGTGTGAGGACCAGTGTTCAGACCCTCAACATTCATCAAAGCAAGGTAACCATAGCAATCTCCCTGCAATCCCAGCATGCTAGAGGACAATGGAAATTCCTGGAGCAAGATGGCTGGGCAGACTAGCTCTGAGTACATTGAAGTCCATATATATATAGACTTCAACTTCAGGATCTGCACATATGTGCAAATGTGAACATATGTACACTGTACAAGTCCATACACAAAGCTGTAAACAGAAGGGAAACAAAATGTATACAATATGGGTATGGGTTTGCAATGTGGGAAAACACAAGGAAACTTGACATTAACCTCACAACAAATCTAAAATAACCCAGCAATCTATGGAAGCTGGGAAGAAGATGAAGTGACTGTTCCACAAGAGCAGGCTGGAGTCAGAGTGCTAACAAATGTGAGTTCCGATGATGCTAACTTCTCCCTTTGTCTAAGTTCAGCATGAGGTTGAGAGTACCACCTGGCATATGTTGTGGCTGCTCATGACTTGTTGACCAACCATGCTTGAAGCTCCTGTCCTTTAGGATCAACTAATTACCATGATCATTGATTTTCTATTTGAAGATTGAAAGTAATGGCTTAGTTATTAAAGAATCCTAGTGCAGAACTAGGCAGTGGTAGCCATGCAGGGAGCATGGAGCTTCTCATGAGGGTGGTAACTGGGACTGAGTGGTGCTCTGTGGTTCTTCTCTCAGGTGTTGATAACATGGTTTTTACCAAGGATTCTGGTGCAGCCATCATTCTGTGAGAGAAGCCCCTTCCTCGGGAAATGGAAACAGCATTGACTTCTTTCTGAAAAGGTCACAATGACAGATCAAAGTGTCATTCCACCAAAGTTTACCCTGGGGAGCCAATGACTATTGAGCTTTCATATAGCATATGGGTGGGGCTTATTGGCAGGAATATTGATGACTCCAAAGCAACCACATTGGAAAGTCTTTTCCTGCCACAAACAAAGAGCTTCTTCATAACCACATAGATGGAATCCTTCTCAATTAACTTCCCCTAACACATATCATAGTAGCATCCATGGAAGCCACTTAAATTAGAGTAGAACAGTGTACAAATGTTTGAGAGGTGCTACTAGAATCTCAGATGAAGGGCTAATGACCCTTCTTACCATCTTTTTCTCATAATGGTATGTAAGTAGTTTTGGTGACCTCTAGAAATTTGACACAACTGGTCTGATGAAAGGGAGCTGTTTTGCAAAGAGGACTGCATCTTACATCTTCCACTCTACCATTTAGGTGAAGCCATTTATTATATATCTGGTCCCTGGATTTCCCATCTATACAGTAATAGAACTTTCTCTGTCTATATCTTCTCCAGGAAATATTTCTCAATGGATTGTTGTATATAACAAAATGTAGTGTCACTGTACTTAGTGACAACCAGTTGAACTAATTCAATATACTTTTCAAATATCTAACATAAACATTGAAAACCAAGAAGTTTGACCATTTTGGAAGTAATTTGTGAGAGGAACATGGAAGAGTTTGGAGATACAATGTAGAGAAACACTGAAATTGTGTAAGCATATTTCACTGGGCCATTCTGATTAGAGTGAAGTTAACCAGAAAACCCATAGAAATGTAGACAGTAAATGCCAGGCTCAAAGCATGTCAGATGTAGATGAAGACTCTATTAGGAACTACACCAGCAACCAAAAGAATAAATGATGGCCAGAGTCCCCTTAACTAGTACAGATGATGAATAAAAATAAGTTAGTGTTCTTTTTTGCCTTTTTTCTTTTTAAAACAATCTTGCTTTACATACCAGGTCCAGCTCCCTCTTGCTCCCATTCTCCCACTCCCCAACCATCTCCCCATCCCAACCCCATCCACTCTTCAGAGAATGTGAGACCTCACTTGGGGAATCATCAAAGTCTGTCACATCATTTGGGGCAGGAGCAAGACCCTCCCCTTTGTATCTAGGCTTAGCAAAGTATTCCTCCAGAGGGAATGGGTTCTAAAAAGCCAGTTCATGCACTAGGGATTAATAATGGTTCCACTGCCAGCAGCCCAATAGACTGCCCAAGTGCCCCCTAACTCTCACCCACATTATGGAGGCCTAGTTCTGTCTTATTCTAGTTACCCAGAAGTAATTATGGAGTCAATGAGCTCCCATTTTCTCTGATCAGCTGTTTCCCTGAATTTCCTCAACATGATTTTGACCCCTTTGTTCATATTATTACTCCTCCCTTTCTACAACTGATTCCAGGACTTTAGCCAAATGCTTAGCTATGGATGTCTTCTTCTGTTTCCATCAGCTACTGGATGAAGGCTATATGATTACAATCAAGGTAGTCATAAATCTGATTATAGGAGAAGGGCATTTAAGGTACCTTCTCCATGATTACTTAGATTCTTAGTTGCAGTATCCTTGTGGATTCCTGGGAATTGCCCTAACACTAGGTTTCTGGCTAACTTCATATTGGCTCCTTCTATCAAGATATGTTTTTCCTTGTTGTAGGAGAAGCTGTAGCCACACTTAGTTAAGGGCTGGTTACAGGTGTGCCTGACCACGCTTGCAAGGGCATGGTCAGGGTGATGTAGAGCGATACTTGCATGGGACTGCATTTTCTCTTTCAGTTTCACTTTTGTACTTGCTGGACAGACTGCTGTCACGTCAGCTGGCTAGGTTGCTCTGTAAGTAAGGCTTTTCCCTATTAAATACCCTTATATTTCTACTTGGGTCCATATTGTTTTTTTCCCACTATATTTGGTTGTCAGGAGCGGGATATTGTCCATTTGGGACAGGCTGTGGGTCCCACTGGGCCTGCGGCCTTGGCAGGGAAAGCGCCCTCTCTTCACAGGTGTTCCTGGCTCCTAGCCGACCCATTGCCACTGAGCTGCAACCAGCTTGGCGACTCATACAGACCTCCTACGGTTTTACCACCATGTGCTTGGGACCAGCTTGGACTGCTGCTTACCCGCACCTGGAGGCCTCCAGCCCTTGAACCAAGTTGGAGTAGGTGTGGCTTTAAAGCGAAGCCTTATTCAGTGATTGCAGCCGCAAGGCTGTATACTCTCTAAGATAAGCCCAGCTGCTTTTGTGACCTCTCTCCACAGCTGCCACCCACCACTGCCAAACTCCGCGGACTAACTGAACAACTGTGCCACCCACTGTTCAAAGATAGTTACTGCATCTGGAGTAGAAATCAGGTAAAATTATGACAGAATATTTATCATTTGCTAAAATTGGTATTATTTTTGCTTATTACGTGAATTCACTGTTTGAGGAGGATGCTAATTTGCCAATTACTGGCCTATATGCCGTAATGGCAGTTAGCTTGCTGATATAAATAATATTACTAGCCAGAGGACTCAGGAATAGGGATAAGGATAACCTCACCACCTACTTACAGGAAATAACAGCTTTCCACAATGAGGTTTTGGAGAACAGATTAGGTCAGACCACAATTTTGCAGCAAGTGGCACAGAAATTGGATGATAAGCTTGGCTCTGTGTCCAATACGCTGAAGACAGAATTGTCTGTTACCCAAATGAGATGCAGCGTATTTATGCCATGTCTGAGGCCTTAGAGGCTAGGCTGTCAGAAGACTGTGATGAGATAAAGAATACCTGTAGCCAGCTAGAAACTCAGATAGGCAATGTTACCCAGAAATTGCATAGGTGCAAGATACCCAGGATAGTGTTGAAGAATTGGACAATGCCATTCAATCAATTATTGAAACATCCAAGGAAGAAGATCAATACAGGGCTGGCAGATTACATAGGTCCATGCAGTTGATTGCTGAGGACTCAAAATCAGCAAATCATGACCTTGAATCTGGACTCCAATGGCTAGAAGACAGTTTTCATGCCATCCAGATGCTGCCTAAGGATGATCTTATTAAAGACCTAGAAAAACATGTAAATGAGCAGTTAGAGCAATTTACAGTTCACTAACATTACCTTCCTTAATACTTAAAGCATGTCCTATCATTGTCATTGATCTAAATGTTTCTTCACTATACCGTTACAGGAAAATGATAGAGAAAATTTGCATTTACTGTACCAACTCTTAATAATTCACAGCCAGTTAGGAGATATCAGTGGAGAGTTTTGCCACAAGGAATGCTAAATAGTCCTACTTTGTGTCAACACTTTGTACAGCAACCTTTGGAAATAATTCGTAAGAAATTTTCACAATCTCTTGTTTATCATTACATGGATGACATTCAGATTCTATATATCAGACTCTAATAAGGAAACTTTGGAACGTATGTTTGAAATGGTAAAGGAAGTTCTTCCATGTTGGGGGTTACAGATTGCCCCAGAAAAGATACAAAGAAGAGATTCTATTAACTATTTAGGTTACAAGATAGACTTACAAAGAATCAGACCTCAAAAAGTACAAATTAGGAGAGATCGGTATTAAGCTCTTAATTCCCTTCAGAAATTATTATGGGAAATTTCTTAATTACAGATGATTATTGGTGTAGAAGGACATGACTTAAAGCATTTAAAAATGGCCCTTGAAGGTGATAAAGACCTAAACAATCCAAGAATATTATCTGCTGAGGCAGAAAAAAGAGTTACAGAATATTGGATGCACACGTAGATCAGACGAACTTTGATTTAGAATGTATTCTGGTTATCTTGCCATCCAGAGAATACCGTTCTGGAATTCTGATTCAGAGGGAAGACACTATATTGGTATGAATATTTCTGTCACATAAACAGAATAAAAAGTTAAAGACATATATAGAAAAGATTTCTGATTTGATTTTAAAGGGTAAATTAAGATTTCGTTAGCTGACTGGAAAAGATCCAGCAGAAATTATACTACCTTTAACTAATGAAGAAATTTCCTCCTTATGGAAGGATAATGAATATTGGCAAATAGCTCTTACTGATATTTTGGGGACAATTAGCAACAACTATCCCCAAACTGACAGAATTAAATTCATAAAAAACACAGTCTGGATTCTTCCATATATTGTAAGACAAACTTCCATTTCACGAGTTCTTACCTTCTACACTGATGCCAACAAATCAGGTAAGGCAGGTTATAAAGCAGATGAGGTAAGTAAAGTAGTTCAAAGTCCATATACATCTGTACATAAGGCAGAATTATATGCAATTCTCATGGTACTTAAGGATTTTACAGAACCTCTTAATATAGTTAACGATTCTCAATATGCAGAGAGATTCGTGTTACACATTGAGACTGCAGAATTTGTTCCTGATAATACAGAATTAACCTCATTGTTTTTAAAATTACAGGAAAACATCAGAAACAGAAGTAATCCTATATATATTACACATATCAGATCCCATACGGGTCTGCCAGGCCCACTAGCACAAGGCAATGATGAGATTGGTCGTTTATTAATTGGAAGTGTGCTAGAAGATTCAGAATTTCATAAGAAACATCATGTAAATAGCAAAGGTTTGAAAAAGGACTTCTCCATCACTTGGCAACAAGCCAAGGAGATAGAGAGAAATTGTCCTACTTTTTCCTTTTATAATATCAAACTCCATTGCCAACAGATTGTAATCCTAAGGGCATTCGGAGAAATGAGGTTTAGCAGATGGATGTCTTTCACATTGCAGAGTTTGGAAGTTTGAAATATGTGCATCATACTATAGACACATTCTCAGGGTTCCAATGGGCTACTGCTCTTAACTCTGAAAAAGCTGATTCTGTTATTACACACCTGCTAGAGGTAATGACAGTTATGTGTATACCTGCACAAATAAAAACTGACAATACTCCAGCATATGTCTCTACAAAATTGGAACAATTTTTCAAATATTATAACATAAAGCAAATTACTGGTATACCACACAATCCTACAGGACAAGCAGTGGTTGAGAGATCTAATAGAACACTTCAGGAGATGCTCAACAAACAAGCTTGGAAGACTAAATCTCCCAAACATAGGTTGCATAATGCTTTATTATCACTAAACTTTCTTAATGCCAATGAGAAAGGACAAACAGCTGCAGAAAGACACTGGACTACAGAAAAAAAAAAACTGCTGAACTCAATCAGCTGATATACTTCAAAGATGTACTGACCTCTGAATGGAAACCAGGACATGTGTTACATTGGGGTTGGGGTTTTGCATTGGTTTCTACAGGAGAAGGAAAACTTTGGATACCATCAAAGTTAATGAAGATTCTGGTGGAAAAGGAAAAACCTCTCAACGAGGACAAATGACAGGTATTCTACTAAGGTATAGCTCATAAACTAAATAGAAACCTCCCAAAGGAAAGGGAAGTGTTTTGCTTTTATCTTCACAGGAAAACTCATCTCCAGAAGGCAAAGGACACTGCATGGGTGTGCCTGACCATGCTTGTGAGGGCGTGGTCAGGGTGATGTAGAGCATACTTGCATGGGACTGTGTTTTCTCTTTCGGTTTCACTTTTGTACTTGCTGGACAGACTGCTGCCATGCCGGCCGGTTAGGTTGCTCTGGTAATAAGGCTTTTCCCTATTAAATATACCATTATATTTCTACTTAGCTCTGTATTGGTAATTTCCCACTATACCTTATTCTCCCTCTCTGTTCTTCCCCTTCCATATCCCTCATGCTCTGCTCCCTCCTCTCTCTGTCCCTTTCCTACTTTCCTTCTATAAGGCAAAGTCATTGTTCCCTTTTTAAATTGCCATAAAGTGGATTGCTGAGATGTCTTGGCAGTTAAAAGTGCTCACTATTCTTATAAAGAACTGGAGTTTGTTTCACAGGACTAATATCAGGTGACTCACAACTACCTGTAACTCCAGTTCTAGGGGATCAGATAGATTTTCTGGCTCTCATGGAAGTATGCACACTCGTGAACACATACATGCACATATGTGCACACACTCACACACAAAAAATAGAATAAAAGAATGTTTTAGGTTTTAAAGGAAACAAATTACAGACCTCCTAAAACTAAGCAGATTTCCTTTCACTAACTGCATTTCTTCAAATTTTATAACCAGATAGTGAGCTTGTCTTATATAAAAAATATCTGAGCTAAAAAGAATCTCATTGTGTAGTAAGTATGGTAGATGGATGTGAATTCAGCCTCTGGTGTGTTATTGAAGGAACTGTGTCTCAGAACAAAACACATTTAACATAGATGGTGGCAGATGTGAAAGAGCCTCATTCTCTACTACTCATGAAGTCCTCAGTGTGATGCCTCTGTAGAAAGCAAACCATAACATAAAAACCCTAAAATTATATTTCAATTCTGAGTATTACTGTAATATTAATGTTTGACTTTTCATCCTGCTGGGCAAAATGAGAATACTGGTGAGTAAGAGAAAATCCCCAATGCTCTCTAGTTGGCAGGATTTCCTCACACACTGTGTATTTGAGTCCTTATGTTACATCCATCTCTATTTCTCATAACTATTAAAACATTTTGCTTTTGGTTAAGGAAATTAAGGAGGCAGGAACTATAGCACAAACATTTCTTGAACCACAGTTCCAATCCGAAAACCTATGAGAATGCTGTGCCCATATCTACAGTGGTTTCAGAGCAGATAGAAGAAATTGGATACTTACCAGGAGCCAAGGAGGAGCACTGCTCTTGGAAGAGAAAGGACTTTGTCATGGGAGTGTGGTGACATGAGAATATCACTGCAGGAGTTTGTGTGAGATCATGAGCTGATAGCAACTGTACCTGGCTGAAAATCCCACCCTTCCCTCCTCTGATGCCTGTGATCACAAGCAGTTACCTATAGTATAATGACTGTAAAGAGATTACACACCCCACATCCTTTTATGCAGGTAGTGACTTTAGAGGAGCTTCTGCCACATCATAAACACTTGATAGAATTTTTAAATTTAATATTGCCTACTGATGCTACCATCATAACAATCAATGTTAATACATAACAAATTTTTGTAACTTATATTTTATATATTATGCTATGTTCATTAGTTTCTAAATATAAAGCATACACATTTTTCTAACTAGAGATATATTTGCCTCTATATATGTATGTGTTTAAGAGAAGTCCTTTATCTGTTTCTTTATGCAGCAATGTCTGCTCAAGATCATCCTTCATTTTTAGCTATTGGCATGTTCACTTTCACTTTTAACATCTGATGATGGACTGGGGAGCTGGCATCCAGTAAAGTGCTGGCCGAACAGAGTTTAAGATCTGAGTTTAATCCCTAGAGATCACAGAAAAAGATGGGCATCTTAGTGTATACTCTTGGCACCCCAAGAGTGCCAGGGATGGAGGGGTTGACACAAGATGAGTAATCAACTTGCTGGCCTCAGCTTAGTGAATTGACAATTTCCAGGTTCAATGAAAGACCTGTCCATTGAAAATAAGGTGGAGAGTTAGTGAGGAGGTACTTGATGTTGACCTCTGGCCTTTACATGTACACACACAGGCATATGTGCCTTACACTCCTAAACATGCACAAAAATGGAAAATTACTAGTTTTCATGACCAAAGATGAACAGACATCCTCCTCACAACGAGGAAGAGATATGGCTGGAATCCTTCAGGACAAGCACTAGGGATCATGGAAAAGAGTTTTAATTGAAGATGCTAAAGTACAGGTTGTTCATCAGAAGACCCTTGCTTACAAGAACTCCTCATCCAATCATCTTTTAAATATCTTCACACTTCGGTAGGAGAAATTCTGGGCATTTCTCATAAGTAACTTGACATGTAAATGTCTGACATAGTGTTGGCATGCTGAACTGTTTGTTACGTTTTATTTAGAAAGTGTTTCAATCACCAAGGTTTTCTGGGTTTTTACAACTTGCAATGAGTAATCCAGAGGGCCAACCAAGAGTTAAAATCCTAGGATCCTTTTTCTAAAAGGAATTCTTATGTCAGGAGCATGGTTCCATTGGGTGGCAAGCATATGTGACAGGGAATGCTATGGACTCAGCATCTGGATTCATCCAATACTGCCATTATTGAGTGTCTCACTGTACTCAGTCCAATTCTTAGAATAATTTTCAGGAATCTAGGAAGATGGATGGCTTAGCTGGATGGGTTACCATGTACACACATGTGGACCTGATTTCTGATCCCTACAACACACATAGGAAAGCTTGGTGTGGCAGCCTGGTGGTAACATTGGAGACAGAAACAGGTCTATCCCTGGAGCCTACTTTGTGAAATTCTAGGCCATCAAGACTGTCTGAAGCACAATTTGGACTATGCCTGAGGAATGACACTTGAGTTTGTGCTCTGACCTGCACATGTATATGGGCACATGTGAACCCCTATTCATGTCCACACACATAAATCACAAAACAGCTTCCAAATACTTTGACTCCTTATGCAACTCCTCATATGATTTGGTGATATATTCCAAATGCTTCAGAGGTAAGATATGCAGTGCTACCTAGTGAGTGGGTGTACCCAGATTTCATAGCATGCCAGATAACATAAATGGAGCTCTACTAGGTCTATTTAATCCAGAACATTAAGATTAAGACTAAAAACAATGACAATAAAATAAAACAAAATGAACAAACAAAAATGGGAGATGCAGAGGCTGGAGAGTCAGCCCTGTTGGTAAGGTACTTGCTGTGAGACTTGCTGTGAGTTTAGTCTCAGAAGACACATTTAAAAAGTCAAGAGTGGTGTTGGGCACTTGTAATCTCAGAGCTGAGGATGCAGGGACAGGTGGATCCCTGGGGCCTGTTCCATGAGTGAAACAATCTGTGAGGCTGACAGTACTTACGCTTCCAGATTTATAGTAACGGGGCAGGAAATAGATTTACCTTCTTCCTCAGAGCATTTGAACCCCTATCCTTGATTGGGTCTCCTTGTTGATCTCATGATATCCCAGCAAGTACACTGTTAAGAGCCTTATTTACTGAGGACAGCCCCTCTGCTCTGCTTGCCTGCTCACTTTCCTGGTGGGCAATGGTTGCATTAATGGTATCCTCCATAGTCTAAACTTCTCAGTTACTCTTGGATCTGGCAAGGTCATCAGTTTGGTATTTGGACTCACTCTAGATCTACTTAAACTCTGAGTTACTGTCACAATTCAAATCCACCTGGAACTGTCCACAAAGCAGTCATGTCTAGGGCTAAGTGTCTACCATCTGAGCAACTTGGACTCTATGAGGCCCAGCTGCCTTCAGAGAGATTTTTGTAGTCTCTTCTTCCCTTCTTTGTATGAAATTCTTTTGGTTTAAGGGGAGGAATAGGGAATGGTTTACTCAAAAGTGAATGAGATCATTCTTTTTTACTGACTAATTTACTGGTAAACTAGTTTTGAGTTACCCACTCACAGCAGAGAGGTGAAAAGTTTTCTGAAGTATCTTTCTGTGACACTTTCCACTTTGACATAACATAAGGTCCAGGTACTGATTTAATTACACATTATTATAATCTTTTTCCATGTTCCATCTTGGACACTAGCCATCCTGATGAAATGACATGCCAAGCCAGCTTTGGCAGTGTGTACCAAACCACTGGAAACTTCAGACTGCATGTCACGAGCTAGGTTATATTAGTTGCCACAGCCACTCTGCTTCCTAGACCAAATCTATTTATATTCTCTGTAGAGTACAGAGTGTCAAGGTCACCACTGTAGAAGCATCTAAGAATCCTTCATCTCAATTCTTGTTGTGAGTCGTTCTTCCTCTATTTAGTTCCTTGATATATAGGAGAAAAAGATGTCCCTGTTTTTCTGGTGTGTGTATGTTCATAAGAGCACCAGTGTGTGTGCTTACAGGGGTCACAGGTTAACCTTGTACATTGTTGAACCTACCTTCACTGAGGCAATTGTCTCTTGCTTTGTAGGAACTCTCTAAGTAGACTGTGTGCATAAACAGTGAGCCCCAAGGATCCACCTCTCTCTACCTCTGTAAATCTGGAATTAGAATCCTGTAGTAACATATCTTGCTTATTACAAGGCTTGAGTGTTGAAATCAAGTTCTCCTGCTTCCAAGGCAAACACATTAGTTACAGAGCTATCCCCCCAGAAGAAAAAATGTCTGTTGTGAAAATAGAAATTATTCAGGCTTCCTTTCTCCTCTTCCATGAGTCTAGAACAAACTCTATGTTCTAGAATACTTAATACCTAGTGTCCTCAAATCTAATACTATGGGAGTATGAATGAGAAATGTCCCTAAAAGGTTCATGTTTTTGAACACTTTCTCCTGGGTGAATGGTGATATTTGGCCATGTTGTAAAACTGTCAGAGGGAGGATCCCTGTTAGAGGAAATAGATCAGGTTTTGAGGGTTTATAGTCCCTCCCCATTTCCTACTATCCCTCTCCTTTGTGTGTATATATGGCATGTGATCAGCCATTTTTCTTTATGATCATTCTTCCACATGCATAATAGATTTTTATCTATCCAGAACTGTGAGCCAAAATAAACACTTTCCTTCTTGAGATCCTTTCAGTCTTTGTCACACCAACAATAATTGTAAGTAGTACAGAGCCTAATGTCTCATTCACAAAAGAAGTTTCACGTACTGAGACAACCAAGGAACATTATATTTCCTTTGATATGTTCCTTAGAGCCTTACTCACCCTTGCCGTGGCTGATAACTAAGTTTATTGGCAGACTCAAAAGAGCCCTAGCTACTTATGAAGTCCTCTTTATGAGGAAGTGGTGATCTATCCAGAAAAATGTGTATGTAGCACTGTAGCTCATTTTTGATGTTGGAAATTATACATCAGTATACCCTTTTACACATGTTTGCATCTTACACATCTATGGAAGGGCTACCCAATGTAGGCAGTAGAGCTGAAACATGAAGGGGGCACTATCTAATTGGAGAGACACAAAATTCTTGTATTGTAAGAACCCAAAAAAGATAGGCTCATCTCCCATATGGGATTCTTAGCCAGGAATTTGATTTCCAGAGATGCAAATCATGCCTAACAAAAGAGAGAAAGAAAGAAAGAAAGAGGCAGGGAAGGAGTTAAATGACAAAATCCTCACCTATCCACAGCCCTTTAGAAACTCAAAATGATAATTAAAGACAGGCAGTTGTGATATCACTTGCTTTGTCAAATGGAGGCAATCATCACACACTGTTAGGATTGGTGGCTCACGCTTTTATTCCCAGCATTAGGGGACAGAGGCAGGTGGTTCTCTGTGAGTTCCAGCCTGATCTATATAGGAAGTTCCAGGTCAGTGAGGGCTATAAAGTGAGAACCAATGGCAGCAGGGTGCCAGAAAGTCAAAAGGAAGGAAAAAATAAGTAATTAGACATAATTTAAAGAATTGATTTTTCGGGGCTGGAGAGATGCCTCAGTGGTTAAGAGCACTGACTGCTCTTCCAGAGGTCCTGAGTTCAATTCCCAGCAACCACATGTTGGCTCACAACTATCCATTATGAGATCTGGTACCCTCTTCTGATGTGCAGATGTACATGGAAGCAGGATGTTGTATACATAATAAATAAATAAAATCTTTACTAAAAAAATTGATTTATCTTTAAGTGTAAAGCAAATTACTACCCTTCCTACTGACATGGCACTGACAGTGTTCCATCTGAGATGGCCAATCCTTCATTCCTCTAAATTAATTATCATTAAAGTATGTGCAGAGGCATGTAGCAGGGAGATGGAGATTTCATCTGTTAAGAGAACTTGCTTCTCTTGCAGAGGAGTGGAGTTCAGTTTACAAGTTCCACGTTGGATGGCTCACAACCTACATGATGGTTCAAAGCCATCTGTAAGTTCAGATCCAGAGGATCCAATTTCCTCTTCTGCTCTCCTTGAAACCAGGCAGAAAAAAACATGATATCTATGTAGGCAAACATATTCATAAAACTAAACATTAGTGAATCAAAATAATAATAATATGTGAATGGATTAACAGAGGCTGATAGGTCAGTGATATTTGTTTAGCAATAATATAGTTTTTTAGACAGACTAAAATCAAGAATTAAGAATGATAACAGAAACACTTATCTATATTTTTATTGATTTATTTCCAAGGAACATTACTGCTCTATCTTCCCTGGCTCAGGAATTTCAATCCCAGAAGAGGAAAGGTAAGCACTCACTGAGGCATCTAGCTGATGGCAGGATAATGACATGATGAAGTTTCTTTCCTTGTAAACAGCTATTACTATGACAGTGCCTTCAGAAGGCTGCACTGAGCACATAGCTCGATAGAGGCGAAAGGGAGTAAACTCTAGGTCCAAGGCAAAAGGAAGTAAATCCCGGGTCCAAGTTGACCTTGCTAACACCAGAGTCAGTAAGAAACAAGGAAATCAAAATCGAGTGTGTATGTGGTTGTACCAGTAACCACAGATCAGAAACATCTTCTCCCTGTCCCCTCAGCCTGGGGTGAACACTACTATTTTGAGGGCAAGCAGCACAAGATAAGACAAATGCATAACTACTCCTTGACCCACTCCTCTACTTTTCCATTTTCATGAGATGCCACAATTCATTATTTGCATTGGTATGAACAGAAGGATGGCGATGCCTTGTTGGTATTCATTTATTCAGTCCTCTGTAATCTATATTTAATGGAGTACCAGACTGTGGCACAATAAACCATTTAGAAAGATAATGGCTGGAAATACAGGGGTTATTGCTTGCATAACCTGTACTTATTTTTCATTACAAACCTAAAAGAGCCAAGCATAATTCAAACAAGCAAATGAAGTTAACATTTAAGGTCTTGAAAAATGATAGTGTAAGTTTGCACTATGCTAGATCCTGAGTGGTTGTAAAACAAAGAAAAAGAATCCATCCTATACCCCTCAATTTCTAAAGTTCCTTTAAGTGAACTGTGAAATATGGATGCCAAAACAAACTATGATATTCTCCTTTGTTGTGTCCTAACCAGTCCTTTAATTGCAATTGCACTGACTTTCCTTGAAAGGAGCTGTCACTCCAAGGCAGTTTCTGTGCTCAGGAGTATAGAAAGATCTCCCCAGTGAAGGATTGCTGCAGAATGTGCTCCAGTGTCATGTGAGTGTAAGAAGGCAGGGGTAGAAGCTAATGTACCAAAAGTCACCTTGAGCTCCACAGCATCATGTTACACATGGTTCTCCAGTAGTGCCTGCAGAGCTGTACTGCCAACACTTGTACATTGAGACGAGGACAGTATTTTAAGATTTTCAAGTAAATACATTTATTCAATTAAAAACACTGTCCTTTTTTTTCTGAAACTGTCTTTCTAAATTCATTCATAGACTTGGGACTGGGGACATGGTTATTCAGAGAAGACCACTTCTGGTACACACCATACTTGAAACCTCAGCCATTCAGAGACAAGATTACTGTATGAAAGCAATAAGGCAGAAGAGGGAGATACAGCAGAGTGTTTAATGCCCTTCTCTAGTCTATGTCTGCCTGCACAGGTACATGCACACCCACCACACTCACACATATGTACTCCCTATCACTCCCTGCCCCCCAGTTAAATAAAACTAAAAGCAAATAGATTATAGATTTGAGGTTTTTCTGTTCTACAGAGCTGGCAAAGTTCTGTGTTATCTCTGTACACAAGCAGTACAAACTGTATCAGGGTTCTAAGTCACACCTGCTTACAAAGTGTGTTAGAGACCAACCTGTCTATATGAGATCCTGTTTCAGAAAAGAAAAGTTAAGTAACTACAATAAAATGGCTATCATCTGTTCAAATAAAATATTTCTCATGTCTAATAACAAGAAAGTCAAAATTCTTTGAAAATTCTGACTTAGGGTTTCTGATTCTCAATAAATGATATGGAATATAGCACAAAATATCATATCACATACAATAGCCTTTATGTGTTTAGGAACACCAGCAATAAATCATTGTCTTGATTTTTATGATAGTGATTTTTTTACATCTTGAAGTCTGAAGAATAAGATGCAAATGTTTTATTAGCAAATCTATTATCAGATGCTTGGGATTTGTACTGTTAGATATTGGCAATCAAGGAAGTGTCACAGTTCTGTATGAATGAAGACAATTCATAATAATCAAAATGAAGTCTCCAGATGCTTCCTAATTCAATGTTAATTTTCATCCTATTTTATTAGTTGCTTTTACATGTAACTTACATAACACTTAGTTTATTATATACTATTTATTACATATCATTTATTTTATATTACACAGAAATTTATATAATACATAATAATATATTATATAATATAAAATATTATATATAAAATATGTGTATATTACTTAATATTTGTGCACTACGTTTACACATAACGTCCATATGCCATGCCATTCTTTAAGAACAGTGGTGAAATGCTTTATAGTGAACCCACAGGTACAGGGCAGAGATCAGATAGGCAAAGCTTTACTTTACCATAGCAGAAGACAAATGTTCAGTGTGAAAACATTTGGTTGCACAAAGAAAAATGACAAAATCCAGTCTTGATCAGACCAAGACAAAGAATGAACAAATGCCTACCAGTTCAACACAGTGTCTGGAAGGACAAGTGAAAACATGTAAGTGTGTCCATTTCTAGAACATTTGAAGCTTCCCTTGTTCATTGATTATCTCAATAAAAGAAACTAAAACTTGACTTGGACGGATGTTCAGGGACCATGTTATTGGAGTTTGAGTGACAAACAACAGAGCAGGCAAGCTGTAATCATGGCAGCTGTTGGGGTAGAAAGGTAGATAAGGCAAGAAAACCATGCACTCCTATTCTATTCTATTCTATTCTATTCTATTCTATTCTAATCATCTATTCCTATTTTAGGAAAGCATATGGGTTTAGCAGTAGAGGTTAGCTAGCAGCCACAAGGCAGGGGGAGTTTCCAAAAATAAAACAAAAAGATTAAAAATACCTAGGAAGTCATGGAAAGGAGGTTTATTAGGACAGGGAGAAACCCTCTCAATGATAGGAGTGACCCAGCCAGCTGAGGGGGAAAAGTCAGAAAGCCCTGGGCCATGAAGTCTGTCACCACTTAAAAGACTTTTAGATCAGTACTGTGCCCATCCCCCCTTGTACACATTGTTTCTTATGAGAAGTCAAAGAGAGGTAGAGATTGCAGTCTTTCTCTGCAACTTCCTTCTTTCATGGTAATCTTGATGCTGTAGTCACCAACCCATTCTCCTACCACACTTATTGTGCTTTCTTCATGGAAGCTTTACTTCTGTCACACTAGTACAATCTTCACAAGACTGTAGCCATCTGTATTGAGGTGAGAGAATAGCACAAGAGCCTATGTTGATCCTAAAATAAGGAGTTCTTAGCCATCTATAGTCACCCCACATCACAGCACCAGTATGTACTGGCCTGCCATTGCAGGGTTACTGATGGATCCAGTTGAGTTCCCTGGTTTGTATTTGAGAGGGGGAGTTTGGTTTGAGAAATATCAGGTAAAGATACGAAGGAAAGGACAGACACAGAGTAGAATCAGTAGGCCAATCCAGTGAATACTGAACATGCCAAGTTTATTCTTCAACATTCATATATCCCAACCAAAAAGGGAAAGATGCCAAAAGACTTTTTTTTTATCATGATATGAGGAACAGTTTCTTCTTAATTCTGCAAATATTTGGTAACCACACCTTAGACTAAATATCAAATCTCTTGTTATTTAGATAACACATCCATGACCAAGAGGAAACATGCTCCTGTAGTCATGCCTTTGACCTTTATGTCTTATGATCTTAACCTTGTAAAAGTAAATATAGTTGTGAACTCTCTGACCTTAAGTCAAGATGAAGCGAGGGCACTTTTTATGGACCCTGACAAATAAGTGGCTCTTCTTCTTTTTCTTTTTCTTCTTCTTCTTCTTCTTCTTCTTCTTCTTCTTCTTCTTCTTCTTCTTCTTCTTCTTCTTCTTCTTCTTCTTCCTCTTCTTCTTCTCCTCCTCCTCCTCCTCCTCCTCCTCCTACTCCTCCGACTTCTTGATTGTCATCATAGTCATCTTCTTTTTCTTCTTCTTTTCTCCTCCTTCTTCCCCTCATGTTATCTCATCTTCTCCCTCCCTCCTCCTCCATTAGTGTATTGTTAAAGAAGTCTGTATAATATAGATGTTGGAGAATAGGACAGAAGCTGGCATTAAGTTGTCTTCCTCATTTGATTCTCCATCTTATGTTTGGTAGACTGTTTTCTCACTGAGCCCTGAGCTCACCATTTTATTTCTGACTGGTCAGTCTTCAACCCCATCCAAGTTTTATGTGGGTTCTAGGGATCTTAACTCTGATCCTCATGTTTGATCAACAGCAACTTCATCCATTGAGCAAGCTTCTTAGTCTAGTGACATGTTTATTTTACTCCAGACAGAGAAGTGGTTAGTCATTTAATCTTTACAAAATTGTGTGAGATATTTTCTGTTACATACTCCTATTGTACAGAGAACAGGACAAGATAATGGGAGACTATGTGACTTGCACAAGTAATAGAGTTTGGGTTGTGATTGAAATATATTTGACATTTGAAGGCAAGGACATCACTATCTAATTGATTCCTGTGCCCACTGGAATTCTCTGCAGTATGGAGTGATGACCTGTTATGAATGATGACACTTATGCTTAATTTTAGGCTTTTATTACTGGAAATATTATCAACATATGACTATTGAGTATTCGACTTCTTCGCAAAAATCCACAGACACCATCTATCTGCGTGAATACCCAGGATGATCCCTGATGTTATTCCAAATTTACCTTTTATGAGCTCTAAACAAGGCAGTTTTACAGTCCTTTCCTGGGATCATTAACACTGTAGTAGTTTCTTATTTTGAAAATGGAGAGGGCAGAATGTATAGCATGTTCTCCACCCACACTGTTAGCAAATACGTGACCAAATATCAGGTACAAACTGGACAGCTAATGGTTTTTTTGTGATGAAACAGAATTTGATCACTGAGAAATAGAAACAATGTTCTTTTTTTCAACTACCTGACTGCAAAAATGTACATGGTTGACTGGGGACATGGTTTAAATTTCAGCAACACAATTATCACAAATGCTGGGCAAGGGAAATCTTCAAAGCCAGAAAATGAGAACCTCAGAGAGTAATGACTAAATCTATACTACCTATAATCTAGGATGGGGATATGCCTTATCCATGATACTGATAGCTCATTGTGACACATGGAGTCTTACTCAAAGCTTGGGCACACATGGGCACACACATATGTTACCCACCTAAACTGGTTTAGAAATACAAAGTGACAGGAACAGAAAGCATGCTTAATCCTATACTTGGGCGAAGCAGCTAAAAAGTCCTGGGTTAGACACATTCTTGATTTGAGAAGGCTGTACAGACAAGAGTTGTGTGACCATATCTATTCCTTCTTGATAATATAGTACTGATGCTGTAGTGAAAACATTCCTTTTCATTTCTTGTTGGCCCAGAGACTGATCAGAGTAAGCAAGGCTAGAGATGGAATCTTCTATGGATGTAAGTGTGAAAAGGAAGGAGGAGGACTGAAAGGTAGCTGAAAAATACACCTTACATAGTAGTTAATTCAGTAACTAAAGTATTTGCAATGCAAGTATGGGGACCTTAGTTTGTTTCCCCGAGCCAATATGAAGTTCCAAAGTGATATGTGCTGAATAATCACAATGCTGGAACGTTCTAGGCCAGTGAGATACAGTATTCAAAAAACAAGGTAGGTATCATGAGAGAAGATATACAAGATTGTCCACTGGACTGCACACATATGCACTTGCATATGTATGTGAGTTGCATACACACAAATACACACACATACACTCACACACGCACACACACACACACACCCAGAGAGAGAGAGAGAGAGAGAGAGAGAGAGAGAGAGAGTTGTGTGTTGAAAACAGGGATGATAACTTAAAAACTAATTACATGGTAACTTGGCAAAAAATGTGACCATTTGTCACATTGTTGACACTTAATTGTATTTGACTATTATGTATTAAATTGTGGTATGATACCCTAGTCTAAAGGATTTTTCAATACTTTTGTTTTTATTCGTGTGTGTGTGTGTGTGTGTGTGTGTGTGTGTGTGTGTGCATGTTTATAGAGATGTTTATAGAGACAGTAAAAGGTCAGGTCCCTAGAAACTGGAGTTCTCAGTGGTGTGGACTGAACTTCCATCCTCTGTAATAACAGTAACTGCTTTTAACTGGTGAGCCATCTCTCCAGTCCTTGTCCTAATATTTTTGCAGAAAAAAAATAAAGAAGAAAACAGTCATACAGTATAAATAAATGATAGACTATGTTTTATTTCTAAAATGTGAAAATCATCTGTGTCAAACGTCAGATGAACCTGGACAGGAGTAGATTTCGTGATCCTGCCTACATGGCCTGGCATTTTAGTTTACTGGGCAGGGGGCATCAACCAAGCACCTCAGTGAGTGAAAACAGAAGCAAACAAAGGAAAGGATAAAACTTTTCCTAATTATCACATTCACAGGGACACTGCCTTTCCACATTATGCACAGCCATGTTTTGCTGCTTTGAGGTGTGTCACTGTGGGAAAACCTGGGTCCCTCTCAGTAGCCAAGGGTTAGGGATGCAGGATGGTGAATGACAAAGGAAAAGCCTTAGCCACAGACCTTTAACAGTTAAAGAACTGTGTCTCTGGCTACAAAGTGTTTCAAGGGCAAAGTGAGACCTTTGCATCAAAGTTTCTGAGGAAATGTAGACAAATGTCTATTCATCCCAGATAGGGAACCACCAGCAGAACAAAAATAGATTCTATTCAATTCTAGCTGAGACAACAATGAGTTCAATTAGTCTTTACAGTTGGCTGGTGTGGGGTCACCTATGGTTGGTGAGAAGTCAGTTATGATTTGTAGGGAAAGCTGTAGCCACGCCTTCTTAGGAGCTGGCTACAGGTGTGCCTGACCAGGCTTATGAGGGCGTGGTCAGAGTGATATAGTGGGACTGCGTTTTCGGTTTCGGTTTTGGTTTCTCTTTGCTTCTTGCTGTACAGACCTCTACCATGACAGCTGGCTAGGTTGCTCTGTAAGTAAGGCTTTTCCCTATGAAATACCCTTATATTTCTACCTGACTCCGTATTGGAAATTTCCCACACTAATGATTGGTGAGGGATAACTTATGACTGGTGAGGGGTCACTTACAGGTGTTTGGTGAGCATACAGTTACAGGAACACTGGTACTTTATGATTAGCTTCATCACTGAAGAAAATAAAATATCCCATTAACTGTAAATTGCTTATAGGTCTTACAAAATGGCAGGGTCTTGAGAGCCAGTCCCAATATTAACTGTGAACTACTTAAATCCTGGAGAAGTTGGAAGGCCTCATGAGATGAGCCTCCTACATGACAGAAAGTATATAGGACAAATCAAAATAACCTGCTGACAGTTGAAGAGGCCAACAGCCATGTCACCACTGAAAGACACCATTTCACAAGAGAGACATTGATTTTTTTTAAAGGTGGGTACCAGGCATAACATGAGAGAGCAGAGAACCAACTGACTAGAAATTACAGGGAAAATACAAATATATAGAAAGAGACTTGCCTTATGAGGAAGCAAGAGCCTTTCTAAACAGGCTATTATCAGATTCACCAACCACCAATCATTACTTACAAGTTCACATTTATCACATGATCCACTAACTTTGAGGACAAGTATTCTGTTTACCTGAGTCTGTTAAAAACTATGGAAGGTGTCTCTACCACAGAGTCAAGGCAAGTCTCTGACATTCAATAACTCCGGACAACAGCAAGGGAATTCCAGAGTGTATAGTTTGAAAATAGGAAGTGTTTTCCTCTGTGGCACATGATCTCTGCTCATCTTCTCCAATCTGGACTTGAATAAAACCACCCCTTCCACAAACTATTGTCCACTACTTTATTTCATTAGAGTCATGTGTAGTAGAACCTCCAGGTACTGGTAGCAATGGTATGAGCCTGACCAGACCCTCAGAAGCAGGTGGGTGGCTGATGTTGTTGACTGACAAATTCAGCATCCAGGGCTCACTGCTGCAACAGGTGTGGAGGGTTGCCTAGAATTCAGGATCCTGGGCTTACTGCTGCAACAAGTGTGTTGAGCATCCTGGGCTCATTGCTGGGGCAGGTGTGGAGGGCTACCAAGAACAGGCTTTCTTGTGGAGGACACACATGCATCTTTTCCAGGAAGTTCACATAGCAGTCCTTCAGGTACCATGTGAGTGTAGACAGCTCCTGATCTGGGACTGGAAAAGTTTAATCCACAATGCTATCTTGAACATTGTGAGTCAGAAAGTGAACATGTCTATACTGATGTTGATTAAGTGAGTCTGTGCTTTGAGGTTCAATGTGATCTTCCCCACACATTTTTCCATTAAGAATCCCAGTCAGAGTTAATGAATAGTACACACTTTTACAGTTAGTGCATTCAATCAAACAAATACCCAAACTTGGGAGACTGATTATAAATACACGTGGTAGTGGCTACTAGATTAGAGAGTGGTGGTTGAGAAGCATGAAGCAAAAAGCTGAGCAGATGGAAAGAGCAGAGGCAAGAACCTCCAAACCCTGGGGTCCTACAGGGAGATAAACCATGAGAACTCTCACTTTGGCTTATTATTCAGTAGAGTATATTATAAAATAATATAGTAGACTTTAAAATGGTTCTCAAAATTGGGATTCAGTAAATGAGTACCCAGGATACCTGTTCCAGAAATTTAGACATTACAATTATCAAATGAACCACAGTTCTTACCTGGTCCCAAAGCTGAAGCATATGCCTTTCTGGTTTTCCTTTCTCCTGAGCTGCCTGGCCCCGATATATTTGTGAACACACTATGTCCCTTTCCCTCTCAGACACAATTTGTACTACTGTTTTTGAATACACTATGTCCTTTCCCTCTCAGATACACTGTATCATGTTTGAGACCATACTATGCTCTTTTCCCTCTGAGAACTGTCCAAACAATAACAACAACAAAGTCCAGCTGAGCAGTGAAGGAAAGTGGATTCTTTGATCAGATTATCCAGTAAAGCCAAGGAAATAAAGCATCTCAGCATATTCCATCTACAAAGGCTGAGAATCATTAAGAATAAAGTGAAAGGCAGCAGTGAGAGGGCTCATCAGGTGTAGGTATGTGCATCTAAGTCTGATCAAGTAAACTCCATCCCAAGGCCAACCTGGTGGATGGAGAAAGCCAATTCCCATAAGTTGTCCTCTGACCTCATTATATATGCCTTAGCACATGCACAAGCTCATACGCTCACTCACACACACAAAATACACACATGCACACTAACACAAATAATAATAATAATAATAATAATAATAATAGTAAATAATGATGATGATAATATTTGGACAAAAAATAAAGAGAAAAAATGAGGTCTTCAAGGCAGAAGTTGGGTTTTCCATGGGTATGGTAAGCACCTTCCTTTAATCTTTACATGTACTAATCAGTCAGCTTGGGTCAGAACTAGGCACTGACATGTGTATAAGAATAACTGAAGAAATTTTAGTTAAAGCCTCAACTCTAATACTCCACAGAACAGATCCTGCCCCCTAACTTGAATAGGTCAATAAACCACAAAGTCAGAATGAAAAGCAAAGAACAAAGGAGATTTATTTAGTGTGCCTGATTTCAGGAAAGAAACAGTCTCCAGTTTAGTTTTAAATTAAAAGCCAGAGGTGTGCATAGCTAAGCAGTCTTGTTAATGGTGTGGCCCTGCCCATTGCCATTGGCTCAGCTTCAGGCTCTCCCACCAGATGTTCTGACAAGTTCTCAGAACTGTGCGACATCTTTCTAGAAACACACCCTCCTCTGTTTTTCCATAAGCCATCACCTTTTTCATTGAATCAGTATGAGACTCCTAGGAAAGTTTCAACTTCTCGAACTCCAGGCTTCAATAGAATGGTTGCGAGAGTAAATACTCTTGGTCATTTGGGCCAGAGCATTCACCTGGTCAGTGGTCCATCCTTTAAGTCATGCTAAAGCAGTGGATGGAATAATCAGCCCTTTAATGAGACACTATGCTTTTCCTCTCTGGAATTCTGATCTTGATGTGAAGCTTAGGACCTCAGTGAAGTAGCTTGTAAATCTGACTGCTGCTCTGAATCATTAAGAAAATCCTCGATTCCCCTTTTCTTCTGGCTTTCCTAAGCATTCTTTTCTTAACATTGGGCTGCCTTGACATTTCAAGCTTCCTCACACTTTCTCTAAGGCCTCCTTTCCCACCATGTGGCTACCTGTTCACCATGTCAGCTTAAATGGCATGGACATTTTCCCTTCTCTCGTCTACTCCACTTTTTCAATAGCTGATGAGATTTATTGCTCTTCTGTCTTGGGGGGCGGGTTCCCTTTTCAACTCTAGTATAATGTCTTTGAACTTTGGTTTCAGCCATTCTTAATTTATTATAGTGACTAAGAAACCCAAGAGGGGACCCCAGTAAACTCTGTATCATGATTGCCAAATGTTGGGCAAAATATCTCTTAATTTCTTTCAGATGGTTATAAAATTGGTTACAGAGGATTGAAATGAGCTGGGGGTGAGTAGCTAATCAATGTGTTATGTTTATGGCTCAAATAAGTGCTCGAAATTCCAACATGTGTGAGTTGTGTGACAGCACACTTTATCTAGGATGCCTCTGTGCCTGGATAGACAGATGTATTTTCTTTAACCAAACATTGGGTAGGAAAAAACAACACATTTTAAGGTTTAGAGTGGGTGCTTGCCTGGTAACAAATCCATTTCCAAATGCTGTAGGTTCTGGCTACATAACATGCTGAGAGTAGAATCTTATCCCTCAGTCTCGTCTCCTATCACCTGAGAAGAGTGAGTGAGCTGTGTCTGAAACATAAATGGACATATCTGTGTTTTTCATGATGTCAAGATTTTTGAATACCAATAAATGTATAAAATAAGGGTATTTTTTTGCTTCAACTCACCAATACCCCTTGATTATGGATTCTTAGCCACAGGGAAGTCACACATTAACTATTCCAATCTTATTCATTAATATTGATTCCTGGAAGGTCTCTGATACAGGATGTAAGCAGCACAATGGCATAGATTATTGGGAATAAGAAGTTAATTTAGAAGAGTAATTAATGTGGTGGACATTCAGATAGACAGGCAGAGAGCATTCCAGGCACTCTGAGGAGAATCAGCCCACAGACATACTGTAAGATCGCGGCTCTGAAAGGGAATCTTAGCAGAGTCAGGTTTCTGAGGAAGGACAACTTTCTTGATTGGTGATTTTGAAAATTCCAACCCTCTCTGGACAGTGCCACCACTGGGTAGATGATCCTGGGTTGTATAAAAATTAAGCACAGTAAGTACCATTTCTAAATAATCTTTGTTTTAGTTCCTGCCTCTAGGTTTTTATCCTGATATACCTCATTGATAGCCTGTGACTAGGAGGTATAAACCAAATAAAACCTTTCCTCATAATTTGCTTATAGTCATGGTATTTATTACAGCAATAGAAAGTAAACTAGGACACCTGTCAATCCATGGCACATGTATAGGGTGGTGTGATGACTGCTGTTAGATATACCTGTGTGAGTGTTTCCTTCTTTTCTTATTTTAAATATTTTGGCTTTTTGAAAAATGGCCTCATCTAGCTTAGGGTGTCCTTCTTCTCCCTATGAATCAAAGGATAACCTTGAACTTCTGATTTTCCAGATTTTACTTTCTCAAGTGCTATAATTGGAAGCATCTACAACCACATCCAGCTTAAGTGGTAACTTGAGTTCAAGCCCAGGACCTCTTACTTACTATGCAGGCAATGACAAAATGAGCTCCATGTTCTGGCTGGAATAGGTGTGCCTCTTTTCATTATCTGCTGTTTTGGTTTATCTCATGAGCTCCTGGGCCTGGTTTTGATGAACCATGTGCCCAAGTGTTCCTGACTTAATCTGATGAGTGCTTAGGTGATAATGAACAAGCCATGATTAGCCTGTCCCTCACGGGTCATGTTGGATAGGAGACAGTAGTTTACATGCTCAGGCAAGTTCAATCTTAGCATTTGTCATGAAATATCATGAACCCCTGTCTTATCATGTAGCATTAAGTAGACAAGGTCCACAATTAAAGCTGCTATTCTGCACAATGGGAGTTAACTAGGAGCAGGGTTCAAACTGGTTCCCAAGGAGTGCATAGCAACTTCCTCATCCCCATGCCTCCCTCTCTGGGGTGCTTGATTCTGCTATCTTCCAAGCACAGAAAGTTCAACAGTCATTTCAGAAATTAAATCAGGGATCCATATGTCAAACAGAGCCATATGCATGAGTTATTGCTAAAACTGAGGATAGAAATCAAATATAACTTCACATTCACAAGGCTAGGAAATTGGCCCCGGCTTCATCCCTTGTGACTCTGTGATGTGGAATGTCACTAAACTTTGAGGGCTTCCTGGATTTCCCAAGCAGTTCTGTGATGGAGATTAAGTGGCAGAAATGGCTGTCACCTGGATGCTATCTCAGCTGTCTGCTTCTAATTTTGCCTTCTCTAAATGAGTGATTGTAGAATGTACCATTCAAGTGCAGGGAGATATTGTTGGTCAGTCATTTGCTTGTCTTGGGATCATAAGGACCTGGGTCCCCAGAATTCATGTGAAAACAGGGCAGATTTGGTGGTGTGTGCTGCAAGCTTAGGGCCGAGCAGTTGGTGACACCTGCAGCCCTTAATTCTGTTCCCAGCTTTACCAACATAGTGAGTTAAATGTCTATAGGACCCTGTTAATGTTCCCTGAGAAAGGACAGTGTATATTGTCCTCTAGGCTTGATGTGCATATGCTCACAAATGCAAGAGCATGTACAGACAAACACATATACACAAGCATACATGTACATGAATTTTAAAAATGTAATATTCAAGCTTCCAAATGAGTAAAGTACAGCTTCATAACCATAGTCATAAATGGAGCCATCACTGGTAAAGAAGGATATATGGACACCTTGCTAAAGAAGACCTCATTACTCTCCTGATTTAGTCATCTGTGTGACCTCAACACACATTGGATCATACAAGACTCTTTGCAAACTCTCTTCCTGCCATGCTCTTAGGCTCCTACACATAGTGCCACCTGCCTGCGGAGCTCACGCCAATTTCTAAGTTCATGTTTAAGCATTAATAATTTGCTCTAAGAAGCCTTTCTTTGACTTGGCCCAGTTGGCCAAGCACTTTGCTCATAAGAAATGTCTCACTTGGCAAAGTGCTTGCCATGCAAGTATGAATACCAGAGTTTGATACCCTAGGGCCTATATTCAAAGCAAAGCCAGCATTCAGTGGCATATATTTAAAATGTCATCACTGGAGAGACAGACAGGCAGATTTCTGGGGCTCATTATGCAGCTAGCCTAGTCTACACAGTGAGTTATAAGCCAATGAAAGAATTTGTTCCACAAAGCAAGATAGACAGAAGCTGAGGAATGACAGCTGAAGTAGTCCTCTGGCTTGCTCATGAATCTGTACAGATGTGCATGCACACAAAGGCACAACAACTAACATATGAACATGCAAATCCTGCTACCATGTCACTTCCTGTCATCCTAGGTTCAACTCTACCAGTATTCCTAACAGGTACCTTTCCTTACTTCCTCCTCTCCTGTTTATAAAACATATCCTAAGGAGCTTTCTTTTATCCTTACACTTGAGTCAGTGCTGGCACAGACATGTGTTTTGCCCAAGAATTAATAAAAAAAACCATAATCAATGATATCACCTTTAAATTACCAAATACAATAAAACATGGGGGATATCATTCTACATGCTGTGCATGTATGTTTCTGTTTTTGGTTGATGAATAAAGCTGTTTTGGCCCATTGAAATGCAGAATATACCAAGGGAGGAAATATAGGTGGGGCTACCAGATTAGGAGAATTCTGGAAAGAGGAACATGGGGAGCGTGTTGAGAGTGAGATGCCATTTAGCTGCCAAGGAAGCAAGAGACCCAGAAATCAGCAGTAAGCCAAGACCATGTGGGGATACACATATTAATAGAATTAAGTGAATAAATAAGAGACAGCTAGCCAATAAGTAGCTCGAGCCATCGGCCAAACAATTTATAATTGATATAAGCCTCTGTGTCTTTATTTGGGACTTAAAGGCTACAGGGTCAGGTAGGACAGAAACTTCCATCCTTCCATCCACATATAGATATAGCTAATTCTCTCTATTCATGTGGATGGATAAATGGGTGGATGGATGAATAGATAAATGTAGAGCAATAAGTAGATGATAGATTGACAGATATTGAGCCTTTTAAAATAAGACCCACATTTAATATCAGCACACCGCTCTCTGATTGTGATTATCTGGTTAATAAAGCATAGAAGTAAAAAAAAAATAAAAATAAAAAACTAAATCTGAGTTCATCCTATAGCCTTCATGCAGCAGCTGGTGGAAGTAGAAGCAAACACCGACCTTCAACTGAACAGAAATCCAGAAGAGGACTGATGAGCAAAGGTGATACCAGGCTGGTGAAATCCACAGAAACAGCTGACCTGAACAAGGTAGAGCTATTGGTTCCCAGACTGATATCTGGGAAACCAGCATGGGACTGATCCAGAACCTCTGAATGTGTGTGTCAGTGAGGAGACCTCAGAAATCTAAAGGGAGCCTTGTAGTGGATCAGTACTTATCCCTAGCATAGGAATGGACTTTAGGAGCCCATTCCACATGGAGGGATACTCCCTGAGCCTAGACACAAGGGGGTGGGCCTAGGCCCTATCCCAAAGGATATGACAGACTCTGATGACCCCCTACAGAAGGCCTTAGCCTCCCTGGGGAGTAGAAAGAGTATGCGATAGGTAGGGTGTTAGTTTGGGGGAGGGGAGGGAGAAGGACCTGACATTGACATGTAAAATAATCTTCTTTCTAATTAAAATTTAAAAAATGGAAAGGTGCTAGGGAGACAGCTTAGTTGGCCGAGGAGACATCATGAGGCCCTGAGATCAATCCTTCAGAATCCACATAAATAGCTGGGTGCTGTTTTACATTCTGCCCTGTGTAGGCAAAGAGATGGGGATTCCTGTGGCATGTTGGTCAGCCTAGTCTAATCAGTAAGCTTTAGATGGTGAGAAGCCTGTGTCAAACAGTGAGTCAGATGGTATCTCAATAACAACAGCTGAAATTGGCCTCTGGATTCCATATGCACTTGTTCATACCCACATGCACACCAGCCTGTACACAGCATATGCACACTATTGGAGAACATACAGACATCCATACAAAAGTGTATGCACACCAGCACACACATGGCACCACACACAAGAACACATAGGCATATATATGCACATATATTCATAACAACACACACACACACACACACACACACACACACACACACACACACACACACACACAAGCAATAGTAGAAACTAGAAGGCAACAGAACTATATATAAAATCAGTTGCCTGGTCTCTGTCTGGTGCAGCCTGTGGGTCCTCTGAGATGAGGGACAACATACATAGAACTATATTCTTCATGTCACTACCCAAAGAGTTAGCATAATTTCCTTTCCAAAACTCATAGGCTGCATAGCCCACAGACATTGAGTAAGCTTGAGTTGGAAGAACAGAAGTGCATTACACCAGTTTGACATTCTGGTTCCTCGGTGACCGCCAGACCAAAATATAGTCTTCAGGCCTCTTTTTCATTAGAGTGAAACTGCCTGGTTTTAAAATAGTTATCCATTGAATTAATCTCCTGCCTGTCTCTCACACAGGGCAGACACGGCTCTCTGCATCCAGATTCTCATTCTGAAACACTCTGATTTTTATTTGTATGCATTCTGGATAATGAATAATGATCTTCTTTTCTTCAAGCATGCCATTCTCCCAAGCAGCTCCTAGCATTTTGTAAATGTTAACTCATTAGACCGTATAGCATCCAGGGTCATCTATCACCCTGAGTTAGGTCAAAAGCATCATATTTCACATTTCACACATGGAGAAATTTTAGGGACTTCAACCCAAGGTCACTCACAGTCAGCAGCCAAACAAGAGGAGACAAGGAGCAGAAATATTACTCCAGAGGCAGACAATCCTGCCTCTGCCCTCTGACTGCAGTGTGCTGGGCCCTGGGGAAGAACAAAGACAGTAATTTCTGAGAAAGGCTCTCTAGTAAGATCCAAATGGGCCTGGAGGATTTGAAGGCTGTCAATTCTTTTCCCCCAGAAAATGTGATTAAAACAAATAAAAAAAGAACTGCTTTTTGCTCCATCCATTATCTCAAAAGCAGCTGAATTTAGTCATATTTATCTGACAGCTCTAGGCACTTTGGAGTCTGCTGTTGACCAGAATATCCAGGTTTTCCATATTTATCATAACTGGACCTGCCCCAGATACAGGTGACCTTATCTGTCCACTCAGAACAGTGAACTGTTCAGTGTGAGCCTTAATCTCTTTTTGATTCTCTAATGACATCAGGGGAGTACCATACATCTGTTAGCTCTCCAATTTTCCTGAACCCCTTGACCCTGGTTGGAATATGAAATTTTCCCATAGGCCCATATGCCTGAATATGTGGGCCCCAGGTGAAAGTATTTTTTAAGAAGGCTATGGAACTTTTAGGAGGTAGCGTCTTAGTGGATGAAGTACTTCACTGAATAGTGCCTTCTCTGCCCATCACTCTTAGCCTCCAGACTACCAATGCAATGGAATGAGCTACATCATGTTCTTGATGCCATGCCCTTCCCACCATAATAGACAGAATCCCTCTTGAACCATCAGCCAAATGATCACTTTCACCCCAAGTTACTTTGCTCAGGATGGTTGTTTTCACAACAATAAAAAAGAAACTAGGACATAAAAATTCACAATCCCAGGTGTGCACCTTGCAAAGTCCACACTTTAATCTCTGCTTTCAGATGATCCAAATTAACTGATGGAAATGCCTAAGAACCATGAGAATGTCTTAGTACCGTCTCCAAGATCAATGTCTTCTGTTGGGTGCACAGCTGCATGCAGCAAGACTTAGAGTTTATATCTGAAGATGCGTAAGTTCCATGCAAATCATCATAGTATTTTCATATAACCAGGAACTGCCCCCTGTATACTTTAAATCATTGTTATACTTATTAGCATACTAATAAATGTAAATACTAAGCAAACAGTTGTTATAGCCCAGTGTGCAGGGAATAATGACAAGAAAATGTGTGTACCTGTTCAACACAGAAAATTACTGAAATATATATATTTTTTAACGGTTGGTGGAATACACAGATGTAGACCCTATGAATATGGAGAAATGAAAGCTTTCTGCATTTGGAATCTCAGTGTTCATTCTGTATCTTAGCTTTATGGCAAGGAAGATGTAAATCTGCTTATATTTCCCAACACACTGAGACAAGAAGGCAAAGGAGGTGCCAAGGATAGGATGCATTTCTCTGTGTTTCGATTTTCTGTCTTATTCTTACTCTTAGGAATTCATGTCAAACATCAAATGCAACATGAAATAAGACAGAAGTCACATTGGTTGTGTCACATGTGAAATATTTCACAATTAGTTTGACTTTCAGATAATGTTATCTTCAAATTATTTCACTGAGATGTAAACTACACCCAGTATGCATCTTCCATGGCAATGTGCATTGCCACATCTTTGTAAGATGCAATCAATTCAGCAGCAGCATGATGTCACATGCTCTGACTTAGAGCACATTGGGAAGCTGTTTGTTATTCCACCTCTAACTGCATCTTTGTTTACCTGAGTGGCTAATCTTGGCTGTCATGTTAATTGAATCTGTAACTCAGAGAAAGACTTATGGGCTGGTCTGTGAGTGCATTTCCAGAAAGGATTTCCTAAGAGATGAAGATTCCCCCCCCCCAGGCATCTTCTGGTGGAAGTCCAGATGCAGAGGTGGCGGAGAAAGCAGTGGTATTTGCTCAGCTTTGCTTCTTGCTAATGAATCTATCAGTATTGTCACTCCTCCATCTGTCCCTACCATTAGAACCCAACTTCTTTAGCCTTCTAACATGACTGAAACCCAGCATCTGCCCAGGGATCTTCTAGGCTGTCAGAAGATTAGGAATAGTGAGGCATACAGCTTCAGTAACTGAGTAACCAAATAGTTCATAGCCTCCTCAGCAAAGATTGCCAGAGTTGGAATTCGAATCTTATGAAGTGTTAGCCTAGCTAGTAAAAGTTTCTATCCAGTAGATTTTCAAGGATTTGTTCTGACTGAGACCAACTTGATATCCAGGCTACTCCTTGAACAAACCTCTGTTACAAAAAGGCTTTTCACAATAGAACTCTGATGGCTATTGACACATGAAAGAGACAAAGAAGGAGTTTTGTGTGGGAGACCAAAAATTATCAATTATAAACTTTCTCAGGGCCCAAACCTCTGCTCCATTTTTCAGGAGCCTGAATCTCCATTGTCTTGCAGATGCTGGCTAAATCGCCACTGGCGTGGCCTCAGTGGAGAATGTCTCCTAATTTGCATTAGAACAGGCTTATGCTCTGAATGTGCCCCACTGTGCTGAGGGCTTTGTCCAGGTGCCTAGAGACTGTTTCTAGGTGTGCCACTAAGGTTAAAAGGATGACTTAATAGGAGATGCTCTCTGTGTTCACCTGGGCTGTTGGAAAGTGATTTAGGAGGATGCTAGAATAAACCAGAGACTCCAGTTTCCAGCATGGACTGAGAGCCCTCCTGAAATGTCAGGATGCCTGTATCTGGTCTTTATCGCCATTGGGTAGCTAAGAATTTCCCGGTCCACGCACCTCCACTCAGGAATGGACCTGTGGCTGTTCAGATGGCTCCGATTACAGCCCCCAAGGACATAGATAGCTTCTGTAGTGTGGGACTGATACAAGTCAGACTCGAGCAGTTTGGGATAATGGGAGAAAGAGAAGGAGAAGGAGGAAGAGGAGAAGGAGCAGGGTGAAAGGAAGGGGAAAAGAAAGAGAAAAAAGAAATTTTCTATAGAGTATCTATAGCAAAGCCATCACAGAATTTCTTCTCTGAAGACACGTTCCTGTTTATATATCACTGAAAAGGAAAAGAAAAGAGAACATTGAATTTATGGAAATTAAAATCACTAAACTGGCATGATACCACAGCATACACAAAATGGGAAGGAATCTTTCCTTGAAAGGGCAAAGAAGCTAATTATGAGGTGAGGTAGGAGTCAGAGCAACCTCATATGTCTTACTCGGGCACTATCCACCATTCCTTTTTGTTTTGTTAGAAACAGAACATCTCACTCATCTGGTGTTTAACCAGAAGGCTAGGCATCAGGGCTAATGAGCCCCAGGATCTGCCTATTTCATCCTCTTCATCACTGAAATTCAAAGCAAGTGCCCAGGCTTTTTACATGTGTTCTAGGGAATGAAGTGGGGTCCTCACAAGTGTATTTCAATACAGGCAGATTACCAAGTGAGCCAGCATTTTTTTTATTTTTAAGTACATTTTTAATATTTATTTTCCATACTGACCACAATTTCCCCTTCCTCCTTTCCTCCTGTTCCTTCCCCCAAATACCTTCTAATCCCCATTAACTCCTCATCCATCTCCATTTAGAAGGGGGAAGCCTCCCATGGGAGTCCAAAAAGCATGGCATATCAAGTTGAGGCAGGACCAAGCTCCTCCCCAGCACCAATGTTTGGCAAGTCAATACAGCATGGTGAATGGCTTCCCCAAAGCCAGTTCAAGTCAGGGACAGGACCTGATCCCACTACTAGGAGCCTCACAAACAGACCATGCTCTTTTGCAAAAAAAAAATACTATCTAGACTTAGTTTTTTTTATTGGTTCTTATAAGAAATAGAGTCTATATTTCTAAAACATTTTTTTTAGTTCAAATTAGGAACAAGCTTGCTTCACATGCCAATCCCTTCTCCCTCTCCCTTCCCTCCCCTCACCTAACTCCTCACAAGTCCCCCCCTCTGCTACCCAGGGAGGTTAAGGCCCTCCTTAGTGGCTCAACAAAGTCTACCACTTCATCCTGGGCTGGGTTTAGGCTCTCTACCATGTGACCAGGCTGAGAGAGCATCCCTTCATGTGGGATGGGCTCTCAAAGTCTCTTCTTACACCAGGGAAAAATACACAGAACTAAATAGACAGTTTTCAATAGAGGAATCTCAAACGGTTGAAAAACATATAAGAAAGTGTCCAACATTCTTATCCATCAGGAAAATGCAAATCAAAACAAGTCTGAGATACCATCTTACTTCTCTCAGAATCGCCAAAATCAAAAACACCAATGACAGTTCATGTTGGAGAGGATGTGGAGAAAGGGGAACAATCCTCCACTACTGGTGGGAGTGCCAACTTGTACAGCCACTTTGGAAATTAGTATGGCGACTCCTCAAAGAAATGGAAATCGCTCTACCACAAGATCCAGCAATTCCACTCTTAGGCATATACCCAAAAGAAGCACATTCATACAACAAGGACATATGTTCAACAATGTTCATAGCAGCACTATTTGTAATAGCCAGAAACTGGAAGCAGCCTAGATGCCCCTCAAACGAAGAATGGATAGAGAAAATGTGGTACATTTACATAATGGAGTACTACTCAGCAGGAAAAAACAATGGAATCTTGAAATTTGCAGGAAAATGGATGGATCTAGAAGAAACCATTCTGAGCAAGGTAACCCAGTTGCAAAAAGACAAACATGGTGTTAGACCCCCGGAAAACTCAGGTGTCTGGGGTCCCAGGCCATGACTGCAGTCACCCCAATCACCAGGCGGGATTCGAGAGATTGATGCAAACTGCATGAGGCTTTATTGTAATTTAACGAGCTAATCCCATGTTAGCTCAGGTCTTTCACCCACCCGCCATGGCAGATGGCTAGCAAAAGATAGCTCGAACCCCCTGCGTACCGATCTTGTAGGGCAGCATAAGGGGAGTGTCTAGGGGTACTCACAGACTCATGATTGGTGTGCCTCCAGGCTTGGAGGGCTTGCCCTGTGTTGATTGGTCAACTGGTTATTCTGGCCCATAGGCCCTCCTAAGGTGGTTGCTATGCTTTGTGTGTCATTGCTGTGCAAGCACACCCAGGGTCATAAAGCATAGTGCCACCAGCTAACTTCTGATTGGTTCCTAGTCACGAGGCAGGCATCTGACTTTCTAGCGTCTAGGACAAGGTCATAGAAGCAAGTGTTCAGCCGTTATGGCTACCAAAGGGGGAGCTGGTCCCTTCAATGGTATGTACTCATTCATATGTGGATTTTAGACATAGAGTAAGGATTACCACCCTACATTCCACACTGCCAATGAAGCTAATAAACAAGGAGGTACCTAAGAGAGACATACATGGTCCCTTGGAGAAGAGGAGAGGTTCAAGATCTGCTGAGCAAATTGGGAGCACAGGAAGAAGGGGGAGGGAGCTAGGAGAATGAGAAGGGGAGAAGAAGAGGGATGCTGAGGACATGGGGGAGCAGAAAGTGTGAGTCAGGGCAAGAATACATGATAATAAGAATGGAGATATCATAATAGAGGGAGATATTTTTGGTTTACAGAGAAATCAGGCACTAGGGAAATGTCTGGAGATATACAAAGATGACACCAGCTAACTATCTCAGCAATGGAGGAGAGGCTACCTTAAATGCCCTCCTCTGATTATGAGATTGATGACTGACTTATATGCCATCCTATAGCCTCCATCCAGTAGCTGGTGGAAGTAGAATCAGATACCCATAACTAATCACTGAACTGAACTGGAACGCAGATGCAGAAAAGGACCAGTGAAGAGCACAAAGGTCCAGACCATGCTGGTGAAACCCACAGAAACAGCTGACCTGAACATCTGGGAACTCTTACTCCCCAGTCTGATAGCTGGAATACCAGCATGGGACTTATCCAGACCCCAGGCACATGTGTTTCTGTGAGGAAACCTCAGAAATCTATGGGACCTCCTGTAGAAGTCCAGCCAGCATTTATCCCTAGCATAGGTGTGGACTTTAGGAGCCCATTCCATATAAAGGAATACTCCCTGAGCCAAGACAAATATATATCCTTCACTCTGAAGGATCATTTTTGCTAGAAGAATAAAACTAAGTCCTCAACTCCTCTAAAAACCTATATCCTTCTGCAGAGAAACAGCTTTTCAGGAAATAACCATTCTATTAACCAGTTTTCCTCATTCAAGAAAGCTCATGTTAGTAGAAATTACACTATGTTGTGATTAAAAAGCAGTGTGCTATGATTCAGTGTTCTCTGGGATAAAATTCCTGCAGTACCCACAAACAGTACCTCAGGGCACTTTGAAAACTGATTTGCATTGATCTAGCCACATTTTAATACTACTTTTGTCTCCAACAGAAAACAGAGGAACAAGTTCAGGAGAATTTAGGAATCCAACCCTGTTTTTACTGATGTTGATGGGTGTCTCTAAGCAACCCCATTGGAGGACATCCACAAAGACCACCTATGATATAAAGTTGTGGCTTTAGAGGGACTAGCTTGTCTCCTGTCTCAAAGAATGTGTAAGAAAAGCTTTCAAGTGTTTGTGCCACTCAGAAGCTCTTGGTTTGATTAATCAGTGCCTTTCTCTCCTTCCCTCCCTCCCTCTCTCCTTCCCTGTCTCCCTCCCCCATCCATCCATCCCTCCTTGTCTCTCTCCCTTCCTCCCTTCTTCCCTTTTGTTCTTTCTCCTTCTATTCCTCCCCTCCTCCTTTTCTCCTTCTCTCCCTTATTCCCTTCCTTCCTGTCTGCCGGCTTGCCTATCATTCTCTGTCCTCATTTCTTCCTTTAATCTCTCTCTCCTTCATTTCTTCTTCTTTTCTCTCTGTGTCTCTGTGTCTGTCTACCCCCACTCTGTAATTCTTTCCCTCACTGCCTTCCCTTCATCTGCCTTCCTCTTCCACATTCCTTTCTCCATCCCTATACTTCTCTGTCACTCTCCCTCCCTTTTCACTTTCTGTTACTAGTCACATATTCCTTAAAATGTCATTTATTAAAATGTAGGTATTCTAGTTTCCTTTTACTGCCATCCCAAAGGAAACTTATTCTATTGAAATAAGTGGGGTTTTGTTATTACCATTTTATCATTATCATCATCATCATCATCATCATCATCATCCTCATCCTCATGTTCATCACATTGAAATAGGTTGCCTTTTCAATAGTATTCATCGCATACTAAAGTCACTCACTTGGACATTCCCCAGTTGTGTGCCTCTGCACAAAAGGCACAGACATAGATTGAATTTAAGCATCTCAAAATATTTATCATTTCAGTTATAGACATGAAAGTTTGTTGTTTTGTGTTTGCAAGTCTCATTAGTAGACTTCAACCCATTAGTACAAACTTTGGTCTTAGGAGCCTGCTGTCCCTGTAGCTGGAGTTTCCCTATACCTCCCTATTTTGAGAAAAGGTATCTATAATGATCACATGATACTTTTGAAGATATTCAAAGAGCTGACATTTTTCTTAAGAGTTCTGAAAATTTGGATCCCCTATTCAAAGTTCATTACACTAAACATCACCCTAAAACTGGTTTTGCTATCATCATTTCAGATTAGATACGGAAATATACAGAGGGTAGTTTTCTAAGGTAGTGAAGATGCCATGGGAAAAAGGAAAAATGGTTTGTCATAGGAAAACTTCTGCAAACCAAAATATAGGGCTTGAAAAGGAGGTGAGGCTTTGCTGATGAAGTAAAAAGCTCCTCCAGATACCATGATGTAGCTAAAATTTTTTATAGAGAGAAAAATCTATTTTCCCAAAACCACTTTCTCAAGAACAGTAAGCAGACCCCTTCCTTTGTGAAGCCAAAATAATGTACACCCAATTGCATCACATTTCTCCTCTGCATTAGCCCTGAACAGTACCCCTTTCACTCTTTTTATTTCCATAAGTAGGGTTCACTCCAGCAGTGGCAGCACACACCTTTGATCCCCACCACTCAGTGAGGCAGAGGCCTAAGGATCTCTGTGAGTTCAATGCCAGCCTGGTCTATAGAGTAAGTTCCAGGACAGCCAGAACTACACAGAACTTCAGAGAAACCATGTCTAAAAAAGTAAAACAAAGTACAGTTCACTCTCAACTTTTTTGTAAGTCACTATCCTTGAGCAGTATTAAAAGGGGTACATGGAGAGGGCCTTCTGATACATACATAGGTGTGTAACATGAGAGCTACCAAAATGTTATATACAGTCACTATAAAGAAAAATAACTGTGTGTTCTTGACTGATGAACTATCTCTCTTCCCTTTTTCTACTTTTAACATAGTACAACCAATTTACAATAGGTTCTCATTCACAGTCACCTTGGTTGTTTTCTTTTTTAATCCTTATTTATTTGTATTAGAAACAAGGTTGTTTTACATGTCAATCTCAGTTCCCACTCCCTCCCCTCCTCCCCTACCAAGCCCCCCACCTGACACCCTACCTATCACATATCCTTTCTGCTCCCCAGAGGGGTTGAGGCATTCCATAGGGGATCATAAGAGTCTATCATATACTTTGGGATAGGGCCTAGGTAAACCCCGCTGTGTCTTGACTCAGAGAGTATCCCATTATGTGGATTGGGCTCCCAAGGTTCACACCTATGCTAGGGATAAGTACTGAACTTCTACAGGAGGTCCTGTAGATTTCCGAGGTTTCCTCACTGAAACCCATGTTCCAGGGTCTGAATCAGTCCCATGCTGGTATCTCAGCTATCAATCTGGGGACCAAGAGCTCCCTGATGTTCAGGTCAGCTGTTTCTGTGAGTTTCACCAGCTTGATCTGGATCCCTTTGCCCATCACTCATTCTTCTCTGCAACTGATTCCAGTTCAGTTCAGTGATTAGTTGTGGATGTCAGCTTCTACTTCCACCAGCTGCTGGATGAGGGCTATCGGTTGGCATATAAGTCAGTCATCAACCTCATTATCAGGGGAGGGCGTTTAATGTAGCCTCTCCTATGTTGCTTAAATTGTTAGCTGGTGTCATCTGTGTAGATCTCCAGATATTTCCCTAGTGCCTGATTTCAATATAAACCTAAAATGTCTCCCTCTTTTATGGTATCTCCAGTGTTGTTATCTTCTATTCTGAACTAGACTCAAACTTTCTGCTCCCTCATGTCCTCTGCATCTCTCCTCTTCTTCCCCTCTCATTCTCCTAGCCCACTTCCCCCGTCTTCCAGTGCTCTCAATTTGCTCAGGGGATCTTGACTCTTTCCCTTTCTCCAGGGGACAATGCTTGTCTCTTTTAGGGTCCTCCTTGTTTACTAGTTTCTCTGGCAGTGTGGATTGTGGGCTGGTAATCCTTTACACTATGTCTAAAATCCACATATGAGTGAGTACATATCATGTTTGTCTTTTTGTGATTGGGTTACCTCACTCAGAATGGTTTCTTCTAGTTCCATCCATGTTCCTGCAAATTTCAAGATTCCATTGTTTTTTTTTTTTTTCTGCTGAGTAGTACTCCATTGTGTAAATTTACCACATTTTCTCTATCAATTCTTCAGTAGAGGGGAATCTAGGCTGCTTACAGTTTCTGGCTATTACAAATAATGCTGCTATGAACATCTTTGAACAGATGTCCTTATTGTATGAATGTGCTTCTTTTGTGTATATGTCAAGGAGTGGAATTGCTGAATCTTTTGCTAGACTGATTCCCATTTTTTTGAAGAGTTGCCATACTAATTTCCAAAGTGGCTGTACAAGTTGGCATTCCCACCAGCAGTGGAGGATTGTTCCCCTTTCTTCACATCCTCTCCAGCATAAACTGTCATTGGTATTTTTGATTGTAGCCATTCTATCAGGAGTAAGATGGTATCTCAGAGTTGTTTTGATTTGCATTTCCCTGATGGCTAAGGATGTTGAACACTTTCTTACGTGTCTTTCAGCCATTTTAGATTCCTCTATTGAGAATTGTCTATTTAGTTCTGTATCCCACATTTTAATTGGATGGTTTGGAGTTTTGGAGACTAGCTTCTAGAGTTCTTTTTATATTTTGGAGATCAGCCCTCTGTCAGATGTGGGGTTGGTGAATATCTTTTCCCAATCTGTGGGCTGCTGTTTTGTCTTGCTGACTGTGTCCTTTGCTTTACAGAAGCTTCTCAGTTTCAGGAGGTACCATTTATCAATTGTTGATCTCAGTGTCTGTGCTACTGGTGAGGTCACAAATATCTCTTTTGCCCAAATAGTGATTTCTAAGGGAAAAGGGAAATCATCTGGCCATTGCAGGAATGGAACAGAGCTGCACCTCTATCCTGTTACCTTTCCTTCATCCCACAAACTCCATCCATCAAGACCTGAAGTTCTTCTATACTGTTGAATTGTATAATTAATATCCTTCCTGTTATTATTGAGGTAAAAATATTGAAATGGAGATTCTTTATAATTCAACTACTTTGCCATCAATTTTGATAGACTGAAAGATTTTTTTGATTATTTATTACCAAGTCCACAGCCTTCAGTTCTATGTTGTTGCCATAGATATAAATGAAGCAAACCTCTTACTCTCCAGGGAGACCTTGTCTCATAGGGGTAACAAGAAAACATCAGGGAAAAGAAGAGAAGGAAAACCTTTTGTTGAACATACGTGCTGTTTAAGAGTGATTGCTGCTTTACCAGAAGACTCAACTTTAGTTTCAAGCACCTATGCCGGGAACCTCATAACTGCCTGTAACCCCAATTGTAGATGATTGATGTCCACTTCTGACTCTTGTGGCACTAGCACATATGGCACAGCACACTCATAAACACAATAAAATAAAATAAATCTCCTTAAACACAATAGCAGAACAGAGATCTACCAGATGAGTTTGAAGAGCACATTACCAACAGTGTTAGTTAACGCCTAATGTATAAAACCTGGTGGTAGTGACTATGGAGAAAAGTGATTAATTGTACTGGACTCTTACTTCAAGACAGTACATTTACATATATTTGTTTCACACTACATCAATTTGATTAATTATACTTAAAATTAAAGGATATGATTAGGCTGAATTTCTGTAATGCACAAGGACTCATAAAAGAGAATACATGGAATTCTTACTTGTTCCAGGCGAGAATGAATGACATTCTCCTTTTATATATTATCTTCATGAAGCCTTTGGATTGAAGGGGTTTATATACCATTTGCATAGGTAAGGCTTATCAACACAAAATGCCTAATAAAACAAGATATTCTGTAATGTGAGGTGTTCTTGGCCTGGCTAGGTCCCACTGTACTTCCCTTCCCCCAAAAAAACACATAGATGCTATATTAGTTATGAATAGTGTTGGCTTTTGGCTAAGGTTTCTTATTTTCTAGCTCAGTCTTAATTATTAACTCATTTCTAATAATGTAAGTATTTCCACATGGCCTTATCTTGCCATAGAAAAAGTCCTGGTCTTTTACTCCATTGGAGTCTATATCCTGTCTCCTCAGTGTATCAGCAGAGAAGAGAAAAGAGTGATTTCCTGTTTGTCCCTGCTTATATACTGATTCTGCCTGCTAAATCACTTTCTGCCTGAATTGCATGGCAACTTCTCTTTACTACATTTCCCTGAATTCTCCTTGTCTCCTTGTCCTGCCTATCTTGCTTCTCTATTGGCCAACAGTGCTTTATTCATCAACCAATTAGAGAAACATGTACAGAAGACTTCCCTCATCAACATCCAATCGAATTTAATAACACATATAATCTGCCGGGTGTTGGTGGCCTGCGCCTTTAATCCCAGCACTCGGGAGGCCGAGGCAGGCAGATCACTGTGAGTTCGAGGCCAGCCTGGCCTCCAGAGCGAGTGCCAGGATAGGCTCCAAAGCTACACAGAGAAACCCTGTCTTGAACCCCCCCCCCAAAAAAAGAACAATATATAATCTATTTTATCTTCTTCAAGGAATACGGTGGAGGCAGGTCTAAAATGGGCAGTCATGTGGGAATGTACACCTTTGTTTACAAATTTGCTCTGTCCTTGTACCATGTAAATATTCTCTCCTCCATCTCTTGAAATAGTCATTAATCAGGGTTTTTTTTTTTTTACTCTTACTCTATTTAGAAAAACTAAAATAGCAGACATTATAGCTCATGCCTATAACCCCAACACTCAAAAAACCAAATTAGAGTAATTTCCTCAAAGAAGGGTTTGGAGAAAAGTATCAATAGATACAAAAATTACACTGAGGTTATGGTAATCTTGTTGCTGAACTGAAGAGTTTTTGGTTCTGAATAGATGATTCTAGAATGATAAATTATGACTTGACTAAACTTACCTGTGAAGATTTCTGTACTTTTGTTTTCTATAAAGGCTTAGTATAGGTATAATTTTAATACTATGCAATTCATTCTTTTAATGTCAACAATTCAGTAATTTGAGGACATTCACAAAAGTATCACCTTATTCACCATCTTGTTGCAGGTGAAAAATGCAAACAAGGACTTGGATAAGATTGAAGGATACTGGCCAACAATCTGCTGGAATAGCTGGACTGTGCTTAACAGGTCTTTGAGGATATTCAGTCACAAACAGCATCAACAGAGACTTAGTAAGACAAAAGATAAACATTCACCCAATTCAGGTCATTTTAAATCCTTATGGCTTGTTATATTACCTCTGAGGGACAATGGGACCTAATATACAATTTGGACTCACTATATGCTTTTTGGGTAAATGAGTGAATAGTTCATATTCATCTAGCCAAAGAATAAATCATTTATCTATAATTATTTATTAATTTTTCATTTTGTATATTTATTTATTCTTAGAGGCACATGGCACTTTATGTATGTGGTGATCAGAGGCAACTTTTGAGTGTCTGTTCACTTTCTCTACTATGTAGAGTTTGGGGGATGAACTAAATGTCATAATCCTTCCATGGAACCTTGTTTGGGGCCAGGAGGGATAACTTAGCTGTTAGTAACACTGTCTGCTCTTCCAGAGGATCTAAGATGGATTGCCAACACCCTCTTCATGGCTCACAACTGTCATGTGATACACAGATGTATATGTGTCAAAAATATTAAGTAAAGGAAGCAGACACACTAGGCCTTCTCTCTGTCTCTGATGTATGTTTATGAGAGATTTCAATATGAGTTAGTTAGAAAGACATGGGTACTGTCCTACTCATGGGTACTGGTAGGATTTAGGTGTCCTACCAGGACACCTAAGCAAATTGTATTTATAAATTGATTCCTCCTTTATGATCATATTAATTTGGTTATAGTCTTTAATAATTTAGTTTTTTAATAACTTGGACTTAATATTTCATCTGAGGTTTTTAAAAAACATTATATTTGATATTTCTTCAATATTTTTATTTATAATATTTCTTTACATTCACAACCTTCCCTTCAAATATGGATATTATATAAGCTAGGCCAAAGCTTCATATTTCTTTCTAATGGCACATGACACTTCTAGTAATTTTAAGTATATATATATATAATATATATATATATATAATATACTTTAAATATATATATATATATATATATATATATATATATTAATTATGTTTGTGACTGTGTCAGGGTGTGTACATGTGAGTTTTATGTGACTAGAGGTCAGAAGAGGGAGACAAATCCCTGGACCTAAAGTTAAACTGGTAAGCCACCTCCCATGCATGCTGGGAAATTTACTCAGATCCTGTGCAAGAGCAGTATACCTAACTGTTGAGTTTTATATCCACCACTGAATTTCTTTAATATTTATTTTATATGGCTGTACTCATAGACACATATTTTCATGAGCAGGTTCATGTGCTTGTTTATAATAATACATTTTATCTTTGCTTAGATGTTCACTGAAATAAGAATTACCTGTTGAGTTTAAATGTAGAAGGAAAAAAATCTTACACAATTTCCTACTTGTTCTTGTTCTAATACAGAGTGAAGGAAGGTTTGGCATTTCTCAGAGGAGAGTTTTCAATCTTCCCTAGTAGAGAAAAGTGTGCCACTCCTGTGCCAAAGCTAGGCAAACTCAGGCATGGTGTCTGAGTTGAACACTGGCTTCAGGGAGAAACTGACAACAGCTACAGCTATGGAAAACATGCCTGTATTGTCTGATGTTTGAAAATGTCTAACTCTGTTGGAATCCATTTTACCTCTCTACTCTTTTAAGTCACATAACAGATCAGTGCTTACTAAGTCGGAAAGGAAGGAAATAATTGAACAGTGAGGCCAAAGGACACGACGACTCATGAAAGAGGTCATCAAACAGAAGTTATTGATTAATAAAATTAAGTGTTGCAATATAACCCAAAATACAAAATAAAAACAAGCATCTATTTGGGTATACAAAAATAAATACAGTAGATGAGATGATGTTCTAAATATGCAAACAAAATAAAACAAAACAATGTCTTCCAATATTGCTTTCCTCAAGGATGTTGACATTGACTTCCACCCCAAGGTGCATGCTACACCATGTACGTTCCTTCCAAAGAATAGGAGTTCCTTTACTGTGAGAAGCATGGCAAACAAGATGTCAGTCTCAGTGAGTCTCTGACTTGGCACTTCCTTTGGATACTAGGGACTTCTCAGAGAATGTGATATGAGTCTAAGCTTGTCTCAGTTACTTTCTTTCTGAATAAATTAAACAGCATAAACACCTGAGGAACTGCTGGAATAAAAAGCAAATTCAGACTGTATAGACTGATGACCAACATGACCCAATGACATACATCAAAATAATGTGAATCTGTCTAACTGTCCCAACCTTCTGAAGGACACATGGGGATTCACTGTGACATGATCTCCTGCATAGGATCCAGGAAAAATAAAGGCATTTATAAAGCCCAAGTGTGAGATATAATTTAAAGCATTGGTATTGCTCTGCCAATTTGATCCAGCCTAGGGTCACCTGGGAAGAGTGGCTCACTGAGGAATTTTCTAGATTAGGTTGGCTTGTGGACATCTCTGAAGGGAATTGTCTCAGGTGTTAATTGATGTAGGAAGACAGCCCATTGTAGACAGATAGATATCCCTGTTCCCTAGCCAGGGAGTCCTGAGTAGTAAAAGAGAAGATAAAGGTAGCTAAAACAAGGATACATTCCTTTATTTTCTTTCTGCTCTCTACTATGGATGTGATAACTCAAAATGCTTACTCACAGTAATAGACTGTGACCCAAAATAGTAACCAGATAAATTGTTTCCTCCTATGTTACCTTCTGTCAGGATTTGTTATTGTTAGTGTTATTTATTTTGATAATTTGCAACAGAAATGAAAGTAGAACAGCATTGCTAATTTAATTGTGTCAAATGCACCACACTGGCTTCTGATATGATGAGTTGGGAAGTAGAAGTGGGAGGCTTTAACCAAACCTGTGATGTTGTCTTGCTCTCATGTAAATACAAAATTATTCTAAAATTTGATACTTTCAAAAGTTCCCATTTACCCTCAGTGCTTGTTTGTGATGAAGCAGAATTCTTAATTTTGACAAGATTTATGATAAATTTCTTTTATTACTACTAGTATTTTTTCTTCTTTTTAATAAACTGGTAAGCTTGCCTCTTCATGTCTCCATAACCTTTATGTATTAGATTTTTCTGATGAGAGAGATCTCAACTAGAATTAATCTTTTTGCATCACATGAAATATGGATTATCTTAGATTATTTTTCTATACTCAATATTTATTGGACTTTGCCAATTCTCACTCTGTACAGTATCTGAAATTTCAGGTGACATGGATTTTCATTTCTAAACAAGTAAGGGATTGGCTCTCACATGGCCATCTCATCACCCTCTCCCAGAAAGGAGCAGACACTTCACTGAAGTGAACTGTGTGAAATCTGTTATTTCTATTTATGCATTTACATGTGTATGCTCTCTCTCTCTCTCTCTCTCTCTCTCTCTCTCTCTCTCTGTGTGTGTGTGTGTGTGTGTGTGTGTGTATGTGTGTGTGTGTGTGTGTGTGTGTGTGTGTGTGTGTGTGTGTGTGTGTGTGATCCCTTCCAGGCTGAGGAATGTTGAGGACTTTGTTTGGGTGCTAGGAAAGGAGGAGAATCATGAGAACCCTGAAAGTTGCGATTTCAAGGACACATATGGAGAAAAAATATACTCTGTTCACCTTTGGCGAAGGCCTCTGGACAGGAAGGACTCTGCAGCATCCAGGGACATGCTGCAACATCAAGGTTCACAGAGGCAGACACAGGCACACACACACACACACACACACACACACACACACACACACACACACACACACACACACACACACACTGGCATACAGACATCACGAAAGACACATGCAAAAGCTCATGCCTCTGACCTGGAGGCTGAATTTAAATAGAATCACTCAAAAGTGGTATTCTGCCCAAAATAGTTATCTAATAGGTTACATCACTGTTAACTGGGGCCCACAGACATCCAGTCTCCTAAATTTTGTGCTGATTCATACTCAGCTGTTCCCCAAACCACCACTCCTTGTCCTATATTCAGTGTCAGACATGTTTTAGATGACCCATACTGGGTATCTATAATTTCTTTTTGTTGTCTGAACATAAACCAGAACTTACAAGGTTCTGTTGCCAAATAATCCATCATAGCAGGAACTTGAGAGAGTGAAGGCTCACATTAAGTCTCTAACTAGGAAAAGAAAGCAATGAATACATGCTGACTGGATCTCATTCTCTACTATTATAGTACAGAATCCTCTGTCAGAGAGGATGCCATCCTCAGGCCTCATAACCAGGAGTCCTTCTTCCAGATGATTCTAAATTACTTAATTTTGATTCTATCTATCTATCTATCTATCTATCTATCTATCTATCTATCTATCTATCTATCTATCATCTGTTTATCTATCTGTTTATCTATCAGTCTATCTATCTATCTATCTATCTATCTATCTATCTAATCTATGTATCTATCATCTATCTATGTATTGGGTATGTGTAGGTGTGACAGAGTGTATGTATGTGCACTCTCTGTATGCAGGAATCTAAGAAGAGGGAAGAGGGAAGCAGATCCCTAGGAACTATTGTTGTAGGAGGTCATGATCCACCACATGGATGTTGAGAACTAAACCTCAAGATTCAGCAATAACTGGAAACGTTCTTCCCAACTGAGAAATAATTCTGCCACCCACAGTTATAAATTCTGTAATGTTGGCAATTAGCACTAATGACCATAGTGAGAAGGCAGGATCATGTATTCACCCTAATATTGGGGCTTGAAATTGATGTCAGAAGTCCTCTTCAATTGCTCTCAATTTTATTTTTGGGGTCAGGGTCTCTTGCTGAACCTTGAGATTGCCCAGTTACCTAACGGAGCTTTTTTTTGCCTACTGATTCCTGGGATTATAGGAAGCTTGCTGCAATTAGAACACCAGTCCTTACAGTACGAATTTAGTATCTTATCCACTGAGCCCTCATACCCTTGATTGGACTCACATGGTATCCATATAGTCTGCCTGTGATCTTGGAAAGGAATTTGAGCAAATGCAGTTGTTCAGGACATGTTTAATATCTCTCTTTCCTCTTGAAAAAATAAACCACAAATGGAAACACAAACATCTAAAGCTTCAAATTTAGCATCTACACATGAGAGAATATGGAAAATTTCTCTTTGGGGGAATCTGGAATTTCTCATTCAGGATGCTTTTTTTCTAATTCCATTCATTTACTTGCAAATTTCACAATTTCAGTTTTTCTAACTGGTGAATAACATTTCATTGTGTAAATGTACCACCCTTCAGTTTGTGTGCATCTATGTTCTTACCAATTCCTTTTTAGCTATGATGAATATGGATGAGCAAGCATCTCTGTAATAGAATATAGAGTCCTTTGGGTATATTCCAAAGAGTGGCAGAGTTGAATCTTGATGCAGACTGATTCCCCGACTCCTGAGAAACGACCAAACTGATTTCCATAGCGGCTGTACCAGTTTGCACTCTCACCAATGACGAATAAATGTTCCCCTTTTCTTGCATACTTGCCAGTACATGCTGTCATTTGTTATTTTTGATCTTGATCCTTCTGACTGAGTAAGATGAAATCACAAAGTAGTCTGAATTTACATTTTGTTGACAACTAAGAATTTTGAACATTTGTCTCAGGTGTTTGCTTTTCAACCTTTGAGAACGCTGCTTGCTTCCCTATTGAAATTATTAGTTTGGTTATTTGTTTTCATAGTGTCAAAGTTTTTAGTTCCTCACATATTCCAGAGACTAACACTCCAGTAAATATATAATTGGTAAAAATTTTTCCCATTATGCAGGCTGCTGCTTTTCCCCATGATGGTGTCCTTTGCCATATAGGTCCCATTTCTTTTTTTTTTCTTTTTTTTTTCTTTCTTTTTTTTTTTTTTTTTTTTTTTTGTTTTTAGAGACAGGGTTTCTCTGTGTAGCTTTGGAGCCTATCCTGGCACTTGCTCTGGAGACCAGGCTGGCCTCGAACTGACAGAGATCCACCTGCCTCAGCCTCCTGAGTGCTGGGATAAAAGACATGCACCACCAATGCCCGGCTTCTTCTGTTTGTTTGTTTGCTTGCTTGTTTTTTGTGTGTGTGTGTTGTTTTTTTTTATGGTCTCATTTCTTAATTGTTGATCATATTGACTCCACTGTTAGTGTTCAAAAAGTCATCAGCGCCAATGAATTCAATGTGGCTGTTCCCCACATCTTTTCTATCTGGTTAGGTGTATCTGGTTTTAGGTTTTGATCATAGATCCATTTGGAGTTGCGTTTTGTGCTGGTTGATAAATAAAAATCTATTTGGATCCTTCTACATGCATGATGATGTCTTTCTCCAATGTGTAGTTTTTTGCTTTTGTCAAAAATCATTTATCCATAAATGTTTAGAATTATATCTAATTCTTTCATTATATTCTACTAACTACATGTCTGCTTTTTTGTCAGTACTATGCTCTTTTATTATGTCAGTTCTGCAATATACCTTGAAATATGGAATGGTGATAGCTAAAGAAATTTGCATTATTTAGGATTTTTTTATAGCTATCTTGGTATTTTTTTGCTTGTTATGTTTCTGTATAAAATACTGAAGATTGTTATTAGTTTCCAATAAGAATCGTGTTGGAATTGTGATGGGTAGAGCATTAAATTTGTTGATTGCTCTTGGTAGTATACAGATTTTTATAATATTAATAATATTGATTGATGAGCATGGGATATCTTTCTTTTCACATTCTGGTATCTTCTTCAGTTTATTTCTTTAATATGTTAAAGTTATTGTTATACAAGTCTTTCACTTGCTTAGAGTTACTTGGAGATATTTATATTTTGAGCTTATTATGAAAGATATTATTTCCTTGATTTGCTTTTCAGTATATCGTTTGCATATAACAAGGGTAGTGAATTCTGTTTATTAATTTTTCTACCCTGTTAACACTAATACCCCTCTAAAAGTTATATGGAAACTTACATATATATATATATGTAAAAGGAATTTAAATTGCATCAGTATAAAATGGGGGATACAATGTCCCAACTAGACATCCTTTTTGTTTTTTTTGGGGGGAGGGGTTGAGACAGGGTTTCTCTGTGTCTTTGGAGTCTATCCTGGAAATAGCTCTTGTAGAACAGGCTGGTCTCAAACTCACAGAGATCTGCCTGCCTGTGTCTCCTGGCTGGCATCCAACTAGACATCTTATAATATCAAGTTAAGCATTCAGTACCAGGAATGGGTTACATTTTGCTGAGTCATTGTTCCATGCGTCCCATAAACCCACCCCACCCAATCATCAAAGCTCACTGACAAAAATTTTGTTTAGTTTCTAATATCTTATGGCAAGATTTTATTGCTTTATTATTATTATTATTATTTATTATTATTTTACATTATTATTGCTAATGATAGAACTTAATTTTCTCATTGAACATGGAGAACATTAATGTGCCCAACTAGTAGCTTCACCCTTACTGACTAATATTCATGATGCTGGATGATACTGTAGATGCTACTAAACAAAAAAAAAACATGATAATTAATATTACCCAAATACAAACTCTGTGACCTACAACAGTAGCCTGCCTGGTAAAAATACTTGTATAATAAGGCCATAAATGCTTTGGGACTGGCCAACCACTTTTTATTGTATTTAAGGCCCTTAAGTTTGTACCAATACTTGACACTGCTATAGTGGCCAAGAACTGGAGACTAGATAGCTCATAGACCCTCAGGGAAAATCTATTACTCTCATTCTGCTGAAGGAATATAATAATAAATCACTGGCATTGGCATACTGATATAACCACAGATCAATCATTACTCAACCTCATCTGAAAAGCTTCTTTTTGTACTAAATGGTAATTAACACAGAGACACACAACTGGACAAGTTATACTAAGAGACTTCAATGTAATAGATGCCTTTATCAAATTCCTCCCCTCAAACTTAAGACAAAACCAAAAAGATTGTAAGAGTAAGAGGTAGGGGACTACTCCTAGAGAATTCTCTCTTCGAGACACAAGACTGATACATATATATACTCCCTGTGACAGTGTGAGCATATACAAGACTGGCACAGGTACAAACCATGCCAATATCCAGCTTCAGCAGTTGACAGCTCCCAAGAGGATGGAAGGAGTTAACAGGGCAAGAATGAGCCAGGCATGATGTTTGGGGGAATCTTGAGCATTTCCAACTGGCAGTCAGAGTGTTTCTTTATTCATACAGAATTAAATAAGCAGGATAGATTCATGTTGTTCCAAAACATAGATCATATTATTTTTTTGGACATGTGTTTCACTTTCTTTTGCATATCTTTTAGTCATCATTGATATATCATGACAGAATAGGGTTTTCTTTTACACTTATTTCCCTCAAGTTTAATCATCATTGCTAAACAGATATCATTTAACACCATTTTCACTAATTAACTCTGTAACACAATTTTTTAAGTATCTAGAGGCATATTACAGCCTGATCTCAGTCTAGTAGCTTTTGTGGCTGCAAGGACACTAGAACAAAATAAAGTCTCCAATCCAGACTGGGCAGATTGCCATTTCCAAAGCAGCGTATTATTGTATTATTAACAATTAGTGGTTAGAATGCCCAAGAAAAATACTCAGGCCAAAGATGCTGCAGTTATTATTGAAATTCTGGCATAACACATGGTTTACATTTTATGTATTAATAGAATTTATGTATGTGTCAAATTCTAGCATTCTTTTGTTCTTTGGTCATATGATATCACATTTGCTCTGCATGTGGTCTGCATTTTCTAAGATAAGGAGGTCCTGAAATCTCATTATTTAATCATCTTTTTACATCATTGTTTTCTCATCAATATGATTCTCTGTGTAGGGCATAAGTAACTTCAGCTAACATAAGTTTGCTGCTGTATATGCCATGTAATTGCCTGGATATACAGTGGGAAGACACTTGTAATGTGATCTGTGGTCAACTCCTCTAGTACACTGAATCTTGTTGACCTTTTAAAGTTTACTGTATTTTGATTATCCCCTTCCTGAGCAGGTACAGGGACAGATGTTTCAAGAATATATCATAGCCTCACAAAGAGATCTTTGACTTTTTTATGTGTATCACAATCTCCCAGCCATAAGGAAGATCTTCAACTAGATAAGGATATCCCCCTAAAAGCAGGAGATTAGTATTTCAGGACTTTTCTGGGGAAGCTTAGAAACAGTACTCCTGAGAGAAGGCACAAATGATTCATAATAAATTTTTCCTTATTCCAATATACACAAATTGTGCAAATATTAAAAATCTCCCAAGTATTCAACAGGCAGAGATCAAAACAAAAAGTGGCATGTGTCTGTCATACTCCTCAGATTTGCTTGATCTTTGTCAAGCAGCTAGGTTGGTTTTTTAACTTTTGCCATTCTCATCAGATATGGCTATTCCAAAGCCATACATAGCCCCATCATTGAGAAAGGAAAGTGAACATAAATCCCCTCCACTAACCAAGAAGCTCTTTGCAATTAGTAACATCTGGGAAAGAGAAAAGAAGTTTTTAGCAAAGAAATGTCACTCCTGGGCAGGTTCCATATCCAGTCGCAATTGGTCAACACCAAATGGACTCCATGTTTTGTTTTATTTTGTCTTGTTTAGGTTCTTATATTTTTATTTGTACAGATTTTGCTTTTATTTGGTGGATGCTATTGTCTTTTTTGTTATTCCATTATATCATTTTTATTTTATTTTATTTGATAAAGAAAAAGAGCATGAAGTTGGGTTGGTTAGGTAGTGGGAGGATCTGGGAAGAGTTGGGTGAAGGAAAATAATATAATCATGATATATTGTAAGAAAAACTTAATTTAAAATAGAAAAAGAAGCTAGGTGATGGTGGCACACACCTTTAATCCCAGAACTTGGGAGGCAGAGGCAGGTGGATCTCTATGAGTTCGAGACCAGCCTTGTCTACAAGAGTTAGTTCCAGGGCAACCTCCAAACCCACAGAGAAACCACATCTTAAAAAAAAACACAAAAATAAAAACAAAACAAAATAAAATAGAAAAATAATTTAGACTCCACAAATTGTTAAAGCTTTGTGTAACCCCCCAGGCCTATCTATCACATTTCCTCTCCTAGTTCTTAGTATCCAATCATGCTGGCCTCTATCTGGTCTTCACAGGTAACATTTTAATAACTTCAAATTCAGTATTGCTTCTACTAGAAAATCATACTTTTCTGTTTATTACCCTTTCCAGAATATATCCTATCCAATATTACTCTAGATAACTCATTTGTCTTTCAAATAGCACAATAAACATTTCTTACATAGGAAAGACTCCCCCATTTCTTTGCATTAAGTTTATATACCTATTGTAATTTTCTCTGAGCCCATTGTTTTATGGCACTTTCCTCCATATTGGAATAAAACCTCCTGGTAGGAGGAGGGTGCTTCTGAGTCTCAGGACATTCTAATGGCAGGAGAGAAAAATGAGTTACAAAAGCACTTCCATGGTTATAGACACATAGGATTGCAGCAGCAGAGGACTACTACTGCTGCTGGTGGTTCTGGGCCTTTCCCACCTGTTCAGCAGTCTACTAAGAGACTCTCCAACTTGCCTGACACCCTGAACATCATGCAGATTGCATCAGGATTTCTGATTCTGTGAGCCATAGGCCAGACTTTTGAGACATCCATGTTCCTTTAAGGAATCCAACACACATTCTCTTGGTAAGAACCACAGAAAACTCATTGGTCCACCAACTTGTACTATGGTAGAGTCATTATTTTTGTCATAATCTATTCTACATCTGGGGTGAGAAGATATTTGTGCTGAGTTTCCCCAGGAAAAGTCTCATACTATATCCTCTTAAAACAATCTCTTTTATTTGTTATCTTGGATTAACTGTTTGCGTTTTTTGGCAAGTTATTCTGTTTTCCCCCAATAAGCAGATATTTTTATGAAATGATTGATTGGACAGTGTTTCTAGACTCTTCCACAAAAATATGCAGAGTAGATTCTTTGAAAATGTTTTTTGAATAAGAAAAAGGAAAAGGAAATGAACCCACCAATATGGTCCTTGGCCTTTGGTAGAATCATGTGCATGAGATGTTATCTATTAAATGCCTGTGAAATCCCTAAAATCTCCTTAGATTGATCCTCTTTTTTCTTAATGTATATGTGAGTCCCTAAGATATTCCCCTATTGGGTTTATTTTTCAAGTATGGTTGGAATGTTTTTCTCTTTGTTGGAGTTTCTAAATTGAATAAGAGGGTCAGGAAGAGTCCAAGAATTATTTTTTCATTACTAGGTCCTAAAATTAATGTTCTTATGATTCATAGTCATGTGTATCTAAATTTAAGTCAACTGTTTATAACAAGTTTCTGCAAATCATTGGAGTCTAATTCTCCATGGAAGTCCCCATGGCTTCTAAGTAGTGCAGCATGTATGTGTCTTGCTTGGATGAAACCAGTGTTTCACAGGCTGAAGATTTGCTGATGAAGTTCAGTTTATCAGTGCTCATGTAGTACCATGTGGGTGGAAGCATTGCATGGACAAAAAATTATTTATTTTTTAGAGTTTGAAAATACTTCCTCAGAAGTGTTTCTTACCGATGTCACTATCCTGGTAGAATTAACAATTCCTATGTCAGTCTTAAAAATGTATGCATGATCTTTCAAAATGGTAAAAGGGAAATTATTTTTGAGGTTTTGCAACATTTTGAAAAGAACATTGCCCTTCAGTCGTGATGTGTATAAAAGCTTTTTACTCTTTAATTTACATTAATATTAAAAAACTTAATTAAATAATGTGAAGACATAGAATGATGTCAAAATGTTTTGACAGAGTTTTGCTGTTTTATAAAAAAAGTATGTCAATAAAACATACCATTAAGCTTACTTCTCAGTTTTTGAATTTTAATTTGAAACTCTGAAAGAGAAATGAAGAGAAAAAATGCGGTTTGTCAATATTTTTAAGTATTTCAGTTTCTTATATTGTACTTCTACTTAAAATGATAACTCCAGGAAAGTATTTTCAATGTATAATCTTTTAATGTAATAATTATCATGTGCTCTTATTGTCAATACTATATTTTTTTAATATAAACCAGCATCCAACTTAAAAATAACTTCAGGGGCAGGGAGAGCTGGCTCAGTAGTAAAGGCCACTTATTCTTGCAGAGGAACCAGTTTGATCCAAAAATCCACATGGTGACTCACAAGCATCTATAACTCCAGTTCCAAATGATCTGGTGTTTTATTTTGATCTCCTCAGATGCCAGTCACAGACATATATAACTATAAAATAAATAAATATAAAAATAAAATTTTAAAAAGATAATTTCAGAATCTAGAAAGATGGCTTACTAGTCAAAAGCATGTATTGCTCTTGCCAAATTCAATTTCCAGCAGCCATCTTAGCAGGCAAATCTGCCTGATACTTTAGGACCAGGGTGTGCAATTCTTCTGCCCTCTGCAGGCACTGGTATTTATGTACACAAACCACTACACACAAATTCAAGCACACATACATATCATTAAAAATTATTCTCCATATTAAAAAAATAACTTGAAGAATTTTTACACTATTACAACAATACATAAAATCCACCTATGACATACAAAAAATGTGGGTACAAAGGATACTGTGAATGAAAATTCCTGAAAAGAAGCTGTGTCTGGCTGTCAGCAAAACCACCTAGAAGGAGTCTGTGTCTGCAGAGTATCAATGTAATATTCTTTGGAAATTCAGTATTGTGGAGAAATTGAAATTCTGTGGGTACAGACACTAATTACAATGGGATAGTTTTAACCTTCTGGGACAGGCATTCCTAGTTCTACTCTGTATCAGAACTAAGGTAATAAATAAAAAACCTTAGAAAAACCCCTGTTCCACTAGAAGCCAGTCCAGCTACCAGAACCTCATGTAAATCCCCTTCCCATAGAATATCACCACTCCCTCAGTGCCAACACTGGCTATCCTCAAATGACTCTCCTCTCCTCTTCACTATAACCCAGTTTACAACCACTGAAACAAAGAAATAACAAGTTGATTCTTTGACAAAATCAACAAGATAGACAAATGCTTACCCAATCCAACTAAAGCACACAGAGAGAATATCAAATTAGAAATGTAAAGGAGAACATAATAACACACATGGAAGAAATCCAAAGAATCTTTAAGTCATATTTTCAAAACCTGTACTATATATTTAGAAAATCTTAAAAGAAAAATTGATACTTTTCTCAATAGGTATCACTTAGGAACATTAAATTATGATAAGATAAAAAAATTCAAAAAAGACTTATAGCCCCCAAGGAAATAGAAACAGTCATTAAATGTCTCTTACACAACCTTAAAAAAATCCATCAAGCAGACAGCTTTATTGCAGAATTCTACCAGACTTTAAAAGAAGAAATAACTTCAATGTCCCTCAAATTATTGCACAAAACAGAAACAATTGGGTCATTGCCAAATTCATTCTGTGTGGCTACATTCACCCTGATGCCCAAAACACACAATGATTCAACAAAGAAAGATAATTACAGGTCAATTTCTCTCATGAACATAGATACTGGTAAAGAGAATCCAATAAGACATAGAAAAGATCATCCCCCCTCATCAAGTAGGCTTCATCCTAGAGATGCATAAAAATAAAATCTATCAATGTAGCCTACCATATAAACAAAATGAAAGGGTAAAAAAGAACACATGATAATCTCATTGTATGCTGAAAAATCCTTTAACACATTCCAACTACCTTTTTTAAATAAAAAGCCTTGTAGATTCAATTTTCAACAAACTTATAGACAATAAATTAAAGGGAGAAAAACTCGAAGTAATTTCAGTAATATCAGAAACAAGACAAGACAATGCACTTTCTCTATGTATTCAATATAGTTCTTGAAGTTCTAACTAGAGCAATAAGACACATAAAGGAGATATAAATTGGAAAGGAAGAGTTCAAAGTATCTTTATTTGCAGAAGATATGATAGTGTACCAAAGAACCACAAAAATTCTGGCAGGGAAATCCTACAGCTGATAAATACCTTTAATGAAGTGTCTAGATACAGGATTAGCTAAAAAACATCAGTAGCTCTCCATACACAAATGACAAATGGCATTAGACAAAAATCAGGGAAACCACAGCATTTATAATTGGCGGGGATAATATAAGATACCTTGGGGAACTAGAAGCAAGTAAATAAAAGATGTGTATGACTAAAGTTTGCCACAACTAATCACTATATGAAGCCAGGGGATCCTCACAGAAGAAGGGAAGGAAGGATAGTAGGAGTCAGAATGATAGAGGATATCATGAGAACATGGCACACACAATTGACTGATCTGGGCTCATAGGGGCTCACAGATACTGAAGAGGTAATCACAGACCTGATATGGGTCTGAGCTAGGTCCTCTACAAATACATTATTGCTATGTTCTCATGGGACTCCTAATAGTAGGAGAGGGGCCTGTCTGTGAGTCTTTTACCTTCTAACGGGACTCTTTTCCTTCTACTAGGTTGCTTTGTCCATCTTCGATATGAGGATTTGTGTCTAGTCTTATAGAAATTTGTTATGTCATGTTTGATTGATATCCCTGAGAGGCCTGCTCTTTGAAGAAAGTGGATCTAGGGGGATAGAGAACTTGGTTGGAGGTACTTGGAAGAGTGGACTGAAAATAAACTGTGGTCATGATATGATATTTGAGAGAAGAATAACAGTAAAGACATAAATAAAGCCTTTTACACAATTAATAGGACACTAACTTCCATCAATCCAAGAGCAAAGAATGTCACAATATAGCATCTTGGAACTATAGAAGTGCTCTCCCCAACCCATCTTGATGTGTTTTGTTTGCCTATCTGATATACCCACTATTGTATTTCAGACTTGTTCTGACTTATGTATGACTTTCTTTGTTCTGTAAATTAAAAAAAAATATGAAATTCCTTCCATGTTGAAATGTGGAAGATTAGATAACCTAAATCTGTGTTCCCGGGCTATGATCATTCAAAATGACTTCATGAAGAACTTTCTTGTAGTGTCTTTAAGATAAAAAGCTGTGATTTTTATGTCAACATTGCAAATCAATAAGAAAGTATCACAGAAGTTACTAAACTTCTCAGTCTACTACATAGAGAAGGGAAACTAGTAGGAAAAAATAGAAGATTAATGCAAACATTTCAGGACATACAATGACATAAATTAAATTTGTGAGAACTTATTACTAAATAATGAAGAGAAGAAATGATCAAGGAATACTGTCTAGAACATTAGGCAATAATGAACAGTGTGTGTATGCTAGCACAACATATGGCTAGCTTTCCATTAGGATGAAAGAGAAGCAGTTTGGAATTCATCAACCACATTCATACCCCATATCTACAGCAACTTTTAGCTCTGCTATAAAAGCAAATAGCTAGATAAGAACAACCCCTGAGTAAAGAATCGGCAGCTTCTGATTAAATTTGCTCAATCAAAACTGATAATTGAATTTCTTATAATTTTCTTTATATATGGTTATGTCCTTACACATGTATTACTATGTGAACATGCATACTTATAATACTAATGATGATGGGAATTTTCTCTCTGTCTTTCATGGGATTCCTACCAAAGTTGTCATTGAAATCCTCACCATGGCTTACTTGAGCAGTACTATTAAATTTGAAATGCTTTTCTGGTGTATATACTTTTACCTCTTTTACTAGAATGTTAATGGCCCCTCTGTGTCTTTCAAATTTTGCACCTACATAAAGTAAATGTAAAATGAAGCCAAAATGTATCAATTTCTATTTTATGTTATATAAAATAGAACACAGGTGAAATGAGTATATGATGCCTAGAGACTACAATTGTGGAATAACTTGCAGAAGTCCAAGGCTCATAAAGAAAGGAAAGACAATGAGAAGTCAAGATCAGGCATAAGCTAGGTAAGAACCAGCTGATTAAGGAACATAGTCACACTCACTTGTGGCTAGGGCTTCTCTTATGAGTCAACAATGTGTCCAGCTACCATTCATGAAGAATGGAGTCTTTTTGACTTGAAAACAAAAGTCACAAAAATAATTGAAAATTAAGGAGCTCATCAGCTCCAAAGGAAACTTCAATTTACAAAGCTCAAAAAGCAGTTCAAATATCCAGACAAGAGCTCAACCTGGACTACAGGAGGAATTTCTTGGGCATTAAGAAAAATCTAACATTTCTCAGGAACTTGTGAAATGGGTTCCCATCTACCCAAAATAGTCATTTTCCTTTACTGTGGCAGAAGGTATATAGGGCTACCTGTGGCAACTATTAGTATATAAAAGTTCATACTGATCTCCAGGTTCCCTGGTATAACAAGTACCTGTTTTACATTTCAAAGTTAATGCTCTCCTCTTAGACCTTCTTACCTCTTTCCCGATGTAAACTCCCTCCAGTTCATAGGCTTCCCCCCTCCAGTGTCATTGTTAAGGTTTTGTAGTGCTGAGAATAGACAACATGATCACAACAGCTCTCTTAAAGGAAAGTATTTACTTCAGGGTGGCTTATAGTTCAGTTGTTTTGTCCATGTCAGCATGTAATGAAGCATGGCAACACACAGGCAGACATGGTGCTGGAGAGGACTTGATCCATTTGGATCCACAGGCAGCAGGAAGAGGGAGTGAGCCACTGGCCCTGGTTTGAGCTTCCAAAATTTCAAAGTCCACCCCCTGATAAACACTTTCTTCAACAAGGTCACACCTACTCCAACAAAGCCACACCTCTCACAATGCCACTTCCTGTGAGTCTGCAGGGATCACTATTTTCCTTCAACCCACCACATCTAGCTGCACATTTTCTTTATAATCCTGGTATTTTCAATACTCTCTCTCTCTCTGCTCCTGCTTCTCTATCCATGTTTTCTCTATTCTTTGTCACCTTATATCTTTCCCTCTCTTGCAGATAGCCCCAGCCATGGCCAGTCTTTTGGCCATGTTCAGTCTACTTCTTTCTCTCTCTGTTCTGGAATCTTTCAGATGTCTGTAGCTGTTCTCTCTCTCATATCTTCAATAAAAACTTTGCCCTTAACCATGTTATGGAACAGTTACATCATCAGTTTTTACAGATGTGTTGCATTAACTTTTACATGGAAGAGGCAAAAAAAAAAAAAAAAAAAAAAAGCCTATTCACGTAAAATTGGCACAAACAATAGAACCAAGTATGATTCCCCTAAATGCTCGTTGGTGAGACCATTGAGCTGATTGGGCTTACAGAAATTTTCACCATCATGGAGGATGAAATCATGGAAGCTGAATCCTATGGAGACATCCTTTCAATTCAACTTCATATTTTTTGCTTACCCTCTCCGTGTGTGTGTGTGTGTGTGTGTGTGCGCGCGCGCGCGCGCGCGCGCGCGCGCGCGTGAGTATTGTGAAAGCTGTGCATGTAGGTGGATGTTGGGTCCTTCCTCTATCACTCTCTACCTTATTGTTTTTTTTTTAAGACAGCATGCCACAAGGCTTAAGATTCAGTGCTTGCTCAGGCAGGCTGGTCAGAAACTCATGGGTCTCCTCCTGATACTGCTTCCCTGACATTGGAATAGTGAATGAATGACTTTTCTGCTTTTTCCTAGGCTTGGCATCCAAACTTGAGTTGCTATACTTGTGCAGCAAGCACTTGACCTGTGGAATCATCCACCCAACCATTCTTTAGTTATTTTATTTCCTGAAGTTTCAAATGTTTATTCATGAGAAAGAATGAACTAGAGCCTGTATGTCTCCCAAGCATATAGATAGGAAGGATAAACCAGCTTGTCCACAAGTACTCAGCATGTTGGAGTTCTGACTAGAAGAGGAAACCCCTGAAAGACAACAATGTCTAGGTGTTAGTAAAAGAAATCAAGTCGTTAAAATGGAAAAAAAAGATTCATTCACATCCTTAAATTAAGAACCCAGGTACTCATTGTCTGAGCTCTATGCCTCTATCCCCCAGGAAACAGTCTGCAAATACATTCAGCCCTGAGTTTAGAACAGAATCTAAACAGGAAAAAATGAGCATCTCCAGGAGCAGAATGAAAATATCAAGTGCCAATTCAAATGCATCCTTGTGTGCATACTTTTGAATAAATCTGTTTTCTTAAGTCTTCAATACAAATTTGAGTGTTTTCTTGTTTGTTTATTTTTAGATACTTTTTTAAAGCAATCTCTGTATTAATTCAAACTGATCATTCTTAACAAAGTATCTCTCAAATGTATAAAGGCAAGAAACTGGGGAAAGCTTTTGCTTTCTTTATTCACACAGTACAGAATATTTCAGGGCTGTAAGTGCAGAATTATGGAGTCCTGGACCCATCATGTTGTCACTATGGAAATGACCACTCACTTGGTTTTCTGAAGTACTGCTTCTACAGCAGCCTTCCTGACACTGTCTTAAAGCCAGATTTAACTTCTTAAAAGTCAGCAACAGTCCTGTGTCAGGAGAAATTAGAAGGACTCCATTAGAGTTGAAAAGAATGCCCAGAGGGGAGCATCTCACTGGGGTTACTTCTTCTTCCAAAGCCAAGGGTTTGCATTTGGAAAGTGGGAGAGGTAAGACTTTCATCCCAGTTTTCATGGAGTTTAATTGTGGCCAAGTGTGCGAATTTGCCAGCCCAGCACATGAGCTTAGAAAAAGCTCTACCAAGACCCTCTAGAGTTCTACTGTTTGTTCCTGGTTTGCTTCCTCCCTGCTACATAGAGTGTACTGCTATGCAAAACTTGTTCTCACATCCTTTCAACTTGGACCCTAGAAAATGAACAAGCAAACAACCCACACCTAGCTTACAGAAGGGCAAATGGTGTCATTCCATGCTCTTTTGTGGATCTCAAGGAGACAGCCCCAAGCTCCTAACTCCAGACAATGTCTTCTAAGAAAGAGGAGCAGACAAGAAAGAAATGTTGCAGCTTGTTTATGTTTACAAATTCTGCTGATACAAATGCTCACATCTTCGAATTCTCAAATTTTAAAATAGACAAGAGACAGGAACTTCCTCCTTATAGAAAAGGTCTTTTCCTTTTAGAAAAGACACAAATGACACAGATGTTTGTGAAAGATCACTTACTATACAGAATTTTTTTATGGCAAAGGATGGAGAATCTAAGATGCCATTGTATTAGAAAGTGGTGTATTGATTGGAAACCCATTACTTCCATGATAATGGGGTTTTTTATTCATAACGCACATCTTGAAGCTTTAATGGATAGATATCTGCTTGAAGGTAGATGTTCAAGAATGTATGCCAGGTAGATTCAGCTGGATTATGGCCATGCAACAGTAGCAGTACATGCAACATTTTGGAATTCAGGGTCTGTGCCCCCTCCATACATCCTGGCTGAAAGTGCTGCTGATCCAGTGACTAGGTGACTGCACTGTGTGTGTGTGTGTGTGTGTGTGTGTGTGTGTGTGTGTGTGTGTACCTATACATATGTGTAGGGGGAAATGCTGACCACACCCTGCTTGGGTACTGTTACAGGTGATGCTGACCACACCCAAGAGTTTATATATTATATAACATATAATATATTATATATTATCCTTCTGTCATCTTGAATGGAGTTGAAGACAGATAGTTATGGTTATAGTTTTCTTCAGTTATTATAAAAGATAAGTTACATATAAGACCTTAGACTCACAAAGACAGGACAGATGATAGAATATTTTCTTTTACTATAGTTCTTACTTGATAACTCTTTTGTTATATATTTTGTTATTTAATGTTAAAACCCTTCATCTTACTTAGACAGAAAAGAGGAGATGATGGGGCAAGTCCTTCTGTGTATGTTTATCTTAATGGTTGTTGAATAAAGTACTGGTGGCCAATAGGGAAGCAAGTTAGGCTGGACTAGGAATCAAGGAGGATTCTGGGAAATGTAGTTAAGGGAAGTCCTGTGATCCAGGCAGGGAGTGACATAGCAGGCAGTCTCAGAACATAAGCAGGGACAAGCAGGAAATTGTTCTCTTCCTCCTCCTCTCTTCTCTGTTGAGCTGCCATGTGATCTAGAGAAGAGGACACATACTGCCAGTGTTCTCTATAAGTCTTATTAATATATAGATCAGTGGCATTGGTTGATACTTGAGAGGAAGCATATAAGAAATCCTAGACATTGGCCAGCAGCATTGTAACTGATATAAGTCTCTGTGTGTTATTTTGGGTGCCCACATGGTGGTGGCCGTTCTTGGGCAGCTTGGTGTAAAGACTTTTTGTTACATATGTGTACATGTGGTATGTCAGATGTCTTGTTCCACAAGTGCACTCCATCTTATTTTTGAGGTAGGATCTCTCACTGATTTGGATATTCACTAGACAGACAATGAGTTTTCAGGATCCTCTTGTCAAATAGCTAATTTAAATTTTCAGGTGCATTCAGTGATTCTTCCCTGTGGTACCAGCTCTTCTGGAAAAGTCTCCCTAGTTCTTTTGCCAGATTCCAGCGTTACTTAATTGTGCCCTTATTGGGCTTCTATAACCTTTATTATGTAACTATTCAAGTTCCTAAGCCTTAGTATATGGACTCTCCCCATCTTCCATGAAAGGACATCCTGACAATGCCATTAATGTTCATAGTCTCATCACTAGTACAATTGACAAGAGAGTTGGTTGAATGAATGAAGGGAACTGGATGAAAATGAGTTAGAACTTTTCTCTCTTTTATAATATCAAATTGCATTTTACTTTGAGGTTTAGCAGTATGAATACAGATGAGGAGAAGAGGTTAGCCTTTGTGGGGATCTCTCACATGGAAAATATGAAAACTTCACATTGTGTAGTTTTAAATTGAGGTTATTTTCTGTTATTTTTAGAGACAGAATTTCTCTGTGTAGCTTTGTAGACCAGACTGGTCTCAAACTCACAGTGATCTGTTTGCTTCTGCCTCCTGTGTGCTGGGATTAAAGGTGTGTGCCACCACTGACTGGCCAAATTGTGAGTTATTTAAGACAGTGAAATCCATTGGCAAGTTCTGTGGGTAAAGCACTTGTCATGCAAATATGAGGGCCTGAGCTCAGTGCCCAGCATCCAACTGGAAACCAGCTGTTTGGAGTTTCAGCCACACAGGCAGAAGTGCTCCCTTAGCAACAGAGAGTTGATCTCAGCTGTCAGGAGGCAGAGGCAGGCAGATCTCCAACCCTGATTTACATAGCAATGTCCTGGACATTCACGGCTTTACACCGAGAGAGAGAGAGAGAGAGAGAGAGAGAGAGAGAGAGAGAGAGAGAGAGAGAGAGAGGAGAGAGAGAGGGAGAGGGAGGGAGGGAGGGAGGGAGGGAGGGAGGGAGGGAGAAGAAAAAGAAGAGAAAAGAAAAGCCAAACTCCCTTCTAACTTCCCCCAAGAAGGAAGCAGGGTCATTGTGAACTCCTAAGCAAAGGCAGGACAGAACTTCTGCTCGCATGCCAAGGCCCAATCGAGTGCCTTAAGGGTTTCATCCCGAACCTATCTCTTTAGTGTGGCCATGCCTCTTTCAGCCTATGCCTTCTGTTACAAGCAGCATCTGGTTTCTCCGTAAAACTCACAATTGAGTCTTGTACCACAAAATTAACAATTTACTTTCCTTGTTGTCTTTATTGTATCAGTTCATAATTCTGTCCTGGGAACAGCAGCCACTCCTTAAGATATGCTTGCATTGAAAGCTGCTTTTCCCACACCTCACATGATCAGTGTTTTCTTTACTTGCAGTGGTACAATGGCAACACTTGAAACCCACACCAAAACAAGATTATCAGTATATAATAAGTGTTCCTTCTCTATTGCTTTATGGTTTCAAAGAGGTCCCAAGATATTGACTGGTAACCCAAGGAAGCCTAATGAACCTAACAAGAATCTAATTTGGCAGTCTCTGTATGGTGTGTATGAAGATGAATAAGGGTTAGCCCCAAACAGCCTCCTGCATTTATTGAGTTTTTCAATGGTGGTGAAACCCATCATGTGGACTTTCATTTGTCATCCTTTGAACCCATGTCAGGCATTACTAATTGGTCAGGGAGCTTTCAGTGTTGCTCTGATACAGGCTTCTATGCATAGCACCTAGGCAGTGACTGCCCCTCTGTTAAAGGTATTATGCAGCGGGAAATCTTTATGAACATCCCTGATGTTTTAAAGGTAAAGAAAACAGGGCATTTAGCAGGGGTCTGTGGACAGAGAAGGACGGCCAAGAAGAATGGAAGGATAGGGGTCCCCCTTGTGGTCAGAGTATATATGATCTCTTCCTTCAGTCAATTAAAAAAAAAAAAAATCAGCCCTGATTTTGATTATCACACCAATGTAAGGGAAGGTAGAATTTCTTGTGACATCCCCCCAGGTCGATTTTAGTCTGTGGTCCTCTGCTATTTATGTGTTTCATCCTACGATAAGTTTAAAAGAGGTCTCTGCTTAGCCTCTACCCAGACCCCTCAGTTTGCTCAGTTTAATAGAAATCCCAAGTAAATTGAGTTATTGCCTATCTCTGAAGAGTTGCAGGTTACTTGGAGGGCAGTTAGGAATTAAGCGGCCATCAGTGAATTGTGTTGCTCAAAAGTATCACTGCTAAAGAACAGCTTCTTCCAGGACTCTTATTTGGAGGATACGGACACCTATAAATAAATCCTTAAATAACTTTCACAAACACAGATCAAACTAAATTGAAATATGAATAGATGATAGATATATAAATAAATAGACAATAGATAGTTAGGTGATAGATAATTATAGATAGATAGATAGATAGATAGATAATATTGAGGATTGATATCACAAGTCCCATTTTCCTTCCTGGGCTAAGCTCCAGAAAGACTACCCTGTGGTGTCACCTGCCCATGCTGATGCCATCATACCTGTCACATGCAAACTTGTGTCTTTGTAATCACCAACCTATGCTTGGTGGGTCTTTGGTTGATGTAGCTGTCTTTAAATTATTTATGCTTCTGAATGTAACCTTCCACATAAACAAATATAACTCATAAGTTGACCACATTCGTGGTATCTGTAAATTTTGTCTATTGTTGGTAAACTCTCTTGAGCAAGTAGAATATTTTCAATGTCTAACCGGGAACAGGGTCATAAAATGGCTAGCCTGGAAGCCACAGGACCCTTTGAGTCCTTCAGGTAGCTGAGAATAACTATTCATGGTTTCAGGTTTTTTCCCCTGGCTCTTTGCCTGCTTATTTTTGGCTCATAATATTTTCAAGGTGGCTTTACAGGAATGAAGCTCTCCCCAAACCCAGGATCATATGTATCTAGCAGCTGTGTCACTCCTAAGTCACTTATCCTAGCTGAAAAGCTAGGGGCCTGTAACATGATTCTGATGTCTCAATCAACATGCACATATTCTAAATATCCAGAGAGAAAAAGGCCAGGTATGGTAGTCATGCAGATCCACAGGAGGAACATGGCTTACACTGAGGAATGAAAATGGCCTTTTAGGGAGTGAGAATACTTACAGAACCACATGGGCAGGTGAGTGAGCTGCATTTTCTGAGGGATTCATACTTCCCCCACAGAAGCCCAAAGATATAGATCGCTGGGTGGTGGTGACATACGCCTTAATGCCAACACTTATGAGGCAGAGGCTGGCAGATCTCTGTGAGTTTTATGCCAGACTGGTCTACAGAGAGAATTACAGGACAGGCTTCACAACAACACAGAGAAACCCATATCAAAAAACAAAACAAAGAAACAAACAAAAAATATCTGGAACTTTGGAAAGTAAACAGTTTTGCTTCAGAATGAAGGATGGATACCACAAGAGAGTTGTTATGCTAGAATCTCAGCAGGATGTTGCAGTTCTTTGTCTCCACAAGTGAAAATATGAAGGATATATTATGTCCCAGAAAATGACCCTGAAAGTCAAGCCAGCTCCAATGCTTGCAGTGACAATGAACAGTGAAAGGTGATTTTTTAACACAATGCCATTTGATATTTGAATCTGGTAGTGTATATTTTCCCAACTTTTTTATTTGAATTAGAAACAGGATTGTTTTACATGACAATCCCAGTTCCCTTCTCCCAATCATCCTCCCCTTCCCCCCCCAACTGAAACCTTATCTGTCACATATCTTTTCAGCTCCCCCTGGATGGTGAGGCCTTCCATAGGGTGTCATCAGAATCTTTCGTATCCTTTGGGATAGGGCCTAGGCCCACCCCCGTGCGTCTTGGTTCAGGGAGTATTCCTGAATGGGATGGGATCCCCAAGTCCACACCTTTGCTAGGGATAAATACTGGGCTTCTACAGGAGGTCCCATAGATTTCTAAGGATTTCTCACAGAAACCCGTTTTTTCTGGAGTCTGGATCAGACCCACGCTGGTATTCCAGCTATCAGACTGGGAAACAAGGGTTCCCAGATGTTCAGGTCAGCTGTTTCTGTGTGTTTCACCAGCCTGGTCTGGACCTCTGTGTTCTTCACCAGTCCTTTTCTACATCTGGGTTCCAGTTCAGTTCAGTGATTACTTATGGTTGTCTGCTTCTACTTCCACCAGCTGCTGGATGAAGGCATATAAGTCAGTCATCAATCTCATAATCAGAGGAGGGCATTTAAGGTAGCCTCTCCTCCTTTGCTGAGATAGTTAGCTGGTGTCATCTTTGTAGATCTCCAGGCATTTCCATAGTGCTTGGTTTCTCTGTAAACCAAAAATGTCTCCCTCTATTATGATATCTTGTTATCATATATTCTTCCCCTGTCTCATACTTTCCGCTCCATCATGTCCTCATCATCCCTCTTCTTCTCACCTTCTCATTCTCCTAGCTCCCAGCACCCCCCTTCCCATGCTCCCAATTTGCTCAGCAGATCTTGAAGCTCTCCCCTTCTCCAGGGGACCATGTATGTCTCTCTTAGGGACCTCCTTGTTTATTAGCTTCTTTGGCAGAGTGGATTGTAGGCTGGTAATCCTTACTCCATGTCTAAAATCCACATATGAGTGAGTACATACCATGTTTGTCTTTTTGCAATTGGGTTACCTTGCTCAGAATGGTTTCTTCTAGATCCATCCATTTCCCTGCAAATTTCAAGATTCCATTGTTATTTTCTGCTGAGTAGTACTCCATTGTGTAAATGTACCACATTTTCTCTATCCATTCTTCGTTTGAGGGGCATCTAGGCTGCTTCCAGTTTCTGGCTATTACAAATAGTGCTGCTATGAACATCGTTGAACAGATGTCCTTGTTGTATGAATGTGCTTTTCGGGGGGTATAAGCCTAAAAGTGGAATTGCTGGATCTTGTGGTAGACTGATTCCCATGTTTTTGAGGAGTTGCCATACTGATTTCCAAAGTGGCTGTACAAGTTAGCACTCCCACCAGTGGAGAAGTGTTCCCCTTTCTCCACATCCTCTCCAACATGAACTGTCATTGGTGTATTTGATTTTGGCCATTCTAACAGGAATAAGATGGTATCTCAGACTTGTTTTGATTTGCATTTCCTTGATGGCTAAGGATGTTGAACACTTTCTTATATGTCTTTCAGCCATTTTAGATCCCTCTATTGAGAATTGTCTATTTAGTTCTGTACCTCACTTTTTAATTGGGTTGTTTGGTGTTTGGGCGACTAGCTTCTTGAGTTCTTTGTATATTTTGGTGATCAGCCCTCTGTCAGATGTGGGGTTGGTGAATATCTTTTCCCAGTCTGTGGGCTGCCTTTTTGTCTTGCTAACTGTATCCTTTGTCTTACAGAAGATTCTTAGTTTCAGGAGGTCCCATTTATCAATTGTTGACCTCAGTGTCCGTGCTCCTGGTTTAATGTTCAGGAAGTGGTCTCCTGTACAAATTAATTCAAGGGTATTTCCCACTTTGCCTTCTAATAGGTTCAGTGTAGCTGGATTTATGTTGAAATCTTTGTTCCATTTTGATTTAAGTTTTGTGCAAGGCGACAGGCTTGGGTCTAACTGTAGTCTTCTACATGTCTGCAACCAGTTATGCCAACACCATTTGTTGACGATGTTCTCTTTGTTCCATTGTATAAATTTGGATTATTTGTCAAAAATCTGGTGTTCATAGGTGTGTGGATTAATATCAGGGTTTTCAATTGATTCTTTTGTCTACCAGTCTATTTTTGTGCCAATACCAAGCTGTTTTCATGACTATAGCTCTGTAATAGAGCATGAAGTCAGGGATGGTGATGCCTCCAGAAGTTCCTTTATTGTATAGGGATGTATTGGCTATCCTGGGTCTTTTGTTTCTCCATATAATGTAGAGAATTGTTGTTTCAAGGTCTGTGAAGGATGTGTTGGGATTTTGATGGGGATTGCATTAAATCTGTAGATTGCTTTTGGCAAGATTTCCATTTTTACTATGTTGATCCTACCTATCCAAGAGCATGGGAGATATTTACATTTTCTGGTATCTTCTTTAATTTCTTTCTTTAGAGACTCAAAATTATTATGGTACAGGTCTTTCACATTTTTGGTTAGTGTTTTCCCAAGGTATTTTATGTTGTTTGTGGCAATTGTAAAGGGTGATGTTTCTCTGATTTCTTTCTCCACCTATGTGTCATCAGTATATAGCAGGGCTATGGATTTTTTTTTAGTTAATCTTGTATCCTGACACTTTGCTGAAGGTGTTTATAAGCTGTAGGAGTTCCCTGGTAGAGTTTTTCGGGTCCCTTATGTAGACTATCATATCGTCTGCAAATAGTGAGAGTTTGACTTCTTCCTTTCCGATTTGTATTCCCTTGATCTCCCTTTGTTTTCTTATTGCTCTAGCTTGGACTTCAAGGACAATATTGAAGAGGTATGGAGAGAGTGGACAGCCTTGTCTTGTCCCTGATTTTAGAGGAATTGCATTGAGTTTCTCTCCATTTAATTTGATGTTGGCTGTTGGCTTGCTGTATATTGCTTTTATTATGTTGAGGTATGTTCCTGTTATCCCTGATTTCTCCAAGAGCTTTATCATGAAGGGGTGTTGGAATTTGTCAAAGGCTTTTTTGGCATCTAGTGAGATGATCATGTGGTTTTTTTCCTCAGTCTGTTTATATGGTGGGTTACATTGATGGATTTTCATATGTTGAATAGTTGCATCTCTGGGATGAAGCCTACTTGATCATGGTGGATGATTTCTCTGATATGCTCTTATATTCGATTTGCCAGGATTTTATTGAGAATTTTTGCGTCAATGTTCATGAGAGATATTGGTCTGTAGTTCTCTTTCTTAGTTGTGTCTTCATGTGGCTTGGGTATCAAGGTTTTTATAGCCTTGTAAAAAGAGTTTGGCAATGTCCCTTCTGCTTCTATTTTGTGGAACAATTTGAGGAGTATTGGTATTAGCACTTCTTTGAATTTCTGGTAGAATTCTGCAATGAATCCATTTTTTTTTTTGGTTGGGAGACTTTTGATGACTGCTTCTATTTCCTTAGAGGTTATAGGTTTGTATAAATTGCTTATCTGTTCTTGATTCAATTTTGGTCAGTGATAACTTTCCAGAAAATTGTCCATTTCCTTTAAATTTTCCAATTTTGTGGAGTACATGTTTTCAAAGTATGACCTGAAGATTCTCTGGATTTCCTCAGTGTCTGTTGTTATGTCCCCCTTTTCATTTCTGACTTTGTTAATTTGCATGATTTCTCTATGCCTTTTGGTAAGTTTGGATAAAAGTTTGTCTATCTTGTTGATTTTATCAAAGAACCAACTCTTTGTTATATTGATTCTTTGAAGTCTTTTCTTTGTTTTGACTTTATTGATTTCCACCCTCAGTTTGATTATTTCCTGGCATCTGCTCCTCTGGGGTGAATTTGCTTCCATTTTTTCCAGAGCTTTCAGCTGTGATGTCAGATCTTCGGTGTGGGTATTCTCTAGTTTCTTCATGTGAGCACTTAGAGCTATGATCTGTCCTCTTAGTACTGCTTTCAAAGTGTCCCATAAGTTTGGGTGTGTTGTGTCAACATTTTCATTGAATTTTAGGAAGTCATGAATTTCTTTATTTCTTCCTTGACCCAGGAATGTTGCAATTGCATGTTGTTAAATTTCCATGAGTTTGTAGGTTTTTGCACTTTGATTTGTTTTTGATTTCTAAATTTCAAGCCTAGTGGTCTGATAAGACACAGGGGATTATTCCAATTTTTTTGTACCTGTTGAGGTTTACTATGTTGCCGAGAATGTGGTCGATTTTGGAGAAGGTTCCATGTGATGCTGAAAAGAAGGTATATTCTTTTGTGTTTGATAGAAAGTTCTAGAAATGTCTGTTAATTCCAATTGGGTAATAATTTCTGTTAGTTACTTTGTCTCTTTGTTAAGATTCTGTCTGGTGGTCCTGTCCAGTGGTGAAAGTGGGGTGTTGAAGTCTCCCACTATAACTGTATGAGGCCTTATTTGTGATTTGAGTTTTAATAATGTTTCTTTTATGAATGTTGGTGGCTTTGTATTTGGGGTGTAGATGTTTAGAATTGAGACTTCTTCCTGATGGATTTTTCCTCTGATGAATATGAAATAACCTTCTTCATCTCTTTTGATTGATTTTAGTTTGAAGTCTATCTTGTTAGATACTAGGATAGCTACCCCAGCTCATTGTGATTGGAGTATCCTATCCCAACCCTTTACTCTGAGGTAATGTCTGTCTTTGAATTTGAAGTGTGTTTCTTGTATGCATCAGAAGGATGGATTCTGTCTTCTGCATCCAATCTGTTAGACTGTGTCTTTTTATAGGTGAGATAAAACAATTAATATTGAGGGAAATTAAGGTCCATTGAGTGTCTATTCTTGTTTGTTTTTGGTTTGTTGTTGGTACTGGTATTGTATGTGGATTTATCCTGCCTTTTATTTTGTGTTCCTGTAGAGTGGGATTATCTATTGCCTATGTTTATGCGAGTGTAGTTAATTTCCTTAGGTTGGAGTTTTCCTTCCTGTACTTTCTGTAGGGCTGGGTTAGTGGTCACATATTGTTTATATCTAGTTTTGTCATGGAATAACTTGTTTTCTCCATTTATAGTGATTGAAATCTTTGTTGGGTATAGTAGCCTGGACTGGCATCCATGTTCTCTCAGAGTTGGTAGAATATGTATCCAGGAACTTCAGCTTTTTCATGGAGCAGTCTGGTGTAATTCTGATAGGTTTGCCTTTATATGTTACTTGGCCTTTTTCCCTTGCTGCTCTTAATATTTTTTCCTTATTCTATACATTTGGTGTTTTAATTATTATGTGACAAGGGGACTTTCTTTTGTGGTCCACTCTATTTGGCATTCTGTAGGCTTCTTGTACTTTCATTGGCATGTCTTTCTTTAGGTTGGGAAAGTTTTCTTCTATGATTTTGTAGAATATGTTTTCTGCACCTTTGGCTTTGTTTTCTTCACTTTCTTCTATACCTATTATCCTTAAGTTTGGTCTTTTCACAGTGTCCCATATTTCCTGGATATTTTGTGTTATGGATTTGTTAGACTTCAGACTTTCTTTGCTTGATGAGTTTATTTCCTCTAGTTTGTCTTCAGTGTCTGAGACTCTGTCTACCATCTCTTGTATTTTGTTGGTTATGCTTGCATCTGTGATTCCTGATTGTTTACTCAGCTTTTCCACTTGCAGCATTCCCTCAGTTTGTGTTTTCTTTATTGTCTCTAATTCAGTTTTCAGGTCCTGAACTGTTTCCTTCAGCTGTTTAATTGTATTTTCTTGGCTTTTTTGGCTTTCCTTGATTTCTTGCATCTTTTGGTTTGTCTTTTCTTCTATTTCTCTGAAGGATTTTCTGATTTCCTCTCTTAGGTTCTCTATCCTCTGCATGAAGTTGTTTTGAAGGTTGCTCTCTTCTGCTTTTTCTGTTTTGGGATGTTCCTGTCTTGTTGGTGTAGAGTTTCTAGACTCTGGTGGTGTCATATTGGTTTTCCTGTTGTTGGATGTGTTCTTATATTGTCATCTTCTCTTGTTCCAGTGGGTACAGTTGGTGTCACTTCCTTTCCTTGTGTGTATGGGTCCAGTGTTCTCTTCAGGTGTGTGTAATTGACTTTGATACTCTGATGGGCTTCAAGTGAGGCACTCACTCTCCAGGTGGGTGAGAGCAGCATGGGTGCAGAGATGTCAGCAGACTGTGTGTTGCTTGGTCCTCAGGGGTCCAGTTGTCCTGTCAGGGTGGACAGATTTGCCAGGGTGGGAAGACGGAAGGTGGGCCCAAGGCAGGGGCTGAAAAAGCTGCCCTCTGCACTCTCTGCACTCTGTGGCGGCCAGAATAGCCCTGTAATCTTAGCAGAGTCAGGATCCCAGGGCCCTCAGTGACCGATTCAGTCTGCCTGCAGATCCCAGGGCCTGGTAGTGTATTTATAAAAGGGTTCATAGAACACAGGGCTCAGGTATGTTCTCCAATTGTATTTACTGAGGCTGACATTGCTGACTACAAGACCTGAGCATATGGGGAATTTTCAGTGTTACAGATATTTCTTGTAGATGGCAAAGGTCTGTTATTAGTTGCTTTTCCTGCTGCTGTGAAGAATAATTCTACTAAGATAAAATAAAAACCCAAGGGAGGAATTGTTTGTCTTGGCTCATAGTTTGAGGTGCTGTCCATCATAGTGGAGAACTCATTGCTTCTGGATACGGGGGCAGGAGGGGGGGACCTGTTCATATGGTCATATTATTTTTGTAGTTAATAGTCAGAGAGAGACAAAAGCTAGTCCTTAGCACCTTTCTCTTTTTATGTTCTCCAATATGCCAGCCAAGGGAATGGTACCACCCACAGCATACATATCTGCCAATTTCAATTATTATGATCAACATCCACAGGCCCACTCAGTGTTGAGTCTAGTCTCATCAAGTTGGGAATTAAGGAACTGCCATCATAAGTATATTCTAGTTCAAACCATTGTGTCTGAAGCACAGAGAAAAGCAGGCATTAAATCCACCTGAGGTAGTAGAGCCTGTGCTGCAGCATTATCCTTCCAGAAAAGAATAACTTCAAGCTAACCAAATCACGAAGACCATGTTGGTTCTCTTTCCCCACCATCTCCCTTTCTATCTCTCTCTCCCTGTCTCAAACTTTCTCTGATATGTCTCTGTCTCACTCTCCCTATTTGTATGTTTTTGTGGAAGTGTGTGTGTGTGAGTTCATGTGTCAGTGTGTGTTTGTATGTGTATGTTTGTGTATGTGTAAGTATGTTGCACTAGTAAAAGACAAAAGCTGGCATTGTGTGTTTATGTCAGGTATTTTTTATTATTTTTATTATTTAATTTATTCATTCTACATTCCAATGGTAGCCCCTCCTCCCACTGTCTCCCACACACCTCCTCTCTGTTTCCAATCCATCCATCCCACTTTGATATTTGCACAGAAAGGGGCAGGCCTCCCATTGGCATTAGCAAAGTATAGATTATCAAGCTGCCAAAAAACCAAGTACCTCCCTCTGTTTTCAGGCTGGGCAAGGCAATCCAGCATGAGGAATAGGTTTCCAAGGGTCAACCAAAGTACCAGAGACAGCTCATGCTCCCATTGCTAGGAGTCCTATGTATAGACCAAGCTACACAACTGTCTCATATATGCAGAGGGCTTAGGCCAGTCCCATACAGAATCCCTTGTTGTTGGTTCAGACTCTGTGGTTCACATGAGTCCAACTAAGATTTTGTGGAATTTACTGTGATGTCCCTGACCCCCAGATGCCTACCATCCCCTTTCGCTCCTCAGCAGGACTCCATGAACTCTGCATGAAGTTTGACCATGGGTTTCTGAATCTGTCTCCATCTGTCACTGGATGAAGGCTCTCAGATGACAATGAGAGTAATTACTAGTTTAATATAAGGGGATGACCAGTTCAGTCAGTGCATCCACTGCTGTCAGGAGTCTTATCTGGGGCCATTCTTGTAGACTCCTAGGATAAAACCATCTTTCACTTAGCCTGAGGCCCATCATCGTGACTAGACTGCCTAGTCAGTTAACACATGTGATACTTCTGTCACCTGGTACCTACCCAAACCCAGTTCTGGGATAACATACAGGCACAAGATGCTAAGTCAATTTTAATTTTATACTGGTTATGGGAATTGAACTCAGGACCTCATGCTTCAATGGCAAGCACCTTGCTTGACAGAATTTTGCCCTAAATCACTTTCCTTTTAAAACCTACTCTTCACCCTTATGCCTCTTAAGGACTAAAACAATTTATATAAATGTTTTATTGAACCAAAAGTCCATGGCATATATATGTGTCAATTATTTTATTGTTTATTTGTTTGTGTATATATGTGTATGGTTATACTTGTGTGCTGTATATGTGTGTGCCTATTCATGTGTGTACTTCTATTTATGCATAGACTAAAGGAAGTCTTGGGGTGTTCTGCTTTATTACTTCCCATTTTATTCCCCTGAGGCAGGATCTCTCACAGAATTATGAGATAGCCTAGCAGCCAGAATGCCATAACCATATTCCTACCTCCAATCCCAGAGTACCACCATTTTTACATGGGTACTGGACATTCAAACTGTACTTGTATGACAGGTGCTTTTACCCACTGAAGCATCTTTCCAGCCTTTCATTGGGTTAATGCTTGCTATTTTCTCATGGATGGGTATCTAATGAGACTTATTATGTGATGGTTGATATGAGATGGTGTCTTTTACATTTCTAATTCTTTTCTTCTTGCAAATTTGGAAAGTTTCAGCCAGTTTTTTCTCAGGACATAATTCCTATCTAGGGGACCATTGTTGAAGATGGGGTGTTGGGCCGCAGATAGATTGCAGGTGATATTAATTTGTTTAATGAAATTCAGTGTATATGTATTACAAACAATAAGGTTGAGTAGGAAGGAAGAAGTGGATCTTGGTGAAGGCAGCAGGAGAAAAATGTGGGAGTGCATGCTGGTTAGAAGTGGAGAGTATAGCAGACATCACTGAAGGTTGGGTATAGGAACCAGAGGCCCAACTAGCTGCTACAGAATTTTCTCTTGCAGGGTTAGAGAAGCATGTTAATCCTCAGTTGTGTCCTACTTAACATCATCTTGGTCCAAAATGCTAGAAAATGGTCATGTTGATGTTCAAAATAGTGGATTCTATAGAGCATTCTTATAGATACTAGCTGTCCCTAATTCTACCCTCCCTCATTTGCAAACAGAACACTGTTGTCTCTGTGTCTCTTACACCTTGACTTGAACATGAATCCACATTCCTCAAAGAGTATGGGGCTGGGAAGTAGTTCAAATTGGTAAAGCGATTACCTAAATATTCCTCTTTGGTTTTGTTCATCCCAAATATTCTAACACAGTTACATCTGTCACTAGCATCACATTTCCCATTCACTTTTAGATAGAAATAAGAGCTTTTCACTTAGTACATGTGATCCACTTTAAATTTCATTGTTTCATTTCCCCTACCCACACCTTTCTAAAATGGTTTTCCTTAAAAATTGGTGTGGTTAAAAACTATCTTGGCCATATCTTCATATCCTCTCTTCATTATTGGAAACAATCAATGAAGTGTGTGTGTGTGTGTGTGTGTGTGTGTGTGTGTGTGTGTGTGTGTCCCCTACTACCGTGTACAATCCTGGGATGGAACTTGTCTTCAGTCTTGGCAGTAAGCACCTTTATCACTGAAACATCTCATCTGCCCATCATCTATTCTTTCTGAGAACTTCCAGGAAACAAAAAATATAACTTCATTACCAGACAACTCCTTCAATTTTCAAACTCTTCTGCCAACTCTCAAGAAATAGAATGAGAACATTTTCTAAGCTGTTCTCATCTTCACCACAGACAATATTGAGATAAGGGTCCCGAGAAGGGAACAACTCCCACAGACTCAGCATGTCCATAGAACAAGGACTCTGACTGAGAAAGATGGTTATCAAGTGGCCAGTTAGAAAGGAGAACAATGAGTTTGGGGATCCAGTAAAGTGCTCATTGAGTAAGCATGAAGCTTGTGTTTGATCTCCAGAATCCTTTCTTAAGCTAGGTATGGGGGACACACTTGTAAACCATCACCCAGTTGGTATAGATGAGTGGATATGGAATCATGGTGACCGTTAGCCACCCAGCTCTGCACAACTGTCAAACCAGGACTGGAGAGATGGACCGAAGGTTAAGACAATTGACTAATCTTCCAGAAGTCCTGAGTTTGATTCACAGCAACCACATGGTGGCTCACAACAATCTATAATGAGATCAGTGCCCTCCTCTGGTATGCAAGCAAGCATGAATTGGCAAGACCTAATCAATTGCAAAACCCTGTTTCAAAAATAATTGAACAGCACTTGAGGAGCAAAACCTGGGGTTGTTACGTCACATGTACATGAGCGTGCGTACACACACACACACACACACTACCACACCAAAAACTAGTGTGGGAACCAGAATGCTCACAGATCCTTTCCCACTTCCCAGGAGAATCCACGAAAATGTGCCCTGAGATTTGTCCCTAGACAGTGATGAACTGGGAGAGGTAGTATCCTCTCATTCAAGACACCAGGATCTGATCATTCTGTTCTGGGCCCTGTGAAAACTAAGACCAATCCTGGAGAGAAACTCTCATTCATATTTGGGAAACTACACATATATGTATTCTCATGAAATCTCACAGGCTATATTCATATTTCTTTGGGAAAATTTCTGGTCTCAAGAAGGGATCTAACTTATTCAGGAGAGAAAGGGCTGGGGATTCAGGATCCTAGCCCATTGTAAAGGTCATCCTACATATAGTTCACATAAGAGTTGGGCTGTTTTCCCCTTTGTCCCTCATAAAATTGTGTGGGCATCAGAACCTAACAAACCATACATGGCCACCTGTCCTTATAACAAGTATAGTGAACAACATATAGTGAATATCAGAGAAAGGAAACTTACTCAGTATGAGCACACTGAGAAGAGAATCAAAGAGGTTAAGTGTACCACCTTCCATCTGCCTTTCACTTCCTGATGTGAGGGTGAGGTTTAAGTTAGAAGATGAACTGTATTCATAACTCAGAAGTCCTGGTCAAGGAATAGCCTGTATATCAATGACCCATTACTGTCTGACAACATTGTCTGACAGGGCATCAGTCTCTCCCAAAAGGTAATTTGACATGTCAGAACTGTGAATCTCTTTCCATCTAACAAATATATTCTCGTCCAATCCTGATTTTTAGTTATTTCCTTCTCCAGGCATGAACTTTAAGGAGAAATTCCAGTTTCTTAAAGTCTGTTGTTTCAATAATCTGATGGCAAAGGGAGGTTCACAAGTGTCTCTGTGGATGTTACATGTTAAAGGTACTTTGAAGAAAGTATAATGAAGCTCCTTAGAAAGGCAGATTTCAGCTCTTCATGGTTCTGATATGAAGTAAACTCCAAGTAATAGTACTAGTGTTATCAAGGACTTACTAATAGATTGGCTTAGAAGCCATAAGTCACAAAAAGTAGAATTTAACTAAAGGAATCATGCCTCTAAAATACCCCTATGATAAGCAGTCAGCTAATCAGGCCAATTAGAGATCAGCAGAGTTAGGATGCTAGGATGTAAATATTTGTTCACCAAGTTTTCCAGATATTAGGCTCCAATACCTTTGCAAAGAAGACAATACTGACTTGAAATCTCACATTAGGCTCATCTCCAAATCAAAGAACATTTCTCTAATAGGCAACAATGAGGAAGCATAGTGACACACCACTGTTAAGACCTAGCCAGGCATAGAGACCCTATGTCTCTTCTTGAGAAAAGCATAATTTTGCCAGACAGGAATGATGATCTTTGGTAACAACAATTTGAAATTAGTAACAAGAACAGCAAAACCAAACAACACTTGTATAATTGAAATAATTCTGGTAATATCTTAGCTGTGTACATCTCCCACCAGCCTAAGTGGCCAGACTTGCAGTCTCATGAGTCTTTTTAATTTTTCAAAATGTAACCTAGGGCTGGGACCTGAAACAGATTTAAGGATAACAGCATGTGTAGAATGCTTAAGCTTAACCTGTAAATAAGTTAGCACCATCTTCTATTCAAGGCCGGCTCCTCTTTGGGCACTAGGCAGAGTCAAAGATTATTAAAGTGCTGTTATTAAAGAAATTTTTCCTTTACTAATCTCCAAGTGTGCTGAAAGATTTCTCATTGTGAAGGCATTATTATTTCTCTACCATTTCTAGTCTCTGGATACCAATGTCTTCTAATAACACCAGACTGACATGGAGGAGGCTTAACAGACTATTGGATGGAAGCAGCAGTCACATCTGAATCTGGAGCCTCAGCAGCAACTCAGGGCTGCACAGACCACTGGTGCTCCTATACACTGCCCCTGTTGACAGGGATTGTAAGATCCTTGATACTATAATTCTAAGTTTGAATTTTTCTTTTTTGTGTTGTTTTTCTGTTTTACTTAATATTTTGTTCATTTTCCAAACCAACTAACTACAGTTCCCCCTTCCTCTTCTCCTCCTGATCCCCCACACTTGCCCTCCAACCTACCCTACATCTACTCCATGGAAAGTGTAAGGGCCCCCATGGGGAGTCAAGCAAGCCTGGTACATTAAGTTGAGGTGGGACCAAGCTCCTTCCTGCTGCATCAAAGCTGAGCAAAGAATGGGTTCCAAAGAGCCAGCTCATAAACTAGGGATATATCCTGATCCCACTGCCAGTAGCCCCTCAAACAGACAAAGCTACACAACTGTCTTCTGCATGCAGACAGCCTAGTTAGGTTCCATACAGGCTCCCCTACTGACAGTCTAGGCTCTATTAGCTGATGATATTTCGTCAGATGCCTCTGTGGATTTCCCATCACGTGATCTTGACTCCCTCTTGAATTTTTAAGATTTGGAGATGGAGTAACATACAAGAGCTTAAATTTCCTTGCTACTGTTGCAGATGACCTGACTTCAGCTCCCAGCACCCACTTCAGGTAGATCACAACAATTCTTTAAATTAGTGTCTATTTTCTCCTGTTCCCCTCCTTATATGTTCTCTATTCCTCTATTTCTTTTACTCATTTACTTTGGTGCAGCACTCCAGGCACCTGGAATAATCACTATAATCCTGAATTACTAGACCTCTTATTCAAAATTTCTCTTGTCATTCTTCTTTCTTGCTTCTATTACAGTCCCTGGCTTCATACATGGCCACTCCTTATTTCACCACTGTTAAGTACCCTGCCATACCTAAGTTTTCACAGAGAAACTTCTATGGACTCCATTCTTACCTCTCCAGTTAGACAATACTTAGGGAGCCGGATTTCCCTCCTAAAGAGAATACCAGCTCTTGAAGTCAGCCAACTCCAATTACTCAACCAACTCCTGGGTTTATCTGTCCACTAAGGCTCCTGGATTCCCCCTGCCATCCTCATCTCTAGGGTTACACACCTGTCTGAAGCTATATCTTTTCATAGTAAGTGATTCCTTCCTACATCCCAAATTTACAATAGACATCCTAATATGGCTCTGCTTTTTCCAGCCTCTTATAATCCCCTTTACTTTGCACAATCCCAAATGGTGAGCTATTGATTTCTTCAGACTTCACAAATTTATTGTCATCCTTCCCATTCTGACTCAAATCTCCCTTTCCAAATACCCTCAGCCATTCAACACAATACTGACAGCCCCACTCCCACCCTACAAGAACTCCTGTCTATAGAAAATCACCTCTTTTCACAGTCTCCTTTTAGTCTCTTCCACTTTCACTCCCACCACCCTTACCTCCACCCTACTAGGTAATCCAATTTTCAATCTGTAACCAAATTTTCCATTTTCAGGACACTAATGATGTTTTTTTTTCCAGAAGATTCCCTAGGAGTACATAATACCAATACCACAATCCACCACATTTGATCAAGTTAATGCTATCCTTCTGCTATATGAAGTCAATCCAACCTATGCCTCCTAGGTCGCTGGGACAAAGCTTAACCCCTCCTGCTTTACTCAAATAAGAAAATACATATTCTTTGTTCTTTCTCAATGTCCTTCACATCTGGAATAGTTAGATACTTCTAAGCTTCTAGTAGACTGAGAAGCTCTAGAAGTTGACATGACTGACAAAACCTGTGGAAACTTCTGGTGGGGAGATGCACATAACATACCGACTTTATTCTATCACCTCCAGTGGTAGGAAATGGGGAAATGTGCCTGCAGATGGACGAATCCACCTCCAAAGTTATCCGTTTTTCATCATATAAAACTCCAAATACCACATGCACGAAGTTTTAATTCCATGGAGAGATTGCAGCCCTTCAGATGTTCTGATTAGAGAACATTTCCTCTCCCGAAGATGGCCATCTTCTTCCCTTTATTTCCACATTCCTCCATCAATCCCCACATAACACACTTAATTAATAAGGCACAAATGTGCTGTAGTGAGTTGTCAAAAATATCATGTGCCAATTAATTCACCTGGAGTCAGCCATCAGACTTGTCTTCATTCTTATTTTACATCTTTGAGATCTCCCAAAACATACATTCTGGAAACCTTATTAACAGTGAGATTATTTTATAGGATTTCCTTCATAATCAGATGCCTGGGAGGAATTAGGTCACATTCACTCTAGGAATCTGGACTGTCAACACAGGTATTCTCCATTAATGTTAGTTGTTGATACTTGATAGAATCCAGAGTCACCTGGGAGATGGACCACTGTTTTTGCCTGTCAGGGGATTATCTTGATGATATTAACTCATAAATATTAAGATGATATTAACTCATCTTAAAAGTGGGTGTGACCATTCTTTGGGCAGGGGAATTGTGGATCTTAGAAGATGGAGAAAGCTTAATTAGTCAAAGCATATTTTATTATAGCAGTGGGAAAAGAAACTATAACACACAGCCCCTCCCCCAGGGAGTTGGTATTTTCCCAGGATTATCATTGTGGGAGAAGGAAAGGTATCTGGTGCCAGCAGGCAAGGGTGTGTTGGCAGGGAATTGTCTCCAAAAAGGGAAATAGATTTGACATGATGTGGACATTCTGTCAGACTAGTTCTCTACAGAAAGTCTCTGGTATTTGATGTGCCAATAATGAGCAGGATCACACCTTGGCAGGTTGTTTACCTTTCCATAACCCCCCCCATATGTAAACCTATACCTCTTGTCAGTTCCCTATATACAACCTCTGGAGCTCATTGTTTCTCTTCCTATTGTGAACACATTGGATTAACATCTTTTTTTTTCTGTATCCACTATTAATATGACTTACTGGGGAACTGCAGTAGAAGCTGGCTTTAGGGCTGCTGGCTGCAGGCAACAATACCTGTATATCCCTGCAGCCAGCAGAATGCTCATTCCTGAGTCAACATTAGAATTCTAAACCATATAAAATTCAGCCAAACCCCAGAAGCCTAAAAAAACTTATACCTTGTCTTCCCTGACCCCTCAGCTCATTCCAGAACTTCAATCTAAACACAAATCAGACAACTGTCCCTCTCCATTAGCCTCATCTTCTGCTGTCGTTCACCTGTTTATCTTCCCTTCCCTCTGGAATAGCCTAAGAAGTGTTCCAATTCAATCTCATCAGAAAGTTCAAGTAATGTGCTGCTGAGGTTTTTTTTTTCTGCTGAATTTATAATAGGTGTCCCACTTTTCTAAGCATAAACTTCAAGAGGGAAGAGACAGAAAAAGACATTTTATTAAAGAAAATGTGGTTTTCAGATACACTTTTATAACTGAAATAGAACTATAATACCTGACAGTTCAAATTCTTGTTAGATAAATGAATTGGCATTCAGAGAGGTTAACTGAGTTCCCAGAGCTCACAAAGCAAGAAATTTCATATTTGAGATTATACTACAGCATTAAAACTTACAATCAAGTTTCCAGTGTCTCTACCAAATCCATTTACGTAACCATTCCTTAATAAGTACAACAGATTAAAATAATGATCTGTAACTGGGGACACAAAACATTTATTATAGTGTCTGCCTTTAAAAATCTATGCATTTCTCACAAATAATTAAGACAAATATGCACTTGTTTTACTTATAAACACTAATGTCAAAATGAAAATCCCTAGCAGTTCAAGCCAGTCTAAGCTTTTCAAAACTCATAGAAATGCAGCTCATAGGTTCATGTGAATTCAATGGCTTCTTCTTCGTGTATTTGTGTGCACATAAGTACATGTTTACATGTGTATCTGTTCATGTGGAGGCCAGAGGTTAACAGTAGATGTGCTCCTAATCACTCTACCCTTATATTTTAAGACAGGGCATCTTAGTTATAATTCTATTGCTGTGGAGAAACACCAAAGCAACATACAGAATAATGCATTTTACTGGCTGCTTGCTTATGCAAGGACACCAGCTTGTAGGCAGGTAGGCATGGTGCTTATGCCATAGCTGAGAGCTACAATTTGATCCATAGGCAAGAGGTGGAGATAAAATAAACCTGGACTTGTCATGTGCTTTTGAAATTACAAAGCCTACTCCCAAGTGACACACTTCCATCAACAAGTCCACACCCATTCCAACAAAGCCACCCCTATGAATCCTTCCTAAAAATTGCACGAACTAGGACCCAGACACTCAAATATATAAGCCTAAAGAAGGAATTACCTTTTAGAGCAACCACACAAGGTCTTTCACCAAACCTGGAGCTCACCCATTTGGGTAGAATAGCTATCTAGTAAGCCACTTCACTGGAACTTTAACGACATGCCACTGTATCAAACTGTTTCTCATGGGTTCTGGTGCTTGAAACTCAGGTCCTCATAATTGCCTGCCAAGAATTTTACCACCTCATTAGCTTCAATGGTTTTCTGTGGCCTTGTGGGGAGTGTGTTTCTTATTTCACTCCTCTCCGAGGGATATATTCTGTTCTCTGCATCATAGAGTAGTGATATTACATATGTCTGACAAGAGTTGGACTATTTTGAAGCCACTATAACAGTTACTCACCAATGGTTTAACCTGTATTCTTATCTTGAATTTTTCATATCTCCCTCCAGACCCACAAATTCTACACCATTTCATTAGACAGACAATAGTCATCACCCTGGTCATCACCTAAGCTCAATTATTTGTGTAGCTGAACAGATAATACTGAAGACATGACTTCTCTTGAGGACAGAAATGATACCATGCCTACTCAGGATCTTTTTTTCTAGTCTTACTTCCAGTCTAGAGAAAAGTTTTCTATGCTTGGTGTGTATTTCAACCCTGGGTCCTTTGGAGAATTCTACATTCATAGGTAGCATCCGCCTGACAAGGAGTGTGCCAATGAAGTGTTCCTGATGAAGATGGCACTGCATTGAGGCCTGCATTTTAGCAAAACTGAGAATGTGTCCCTTTCCTTACCCTGATTAGGACTCAGTTACTCATTTGTGCCTAGATATGACCATTGATATTTGGGGTCAACACCAGTCATCCAGAGTGCTCTGGGGAAGCCTCCTGACACTCCCTATGACCTTCACAGTGTATCTCCATCTCTTGAATGCAATTGTCAGGTCTGTATGCTTGGGTCAGCTGTAAGTGTAGTGAAGATGGATGTGATGATATTTTCTTTATGGTCTAATGAAACCTGCCTGAAGTTCAGAGTGCAGAGATTTAAAGCACTAATTAGCCCCACACCTAGTTAAGAGATAATCCAGTAGTTATCCCTCCACACAACTAAGGTACTAGTTATCCACAAACTTAAGCTGCTAGCTACCCATAGAGGACAGGCAGTGGTGGCCGCATTGTTAATCCCAGCCCTCAGGAGACAGAGGCAGATTGATCACTTTGAATTCAAGGCCACCCTGGGCTACATGAGAGTGAATCAGTCTAAAAGAGAAACAGAGCTCACACTTTTGATCCCAGCACTTGGGATGACACACCTTTAGTCTCAGCACTAGAAAGGTATATAAGACAGGAGCTCATGGCAGTCTGAGTGCAGTCTGAGGTTTAGTGGAGGGCATTACAGTCTGCACTCTGAAAACAGGTTGTTTGCTTTGAGCTTTAGTAGAGGTAAATACTCCCTATTTGCTTGATTGCTTTGCTTTTCTGATCTCCAGTTTGAACCCTAATGTGTCTCTGGGTTTTTATTAATCTTCTTACAGATAGAAGCAGTTCTGGATGGCATGTCCTCACCCTCCTATAATCATCACAGCTACTTCCAGGGAACGGATATTATCTATGCAGTGTACTCCTCTCCCTCCCTCCCCCCTTTTACATGTTGTAGAGAACATGTGTTTAGATGTCAGAGGATAATTTCCAGTGTTGTTTTTCACATGCTTGCAACCTTTTGTTTGAGACAGAGTCATCACCTGGCATAGAAATTCATCAAGCAGGCTAGGCTATCTGGCCAAATCCCAGGGACCATCCTATTTTCATCTCCTATGTTGCAATGGTTTGGATTACCAGTGCACAACACTCTATCAAGATTTGTATGTAGGTTCTATTGAGCTAAAATCAGAATTTCATGTTTGCAAGGTAAGTGCTTTATTACCCAGAGCTGCCTCTGCAGTCTCCATATCAACACTTCAATTGCATATGACTCACAGGTCCCAGAATTCATGTGATAGATTCGATAGTCCTTATGTAGTGGGTGGGCTTAACTGTTGATATCCACAGTTGTCATGGATTCTTTATGACTCTGTAGATACATGCCTACTCTGTCCTTCATGAGGTATTCTTATGGCCATGTCCCTTAAATTTAGTCAACCTAGTGAACTGATTTGATTGATGTAATTTGGTAGGAACTCAATGGGCTAGTTCTGAGACAGACCTTTGAGAGACTAATAGAGACTACTTTTGGCAGAGAATGACAGGGGTTCTCTTATATTTTGTATTATAAGGATACATTTCTATTCCATATTGTAGAAAGGAATGCACACATACATATTGTTTCTAACTTAGAACATACACACCATTAGTAGATGGCTTATTCTGAGTTACCCCCTCCAGTCCAGATCCCCTGACTTAAAGGGTTGACACCAGGGGATATTAATTCTGCTTAGTAGTTCAAACCATACCTGAGACCAGACATCAAGAGAATGAGGGAAGAGTGAAAGTGATGACCACAAAAGAAGCACAGATACTACAAGTATCAAAAACATATCTGAGTACCTGATCAAAGGGGACAAGATGAGCTCCAGAGTGATTGATTGTCCCTGTCTCTCCCCATTCTCTGTGTGTAATCTGCTGACTGACAGTGTATCTGAAAACAGATATTAATCCATTACCATTTCAAAGTACCTACTCTCTGGAAAAACATAATTTTCTGATTCAAGTTACCAATCAGTATAACCATTATACTATCTTGAGATAGTGGAATTTGACATCGCCTGCTAAGGGAGCTGAAATATTGCCATCCAAACAAACAATGGCTTTATCACCCATGAAGCTTCTATAACTGCAGCTAGAGATCTAGTCCATGTCACCAAGCTCACAGTGGCTTCGTCTTTTTCAGTCTCTGTTCTAGGTGTTTTTAATAGCAGTATTGTCTGTTCTAAGCACCCACAGGTAAGAGAAGTGGATAATATCCAATCCGATTGAGATTGAGAGATAGCTGGCTGAATTAGAGAACACATTTCTTTCTCTGAGAAACCTGGAGGTCTTTGTGTGCTATTGAGATCCTATTCCTGTGAAACATAGAAATGAGTGACACTGAAGCCTTCTCAAACCATCAGTTAGTGTCACACAGAGACACCAGCATAACACAAAACAAAATTTGAAAGAAATGCTATTATAGATGAAATTTCTAACAAGTTAAATTATTAAATTTTTACTGAGGTAATTATCTTATGAAGAAAATGAGCCAGTGCACAGGTGCTGCCCTATTTACTACTATTCATTTTTTAATATACTTAATATTGCCATAGACAAATTTTAAAATAAAGCACTGTGCAGGTAAAAACGCTAATGTAAACCATATGTCTAGAATGTAGGCTGTGTGGAGAAGAGCCCATATTCAAGACAGGACTCACAGTCAAATTATGGTTGTTTTTCTTACTGTAGTCTGGGCTCAAGGTCAAGGTGATGTGAGTCTTGTGGTAGCAAAGATACCATGAACACAATGTTACTGCCTCATCTTCCTTCCAGAAAAGATCCTTCCACACAAAATTAGGTATAAAAATGACATCATTGTAGTGGGTCAAAACTACTCAAAATGGACCATTGTGTGTGTGTGTGTGTGTGTGTGTGTGTATGTGTATGCATACATGTGTGCATGCAAGAAGGTGTGCATGTAAGTGCAGATGTGTTCATGTTAAGTATGAATGCCAGAAGAGTAGGTTATATGTAGTTCCACAGGACTGCTCTCCTTAGTTTTTTGTTTTACATTTTGACAGAATCTCACAGCTTCAAACTCACCAAATACACTGGGCTGAAAGGACAGGAAGATCCACAGACTGTCCTGTCTACACCTCCTATAGCAATTATTATAAAAACACATCATCTCACATAGCACTTTACTCCAGTTTTATGGAGTTGATTCAAGTTTTCAAGCCTGTACTACAAGCGACTTACCAACTGAGCCATCTCCAATCCTAGACCATTGTAACACAAATGATTGAAAAACACTTTGAAAGGCTTCTTCGGGTTAAGGAGAAAACATAAGACATTAGTCTCAGAACTGAATTTTAAAGAGTTGTTTTGGGGATGTCAGATGTCAACTCCAGTTATTATGATGAAATTCTTATGAATTCAACCTCCTGATGAAATTCTGAAGTACAGCATAAGAATCTGAGACAAGAGATTATCTATATATGGAGACATGTTGAGACTGCAAGCTGTCTTTCACAGGAGAAAGAAACAGAAATCAGCCAGAACTCACGGTGGCTTGTTTGAATTTCTTAAACATGTGGGGTTGAAAAACCATATAGTATACATATTCCTTGTCAACTAATCTTCTGATTGGCATCATAGATCTGTAAATACTTACCACAGGCATCTTTACAGCCAATGAATACCATTTCTGAAAATTGTGGTCAAGGTTCTGGCTTTTGCATTATCTTACTTTCCTTTGTTCTTTAAGACACTTTAGTTTTGACTGAGTGTACTTGATATTACAGTGTTTCGTTTTTAGTCAATTGTCTTGATAAGAAGTTTTAAATGTTCTGCTTCTAAAGAATATTCAAAGTAAAAGCTAAGGAGGCTAGGGAGATGGCTCAGTCCATAAAGGCCTTGCCTTGCAAGAATATTTACTAAAGCTGCAATCCCCAGAACTGACATAATCACACTACTGGAAAAATGGAGAATAGAGAAATCCCAGAACTCACTGTGCAGCCAACCTAGCCAAATCAGTGAGAGACACTGCCTCAAAAAATAAGATGGATAGCAATTGTCAACCTCCCAGCCTCCATGCATCCATGCACATAGACATACACATGTGTACATATACATACCACACACACAGAGAGAGAAAACAATGAATTTTGTTATTTTTTTAAACTAAAAGTAATCTTATTTTACATACCCACCCCAGTTCCTTCTCCCTCCTTCCCTGCCATGTCCCCCACCAACCACCCCATGACAATCCCCATCCACTCCCCAGGGAGGATGAGGCCTACCATGGGGAATCATTAAAGTTTATCACATCAATTGGGGCAGGGTCTAGGCACCCTCCCCCATTTATCTAGGCTGAGGGAGTATCCTTCCATAGGGAATGGGGTCCCAAAGTCCATGCACTAGGGATAAACACTGCAGAACAATGAATTAATAAGGCTATTTCTGAGAAGTGCAGAATATGAAACAAGCCAGATCTTCTAAATTGCACAGGTAATAATTCATCTTCTAAACAATATTTTCTACATACATGTATATGCATCATCTATGTTTATTTTACATATGCACAATTAAATTTGGAATTAATTAAAACATCTTAATTCAGGGCATTTTTATTTACTTAACATGAACTACAATTCCTTCTTTTTTACAGTGCTTACCAGGAATCATTGTCAAAGACAAAGAGATACAGGAACAGTGTATTTTGTGCAGAATATGGGATTTATACAATGTGCTTGTATCTCTGACCTAGTTATTATATTTTGCATAGGAAACATGTAATTTGGTACCAAGTCAATTACCATCTATCTGCACATAGCACCATTCAAGTGCATCTTGATCTAGTTTCTGTTAGCTGCAGTGATCCCAACACAGTAAGCCAATCAATTCAAACAACTTTTTTTAAAGATTTTTATCATGCGGTTTATGAAGCACAACTAAGAAATATGTACAATAGCAATGAAATAAATTGGTTTGCATTTTTGTGTTGTTTGCATTCTGTAATTAAAATTCTTTAACTGTAACAAAATAAGGAGTTATGGGGAAAGAGATGTGTGTCTAAATGTGAATAAAACCTTGGGTCTTAGAGTGAGAACGTGGCCTAAAGCAATGTAGGGCACATGTTTGTAATTCTATCATCAGGAGGTAGAGACCGAAGATTGAAAGTTCAAGTCATCTTATCATGGTTTCTTATAATAGCTTATATCATCTGTGCCAATGTCCCTGATACAAACATTGCAGGTGACCAAACAAGAGCTAGTAGAACTATTGCCTTGTGTCTAGGGCTAGTAACATAGGCTCATACTAGTGGCTCATAAAAGCAAGCATAGTATCAGACACTTGTGTATACAAGAGCATGTGTATGTAGAAGTGATGATGCTAATTCAATGTAAATGATGGGTAGTCTAATAAATGATTCATTCCTAGCTAACCAGCCATCTGGAAGAAAATATAATGGAAGCCCTTTATTATTGTAGGGTAAAATATAAATTCCAGGTTGATTAGAGATTTAAAGAAAAGAGAAAGGACAAAAGAATGGAAGGAAGGAAGGAGGGAAGGACAGAAGGAAGGAAGGAAGGAAGGAAGGAAGGAAGGAAATCTAGAAGACACCGTGGACATTCTCAAGGAAATTTAGTTAAGAAATTATTTAATTTATTTAAAATATATTAAAATGACCTATAGTGAAAAATCAATAAGCCAAGCTAAAAAGCAAACTAATAGCTACAATGTAACATTGTTGTGCCCAAATTCTAAACCCCAAAATCACCAAGAGGTCAATTTTGATTCAAAAGCAAAGAGTCTTTTATTGCTATTGTTTAATGAGCTAACCCCATTAGCTTGGGCCTTTCATCCATCCCGTTTGGATGGCTGGTGAAAAGACCCTGAGAAACCACGAGGCAGGGATCTTATAGGGAAGCAAAAGGGGAGAGTCTAAGGATATGTAACAGTTTCAGGATTGGTGCTCATCCAGGCTTGGAAGACCTGCCCTGTGCTGATTGGTCAACTGGTTGCTATGGTCCTTAGGCCCTCCCAGGGGGTTGTTATGCTCTGCATATCACTGTTGTGCACTTGTCCATAATGTACACCCAGAGCCATAAAGCACAGCCCCACCAGTTAATTTCAAATTGGTTCCTTGCCAGGAGGAAGGCATTTGACCTCCTGGTGACCAGGATAGGAAGGGAAAGGTCAGGCAATCACATGTTAGCCCATCTTGGTTACTAACCAATTGTTTGACCAGGACTCCTGGTAAGCACTGTAAAAAAGAAAGAATTGTAGTTCATTTTAAGTAAATCAAAAATGCCCTGAATTAAGATATTTTAATTAATTCCAAATTTAATTATGCATATGTAAAATAAACATATGACTGCTAAGGGTAGGGTGGTCCCTTCAACATGAATAGAAACTATTAGGGAAATATTTAAAATAAAAAATGTATAATAACAGACAAAAATTTACTCTCTCACAAAAGGAGAATAGTGTGAGCAACAGAGCAAATGGTACTGTGTGCAAGGGAACTGCCTGTGATTCCAGCACTCACAAAGAAGAAGTGTAGGACACCACAGTCAGTCAAAGATGGTGCTGAAGGGAAGTCAGATGGGCATGTCCTGAATTGTTTACAAAAAAAAAAAGATGATTAGTTGCCTATATCAAACCAGATGAGGTTATTGCATGAACAACTTGTGTTCACTAGATAAAGCCTAGGGTGCCTAGGTGCATAATAGGCTGACCTTTAAAACCATTGGCTGGCTGTTTTCCCAGCTCTGCATTTTTTTCCTTTAAAAGATGCTTGCTTCCTGGTAATAAAGGAGTTCCTGCTTGACTAGACTCCCTGCTGCAGCTAATTGTCTCTGGGAGGCTGCGAATTGGCTGGAAGAGCACTCTTACTCTTCCTTGGACCCAACTCAACCTTCCATGTTTGTGCTAAGTAAGACACTACAAGAAGCATGGGGTGGTGACGGCCAGTGGCAAACACAGCAGCTCAGTGCTAGCCTGGAATATAGCCACTAGAGGTAGCTCATACCTGTAATGCCTGCTCTTGGGATACTAAAGCAGAAGAACGACAAACAAATTAAAGGCCAGCCTTGGCTAAAGAATGAGTTCCAAGCTAGGATAAGTTAAAGTGAGATCCTGTCTCAAAGAAAACAAAACTAACAACAAATGACTAAAGAAGGCAAATTACATATCAGTGAATACAAATGGCCAGTATATATGTGAGGGGAGCTCAAATGAATGATTATGATTGAAAGGAAGATTAATGTACTGATTCATGACTCCTACAACTTCTAGTCTAGCAGGCTTAAATAAGAAGAACTTCATTTTCCAAAAACAGGTGTGTAGGAGCTAACCATCCTCCTGTGACCATTTGGCAACTGCTAAGAAGCAGTTTGAAAAATTAAAATGAAAACACATATTTCCTTCAGACTATATTCATTCAGGGAGATAGCTCACAGAAATAACTTTCATTCATAAGGGACTGCCACCAAGAGAGTGTTTTGATAAAATAGTAATTATGATACAAAATTTAAGAAAAAGCAACAAAAAGAATTAGAGTTTTATTAACAGAAATTTCAGGTCACATTTTAATGATTGCATTAATCAATTGCTTGCTTTAATTAGTTTGGCCATAATGGTTTGGGTTGGTGGTCTTTCTCCTTTCATCAATGTTATTAACAAGGATTCATGGATACTGTGTGTGCCTAGTGGCCATTATAGGATTTGGGATACTAATAGACAGCTCAGTTAGCCATTTTCCAGTGGTTTTTAGGGACCTGACCCATATTAAGTCCAGATTGTACATAGGAGAAAAAGTTACATTTATCTTTCTGACTCATTTATTTCACTGAACAATACCAGTCCTTCAAGTTCCATTTTTTTCTGCTAGAAACAAAATTTCATTCCTCTTTTGTGCTTCTCTCTCTCTCCCTCTCTCTCTCTCTCTCTCTCTCTCTCTCTCTCTCTCTCTCTCTCTCTCTGTGTGTGTGTGTGTGTGTGTGTGTGTATTCTTTGCATCTATTTTGAGCCATATTTTCTGTATCCACACATCTGTGGATGGGTACCTAAGCTGTTTCCATATCCTGAATATTGTCTTAGTTATAGGGAGCAAGGCCACAGCTAGGTAGGCATGGTTCTGCAGTATTAGATGAACAGCTCAAACCCTGATCCACAAACAGGTAGCAGACAGTATACTGATAATGAAATCTCAAATCTCACCCATAGTGACATGCCTCCTCTAACAAGGACATACCTCCTAATCCTTCCCAACAGTTCCATTAACTGGAGACTACACATTCAAATATATGAGCCTTTGGGGTGGGGGGAATTCTCATACAAACTACAACAGATATTGTGAACATTGCAGCAGTGAACACAGGAGTATAGGCCTCTTTATGATGTGCTGAGTTAGATTCCTTTAGATGTATTCCTAGGCACTAATGGGTCTGAAAAGAGTTCCATGATAGGATTTTTTAAAATATATTTTTTGTAGAAGAAATAGATATGGAACAAGTAAAACTTCCCATATATGTCCCTCTACAAAAGATGGTACATGCAAGAATACATAATGGTATATATTGATATTTAAATTTGGTTACTGACAAAAGAGGAATATATTTGTACTGATTATCATTCACTAGAACATATGTAATTATATACTCATTTACATATAATGCATAAACATATGTATCTCTTCATGTGCTGATGCCTTTATATTCGGATATACACTTATAAAACACATACAGCTGGGGGCCTTAGAAGGTTTGCAGGGTCCATTGTCTTGTGTCTTATGTCACATCAATTTTAGCTGGCCATGAAGTACAATTTTAAACTGTTTCTACCATCATGTAGCTCTTTCTAAACCAGATACGGGGTTAATTGGAATGCACTGCTTTGTTTGTTTTTATCATTCACTTCAGTTTGCGGTTTTTCTAAGTGACTAGTGGTGTCTGTTTCAATGTTTCCCTGGGTGTTTCCCAGGGAAGGCTTGGCTGCATCACTTTTAAAAGCACCAAGAAGGAGACAGTGCACTATATTTCCACAACAGATCAAAGTCATATTTTGTGAAATGGGGTCAATCACCTCCACCCTTTTCAGATAGTTTCTCATGTATCCCAGACAAGCTTTGAACTTTCTATATAGCCAGAGATGATACTGAGTTTCTGAACCCTCCGTCACCACCTCTGGAGTTGTAACCACCTTGTCTAATTCATGAAGTGCTTGAGATAAAAAACAGAGCTTTTTGCTTGCTAATTCTACCAGCTGAGCTAGACACACAGCATGGGTCCCACTTCATGATAAGCCTCATCCCTTTTCCCCTTTCTCATTATTGATATGTATGACCTGTTGACTACTCCTTAGGTCACTGTTCAGTGTGAACTCCAGAGACAATGGAGGAAGGTTGCTGACACTGGCAGTGCCCCATAGGTATCTATATGAGTTGCCCCTAAGGTCTCTGTTAGTACTACTGTACATTCACCAATGACTGTTGAGTCTTAGCAGTTCATGTCGCATTGCTCTTGGACTGTCACAGACAGGCTACAAAACATGTCTCAGAGGAGCCATATCACAGACAGGCTGTTCAGAAATGCCAGAAGTGGATGTCAGAACCCTTAACAATACATGGTTGTTATAAGCCACATGGGTTCTGGAAATCAAACCTAGGCTATTTGAAAGAGCAAATACTCTTGAATAATGAGCCATCTCTATCTCTCTGGCTTCCTTTTATTTATTTGGTTTTGATTGGCAATAACTACACATAGTCATGAGATTTAATATCAGGCTCCAGTCACTGCATAAAAAATATGGCCACCACTACAAGTTCTCTGACATGGAAAGAGACCACTACAATTCACCATTTGTCTAAAGAAGAAGGTTTTAAGTCTGAGAAAAAAAACTATGTACAATGATAACAAATGTCAAGTATATTCCAGGGGAAGGAAAGGTGAAAATATACACAACTTAAGACCTACAACCAAGAAGAGCAACATTGAGCAATAGACACATTCTACATGTTAGGTGCCAGGATAATGGCATATAACAGAGGGTACTCCCATAGCTATGCTAACCTGAAAGTCTAAGTCTTGTACCTAGTATTTTCTATTTAAGATAAGGGAGGGTATTATCTGTGACAGTCTAGGTTTCAACCTCATCAAAGAATTGAGAAGAAAAATAACATTACTAGTATAAGCAGGAAGTGCAAGCATGCAACTTCCTAAAGGTGCAAGTAAACACAGAAAAATAAGGCTCCCTGACAGTAACCCAAGGTCTCCCAGTAACACCAGGGAAACCAATTTTGGGTTAGACCATCTCAGAATCAGGAAAATTGAAAGATTGTTCTATCCTGTCTTGGCAAGGTTCAGCAGTCTCTTTAAGTTTATGTCCTGCTGGCCCCATTAGGACATTGTGTCCAAAGTCAGGGATCAAGATAGGGGAAGTTCTTTGCCCAAAAGGCCAGTAGCCAAGAAGTAAACAAACTCCAAATGGAGTGTCAGCAGTGATTATCATACTCTTGGGAATAGCTCTGTGCTCTCAGGAGCAATTTTGTCTCATGTCAACAGAGTTCTACATTATTAAAACATTTAAATGCCGCTGAGAACTCAAATGAAAACAAGGTACATGTAGACATGGCTGCAAATGTGTGACTTGAATGTTAGAAACCATTGCTAATGAATCTCACTGTAGTTTTGCTTTGAGAGATCTTGAGGGTAAAGATTCCTTAGCTGACTATCTGCTTAAAACAAACATTCCAAATATCTCTTCTCCAGCAAACATCACAGCAGTACTTTTCCTGGTTGGTTTTATTGTTACCTTGATACAAAATAGAGTCACCTGTAAAGAAAGCACCTCAAGTGAAGAACTTCCCATAAAGACTGGCATTTTTCAGTGTCTATGGTAGATTTTCTTGAAGGATGGTTATATGAAGGACAAATCCTGCTGAAGGGGCACCATCCTTAGTCAGGTGGTCCTTGACCATATAAAAAATGTAGCAGAACACAAAGCACTGAGCAAGTCAATAAGCAACATTCCACTGTGGGTTTCTCATCAAGGTTCCTGCCCTGACTTACCTCTGTGATAGACTATGGTTTAAAATAAACTCTTCATTCCCAAGCCGCCCACCTTGTAGCTTTTGGTTAGGTTGTTTATTGTGAAAATAGAATGAAATTAGAACAGTGGTGAAAGATGAGAGGTTTTCTCCAGACTTTATCAATAGGGAAACTCATAGTGTTCAAGATACTCTGTATACACCCTTATTTGGAGTCATCCCCAAACATGTCATGGAACCTACATACCACTATCCTTCAAGGGAATGTCTCAGTGTATCTGACAAATGCATTTACTACTACTACTACTACTACTACTACTACTACTACTACTACTATTACTACTACTACTACTATTTTATTTACCAATTCTAATTTGTTTCTGTTGCTATGATAATCACCACACCCAAACTCAACTTAGGGAATGGAGAATTTATCCTGGCTTATGATTCTGGAGAATAGTGTCCAATCATGATGGGGTAAGCAAGGAGTGGGAAAAGCAGGAATCTGGCTGATCACTCTGTCATTCCCCACACAGGAAGAGAAAGAGGCAAAGAAGTAGGACAAAGTTATAAGTCCTCAAAGCCTACCCTCAGAGATGAAATTCCTTCAGAAAGCTTCTATCTCTTAAAGGTTCTATAACCTAACTAAACAGCACCGCCAACTGGGGACCACCTGTACAAATACAAGAACCCATGGGGGACATTTCTAATTCAAGAAACAGCAAACTTTGGCCATGATGGTAGCAATGGTTGTCTGCTGTATAATAACATATTTAGTCGCTACTCTCTAAGTGACTTAGCTTCAAATTTATGTTTTCAAGGAAACACAATGACAGTTATCTGATAAAAAGTATGCACATATCCTTATTGAACAGAGAAAAGGGGAATGCCATGCCTTGGCTTCTTCCATTGCTGTAAGAAATTCCATAATTATATCCACTTACAGGCAAAAATGTTATTTGGCTCAATAGTCCATCATTCCAGGGAAGTAAAGGATTTGGGCATTTGCAGAATCTAGCCACATCTACAAAGCCAAGAACAATGACTCAACCGCAGGCAATTTAGTGATCAGCTTACTCTCCTTTTCATTCAATCCCGGATTCCTATCCATGAAATGGTGCATACCACTTTCATGGTGGGTCTTCCCATTTCAATTACCTAGGTAAGAACTCTTCTCATAGGCATACCCTTACAATACAATGCAATCTATGTACATTCTCACTGAGACTATTTCCAAGATGATACCTACATTTTGTAGTCAAGAATGATGACTAACCATCATGACCCAATCAGGTGGCAATTGGTGTTTCTTTGGACAGCTGGGTCTATCTACCATTTAAGTCCTTTCCACGAATGGGTTACTGTTCCCGCTCACTTCATTTTCCAGAGAAATCCAAAAGGTATAAAATCCCATAATTTCTATATAAAGAGAATGAAGAAGCTCAGACATTTTTCCCTCCCAAACATGTACAATTTATGTATGACAAATGTGCCTCAGCACTCAGGTCTGCCCCAAACCCACCTCTGCAGTCTTTTACTTTCCTATGGTTCCACACCACCTTTTTCATTGTTATTTGAGTTCCAGTTATATGTGGAAAGAGGCTTGGACCATTAAGAAGCAATCAGATCACAGAGTCCATGCATTTAAGGATGCATTAATACAGTTCTCCAAAGTTTAGAACAGTGATCTGTCGTAAAACAATCCTGGCAGTACCTCTCACTCTCCTGAAGATAGTTCCACTTCTCCACTATGAATCAAAGCAGAACAATGCCTTCTTCAGATTATACCAACCTATGTTGGACTGCCTAGCTTCCCAAATCAGGTACAAAAATAAGCTTTTTTCCTTGTAAATTATCTAATCTCAGGTATTCAGTAATAGCAACAGCAAATGTGAAAAGACATTCCTAGATGGAGGCAGTGCCTCCCTCTCTCCTTATCTTCTGTCATCCTACTCTCAATGTCCCCCACACTCCCTATGTCTTAATCTGAAGGGAACACTTGTGCAGTTGTCAGAATTTTGAAAAAAAGTAATTCCTTACATGCAGTTGGCAGTTTTCCACTTGGATCAAAAGTCCAAGCATGTACCACTTGCCACAGAAGTCACCTCTGTCAATTGGAGTCCAAACGCAAAGCTATTCAGTAAATGCTGATTAGAAAGTTCAGGGATTTATGACAAGCTGTGACCCATGGGACCCCACAGAGCAACCTTCATCATAATTAGAGCTTGTCTAGAAATCCCTCCCTTCCTCTGTACTAACAGATAGGATTTTAATCACAAATTTGCAGCTCCATCTCATTATGAAGGAAAAAAAAATCCCTCACAATGTTGTTAATTGACCTTAATCTAATGTGATGTGTAATACACTCAGCTGGAGCCTCAGGCACTCTCAAAATAGAATAGTAAAACACCTCTTAAATCTAAATTATATTTGAAATAGCAGATTAGATTATTCACAGCATGCTCAAACAAATCACAGCCTGTTGAAATTTATCTTGTGCTTTCCAAACAAGCCAGAGACCCAGGCTGACATGCTGAATTCATTATGAGTTCTTCACCCTGGAAAGTCACTCGAGTAAGTCTTCCCAGATGGCTTATGTCTAGTCCAAGGCTCACATTCCATACCTGTACCAGTCCTGAGGTCAGTCTGTCCAGACAAAGACCACCTGGTATATTTAAGAATCTCATACCCTAGATTCAAGGCCAGTTCAGCAATGGGCATTTGTGTGACCTTGCACATCAAATCAGAATCAGGAAGTCACTCTCCCCTTAGTAAAGTGTTGATCATTTGGTGTGCTACACAGAGTAGGTCATGTCTTATTCAGTCTGCTTTTTAATTTAATCCAGGAGAATCCACCCAGAGATGGAAATACTATAGTGTGTTTGGCCCTCCCATGTTAATCATTAAGCAAAAAGGGAAAAAAATGACCCAGAGCAGTGTCTCCATGCCAATCTAATGGAAGCAAATCCCTAGTTGACAATCCTTCTTTCCTGATTATTAGTCATGTGTCCTGTTGACAAAAACAAACAACAAAGAAACAGAAACCCAACCAGTACATTAACTAACCCTGAGTCAAACAAGGACTGCTATGGGAAAGGGATAGTTTTGACATGTGACACCTGTGGGTGAGAAGAGCATTCCACGATTCTTTTCACATGGTCTCAAACTGTTCTCTGCCATCCTACAGAAATCTGATGGTCAGAAGCCTCTCATGGGTGAGCATTCATAAGAGATGGGGAGGCTCTTTGCACTCATATGGACCTACATCTGTGAAACTGCTTCTAAAACCGGAACTAGAAAATGAAGCATTTGAGAGATGATTCTCTGCTCAAGTCATTTACTGAGGCAAATATTCTCAACAGAAAATCTGAAATAATGGATCGAGCTCAGAAAGGAAAGAGTTTAGGAAGGCAAAGATGGGGACTTGAATTTATTTCATCCACAGGCTGTTTTGAGCAGGCTGTTTCTTTTTCAATGTTAATAAAAGACACTACACACAGGAGATAAAGGTATCTATATTGTATCCAAGCAAAGTTGCAAATGATAGTCAGTCCATCCTGTCCCATTGAAACTTGATTTTTCAAGCTTTCCTACAATTCAGAGTTGCTTTGAATATAAACATTATTTTTCCTCATTCTGATGCCAGAACATTTGAAATGTGATCCACCATCCAACCACTATTCAATGATTTTCTTCCACAATTGGATATATCTAATTATCCAAATAGCCATTTAAGCTGTGCATGTCAATACTGTCCATATAGAGATGCTGCAGAGGTTGCAGGTGCCCATACCCTTTAAATTGAAGCTTCTTGGTGTGAGTTCTGAATGAAATCTGCCTGACAGAAATCCATATATGTGCACACCTATACATGCAGCCATACCCTTGTATACACAAACATGCACACTACACACATAAATGAAAATGAAAAAAAATGCTTATTTATTTATTTATTTATTTATTTATTTATTCTCTCTCTCTCTCTCTCTCTCTCTCTCTCTGTGTGTGTGTGTGTGTGTGTTCATGCATGTATTTATATATTTATACTTATGAATGGAGGCCAGAAAGGAAATCTTATCTCCAGGAGCTGGACCTACAGACATCTGTTGGATGTACAGCTTCCTACCTAGGTGCTGGGATACGAACCCTAGTCCTCATGACTATGCAGTGAATACTCCTAACCACTGAGCGACCTTTCCACTTCCTTAATATTTTAATTGCAAAACATGGCAACTTCTGGCTGTAACAGGTGGTTACAAATGTTTGTGGGAGATGTGATAAATACTATAACATATGTGAACCCAAGTAATCTGGCTTATTTTCTCCTGATATTTTTAATAGATGGGGTATGGAAGGCTCTGAAATACTGCACCATTGTCTTCAGCCTTGCTTGTTGATATTGTGATGACAGCTGACATGGAACCTTCTTAGAAGATCATCCTACACAGAATACAAATAATGATGTATGGCTTTGGGGTGAAGGATTGGACTAGTTTCTGTCTTAGGGTTACCATTGCTCTGATGAAACATCATGACCAAAAACAAGTTCAGGGGGAAAGGATTTATATGACTTAAAATTACACAGTACTGTTCATCACTGAAGTCAAGACAGGAACTCAAACAGGGCCGGAATCTGGAGGTAGGAGCTGATGCAGAGGATGTGAAGGGGTGATGCTTCCTGGCATTCTCAGCCTCTTTTTTAAAAATAGAATAAAGGACCACCAGAAAAGGGTAGGCACCACAAAATCAACTGGGAAATCCCCCATCAATTACTAATCAAGAAAATGCCCTATGGACTTGCCTGAAACCTAATCTATGGAGGCATTTACTTAGTTGATCTTCCCTCCTCTCAAATGATTTTAGCTTGCATCAAGTTGACATAAAATTATCCAGCACGGATGGGTAAGATATATTATATTCATCAAGTATACTTGCTTATAAATATAAATCTGCCAAATCTAGCATTTTAATACACACTTTCACATGAACAGTATTCTCTTTCCTCAATGTGTAATTAATATATCATTGGCCTTATATTTGTCACTAAATGGAATACATTAGTCACAGACATGTATCTCCAAAGGGTAAGCTACCCAAACTGTCAGAGCAAAGCATTTTCCAGAAAGATTATAGGTCAAGCAGTACCTCAGAGTAAGAAAGGTCCAGCAAGCAAAGAAGTAGCACTGTCATTAGGCCAGAGATGCACTGCCAAGAGCAAGGATGTTTCTCAGTGACATGTTTTCCTTGAAGGACTCAGGAAGTTTGATCCCTAGGACCCACATAAAAATATCAGTTGTGGTAGGTCCTGCTTGTAATTTCATCACTGGTGACCTGGTGACAGGCAGGCCTACTTGGGGAGCTCCAGGCCAATGAGAAGGCTGTCTCAGAAAATAAGGTGGATCATGCATGATCAGCACTGCTAAAGGTCATTCTACAGCCTTCACACACAAGCACATACACACACACACACACACACACACACACACACACACACACACACACCATCACTAACCCACAGATACACATATATAAACATGTTTTTTAATGGATTGGAGACACCACTGATTGTTTTTGCAGATCAACATGCTTCAGTTCTCAGAATCCATATCAGGCAACTCACAACACCCTGTGACTCTAGTTAGAGATGATCTGACAACTTCTTCCTGTTGCCATGGGCACTGGAAAGCAAATGGTGCACATACTTACTCTCAGGATTACCAGATGTACATAATATGTTTAATCTTTGAAATTATTTTAACTTACATTGCTGAAAACTCCAGGAATGTGACAAGGCAGAAGGAGGACTTCTTCTTTTCTTTTCTTTGGCAGATTGTATTCAGAACAGTGTACAGAACAGTATTGGGCCCCATGGTTTCCTAAATATGTGCCATCAAAAAAGCACCAATTTAGTTTTTTAAATGTGGGTGTGCCTCTGCAAGGAGAGTTCTGCAATTAAAAATGTTTGCTGCTTTTTCTGAGGACCCAGGTTCAGTTCTTGGCACACAAGCAAGCATATGTAACTCTATTTTCAGTGTCAGATGCCCTTTTCTACTCTCTGAAAACATCAGGTACCTATGTGGTATATTATCTTTCCATTACTGAAGAAAAAAATGCATTATGAAAATGAACTGAAGGGTCCAGGTTCTACTTTACTTCATGCTTTCATAGGTTCCTGTCTGTGGATGATTGGTCCAATTGCTTCCAGAAGCAGAATTTATGACATTAACCATGTAAAGGAGTAAGCTGCTTACCTCAGCATAGTTCGCAAGTGTCTAAAGAGACAGCAAAGCACAAGAAACCCAATGCCCCAATGACTTAGCTTTTTCTCAGTTACCCACCTTTAAAATTTCCAGTAAATTCCAACAGCATTAGAAGTTGGTGTACAAATTTTTGGTGGAATGTTGGGGAGCGTACCCAAGTTCCAAGAGCAGTAATATCCAGCATGATGATTTGATATACATGTAACCATACACATGTATATAAGTTGTCTGAATAGACTGTTTCCATTCTTTTAAGAGATCTATACACCAGTAAGGGTGTCAGTGTGAGGTTTCCATGATTATACAAAACTCTGATGTACATCAAGAAAAGAGAAATTCATTTTGAAAATGTTTAGGTAGAGATATTTTGTTACAGTGCAAAGGAAGAAATAAATCCCAAAGATAGCCTTCACTCATGATGACTCATCTACCATGTTTTATGAAACAGATTCTGTTATTCACCAAGCATACTATAGAATGCCTAAATATTGTTTTGACATGTGTGTGTGTGTGTGTGTGTGTGTGTGTGTGTGTGTGTGTGTGTAACACTTAAAGCCATAAATCAGAAATATATTTTAAATAGGCTTTGGTTTTTTTTATCAAATTAAACATAATTTGGAAAAATATGTAAACATATGTAATTTTTCCCATTTTCATTATAGGAACTAGACACAAGGTTGTTTTACAACTCAATCCCAGTTCCCTCTTCCTCCCCTAACACCCCCCAAACACAACTAAAAACCTAACTATCCCATACCATTTCTGCTTCCCAGGGAAGGTGAGGCCTTCCAAAGGGGGTCTTATGAGTCTGTCATATCCTTTGGCATAGGGCTTAAGCCCTCCCCCATGTGTCTAGCCTGAGGGAGTATCCCTCTATATGAAATGGGCTCCCAAAGTCCATTCCTATGGTAGGGATACGTACTGATAAGTACAAGAGGCATCATGGATTTCTGAGGCCTCCACACTGACACCCACATACATGGGGTCTGGATCAGTTCCATGCTGGTTTCCCAGGTATCAATCTGGGGTCCAAGAGCTCCCCTTCGTTCAGGTCATCTGTTTCTGTGGGTTTCAGCAGCCTGGTCTCGAGCCCTTTGCTCATCACTCCTCTTTCTCTGCAACTGGATTCCAATTCAGATCAGTGTTTAGCTGTGGGTGCCTGCTTCTACTTCCACCAGCTGCTGGATGAAGGTTATAGGATGGCATATAAGTCAGTCATCAATCTCATTATCATGGGAGGGCATTTAAGGTAGCCACTCCGCTGTTGCTTACATTGTTAGTATTGTTCTCTCAAGTTCTGAGAAGAACTGTGCTGGGATTTGTTGGGGATTGCATTGAATCTTTATATTGCTTTTGGCAAGATTGCCATTTTTAGTATGTTGATTCTACCTATCCAAGAATATGGGAGATCTTTCCATTTTCTGGTAACTTCTTTAATTTCTTTCTTTAGATATTCAAAATTCTTATGGTACAGGTCTTTCACTTTTTTGGTTATTGTAACCCCAATGTATTTTATTGTTTGTGGCAATTGTAAAGGGTGATATTTCTCTGATTTCTTTCTCTGTGAATGTATCATCTGGGTATAGTAGAGCTACTGATTTTTTTTTTTTTAGTTAATCTTGTATCCTGCCACTTAGCTGAACGTATTTATCAGCTGTAAGAGTTCCTTGGTAGAGTTTTTCAGGTCCCTTTTGTAGACTATCATATCATCTGCAAATAGTGAATGTTTGACTTCTTCCTTTCCGATTGGTGTTCTCTTGATCTCCTTTTGTTGTCTTATTGCTCTAGCTAGGACTTCAAGGACAATATTGAAGAAGTATGGAAAGAGTTGATTGCCTTGTCTTGTCCCCGATTTTAGAAGAATTGCATTAAGTTTCTCTCCATTTAATTGATGTTGGCTGTCAGCTTGCTGTATATTGTTTATGTTATTTTTAGGTATGTTCCTGTTATCCCTGATCTCCCCAAGACTTTTATCATGAAGGGGTGTTGGATTTTGTCAAAGGCTTTTTCAGCATCTAGTGAGATGACCATGTGTTTTTTTTCCTGACTATGTTTATATGATACATTGATGGATTTTCATATACTGAAATATCCTTGCATCCTTTGGATGAAGCATACTTGTCATATTCGATGATTTCTCTGATGTGTTCTTGGATTCGATTTGCCAATATATTGTTAAATATTTTTGCATCGGTGTTGATGATGGATGTTGGTCTGTAGTTCTCTTTTTTAGTTGTATCTTTGTTTGGCTTGGGTATCAAAGTAATTGTAACCTCTTAACAAAGAGTTTGGCAATGTCCCTTCTTCATCTTTTGATTGATTTTAGTTTAAAGTCCAATTTGTTGGATATTAGGATTGCTATCCCTGCTTGTTTCTTGGGTTCATTTCATTGGAAAATCTTTTCCCAAACCGTAATTCTTAGGTACTGTCTGTTTTTTGAAGTTGACTTGTGTTTCTTGAATTCAACAGAATTCTGTCTTCTTATCCAGTCTGCTAATCTTTGTCTTTTTATAGGCAAGTTAAAACCATTAATAATGAAGGATATTAATGGCCACTGATTGTTAATTCTTGTTTGTTTTGGATTTGGTGGTGGTGGTAAAATTGTGTGTTTCCATCACTTTTTTCTTTTGGCTGTTGGTAAAGTGGGATTATCTATTGCATATATTTTCTGGTTGTAGTTAACTTCCTTGGGTTGCAGTTTTCCTTACAGAACTTTATGTAGGGATGGATTGGTGGATATGTATTTTTTGAATCTCTTTTTGTCATGGAATATCTTGCTTTCTCTATCTATATTGATTGAAAGCTTTACTGGGTATAGCACTCTGGACTAGCATGCATGGTGTATTAGTATAGATAGAATATCTGTCCAGTTCCTTCTGGCTTTCAGAGTTTCCATGAAAAAGTCAGGTGTAATTCTGATTGGTTTGCCTTTATATGTTACTTGGCCTTTTTCCTTTGCTACTCTTAATATTTTCTCTTTATTCTGTACGTTTGGGGTTTTGATTATTATGTGGCAGGGAGACCTATTTTTGTAGTCCACACTCTTTGGTGTTCTGTGGGCTTCTTATACTTTCATTGGCATGTCTTTCTTTAGGTTGGGAAAATTTCCTTCTATGATTTTGTTGAATATATTTTCTGCAAATTTGAGTTGGAATTCTTCACCTTTTTTATACCTATTATTCTTAGGTTTGATGGATTTTCATATACTGAAATATCCTTTCATGGTATTCCATATTTCCTGGATATTTTGTGGTAGGTATTTGTTGGACTTAAGATTTTCTTTGGTTGATGAGTCTATTTCTACTAGTGTATGTTCAACTCCTGATATTCTCTCTTCCATCTCTTGTATTCTTTTTTCAGTTCAAATTATGAAATGGTTGCTTTTCATGTCAATCCCTTCTTCCTCTCCCTCTCCTCCCCCCAACTCTCCCCCCAACTCCTCACCACCACCCCATGCCTCCTCCACACCACAGGCAGGGTAGTGCCCTCGATGGGGGCTCCATCTATTGTATTCTTTTGGTTATTTTTGCATTTGTATTTCCTGATCATTTACCCTGCTTTTCTATGTCCAGCATTCCCTAGGATTGTGCTTTCTTTATTGTCTTTATTTCAATTTTTTGGTCTTGAACAATTTCTGTGAAACATTTATTGATATCTTATGTTTTTTGGTTTGTTTTTTCTTCCATTTCTTTAAGGAATTTTCTCATATCCTCTTTGAGGCCCTCTATAATTTTCATGAAGATGTTTAAGGTCATTCTCTTCTCGTTCTTCTGCCTTGTGATGTTCAGGTCTTGCTGGTGTGGGGTCCCTAGTCTCCAGTGGTGTCATATTGTTTTTTCTGTTGTTGAATGTTCTTTTATATTGTTTTTTATCCATCCTTTCGTCTGGAGGGTGTAGCAGGAGTTTCCTCCTCTCCTGGTGTGTATTGGACCTAAGTTCCCTTCTGGTAGATGCAAACAGATCCAATACTCTGATGTCTGTCCTCTTATGGATTGAGGCAAGACTGGTACTGGGACCTTGGCAATCTCTGGCTGTGTTGGATCCCACCAAATTTGGATCCTGTGAGCAGTCTCCTGGTCTCATTTGACCCCAAGGAGGGCAGTGGAGGCTGGACCAGAAATAGCCCCTAGCTTACCTTGTCCAGTGGATGGAGGAAAGACTGGTATTGGAGACTTGGAAGTCTCTGGATATGTTGGATCCTGTGAAAATGGGATCCTGTGAGCAGTCCCCTCGCTTCAGGTGACTTCCAGGAGAGCAGCAGAAGCCCAAAAATGCTGTGTTTTTATTTGTAGTATGTTTGCATGCTTGCATATGTGCATGCGTGTGTGTGTGTGTGTGTGTGTGTGTGTGTGTGTGTGTGTGTGTCTGTGTGTGTGTGTGTTGTGCTTTAATGAAGTTGTTCACATAAACCATAATAATAATGGTATGATCTTTCTATTAACTCATAAAAGCTGTTTTTCCCCTATCCACAATGTTGTCTTTATTTAACATGATTCAGAACTTCCCCACAAAAGCAAGTGTTTCTCCATGGAATTAGTTGACATTATTGCCAGCTGCCCAGGTTCCACTTTCACTTGTCTAGTCTCTGGATGGTGGCTTGCAGCACCTGGCAGCTCATGGTGGCAGGTTCACTGCTTCCTCTGGGAACCTTGGGGCATGGAGTGATCACATTCACTGACACCATTCTGTTTTTATTCCATTCACCGGAGCCCCAAAACTGTGTGGGCACCCAGGATAACACACAGAGTTTTATATTAGTTTACAATGCTGCTGACCAATTGACTAGGATTTCTTATATGCTAGCTCAGTCTTAATTATCAACCATAATAATAAGACTTATCTTATGGAGGATGCCGGCAGAAGCCATCCTGTGTACCTGGGCTCATATTGTGGCTCCACCAAGAGAAGAGAGCAGGAGGAACAGCAAGTGGGTGATTTCCTGTTTGCTGCTGCTTATATATGTCTGCCTGCTATGTCATTTCCTGCCTGGATCTTTTTATTATATTTCCCAGAATCCTCCTTGATAGTCCCTCCTATCTTGCTTTCCTATTGTACAACAGTATTTTATTTATCAACCAATAAGACAAACATATGCACAGAAGAACCTCTCCCATCAGGTGAGGCCTTCCATGGGGTGGGTCTTCAGAGTCTGTCATATACTTTGGGATAGGGCCTAGGTTCTCCCCCATGTGTCTAGGCTGAGGGAGGATCCCTACATGTGGAATGGGATCCCAAGGTCCATTCCTATGTTAGGGATAAGTACTGATCTACTACAAGAGGCTCCATAGACTTTCGAGGTCTCCTCACTGACACCATGTTCATGGGGTCTAGATCAGTTCCATGCTGGTTTTCCAGCTATCAGTCTGGGGACCCTGATCTCCTCCTTGTTCAGGTCAGCTGTTTCTGTGGGTTTCACCAGCCTGGTCTCAACCCCTTTGCTCATCACTCATCCTTCTCGGCAACTGGATTACAGTTCAGTTCAATGTTTACTGTGGAATTTCTGCTTCTACTTCTATCAGCTGATGAATGAAAGCACTATGATGGCATACAAATCAGTCATCAATCTCATTATCAGGGGAGGGCATTTAAGGTAGACTCTCCTCTGTTGCTTAGATTGTTAGTTGGTGTCATCCTTGTAGATCTCCAGACATTTTCCTAGTGCTTGATTTCTCTTTAAACCTATAATGTCTCCCTCTATTATGGTATCTCTTATCCTGCCCTCCTCTATTCTTCTACCAACTCAGGGGGAGAAGAGGAGGAGTGAGGAAGACATGACAGAGCAGGAAGTTTGAGTCTGGGGTAGAATAGAAGAGAGTAAAATTACTTTTTTATTTCTCTACATATATAACATCATACTTTTCATTTATAACTGTCTATTGACCAAAATTTTTTGCCAGGCAGGAAGAAATTCATAATTTCCTTATTTTTAAATCCATTTATTTTTTAATTAGAAACTCAAAGGATTTTCCATGTTTTATGCTCTCCCTTAGATGGAAAAGCACTTTAAGTCCACTATTTCAATTACCATTTGAAATAATGTGCAATGAGGGTATTTTAAGTATTATTTAAAGGGCTGTGATAAGAAAGCAAGTGTATTAATGATAGGTTGTTAAATATGCAATTATTTCATGATAAAAGTCTTCAATTAATGCTTTCGTTGTTTTATGGTTGTATTAAGAAATATCATGGAATTATGTGCCACAGGAAACCTCTCAGAACCTTAGAAATTTCTCAGTCCTCCCAAACCTGTCAGTTCATTCCAATGTGCTCGATCCCTTAGCCAGCTTGTTGAGCATATAAAGAACTTCCTGACATTAAAGAGTTCTTTGTGTGTGTGTGTGTGTGTGTGTGTGTGTGTGTGTGTGTGTGTGTAGTAGTAGTAGTAGTAGTAGTAGTAGGAGGAGGAGGAGGAGGAGGAGGAGGAGGAGGAGGAGGAGAAATGATTAGATGATCACAAAATATTTTTAACCAAAGTTGATGTGAATTTTTATGGATAGGAGACAGGCCTTGCAGAATGAGCCATTTCCCCACTAATTGTTTCTTGTATGGGATTTCCTATTTTTCATGAGTGCTGAGGGAATATGGGAGGAAATAGGTGATTGTTAGGATTCTGGTCTAAAGTTCCTAGAGAAAGCTGTACCTAAGGCAAACATGCTGCCAGCAAGGATAACTCACTAATTAGACATTCTCTGATAGTAGGGAGTGAGAGTGTTGCAGGTCCAGAGTAAAATTTTCTTGGACTATCTTAACCCCTTAAATGGCCATTTATTGCCACCTATTTTATGACCTAACATTCTACAACTCTTAGTGTTGTAATGTAGGCAAAACTGGTCCCACCATTCACCCTTCTGTGCATGGCAGGTGTATATACTCTGGCCCTTTAAGAGGAAAACTCTGCCTATCCCTCTCTCTCTCTCTCTCTCTCTCTCTCTCTCTCTCTCTCTCTCTCTCTCTCCAAGAATCTTCCTGTATCTGTCTTCCAAGTGCTAGTTTTACAGGCTACATCTCTGGAACTTCCCATTTAAATGGATACTGGGCCCAAATTCAGGTCCCTGATTTTCCACAGCAAATGCTTTATTTACTGAGTCATCTCCACAGTAACTTGTCATTTTGGCTTCTAATTATTACATTCCATCAAGCCTTGCTCCCCAGTTCTCATTTCTTTGAATATATTACAGTTGTCAAACATCTCTCTTTGTGTCTGATGAGTATGGCTTGAGTTAGAATGGAAATTACCTTGACACTGAGTTGGAAATTCTATTTTCATGTATCTGTTAATAGCTGTCCTTCCCAATAGCACCCACATGACCTTTAAATATCACAGGAGCTAAGTGGCAAAGGAGAATTATAATGGCATTTTAATTGACTGGTAAATTATTGAGCAGCATTAGCTAATACTCAGTAGCACTGCTTCCCTTTCCTTTCCTCACCCTGTCTCACTGGAACAAATCATTACTTTCTCTGGAGGATCATGTTTTTCTTACATCTGAATCTATGATTCATTTGACCCTTTCTACTGTTGTATAACATAAAGGTTATCTGAAATGCAGATAAATGCTACATGTCGGAAAGCCACTCGGAAACTCTGCACACCAAACTCAAATGTCACCATAGACTAGCTTTCACAGAAGCTTTAATACACAGAATGACATAACACATTATACTTTGAGTATGTTGTTAATGTTATATATATAATGAACTGGTGCTTCCTTTGAGTAGGACTGTCAGAAGTTTCCAGATATCTCTAATGCCAGCATTAGTTCCTTTCAAGAGTAGATTACCATGACTTATATACTAGATCACATCTTGTGTGTGTCACTATGTGGGGTGGTATGTGTATATATGTATGCCTATGAAAGTTGGAGGAGTCTTTTTGTGTCCTCCTCAGATAACATCCTCTATTTGTTTGAGGTATAGACTATCACTGGCTTGCAACTTCAACAAGGAGCCTGTAAAAGAAATTACCCACTGAGCATGCCCCTAGTCCGAGGTGCCATCTATCTCAGGTTTCACTCCAACATGTCTCACCACACTGAAGCTTCCAGTATATGATCCTTTGGGGCCATACTCAAACAATACCTAAACCAAGGGAAAGAAATTAGTCTTAATATGTCTTTATAGATTTTATTAGTGTGTTAGTTATGGAATCCTCCTTCCATGTGTGTATACATATATTCAGGCATAGTCTTGTATACTAGAGTCCAATGAGAGATAAGTATTTTCAAGCTGTGACTTGGGGCTGGCAAGGTGGTGACTATAATGACTCATCTTGTATGTCAATTTGACACACCTGAGAAGAGACTGAAGAACTGATCCATCAGATTGGCCTGTGTGTATGTCTGTGGAACGTTTTTCTTGACCAGTGACTGATATAGGCAGACCCAGCTCACTATAGGCTGAGACATTCCTGGCCAAGAATTGGGAGTAGATGATGTGCTATTTGAGAAAAATAGCTGAGCAATTCAGGGAAGCAAGCCAGTTTAGCACTCCTCCATGGTCTCTGCTTCAGTTCCTGCCCTCAACTTCCTGCTTTGAGTCCCTGGGCAGGCTTCACTACTTAACAATGAACAGTAACTTATAATAGGAAGAAACTATGTCCTCCCCACATTGCTTTTGCCCAAGGTATTTTCCCCCTTTTATTGAAAACCTATGTTTTCTCATTTAATATATCCTGATTATGGTTTTCCCTCCTTCTGCCCCTCCAAGTACTTCCCCACCTCCTCTCTCAACGGGATCCATGCCTTTTGCTCTCTCATTAGAAAATAGTTTATCACAATAATATAAAGCAATCTAGAGTAATGTTTCAGTGGAAGAAAGAGCTTGCCACCAAAACTTGTAACATGAGTTTCATCCCTTGGACACAGTTTTCCTTTGATTTCCATATGCACCTTGTGCCACATGTGCCTTTCTACACCCATAATATCATGAACACAAAATAATTAAAATATGTAGTAAAAAAGTTAATGTGGACTGCTTCTAAGCAAAGGTGGTCTGTACCAGCAACCTAATGAACTGCTGTCTCCTCATCCCTGCAGCCTTACAGCAGTTATTTTGAAGATCTCTACAGTGTCTTATGCTTTTATTTTCTTCATTATGTATACACTAATTTGTTTTCTGGTGAAGTAACTTCTGTTTCTGTAGATAATTAAGTTATTAGATGCAAAGCCATTCAATAAAGTCACAAGGCTTCCCTGACCTTCTTCATGCACAATCAATGAGTTTACATGCAAAATGTGAAAAGTGAATTTACCTGCATCTCCTATCACTGTGGACATTCTGTAATTAGTGAGATACTTGCCATCATGGAGCTATTTGAGCAGGCCTAGAAATAGATACTTCAAAGACCAGGGATAACAGCATCAGCACTTTTTATTTCCAGAAACTCTTTCACTTATGCTACCTTGAGTCAAATTTTTAACACATTTATTTTTTAGCGTGTGTGTGTGTGTGTGTATACATGTGGATTTTTTCACTTGTTCTATGGTATACATGAAGGGGTCAGAGGACAGTGTGTAAAAGTTAATCTCTCCATCAACCATATGTATTTCCAGGAACTGAACTCAAATCTTCAGCCTTAGAAAACAGTGTCCTTACCTCCAAGATATCTCGCCAGCCCATTATTGTTTCTAAATCATCTAATATATTTGGTATTTCTGAAATGTCCTAGGGAATTTACATAAATAGACATTACTTATTTCTTGTGGTAACATAAATAAATATTCCATTTTTTAAAGAAGGCAGAGAGAAGTGACTCATGGTGTCTTCTCATGAAGCTAGGGGTTTATTTATTTATTTATTTATTTATTTGTTTATTTATTTATTGAGACAGGGTTTCTCTGTGTAGCTTTGGAGCCTCTCCTGGCACTTGCTTTGGAGACCAGGCTGGCCTCGAAATCACAATGATCTGCCTGTCTCTGCTTCCCGAGTGCTGGTATTAAAGGCGTGTGCCACCAACGCCCGGCGAAGCTAGGGGTTTAGACCTCAGAATATGGCTTGCATCCTCAAAAACATTCTCCCAATTTACTGTACGAACAATCAGGCATACATCTTCTGGAATTATATCTGCATGTCCTGCTTCTTCTGTACTGATCTTAGAACAGCAGTCAATATTTTTTAATTTATATATTTAATTTAGAAACAATCCTATTTTACATATCATTCCCAGTTCCCTCTTCCTCCTATCCTCCAATGCCCCCCATTGACACCCCCATCCCACGCCCCATCCAATCCCCAGGGAGGGTGAGGCCTTCTGTGAAGAATCATCAAGGTCTGTCACATCATTTGGGGGAAGGCCTAGGCTCTGCTCCGTGTATCTGGTCTGAGAGAGTATCTCTCCATGGGGAATGGGCTCCCAAATTCCATTTGTGCACAAGAGATAAATAAGGGTTCTACTATCAGAGGTCCCATAGACTGCCCAGGCCTCCTAACTGGCACCCAGATTCAGAGGGCTTGGTTCGGTCCAATGCTGGTTCCCCAGATTTACACTGGGGTCTGTATGCTCTCACTTGGTCAGGTCAGTTGTTTCTGTGGGTTTCTCTAGCATGGGCTTGACCCCTTTGCTCATCCCTCCTCTCACTCTACAACTGGATTCCAGGAGTACGGCTCCGTGCTTAGCTGTGGGTCTCTGCTGCTTCAATCAACTATTGGATGAAAGCTCTAAGACGGCATTTAAGGTAGTCATCGATCTCATTATAGGGAAGGTCATTTAAGGTAGCCTATCCACTATTTCTTAGATTCTTAGTTGGGGTCATCCTTGTGGATCTCTGGAAATTTCCCTAGTGCAAGATTTCTCCTTTAACCTGTTATGTTCCCTCTATTAATGTATCTCATTTCTTCCTCTCCTGTATTATTCCCCCGACACAGTCTTCCTGATCCCTCAGGTTTAATCCCACAAATATCCAAAGACAGCCTTCAGTGGGCTTGATTCTCTGTGTTAAGAGCGCATGATTCTTTATGTTAAAGGCTCATGATTCTTTATATACAGGGTGAATGATTCTCTATGTTCAGGAAAAATGATTCTCCATATTCAGGGTAGTACCATCTTTGAGAGTGATAATACAACAAGCTTCCATCAGTTGTTCTGAAGCATGCTAGGTTTGTGCCTGTTTCCCTGATTTAGTATTTTTTCCTTAAATTTCTACATCTAATCCAAGTACTATTTTTCACTTTTAAAAATAGAGTTTTGAACATTTTTTCTAGTAAGTATTGAACTTAAAACCTTGTACATATGTTAGATGAAATAGAAATGTCTCATGTTTCAACACCTCATTTACAGAACCAATAACAAGCCAAAACAATGATACAAGCCAAATCCAATCTTGTGAACCATGAGATTTGGGGGGTTACTTGCAATATCAGGGACAACATTCAAAAGACAGTTGCAACACAAAAAGCCCACCCCAACAGGGAGACAAGTCACAAAGCCTGGAACATTGCAGCTCCTTGTATGACTCAGCATGTTGGAGAGATTTTAGGGCACACTGGCAATCTGAGAACTTTGTCTGGAAGCTTGTCTGGACTTGGTTTCTTCAGCAGAACTTATCACTTATTAGACCCTGAGGAAGGAGTTTTTGCTTGTCTGGTCAGTTTCAAGGACATTCTGTGACTTTCCAATAGTTTATTTCCTAAGTCCTAAGTAGCCCAGGCTCATTTTGGAACCCTAGTCCTGAGGAGCTTCATACCTCATAAGATGTTCCACAAACACACAGTACACTGCCATTGTGCACCCTATTTTCTTGTTTTAAACCCACAGCTCAACTTCTGTGAATGACCGAATAAGATACATTCATGTACATTGCATATGCATGCCTTGACCATTTTCTCAGCTCCCAACAGGCTTCTCAGACCCACTCCACCTCTTGCATTCTAGGGGCCACCAGAAACAGTCAACACTCAAAGCAATGGTAGCATAGACTAGTTCCCATGACCTTGGACTTCCATGTTAGAGTATCCCTGTGAAAATAATACCCAAAAGGCACAAGATGGTTTTGTTAGACCTCTTTTTGTCCTTGAACTTCTATGATTTCCTCTGGGAATGTAGGAGACACTTGCTGTAAGCAAGCAGGGCATTTCTCATTGGGTATATGAGTGAGGATCAGATGAAATATGTATTTCTTCTGCCTAGAAGATATGGCTGCAGCCTGAAGCCATCACCAAACCCTTGAAGAAAGCATTCCTCAGCAGGGGATGGATTTACCTCCTCAGGGGTTTTGCTGAGTTGCTTTTCCCTATCAGTGAAAGAATCTAAAGGCCGAAAAAACAATGAGCTCTGTGGGTAGCAGAGAAGAAATCTAAAACACAGCAAACAAGAGCAGACAGAATCAACAGTTAAAGAAAGGTGCTGTTGAAGAGAATTAAAACATACATGCTATAGAGGCAGAGAGAAAAGCACCCCAAAAACAGATGGGATAATCAAGAGGAAAAACCCAGTCTTTTCTTAAGGGCTGGGATTTTTTAAGTCTTCACAGAAACTTCCTTTAATTTAATGTTTGTCAGTTTGAAGAAAGACAGCATGGCTGATTGGCCCAAAACTCTGTGTTGAGCTAGTCTGCCAACAGGTGTCTTTGTGGTAGGAGACAAAGTCCACAGGGCCTGTGTTTGAAGTTGCTAGTCTGTCTTCTCAGGTCAAGAGGGTGAGGTAGTATTTGTCAACCAAATTGCAAGCTTGCAAACTTTATTACCTGCCATGGTGCCTCTTCTTATCTGCCTACCAGGAAGTCAGTCTCACTACTAATCTCTCCATAGTTTGTACTAAAACTTCACTTGTTCACTCAATGCAAGTAAAGTCACCCATTTTCAATTTGTTCAGCCCTTTATTATCATTGGAAGGATGATTATGACTTGTACTCTACTTTTAGAAGGTGAGATTAGAACATTTCTTTGTTTTTCAGTTTCTGACTCCTATATCATTTACCTGCTAAATTCTACTTGTGAATATTGCTAGTTGCATTTTGGCACAAGCAGATCACTCATCTGCCTATATTTCTCAGGATCCACTTGTTTTCTTGTTTCTCTTTCAGAAAACTGTGCCTTCCATTCATCATCACCATCATGCATAATGCATCTCAACTGATACAGACAAGTTAGTATAGTAACTAATTTAAAAGGGACCCCTAACTTCTACATTACATGAGAAAGTTACAGATGTGGTAAGAAGCACTGGGTAGATGATTTGATGATTTGTTTGTTTTAGATAAACCCATCCTAACTTGTTGGCACTTTCATTTGTTTTGTGACGAGCTCTTCAGTTATCCAGAGAGTATCTGCACTTCTGGCTATTCTGAGAAAGCAGACATGGATGGGCCATTTTTTTCTTCAGAATTTTAAGGCATTCTAAACCTCCATATTCTCAAATTCTTACATTTTTCTTTTTTTGTATGATGATGACAGTGGTGGGAGTAGTGCATATGCAAATTGTCTTACAAGTGTGTGTGTGTGTGTGTGTGTGTGTGTGTGTGTGTGTGTGTGTGTGTGTGTGTGTGTGTAGGACAAAAGATATTCTCAGTTGCTATCCACTTTTTAGTTGAGACAGCATCACCAGTTCGGCTATGCTGGCTGGCTAAGGAGCCAAAAAGATCCCCCTATCTCCATCACTCCTGAGGAATTGTGTTTGTCACCATGTCTAGATTCTTTACACATGGTTTGTGTCATGTACCCCACAGGCTCAGTTTTGTGAACACTGGCCTCTGGCTGGTGGTGCTATTGGAAAGGTTGTGGAGCTTTGCTAGAGGAAGTGAGTCAGTGAGACATGACTGTTATTTTATAGGTGGGTTCATTTTTTTGTTCACTCTCTACTTCCTGAGTGTGGATGTAATGTGCAGACTGGGGACATAGACCCACACTGCTACTCTGCTCTCAGAGGACAGGGGCAAGTTTGGGATATAATGTAAACTTATCACTAATCAACATGAAATCAGAGGTTCTAATAACAGCTCTGATTTGGATAACCCCAGTATCAAGCCCCTAAATTCTATGCAATTCAGAATCCAAAGATCAAACTCATGTCACATGGTTTCTTCATTTGGTAACCAACCCCTTTGTTACTGAATGCCACTAAGATGTGATTGGAAGGTGATTAATATGGACTATTCCCTCTCTTTTATGCAGGATATTCCAAGGTTTTCTAGAACTCAGAGTCATAACCAATAATACCAGATATGGATTTATCATGTCACAACATCTAAAGTATAGTCTAGCATATGAGTGAAATGTCAGTCTTAGGGAACACCAACTTCCTGAAGCTTTTAACACCCAGGAATCTGTAAGGTCCTCACAGAAATGATCAAAGTCCCCCAGTCTGTATTGCAGTTTGAATGTGGAATGTCCCCATAGGCTTCTATGTTTGAACATATGGTTCCCAGCTAGCAGGGCTTCTTGGGAAAGTTGTGGTACCTTTATGAGGCAAGTCATTTGGGGGTAGGGCTTGAGGTTTTATTATTGCCTTACCCCACTTTCCTTTTTCTCTTTCTGCTTCTAGATTGCCAATGAAATGTAGCAGACTGACCTCATCTCCTGCTGCCACACCTTTTCACCACGATGGACTGTATTCTCTCTGAAATTGCCAGCAGAAATAAGTACTTTCTCCCCTAGTTGCTGTTGAGAGATAGAAATCAACAGCAGGGCTGGGACCTAGTTCTGAGTTTGCAGAAGACTCCTGCCTTGGAGCTATTAGAAGAGTTGAACACACAATACTCAAGCATGATGAAGTTTTGCAGCAATTCCTCAGCTGATACATGCACATACACAACTCTGATGAAGATGGCATTGTTTGTTTACCATGGTCTCTTGAAAGTTTTACATCAGGAACAACCAAAAATTACAGACCCTGAAGAAGGCAGACCTTTTCAGTTGAGGGAGTGGTCCCAGTTTCTATGCAAGCAACTGGTGCACACATAAGAAAGAACACCCATAATGTCATTCCTGAGTAAAAGAAGGCTTTTGATTTAGGGATCTTGCCCACAGGAATGTAACAGGGCATTAAAAGCAGCCAAATTTCAGTTCCAGGTGTCAAGAAGCACATGATAATGTTAGGATACATAATACACCTTGCTACCACACCCACAGAAGAAACATCTTTAAAAAAAGCTACTAGAGACACCCAGCTCTAAGTGAGCATACACAGGAAAGACTGAGTTAAAAAATAGAGAGCCAGAAAAGATGTTAAAGAAATTATATATTCTGCAGGTCATACAATTATCAGAAAAGAAATATAAAATAATGGGTTAATATGTTGAAGAATTTTTTAAAAACAGCAACAATCAAGAACAGAGGCACTATATGAATACAGAGAAGGAAGTTTAAGGAATTAAGCTAATGGAATTGAAAGAAGTCAAAGCAGTGTGAAAAGCAGTGAGGATGGGCTACAATAGGCTCATTTGAAGACTGCACACTGCTGAAAACTAGTGAGCTAAAAGACAGCTCATCAGAAACCTCCCAGAATAAATTGCAAATATAAAATTAGAATTTAAATAGATCAAACAGTCAAATATCATGAACAAATTTCAAAAGAGTTAAGATAAATATAATTAGACTAGTAGAGGGAAAGAGCATGAATAGAGAAGAAATGTTTGAAGTTTACTGGTTGATAATGTTCCAAAATTAAGGGCAGACCCCACTACAAGCCTAGAAGTGAGGACCTGAGGAATTACTGGCAGTTGATAGCTGCTAGTGGAGGGAAAATCATTCCTCTTCAGTAGCATGGCCACTGGTAGTTTGCACCTGCACTATTGGGCAGCACTGATTTGTGTTAGCAGGTGATTAACAAACAAACAATAAGTAAAATGGAAGAAAGTGAGAAAATTGAGTTCTAAGAGGTCTGTGTTCGGAGGGATGGGAGAAGTTGGGACCAGTTCAAATGGCTGAACTGGTCATATTTAATTGTATATTTGAGGAGGTTAACAGCTAGTGTTGATAGAATAATGGGGTCATTGGGAGGACTATCCTGACAGTTAAAATAAAATCCCTACATGGGAATCCCTCCTCCTTCTGTACCTTTTATCTTTAAGATCCATAAGAGACCTCTTTGTGACTAAGAGAGACAACAGCTTCTGATGTTCCCAGCAGGAAAATAATTATATTTTAATTCTCTGAGGCAGTTGCTTTTATTTGCATGGATGCTCTTCATATAAGCTAACCAAAGCATAGGCTGCTAGGGCTACACCAGACCCCAATGGGTCTGAAGAAAGTGAACTGTGAATGCCATCATACTCAAGCCTTCCAAATGGACAATGGGAAATTACCATCATAGCCACAGTGGAACATTGTGACTAAGAGGAACTTAAGTATGTTTCAAATTCATAACCTAGAAGTATAAGTATATCTATAACATGATTTTTTTCAGTAGACACAGAGTAAACATTTTAAAACTTGCAAAATAAGAGATACTATCAGAGAGGGAGCCAGTATAGGTTAAAAGAGAAATCAGGCACTAGGGAAATGTCTGGAGAGCTACAAAGATGATACCAACAATCTAAGCCACAGAGGAGAGGCTACCTTAAATGTCCTCTCCTAATAATGAGATTGATGACTAATTCATATGTCATTGTATAGCCTTTATCCAGCAGCTGATGGGAGCAGAAGCAGACACCCACAGATAAACATTAATCTGAATTGGAATCCAGTTGCAGAGAAAGAGGAGTGATGAGCAAAGGGGTCAATACCAGGCTGGTGAAATCCACAGAAACAGCTGACCTGAACAAGGTGGAGCTCTTGGACCCCAGGCTGATACCTGGGAAACCAGCATGGAAATGATCTGGACCCCATGTATGTGGGTGTCAGTGTGGAGGCCTCAGAAATCTATGGGGCCTCTTGTACTTATCAGTACTTATCCCTAGCATAGGAATGGACTTTGGGAGCCCATTTCTCACAGAGGGATACTCCCTCAGCCTAGACAAATGGGGGAGGGCCTAGGCCCTATCCCAAAGGATATGACAGACTCTGAAGACCCCTATGGAAGGCTTCACCCTCCCTGGGGAACAGAAATGGTATGGGATAGGTGGGGTGTTAGTGGGGTCAGGGGAAGATGAGAGAGAGAGGAACCTGGGGATTGACATGTAAAACAATCTTGCTTCTTATTTAAATAAAAAATGGAGAAAAAAATTCAACACAGAAATAAAGTAATACAAAACAAATTACACTTAACAAGTTGGGAATAGAAGTGTACTTCCATAATATAATAATAATAATAAAATCCAAAAGTAAAATAAGAAAACAAAGCTTCCATCATGGAAGACAGAAAGTGAATGCAGCATTTTTCTTTGAGACCTGGACAAGACAAAGTGTAAACCACATATATATATATATATATATATATATATATATATATATGTGTGTGTGTGTGTGTGTGTGTGTGTGTGTGTGTGTGTGTGTGTGCTACAAAAAAGTGAAAAGTACCTCTATTTGCCAAAGACACAGTGTGTTATGGCATTAACAGCCTATGAGATAGCATTTACGATACTGTTGTTTCTTTGGTGGTAAAATTCAGAGAATAATTCTATTGTCAACAGCATCAAAGGAATCAAATGCTTAGAAGTCACTTTAATAAAGTGCTGCAAAGCTTATATTCTGAAAGTATAAATCATTCCTGAATGATATTTAATAAAATAAAATTATTCTTGTTTAGTTTTGTTTGTTTTCAAAAGAGAGACTTACTTTGAAACTCTAGCTCTTCCGGAACTCACTATGCAGGACTTGAACTCACAGAGCTCTTCCTGCCTCTGCCTCCCAAGAACTGGGATTAAAGGTGTGAAAAATTATTCTTGATTATGTAATTGCCTCTATTTCAAAAAATGAACAGCATAATTCCAAAAGTTAATGAGTATGGGGATTCTTTGCATTCTATATTGTAGCAACCTGGGGACATGTGCTGAGATGGGAAAGGGACATTGGCAGAAGAACAAGAATCTGACCACCAAATGAGTTTCCTCCAAGTGGCTGCCCCCGAAAAGCTCAAATAGTCCTTATTTATACTTCAAAACTTAGCATGTTTTTCCCACCTTTCAGCATTAACTTCTGGAAATAAACAGATATGTTTTACCCACCCTTAACATCAAAACAATCTTTGAACCAAAAATGATACTCAGTATTTGTTAGCTTCACTAAATATTAAGCTAGGCACATGCCTTGTCCATACAAAACTAAAAAGTGATAAATATAGGCACACATTCTTAGGGACAACAATATAGTTCAATACTTAACAAAGCATGTTTACAGAAATGGGGATGATTTCCATCAAGTGCACGCAGTTAATTTGTATTTTTTAACTTTTATTGCCTCCAATCCTGTCACCACGCAATCAGAACAGTACCCAGGGTCTGGAATGACAGCTGGTATTTCTAAATAAGAACCCTGACAAGGATCCGTTCCCAAAAATTTTTAGGGGAAAATATTTGAGAAAAAAAAATGGGGTTTCTTGGAATGATCACACTTGTCCCGTGCATGACTGACAAAGCAAAAGTAGAAATCACTAAGAAAATCATCAACTCTATGAGAGAAGAGAGCATGCAGGCTGCAATGTCTTAGCAGTAGTCTGCCCTATCTTGAGGTCCACTGGTCCTTGCTGAGTGAGAGACAATCTTCACGGCCTATGCCTCACAAAGACTCATTTTATAGGTGTTCATATGCTTGCTGATCTAAAATTGGGCCATACAGCTTCCAACACTACATAAACAAGAATGCACAATGTTTTGTTTTTTATTTAAATTCTTTAATTACTACTCATATTTACATATCCATCTTTCCCATCCCCTCGCCCTCCAATCCTCCCATGTTCCCCACCAACCTCCCCAACCCATCCCCAACTCCTCCCCAGGGACAGTGAGGCCCTCCACCAGGGACCTTCAAAGTCTGTCATATCATTGGCAGGGGACGTAGTCCCTCCTTGATATCTCTGGGCTGCCATAGTATCACTCCATAGGGAATGGGCTCCCAGAGTCCATTTGTGCTCTAGGGATAAAGACTTGACTATTACAATGAGTTTTCTCCATGCAGTTAATGAAACATTAGAATTTGTAAAAAAAAAAAAAAAAAAAAAAAAAAAGAATAATTTTACAAAAGAAAATACATATACACATAACAAAATATAGTGATAGAATGTATATGTAGCAAGTCACAAACTTCTAAGACAAAATCAACGACAATCCGAAGAAATTAGAAATATTTTATGTTTAATGGTCAGAATGCTCAAAATTTCTTTTAAACTAATTCTTTCCAAGATGATTTGCAATTTTAATATCAATGTAAGTCTAGGAAACCATTCAGCATGTGCTGGCAACATGACTCTACATTGCATCACAGATTGGCTGATACAGCACTGAAGAAGGCAAATGGGACATTAGAACTAATTTATGTGAATCAAAACAAGATTATGTTACTACTACTACACAGAGTAGTAGATCCAACCATACAGAAACTGATTGATGATAAATGATCAAAAACAATGTACACCTTTCTAGAAAATGTTACTGAAATAATTGAACACTAAGTTAACCTAGACACATATTTTACAATTTTAATTTTTATATAATTATATAAAATGCAAAATTTAAAGCTAAAGCAATCTTGAAGAAATGGATACAATTTTCCCAAAATCTTCAGTTTGGTGGTGAGTTTTCTGATGTAATTCCAAAATCATAATAAATAAGAGAATTAAAATCATAGATACTATTAAAACTTAAAATATGACACTATTAAGTGATTCGACTGGAAAGCTATGGACAAGAAGAAAGTACTTATAAATACATGTATAATAAGAGACAAATACAAATAACTCTTGAACTCAAAGGAAAGCAGAGTCCAATTTTAAACCAGGCTAATACTCCCAAATATACCTCCATAATGAAGACTGACATATGTAAATAAGTGTGTGAATATGTGCTTAATATAACCTGTTATTGACAAATTTAAAAAGTCAACACAACATTGAAATGCTACAGCAGATCTGTAGGAAAAGCCAAAGTCCTAAACTGGCAATATTATATACTAGTGAATATTCAAAGTAATAAGTGCATTTACTTCCTGGGCCTGCTAGTGCCAATCAATTGCCATTATAACTTTAGAAACATCATCTTGCACATTAATTATCCCTGAGTGTAAGGCTCATCCACATCCTTCAAAGCTAGGTATTGTCCTTCAATGTGGTCCAGTGTTGTTCATTAAATATTTACCCATATAATTTGTAAACCATGCTCGCACAAAATCTTACTGTTAAAATTTATATAAATGTATGCATAATAAGCAAAACCTGGAATCAATTAAGACATTCATTTAGGTGTGTACAAAGAATCCGTGCACCTGTGTTCAAGGGAATATCATTGAGTCCTAATAATAATTTTGTGCTGCCTGAGTTCAAAGAATATACAAAAAAATCTTATTAAATTTATGTGGTAAGAAAAATAAGGAAATATACCAATGCTGCATTACATTGTGTGATTGCTATAATCCAAATAACATTTGGAAAAGTGAAATGACAGAAAAAGAGAGCAGGAGGAATGTTGGATGTTAGGTGGGATCTTGTGGTAGTGAGTCTGATCAGGAAAACACAGGAGCATTTAGGATACTGGTCAGTTCTCTATGGTTTCATAATTGTAAAACGATGATATATTGCATTTGTCAAAACAAATAGAATGTTACACATAATGAGTGAACTATAATTGCTGTAAATTAACAAGTAGTTTAGGAGATCAGAAGATTATAGGATGACCTATAAAATATAACATGAAGATCTAACAACATGTGGGCAGAGGAGATGCAATTTGTGATGTTCATGTTGTGGAAACAGGAAGACCAGAATTCAATCCTAGAAAACTGTTTGTTAATTGTGATGGCTTGGTCTGTTTCTGTGGCCTCTGGCAGTGGGACCAGGATTATGATATATGAGAAGTCAAAACTAGTTATTTACCATTTATCTCTCTATCATCTATGTGCAAATAATCTATTTATGTATCTGTCTTTTATTATTTGTCTTCATGTCTCTCTAAATATTTATTATCTTCTAAATCACTTTATAGCCATCTCCTTGTCCATAGTCTATTTATCTACTATTATTTATTATCTATCATTCTAATCACCTATGTATGTATGTATGTATGTATGTATGTATATATGAATGTGTCTCTCTGTCTACCTATCAACTATCTATCATCTTTGTTTACCAAAGAATAACATGGAAAAGAGTCATAAAATTTAGTAAATTGAGGCAGGGAAATCTGGATTTGAGTCTTTCCAATCACACAATTTACTAAAATAGAAAACTAAATCATTCCCATAAAAAAAACAAAATTTTAAAGAATGTATTTCTCTGTTCTCCCTCAGGTCTGAATTTTCCATCACACTCACACTGCCACCAAGATACAGGATCCTTTATGAGGCTTCTGGAAAACAACACAAAATAGCTAAGAAAAATTAATCTCATTTTGATTTATTCTTCTCTTCTGCACAGTAATGAATTTGGATCTCAAAATATTGACCTGCTCTGCTTTGTTCCCATCAGAATCGATGCAGTCTTCCATACCATAAAGTATCTAAGGCTGGCATTCAGTTCACGGCTGGACAAACCATTCCCCATGAGAACATGGTAATAAGAACTCAAGTTTGAAGCAGGCTCCCTTAGTCAGTAATAATTACCACAAAACCTGATTTTAAAATAATTGACAAATAGTGGCAGGCATGGGAAATATTTCGGGAACCTTGAAGATGTAAAAATGCACCAGAACTCTACAGAAAATGAGCATCGAATTCAAAGTCTCAAGAGCAAACAACTTTATCAAACATGTAAAATTCCAGTAGGACCAAGAACATATCAGTAACTTATATGAATTGAATACCATGTTTTCCAATGGAAGAAGTCTCTATCTGGTCTTAAAAGTCTGGCATATATGGAAAGAAATACATGTGTATGTATTAGAGAAAGGAAAACCGTATATCTAATTTACCCTCACCAATCTCAAAAACAGAAGCTATCAATGTGACAGAATCATCCAGACCTCAGAAGCCAGACACGTCCGAGATAACTTCCCTCATTCACTTCAACTCTCCTTGAAAGGCAACAATTCCTATCATTCTTTAAGCTTTTTTTCTTGGTATTTTGTGTTTTGATTTCTTCTCTTCTTCCCCCCTCCTCTAATCTCCCTTTCTTTCTCCTAACACTCTTTCCCCTCCCCCATGGTCCCAATTTTGTCAAAAGATCTTTGCCCTATTTCCTTCCCTGGGGGACCATGCATGTCTCTTTTTGGACCTTCTTTGTTTCCTAACTTCACTGTTTTTATGGATTGTAGGCTAGTAATCCTTTGTTCTAGGTCTAATATTCATATATGAGTGAGCACACACAATCCATGTTTGTCTTTTTGTGACTGGGTTAGTTCGCATCAAATAGAAAAATTGATAACCCACAACTTACCAATCACCTGTAAATATCTGGGATCCTTTAGAAACAAGGAGATAGTTTAGAAAAGAAGAAAATCACTATTGGGATTTTATGGGCAAAAATAAAACTATTAAAGATACTACTAGAGGAAAGCTAGTCTCACAGTGAAGGCAAGACTCAAACACAGTCAGTAGAAATATGGTACTTTCATACAGTTCATATGGGTGTACATTTCTCTCTCTCTCATATATATGTTTTGGGCCAATGCTGGAGGCTAATTCATTCATATATTCAATAGATCATTATTAAACAACTACTTTGCACCAGACACTGTGCTAATTCCTGGGTCACTAACAGGACTCAGGGTAGCCTGTTCCCCAGTGTGAAGCTGAGAAAGTTGGTGGAGAAAGAAAAATTAATCAATAACCAAACAAATAAATGGATGAAACATAAAAGAAATACAGAAAAGTATATGAAGATAACTAATTACAGATTAAACAAATTGAAATTTTGAACCTATTTAAGGAGATCAATATTTTTTTTCTGACAAATATGGCAATCTAGCTTGGAGTGAGGCACAAAATGGGCCCTATAGGTCAAATAGACTAAAACTGCACAGACTGAGAAGAACAAGTGATTTGGTAGCAGATTACAGAAATCACAGAAAAGAGTGGTCTAGAAAGATGGATTAGTGGGTAAAAACACTTGCTGTGTAGACATAGAGCTTGAACTTGAATCTCTAATATTCATATAAAAAGCCAAACATAACTATGTGCAATAACTTTAGCACCTTGTGGGGCAGAGGCACAGGATTGCTGGGGCTTGAGGGTTGCCAGGCAATTTCTAGATTCATTAATACATCCTAGGTCAAGAAAACATGAAAGGGAGTGATAGAGAAAGATACTTAGTGTTTTCCTTTGGTTTCTGCAAGTATAGACATGCACAGGGACTTGTACCTTCACAGATTTGTGCATGGAAGAAAGAGAAAGAGTGGGTTGGGTAAGGAGGGAGGGAGGGAGAAAGATGGAGGTAGAGATGGACAACTTGTCTTGGAACAACTTGGGGACAAATGACACCCATGGTTTAAGTCTAGCTTCCAGAACTAATGTGTCATTATTTAACACAGACACTAAAGTATAGGGAGAGACCCTGATTACATGTACTGCTTACCATGGACATTTGGGCATGGTCACAGGTACGTAGAAGGGTGTAGAAAAGGGCGAATGACAGCAGGGCACACTCTTTCTTGGGGTTTAGCCAGCTTTGGGAAGCATCTAAGACCAGAGTTCTCATAGTGCCAAATCAGGTCAATGATTCCTCATGTGAGTATATATTTCCCAATAAACTACCAATTAATAACCTATCTGGGGCTCCATTTATGTTCCTCTTTACTGAAGAACATAAAGCGCATGGCTATTACCCACATATTTTATGTTTTGACATCATCCAGACAGTCATCTTTATACTCCTTCTCTATATCTCCTACCCTGTGTTTGTGGAGGTGACATGATGTTTGCATGCATGTTCATGAGTATAAATACAGGTATGTTCATGCCATGGAACACATTTCAAAATCAGAAGACCATCTCACATGTGGACCCTCTCCTTCCCTTTTGTTTAAAATAATATTTCTTCTTGTTCACCTCTCTATATACCAGGTCATTCTGGAGATTCTCTTCTCTATAACTTGGTGTAGGAGTACTGGGAATACAAAGAACAGATACTATGTAAGTGCTGGGTAGCAAACTTATGACCTTATATGTATGTATTAATTATTTACCTTCTGAGTGATCATCCTAGCTCTGTTGTTCTCAATCTTACTAATGTTAAGACCCTTTAATACAGTTCCTCATATTGGGGAAATCCTCAAACATGGAATTATTTCATTGCTTCTTCATAATTGTAATTTTCCTACTGTTGTTAATAAATATTTGATATTCAAGATACCTGATATGAGACTTCCCAAGGGGTGTGACCAACAGGTTGAGAACCACTATGCAGGACCATCATGTTTATTTTAAAATGATATTTTAATGGACTTTAAGAAATGAAATAAAGGAACTTCTGGAAACATCATCATCCCTGACTTCAACAGCTTCTATAAAGCTATAGTAATAAAAAAAAAAAACTTGGATAAAGAAAATTTGGTGCATTTTCCACAATTTACTCAGTTTTACTGAACAACAAAATCATGACATTTTCAGGCAGATGGATGGAACTAGATAAAAATCACCCAAATGAGGTAACCCAGAACCATAAAGATAAATAGGGTATATACACACTCATAATTACATAATTACATAATAATGATGTAAAACATAGGATAACTACACTACAATCCACAGCTCCGGAGAAGCTAGGCAATAAGGAAGACCCTAAACAGGATGCATGGATCACCCTGGCAAGGAGAAATAGATGAGATCTCCTGGGTAAACTGGGGGCTGGGAGTAGAGTGGAGAGGATAAGGGATGGGAACATGAGATAATGGGATTATCAAGTTGGAGGAGGGATGGAAGAAGAGAACAATGAAAGAAATATCTTAAAAGAGGAAGCCATTATAAGATTAGGGAGAAACTTGGTGCAAGAGAATTTCCCAGGAAACCACAAGCATGCCCCCAGCTAAGATTCCTAGCAATAGTGGAGAAGGGGCCTGAACTGACGTTCCCCTGTATTCAGATTGGTGAGTTCCGTAACTGTCATCACAGAACCTTCATCCTGTAACTTATAGAAGCAGTTGCAGATATCCACAGCCAAGCACCAGGCCGAGCTCCTGGAATGTATTGGAAGATAGGGAGGAGTAATTATATGAGAAGGGGGGGGTCAAGATCGTAATTGGGAAACCCAACAAAAAGAGCTGCCCAGATGTTATGAGAGCTCACAGACCCTAGACCAACAGCCGTGCAGCCTGTATGTGACATATTAGGCTCTCTGCATATTTTTGACAGTTGTGTAGCTTGACCTCTTTGAGGAGTCCCAGGCAGCAGTGAATGAGATGGCTTTTTGGAACACATTCCCTATGGTAGGATGCCTTGCTCAAACGTGGTTCAGGGAGGAGGTGCTTGTTTTTATTTCCCCTAAATGCACCAGGCTTTGTTGCCTCTTTATGGCAGTGGCCATACCCTCTCTGAGGAGTGGATGGGGGCAGTGTCAGGTGGGAGATGAGGGGAGCATGTTGAGCAGATAGAAAGGGAACTGTATTTGGTATGTAAAATGAATAAAACATTTTATTATATTTTGGTTTTTCGAGACAGGGTTTCTCTGTGTAGCTTTGGAACCTATCCTGGCAATCGCTCTGGAGACCAGGCTGGCCTTGAACCCACAGAGATCCGCCTTCCTCTGCCTCCAGAGTACTGGGATTAAAGGTGTGTACCACGAATACCAGGCGAATAAAATATTTTAAATAAAGAAAAAGAAGCTACTAACATCATTCAGCTGAAGACTTCTGGGCACTGTTTTCTGAGGGTCATCCCTTGTAATCAGTGTTCAGAGGTGTCCAAGATTGTACCTTATGATGGAATTCAAGCTTGGTCATGTGTAAGAGTCTCCATAGAGGCACTAGTTTTCAAGGCATGAGAGGTTCATGTTGAGCAGATGAAACTTGACCCTGTGTGAAGCCAGGAGAGGCCTTGGTGAAAGAGCAGCCAAAGTATCATTGAAAGCCCAAGGATTAAAGTATGATGGAGAAAAATTGAAGCTTTGCACCAGTAGAGGCTACTGATAAAATTAAAGCCCAGTTGATGATGATAAACCCACATTTTAAAGATGCCAATACCATGGGGTAAATGCCAACAGTGTGTGCTGCAGATGGCAGAGCCCAAGACATAACTAGATCCTTTGAAAGAGTCTGGAAGATCATGAGTGAATCCCTGATAGCAGAAATTGAGTGGCTACACTGGTGGAATTTGGTCTTGCTTTAGTCTAATTGTCACTGTGCCCTAGTTTTCCCCTCTTGAAATGAGAAAATATTTATCTTAGTTTTAAATTTTATTCTATAGGTGGTCACAGTTGTATAATTTTTTAAAATGTATGATCCTAAAGATGAACAAGAAAGGAATTTTTTATTTATAATGATATGTTTGTGTGTCAAGGTTTCAATTGTGCTGGATACTTTTTTTGTCAAATTTGCACAAGATAAAATAACCTAAGTAGAGGAAATCTTATTTAGAAAATATCTCCATAAAGGTGGTCTGTGGGCAAGTCCAATAGGTCATTTTGTTAGTTATTTATCCATGGGGGAGGGCCCAGACCATTGCATTGGTGTTATCCCTGGGCTAGTGGCCATGGGTTCTATAAGAAAGCATGCTAAGCAATCAAAGAAACAATCCAGTAAGCAGCATTCTTCCATGGCTTATATGCATCAGCTCCCTACTCAAGGTTCCTACTCTGCTTGAGATTATGTCCTGACATTGTTTGATGATAAACTCTAGTGTGGAAATTTATGCCAAATAGATCCTTTCCTCCACAAAATGCTTTTGTTCCTGGGGTTTATTACAATAGTAACTTTAACTAGGTAGTTGCTAACACTGAATCTTTCCAGAACTCACTGGTTAGATCAGTACATTGCATGCCTCTTTTGACTGGCCTTTGTCTACCTCTCATGCTCAGGCATTCTATTCATCTTCAGATGAGTCTTATTTCAACTATTCAAAGAGTAAATATGGAGGCCTTAATGTTTCACAGTGCTAAATGCAGCCTGAGTACCATTGTTCCACAGCACATAAAACCATTCTTCCCACATTCCCCTCTTCCTGGGGGAAGACTGGTTGCAATAAAACAGATATTCCCAGTGCAATCATTAAATCCTCTTCATTTCCCCCAGCAAAATGTCAAGAGCAATTTGGCTAGGAACCCTTAACTCAGTTGGTAATAAAATAAGCATGGTTTTGAAAATCATGTCTTAGGACTAAAGGACTCAGAGGAATGTTAAATAAATGATTTATCTAAATGAGTAGTTGTATTAATGGCTAGATCTAGAATTTAGCTCATCTGTTAATATACTTAGTGAATTCAATGACCTGGATCTTTCCCAAGGTGCTTCTAGCCATTTTGTTGCAATGGAAAGCCCAGTTCATGACTATATGAGAGGAGTCACCTCAACAAAATGACATTTTGTTCTGTAGTCACAGGGGAATATATACAATTAGCAATGTAGCAACAGGGGACACAGCACATGGCATTATCATAAATGAAATCCATCAAGATGTGTAAGTTACACCCTAGTGTCTACTGTCTAAATATATGCATGATTTTTCAATTCAAAAAGATTACTTTTGTCTTAATGACAACTTGTGCCCTGTGTGATTTTTTTAGGAGAACACATTTACTACATTCCAAGTATATATTCCTTGCAAACTCTCTGCTGTTTCCCCTATACCAACAAAGCTTAAACTATCACATATGAAACCTTGGGTATCTACTGTACATTTTAATATTACCAAAAGAGTACACAACATTCCTTTACCCAATAATTCATTGCTTTATATTAAAATATTGGAGAGGGTTCCTTTCTGAGCATGTGTGCATGCGTGCGCCTGCCCAGAACTCCGTGAACAAATAAAGGAATGAACGAATGAATTTATGAATGAATAAATGAATTGATCAATCAAAAAATAAAATAAAATATTGGAGCATCTTCAAATAGTAACCTTGTTATGTTGATGAACACTAATTGGACAAAACTATGAGTCTGAAGTCACATTATGTCAACTAAAATCACAAGGATTGTGTGACCGAACTTTTCTCATTCATAAAGTGAGAATCATAATATTTCATATGTGTCATTATTTAAATGGTTGTGATAAAATGTTAATTTCTGTGTATATTTAATATTTTCCAAATATATGTAACTATTCTAATGTATTTTTTAAAATAATTATTAAAACTTTAAAGAGCTTATAAAAAAAAACTTACACAGGGAAATTATTCAGAGTCTATGGATTTCAGTGACCTTCCATAACTTTAAAACAGCCATCCTGAAGTTGTAGACCTTCATGCTGGATTTCTTACTTTCACTAGCAAATATAATGTTTGCACTTATCCAGCACCAGTAAAGAAAATTCTGTACAGATTTAAAACTAGAAAAACAATCCATTGTATAGCCTCTTTTGCTTTTGTTTTGGTTTGGTTTGTTTTGTTTTTGAGACACGGTTTCTCTGTGTAGCTTTGGAGCCTATCCTGGCACTTGTTCTGGAGACCAGGTTGGCCTCGAACTCACAGAGATCTGCCTGCCTCTGCCTCCTGAGTGCTGGGATTAGAGGCGTGTGCCACCAACGCCCAGTTTGTATATCCTCTTTTATGATGCCATGGTCATTCCCTATTTTCAGTCTTTCCTCATCACTTAGTATGTAGCTATGCTTGGTCTTCATTCTGTTATATTGTTATATTGTTATATTGTTATATATGTTATATTGTAACTACATGAACATTTTCATAGGGTTCACAAATAAGAGGAAACTTGTTCTCACCCGCTCTGAGAATGTGTGACCTCACTTAATGTTATATCTTCTAAGACAAATCATTTTTCTTTTTCTGTATTTTGCAAATTTTGTGATTTCATTTTTCCTTACTGCAGAATACTATTCCATTTTATATATGAACCACATTTTCATTTCCATGCTTCTGTTTATGGATAAATAAATAGGTTGGCTCATTTTTTGTTATAATGAATAAAACATTAATGAACATGTTGTGCAATTATCTCTATAGTAGGGTATAGAATTCTCTGAATATATGCATTGAGTAAAGTAGCTAGGTCAAATGGAAGTTCTATTTTTAATTTTTTGAGGAATATCCAAACTGATTTTCAAAAGCTACATTAATGCGCATCCCAATCAACAGTGAATAAGTATTCATTTATATTGTTCCATATTCCTTCCAACATTTGTTTTACAATACCTTAATAATCATTTTGACTAGGATGAGGTGATATTTCAAAATAGCTTGAATTTTATTTTTCCTGATAACAAGAGATGCTGAACACTTCTTAAAATAGTCATTAGTTGTCTTCCTTTTATTTTTTAACTATTTAATTTAATAACCCATTTGTTGATTGGTATTTTTATGTATTTGCCACAATCTGTATTTTCTGGATATTAGGCCTTTGTCTATAGTATATCTGGTAGAGATTTTCTCCCATCCTTTGGAGTGTCTTTTACTCTAGTGATAGTATCTTTTTTCTTGACAGGAACTTTTTAATTTCATGTAGTTCCATATCTTGATATTTGAGGATAGTTCTAGTGCTATTGGTATTTTATTCAGGTTTTAAATTAAGGCGTTTGATACATTTTAAATTGAATTTTCTACAAAGTGAAAGATGTGGACTTCTTTTTGTTCTTCTACTAATAGTTACTCAGTTTTACCTGCATCATTTGTTGGATAGGCATTTTTCCAATGTATGTTTTTACCTCCTTTTTTAAAGATTAAGCAGACATAGCTTTGTAATTTTATTTCCTCCTCATCTGTTCAATCCCATTGGCCTACTTGTCTACTTTTATGCCAATACCAGGCTGTCTTAATCTCTGTAGTATAATTTGAGGTCAGGTATTTTGATGCCTCCAGCTGTGTTCTTATGCTTTAGGATTTCTTTGGCTCTTCATGGTCGTTTGTGGTTCCATATAAATTCTGGGATTGTTTATTTTATCAAACCTGTGAAAAATATTGAAAGTGTGTAAGGTATCTTATTAAATTTGTAAATACTTTTAGCAGTATCATAATTGTAACAATACTAATTTCACCATCCAGAAGTGTCCAAGTTCTTTTCATTGTCTATTATCCTCTATAATTTCCTTTTTCAGGGTCTTGAATATTTTGGTGTAAACATTTTTTTCTATTCTTTTGTAACATATATTTCTAAATACTTGATTTTGTGAAGTTATTCTGAAAGTGATTTTTTCCTAATTTATTTGTCTGAGGGTAAATTTTGATGTATGCAAGGGTTCATTTTTATATTAGTCTGTATTCTTAAACCTTAATGTATTTAGTAGGTTCAAGAGTTGGGAAATATTAATTGTTGAGAGCACAATGAAAATAAATGATAAGCAACAGTCCTCACCCTTGATGTGAGAAAAACAGTGAGAAGCCCAAATTACTAGCTCAAATATAATTAAAATGGACATATAAAGACTGGAGAAATGGCTCAGCTGTTAAATGGTAGGCTCAAAACCAAAAATATAAGACTAATGTGCTAATTAATCAGTAAACACTGAGTTTATTTGACAATGGAAGCACTATGCAATGAATGTATAACCAACAGATAATATGTTTCCAGATGTTGTTGTTGTTGCTGTTTATTTCTTGGTTCTAGAAAGAGCTCAATATATGGATCTCACTTAGAGAATTTCCTGTCTTTATAAACCTGACTTTTGCATACTCTGAAGGAAAATTCATACAACAATATATTACCTGAAGCTGACTATGGCTGGATAGCAGAGAGATAGGAAGGGATCTCCCCTGCAGGATTTGATGCACAGCTATATTGATCTTCCTCATACCCCAGACGTCCCAGAGTAATTGCATTATTATGTTGTAATTGTGTTTCCCAAGTAGGAGTATTTTCAGTAAGACAGACATTAACTGGCAAGAGACCAGTCCAAAAAGTGCTCTCTTAGTATTAGATACTTTTATTGTTACTGACACAAAATTTATGACAAAAGGAACACAGGGAAAAAGGTTTTGTTTGGCTCATATTTTGAGTCCACTGCATGTGAAGCATGAAGCAGCTGGACCCAGGCATGGTACTCTGCTTCAGGTCAGGCCTGCATGTCACTATGGCCCTAGGTGGGAGCGCAGGACTCTACTTGGTTGTTTCTTACTATTTACTCTTTCGGGTGCTGCCCCCCAGCTCCTTAATAAGTCCACACAGAGACGTGTTCTTGCTTATGAATGCCTGGCCTTAGCTTGGCTAATTTCAAGTACATTTTCTTAACTTATCCTATCTACTTTTTGCCTCTAGGCTTTTACTTTCTCCATTTCAGTATATCTGTTCTTTCTTTCTTATTCCATGTCTGGCTGTTTAGCTGGGTGGCTGACCCTTCTTTTTTCACTCTTTGATTTTGCTCCTTCCAGATTTCTCTTGGTAGAAATCTCTGAGAAAAATTCTTTCTGCCTGCCAGATCTACCTATCCTTTTTCCTCACTTGATATTGGCTGTTCAGCTCTTGTTAGACCAACCAAGTGTTTTAATCAGGCAAGGTAACACAGTAACAATCAAATGCATCATAATGGAATGAAACACATCTTTGCATCATTAAACAAATACTCTACAGGTTAAACAAAAGTAACATATCTTAAAATAATATTCTACAACACAGGCCACTCAGATAAGCCTGGCCCCATGGACAGCATAGTTCCCAGACTCCAACATGGACTCTAGTGACTTTCCAGACCATATTTGTGACCACAGTCTACTCAGGCTTTGGTGGTAATTGAAGCCATGGACATCAACACAGGCCCTGGCTATTTTAGGGCCATAGACCTAGACATGGCACTTGGCAGCTGCTCAGGTTCAGGTGTCATCATGGCCCCAGCTGGCAGTGCTAGCCACTAAGCTTAACATAGCCACAGCTGGCAGCACAGATGACAGGCAGCCACATAGAATTTGGTGGTAACACAAAGAGAGAGACCCTGGCTGGGGTAGGACCACAGACCCAGACATAGCCTTTTGCAGCAGGCTAGGGCCCGTCAGCACCATGGCCCTGAGTGACAAGTGGGCTACCCACATCAGCTTGTTCTCATGGATTCTGCCTCTTTCCACAGCACCTGAACTGGCCTGCTTAATTTCCTCTCCCGTTTCTCCAGCATATATTTGCTCATCATAATGGGCCTGCCTCCATACTTCCTCAGACTTCCCTAGCTCTGGGTGCTAGGTTTTCCATAAATTCTTCTTAAGTGTGCTTTTGTTGGAATTTATCTTCCATCTTCAGGCATGCACTCTGATGCCATGAAAACTATGGAGCTATCCAACTTCATGTTATTCTTTTACTAAAACTTCTCTACAGTCCATATGTATATGGTCCATATTGGTACCATTGCCAATTCTTTCTTGTGTGCTGTGGCTCTCATAATACTATGGCTTTTCCAAACTAGGATCCAGATGACTTTGAAATCATTCAGTTAAATTTCCCGTTAAGTGGAACTCTGCCCCCTCTCTCAGTGTGTGTGGGTATTTATGCATCCATAAACATGGATAAACAAGTGGTATGGTATATAAGAACATGTCAGAGGACAATCTGGGTGCCACCTTGCTTTGTAGCTTGTTTGCAATACTGCCTCTTGTTTACCACTGCATATTCCAAGCTAGTTGACACATTGTCTTACAGGGATTCCCCTGTTTCTTCTGCCCATCTTCTCAAAGGAGGGCAGGGTAAGACAATCTACCAGACTCAGACTATCAGGATTGCCTTGGAACAGCAGCACTTAAACTCCTGGGTCATGTCCCCAGGCCCTCACCAACAGAGTTGCCAGTGGCATGCAACTGCTGTATTTACAAACACATTCTGTTTTAGACTTGCATTTCTTTGTCTTATGCCAGGGCAATGTCAAGATTACTTCCTATATCCCCTATAATGGTATTCAAGGACTATGCAAAGCTACAAATACTTCAAAATGCATGTGTAAAAGGAGGGCAGACACACTTCATTTTTCTAATTATTAAAATGCATACAGATTGTTGTTAATGTCTTGAAGTCTAGAGGAAGATGGAATAAAACACTGATCAAGATTAGTCTTCAAAATCCATTACTTAAATGGGGAAACATTAATGGCTACCTAAATCTAGTTGAAGTTCTCTGAACAAAAATTGTAATGGCCTTTATTTCTATCACTGTTTCCACTATTTAATCAATTAATGTATCCTCCTATATTAATTGCACAGAATAATAGGTTCTTTTAATAGTTTAAGATTGATTTTTAGTGTGTGTATTTAATGGTGTGTTCATATGTGGGTGGTGTGTGAATGTCTATTGCTTACAGGCACTAGAGGGTATTTCAGGTGTCTTTCTATCACTCACTGTCTACTTTAGGGCAGAAGCTCTTCTTTTTATTATATAAATTTTATTTAAATTAGAAAGTCTTATTTTACATATTAATTCCAGTTCCCTCTCCCTCCCATCCTCTCATGTCCCCCACCAAGCCCCCCATTCCACCCTTCCATCCACTCCCCTGGGAGGGTGAGGTCTCCCATGAGCGATCTTCAAAGTCTGTCATATCATCTGGGGCAGGACGTAGGCCCTCCCCTACGTATCTAGGCTGAGAAAGTATCCCTTCATGGGGAATGGACTCCCAAAGTCCATTTTACACTAGGGATAAGTACTGGTTCCCCTGCCAGAGGTCCCATATACTGCCCAGGCCTCCTAACTGACACCCACATTCAAGGGTTTTGGTATGGTCTTGCGTTGGCTCCCCAGATGTCAGACTGGTGTCCATGAGCTCCCACTTGCTCGGGTCAGCAGTTTCTGTGGGTTTCCCCAGCATGGTCTCGACTCGTTTGTTCGTTACTCCTCCCTCTCTACCACTGGATTCCAAGAGTTTGGCTCAGTGCTTCACAGTGGATCTCTGCTTGTGCTTCCATCAGCTACTGGATGAAAGCTCTAGGATGACATTTAAGGTAGTCCCCAATCTTATAGTGGAAGGGCATTTAAAATAACCTCTCCACTACTGCCAGAGTCTCTTCTTGAACCTAGAGCTTATATTCTGGCCTTGCAAGAGGCCAGCAGGTCTAAATAACTTTCCTGCCTTTGCTGTTCTTGGAATTAGGATTACAGGAATTTGCCAGATGACCTCAGTTTGTTAGGTGTTGGGATCCACACTCTGGTCTTCATGACTGTACAGCAATAAAATATTCTTACTCACTGGACAATCTCTTTGTTACCCTACTACAATTTTACACATGCATTTATATTTTCCATTATCTCTTTTTATATTCTATAATGCCAAGTGCTTTAGTATGGGACCAGAATGGGGCCTTGTTGCAAAAGGCACAGCAGTCAAGTCTACTTACTTGTGAGTTCTTAGATTCATTTTGAACCAGCATTTTCCTTACTCTCTCTTCCATGAACAGGGGCCCCCACTTGTTATGTTGTTTGTTTGTTTTGTTTGCTTTGAATTAATAAAATATCACCTGGCACAACTGGAAGCAATCTGTGTGTTACTACTTTAATGATCATTCTGGTGTTATCTTATCTTTGTCTTAATTTATGAGTCAAGAAAATTGCTATTCTAATTTTGATCTCAGTTCAAGTATTAAGCTATGACTTTTTCATCTATTTGTTAAATATTAATAGCTAGTAGAATTCTTCGTCACCTTTAATGTATTTTGCAGAACTGAAATATTGGAGGAAAAAATGTCAGTTGAAATGTTGAAAACCCTTGATTCAAGATAGTTGAATTATAGTTTATTGAGCACCAAAATAACTGTAGAGCAGGTTTCCATCATTTTGAAAACATCAAGGTTTTGTCTTCCTAGCAAAACAACAACAACAAAAATTTATATATTTTTTCTTTTAACAGATATGTAATTTTATTATGTTTACATCACCCTAGTCTTAATGATTTAAAAACCCACTTCCCTTAGGAGGTTTTGGCTTGACAAGCATCTGTAGCAGTATGCTCCCAATTCCTGTACCACTAGAGTTACCTGAAAGAATGCAACTGCATTATTGCTCCCTCCTTGAGAGTCTGATTCCTACACAACCAAAATCCTTCTTCCACAACTGCAATTATAGATTAATTGGAAGGTTCCATCACTTTGAACAGTCTTGTCCTCTTTGAATAAATTAGTGGAGTTATCCCAAGAGGAATATTCAATGCATTCTCAATTCATAGTGACTATTCAGTAGCATCAGGGCAGAATGTGTGGCTTTTAGTGTCCAGTTTGATATTGTCTAGTTTAAGGGGTCTAAGGGGAATGTATTACATTGAAACTGTGACTTTATTACAAAATATGCAAGGATCTGTCCCTCCCTCACCCTCTAACTCCCTCTCTCCCTCCCTCCCTCCTTCTTCCCTTCCTTCCTTCTTTCCTTCTTTTCTGTTTTAAGTAAATGAATAAATGAGAAGAAGTTTATATTAACATGTTCAAATAAAGTTCTAATTTGATTCTCCTTTTTTTGAAATAAACACCATAACCAAAAACAACTTGGGAGGGGGTTTATAGGAATTGGTTGACTAATATGTCCTTGGGGGAAATTAGGGCAGGAGTCAAGGCAGGAACCATGGAAGAAAGCACTAAAAGACTTCCTTCCCAAGGCCTGAAAGCTTTTGTCCTTACACAACCCACCTGCCCAGGAATGGTATTGTTATAGTGAGATACACCTCCTCACATGAATTGATTATCAAGAAAATACAAACATTCTCATCAGCTAATCTGATGAAAGCAACCCAGATTCCCTCTTCCCAGAAGACTGTATTATATGAAAAGTTGAAACAAATTTAGCCAGCACAAATAGTCAGCATCTGTAGTATTTACTAGAACTTTAAAGAATGAAGCATACTTCATTATTATAAAGGAAATATTGGAAGTGCAGAAATGTCTTAATGGCTAACAGCTGCCACTGCTTTTGCAGAGGTCCCATGCACAATTCCATGCACTGATGTGAGGCAGAGTGCAATTTTCTGTACATGCATTTCAAGGGTATCCAATGGTCACTTCTTTTTTTTTCTTGAGTGAATGTTTTTTTAATTTTAGAGGCACTCATATTTACATATCCATCCCCCCATTCCCTTGACCTTCCATGTTCCCCACCAACCCTCTCAGCCCATCCCCCTCCTCCTCCCCAGGGATAGTGAGGCCCTCCATGGGGGACCTTCAAAGTCTGTCATATCATTTGGGGAAGGGCCTAGGCCACCCTTGCTGTATCTGGGCTGCAATAGTATCCCTCCATAGTGAATGGGCTCCCAAAGTCCATTTGTGCTCTAGGGATAAACACTGGCTCCATTGTTAGAGGTCCCATAGACTGTCTTGTGTTCCTAGCTGGCACCCACATTCAGAGGGCTTGGTTTGGTCCCATGCTGTTTCCCCAGCTTTATGACTAGGGTCTCCATGCTCTCACTAGGTCAGTTCAATTGTTTCTGTGGGTTTCTCCAGCATGGTCTTGGCTCCTTTGCTCATCCCTCCTCACTCTTTGCAACTGGATTCCAGGATTATGTTCCAGTGCTCAGCTGTGGGTGCCTATTTCTGCTTTGATCAGCTGTTGCAAACACATGCACAAAATGACACACTGACATAAACACATTAATGCTTTAAAGGTAAAGTGTCATTTGCTTATAGGAAAATGTTTCAGTAAATACAAAAAAAAAGATGTGTTTTTCCTAAAACCAGACACTGAACTGCTTACTTCTAAGGGAAAGATATTACTGCCATCATAGAATGAAATGGTGCAAACCAAAGGTTGGACTGGGTGACCAAAGGACTGGAGAAATCACAACTGCTGAACATGGCAATAGAAAGAGCCCATGCCCAGACTTCTAAGAGATGTGGTTAAGAAGTGTGTAGAGAGAAGTGTGGAGCCTTTACTAAGTTATCCCCGTATGCTTGATTAGGAGCAAAGGTGCATTTTCCAGACAAAATAACCCTATCTGCACTGCTTCAGTGTCCTTGATTGACAAGTTAATCTTAATTAATAAATAGTAAAATCTGGTCCATTAAATTACCTTTTCAAAGTATCCACATATTCATGTATGGTTGGTGACAGGTATAGAGACAGGTATATGTGTTTTAAAGAGCATGTACACACATGTGAATGTATATATGGGTGTCAGAGGACAACATTGGGTCACTGTCAGAAATGTCAACTCCCTCCTTTGAGAGAGCTCAACATCTGTTTCTGCCTCCCCAGCTGGCAGTTACAAGCCAGGTTTCCCATGGCCAGCTTTTTGGGGACCATGCGTGTTTGTCTTAATACTTGTATGATGCTAGGCATGCAGCATGAATGGAGCAGTGAACTTATTGGACACTACTGGACTTGACCTGTGTATGGGGCCGTCATAGTGTGATAAGATTTAAACAAGATGTAAGACTGAGGGCTGCAGACTTGGCTCCATTGGTAAAGTGATTTCCTTGAAGCATGAGGACTTGCATTCAGTCCTCAAAACCTATATGAAGCAGGCAGATGTGGTGGCGCATACTGCAATCCCAGTGCCTACCCTATATCCAAGTCCCAGGTCACTGAGAGACCCTGTGTCATAAAACATGTTCTCTAGCCTCAACACACACACATACAGGCCTACCTGTCTGAACATCCACAGAAATATCAACAGTGAAGAGAAACTATGAGATGAAAGAATGATATGCAAATCATGAGTCGCAGACTGGATCAAGATCCAAAACATGTAACAACTTATTTCTTTAGAAAGCAGCAATCAGGAAGCAGGTAGTAGAGGATCAATCTTAGAGTTCTAAGTCACAGAATGCTGGAGAACCCTGGGGGCATGCAAATGTCGTCGGTTTTGGGGGTGTGTGCATGCTGCTGTAAGCTATAAATATGTATTAGTCTCATTGATTAATCAGAAACTGATGGGCTGCTATACAGGCAGAAAGTTAGGTGGGAAACCCAGTAGAAAATAATGAAAGGATGAAGGGTGGATTCAGAAGAGTGTTCAGTCAGACACAAAGGGAGCAAGAGATGAACATTCCATGCTAACATAGGTACTGCCATGTGACAGAGCATAGAAAAGGAATATGGGCTAACTTAAAATGTAAGAGCTAGTTAGTAATGAGCCTGAGTTATTGACTGAATATGTACAATTAATAGAAGCCCCTGTGTGGTAATTCAGGATCAGGCAGTCAGGACAGGAAACTTCTGCCTACATGAGAAAGATGTGAAACTATTTTTGGATTAAAAAAATAACCTGTCTGATACCATACCTGTTTTGCAATATGGTATCTTGTATCTGTACTGCACAGTTGAGAAATTATACTACCAATGTGCTTCCATAGACTACCCTACTCTATCTTGCTGCTGACCTAGTGATCCTTCTGTTTCACTTTGACACACACATCTCTGCTGTTACCTGATTGCTCCCAACAGAGATGAAGCTTCTTTCCCTGAGACATTAGGGACTACTGGGTTCAGCAAACATTGTTCAATTATTCAGGCTTCCTTCATGCTAGGCACCTGGACCTGAGTGTTTGGCCTCATGTTTAAGAGACTTACCTATTCAGACAAACATTTCTGATGTTGGTAACAGGAGTCTTATCTCTTCTGTACCACATCAATTGTAAGACATAACATATAATTCTCACAGCATAACTATGTCTGAATAGAAGATATCCCCACTCTGTGTGTGAGTGAGTGTGTGTGTAATATGCACCTGTCCATATGTTTGAGGGACATGCTTTCTTGTGTTTGCATTGTGTATGTGTAAGCCACAAGTTCACACTGTGTGTCTTTTTCTACTGATTTTCATCTTATTTTCTTCAGTCTCAACATTTCATTGAACCTAGAGCTCACTGAGGTTTCCAGACTGTCTTGCCAGAGAGCCTCCAGAATCCTCTTGGGTCTGCCACCCAAGCATTGGGATTATAGATGAACATCACCAAGCTCACCATAAGTGTGGGTGCTGGGGTAAACTCAGGTCATTGTGCTTATGCAGCAAGCACATTATCCACTGAAGCAGGTCCCCAGCTGCCGGGTGGACAATTCCTATACAATTCAAAGCAAAAAAGCAGCATGCTAGTGGGTGATCAGTACTGCTTGTAAAACTATCACAAGAGTCAGATTTCTTCAGTAGAGAACAGAAACAAGGATCAAATTCCATAAAGCCAGCCTGACCTTATGTGACTACTTTTTGTTTACTATTCTCCCTGCATAACTGCTGAGTGCTGGTGCCTTTCTTCACATTTAAGCAAGGGTTGTACAAATAACCCCTGACAAGAGCCAGAAAAATATATGAATTTTCTCATTATTCATGTTCTAAACAACAGCAAGTAGCCATGAACTCAAGTTCTTCAGGCTGCAGAGGTAATTGAGTAAAGGGAGATAGATAGGCAGTCTCCTTTTCTTCAGCAAGGCCCCTGAAATGATAATGCTTTTCACAAGCTCCAGCTGCTTCACTCTTCTCTGACCACAGACTTCCCACTAGCATGGTATCATGTACTAGGATTCAAGGTCTCCTTTTGGGGATCCCCTAATTTAATTTTGGAGCCAATCCTTATTGCTTTACAAAGCACAGAGCGAAGCTCTAATTGCTTTCTGAGATTATTGTCTGAATTAATGTTGTTCTGAAGATGGAAGCACTTACTTTTCAAACAGGATGCCTATCAACTCTGACATTTCTAATTGAAAACATGATTGTCATAATTGCTTTTCCTTGTGTTCATGGTAATGGTGAAAATGAAACACAGTCTCCAATTCATTTTATGACCACATTATGATAGGATATTGATGCAGTATTAGGGGTTAGGTACATGGATCACTGGGTAAAGTGCTTGTTGCTCCTGCATTCAGGTCCCGAGCACCATGAAAATCCCTGGGTTTGGGTAGTTCATGTCTGTAAATTTATCTCTGTGGAGGCAAAGGCAGGCTAATGCCTGGAATACAATCATCAGCCAGCCTGGCTGAATTCAGGAGCTCCAGGTTCAGTGAGAAACTTCCAAAAGTCATTAGATGAAGAAGACACCCAGCATTGATCTCTAGACTCCACATACTGCAGGAAATAGATGCAAGCACACACACTCTTGTTCACACATATAAACTCACATGATATACACATGAGTAAGTGCACACATGCATTTAAAATAAGAATGAATATAAATGCTTCTGATATAAGATATGTTTTATTTTAAAACTGTTTTCACTGAAATAAACTTATTGGACACCATAGTATTATAACCTGGTTAAAAGAAAAACTGCAATGTAAATGCATGCTTAAGACCCCCCCACTTCTTTTTTTACTTTGTTTTGTATTAGAAACAATATTGTCTTACATATCAATCCCAGATCCCTCTCCCTCCCCTCATCCCCTGCCTTAGACCGAAACCCCATCCCATCCCCTTTCTGCTCCCCATGGAGAGTCAGGTCTTCCATGCTGGATCATCAAAATCTGTCACATCATTTGGAGCAGGGCCTAGGCCCTCATCCATGTGTCTACACTGAGAGAGTATCCCTCGATGGGGAATGGGCTCCCAACATCCCTTCATACACTGTGGATAAATATTGATCCTCTACCAGAGAACCCATAGATTTCCAGGCCTAGTAACTGACACCCATGTTTAGTGGTCCTGGGTGTGTCCTATGTTGTTCTCCCACGTATCAGTCTGGTGGTCCTTGAGCTCTCCCTTGTTCAGATTAGCTGTTTCTCTGGGTTTCCCCAGCCTGGTCTTGAACACTTTGCTCATCACTCCTCCCTCTCTACAACTGGATTCCGGGAATTTAGCTCAGTGCTTACTTGTGGGTGTCTGTTTCAGCTTCCATCAGTAACTGGATGAAGGTTCTAGGATGGCATTTAAGGCAGTCATCCATCTCATTATAAGGGAAGGACATTTAAGGTAGCGTCTCCACTATTTGTTAGATTCTTAGTTGGAGTCACTCTTGTATATCTCTGGACATTTCCCTAGTGCCAGATTTCTCTTTAGTCCTTTATAATGGCTCCCTCTACTAAGGTATCTCTACTCTTGCTCTCTTCTAATCTTCCCTGGACTCAATCTTCCTCTATTAGTGTCCTCCTTGTTCCCTAGCTTCTCTAGCAGTATAGATTGTAGGCTGGTAATCCCTTGCTCTATGTCTAATATGTATATATGAATGAGTATATATCATGCTTGTCTTTTTGTGACTGGGCTACCTCACTCAGGATTGTTTCTTCTTATTCCATCCATTTGCCTTCAAATTTCAAGATTCCATCGTGTTGTTTGTTTGTTTGTTTTTTGATTTTTTGTTTTGTTTGTTTGTTTTTTCTGCTAAGTGCTGCTCCATTGTATAAATGTACCACATTTTCTTTTTCCATTATTCAGTTAAGGGGCATCTAGGTTATTTCCAGGTTCTGGCTATTAAAATAATGCTGCTATGAACATAGTTGAGCAGATGTCCTTATTTTATGAATGTGCATCTTTTGGGTATATGCCTAAGAGTGGAATTGCTGGATCTTGTGGTAGACTGATTCTCATTTTCCTGAGGAACCACCATACTGATTTCCAAAGTGACTTTACTAGTTTGCACTCCTACCAGAAGTGGAGGGGTGTTCCCCTTTCTCTACATCCTCTCCAGCATAAATTGTCATTGGTGGTTTTGATTTTAGTCATTCTGACAGTAACAAGATGGTATCTCAGAATTGTTTTGGTTTACATTTCCCTGGTGACTAAGGATGTTGAGCAATTTCTTAAGTGTCTTACAACCATTTTAGATTACTCTATTGACAATTCTCTAGTTAGTTCTGGATCCCACTTTTTTATTGGATTATTTGGTGTTTTGTTGATTAGCTTCTTGGGGTCTTTGTATATTTTGCATCTTTTCGCATTCTGTGGGCTGCCATTTTGTCTTGTTGACTATGTCATTTGCCTTACTGAAGCTTCTCAGTTTCAGGAGGTTCCATTTATTAATTGTCGACCTCAGTGTCTGTGCTGCTGGTCTTATATTCAGGAAGGAGTCTGCTGTACCAATTCATTTAAGGACCTCGCACATTCTCTTCTAAGAGTTTCAGTGTGGCTGGATTTATGTTGATGTCTTTGATCTATTTGGACTTAAGTTTTGAGCTTGGTGATAGATATGGATCTATCTGCAATCTTCTACATGTCAGCATCCAGTTACATCAGCACCATTTGTTGAAGATGCTTTCTTTTTTCCATTGTATAATTGTAGCTTGTTTTTGAAAAATCAGGGGCTGGTAGGTGTGTGGGTTAATATCAGTGTTTTCAATTCAATTCCATTGTTTTACCTGTCTATTTTTGTGCCAAAACCAAGCTGTTTTCAGGACTATAACTCTATAATAAAGCTTCAAGTCAGGGATGGTGATTCCTTCAAAAGTTCCTTTAGTGTACAGGGTTGTTTTGGTTATCCCAAGATTTTTGTTTTTCCATGTAAAGTAGAATATTGAAGAACCCCCCACTACTATATGTCCCCAACATGTCAAAATTCCTAGCATATTATAAGATCATTTTTAAAAAATCAGAATTTAATGTGTAATCATTGAAAAGACTACATGTTGGTAGTTGGCAACTTATTTATTTTTTGATATTGGGTTGTGTGTGTGTCTATTTATGTATGTAGATTTATTGGTATATGTGTGAATATAGGAGACAGTGGTCATCCTCAGGTATTTCTCAGGCACTGCTTAACTTGTTTTTTTCATTTTTTTTGACAGTATCTCTTTATTGGCCTAGAACATTCCTCTTACTGTAAACTGTCTGACTAGTGAACCCCAGGGACTCCTCTGTCACCCCTCAGAAATGCTACGATTACAATCATATACGATCCTGCCTTGCATGTGTATATGAGGGAAATAATGTCCAGGTACCTGAAGCAAGGAGAGTGTTCAGGCCTTCCTGACCCATGTCCCATGGGAGAAGTGGATCAGGAAATGGAAAGCGGACTACAAATGCTGAGGGGCTATGGCCATGATTAAGGTCCATCACTGGGCAGCAAAGTGGCTTAGCAGGCAAAAGCTACCTGCCATCTGAAGGGACCAGCTTGCCATTTCAGCAGCCATAACAGCTGAACTGGTCAACTTGTCTGACCTTGCCTTAGTCACTAAGAGGTTAGATGCCTGCCTCGTGGCAAGGAACCAATCAGAAGTTAGCTGGTGGTGATATACTTTACAGCTCTGGGTGTGCTTTACGGACATGTACAAGCAATGACACACAAAGCATACCAACCACCCTGGGAAGGCCTATGGGCCATAACAACCAGTTGACCATTCAACACAGGGCAATCCCTCTAAGCCTGGAGCCACACCAATCCTGAGCCTGCGCATACCCCTAGACACTCCTCTTATGCTGCCCTATAAGATCTCTTTGCAGATGGTTCTAGCTGTCTTTCCTAGCCATCCACCATTGCAGGTGGGTGAAAGACCTGAACTAATATGGGGTTAGCTCTTTAAACAACAATAAAGCCTCGTGCAGTTTGCATCAAGCTTTCGACTCCACATGGAGTTTGGGGTGGCCGAGGTCCTAGGCTGAGATCCTGGAGACCTGAGCTTTCCAGGGGTCTTACGTTTGGGGGTTTGTCCTAGATTTGCAACCACCCCTCCCCTGAGAGGATTCGACCTTGGAGGTAAGATCATCGAGCTCACAACTTATATGTTCAATGTTATGTCCACGTTTGATAATGTGTCTTGTTATGTCTCTTGCTGTTTTGTTGGTTTGGTGCCATGACTTGAATTTGATCTGTGCCTATGCAGGACTTGTATTTGGCCATGACTTGACTTGAATTTGTAATTTGGACCTCAGGGGGAGACAGACTCTGAAGTCCTGCCCTGGACAAAAGTCTGAGGGTTTGATTTGGACCATAGGGAAAGCAGACGTGCCTCAGAGGCAGACGTGTCCTGAGACCTCTTGGTCCCACCCTGGATGAAAGTCCAAGGGTTGTTTGTAATTTTGGTTTGGGGCACCATTCCTTTCCCGCACAGTTTTTCCTGTCTGTTGTGTCTGTCCTTATGTTTTTGCTGTTTGTGTCTGTCTCCATACTAACCACCCCCATCCCCAGATTCCACCTCAACTGTGATCAGCAGATGTGCCTGGAGGATCACAGACTGCTGCCCTGAGGACACCCAGGAGCTAAGGACAAGGGCCAAGGACGCTTGGACCCTCCTCAGTTAGCGGCAATTGTATCCGCCAATAGCCGCCTGGTTCTGCCGTCCGTCTTCCCGGCGCCATTGCCTTATAAGCGGCATGGACGGATTGGGTTGGCGTCTGTTCTTTTCTGTCTATTCTGTCTCTGTGTTTTCATCATTGGTTTTCAATTCAGGATCCACCACAACACCCCATTTCGTTGAGTCATGTGGTGCCACACTAGGTAACTTTTTTTTCCAGTCTTTGTTTCTGTAAAGCCTGGAGGGTTAGAACAGGCTGGGTGACTGGGCAGTTGAGGAGGTTTGTTATCTATGTTATCTGATCTGTTGCAATCCACACCCTGCCTGCATGCTTTTCAGTGCTATGTCAGTTTTGTATTTTCAGGTCTGCGGTTTCTGTTAACTTTGTAAATGTAAAGGTCCTATATTAGGTCTCTAGCGACATCTGTAAGTAGAGCTACAAGAATTGTTTAGGGTGGAGGTTCAGGCTGCAGCCTTCCAAAATCTGTAGGGGAGACTTGGTTTCAGACCAAGTTGATCTCCATGGGGCTAGCCTTCTGAAATTCTGAATAGGACCCTTATCTCTGCTGTCTGTCCAAGTTTCACATTTGTGCTGTGTGTTAAGCATCTCTTTCTGTCCCTGCTGCACTGGCATGCATGGGTAAGGGGTCTTTTCTCAGTGCCCTGAGCATGTGGCTCTGCCTTGCACCATGGGTTAGAGTGTGCTGTGGCAGAGTCCTCTGAGGCTACTACTCTGAACTCCAAGCATTGCTGTGGCCGTCAGAGCTGAGCCAGGCCAATGAAGGTGAGTCTTTTTCTATCCTCACCTCCTGGTCTATGAGGCATGGGAAGTGGGGCTGTCTCTGCCCCAACTGCCATCCTGCCATGGGTCCTGGCTTGTGGTGGGAGTTTCCCTGCCCTGAGCACATGGCTGCAAGGCCACCATCTGGAAACCTTGGGGGTCTTTTTCCCACCCCTGCATTGGCAGAGGGTGTGAGATTACCAGCAACACGCCCCCACCAGGTTTCTGCCCTGAGCACTTGGGGCTGGGGCGGATGAGCTATCTGGCCTGATCCGAACATTGTAGAAAAAAACTGCCCTTAAAGTTATTAAAAAACTATAAAAGGGACTTTGATAAGAGTTTTTATGTTGACTGGGAAATGAGAGAGAATGTAGGACACTAAAGTAATAAAGAGGGAAAGGGAAAGAGAAATTTGTCTAAGAATGTCTAATAAAATCAGAGAAATGAACTAAAGGTATATAGAAAGTTATAAAGGATTAAAGCAAGTCTTAGAAGGTCAGAGGAAAGGTTGTTAAAAATTGGAGAAAAATGGAAACTGTTTGCTATTTTTTCTCTTGTCTACAAATAGTAAATTTTAAAAATTTGTAATATAAGTAATTTTTTTTGTTTGTTTGTTTTTCGAGACAGGGTTTCTCTGTGGCTTTGGAGGCTGTCCTGGAACTAGTTCTTGTAGACCAGGCTGGTCTCAAACTCACAGAGATCCACCTACTTCTGCCTCCCGAGTGCTGGGATTAAAGGGGTACACTACCAACGCCTGGCTATAAGTTAAAATTTTGACCACATTAGGTTAATTCTGATTTAAAAGTTCGGTTTATTTATCAAGTAAATTATGTATGCTTGTTTTAAAATATTCTGTTTCCTGGCATAACCTAAGTTCTGTTGTTACAAGCATACAGCTAAAACAAATGGTGCAATCACTGCCATTTTGTAGCCAGCCACATGGCAAACTGGTCACATGGCTGACTGGTAGCCATTTTACTGAAGTTGAAAACAGGATACTTGAACTGCCATCTTGACTAAAGATGATCGCATGGAAATTAGAGGTACCATCTTAGAAACAAGTTTTTCAGTTAAGATTTAAATTGTCAATGCTTCTATATATTACAGAAAGACATTAAGGGAATGTAAATTTCTTTTTAAAACCAGTTTTTTTAATGTTTATGTTTTTTAAATGTTTTCATTAATATTTGTACTTAAAGAACTTCAATTTAGAATCATTTTTAAGCAAAAACTGACAATGTAAAGTTCTTGTTTTATGAAAGCTTCTAATCTATTATAAGATTATGTTTTCAGAAGTTAACTTTAGGCATTGGTGGCACATGCCTTTAATCCAAGCAATCTGGAGGCAGAGATGGATAGATCTTTATGAGTTCAAGGCCAGCCTGATCTGAAGAGCAAATTCCAGGACAGACTCCATGCCACAGAAAAACCCTGTCTCAGAAAGAAGTTAAGTTTAAGCAGGCAGCTAAAATGTGTACATGTAGCTACTGCTTAAGGAATATAAGATAACTCTATGCAGTTTTAAATTCAGCTGTGCTAAGTTTCAAATATTTTAATAAGTTAAAACCAGTTACAGTCAGACTGAAAATTGCATAAATAAGACCTTACCTAGCCACCTGTATGCCTAATGTGTGCTTAAGGCAAGTAACTAAAACAGACAAACAGACCTCTAATGTTTCATAGACCTGCAGAATATGGCATTTAAATTGTTATCTTTAAAGTTTATTCTATCAGACAGACTGCCAGATCCTGACAGTGACCCAAAGTCTCCAAAGAAGATTATGAGGCACCTCAGTTCCTGCACCTGGACCAGTGAGCAAGATGCTCAGATGTGATACTTGCTGCCTGCCAGAACCTGGCCAAGACTGTGGACAAAGCTGCTGGAAACTGGAAAATTGATTGCACCCCCTTTGCCTAGACAAAACAAGGACAGTCTTTTCTGTGTCCCTCTTCTACACAGAGGAAAAAAATCCTCTCACCTTATAGGCCTGGCAAAGATTGCTGTTCTTTGAAACATCTGCCTCCAGCTCTAATGGACAGACTTGGGTATGGCTAACTGTATATGGACTGGCTTCTAACTGGCTTCTGTCACTTTTTAGTAGATTCAGATAAAATATACTCTTCTCAGATCTTTGAAATATTAATGGTTGTCAGTTTGACAGCATCAGACAGTCAGATCCACAAGGCTATAGTCAGCATGTTAGCTGAATGTACCTACTGTTCAGTCACAAGTTCAAGGTTTTTAGGTTTATTTTGGTTGTCATCTAGGTATAAACTTAATGGGCTTTTCATCAGGCCAAAGGAACCTCTGTCCAATCCATACCTGGCTGTCTGGACAGAAGAAAAATGTACATGCTTCTAGTCCAAATCTGTATTTTTGCTAGGACTCAAAATTATAAATATGTTCCTGCTATTTGAACAGATATCCAGATATCTGCTTTTTCTGCACTGTGGGCTTCAGTAAATAAGTTTTAACTTCTGTTCCTAGTTTAAACATGTCTTAAACAGGTTTCTGCTTCTGGCAGACATCTGAGAATCAGTTGCTGACTACAGGCTATTCTAAGTAGACTTCGAGCCCTGGACTTGCTGTGGATGTGAACTAGTCCAGCTGATGTGGACAACCCCATCTCTGCAACAGAGTCTGCCAACAGCCCATGATGGATTCCCCATGACCTAAATTCCTTTTTTTTTGCTTTTGACTAGCATTTCAACCTTCTTGGTTCCCTAACTTCATCCCAAAGTCAGCAGGAAGTAGCATGGGAAAGAATACGCCAACCATTTTCCCTGGTTAAAATGCTAACTCAGAAGGAAGTCCCTTGCATGGGGATGCCACTATCTCTCACTACCTGATGGGAGCACTAGAGAGACAGAAATTCCATGATAGCAATTTAAAAAAAAATGGGGGAAAGAAGGGTCCAGCTCCCCATTTCAGCAGCCATAACAGCTGAACTGGTCAACTTGTCTGACCTTGCCTTAGTCACTAAGAGGTTAGATGCCTGCCTTGTGGCAAGGAATCAATCAGAAGTTAGCTGGTGGTGATATACTTTACAGCTCTGGGTGTGCTTTATGGACAGGTGCACAGAAATGACACCCAGAGCATAGCAACCACCCTGGGAGGGCCTATGGGCCATAGCAACAGTTGACCAATCAACACAGGGCAAGCCCTCTAAGCCTGGAGCCACACCAATCGTGAGCCTGTGCATACCCCTAGACACTCCCCTTATGCTGCCCTATAAGATCTCTATGCAGATGGTTCTAGCTGTCTTTCCTAGCCTCCACCATTGCAGATGGATACAAGACCTGAACTAACATGGGGTTAGCTCGTTAAACAACAATAAAGCCTCGTGAAGTTTGCATCAAGCTTTTGACTCCACATGGTGATTGGGGTGGCCTCAGTCCTGGGCTGAGATCCTGGAGGCCTGAGCTTTCCAGGGGTCTTACACATCAATCATCATCACTTGCATTTGATGTCCAGCACCCACATGGTGGTAAGGGAGAAAAGAGTCACACACATTTTCACTGAAGTCTACACATACACTGTGGAATGCATGTGCCCCCTACAAGCATAAATAAATAGGTAAGATAAATAAATACATAAATCATAATAAAAATTAAATATATTATAGAGATGTATAAAATGTCATATTTGAAGTCCATTGTATATAATAAAATGATAAGATAAATAACAGTGCTAATTGTTTGCAGAAAATAGCCCTTTATATTTCTCAATGATTTTTTTCTTGTTGAACAAATATAAGAAGTGATGTACTAATTTTCTCTTATCACTCTCCAGTCATTAAAAAAAATTAATAGAAATATAATCTGAAGCATGCAAAGAGGTGTTTTATACCCCAAACCAGTGAATAATCCCATTTAAGGCAGATTTTAATATAATTATAACATATACCTCTGTTATTAGCTTCAGTTAGACCAAGCAGAGTTCCTATGTGCTGTTCGGTGCCTCTAAATATTATTCAAATGCTAGCCACACGCATACTTACACAAGTATTTCTGTGCAACTTCCTCCCTTGTCAGGGAACCCTGGACACTCTGGATGATGACTTCCAGTCAGCTCACTTTCCTTTCTTGACTGACTCATCTTTGTGTGGGTAGGCATAATATGAGTCATCTATTTCCTTTTTCTGAGCCTGTCAAAGATACCTCACAGAAGACAGACCACCAAACTTTCATCTCTGTTTTAGGTTGTCTCCATAGATTCCAAGAAGTCTATGATGGGTCTATGCTATGAGGTTCAGGGAGCAATGTCCATCAAAACTAGGGCCTGTTTGGCCAGATCATAGGGTGTTCTAGCTCTCAGTTCATATCAATGGACTGAAAAACCTTCACCATCTGGAAAGGAGATAATGATCAAATATTAAAATTTCAAGTTAACATTCATTAAATTTAGCATGTAAAGCTCATTTGTTGGACAACATTGCTTAAGTTCAGAAAATATTTATTCTTAACTAGGCAACAACACTGTTATCAGAGACAAACATATAGAAAAGGAGATCTCTTCTTAGGTATTATTGGGTTCAAAATACAATAACCAATAAAACATGGAACAGAGTCAGAGGGCACATCTCCCCACTAGCAAAGCTATCTCTGCCCAAGTTAGCTTTAGGGAATATGAGGTGCTCACTGGAAACTGGTGATTTGGATTACATTTGTTTTGTGAGTATATCATTCTTGTCTTTGTTTGGGATTTGTAATTGTGTAAGAACTTTGAGAAAAATTCAAATCTTCATCTAATTTGTTATGTTTAAGCAACATAATTGTGTAAGTGATTATTTTCAGTGGTCATCAATGGAAACTACATTATCTGTTTTAATAACAACTTTTGATCTTTATGGCAGATTACAAGAAGTTGAGTGCTGTAGCTACAGGATTCTGAGTTAATTGCCCTAACCAGAATCTTGACCTCAAGTTCATTTTTAACACTAACCACTCCACAGCCAAAGGAGGAGTATGGATGTAGATGACATTAATTATACTCTTAACCAATTGACACAATTAGTTTTTACAAATTAGACTTGAGAAATGCTAATTGCAACAGTCCTACCTAGAATTTTTACCAAAAGGGATAACATGTGAGATAATTAGAATAAATCTTAACAAATCTTTAAAAACAGGGGCTGGAAAGATGACTCAACAGTTAAGAGTGAGTACTTATCTCACAGTTGACCTGAGGTCCATTCCCAGAACCCATGTTGGATTGCTCAAAACTGCCCAGACTCCATCCCTAGTGAGTTCCAACACCTCTTATGGCCATTCAGGAAACCTACACTCAAATTCTCTCTCTCTCTCTCTCTCTCTCTCTCTCTCTCTCTCTCTCTCTCTCTCCCTCTCTCCCCTCAATCTCTCTCTCTCACACACACACACTTAGGTAAAATGATGAAATAAATCCTTTAAAGGCCAAGTATTATAGGTTAAAAATTTGTCCTTAGTTGAACATAAGCCAAAAAACTCAGTGACAACAGGAACATGTAGAAGAAATTGCCAAACATTCAGATATTTAACCAAAATTCTTCAGACAATAAATTGATAAAAATATTGCAAGATACCCCAGGAAATATTTTGAACTAAATGATATTAAAACTGTAGCACACTAGGATTTGTCAGAATCAGTGGAGTAAGTTTTGAGGATATTTTTAATCAATTTAATTACTTATTTTATAAATGAAGAAGCATTTAAAACAATTTGTCTATATTTTCACCCTCAACAGTTAGAAAATAAAAATATGCTAAACTTAAAATGGAAAAATAAAAAATAAAAGCAGAAATCAGAAAAAAAATTAAAGTACACAAGAGTCTAAAGTTGAAATACTTATAATTAAAAATTCCAAACAAAGCATCAGTTCTATTCCACAATCAAATAGGTTCAGAATGCACAGCATCTCTCCATATTCTACACTATTAAAAGAAGAAAATGGCACATAACTTTTGTGATTATTACAAACATGACAACTCGAATAAATGACAAATTATTCAAGAAACATAAATCATAAAACTGACTCAAAATTAAAAAGAAAATTAAAACTGAATTAGATAATCTAAACAGCCTCATATTTCATGAAAAGTATGAATATACTCAAAATTGAATATATGCTTTTCAAACAATAATGATCATCATGCAGGTTGTAAAGTGAATGAATCAATACCAGCCCTGGACAGATTCCACACACCGCTTGTACTGAAAGTGGTATGAATAACACCCTGCCTGTTTAATCAAGACATAAACATCATTCTCAGAAAAGGAAATGACAAAATAATAAATATTCTGAATAGAAGTAAACATAATAAAAACTTTTACTAAATACCACCAAACACATTCAGCAATATATAAATAAACCAAGGTTCATTTTTTTGTTCAAGACTGCTTTAAAATATTAGGAAATTGTATATTGCTTTTGGCAAGATTGCCATTTTTACTATGTTGATCTATGTGAATCACCACAATAAAAAAAATAAAGATGACAGGGCGTGTGGCACTTGTACACTTTCTGTACAAGTTTGAGGACCAGCATACAAATCCCAGGCAGAACACTGACAGAAAATCCAGTTATTGTGACCTGGCAATAATCTGTGTGTTCTGGAGCAAAAACAGGATTCCCAGAGTACTTAGTTAGAATGTATAAGGTTGAGGTTCAGTCAGGAACCAAACATTCTTCAATATTTAAATGGAATACAGCCATGAAAGTCACTCAGCCTCAACCCCTGGCCTCCATATGCACACACACAAAACACAAATATACACACAGAGAGGCATGTACACCATAGAGAATTACATGTCCAAAACAAACAAAAAAACCAATAACCTCAAAAAATCACTCTATAAGACCTGAAAGTACTTGCCCATCCTTAATTATGCATAAGTATTGAAATCCTTCTGTGGAAGGGATACTGACACTTGCATGTTCATTGCTGCATTTTTCATATGAGATAAAATTGGAAACAAACAGAACATCTGTTAACACATGATTGTATATTAAAAATTATCTTATACTAACAATGCAATAATAGCACTGCTCAGAAAATGAGAGCAATCTTACAGTATAATATAGTATGAAGAAGCCCTAAGGAATCATGTGAAATAAGCAACATAAAGAAAAGGAAATGTGTCTATTTCTGCTAATAGAAGTCAACTAAAGTAGTCAAGAGCATAAATTCAGAGAGTGGAATGACAATTCCTGTGGGCCAGGAGGAGGAAAATGGGGAACTCATGTCAATAGACATAACATGTCAATTAAGTAAGAGAAGCACATTTATGAATCTGGTATAAAATGTCACCCATGTCAAAAATATTGCTGACTTAAAAATTCATGAAGCAGTGGATGTGCTTCCTGGTTTGGTGTTAATTTAACACAATCTAGAATCTTCTAGGAAGGTTGAAGATGAAGGCTGAGTTATAGGCAAGACTTTAGAACATTTTCTTCATTAATAATTGATAGAAGAGGGTCTAAACCTTGGTGAGTGATGCTGCCCTTGGGCAAATAGTCTTGCATGGTAAATTAAAGAAGACTGAGAAAGCAATAGAGACAAAGACAGTAAATTATGTTTCTCCCTAGTTTCTGCTTCAGTTCCTGCTTACAGGTTCCTGCCATGAGTTCCTTTTATGAATTTCTTCAATGGTGAACTGTGTATAGTTTGGGATTACAAGCAAGCAAACCCTTCCCTCCTCAAGGTACTTTTGGTCATAATGCTTTATGAAAGCAATAGAAACAAAAATTGAGACAGAAATTTGTATTGGGAGTGGATTAACCTGTGACAAATCTGAACAATGTTTTGGGAAGAAGAGTGGTGGCATTTGCACTTTGGAAGGCAGTAGGTTGTTCTATGGGAACATAGAAGATAATGCTGATATTACAGGTGGTGAGGCCTGGCTTCTGACATTTCAGATGGAAGCAAAGATTCTACCAGGCATTCTGTGTCCTGTTTTTAAGCATCTGTGGTTCTTCTTAGCTGAAATAAAAAAAAAAATCAGCAGTGACTAATGAGAGACTTGAACCACTAAATTAAACCTTTGTTTTCATGGGACAAATGAAAGTGATCAGCTGCGGCTGAGGAATCAGATTTGGTTAATCAAAGAAAAAGGTAGAAAAAAAACATAAGAAAATGTAGAGAGCCTACACATATGAAATATTTCCTACCATGGCTATTAAAGAACATAAACTACATGTCTCAGCCTATACTTAGAATCTTTAAGATTGTGAGGGAATGTTGAGCAAATTAGCAAACATTCTTCTTAATGTATATGGAGCTGATGTTTGTAAAAATTGAGAAGTAGATTCTAAACTAAATATGAAAAAATAAAAGACACAGAGGAGCCATGTTACGATAAATCTTTCTGCCAAAAGCCGCCTGAGTTAGGGCCCAAATGAATACACAGAAACTTGTATTAGGTACAATGCTGCTTGGCCAATGACTAGGATTCTCATCTGTTAGCTCAGTCTTAACTATCATAAACCTATATATTTTATAAGACTTATCTTATCAGACACCTTATTGGTGTCCTTCCATGCTGGTGGATCACATCGTGCCACTGGAGCAGTAGCAGAGGGGAAAAGAGAGCCCTTCCTGTTTCTCCTTTGCTTAAATATGATTTTCCTTGCTATATCATTTCCTGCCTGGATAAGCACTTCTCTACTACATTTCCCAGAATCCTCTTTGACTTCTAGTCCCATCTAACTTGCTCTATCATTGGCCAAACAGTAATTTATTTAACAATCAAGAAGATAAACATACACAGTACATTCCCCATCATCTCCTCTTTTCTGTCTAAATAAAGAAGGATAACTTCTCTTTTATAATAACTGAAGAAAACTATAACCATAACCATCTGCCTTCAACTCTATCAAAGACCACAGAAGGAAAATATATAAACTCTAGAATTGACAGAGACATCTCGATACCTGGACAGTCACCCAAGTTCCTCTGTAATGCTGGGGCATCCATCTTCAGCCTATAGGCCACAGTGTGTCTAGCACACTTCTCCATTTTAACAGGAACCCTTCAGTACTGTCTTGTTTTGTAAGTTTAGCAGTCACTTTCTTGTGGTTCCTGTATATCCAGTTTATACAGCAACAAAGAGTCCAGGCAAGAGCAGTTTCTTGCCCAAATGGCTAATCTTGCCATGTTGAAAGCAAACTCCATAACGAGTTTCTTCAATGTCCATCCTCCTTTCTGACATAATTGGTGTGACAGGAGCAGTTGTGTCTCACTGCCAAGAAAAACCCTAAACCATTTAAATGCCATATTTCTGTAGGTCTTTGAAAGGTTTGAAGAATACCTAACCATCTCAAATACATCTCTGTAAATCTAGAAAACCTAACTAAGCTAATTATAAGTTCTGACTATTATAGGTAAAAGATCTGTGTAAACACAATACCTAAACAAGAGGAGACATATACCTATCACAAAATTGACCTTAAAGTTGTGTCAATAAATGAAAATTTGTGCCAATGTAAACTATTCATTCCTATATCCTATGCCCCTTTTTCTTTCTTTAAAAAAATTGACTATGCTCATTATCATTTATAACCAACCCCACTTAAATGAAAACAAACATTTATAAACAGTATTTGGGGATTTGGGTGTCATTCCTTCTAAACTGCTTCCTGCTGATTAGGGACGATGTTCACATACCATGGGGATCATGATAAAACATAGAAACATGATCAAGTCCCTGTTTTTGTAGTCTGTAAGTCTGTATCATCTCAGCTTCAGGGGGTCTTGTTTGATCAAACCATATTAGTCTGGAAGGAATCCATAGCTTTTTATTTTCTGTGGAAATACAAGCAAAAGCTTTATTTCTAAGTACCCTGTCTTAAACTTAAATTTTGAAGTCAAAGCATTTTTAAAATGTATAAGTTGGATTAATTTAGCAGCATTTATAATCAAATGTATTTTAGCAGCAGTAATTCTTTCCTCAGCAATCAAACAATTTCAAGACAACAGTATGGCATTTAGTAGCCAGATTCTCTGTGCATTTTTCATCTCTAGGTGGCTTTTTTACCGGCACATGCCACCACAACAGTCTACTCTATTTCCTCCTGTTATTTTTTTCTCTCACAAGCCTACATATATTTTAAATGTAGTGTAAACCTTTAGAGGTTTTTCTTTATCTGGATCTGACTTTATCATCTCAGAAATGCTCAGTCTAAACTCCAGAAGTGCCGAGAAGGCATGAGCATATTGAAGCTGCTCCAATGCCTCTCACCTGCCCTACAGGGCAGGCTGTGGTGGCAGGTTTACCTCTTTCTCTGAGAACCTTGGGGCATGGAGTCATCCCACTCACTAACTCCATTCTGTTATGATAAATCTTTCTACCAGAAGCCGCCTGAGCCCCACTGCCAGGTGTGAGCTTTATGCCAGCTGCCTGCCTGAGTTAGGGCCCAAATGAATACACAGAAACTTGTATTAGGTACAATGCTGCTTGGCCAATGACTAGGATTCTCATCTGCTAGCTGAGTTTTAACTATCATAAACCTATATATTTTACAAGACTTATCTTATCAGACTCCTTATTGGTGTCCTTCCATGCTGGTGGATCACATCGTGCCGCTGGAGCAGTAGCAGAGGGGAAAAGAGAGCCCTTCCTGTTTCTCCTTTGCTTAAATATGATTCTCCTTGCTATATCATTTCCTGCCTGGATAAGCACTTCTCTACTACATTTCCCAGAAACCTCTTTGACTTCTAGTCCCATCTAACTTGCTTTCTCATTGGCCAAACAGTATTTTATTTAACAATCAAGAAGATAAACAGACACAGTACATTCCCCATCAGAGCCACAGTTTTGAGTGAAAACAAGCCAAGGGACCTGTTGTTCACCCAGACTCTAATGTAGTTGAATAGGAATAAGGACAAATGGGCAGGCTAGCAGACAGGACTTGGCCATCCCAAAACATGGATGTGTTTGGAAGTGATTTTAGAGCACAAAAATATTAATTGCATTTGTGTCTAATTTCTTTTACCTTTTTAATGAGAATGTAATTCACTAAGGAGAAGGCAATCTTCCTAACAAATCATTTTGTAACTAAGTGGATGTATATAAAATTCTAAATATTTCTGCCCACTTCACTCACAGGGCACTAAAAAACATCATGATGGGCTCAGGCATAGTCTCCTCATGCTCAGCAAAAGCGGCATAGACCCCACACTGCTGGAAGTCAGGGTGGTGTGTGGCACACCACTTGAGAGACTAGGCAGCAACTGGAGGAGAAGCAGGGGGCAGTGAGAGTGCAGAGGTGAGCTGCTTCCGCCCCTGCCTTGGGCCCAACTTCCTCCTGCCCACTCTGGGAAATCTTGCCCAGGGTCTGCAGGCAGAATGAATCGGCCCCTGAGGACCTAGGGACTCTGACTCTGCTCAAATCACTGGGCTACTCTGCCTCCAGGCAGTGCAGAGTGCAGAGAGTGCAGAGGTGAGGTTTTGTGGCACCTGACTTCGGCCTACCTTCCTCCTACCCACTCTGGGAACTCTTGACCAGAGCTCTCCTGGAAGGTCGACTCAGCCCCTGAGGACCAAGCAACCCAGAGTCTGCTGAAATCTCTGTGCTAGTCCTGCTCTGGCCCACCTGGAGAATCTCAGACCTGCATGAATACACCTTAAGACCAATCAGAGTTTCAGAGCCAATGACCCATCTGAAGAGAACCCAGGACCCATACAAACCAGGAAAGGAAGAGACATCACCTGCACCCACAGGAAGAAGTGATGGCAAGACAACAACATAAGAACACATCCAACAACAGGAAAATAAATATGACACCACCAGAGTCTAGGGACTATACACCAGCAAGACATGATCATCCCAGCAAAGATGAAGCAGAAGAGAGTAATCTTAAAAACAATTTCATGAAGATGATAGAGACCCTGAGAGAGGAAATAAGAAAATACTTCAGAGAAATGGAAGAAAAGACAAACCAAAATATGCAAGAAATCAACAAAAGCAAAGAAAATACAATTAAACAGCTGAAGGAAACAGTACAGGACCTGAAAACTGAAATAGAGACAATAAAGAAAACACAAACTGAGGGAATGTTGGAAGTGGAAAAGCTGAGTAAACAATCAGGAACCACAGATGCAAGCATAACCAACAGAATACAAGAGAGGGAAGACAGAATCTCAGACCCTGAAGATAAACTAGAGGAAATAAAATCATCAACAAGGAAAATCTTAAGACCAACAAATCCTTAACACAAAATATCCAGGAAGTATGGGACACCATGAAAAGACCAACCCTAAGGATAATAGGTTTAGAAGAAGGTGAAGAAAACCAAGCCAAGGGTGCAGAAAACATATTCAACAAAATCATAGAAGAAAACTTTCCCAATCTAAAGAAAGACATGCCAATGAAAGTAAAAGAAGCCTACAGAATGCCAAAGAGTGGACCACAAAAGAAAGTCTCCTTGTCACATAATAATTAAAACAACAAACATACAGAATAAAGAAAGAATATTAAGAGCAGCAAGGGAAAAAGGCCAAGTAACATATAAAGGCATACCTATCATAATTACACCTGAATTCTCCATGGAAACTCTGAAAGCCAGGAGGATCTGGACAGATATTCTACCAACTCTGAGAGAACATAGATGTCAGCCCAGACGACTATACCCAGCAAAGCTTTCAATCACTATACATGGAGGAAACAAGATATTCCATGACAAAACCAGATTTAAACAATATGTAACAACTAACCCAGCCCTACGAAAGTACTGGAGGGAAAACTCCTACCTAAGGAAATTAACTAAACTCATAAAAACATAGGCAATAGATTATACCACTTTACAAAGGCCCAAAAGAAAAATCAGGGCAAATCCATATACAATACCACTATCAACAACAAATCAAAAACAAACAAGAATAAACAAACAATGGACCTTAATTTTGCACAATATTAATGGTCTTAACTCACCTATAAAAAGACACAGGCTAGCTTTCCCCTGACCGACCCAGGAATGAGGTGAGTGAGCCTCTGCCCTTAACCAACCCCCGCCCAAACTATCACTCACCCGACCACCCCCCTCCCCTGCCCCCCCCCTGCCTGTACCTGCCTGCTTGGGGTAGACACACCCAGACAGGGAGGAGCTCCCTGCTCCCTGAATTTGGTAGCACCCCACTCTTCCATCCTTTTCCACTGACCGACCCAGGAATGATGTGAGTGAGCCTCTGACCTTACCCAACCTCAGCCCAAACCATCATTCAGCCCAATGTCCCCAGGCCTGCAGGCCTGCTCCTGCCTGCTTGGGGTAGACATGCACAGACAAGTAGGAGCTCCCTGAATCTGGAAACACAACACTGGTCCATTTCTTTCCACCAACTGATCCAAAACGAGTGAGGAGACTACCTGGAGAGGCAAGACCATCCAGAGTTGCAGACATTGAATACCTGAACCCCACACACCACTGGGTCACAAGAGGAGATAGAGCAACCCCACGTGCACCCACTAGAAGAAGATATGGGAAGACAGAATAAGATTTCACTCAAAAACAGAAAGACCAATATGACACGAGAAGAATCTAGGGACTCCACTCCAGCAAGATCTGAAAAGCCCAACACAGAGCATGAAGATGAGATGGACCTCAAAAATTATCTCGGCAAGATGATAGAGACCTTTAAAGAGGAAACAAGAAAATCCCTTAAAGAAATAGAAGAGAAAGCAAACAAAAAATGACATGAAATGGAGGAAAAGACAAACCAAAAAATTCAAGAAATAAACAAATCTATTAAAGAATCTAAAGAAACCCAAGAAAAAACATCCAAACAAGTGAAGGAAGCTCTTGAAGCAGTTCAAAGCATGAAATCTGAAATAGACACAATAAAGAAAACAAAGAATGAGGTGATGCTGGAAATGGAAAGGCTGGATAAACGATCAGGAACTAAAGATGTGAGTATAACCAATAGAATTCAAGAGATGGACAAGAGAATCTCAGCTATTGAAGACTCACTAGAGGATATACATTCATCAACCAAAGAAAACCTCAAGTCCAACAAATCCCTAGCACAAAATACCCAGGAAATATGGGACACTGTAAAAGACCAAACCTAAGAATAATAGGTGTAGAAGAAGGTGAAGAAACACTGCTCAAAGGTACAGAAAACATATTCAACAAAATCATAGAAGAAAACTTCCCCAACCTACAGAAGATTATGCCTATGAAAGTACAAGAAGCTTACAGGATACCAAATAGACTGGAACACAAAAAGAAGTCCCCCCAACACATAATAATTAAAACACCAAATCTACAGAATAAAGAGAAAATATTAAGAGATGTAGGGGAAGCTGTAGCCACGCCTTCTTAGGGGCTGGCTACAGGAGTACCTGAGGTCTTGTGAGGGCGTGGTCAGAGTGAGTAGGGGGACTGCGTTTTCGGTTTCGGTTTCTTTTTGCTTCTTGCTGTACAGACTACCACCGGCTGGCTGGTTCGCTCTGTAAGTAAGGCTTTTCCCTATTAAATACCCTTATATTTCTACCTGACTCCGTATTGGTAATTTCTTACTATAAAGAGCAGCAAAGGAAAAAGGCGAAGTAACATATAAAGGCGAATCAATCAGAATCACACCTGACTTCTCAATGGGAACCCTGAAAGCCAGAATATCTTGGATAGATACCCTACAAGCACTACAGGAGCATGAATGTCAACCCAGACTACTGTACCCAGCAAAACTTTCAATTGTTATAGATGGAGAAAACAAGATATTCCATGACAAAAACAGATTTAAATAATACATATCCACAAATCCAGCACTACAGAAGGTTCTAGAAGGAAAACTCAAATCCAACGAACATAACTACACTCACAAAATCACAGGCAATAGATAATCTGATTTTACCCAAAACAAAAAGAAACAGGAGGGCAAAATCCACACACAATGACACCACCAACAGTAAATCCAAAACAAACAAGAACCAATGAACAATGGACATTAATATCCCTAAATGTCAATGGTCTTAACTTACCCATAAAAAGATATAGGCTAACAGAATGGATAAGAAGACAGAATCCATCCTTCTGCTGTTTACAAGAAACACACCTCAACCTCAAAGACAGGCGATGCCTCAGAGTAAAAGGATGGGAAAAGATTTTCCAATCAAATGGGCTCAAGAAACAAGCTGGTGTAGCAATCCTAATACCTAACAAGTTAGACTTTAAACTAAAATAAATCAAAAGAGATGAAGAAGGGCATTTCATACTCATCACAGGAAAAGTCCATCAAGATGAAGTCTCAATCCCGAACATCTATTCTCCATATACAAAGGCACCCACATTGGTAAAAGAAACATTACTAAAGTTCAAACCACACATAAAACCACATACACTTACAGTAGCAGACTTCAACACCCAACTTACACCACTAGAAAGGACCAGCAGACAGAAACTTAACAAAGAAACAAAAGATCTGAAAGAAGTTATGACCCAACTGGTTTTAACAGATATCTATAGAACATTTCATCCAAACACAAAAGAATATACCTTCTTCTCAGGGCCATATGGAACCTTCTCAAAAATTGACCACATAGTTGGCAGCAAAGCAAACCTCCACAGTTACAAAAGAATTGAAATAACCCCCTGTATCTTATCAGATCACCATGAATTAAAGCTAGAATTCAACAGCAATATGAATTGCAGAAAACCTACATACTCATGGAAAATGAATAACACCCAATTGTACCATTCCTGGATTGAGGAAGAAATAAAAAAGAAATTAAAGACTTCCTAGCATTTAATGAGAATGTAGACACAACATACCCAAACTTATGGGACACTCTGAAAGCAGTGCTAAGAGGGAAGTTCATAGTACTAAGGGCACACATGAAGAAACTGGAGGAAAGTCACATTAGAAAATTGACAGAACAACTGAAAACTTTAGAGCAAAAAGAAGCAAACACACCAAGGAGGAGTAGACACCAGGAAATAATCAAGCTGAGATCCGAAAACAACAAAGTAGAAACTAGGAAAACAGTACAAGGAATCAATGAAACAAAGAGTTCGTTCTTTTAGAAGATCAATAAAATAGACAAACCTCTAGTCAAACTAACCAAAAGGCAGAGAGAGAGCATGCTAATTAACAAAATCACAAATGAAAAAGGGGATATAACAACAGACATTGAGGAAATTGAGAGAATCTTCAGGTCATAATTTGAAAACCTGTATTCCAAAAAATTGGAAAATCTGAAGGAAATGGACAGCTTCCTGGATAAATATCACTTACCAAAATTAAATCAAGATCAGATACACAGTTTAAATCGACCTATATATAACCCCTAATTAAATAGAAGCAGTCATCAAAAGCCTCCCAACCAAAAAAAGCCCACAGCCAAATGGCTTCACTGCAGAATTCTACCAGAAATTCAAACAAATTCCAGTACTCCTCAAACTATTCCACACAGTAGAAGCAGATGGGATATTGACAAACTCTTTCTACGGAGCTATAATCACTTTGATACCCAAGCCACACAAAGATATGACTAAGAAAGAGAACTACAGACCGATATCCCTCTTGAACATCAATGCTAAAATACTCAATAAAATATTGGCGAACTGAATCCAAGAACATATCAGAAAAACCATCCACCATGATCAAGTAGGCTTCATCCCAGTGATGCAAGGATGGTTCAACATACGAAAATCCATCAATGTAATCCACTATATAAACAAATTATAAAAGAAAAACCACATGATCATCTCACTAGATGCTGAAAAAGCCTTTGACAAAATCCAACATCCCTTCATGATAAAGTTCTTGGAGAGGACAGGAATAACAGGAACATAACTAAACATGATAAATGCATTATACACCAAACCAATAGCCAACATTAAACTAAATGGAGAGAAACTCAAAACGTTTCCTCTAAAATCAGGAACAAGTCAAGGCTGTCCACTCCATATCTCTTCAATATTGTAATTGAAGTTCTGACTAGAGCAATAAGACAAGAAAAGTGATCAAAGGGATACAAATTGGAAAGGATGAAGTCAAAGTTTCACTATTTGCAGACAACATGGTAGTCTACATTAGTGACCCAAAAAACTCTACCAGGGAACTCCTACAGCTGATAAACACCTTCAGCAAGGTAGCAGGATACAAAATTAACTCAAAAAATTCAGTAGCCCTACTATATACAGATGATAAATCCAATGAGAAAGAAATCAAGGAAACATCACCTTTCACAATATCCACAAGCAACATAAAATATCTTGGGGTAACACTAACCAAAGAAGTGAAAGACCTGTACAATAAGAACTTTGAGACTTTAAAGAATGAAATTAAAGAAGATACCAGAAAATGGAAAGACCTTCCATGCTCTTGGATAGGTAGAATTAACAGAGTAAAAACGGAAATCCTGCGAAAAGCATACAGATTCAATGCAATCCCTGTCAAAATCCCAACACAGTTTTTCACAGACATTGAAAGAACAATACACAAATTTATATGGAAAAATAAAAAACCCAGGATAGCCAAAACAGCTCTTTACAATAAAGGATCTTCTGGAGGCATCACCATCCCCAACTTCAAGCTCTACTATAGAGCCATAGTTCTGAAAACAGCTTGGTATTGGCACAAAAATAGACAGACAGACCAATGGAATTTAATTGAAAACCCTGATATTGACCCACACACCTATGAATACCTTATTTTTGATAAAGGTGCTAAATCTATACAATGGAAAAAAGATAGCATCTTCAACAATGATGCTGGTACAATTGGATTCGAATATGCAGAACATTGCAGATAGATCCATACCTGTCACCATGCACAAAACTTAAGTGCAAATGGATCAAAGATCTCACCATAAATCGAGCCACAATGAATCTTCTAGAAGAGAAAGTGGGAATTACCCTTGAACAAATTGGCACAGGAGACCGCTTCCTGAACATTATGCCAGTAGCACAGACATTGAAGTCTGCAATTAATAAATGGGACCTCCTGAAACTGAGAAGCTTCTGCAAGGCAAAGGAAACAGTCAGTAGGACAAAACACCCAAAGAATGTGAAAAGATCTTCACCGATCCCACATCTGGCAGAGGTCTGATTTCCAAAATATATAAGGAGTGCATGAAGCTAGCCACCAAAACACCAAACAATGAAATTAAAAAGTGGGGTGCAGAACTAAATAGAGAATTCTCAACAGAGGAATCTGAAATGGCTGAAAGACACTTAAGAAAGTGCTCAAAATCCTTGGCCATCAGATAAATGCAACTCAAAACAACTCTGAGATACCACCTCAAACCTGTCAGAATGGCTAAAATCAAAAATACCAATGACAATCTATGCTGGAGAGGATGTGAAGAAAAAGGAACACTCCTCCATTGCTGGTGGAAGTGAGAACTTGTAAGCCCGCTATGGAAATCAGTATAGCGGTTGCTCGGAAAAATGGGAATCAGTCTACCTCAAGATCCAGCCATTCCTCTCTTGGGTATATACCCAAATAGTGCATGTTCATACAACAAGGACATATGTTCAACCATGTTCATACCAGCATTGCTTGTAATAGCCAGAACCTGGAAGCAACCTAGATGTCCCTCAAGTGAAGAATGGATTGAGAAAACGTGGTACATTTATACAATGGAGTACTACTCAGCAGAAAAAAGCAATGGAATCTTGAAATTCACAGGCAAATGGATGGAACTAGAAGAAACTTTCACAATATCTACAAGCAACATAAAATATAAAATAGTGAGGTAACCCAGTCACAAAAAGACAAACATGGTATGTACTCACTCACATATGAATTTTGGACATAGAGCAAAGGATTACCAGCCTATAATCCTCTTCACCAAAGAAACTAGGAAACATGAAGGACTCTAAGTGATAAATGGTCCTCAGGAATGGAAGTGGCATGAACTCCTGAACTAATTGGGAGCATGAGGGTAGGGGGGAGGAAGCTTCTAAAATAAGAGCAAGAGATGAGGAGTAGAGGAGAGGAAATGGAGGGACAGAAATATTGAGTTGGGGGAAGAATAGAGGAGAGAGAGCAGGATGAGAGATACCATATGAGAGGGAGCCACTATAGGTCCGAGAAGAGATCTGGAACCAGGGAGATCTCCAGAGAGATGACACGATCTGACAATCCAGACAATGGTGGAGAGGATAATCTAAAGCCTTTCCCCTAGACATCCACAGACATACACTGAGCTGAAACCGGGAATTTAGTTGAAGAGAGGGAGGAATGAAGAGCGAAGGGGTCTGTACCAGGTTGGAGAAACCCACAGGAACAATTGTCCTGAACAAGGGAGAGCACATCAACCCCAGATGCTTTTTGGGAGGCCAGTACAAGACTGATCCAGACCCCTGAACATGGATGTCAATAAGGAGGCTTCTGCACTCCAGGGAGCCTCTGGTGATGGATTAGTATTTTTCCCTGGTGCAAGAAGGGACTTTGAGAGCCCATCCCACGTGAAGGGTTACACTCTGGCCCTGGACACATGGGGATGGGACCAGGCCCAGCAAGGAAGATTTGGTGGACTTTGCAGAGCCCCCATTGAGGGCCCTACTCTGCCTGGGGAGTGGTGGGTGGATGGGGTGGGAGTAGGCTGAGGGTGGGGGGTAAGTTGGGGGTGGGGTAGGAGGGTTGGTGGTGAGGAGAGGGAGAGGGAGAAGGGACTTACATGTGAAACAAACTTGTTCCCTAACTAGAACTAATAAATAAATTAAAAAAAATAAAGATTTCTTTCCACAGGGGAAAAAAAAAAGGACACAGGCTAACAAATTTGATACGAAGATAGAATCCATCCTCCTGTTGCATACAAGAAACACACCTCAAATTCAAAGACAGATATTACCTCAGAATAAAGGATTGGGATAAGATAGTCCAATCAAATGGACCCAAGAAACGAGCTGGGATAGCTATCCTAGAATCTAACAAGTTAGACTTCAAACCAAAACCAATCAAAAGAGATGAGGAAGGTCATTTCATATATATCACAACAAAACTACATCAGCAAGAAGTCTCAATTCTAAACATCTATGCCCCAAATACAAATGCAACAACATTCGTAAAATAAACATTAATAAAACTCAAATTACAAATAAGACCTCACACAGATACAGTGGGAGACTTCAACACCCCACTCTCAACACTGGACAGCACTACCAGACAGAAAGTTAACAAAGAGGCAAAGGAAATAACAGAAGGTATGTCCCAATTGGGATTAAGAGACATCTATAGAACTTTCCATCCAAACACACAAAAAAATATACCTTCCTTTCAGTATCACATGGAACCTTCTCAAAAATCCACCACATACACGGCAACATAGCAAGCCTCAACAGGTACAAAAAATTTGGTATAATCCCCTATGTCTTATCAAACCACCATGCTTTAAAGTTATAATTCAAAAACAACACAAATTGCAGAAAACCTACTGACTCATGGAAATTGAACAACATGCATTTGCACCATTTCTGGGTCAAGGAAGAAGTAAAGAAAGAAATTAAAGACTTCCTAGAATTCAGTGAAAATGAAGAAACAAAATACCCAAACTTATTGGACACTTTGAAAGCAGTACTAAGAGGACAGTTCATAGCTTTAAGTGCTCACATGAAGAAACTTGAGAAAAGTCACATCGGAGAGTTGACATCACTGCTAAAAGTTCTAGAACTAATGGAAGCAAATTCACCCTGGAGGAGTAGATGCCAGGAAATAATCAAACTGAGGGCAGAAATCAATACAGTAGAAACAAAGAAAACAGTTCAAAGAATCAATATAACAAAGAGTTGGTTCTTTGAGAAAATCAACAAGATAGACAAAGCTTTATCCAAACTAAACAAAAGGCAGAGAGAGAACATGCAAATTAACACAAAAATGAAAAGGGGGACTAACAATTGACACTGAAGCAATCCAGGTAATCTTCATACTTTGAAAAACTATACTCTACAAAATTGGGAAAAGATATTCACCAACCCCACATCTGACAGAGTGCTGATCTCCAAAATTTACAAAGAACTGAAGAAACTAGTCTCTAAAACACCAAATAATCCAATTAAAAAGTAGGATACAGAACTAAATAGAGAATTCTTAACAGAGGAATCTACCGTGGCTGTAAGATGCATAAAAAAGTCTTCAACACCCTTAGCCATCAGGGAAATGCAAAACAACACTGAGATACCATCTTACACCTGTCAGAATGGCTAAAATCAAAAATACTGATGACAGTTTATGCTGGACAGGTTTTGGGGAAAGGGGAACACTCCTCTACTGCTGGTGGGAGTGCCAACTCATACAGCCACTTTGAAAATCTGAATGGCAATTGCTCAGGAAAATGGGAATCAGTCTTTCACAAGATCCAGCAATTCCACTCTTAGGCATATACCCAAAAGAAGCACATCCCTACAACACGGACATCTGTTCAACTATGATCATAGCAGCATTATTTGGAATAGCCAGAAGCTGGAAACAACTTAGATGCCCCTCAACTGAAGAATTGATAGAAAAAAATGTGGTACATGTTATGATAAATCTTTCTGCCAAAAACTGCCTGAGCCCCACTGCCACCTGTGAGCTTTACGCCAGCCACCCACCTGAGTTAGGTCCAAATGAATGCACAGAAACCTGTATTAGCTTCACAACTGCTTGGCCAATGACTAGGATTCCTCATCTGTTAGCTCAGTCTTAATTATCATAAATCTGTATATTTTATAAGACTTATCTTATCGGATGCCTTATTGGCATCCCTCCTTGCCAGTGGATCACATTGTGCTGCTGGAGCAGGAGTGGAGGGGAAAAGAGGGACACTTCCTATTTCTCCTTGGTTAAACATGAGTCTCCATGCTATGTCACTTCCTGCCTGGATCACAACTTCTCTACTATATTTCCCAAAATCCTCTTTTTACTCCTAGTCCCCTCTAACTTGCTGTCTCATTGGCCAAACAAGTACTTTAATCAACAAAATAAACATACATTTATCTCATTACTCATAAACATACATTACTCATCAGGTACATTTATAGAACGGAGTAGTACTCAGTATGAAAAAAACAATGGAATATTGAAATTTTCAGGCAAATTGATAGAACTAGAAGAAACCATTCTGAGGGAGGTAACCCAGTCACAAAATGGTAGGCATTGTATGTACTCACTCATATGTGGATTTTAGACATAGAGTAAAGAATTGCCAGCCTGCAGCCCAGGCTGCCGGAGAGGCTGGTAAGCAAGGAGGACCATAAGAGAGACATACATGGTCCCCTGGAGAAGGGGAAAGGGACAAGATATCCTAAGCAAATTGTGAGCATGGGGGAGGGGAGTGGGAACTAGGAGAATGAGAAGGGGAGAAGAGGAGGGGTGAGGAAGACATGATGGGACAAAAAGGTTGAGTTGGGGGAAGAACAGAAGAGAGCAAGAGAAGAGATAATATAATAGAGGGAGTCATTATAAGTTCAAAGAGAAATCAGGCAGTAGGCAAATGTGTGAAGAGCTACAAAGATGATAACAACTAACAATCAAAGCAAGAGAGGAGAGGCTACCTTAAATGCCCTTCCCTGATAATGAGATTGATTACTAATTTATATGCCATCATATAGCCTTCATCCAGCAGCTAGAGGAAGTAGAATCAGACACCCTTAGCTAAACCTTGTACTGAACTGAAATCCAGATGCATAGAAGGAGGACTGATGAGCAAAGGGGTCCATACCTGGTTGGTGAAACCCACAGAAACAGATGACCTGAACAAGGGAGAGCTCTTAGTTCTCAGACTGAATGCTGGGAAACCAGAATGGGACTGATCCAGACCCCCTGAATGTGGGTGTCAGTGAGGAGATCTTGGAAATCTATGGGGCCTCTTGTAGTGCATCAGTACTTATTGCTATCATAGGAATGGACTTTAGTAGCCCATCCCACATGGAGGGATAGTCCGTGAGCCTTGACACAAGGGGTGGGCCTAGGCCCTATTCCAAAGAATATGGCATATTTGAAGACCCCCTATTGAAGGACTCACCCTCCCTGGAGAGCAGAAAGGGTATTGGATGGGTAGGGCATTAGTTGGGGGGGCAGGAGAGGAGGGGAGGGTGAGGGGTCTCGGATTGACATGTGAAATAATTTTCTTTCTATTAAAAAAAAGAAAAAAGAAAACTTCAGGACGTGGCTGCAAAAGTAGAATGAAGCATCCTTAAGAAAATGCGGCAGTATAAACTGCCTGAGAGGCTCAAACTGTGTAGCTGGACCTGAAAAGTAACTATTAAGTTGTATTTTAACAAAAGCAAAAATTCATGGCAATCAGAATGCAGCTATTTGAAGGTGAGGAGATTGCATAGTCAGTAAAGAGCTTGCTAAAAAGGCAAGAACTTGCATTAAAAGAAGGCAAAAGCTTGTTGGTAGCTTGAGCTTTTCATCTCAGCACTGGAGAAGCAGGGCCTGACTGATCCCTGGGGATTGCTGGACAGCTAGCCTGACCAAAGTCATGAAAGACCATATCTCAAACATAACAAGGTGGGGGAAGATTGAGAAAGACAGCCATTATTGACCTATGACCTTTACATGCATACACACATGCTGCACAGACATATACATGTGAACACATAGCACACACATGCACACACATGTACAGACACAAATGCACACAAATCACGAAATAGAAAATAGATACTTAACATAAAGTCAAAACAAAGGTCCGTAATACAGGATTTCTACTAATCAAGACAGGGAAGGTGGGACTGGAGAAACTGCTCTGTGGTGTAGACAGATTGCTGATCATGCAGATGATGGGAATCTAGCTCCCTGCACACATGTCAGGATGTTGTGAACCTCACTCCAGTTCCTGATGATCTGATGGCCTCTTGACTCAACAGGCATCCACACTTGGATGGATATATATAATATATATATATATATATATATATATATATATATATATATTAATATTCACAAAAAATAAGCAAGACATTTTTAAGAGGAAAAGTCCAACAAACTGACTTTAACATGAGAAAAATTGTAAGTGCTTCCCAAAATAATAGAAAAAACTGAGAAAATAGATGGGAAAGTGGCCAATGGAAGTGAGCACAACAATGAACTATCAATCCAAAATGGAAAGAGTGGATTAAGTGTAAAATACGCTGAAAGTTAAAAGACAGAACTCCAAGGATTATGCACACGACCAGGACTGTGTGATCTTTATTTTACGAAATGTAAAGCAGACACATCCTGTGGTCAGGTAGACTAGGACACTGCTGTTCTGTAGGAGGGAAAAGACTACCAAATGATCAGAATGTTGCATACCTTGAAAACAGCATGCTAGCTACATGGATTACAAGATTATCAAAGCTTGTCAAATTGAGAACTGTATATTTTGTCACATCAATATTAAGCCTTTGTATATTATCTGTGTTCCTTGATAATTCTGAAAGGTATCCTCAAACCCAGATTTCAGGAGTAGAATTTCTTACTCATGTTTGCTTAGTGTTTAAGTGAAGATATAAGACTCTAATGAAGAGGTAAGAATACCCTAAACACAAGCAAGAGAACCATTCTTTTCTACCAGTCCACATCAAATACAGTTCATGCAAATTCTGCACTGAGTTATGAGCATCTCTCAGTTAAAGGAGTGCTTGTAATCTACCACCAAGTCCAGGACCATAAATTTTTGTAGTATCTTTACTTGGAAGAAAAAATACTCTGTGGGTAGAAATGTTTATAAATACAACATCTCTGTTATTATTTGTACATGTAAACAGCAAAATTCAGCATTGTAAGAAAAATTAACATTTTCTTCACACTAGTCTTTTCACTCCAGATACATACAAAAAGAAGCTGTAATGTCCTCTTTCATCTATTAACTCACTTACCCAACCAATATGCTTGTTTTTATTAGGCATTTCTTCCATGTTGGATACTATCTAGACATAAAAAGATTACAAGAAAAATGTTTGTAGAAGCTATTATGATAACTGGAGAAAAACAAATTAAACAAAACCTGTATGAGCTTGTTCATTATGAAAGAGACATGCACAAGGTCTTTATAGCTCCTTGAAGAACATATTTGCAGCAGTTACATAACCTCCAGCAATCACCTCAGGTCAGGGGCAGACCTCCTGTCCTCATTTTCACTCTAGGAAGTTTTCTGAGTTTGATTGTGTTTACTGCCTACCCTCTTGTTTTTATTTAATTTGCATATACGTGTGTGCATGTGCCTGTATGTAATTGTGTGTTTGTGTGTGTGTGTGTTTGTAAGTTACTACCATCCTTAACTTATCTCCACCATATTTTTGAGACAGTGATTTTCATTATTCCTGGAGCTCAACCTGAATCAGTTTGGACAAACTGGTTGGGCAGTGACCCCCAGGGATCCTCTTGTTTTCACCTTTACAGCTATGGAACCACAGGAGCATGCTGCCATGCCTCATTTTTAACCATTGTTTCTGGAGACCAAACTCAGGTCCATAGAACAATCTCTCCAACCCCAGGATTTTCTAATTCCCCATAATGGACTTTGGCCACTTACACACACACACACACACACACACACACACACACACACACAGAGAGAGAGAGAGAGAGAGAGAGAGAGAGAGAGAGAGAGAGAGGGAGGGGGTCAGCTGAGAAATGGGGGTACAGAGCTTCTTAATTTTTATTCTCAGGTAATTTCAATGAGGCTATTCTTTGAGATTTGAAATTCATAATTGATGTCAGTTATTTAACCTTGACAGTTGCCATTTTGGTTTAAATTATTACAGAATTAAAATTATATGTAGCACAGTGCCTGGCACACAGATAAAATGGTTTACACATCTTTGTGTGTAGCTAACAAAACACTTTCCATACTAAATACTGGCTATTTAATTTTGGACATAAACAATGTATTTCCAAATAATGGCAGAGTAAAGTGTGAAATCTACATATGCCTGAAAAACAACGTATGTCATAAAAAATCATTCATTTCAGTTTCTTGTTTACCCAGTGCCAATGTCTTGGAGGCTTGATTCCAGACAGTGGGACATTTTTTGGTATAACTTTGCCTGCTTCTGATTTCTTTAAGTTCAACATCTTATTCCTTGAGACACTAAGGGTCTCCAGTCTTGGTGCTGTAAGGAGGGCTGTACTTTCATTTGCTCTCAACAACACCAGGAACATCAGTTCTTCTGAGTTGAAAAGAGCAGAATTCAGGTAGAACCCAGTGGTAGGAGGAGCAGTTGACAATTTAATTATGGCAAGCAATGAGGAAGAATGTGCTCTTGAAAATGTAAACCAAGTCAAGCCACCACAGTTCTTGTCATAGAGGCTTGAAGCTTTAATCTGTTCTCTCCCTGTTATCCATTCCTTGGACCTCCTCAAGGTAGACACTCCAAGAAAGATCTTTATTCTCCTCAGAATCCCATATCACCAGAATTTTCTCTGTTATGAATATGCATAAGATTCAAAACTATGGACAAGGGTTTAAGTTCTCCAAAAGTTGCAAAGTACACTGGGAGGGAAAATAACCACAATCAGTGTGCTTCCCTGGCAAAAATGTTCCTGAATCTCCTTTGCAACAACACAGTTAAACAAACTGCTACCAAGTATCTATCTTTCTATTTGTCCTGTGTCCTTGACCACCCCAGTCATTACATCCTGTTTCCACTGTCCTGATCTGCTAGCTGGTTTTGAGGATTCTTGGGCTAGTCCCTTTATAGCTAACCTATCTCACATTAGCACTACTATTTTGTGGGAAAGTATTGATAATAATCCATTACCTACTGACCTGTGAACCAGGATTTAACTGAACAGCCCTTGTTTGATAGCTTGCTCTGAATTTTCAGCCATCATTTCTCATTCATGCTGCTTGTCTGTCATTTGAATTATTTAAACAGCATATTTGACCTTACAATATGGCAGTGTCTATTGGTTCTGGAGTCTCCGTAGTATTCACTTTGTCTGTGCTACATTCAAAGCACTGGAAAATGAGCTTCTGTTTGGGAAAGTATTGCATGTTGATAACCGTAAATCAATGGACTTGCAAGAGAGATTTTCTATAACAATTGCTCTAGGTTATTTAAATATAATTTTTCCATTAAAAATTGCTTCACATGAATCTGAGATCTCAGTATTAGCAAATAACTCAAACAGCCTGAACAGCAAGTATAATGCCATTATAATTATCTGAATATGTTAACATTTAGGAAACAGTCAGGTGCATTTACTGGCCTTTTGAAAAATAGAATGCTGCATGTAGACACTAATTAATCAATAAAACTCTCATTGTATTCTATTAAGTATTGGAACCGACATTTCAACTTAAATATTCTATCTACATCCTGACCCATTCCTAAGTAGCAATAAAAGCCAATTAGAATGCTATTCAAATTATAATTATGAATTCTCTCACCACCTTCATCTACATGAATATTAGGACAATCAAAGGCAATCCTGGAAGGAAAAAAGCAGGCTGGACCTGTATACACATTGTTCCATTCTTTTACTGAGACTAAGAAGCTCCACAAACAAGAGCTGCTGTGAAAAGCCTTATATTTGGAAGTTCAGAGCCTATGAGATGGGTCACCTCCACACTGTCAGTGCTTGATTCTGAGTGGTTCACAGCCGTGAGGTACTCAATAACTTTGTCTGAGTGGTACAGTGTCTATGAGTGGTTGAAATCCATGATATCCATGAAGTGTCTGTGGCTAAGAGGTTCACAGCCATGTGGTACTCATTGGATGATGGTTCACAGCTTTGTGGTACCCAGTGTCTGTGTCTAAGGCCAATACCTCCATCTTGAAAATGGGAGTACAACATTAGTTTTCAGTATCATAGTATTAATAAAGACAATGGAATTAAATGATTATAAAAGATATGTGTATACTGAACTTAGAAAATATTTTTAACATGAGTTTCTGTCCCGCCTGGTCCCATGGCTGTTTAGTCCCCCCAATAAACACACAGAGAGGCTTTTAGTAATTATAAACTGTTTGTCTTACTGCTTAGGCTTCTTATTGGCTAGCTCTCTCTTAATTATTAAACCATTTCTATTCATCTGTGTATCTCCACATGGTCTTGGCTTACTGGTGATGCCCAAGTCTCTTGTTTCCTTGGTGGCCATGTGGCATATCCCCAACTCCACCTAATACTGTTCTCTATCCCTGTTTGAATTTTACACATGGATAAATGCTGCCTTTCCATTTGCCAAAACAGCTTCATTCATCAACAAATAAAAGAAACATATATTCACAGTATACAGGACATCCCCCATGAAAAATAGATCTTTTCTTGAGTTCTGAGGTCTGCATTCAGTGACCCTCAGAATGACACCTTGAACTCAGCAAACTCTGCTTGGCATTCTTGATAGTGGATCCTTCCTTCATTATGTCCTCAAGTATTATTTTCCAAATTATTTTAAATGTTTTATTAGTATATTTAAATTATATATTATAATGAGTTTTGTTATAGCATTTGCAAACACATACATACTGTATTTTGATCACATTTGCAATCTACAACATTTCTTTGTGTTTCAGAGAGCAACAGACATTTTGTTACTAAAATCCCATCTTTAGTGAGATATAAAGCAATGTCTTTCTGTCTTCTCAATGCCACAATTACAAGTCAAGGCACAGTTCCTCCAATTTTACCCTGGGGAGCCAATGAGTTTGTTGGGCTTCCTTGCAGTGCATATATGAGGGGTCATTTACAGGAATGTGAGCATGATACTAGCCAAAAATAATGGCTTCCCTGTGACTAAATAAATGGGTGGGTTGTCTCACCTTCCTGTGCCTCATCCCAGTAAAGAACTGGTGGTAGAGAACAGTTAGATACTCAGGTGAAAATTTCATTTTTCCATTTCACTTCTATATGTGGGAATGCAAACCATCAACAAGCTCAACTGGAAGAATATGTGCAAGGAGTATGTCATGAAGCTCAGCTCCCTAAGATGCCTGGCAGGCAACAATCTGTACAATTTTACCCCACTTCTAGCAATTCCTTTTTTGTCTTTATTTCTTGAGCCTTTGGAGGGGTGAGGACTATTTTCTCATTTCTTCTTAAATAAATTGAATAGTAAGATTATTTACTTCCTCAAACGACAGCACAGTATAATTGTTAGAACATGTAGCAATGACCATATTCTCATTGGATCTACTCTTATTAGCAAAAATGCAAACTATATTGGGTCCACTAATAGATGAATTATGTGGAAAGAGTAGCCAGTTGCTAAGTAGATTTGAGAACTAAAGTTCCTGGATTCAAGTCTTTGCTTAGATTCTCTGAGTCATGGGAAGCTAATCACTATAGTTTCTTCACTTCAATCACTAATAAGATTCTATGTAAATATTAGTTTACATAGAATTTTACACACTTAACACCCAAAATATTTCTAATCTTTTTGAAATGGATATGATTTATAACATTTTACAATCCACTGAACCTTGCCCCAATGACATTTAAATATTAAGCTTTGTTTAAACTGTCAATTTGAAGCACAAAGATGTAAGGTATGTCATGTCATTCCGTGTCTGTGATTAATATTTAGTATAGATTGTACAAATTAGGAAACATGGAACAAAATGGTGAATTAAGGAAGGTTACATGAGGAGGGAAAGGGCTTAAAGAGCACTTAAAGATGTCAGGGCTCAAACACTTTTATTAAAGGAATTCACAGTAGTTTCTTTATAAGTAGCTATTGACAGAAAAAAAAAAAAAAAAACAGAAGTCCCAAATGATGAGCTCAGAGTTGTAGGGAGCTAGGATTTAGAGTGAACTATGATAAGATGTAATAATGGAAGCCAGCTTTAATCATCATTCCAAAGTTTCTTGCTGTGTCCCCAGCAAGAATGTTTTAAAGCTGATAAACAATATCAGCTATGCAAAAGCATAGAGCATACCAGGTACTCAAAGACTGCGTTGGTTAGTTTTATGTCAACTTGATTCAAGCAAGAATAATTTTGGAAGAGGGATACATTTGAGAAAAATCCCTCCTCAATATTGGCCTACAGGCAAGTCCACAGAGCATGTTCCTAATTAATGATTATTACAGGCCCAGCTCACCATAAGTGTTGCCAGGCATGGGAAACTTGTCCCATTTTTTTGTAAGAAATCAGGTTGAGTAAGCCACAAAAAGCTAGTCAGTAAACAGTGGTGCTCCACAGCCTCTGCCTCACGAGCTCCTTTCAAGTTCTTCCATCCAGTTACTTTTGCTGACTTTCCTCAAGAAATAGAGTAAGACTTGAGGATTGTAAGATGAAAATCCTTCCCTGCCCATGTTGTTCTTGCCATGGTGTTTACCACATCAACAGAGATCCTGATTAAGAGAGATTTGTGTACACAGCTTGCAATGTCAATATCTGCTGGATATTATGGAGAAGTGAAGGAGTCAATTGGCCAATAGTCAAGCTATCTGTAGAATCCTATGGTCCTGAACACAATACCTATTAAAAGATGAATTCATTGAGAGCATCACTCAGTTGGTCAAGTTCTTGGCAGGCTAGCATGAAAGTTTAAATTCAACAAAGTATGGCTCAAAAGGTCAAGGTCTTGCCATGCCAATATGGGGTCCTGAGCTCAAACCTCAAAAAGCAAATTAAAGAAAAATGCAAAATGTGGTGTCAGACTGTAACTCAAGTACTAAGGGGGTGTCAACAAACAAGTCCTGAACTCCAGACCTGACAGTGTAGCATACTTGACAATTTCCAATTCAATGAGATACCCTATCTCAACAGCAACAACAACAAAAATCAAGGTAGCAATCACCTGAAGAAGGATAGCCAAGATTGTCTTTTCCTCCACATGCACATGTATATGCATGAATACATGAATACATACCTGTACACACATGCACCTGTATACATATAAACATGCATACACACATATACACATAAAAGATGAGTTCAATAACTAAGGTTTTTTAATACAAGTGACAATTAGATTAAACATACATTTGTGGATACCATGGACCACAATGCCAGTGGACACCCCCCTAACCCTGATTTACTGGAGGGCACACCAATACCCAGAAACCCAAGTAAGTCCCCATGAGAAGACTAAGAAAATTTTCTCAGAGCCTACCCAGCCTAACCACCAACAACTCCCACTGTCCTGATCACCATATCCTATAGTGGGAAATTACCAATACAGAACCAAGTAGAAATATAAGGGTATTTAATAGGGAAGAGCCTTACTTACAGAGCGACCTAGACAGCCGGTGTGGCAGCAGTCTGTCCAGCAAGTAAAAAAGTGAAACTGAAAGAGAAAATGAAGTCCCATGCAAGTATCACTCTTCATCACCCTGACCACGCCCTTGCAAGCCCATAAGCAGGCCTGGTTACAGGTTCCCCTACAATTCCCCTTTTAGTCTAAAAGAGGATTAAAACTTAACAGTGTAAAGTATCCAAAATTAACAATCATAAAGGTGAAATATAAGAAGATACAACAATCTGCTTATGTCACAACCTAGCTATCTATTTTAATTAAACCCTAAAGTCATCTGAAAGAGGTGGCCAAGCCTGAACATCTCCTTCCAATCCCAACCATAAACAATAGGAAGCTATCCCTAACTAGGTATAGGCACTATCCTAAATGACAACAACGGGGAAAGGAGGCCTTGCATCCTCCAAGTTACTTCCTGCTGAAATGGGACAGTGATAGCCTTGTGGGGTCTTGTAGGAAGAAAATGTTAGTATAATAAAAGTCTTGAATGAATTATATCTAGTTCATCTTAGATGGGATTTGCTTGATTGAAGATTTCTATTGAAATCCTCAACTTTATTGAAATCAGTACCCGAAGCTCTGGCAGGAGTATCAGTTGAAATGGAGCAAGTTGGATCCAGTGCAGTCGAGGAGGTGTGGCCCATTTTCTTTCCAGGGTGTCAAGGAATTGCGGTCAGGCAGGTCTTCATTGGCTGTGTAGGACTCAAACATAAACAGTTAGCAGAAGAATGTTTGCTTGTGTATGTACACACACTAGGAAAGGCAACCATGGGAGCATAACAATTATGAGAGGGTGTATACCTTGAAGGAAGAGCCAAGAATAGACAAAGACAGTCCCCAAATTCTTTTATTCTGTATTACATCAATTGGCTCCCTGATACATTACAGAAACTCTAAAGTTCAGTTAAACAACGTGCTTGGAATTTATAGGAGGAAAGCCAAATCCACCTTTAAATCCAGCAGTGGTCTAATTGAATAGAGACTAGGAAATAAGGAAAAATAGAGTTCTCTGAGAGACAGCTGTAAAGTTTACCACATGGCACGTTCCTTTTGTTTGATGGTTATAGCTACCTTCTCTTCTTAAGTGTCTACACTTGCCTTCTGGAGATGAGTTTTCCTGTGGAGATTAAAGCAAAACACTTCTTTTTCCTTTGGGAGGTTTCTATTCAGTTCATAAGATATACCTTAGTAGAATACCTGTCATTTCTCCTCGTCCAGAGGTTTTTCCTTTTCAACTCGAATCTTCATCAACTTTGATGGTATCCAAAGTTTTTCTTCTCCTGGTGAAACCAATGCAAAAACCCTACCCCAACATAACAATTGTCCTGGTATCCACACAGAAGTTAGGACATCTTTGAAGTATATCTGCTGATTGAGTTCCGCAGTTTTTTCCAGCTGTCTTTCTGCAGCTGTTTGTCCTTTTTCATTGGCATTAAGAAACTTAGTGTTAATAAAGCATTATGCAACCTATGTTTGGGGGTTTAGACTTTCAAGCCTGTCTATTGAGCATCTCCTTTAGTGTCCTATTAGATCTCTCAACCACTGCTTGTTCTGTAGGATTGTGTGGTATACACTGGTAACATGCTTTATGTTATAATATTTGAAAAATTGTTCCAATTTTGTAGAGACATATACTGGAGCATTGTCAGTTTTTATTTGTGCAGGTATACCCATAATTGCAATCACTTCTAGAAGATGTGTAATAAAAGAATCATCTTTTTCAGAGTTAACAGCAGTAGCCCATTGGAACCCTGAGAATGTGTCTATACTATGATGCCGTATTTCAAATTTCCAAACTCTGCAAGTGAAACACATCCATCTGCCAAACTTCATTTTTCTGAATACCCTTAGCATTACAGCCTACTGAAAATGGAGTTTGATTATAAATGGAACAAGTAGAATAGTTTTTCACTATCTCCTTGGCTTGTTGCCAAGTGGTGAAGAAGTCCTTTTTCAAACCTTTGCTATTTACATGATATTTCTTATGAAATTCTGAGTCTTCTAGCACACTTCCAATTAATAAACAATCAATATCATCATTGCCTTGTGCTAGTGGGCCTGGCAGACCATATGGGATCTGATATGATAATGTATGTAGGATTACTTCAGTTTCTGATTGTTTCCTGTAATTGGAAAAACAGAAAAGCTAATTCTGTATTATCAGGAATGAAGTCTGCAGTCTCAATGTGTAACACAACTCTCTCTGCATACTGAGAATCAATAACTATATTAAGAGGTTGCATAAAACCCAAAAATACCATGAGAATTACATATAATTCTGCCTTCTGTACAGATGTATATGGACTTTGAACTACTTTACTTACCTCACCTGCTTTATAACCAGCCTTACCTGATTTGTTGGCATCAGTGTAGAATGTAAGAACTCCAGAAATGGGAGTTTGTCTTACAATACATGAAAGAATCCAGACTGTCTTTTTTATGCATTTAATTCTGTCAGTTTTGGGACAGTTGTTGCTAATTGTCCCCAAAATTCAGTAAGAGCTATTTGCCAATGTTCATTATCCTTCCACAAGGAGGAAATTTATTCATTAGTGGAAGGTACTATAATTTCTGCTGGATCTTCTGCAGTCAGTTGACAAGTCTTAATTTGCCCTTTAGAATCAAATTAGAAATCTTTTCTATATATGTCTTTAATTTTTTATTCTGTTTATGTGGCAGAAATATCCACTCCAATATAGTGTCTTCCCTGTGAATCAGAATCCCAGAAGAGTATTCTCTGGATGCTAAGATAATCAGCATACAGTCTAAATTAAGGTCAATCCGATCTACAAGTGCATTCAATATTCTGTTTTCTACCCATTGTAACTCATTTTGTGCCTCAGCAGATAATATTCTAGGACTGTTTAGGTCCTTAACACCTTTAAGGGCCATTTTTAAATGCTTTAAGTCCTGTCCTTCTACTCCAATATTCTTCAGTAGTTGAGAAATTTCCCCTAATAATTTCTGAAGAGAATTAAGAGTTTGATAACAATCTCTCCTAATTTGTACCTTATGAGGTCTGATTCTTTGCAAGTCTATCTTGTAATCTAAATAGTTAATAGAATCTCCTTTTTGTATCTTTTCTTTGGCAATCTCTAACCACCAACAGGGCAGTACTTCCTTTACCATTTCAAACATACGTTACAAAGTTTCTTTATTGGAATCTGATAAAAGAATGTCATCCATGTAATGATAAACAAGAGATTGTGAAAATTTCTTACGAATTATTTCCAAAGGTTGCTGTACAAAGTGTTGACACAAAGTAGGACAATTTAGCATTCCTTGTGGCAAAACCCTCCACTGATATCTCCTAACTTGCTGTGAATTATAACTTGATATCTCCTAACTTGCTGTGAGTTGGTACAGTAAATGCAAATTTTTCTCTATCATTTTCCTGTAACGGTATTGTGAAAAAACTGTCTTTCAGATCAATGACTATGATAGGCCATCCTTTAGGGATTAAGGAAGTTAATGGCATTCCACGTTGCAGAGAGCCCATTGTTTGAATTACCTTATTTATGACTCTCAGGTCTGTCAGCATTCTCCACTTACCTGACTTCTTTTTGATAACAAATACAGGAGAATTCCAAGGACTGGTAGATTCCTCTATATGTCCAACATCTAGCTGTTTCTGTACTAACTTTTCTAAAGCCTCTGGCTTCTCAGAGGTCATAGGCCATTGTCCTACCCAAACTGGTTCATCTGTAAGCCACTTCAGTGGCAGCGTCTTTGGCTTCTTTAAAGTTCCATCATTTGTACCTAGTTTCTGTACAGCATGGATGGTTGGTAAGTGTTTTCCATACCGTCTTACCAGATCTTTTCTACTATCTAAAGATTGTACATAATTTGTATCTGACATTTGAGGAATATTAATCTGAGTATTCCAGGGCTGTAAGAGATCACAACCCCAGAGATTTATAGCTATATCTGTCACATATGGTTTCCATATCCCTTTCTGTCCTTCCAGTCCAATGCAGACCACTGAGTTAACACTCTGTTGAACCATAGATAGAGTCCCAATTGCTAAAAATTGTACATTTGCTTTTCTAAGAGGCCATTTCTGAGACCAAGACTTTTGGGTAATAATAGTTACGTCTGCCCCAGTGTCTACTAAGCCAGAAATAACTTTATTATTAATTTTCACTTTCAACTTTTATCATTAATAGAATCTTGCCAAAATATTCAAGCTTTTTCTCATTTTTTTCTAGTCACATTTGATTCTTCATCACTATTCAAACTACCATTTAGCACAGTATTATTTTTCACAATAGACAAAGAAATATCTATTTGTCCTATGAGAGATTGTCTCCCCTGCTACTGGAAATTACTGGACCTTTCTCGATGTGGGGGCCTTCTTGAGTCCCCCCTTGGGGTTTCCCAACCTTAATGGGTTTCCTAGCATGTCCCTGGTCGATCTACATTAATTAGTCCAGTGTCTGCCCTTACCACATCTTCTACACAATCCAGAAGGCAGTGGCCTTCCGTATGAGGCAGTGTTAGAATTCATTTGTCTACAATTGCTCTTAGTATGTCCCATTTTACCACAGTTGAAACATCTAGGTTCCTGGTGCCTTTGTGGTCTCCAGGGAAAGACTCTTCCCATCCAAGGTTCTGGTTCATAGTAGTAGTAACCTCTAGCCTTTTGGTACCTATGTTGACCTCTGTAAGGTGCTTCTCCTTCCCAAACCCTTGCATTCTCACATCTAGAACTTTTAATTTCCTGTTGCCTTTTTAATCCTTTTGAAATGGCCCCTCCTAAGCAAGCTCTAGTATCTTGCACATTATAATCACATAAAAGATGAGTTCAATAACATAGGTTTTCATACAAGTGACAATTAGATTAAACATACATTTGTGTATACCATGGACCACAATGCCAGTGGAAGCCCCCCTAACCCTGATTTACAGGCAGGCACCAATACCCAGAAACCCAAGTAAGTCCCCATGAGAAGACTAAGAAAACTTTCTCAGAGCCTACCCAGCCTAACCCTCAACAACACCCACTGTCCTGATCACTATATCCACCCAACAATATCTATGGAATCTCTATGCTTCACCAGAAACCACACTGGCACCCAAGATCATGTATGCTGTCAGACACCCACCAGAGACACTCTGGCTGGAAAAGAGAACATGTTAGCCACTGGAATCACAGACATCTCAATAAGGAACTCCACAGAGGAAAGAGAAACCAAGAGAAAAAGTACTCATCCAAAAGGGGCAAACTCAGAAATCAGCGCTTCTCTTAGGGTTTTACTGCTATGAAAAGACACCATTACCCTGGCAACTCATAAAGGAAAACATTTAGCTGGGACTGGCTTACATCTCAGAAGTTTAGTGTATTATCATCATTGTAACAAGCCTGGAAGCCTACAGGCAGACATGATGCTAGAGAAAGAACTGAGAGTGCTTTATCTTGATACATAGGCAGCAAAATTTCATTGACATATAAGTCCCAGCTGGAGCATATAAGATCGCACAGCCTACATCCAAAGTGACACAGTTCTACCACAAGGCAAACCTACTTCAACAAGGCTACAGTTTCTCATTGTGCTGTGTCTTTTCAAAACACTATATCACTTAAACTTACCTCCAAATAAGATGCCTAGACCACATCTTCACACAATGAATAAAAGCCACGTCAATGTATCACCACCAGAGTACAACTATCACACTAAAACAAGCCATGAACATTATCACATAGATGAAGCAAATAAAATACCATGAAACCAACATTATGAAGATGATAGAGGATCGTAAAGAGGAAATTAATAATCTCTTAAAGAAATCCAGGAAACAACAAACAAAAATAATGGAGTAAATGAATAAATCACTCAAAGGAAGCAAGGAAATAGACACAAATAGAGGTAATGAATAAATCCCTTTTTAAAAATGCCAAGATAAAAACAAGTAGAAAAGGAAATGAATAAAACGGTTTAAGAACAAAATTGAAACTAGACACAATAAAGCAAACACAAACTAGTTAACTCCTAGAGATGGAAAATATAGGTAAGTGAATAATAATTTCAGCAATAGGCATCACCAAAAGAATGAAAGAAGTGGAAGAAAGAAATTCAGACATAGAAGATACTATAGAAGAAATTGATACATTGATTAAATAAAATATTAAATCTAAGAAGTCCTGACACAAAACACCCAGGAATTCTGGAACAATATTTAGAGAGTAAACAAACCTAGGAATTGTAAAATAAGAAGAAGGAGAAGAATCCCAATTCAAAAGGCCAGAAAATATTTTCAGCAAAATCATAGAAGAAAAATTCCCTAACCTAAAGAAGGACCTATCTATAAAGCATCAAGAACATGAAATAAATTTAACTACAAAAGAAAATTCTCTTGCCACATAATCATCAAAACACTAAACATGCAGAATAAATATTAAAAGCTGCAAGGGAAAGAAGGCAAGTAATATATGAAGGCAGATCTAGTAGAATTTCACTCAACTTCTCAATAGAGACTCTAAAACCTGATAGGGTCTAAACATATATCCTTCATATTCTGAAACCCCAGATTCCAGCCTAGATTACTAGAACCAGCAAAACTTTCAATCACCATGGATGGAGATATTAAGAAAGTCTATAGTGAAATCAAAGTTAAGCAATGGCTATCAAATCCAGCTCTACACAAGATACTAGAAGGAAAATTGGAATCCAAGTAGTTTACCAACTATGAAAACACAGGAAATAAAAATGTCACATCAGCAAAGTCAAAATAAGGGAAGCACACACATGTATGTACATCCATATGTACACAGGCATACACTTACCACTATCACAAGCAACAAGGATACACACACACACAAACAAGAATTAGCAATCATTGGTCATTGATGTTCCTCAATATAAATGGGCTGAATCTCCCAATAAAATACACACAAACTAACAGAATCAATGCAAAAAACAAACAAACAAAATCTCATCTCCAGTCCCGTGGTTGCATGTAAGAATCATGCCTCAAAATCAAAGATGCACATTATTACCTTAGAGTAAAGGGTTGAAAAATATTTTCCAAGCTAATGGACCTAAAAATACAAATGATTACAACCATTCTAATATCTAACAAAATATAGTTCAAACGCATATTAATCAAAGGGACAGGGAAGGAAACTTCATTCTCATTCAAATGAAAGATCCACCAAGATGATCTTGATAAATGAAAAGGGAAAGGTATCAGGGAAACAACGCCCTTAATAATAGCCACAATTAATATAAAAACCCTCGTGGTAACTCTAACTAAGCAAATGAAAGACTATGTTAAAAAATTTCAAGTCTTTGAAGAAAGAAATGGAAGAAGATATCAGAAGTGGAAAGGTCTCCCATGCTGATGGAATGGTAGGCTTGGCATAGTAAAGCTGGACATCTTACCAAAAAAATCTACAGATTCAAGGCAATGCCCATCAAAATTCTATCACCATCCTTTACAGATCTTGAAAGGATAAAATGCAAATTCACATGGAAAAACAAAAAGAAAATAAAATTTCACAATATCTAAAACATTTTTATACAATAAAAGGAGATAATCACCATCCTTGATTTTAATTTGTACTATAGAGATATAGTAGTAAAAGCCATATAGTGTTGGCATAAAAAGAGACAGCTTGATCAAGGGAGTCAATTAGAAGGCCCAGACATAAAAATCACATGCCTGTAGATACCTAACTTTTGGTACTTACTAGAAATACATAATTGAAGAAAGAAACCATTTTCAACACATGGTGGTGGTCTAATTGGATTTCAGCAAGTGGAAGAATGTGAATTGATGCATATCTGTCTGTCACCCTGAGCACACACTAAAACCACAACTCCAAAAGAATCAAATATCTCAATATAAAACCAGATAGGGTGAACCTAATAGAAGATAAATTGGGGAGTAGCCTTGAACTCCTTGGCACAGGAGACAACTTTCTGAACAGAACACTAATAGTGCAAGCACTAAGAGCGACAATGAATAAATGAGGGCTCTTGAAATTGAGAAAGTTCTTTATGACAAAGGGCACTATAAATTGGACAAACTGGGAAAAGACCTTCACCAATGCCACATCTAACAGACAACCTAAAGGATTCAAGAACAAAATCTCAACAAACCAGATAATCCAACTAAACAATACTGTATACATCTCAAAGGGGAATTCTCATCAGAGGAATCTTAAATGACTTCTCAGACTTAAAGAAGACTTTCTCAAGAATTAAAGAAATCGTGGTCATCCACAGCCATCAGATAAATGCAAATCAAAACAACTCTGAATTCCATCTTACAACTGTCAGAATAGATAAGATAACAAAGAAAAGTTACAACTCATGATGATGAGGGTGTGGAGAAAGGGGAATATTCCTCAATTTTTGGTGGGAGTGCAACTATGGAAATCAATATGGTTGTTCCTCAAAAAACTAGGAATCGATCTACCTCAAGGCCAAGTTTCACCACTCTTGGGCATGTGGAAAAAGAACACTCCATTCTACCACAAGGCTAATTACTCAAAAATTTTTATTGAAGTTTGATTCCTAATAGCTAGAAAGTGGAAGCAACCTAGATATTAATAAACAGAGGAATAGATAAAGAAAATGTGGTATATTTATACAATGGAGTATTATGAGCTAATAAAATAATGACATTTTTCAATTTGCAGATAAGTTAATGGGGTGAACCAGAGACCATCTGGAATAATGTAACCTAGATCCAGAAAGACAAACATGGTATGTAATCCCTTATAATTGGACACCAGCTGTTAAGTAAAGTATAATCATGCTACAATCCACAGTTCCAGAAAGGGTAAGTAGCAATGAGGGCTCAAGGGGAGGTATGTGAATCTCCCTGAGAAAAGAAACTACAATAGATTTTGTGGGTAGACTAGGGGCAAGCAGGGATCAGAAGAGAAGGGATATGATGGAGGAAAGGGATGGATGAAGATAGTATTAGGAAGAGTGGGATGGGGGCGGGGGCAATGGAAAAACCTAGTGCCATGGAAAGTGCCTGGAATCTACAAAAGTGACCATAGTGAAATCTCCTTGTACTGATGGAGATGGAGCCTGAACTGCCCATTTTCTACAATTAGGATGTCTTCTATGAATTAGGCTGGTACATCAACCTAGACACTTTGACCTAAAATTTGTCCTGCCTCCAAAGTATGAGGAAGCAATTGTGGGTACAGAACTTCTTGGAGTAGGCAAACAATGACTAGTTCAACTTGAGTTCAGAAGAGGGATTTCATGACTGATACTGCCTGGATGTCCAGGAACCAGAGGCAGCAGGCCCAGAGTACCAGGATAGAACCAAACAGAGTTGGAAAACAAAAGTCAATGAAATGGTTGCTAATGATAATCTAAAACAATATAGACATTAGGCAGAAGTTTCTTCCAGCCAGGTCCTGCCACTGTCTTGCCCCAAATAAACACAGACACTATATTAATTATAAATTGTTGGATGATGCCTAGGGCTTCTTATTAGCTAGCCTTTTCCTAATTATTAAACTATTTCTATAAATCTATGTATTTCCACATAATCTTGGCTTACTCAAGAATGTCCAGACCTGTTACTCCTTCAGTATCTACATGGCATCTCTCCATGGTGGCCTCTCTGCACCTCTCCCAGTATTCTTCTTGTCTCCTAGCCCTGCCTATCTTCCTTTCTGTATTGTTCAACTAGTGTTTTATTCATCAACCAATAATAGAAACATAAATACAGAAGAACATCCACCATCATATCAGTGCCTAGCCCAATTATCATCAGAAGGAACCATCCAGCAACTTAAGGGAATGCAAAGGCACAAGGCCAAACACTTAGGTGGAGCCAAAAGAATCCCACAGCATTAGGCAAGGAAAGATTGTAAGAGCCAAAGGTATTGAGGACACTGTAAGAACATGGCCCACAGCATCAACTAAGTAGGGCTCATAGCGACTCACAAAGATACTAAGAGACAAGCATAGACCAACTCTGGGCCCAAGCTAGGTCATCTGCGTATATCTTATGGCTGTGTAGTGTGATGTTCCTGTGGGTTTCCTAACAACATGAGTGGTGAGGGTATCTCTGGTTCTTTTAACTGTACTTGACAACTTTTTAATTCTCCTGAGTTGCCTTGTACAGCCTAGATATGATGGCTTGTGGTCAGGCTTACTGGATCTTGTTACACTACATTCAGTGGATATCCCTGGAAGACCTGTTTGTTTTTCAAGCTAAATCCAGGAGGAGTAAATATGGAAGAGAGGGGTGTGGGTGGAGGAGCAGGTAGTAGAGGAAGGAGGGGAAACTGTGGTCAGCATTTAAGGTATGAGGAAATAACAACCTATTTTTCAAAGCATATATTTGAGGTGACAATGGATTTCATGAAGATTTCCAAAGCCTAACATGCAAGCAGGTCACAACTATGTTGCCTTCTATAACTTAACTTTTCCAAGCATTTCTGCTCCTCAGAACTAGATGACTTGGATGCTTGTTTTTAAATATCAGTTCCTTAGGGAACAGTTTTCTAAGACTGGATCTCAAGTCAGACCCAGTCTGAAATTGAATAGTGCCTCTAGACATCACAGAGGCAATAAGTAAAACATGTAACTGAGATAAAGTGCTTAATCCAAACCCTGAAATAGCTCCTGTAACATGAATTTAGGAATGCTCCTGGCACTGTAACTACCTAGTTAAGGGACACTGGTTCTCAATGTATTGGTTACAACCTCTTCAGACTTACAAACTCTTACACAGGGGTTACATATCAGATGCCCTACATATCAGATATTTGCATTATGATTTGTAACAATAGCAAAATTCCAGTGATGAAGTAGCAATAAAAATAATCTTATGGCTGAGGAACATCACAATATAAAGAACTGAATTAAAAGGTCATGGCATTGGGAAGTTTGAGAACCACTGAGTTAAGGAAATCATAGTAGTCCATTTAAGTGTTAAAGCTTTCATTCATCAGTTTGTCTTAACAACAACAAAAAAGAATTCTCTATGTCAAAAGAATTCTTATTAAAAGGATCAACCTATATTTTTAAACTTTTTAATTTATTTAAATTTTAGAGGTGATGGTACTTGCATGTGTCATAATCCTCATACTGAGTTCAAGAAACAGATAACGACAGTTGGTTCTCTCCTTCCACTACATAGTGCATAGGGATCAAATTTAGTACATGCACCTTGATAATGAATGCCTTTATTCACTGAGCCATCTTATTGGCCCTGCCTTATCTCATTTATATGAAATACTCAGAAATAAATAATAAAGCAAATACCTAAAAATACAGGAAGAATAGCAGCTGACAGGATAGAGAAGGGGAAATGGAATTGTATTGCTTTAATGGATAAAATGTTTTTCTGCAATGAAGACATTTTTGGGAAATGGGTAGAGGTGATGATTGCAATGCATGGAATGTCCTAGTTACACAGGTTTATATTGTGATTACTATTCTTGGTTATCATCATGAATATACATGGAATTAATTGGAATCAAAGAAGCTGGGAATATCTGTAGGGGAATTTTATTAATTTAATCATTTCAAGTTGAAAGAGCTACCATAAATCTTGGTCTTTTAAAGTGGGAAATCCACGTTAAATCTGAGGCATACATTCTGGTTGCCACTTATGTAAGGTGTAGGAAGAAGAAAGTAATTATTCTTTGAGTGCTGTTCCTCACTGCTGCTTTCAAGTCCAAGCCTTCACTGGCATTAGAAACTACTTTTTGCCTGGCAGTGATGGTGCACACCTTTAATCCCAGCACTTAGGAGGCAGAGGCAGGCAGATCTCTAAGAATTCAAGACCAGCATGGTCTACAAGAGCTAGTTCCAGAACAGCCTCCAAATTCACAGCGAAACCCTCTCTCAAAAAAAAAAAAAAAAGAAAGAAAAGAAAAAGAAAAATAAATTACTTCTTTAGTGTTCTCACATATATTGGTGACTAGCTGAGACATCCAGCCTCATGGACAGCACAACTACTGGATTCTTGGACTTTCTATTGGTAGACAGACATTGATGCACTAGGGGGGCTGCAGCCTATGAGCCATTTTAATCAATCATGTGTGTGTATATATACACATATAAATATATGCATACTCTCTCAGTTCTGTTCCTCTTGTATACCCTGACTAGTACATGTATATTTTATTAAAATGAAGAATTCTAAAATTATAAATTATGAGTATCTAATTCCATGGAAGTAAATAGAGGTATTTTTTGTTGTTTTGGATTTAGTGGATGGTGCAGATTTGGAGACAAAATTGCATCTCATTTTTATCTCCCATTTACTACCCACACAGTTGAATAAATGAAACTGTGCTTCAGATGATCATACACACACAAATTTGCTTTAAGGCTGGCTAAGGCAGATCAAACACCCTGCAAAGTACTTAAATTATAATAGGTACTTAGTTTAGTGATGGCCATTTTGCCAATTACTCTCTAAGATCATGGAATAGGAAAGCAGCAGGCAGTGTAAAGGTTAGTTTTGCTGTAAAGAACTCATTGAGAATGAGCTGGACTGAGTCCCCAAAGCCTGGTTCTGATGTAATTACATTAATCTACTAGTGTGTTGGGATTCTTACTTCCCTTTTGGCTAGAATTCAGTGCAAATAATATTTGACATTTGAATAAAATAAAACAAATAAGTGAAATATTATCCATCCAAATTATTTTTCTTCTGGGAATTTCAGTGTACTTGCTTGAGAAAAAATAAACTTTGGGATAAAATATTAAATTAGAAGGGCTATAATTCAAAGATTTGAAGTAATAGACAAAAGTACACAGATTGAAATATTTGTACTCTACCAAAACCTTTTCCATTGTTTTATCTTTAATTAATGATTGAGGCAAACTTCAAAAAATTTGCAGCAGATATAATTGTGTCTAGAGAGCTATCCAGGATTTATTTTCCTCTTTCTTTAATCCATGGCAGTGACACTCACCTCATACATAATCATAAATCTTCTTTATATCTATAATACAGAACCCACTGGGCTTCACCCAATCTTGGGGATACCTACTCTAATTTCTCTTTGGTATATTTTCTTTCAAAATAAACTTCTGCTTAAACTGGCTTTGTTTTTTGATTAAATAATTTCCTTCAGTAAGACAAGAACTGCACAACACCTATAAAAGAACAACTAGCTCATCTTGTGGGAAGGAAGAGTGGTTTTGCATTCTCTAAAGTAAGATGAGAAAGTGGAAAAGAGGTCAGCAGAAGAAAAAGAAACATTTGTCCCACAGAATGTTTTGGAGTGAAATCCAATTCTTCTTTTATATTAGATGGTGCTGTGGGTTGAGGATTACATTGATGCCCACCACAACTGTGTGTTTTGTAATGTCTTTTAAGTTGGCAAAGGACAACCCATGAAACTGAAAATTTCTTTTCTCTTTAAGAAGTGTAATTTTGTGAGCTCATCTGACACCCCTAGAGACTTGTTTCTTCCTCGTTGTAAAATTCATGCCCAATGGTAATTTTTAATGGCACTAACACCATCTTCTAATCCCTGCTTGGCTTTCAGGTTGTTTGGAAGCACATATGGGAAAGTTCACGATGTAAAAGACTGAAACAGAAATGCAACTGTGAAGAGTTGCAAGTATTGGGGCGGAATCACACTCAGGAAATGATGATCACATCTATATTCCATCTTCTTATTCTAAGGTAATTGTAAACTTGTTTTATAAACATGGGGTATTGTCATAGCATCTGGGGGGGGGGAAGGAAAACCATTTTGTACATTATATTTTTTAAATGTGAATATCAAAGCTAAATACCAATATTTCTAAAACCCATTTGCCTTTTTGGGAAAAGCACAAAATAGCATCCTAACTCTGTGTCAAATTACTGTTCTAATAAAAACATGTTCTGTGTATTTTCTTAACTCACAATACAGATACCTTGCGCTTGTGTAGGATTTAGCCCCATAGTTATTACATGGGATTTGTAGACTATGATGGCCAACATTGATTGAAAACTTGGCAGGATCTAGAAGAAGGCAAATCAGAAAGCTCTAAACACAAGTGTGAGGGAGTTTTTACACTGAGTTTATTAAGGTGTGGGGAAACCCATAGGCATGTGGATATCAGTGTTTCATTGTAAGTGGTCTTCAACTGAATGAAATGGACAAAGTGAGTTGAACAACAGCATTCATCTCTCTCTGCTTCTTGAATGTATATTCCATATTACCAGCTGCTCCACACTCCTCTTGCCAATTCTTACCCACTGTGGTAGATTGTGCCTTTGAACCAAGAGTCAAAATAAACAATCCCTACATTAAGTTGCTATTCTTAGGTATCTCATCATAGCAATAAAGAAAAGTAACTAATATCCAGAAATGAACTTGCAGTTATAACCCCACACAATTTCCATGACACTGCTATGGGGTGTAGGCTTTACCAGATCATGATGAGTGATGCTACTGAATATTTAGCATTTGAACACAACTCATAATTGTTCTTTAACTTTTCTCTAATTGTACTTCACTGGGAGACAGTAACCATATATGAACCTTCTGTTTTGACATATGAACAAATCTGTTTTGTTGCCTTCTCTAGCTTTTGACAAATGTCTAAATCCATATCTGATTACCTATACTTCACTCACTCTTACAAACTATCACTGTCATGTCTCTTAATTCCCTGCTCTCTGTCAGATTGCTCTTAAAATATGCTTATGATCATCTATAGCAACCAAGATAACTGAGAATTTCTACATCTGTTGAGATCCTGATTTCAATTATATCTGAAAATTTCTAGATGCTTTATAAATTAATACTTCTGTGATCAAGAGGTTAGAATTTTAAATTTCTTGAATAATTATGCAGTCTTCCTAGAAGTTACTCTTATTCACAGACATTTAACAAGCACAGTATAACCCCAACCCTGTATAACTCTAACCTTAACCCTGAGTCCAAATTTGACCCTGCCATTAACCATAACCTCTAACTTTAAGCCTATCTCTAAATTCTGACCATTTCCCTATCCCCCAGATTTCATTGTAGAATTATATATATTTGTGTTCAACAAAAATTTCCAGTAAGGGAAAAGTAATAAAAACACAAATGCTGTATTTGTGTGTCCTTGGAAGGTTTAAAACCTGAACAGCATTCCACCAAATGGATGAGGGTGGGGAAGAGAGGAGGGAGAAGTAGTTCCAGTGCGTGAATGAAGTTTGCGCTCAGTCATAGTAATGGGTAAGAATTCAGTGTACAGTGCTAGAACAGAAATTCCTGGTAATATATGAAACATTAGAATGAATGGAATCAATCACTAGCCCTTTCTCAATAATATATCATAAGCTTATCTAAATAAGATTTGGACTAAACATTGAGACCAACAATTAACAAAGGGACCTCCTGAAACTGAGAAGCTTCTGTAAGGCAGCAAGACACAATGGCAGCCTACATAATGGGAAAAGATATTTACCAAACCCACATCTGACAGAGGGCTCATCACCAAAATATACAATGAACTCAAGAAGCTAGGCCCCAAAACACCAAGCAATGCAATTAAACAGTGGAGGGCAGAACTAAGTAGAGAATTCTCAAAAGAGGAATCTAAAATGTCTGAAAGACACTTTAGAAAGTGTTCAACATCCTTAGCCATCCGGGAAATGCAAATTAAAACCACTCTGAGATATCATATTACTCTTGTTAGAAAGGCTAAAATGAATAATGCCTATGTCAGTCTATGCTGGAGAGGAACCCGAAAAAGAGGAACACTCCTCTATTGCTGGTGGGAGTGCAAACTTGTATAAATCACTATGGCGGTATCTCAGGAAAATGGCCATCAGCCTACTTCAAGATCCAGCAATTTCTCTCTCAGGCATAGACCCAAAGAGTGCACATTAATACTTCTATGTTCATAGCAGCATTATTTGTAATAACCAGGATCTGGAAGCAACCTAGTTTCCTCTCACCTGAAGAATGAATAGAGAAAATGTGGTACATTAATACAATGGAGTACTACTCAGTGGAAAAAAAGCAATGGAATCTTGAAATTTGCAGGCAAATGGATGGAACTAGAATAAAATATCCCGAAGGAGGTAACCCAGTCACAAAAAGATAAACACGGTATGTACTCACTCATATATGATTTTTCAGACATAGAGCAAAGGATTGCCAGTCTACAATCCACACTCCCAGAGGAGCTAGGAAACAAGAAGGACCCTGACAGAAGATTGCATAGTCCCTCAAAAAACGGGAGGGGGACAAGAACTGCTGAGCAAAGTGGGAGCAAGTGGGGGAAGAGAAAGGAGGTGGGAATGGAAAAAGGAGAATGGGGAAGAGAACAAGAGGACTGCGAAAGGGGAGGAATAGATGAGGGCAAGAAAGGAGATGCCTTGATAGAGGGAGACAGTACAGGTTTGGAGAGAGGTCTGGCACAGGGGAAATGTTAGGGGATGCACAGGGATGACCCCAACTAAGAATCCAGGCAGTGATAGAGAGGATGCCATTGATGCCCTTCCCCTATAATGAGACTGATGTTTACATTGGTTACCATTCTTAGAACCTTCATCCAGTAGCTGTTCCAGAGACAGGCACCCACAGCTAAGCACTGAACCATACTCCTGGAATCCAGTTATGCAGAAGTAGGAGGGATGAACAAAGGAGCCAAGAAGGTGCTTCAGAAACCTGCAGCAACAGCTGACCTGACCTACTCGGAGCATGGAGACCCTAGTTATAAAGCTGTGGAAACAGTATTGGATTGAACCAGGACCTCTGAATGTGGGTGCTAGCTAGGAGGCCAAGGCAGTCTGTGGGACCTCTAACAGTGGAGCCAGTGTTTATCCCTAGAGCACAAATGGACTTTGGGAGCCCATTCCCTATGGAGGGATACTATTGTAGCCCAGTTACAACAAGAAGGGCTTAGGCCCTCCCAGGAATGATTAGAGGGACTTTGAAGGTTCCCCCATGGAGGGCCTCACTATCGCTAGTTAGGAGTTGGGGTATGGGTGGGGAACATGGGAGGTTGGGAGGGTGAACAAATGGGGGTGGATATTTAAATATGAGTAGTAATTAAAGAATTTAAAAACATACAAGTAAAACAGAGATTTAGACTAAAAGCATTCTTTCTGGCTAAGCTTCTTTCTGACATGACATAGCACAGAATGAAATGCTGTAAAGGTGGCAAAGCATATGCACAACAGCACAGTGTGACATCTGCAAGCCTAGTCACCAATACCAGAAATGTATGCTCATTCCAGCTAAGGCTGATTTTGGTATAATTATCAGTGGGGAATGCTGTCCTATCAGGATGAGCAGACATTGCATTTCCACAAAAAAAAAAAGGCTCACACAACAACCTCTAACTAACACTCACCTTAACCTTTATACGCACCTGAGCCACATATCTGTGTGAGTTATTTGGGTTCAATCCCAGGAACACCAACAAGTGTACAGGCAATTGGAGGTCCAGGTCACTGCTGGATGTATGTCTTCCTCAGTTCCAAGTACCAGAAATCTCCTTCTTGCTCATACCAATTTTCTCTCTGCAGTCCTTCATATCGCAGCCCACAGATGCAGGGAGGTACACTCCCATTGGGGACTGGTTGTTTGTTTGTTGTTGGTTTGTTTTATTTCAGGTTTTTGCCCCCATTTCATCTGCTCTGTGGGTAGAAGTCCAAGGAAGTTTCAAAGAACAAGAAGGCCCAGGACTTCACTCCCTGCAAGCCATATGAACAGTGCAGCAGGGGGAAAACAGATGGCATTAAAACAGCATGTAAGCTATTTTCTTAGCCTTCAGCTAGAGAGGAAGCAGGATTCTTTCCACAGAGGTACTGGCCTAAGTACCCAGAGAAGAGATGAAAGCTGGTCCCTAGGGCAGTTTAAGGTAAGAGGTCAGGTGTGTTTGAGGGAGGAGCCGTCCTGGATTCTTCTGTGTGTGGTCTCCATACCACCTTGATGAGATTCCAACTGCACAACTACTGGCATAAAGTGATTGGCTATGGTCCACATGCTATTTTGCCCCTCAGGATGGTGCTGGAAATGTAACTGGAGCTGCTTTGCAGCCATGGCCAGTCCCACAGACTTGTGTAGTCTGTCAGATTTTTTTCAATCAGTTTTAATCCATTTACAAGCATTTATTAATGTTGCCCTCAGAAAGATTTGACAGTGCTATGATCATCTTAACAGGTTGGCAACTTCAGTCCAGATCCAAGCTCTCATTTTGTGTGTACATAATCTAAGGATAGCTCTTCAATTGTCGAATGTGAAGTGCTGATAAGTAAAAAGCTATTGGCTTTCATGGGGAATACTGAAGGCTATGGCCTTGATGTACACATTTTAAAATATTTACTCTAGTACATACTCCTTATAGAAATGTTGGTCAATTCAGTGATCTTAGCACCTTTTAATTTTTTGTTTGTTTTGTATTTTCATGCTCTGGTCTTCTTTAAAGCGGGTAAGTGGTCCTCACTTATTTTCCTTTAATTTTTAAGATTGAAATTAACATCATTTTCCTTGTCCCTTTCCTCTCTAAAAATACTCCCTTATAACCTTTTTGCCTTTGTTTGATTTTAAGGCCTCATTTTTTACTAATTATAATCATATTTGTATTATAAACACACACTCACATGATGTATATACACACACACACACACACACACACACACACACACACACACACATATATATATATATTATATATATATATATATATATTCCTAAGTATATGCATATGTAGGTTGCCATGTATCTCATACAAACTATGAAGTCAAGGCTGAATTTCAACTGACGATTACCTTGCTTCAATTTTCCAATGTGCCAGTAATGACAGCCATACATCTTCACATTTGGCTCCACCATTTACTTTATACTCCTAGCTCTACATATTAATCCTAACTCTGAAACTGTTTAACCTTTACCCTAATCCCAACCTTCTACCCCAAAGCCTAACCCAATTCTCAACTTTATCACTTCACAGACGGGAAATTGTATATAGAAGCAGAGAGTGAAGTCCACTTTGAAAGGCATAGATCGCTCCATACCCTGCTTTAGCTTTTCCAAGCACTGCCTGACAAGGAACTTTCTTCCTCGTATACAGTTCAGGATGCTAGGTAAGTAGAAGCAACTGCTGCATACTGCTCCTGAATGCTTCTCTGTCGCGAGTGTACTGTGTTATAATATGATGACTGGGAATCAGTGTGTAGCATGAAGTGAATTACAGTTTTTTTTTTTTTTTTTTCTCATTCTAAGCTGCTTCATAGAAACTATCACTGGCAACATTAAGTTGTCAGAAAATTTACTTCAAGCAAGTGATAGGTTTTTGTGAAGAGTAGTGAATTGTGAATTTTTCTGTAATATTTCAATTTTACACTAATAATTCTTCAAGATTACAGCACACATAGAAGCAGGCTCAGGCAACATGAGCTACCGGCAGGTGAAAACAAAGTTAATTTTCTCTGGTTGGGATTTTTCAATCCTGCTCCAAGCAGATGTTGATGATTTTGTTGATGAAATGGAAAATCTTTGGAAGGATTTGTGATGAAACTTTAAATTAAATATCCTAATAGCAAAATATGTATTTGGGATAACCACAACAGAATAGTAATGGTGATGTTATTTCCTTTAGAACCCTTAATTATATTTTGTCCTGTGTTATATAAAAAAATAAAATGGGATTCAGTGTGTGTGTGTGTGTGTGTGTGTGTGTGTGTATTCTTCTTATTTTCATTAGTTTAATGCTAATTCAAATTCATCATATCCTAAACATTAGATATTAACTTTGACAGATTTTGTAAATGAGAAAAGTGAAGCTCTTTCCTTTTGTAAACAAAATAAGAACCATTGAGTAAAATCTGTATTTATAAATCCACTTATGAATTTGAGTTCTTTGAATCATGCCTTCATTGGTTGAAGAGTTGTATAACAGTGTCCAACTTCTGGCAATAGCAAAATAACACACAAGACATTTCTTTTATGTCAATAATGGGGATGTATAAACTGTTGCATAGTCTGAAAGAGAATAAGGGATGGAATGACAGAGGGTGACAATATTGTTTTTATTTAAACAGATAAGGGACATTTCTCATAAGGTGGTTGGGAGGATAAAACAAAGTAATTGTTTCATGTATTTTAATTTCAAACATTTACATGCATTGATCTATTTAATTTTAAAATTATTACTATGAGACCAAGGATGCATTCCAGATGCAGGGATCTTGCCTACACCTATAGCCTTAGGATTAATCCCAAAGTCCACATATGAAATAGAGAATTTTGACTATGTTAAATCAATTCTTAGATACACACACACACACACACACACACACACACACACACACACACACACGCACACACAGAGGGTGGGAGAGAGAGAGAGAGAGAGAGAGAGAGAGAGAGAGAGAGAGAGAGAGAGAGAGAAATTAAAAGAAGCTTTATACCACAGAGTAGGATTACTTAACCATGCAAGATGTAACTAAAACTCTATGACAGTCCTTGCTGTATATTTTCCTTAATAGAAACATAAAATTGATTGGGATTTTGTGATATTGATGGAACAAAAGTTTAACTGTTTACATCCAATGTGTTCTTTTTTGAGAATTGGTGTTCTAGATACAAAAGCTGGCTCTATACTTCCATTTGGCCAGATTTAGAATGCAAATTCAGATTTCATGAGTATTTCACTAATCTACTGACTTTCAACCTTGAAAATTTTTGTTGCTCTTTTTTTGGGTGTCCCCTACAAAAGTATTGTATGGGAAGATAATATCTCCTTTTCCTCTTCATGTCTGCATAGGATGGCCTCTTGCCTAGGAGTGTGGAGAGCTGCCATGCGCCGCGCCTTAAAGATGGCGCCGGTTTCCGCCTTACACCATCCTGAGGGTGAGCGCTCTCTGGAATAAACAACTCCTTATTTGGCTTGGTCTAAGATTCAAACTTGCATCAGCAAATGAGAGCCTATCCGCCTTAGCCACGTGGCATTCTGGGGTTGGCTGGCAAGAGTGCTTTTAAGCTGTGGGCGGGCTTTCCCCGAGTTCAGAAGATTGTTTAAGTTTCCTGAGTAAACTGCTTAAGGAAGAGTCTCAGCGTTGCGTCTTCCTTGCTGGTCGAAAGGCGGTCATGACATAGGAGGAAATTTTTTTAATAACTCATTTGATAAAATGATGATGATGGCTATCCTAATAATTGTTTCAGACTCTCTATGGAAACTGTAGTTATTCATATAGATCTATGTGCTATCAGACTGGTGGTCACTCATTTTGCCTTAGCTTGAACAGTGTATACTCCATGGAACATTCTTTTATATTAACTTCAACCCACTATAATGGAATTTCCTATTAAAATAAAATTTAACATCCTTAAATATACCTCATTGAATAAATTTTAGCAGTTCATTCTCATACTAGGTCTTTTAATAGCTATTAAATTCCCCTTATTTTTATATTAATAAAAATTGATAGTTAGATGAAGTGTGTAGGTTTCCAAGTTTATATCACAGTTAAACCATGTTGATTAGATTCTACATAGAGATATTTTAAATAATTCAGTAGAGTCTGTCCTAGTTCTATGGCTGTGAAGAGACATTATGACCAAGGCAATATAAAGGATGAAATATTTAATTGGGGACTTACTTACAGTTCAAAGCATGATCCTCTTTACTGTCCTGGAAAGCATGAGAGTGGGCAAGCATGGTGCTGAAACAACATCTGAGAGCTTACATCCTGATCCATAGTTGTATGTAGCAGAAAGAGGGCTTAGCCTGGGCTTCAGAAGCCTCGAATACCCACCCCCAGTGACACACTTTCTACAACAAGTTCACACCTCGTAATATGTTATAAACTATACAATAACTGGGAAACCAGATATTCAGATACATGAGTTGATGGGGCCATTGTTATTCATACCATCACAGTGGCAAATATTAATATTTAATAATACCCTTGAAGTTTAAAATAAATTAGATAATTTATTTATTTTGTCTATTCTGTTTTCTGAAGAAAGTATGATCATAAATATCATGTCAAGACAAAACTATAAACAAACTGGTTAAAAGCACATATACAGAACTCTCTTTTCCAGGGATATGGAGCTATCTGAAGTCTTGTCTAGGTCCTACTTTGCTCCTTTTTGTGTCTGGCTGACAATGCCTGTCTTCTGGCCCAGGATGCTCCCCTCTCCTTTTTCCTTATTCCCTTCTCCCTTTATCTCCCAAGCCCAGATTTATTTTCTCACTTCCTCTGTATTCTATCTGCCTGCCAACCCTGCCTATCCTTTCTCTGTGTAGCTATTGGCCATTCAACTCTTTGCTAGACCACTCAGGCACCTTAGGAAGTCAAGGTGAAACAAATGTGAGACATCTTTCATTACTAAAAAATGCAGCACAAGAAAATGTAACACATTCTTATATAATTAAATAAATATAGCTTAAATAAATGTAAGATATCTTTACAGAATTAAAGTAATATTTTGGAGCACAAATAAATGAAACACCTTTGCCAGTTAAAATCATGTCCCCAATACTCCGTGATATTTTTGTAGACATTTTATGTCATATTGCTTTGTATGGGAATTTTTTGTCTTATTTGACTTTTGCTTGTGTGTGTTGGATTCCAATTCTGTGGGGATTTGTGTGTTTTGTGGTTTTTATTTATTTTTATAGTTTTTGTTTTCAAGACTGCAAAACAGAAGGGCAGAGTTGGCTGGATAGGGAAGTGGCTAACATCTGAGAGAAGTTAGAGGAAGGGGAAAATGTGATTAGGATATACTGTATGGAAAAGAAGTTAGATAAAGTTAGATAAAGGCAGCCACTTCTCACAAAAATATCACAGGGAGATTCTTTAGTCCAGTTGCTAAATTATCCTTGGCATAGTCAATTGCGAGAGGCATATCATAATCATAGTCTGTTATTTCTCTTTGTTAAGACTATGTATATTAGGGAATAATAACCTCATTCAGTACTGTTAACATTTACAAATACACTATATTTCAGTGATTTATTGATAACACTGAAAATCAGCCTTACTTAGCATCTCTCATATAAGACAGCTGGGTCTTTTTATAATTACAACTCATGTGTACATAAACTTCTTAAATTCATCATCCCTTTGAACTGAGGATTTACAATGATAGTCCAGTGGTACAGGATTTTATAATAATGACTCCATTGAAAACTCAAATGCTTCCAGAAAATAAGAGAACATCATCCCAGAGTGATAATCATATAAGAATAGTTCATTACTGGCTAAATGTGGCCAATGAATTTCTCCTGATTTCCAAATACTTTTCATCTATGTGATTTTCTTCTCTTTATGTAAGAAGACCATACTAACATCATTTAGTTTTCAATTTCATGCTTACTTTTCACTCAAATGTCACAAAAAAATAGAGAGCCCTTATTGAACAAGAAAGAATTCAAAGCAGACTTAGAATGACTCCTGAACCAGATAATTCTGGCTTATTTGTTTTTCATGTCCCTTCTCAAATTCACAAGACCAAGGTCAATAAACATTTTAGCTCAAAAAACATTATCACTGACTTGTGATATTTAAGACTAACCCAGAAATTCAGAAATGGTAATTTTTTAATTACTTCTGTTACTTAATGATTGCATCTGCAATAAGTATATATAACCTAAAACTGGCATAGAAAAAAATCTTACATTCAAATTATTGCAGGTATCATATTTACACGAACTGATGGTCATTATTTCTTCTTATCTGAAAATATTTGCATTAGATTACTTCAACTAAAACTATAGCATTTAGAGTTCTCAGCACAACATATTTAAAAGAAAACTGTATGTTTAAATGTACTGAAACATGATTTAAGATTAAATACAAAAAAAATATGTGCTGGGGAAAGTCAATTTCTAATGTGCTCTTGGAGAAGATCCAGGTTTGGTTCAAAGGTCACATGGCAACCCACCTCCCCTAGTGCTAACTCCTGCTCCATGGAACCCAAAAGCTTTCTTTGGTTTAGGTAGGCACTAGGCATACATGTGATGTACATGCATATATGATGACAAACACTCATGCATATAAAATACAATAAATTTTTCATGTAGTTGCATGTTTTTCTGTAGTAGTTATGGCTGAAGTGAAAACGGAGCATGAATTCAACATATAATAACATGAATACCGGAGATTGTTTGAAGTAAACTAAACAAGAGAAATGTAAGATATTAAAGATGCAATTTTTTGAGAATAGTAAATATAATTGAGTAACCTTCATATCAGGATCAGGGTTATCAGTATTACTAAAATTTCAGGTGACAACACTGCAGTTGATCTCTAGAAAGGTTTCTAATAAAATTTAATATACCTCATTTATCTATTAATTTTTGTAGTTCTACAAAATTAGACAAGGTAATTAAATACTTTATGTTTAAATGGAAGAGGTCCAGACCCGATTATGCACAGGATGCTAGAAGTCCAGGCCACCCACCGAGTGACCTCTTTCACTCTTTCAGTGACTCTAATCCTATCTTCATTGCCCATCCCAAACCACCTTTTTCCACCCCCCACCTTTTTTATAGGCTCCATGCTCTATCAGAAGGCATGCCAGCCCCAACAACTCCAGTTGGGCCACCAACCTCTGTACCTCTTACACTCTCTTGTTGCCACCTACCTTAATCACCATCCTAAAACCTTCCATGTTTTCTTGTTGCAGTTCTACTAACTATAACAGAAAATCACTGCTAGAAAAGATGCTACACATGACACCAGAGGTCCCAGTAGGCTGCTCACCCTGGATTTTCACCACTCTCTCCATGCCCCCAGAACTCTATCCCAAATCAACAAATTCTTATTTGTCTGCTTGTGTCAGCCTCCAACTTGAGTGAGGAGTAAGTGCTTGATCAGCACTTGAAAACCAGCCCAAGTCCAGCTCTGATCTTAGGTTTAAACCCTGTTCTTATCCACAGGCCAAAGTGTCCAGAGGAATAAACAACAAAAAAAATCAAAGACAAAATCCAGGAAACACCAACACCTGGACCTATAATTATAGATGCAAGTTTTCTGGTCTGTCAAATCCCGCTGCACTTCTCAGCCACAAATCAACACACGGACATTATATTAGTTATAAACCTGTTAGCTGATGGCTTGGGGTTCTTACTGGCTAGATCTGTCTTTTTAAAGATTTATTTATTATGTATATAGAGTTCTTTCTGCATGTATGCCTGCAGAGCAGAAGAGGGCACCAAATCCTAATATAGATGACTGTGAGCCACCATGTGGTTGCTGGGAATTGAACTCAGGACCTTTGGAAAAGCAGCCAGTCCTCTTAACCTGTGAGCCACTTCTCTAGCCTCTGGCTAGCTCTGTCTTAATTATTAACCATTTCTATTAATCTAAGTATGTCCACATGGTCTTATCTTACTGAAGAAAGGTCCAGACCTCTAACTCCTTTGGTGGCTCACAAGGCAACTGTTCTGGTGTGCCCTCTCTCTGCCTACTTTCCCAGAATTATCCTCCTCCTAGCCCTACCTATCTTCCAGCTTCATAGGCCAGACAGTGTTTTATTCATCAACCAATAAATGAAACATGTACACAGAAAGACTTCCATTATCATATAATCATGCCAAACCCAGGTGCCTAGATTCCAGCATAAGAACTCAATAACAGTCAAGGAAATATATCACCACCAGAGCTCAGCTATCCAAGACAGCAAGTCTCCAACACAGGGGAAGCACAAGAAAACAAAACCAAAATAAAAAACAATTTATCAAGATGATAGGGAACCTTAAAGGAAAAAAGAATAAATCATTTAAAGAAATTAAGTAAAAGTCAAAAGAAAATTGAGAACATGAATAAAGTCTCTATAGAAAGCCAGGAGAAAGTAAACAATTAAAGAAAATGAATAAAATTGATCAAGACCCAAGAAAGGAATAGAAGTAATAAAGAAAACAAAAAATTGAATGGAATCTGGAAATGAAAAATGTGCATAAGTGATCAGGAACTACAGACCAAAGCACCACCAATGGAATAAAAGTGATGGAAGAGAGAATCTCAGGTGTTGAAGATATAATAAAAAATAGATATATTGGTCAAAGAAATGTTAGATATAAAATAAATCCTGAAACAAAACATCCACCATGATGTTTTGGGGAAATGTGGGACACCATGAAAGACCAAAGCTAAGAATAATAGAAATAGAAGAAAAATCCCAGCTCAAAGTCCCAGAAAATGTTCTCAACAAAATCATAGAAGAAAAATTATCTAATATAAAGAAGAGGATGCCTATAAAGGTATTAGAAGCTTAAAAAAAAAACACCAAAGATTTGGATACGACAAAAAATGTTCCTTGACACATGATAAATAAAACACTAAATATTTAGAACAAAGAAGAAACATTAAAAGCTGGTAGGGAAAAAAATTATATAAACACAGACCTATTAGAATTTTGACTCCTGATTTGGGACCCTAAAAGCAAGAAGGCCTGGCATATGTTTTGCAAATTCAAAGAGACCAGAAATGCCTGCCCAGACTATTATACACAGCAAAATTTTCAAACACCATAGAAGAAGAAACCAACATATTCCTTGATAAAGTGAAATTAAAACAATATTTACCTATAAATCCTGCCCTATAGAAGGTAATAGAATGGAAACTTCAAGCCAAGGATGTTAACTAGTCATAAAATCAGAGGAAATACTTAATCTCATACTTTGAAAACCAAAAAAGGGAAACACACACACACACACACACACACACACACACACACACACACACACACACACAAGCCTGATGGGGGATGTCTTTGTATATAGGTTTCTCTTATTTGTTGATGAATAAAACACTGTCAGCCAATAGGGAATCAAGATATGTGGGACTAGGAGACAAGGAGAATTCTGGGAAATGTAATAAAGAGAGGTTGCAATCTGATCCAGGAATGAAGTGATGTAGCAGGCATATAAGTATATAAGCAAGAACAAACAAGAAATTGCTCTCTTCTCTTCTCTTCTCTTCTCTTCTCTTCTCTTCTCTTCTCTTCTCTTCTCTTCTCTTCTCTTCTCTCCTTGCTTCTCTTCTCTTCTCCTCCTCTATTCTCTTCTGTTCTCTATGGAGATGCTGAACAGACAACAGATGTCATGTAGACCCCAGCAGAGTAAGGCACCCAGACCCTTTGCTCTGGTAAGGGAAGGCCATAAGGAAATAGGGCCGGGGAATCACCTAGGCTGGAAGAACTGATGCTACAAAATGGTGCCAGACATGTGGCACGAATTTCCATGTAGAATGACAAAAGCTTTAAAGGGATTTTAAAAACAAAGGAACAAAGACAAGCATGGCTTCTCCTTAGCATGTTCTCAGTCAGGTTCTGTTTTGCTAGAGACAAGCAGAGACATGAGAGGCTCCTTTAAGTGAGTCTTCCTGAGTAGCCATAAACTGCAAAACACTGCAAAGTTCTTTTAAGATGCCCCTGCTAACAACTGAATGGTTTGTAGAAGAAGCTGGGGGCATCAATGACCAGAATGCAGCATGGCAGATTTAGATCTTATTCATAAAGTTTTAAGAGTCAAGGCCATGAGCACAGCTCCCAGTGCTTGTGGTAAACTTACATCTACCATGTTGGAAAACCATCAGCTAAAACAGCTGTGGTTTTCATTTTAGGAATGTTGTTTAGCAGATAAAAAACATGTGGCAAGAAAAAGGTAAATATTTACAATAAAGACAGATTCAGATGAAGAAAAAGCCCTAAAGGTTTGCAGTATGTTTAAAATATTCCTAGGCTTGGGAGAGGAAAAGAAACAGGATAAATTTTGTTTTAATGAAATAGCGTAACTGGTGTGGTGACACCTGACTTTAATCCCAGCAATTGGGAAGCAGGGGCAAGCAGATCTCTGTGATTTCAAGGCCTGCTTGGTCTGCAGGGTGAGTTCAATGGCAGCCAAAGTACACAGAAAAACCCTGCCTCATAAAATGGAAAAATAAAAGAAATAGAGTAATAATAATAAATAGATAAATAAAAAATCTTTACAAGGATGGGAAATACACAGAGTGTCTGGATACTGCATTGTTTGTCTTTCAATTGTATGACTGCTGAGGAATTAGAGACAACTGCTAAAAGAAATGCTGGTGGATTAATCCAATTTATATATTTTAAAAATGCTTTGACTCTAAAATTTAGGTATAAGGATAAGTTACTTTGGAAAAGAGATTTTATTTGTGTTTCCACTGAAAAGGGAAAGCTGTGGATTTCTTCCAGACTAATATGATTTGATGAAGCAATACCACCTGTGGCAGTGACCCAGGTGATCCAACATTCAAAACAGCTTAGACAAGACAGCCAGGCAGACCACTACAGCCAGGATTTCTGGGTTTTCTTAGGATCACCATGACAGTGCCTCCAAACATCAGGGAGCAGTTTGGAGAGAAGGATGCCAACATAACAAATATAAATGCTTGCTTTCATTTATATGGGGTTGGTTATAAATGGTTAATGATCACAGCCAATCACTTTTTTAAGGAAGAAAAGGGAATATGATACAGAAATGAATACTTTCTATTGGAATGCATTTTCATTTATTGATACAAATTTATGGACAATTTTGTGATATGTATATTTTCTCTTGTTTAGGTCTTGTGTTTGTATAGCTCATTTAAAATGTAATTTATAATCAAGTACATATTATAGATAATTACTTATAATATTCAAAACTTATGTTAGTCATGTTTTCTAGATATACAGAAATATATTTGAGATAGATAGATTTTCTTCAAACTTTTCATAGACCTACAGAATATGGCATTTAAAATGGTTTGGGGTTTTTCCTGACAATGCAAAATGTCTGGTCATGGCAGCACAAGTCTATGTCAGAGAAGATAATAAACATAGAAGAAAATTTTTATGGAGTTTGGTTTCAATATGACAGACTAGCCATTTGCGCAAGAAACTGCTCTTGCCTAGACAGTATGACTGTTGACTGTTGCTGTATAAACTGGACATGCAAGACCCACAGGAAAACGACTACTGAACTTGTAAAAATGATGGAAAGTCCTGAAGGTTCCTGATTCATGGAATGGTGTGCCAGACATTCTGCAGGACAGAGAAAAAATGACTGACAAACTGCCAATGCAGGTGGACAGTTTAAAATTTCCTGCTTCACTGAGATGTCTGCCAGACACACAACAGGGCTGGGAACCAGCCCACCCAGAAAAACTCATGCTACTGAAACAACCACCATTACCAATAAAATAACCTGAATTAGCAATCATTGGTCATTGTTATATCACATTACTAATGGACTCAATTCCTTAAAGAAAATACACAGACTAACCAAATGAATGTGAAAGCCTCCAGCCTTTAATTGCATACAAGAAAAACACCTCAACATCAAGAATCAACAAAACTATAAAGATATAGAAAAAGATTTTCCAATGTTATATACATAAGAAATAATCTGGTATAGCCATTCTAATGTCTAACAATATTGACATCTTGCGTAAATTAATCAAAAGAGACAGGGAAGGTAACTTCTTACACATCAAAAGGAAAATATACCAAAATGAAGTTACAATTATTAACTTTTATGCCCTAAAAACAAGGGCACACACATTTATAAAATATTACGAAAGCTTAAATCATGCATTGCCCTCAACTCACTGAGAGTGAGAGAATTTAATAGCACACTATCAATAATGGACAGCTCATCCAGAAAAAAATTAAGCATAGAAATACAGGCAATAAGAGACATTATGAACCAAGTGGGTCAAACAGCCAGCTATAGAATATTTTACTCAAACAAAAGAAAATGCTTTCTTCCCAACACTTCATAGATCTCTGACATAAAGACAACACACTTAGTCACAAAGTTTCTACAGATTCAAGAAAGTTAAAATAACTCCCTTTATATCTTGCCAGACCACCATTGGTTAAACCTGTATTCCAGCAACAATGGAGACAAAAGAAAGATTACAAGTTCAAGGAAACTGAACAAATTTCTACTGAGTAAAACCTGTTTCAAGACAGAAATAACAAAAAATAGAAACTTTCTAGAACAGAATAAATATGAATATACAACATACCTTAATTATGTGACATAATGAAATCAGTGCTACAAGGAAAGTTCACATCACTAAGTGCTTACATACCAAAACCAACCAACCAAACAAACAAACAAAAAACCACAATGGAGATATCTCATACTAGCAACTTAAGGGCAAACCTGAAAGCTCTAGAACAAAAAGAAATAGAAATAATCACAACCAATAATAGATGGCAGTAAATAATCAAACTGAGAATTGAAACCAATAAAATAGGAAGAAAGAAATAATACAAAGAACCAATAAAACAGAGTTGATTCTTTGAGAAAATCGACAGTATAGAAAAAACCCTATCCAATCTAAAAAACATGCAGAAAGAGAACACCAAACCTAATAAAATCAGAAACAAGGGGGATGTAACAAATACCACAGTTAAATCAAGATCCAATAAACACTTTAAATAGAACTATAACTCCTAAGGAAATAGAACCAACCATTTAATTTTCCCACGCCAAAAAAAAAAAAAAAATCCCAGGGCCACACAGTTTTATTTCAGATTATTCACAGACTTCAAAGAAGAGATAAGCCAATATTTTTCAATTATTCTATAAACCAGAAACAGAAGGAACATTGCAAATTCACTTAATGAGGCCAAAATCACACTGATACCCAACCACACCAAGATTCAACAAAGAAAGAGAATTACAGATAAATTTTTCTTATTAGCACAGAGACAAAAATACTAAATACAATAATTCCAAACAGAATACAAGAAGACATTAATAAGATCATCCACCATGATGAAGTGTGCTTCATCCCAGAGATACAGGGATGTTTCAACATGAGAAAATAATCAATGTAATCTACCCTATAATAAATCTGAAAGAAAACTAAACACAAGATCACCTCATTAGATAATGAAAAAAACCGTTAATGTACCTACCCAATCATTAAAAAGTCCTGGAGAGAGTAGGGACACAAGGAGCATACCTCAATTTAATAAAGGCAATTCATAGCAAGCCTGAAACCAATATCAAATTAAATGGAAAGAAAGTAAAATTAATCCCCCTAAAATCAGAAAAAAGGAAAGGCTAACCATATATATTCAACATAGTACTTGAAAATTAAAATAGAGAAATAAGAAAACAGAAAGACAATAAGGGGATAAAAATTGGAAAGAAAGAAAGAAGTGAAAATATTGCTACTTGCAGATGATATGATGGTATTTATAAGTGACTCCAAAATTCTTGCAGGGAACTCGTACAGCTGACAGACAACTTCAGCAAAGACTTCAAATACAAGATTAATTCAAAAGTGATGTAGCCCTCCTATATACAAATGACAGACAAGGAAATCATGTAAACTGCTTCTCAATATTCTCAAATAATATAAAATATTTCAGGGTAACTCTAACCATGTAAGTGAATAACACCTATGATAAAAACATCAATAATGAAAGAAAAATTAAAGATTTAACAGAAGATAGAATGATGTCCTGTCTTCATGTATCAATATGATCAACATAAAACAATGTCTTACCAAAAGTAATCTACAGATTCAACACAATTCCCATCAAACTTCCAACCCAATTCTTTACAGGCCTTGAAAGGACAATCCTCAACTTCATGTGGAAAAACAAAAACCCAGAATATCAAAAGAAAATCCCGAATAGTGGAATTTCCAAAACTATCACCGTCCCTAATTTTCAGGTGTACTACAAATGTATATTAATAAAATACACTTGGTATTGGCACAAAAACAAAGATTTTGATCAGTTGAAATGAATCAAGAAACCTGGTCTAAATCCACACACCTCTGGATACCTGATACTTCTTAAAGAAGCTAGAAGGATTACATGGGAAATCCAAGACATGAAACGTTGTTACATTGTTCTTTAAGGGCAGGTTAATCAAATTGGCTGAGTACAGAGTAGGATATTAGTTACTAATATTCTAATACTAAAAAACACAATCTTTTAGATACTTCAAGGTATAGTATCAAATTTGGCTGTGAGGTCCAGGAAAAGTTCCAGTCTCTTAGATCAAGACATATTTTCATAATATTGTATTGCTAAACACCATCACCAGTTTGGGTTCAAGTGTTCAAACACATAAGACATTATGGGACATTTACAATTAAACCACAAAACACATAAATCTAATGCTTTGGGGGTTGATGGAAGGCACTCCACCTCCACCAAACCACTAAAGGGTCCTTAAGAAAAAACACTAAGGCTCTATCACTGTAATTTAGAGTAAGTCCAGATAACTCACAGAGACGCTTCATTGGCATCCCACATCACGGTGTTAGGAATGCACTCCACTAAAGATTTTCAGTTTTACATTTTAGATAAATAAATATATATGAAAAAAGTAATGTCCCAAATCCCCCAAAGGCTACTTTTGTTCCAAATTTATGTTTACTCACTGTTTTATGCTCTTATTTGAAGGGAAATCAATCAATCCTATTACCTCAGCCAATCGCCAGTAGTGACAGCTGAATGTAAATACCACATATAACTTCTGCTCTTGAGAAAGGAACACACTAGAGGCCAGTGTTTGGGCAACTTGTCCTTCTCTGCCCTCCACTTTGTCCTTGCGACACATGGCTTGGAAAAACATTCACGAGAAGAAAGGATATCTAAGAATGTTCAGGAATTCCAAATAAACATAGTTTCAGAAGTCACAAAGAATGGCTTACCTTCATAATAGCCACTATCTACCTAAGCTAATGAATATCTGTAATCTTAAGATATGTACTCTTCCATGCCCCTTACCCAGAGAACAATTTGTGTGTAAACATGAAAAAAAGGAAACATCCTCAATGAAGTGTGGTGGTCTAAGTAGATATCTGCATGTAGAAGAATGCAAATAGATCCATATCTGTGACTCTGCACAAAACTCAAGTTCAGTTTGATCAAAGAGCAGAGCATAAAACCAATACAGTGAATCTGGTAGAAGAGTAAGTGGAGAATCCTGTTGAATGATTTTGGCACAGCAGAGAACTTCTTGAACAAATCACTGATAGTGCAGATACTAAACTCAACAATTAATAAATGGGATCTCCTGAATTAAAAAAAGGCTTTTTAAAGGCAAAGGACACTATCAATATGATAAAACAGAAGCCTAAATAATGGGAAATGTTTTTTCCCAGCTCCACATCTAATAGAAGGCTAATGATGAAAAAATATAAGGAACTCATAAACTAAATATGAAGAAAATATATAAACTATTTTCTTTTAAAAATGTGGAGAATTCTCAATAAAGGATATTCAAATGGCTGTAAATAATTAAAGAAATACTCAACATCATTTGCCATAATGAAAACAAAAAACAATACTACCTCCAAATTCCATCTTACACCTGTCAGAATCTATAAGATCAAAAACACAATCAGCTCATGCTGGCTGTGATGTAGAGCAAGCAAGGGGAGCACTCCTCCATTGCTGGTGGGATTGCAACCTTGTAAAACCACTATGGAAATAAGTATAGTGTTTCCTCAGAAAACTGAGTCTCAATCTACTTTATGATCCAGCTATATCATTCTTGAGCATACACCCAAAGGATGTCCCATCTTACCACAAACATTTTTCAAAAATTCATAGTAGCTTTGTTCACAATAGCCAGAAATTAGTAAAAACTTAGATGTCCCTAAATAGAAAACTGGGTGAAGAAAATGTGACACATTTACACAGTGGAGTATTACTCTGCTGTTACAAAGTGGCATCATGAAATTTTCAGGCAAATAGATGGATCTAGAAAACATCATCCTGAGGGGGTAACACATAACCAGAATGACAAACGTGGTATTATTCATTTCTGCATGCATATTAGCTGTTAAATAAATGATAGGCATGCATATTCCACTGATTAAGTTAGGTTAAGTAACAAGGAGTGTTCTAACGAGGATACATGGATCTCCCTGTGAAGGAGAAATAGTATAGATTTAGTGGGTGGATGGTGGTTGGTGGGAATTAGAACAGAAGGATCATATTGGGGGTAGGACATGGAGGGAGAGCCTATGGGGATCAACAACTGGATTTGGAGGGCTTGTGGGGTGATGTGGAAATCTAATGAAGTAGAAACTCCCAGGATTCTATAAGGGTGACCCTTGTGAGGACTCCTTGTGATGGAGGCTATGGATACTGCACAAGCAATCCTCTGTTACTGGTCAAGTCTTCTACTGGTTGGTCTAGGAAACCAAAAAACAACAAAAACATGGACTGAAGTCTATCCAGCCTGCAAGATATTCTAGGAAAATGGAGGAACAGAAATTGTAGTAGTGGCCAAACAAGAACTGGTCTAATGTGAAGTCCATGCATGAGAGAATTACTATGCTCAAGACTGCCTGGATTGTCAGGAACTATAGGCTAGAAAGCCTAGAGACTAGGGATAGAAAAAAATCCATCAACACAATGATTTCTTATTACATTCTGTTATACTCATAGATCATCGTCTACCGTATTTGAAATCAAGGAGACTTCTAGAATCTAATGGAAGCAGATACAGAGACCTACAGGCACAGAGAAAGAGCCAAAATTGGCGATCTCCATCATTTCCTTCCACTTGGAGGTCATGGAACCTTGATGAAGGAAGGCAAGAAAAATGGTAGTAGCCAGAAGGACCTAGAACATAAGAAGAACAAGTCCTGCAAACCTGAACTAAGTGGTTCTCTTAGGGGCTCACAGAGAATAAAGAGGCAATCACAGACCCTATATGGTCTGTGCTAGGTCCTCAGCATTTATGTTATGGTTGTTAACTAGGTGTTTTGTGGGACTCCGAGCAGTGGCAATTAGATATTTATAATTTGTTTTCCTCCTTTTTCTCCTAATGTGTTGCCTTTCCTAGCCTTGATATGAGGGTTTGTGCCTAGTATTACTGTATATGTTTATACCAAATTTATTTGATATTCATGGGGGGGCTGCTCTTTTATGAAGGGGAGTGATGGAAGAGTGAATTTGGGGAGAGGGTAGGTAAAGAGGGTGCAACTAGGAGGAGTGGAGGGAATGGAAATTTGTGTTAAGATGTATAAAAAAATAAAAAGAAGAAATAAAAGGAAGAGGTCCAACCCTTCTGAAGTAGTTTTAAAAATAAGCATCAGGCAGTGTAGAAGTTACCCAAGTCTAGTTGCAGAAACTCTTGGAATAGAAAGGATACTTCAAAGGGGCTGGGTAGATGGCTCAGTGGTTAAAAGCAGTGACAGGCTCTTCCAGAGAACCCCGGTTTGATTCTAAGTACCACATGATAAGTCCAGTTCTAGAGGATCCAGTACCCTCTTCTGGCCTCTGCAGTCATCAGACATTTATGAAGTACATAGGCATCCAGAAGGTAAAAAATTCATATATGTAAAATTGAAATATATAAAGGAAAAAAAAAACCACTCACCCTGACTTTTAGACCTCATGGTGGCACATGCCTTTAATGTCAGCATTTAAGAGGCAGAAACAGGTTTATTACTGAATGCATAGCAAGCCTTGTCTACCAAACCAAAATCATTTGGGAACAGTCAGGGCTATAAAGAGAAACCATGTTAAGAAAAAAAGAAAGAAAGATAAAAAGATACATAAAGAAATGAAGCTCTAGAATGCAATTCATATGTTCAGTTGATTTTTGACTAGGGCAAAATATAGACCCTTCATTAAATGATGTCTGCATAATTAGAAATCAACATGTAAAAGACTAAAATCATCAGTATATTTGCAAAAATAAATAAAGGCTTGTCAAAGGGATGAGGTAAAGCTATACAGACTAAAAACTTCACAATGGTGGGTATTGACATTAGAAGAAAGCATTTGTGACTTGGGATTGAGCAATTTCTCTTATGTAATACAACAAAAGGATGAAAATTAAAGAAGTTTAAAATAATATGTGTAGGGTTTATATCAAGTTTCAAATGCTTTGTGATTCTGGATAACCAGGATAGTGAAAAGTCAGGCCATAGAGTGGAAGGGGGCATTGAAAAGACAGCCCATAGGATGGGGAGTGACATTTAAAGATCTTTTATATCATAAAGAATCTTATTTCTAAAATACACATAGAAAAATTAGCATGCCAGTTTAACTAAAAGTGTGAAAGCATTTCAACAGACATTTATCAAGTGAGATCTGCATCTCGTTTAACATGCTTATGCAGGGATACTCAACACCAGTAGCCACTGCCCAGTTCTTTTGTGTTTCCCTCTGATTGAGCTTGTGTTTATCTTCCTGATGGCTCTCTGATCTCAGTGGCCTGGGAGATGTGCTCTCTTCTTTTTTATTATGTAATCTAAGTAATACACATCTTTTGTTATTTCATGTGATTTGTTTATTTATTGGATAATTGTGTCTATCATGTATTAAATATTCTTTAGTTAAATAGAGTCAGTGATATGTGGATAAATATTCATTCATGCTTTTATTTTATTATAATTTATAATTTTGATATTTTTATACATGTATACAGTGAAATATGAAAATATTTACCTCCTAGTTCCTTCCTTCTCTTGTATTCCCACAAGAGGCCTTTGTCAAAGTTCCATGTCTTTAAAAAGTTTACTGATAACACACCAAGTCTAATTGGCCTGCCCATATGTGCATGGATAATGAGCATCCGCTGGAGCATCTGAAACCTTTCAGTGGAATCAACCTTAAACAAAGACCGGGTTTTCTATCCTGGCATGTAGACCATCTCCCATGTGTTGAGCAGCTTCTTCACAGACAGTCAATATAGAATTTCATATTACCTGAAGAAAAATAGCTTATGAAGATCATAAAATCAGGGGTAATTGATTCGCTGGGGCTTGGCATTCTAATGGTTGATGAAGTATATAGAAGACAATGCAAATATAATCTTAAAAGAAATGCATTTGTGCCATTTTATGTTAGCAGAATCATACCATCTGACCTATTAGAAAGTTAATATAGAACTAGAGTTAGTACTTTCTTATTTCCATATCTTTGTTGTCATGGGAACAAATGTTGGAGTCCTATTGAGTAATTAGTTATTTACAGTGTTGGAACCTACCAGTTATGAGGCTGGGTTACTTAGGCATTTTTTATAAAACCTTTGTTGTGTTAATTTGACACAACCTAGAATCATCTGAGGAGGAAACTTCAATTGATAAAATGTCCCTATTATTTAGGCCTATCATTTTGGCAAGTCTATGAGGCATTTTTTTTGATCAATGATTGGTGTGGAAGGGCCTAGCTCACTTTGGATGATGTCATCCCTGGGAACTTTGTCTTAGGGTGTATAGGAAAGCCAACTGAGAAAGCCAGGAGGAGCACTTCAGTAAGCATCTTCTCCATAGTCTCTGCTTCAGCTCCTGACTGCAAGTTCCTCCTTTGTTTTCATTTCATGATGGTCTATAAAATATAAGTTGAAATAAGCCTTTCTTTCCCACATTGCTTTTGGTCATGGTTTTTGTCCCAGTAAGAACCCCACCAAGACAAGCACTGACTTTCTAGAAAAGATGAGTGGTGTATTAGTAACATTCTGAGTGTGCAGTAGTTTACTTATCATTTTCTGATTGAAAATAAGACTTGTTTCACAAGAGGCAATCCCATGTCAACTACTGTGATACTGATCAAAATCCCTTTGGTTGGGGCAGTTGTTAAGGGTATGAGCTGCTATTCTTAATTTGTTCAAAGGGCGGACTTTCAAAATGCCTTTTCAATATTTATGTTTATACTCAGAGCCCCATGCTGCTCTCATTATTGGTCAAAGAAGTATCTTTTTAAAATTTGCAACAGGCAATGTAGAGATACCTGTCAGAATATTGAGAATATAACAATGAGTACTCAACAATTTAGAACATTTGCCCCTTTACTAAGGATTAGAGAATATGTCAGAAGAAGATACAAAGCAAATGTAAGAAATGGAGGATGTATAGGTGTACTATGAAATGTTGTCTTCTGGAAATGACACAGCTATTACACTCATGAAATCACAGAATGTACAAAGTAGTTACTTTAACTTGATCTTTCTGGAACAGCCTTTTCTTGACACACTCTGGATCTGAACTAACACCTCATGATAATAAGGAAAACTCTTAAAAGCTACTAAGCTAGAACTAACATCTCATGCTCATGAATAAAAATCCATTAGAAGCTATTAACTTAGTAGAACACTATCAGTCTAAGAGCTAAGTGTGTCAAGAGATAGCATCTTGGGCCTATAGCATAACACCTTTACCTCATCTCATTGAATCTGCTACTCTGATGAACCCTTCAATGTATTGTAAACTTGTATTTTATGCCATTCTTTAGTCTATAAAACTGTAAATCTTTCATGAAACTGCTTTCACTTTGGAACATGAACTTTGTGGTAATCCAAATCTGTGTCTCTGGGCCATAGTCACTCATAATGAATCCAGAACTGTCTCTTACTCTTTTTAAGATGAGAGCCATGGATTTTACATAGATAGCAATGGATCCCAACATGTGACACCAGGGAAAAACCACTTTTTCACTGAACTAATAAACCCAATTTTCATCAGGTACCAGCATAGGGTTCCTTTTGCCAACCATCCAGTTTTGCCTCTTTAAGTTAAATTAGTTGCTCCTTCTTTGGTGGTAAGACTGTTCTTTGGTTGACAGTCCATTTTGATCATTCTGAGCCATTTAAGAAGTATTCTGCCTGGAATGTCCCTATTTTGTCTGCTTTCAAAGTTTTGGTCTAAGGTATCTTGTTTGTTTTTATTTTGAAAGCATTTTGGTCTAGGTATTTGGTCTTCTTCGGTTGCTTTTGGTTCTTAAAAAGCAGTTTTAGATTCCGGCTTTTTCACCTGCTTATGGTATTTTGTTTACTCTCTGAACCTTGAAGTCCTATGGCTTTTGTTCTGTTTTGTGTTGTTTTTCATTGCCTTTTCACTTTTGATTTATTATCATTTGGCCTTTGTCTCCTTTCAAATGCTTAATTATCTGTTCCCCCTCTGATCTTGCCAAGCCTTGAACTAAGAAACTGTAATAAAGTAATAAATCCAGTAATAAAGATATGAAGGTGAGGAGGCATTGTTCCCTCTCACTCAAAGTGTAGAGATGTCAGATTGAATACCCAATGATATGCAATCATTTCATAGAGAAACCCCCAAAACATACCTGGTTCACTGATTAGAAGAAATTATACCAGATCACCTAGAAAGGCACATATGAGGGATTTGTCGCACAGTATCTTTTTCTTCTTTTTTTTTATTATTTCAAATTAGGAACAAGCTTGTTTCACATGTCAAGCCCTTCTCCCTCTCCCTCCTACCCCATTCCGACCTACCCGCCACCCCATCCACCCTCTACTCCCCAGGCAGGGTAGGACCCTTCACAGGGGCTCCTCGAAGTCCAGAACATTATCCTGGGCTGTGCCTAGGCCCTTCCCCATGTGTCCAGTGCATGAGTGCATCCTGTCATGTGGGATGGGCTCTCAAAGTCCCTTCTTACAACAGGGAAAAATACTAATCCACCACCAGGGGCACCCTAGAGTGCAGAGGCCTCCTCATTGACATCCATATTCAGGGATCTGGATCAGTCCTGTACTGGCCTCCCAGACAGCATCTGAGGTCGATGTGTTACACCTTTTTCAGGCCAGCTGATTCTGTGGGTTTCACCAGCCTGGTACTGACCCCTTTGCTCTTAATTCCTCCCTCTCTGCAACTAAGTTCCAGAGTTCAGTTCAGTGTGTATCTGTGGATGTCTGCCACTGCTTCCATCATCTACTGGATGAAGGCTCTAGGATGGCATTTAAGGTAGTCATCAATCTCATTATAGGGTAAGGGCATTTAAGGTAGTCTCTCCACTATTGCTTAGATTCTTTGTTGAGGTCATCCTTGTGGATCCCTGGAGATTTCCCTTGTGCTAGATTTCTTGTTAAACTCATAATGGCTCCCTCTATTAAGGTATTTCTTTCCTTGCTCTCTTTCTCTATTCTTCCTCCAACTGGACCTTCTCCCTTCCTCTTTCTCCTACCTCACTTCCCCCACACCTGTTCTTCCAATTTGCGCAGGAGATCTTGTCTTTTTCCTGTTCTCCAGGTGTTGATGTGTGTCTCACTTAAGTTCCTACATGCTTCCTAGTTTCTCTGGGGTTGTTAACTGTAGACTGGTTATCCTTTGCTCTATGTCTAATACCGACTTGTGAGTGAGTACATCTCAAGTTTTTCTTTCTGTGTCTCGGTTACCTCACTCACAATAGTTTCTTCTAGTTCCATCCATTTGCCTGTGTATTTCAACATTTAATTGTTTTTTACTTCTAAGTATTGCTCCATTTGATAAATGTACCACATTTTTGAGTCCATTCTTCAACATTTTAGTAACAAAAAGAAAGCAATACATCTATCATTTCATTAAAAGCTCTATTTTTAACTAATTAAAAATAATTAATGTAATGCATCAAATAAAATCAGTGTATATAAATGTGGAATTATATAATCACTAATAAAATTTGGTTATTTTATATATTTGTTTCATGTGTTATCTTCACTGAATTAGTTCTAAGTATTCCTTATTTAAACCTAATAGTTTATGTCACATGTAAATGCTATGTCACATACAGAGGGTGTAGAAATAATTCATATCTGGATCATAATAGCTAATACTTTTGATATGGTTGAGTAATTTTTTTAATAGCCTTAACTAGCTAATCCAATCTCCGGATGGCTGTTCCTGTGACCAATACTCTGGTCTCATTTCCATCAAATACTAGGAATGACCTCTTGTCAAGAAGAGACCTTATAGTATTTAATATATGGCCTCTGATTTTATAAAATGTGATACTTGATCAACAGGAAAACTAGGACTGAAAATCCTTCTGGAACAGCCATTCCTGGTCCCATTCTGTATCTGAACTAATACATTGCTATGATAAGTAAACTATTAAACTATTAACCTAGAACTAACATCTTATGAAAACAAGTAAAAAAAAACTATTAAAATATATTAACTTGCCAGTATATATAGCTTTCACCAACCTAAGAATAAAGGATATCATAGGATAGTATCCTAGGTCTAAAGAATGGCTTTTGTCACCCCTATCTGCTTATCTGCTTTTCTGGTGTACAAGTTTAATGAATTTTAAACTTGCTTCCATTTATTACTTTATTTGTTCTGGAAAACTATAAAAACCTTATGATACTGCCTCAAATTTGGAACATATAATTTGTGATAAACTAAATCTGTGTTCCTGGGACATGTTCACCCATAATGGAGTAAAATCTCTTATCCCATTTAACACAAGAGCTATGACTTCTAACCCTATTTACATATACATCCCTAAAGTAGGTCGTGAGTTGTAGGAAGTTTTTGTCCCAAATAATAATGCCACTTTACAAAATATTGACTTGCTAAGAGCATGAGAATTCTTGTCCCTGAAAGTATGGACATTCTTTGAAATATCTTTTTGTACTAAGACAAGTAACATGAGCACTCAATTAAAAATATTTGTATACTGATTGTCCTGAAAGCATCATTTTGAAATGACATGTTTAGCTTTCTCACTGACACTATACCTCCTGAGTCAGGACAAATGGTCTAATTCTATTTCAGGTCATTCATGGCATTGCAGTGACACCTAGTGTATAAGTGAACAACATGTACAAAGATATATACCTAAGGCTTTAGTTTTAATTTTTTTATTTATGTTATTTACTTACTTATTATTCTAGGTTTTGATAACTGAATACATGTATTTAGTACATTATAGTTATCCTATGCCACTACTCTTTGCTCCCTCCTGCCTCTATTAACCCTCTGCTCTCTTACCTGTACTTTCCCAAACTCATGCTTCTGTTATTTTTTGTTTGTTTGTTTCTTTCTTTTTTTTTTTTTTATGATCGGTTTGGTCTGACCAGTGACATCTGTGTGATCATTGGATTGGAATTGTCCATTGTGAAATGATGAACTCACGAGTGGGGATACAACTGAAGACTATGATTCCATTTTTCCTAAAGCTATCAGGAAATAATTGCTCAAGAAGACATAGGTAGGTGATAACAAGAATGGAGATATCATAATAGAGGAAGACATTTTTGGTTTACAGAGAAATCAGGCATTAGGGAAATGTCTGGAGATCTACAAAGATGACATCAGCTAGCAATCTAAGAAACAGAAGAGAGGCTACCTTAAATGCCCCCCCTGAGATTGTTGACTGTCCTATATGTCATCCTATAGCCTTCATCATGCAGCTGGTGGAAGTAGAAGCAGACACCCACAATTATTCACTTAACTGAACTGGAACCAAGATGCAGAGAAGGATGAGTGAAGAGCACAGGGGTCCAGACCAGGCTGGTGAAACACACAGAAACAGCTGACCTGAACATCTGGGAACTCTTGCTCCGCATACTGATAGCTGGAATACCAGCATTGGAATGATCCAGAACCCAGGAACATGGGTTTCTGTGAGGAAACCTCAGGAATCTATGGGACCTCCTGTAGAAGTTCATTACTTATCCCTAGAATAGGTGTGGACTTTGGGAGCCCATTCCATATAGAGGAATACTCCCTGAGCAAAGACACACGGGGGTGCGCCTAGGCCCTATCGCAAAGGATACAATAGACACTGATGACACCCTATGGAAGGCCTCACTATCCGGGGAGAGCAGAAAGGATTTGTGATAGGTTTTTACTGGGGGGGGGGTATGGGAGTATGGATGGGAGAAGGGAACTGGAATTGTCATGTAAAACAATCCTGTTTCTAATTCAAATTAAAAAAAAAAACGTTGGAAACAAAGAACAACAACAAAAAAAGAGATAGGTAGGACCACCTGAAGACCTCCTCAATCTATGTCTGGATATTGGTGGACCCATTTTTTTGATGCCACAATGGAGGCATTTACCATTTTTGAGTTTGTGATTGCAATGGCTATTACTAACCCAAAAGATTGTATTTCACAGTTTTCTCTTTGTGTTACCATGTTCACATTTTTCAAACCCTTCACAGCAATGTTTCCTGAGCATTAAAGGGTAAAATATAAATGATTGTTTTAAAGCTACACACTGAATCAAAACTTAATCTCACTATGCGGGCTAGTTATAAGTGTCTTCATTCAAGATTTTAAGTGTAAATGGAGCTTTCTCTAATTATGACAGACATTGGTATGTGTCTGTTAGTGCAAATAGTTATATTTAGAGGTTGTTTCAATGCTATGCCAGCTTAGTTAAACAAGAGTGTTAAGCTTCACTCAAGAGAGGATGTCTGTCTTAGTCACTATTGTCTTGCTGTGAAAAGACACTATGATCAAGGCAACTAATAAAATAAAGCAATGAATTGGGTGTTTGCATAGAGTTTCAGTGGCTTACTCCATTATCATCATAGCAGGGAGCCTGGCAGCATGCAGACAGCCTTGGTGCTGGAGAAGGACATGAGAGTTATACCCTGTTCTGCAAGCAGAGAGAGAGAAACCTCAAAGATTGACCACAATGATACACTTTCTCCAAATGACCACACTTCCTATGGTGGTCAATTGTATTCTTCAAAACACCACAACTTTTCTTGCCATGTTTTTTTTTTTTTTTTTTTTTTTTTTTTTTTTTTTATGTTTGCAGTTCAATAGGGATTCCCTTCAGTTCTTTATTCTCAGACTACTTTGCTTCTTTATTGCTCTTATTCAGTGCCCCTACCCCCATGGAAGCTTTTAAAAAGTATAATGCATGGATTTATGTAAGAAAAATTAAATAATATTTTACACAGAGAAAATGTAACATTGATATTTGAAAGTATATCACTAGTGTTTTTATCTTCAAAATATACTTTAGTTTGCATCACTAGATGTATATTAATTAATAGGGAAAGCCTGATCTTATTGAGCTATGTCCTCAGGCTTGTATTTTTTTTAGTAAATAAGGTTAGCAATTTATATAAGTAACATAATATATTTATGCTAAATATATTTAGCATAAATAAGAAAATATGTATTTCTAAATATGTCTTTAATATTTAAATATTAGAATTTAAAATAAAATGTGAAGATGAACACATTTATAATTAGATTTTATTGGAAATCATCATTATCTGTCTCTTCCATTTTTTGTACATAAAATACCTGCATATAAAATATTGTGAAGTAAAATCTCAATTTTATTTTGTAAAAGATAACAATTGAAGATTACCAAAATTAATGGTCATCATAACTTTGTACTTATTGCATATAGTGTTCATTATATCACAGCACTGGTGCCAATACATGTGTGTACTTTAGTTATAAGAACTATCCAACATTGGTGCAAATACTAGTAAGTACTGGATTTCTAAAAACTAACCACATGATTCCAAGACCTCTTTATGTGAGTATGGAATATGTTAAACATATAATCTATGATTTTTAAATATAGGTTTTTCTTAGTATCTTTTCCTGATGGAATAAAATATTCTGAGAAATACAATTTAAAAGTGGAAGGTTTGATTTCAGGTTGTCAGTGAAGGCAAAGTCCAACACTGAGAGGAGATCAAGACAGCAGGAGAATGAAGCAGCTAATCATACTGTGTCCACATTAGAAAGCAAAGAGCACTAAATGAATATATATGTATGCTGTGGGTCTCCTTCTTCCTCAGGGATTGCTGGTTACATTCTCTGAAGGAAGGGGATCAGAAGAAGTGAATAGGGTTCAGAGAGCTATACATATGATAGAAATTACCTTTCAGGAGTCAGATTCAGTGAGATAGCTCAGCTTTATTCCACAGTGAGGGTAATATATGACAAAACCTCATTTGTATTTGGCAGGACTCTTAATACAGCTGGAGCATAACACCTAATTATCATATTAGGAACTAGGCAGCATTTGCAAGGAATTAGGTCAAAAGTCATACTTAAGATAAATAAGACATCCAAGCTCAGCAATAGCTTCCAAATAAGGGCAGTCAAAGGGCAGGAAGCCCTTCTGCTGGGCAACATTTTTCTGTCCAGATATGGGGGCTTCAACATTAATAGCAAAACACTCCAACAACTCCCCTGTGTGAGGAATGGTATCATCATAGCTGCCAGATTCTTCCACTAATCAAGATAATTTCCCACAGATACAACCACAGACCAACCATAAATAGATAATTCCTTACTGAGATTTCATTCTCAAATAATTTTAGATCATGTCAAGTTGATAACCAAACTAACCATCACAAGATCTAAGTACAAAACAATTATTATTGTCAATGAAATTATGATGCTAAGAAAAGCAATTATTTACTGTGGATTGGAAATAGTTTTATCTAATTTGATCATGTCTCTCATAACTGATAAAAGCATATTGGCAAGAAAGACTCCCCCTTCTGTTTGCCTGTCAATTTTCCCATCCAATGTTCTACTTGGTACACTCACTCTGTGGAATCTGACCATAACAGCCAGTAGGTGGCTGGACACACCTTTCTCTTTCTGCCAGCAGCCTCAATAATGACTTTGCCAGATTCCTGCACATGGCAAAGCCTTATCTGAAGTGCTCATAGGCTGAGATCACTTGAGAAACACAATTCACAGGAATAAATAGAATGAATCTAAGAATAAATCCTAACTATCCCATAGTTGGTCCGTGACCTTACACAGTGGAGCAATACAAGGATATAAACAACTACTGAATAAAAAAGTGACTAGATATCCACAGTAAAGAAACACAGAAAACAGACTAGTTCCAAGTGTCTAGGTCAAATTGGAAAAACCCAAGCAATATAGATTACCCAGACAATATATATTTCGCTAGAAATTATCACCTCAGTGTGTTTTCTGAGACAAGCAACTTGGCTAATATACAAAACAACTATTTAAAAACAGGGATCACAGATATATGTTCAAGGAGAGTGAAGAGTATATAAACAAATATTGTTAGGAACAAATGCCCAATAAGGACCATTAAAACATAAACTGACACAATATGTGAATGGAATATAATGAAGAGATAGAATGCTTAAAGCAAATCTAAACTGAATTAAAATTCACAGCAAACTCAAGAAGGCAAACAAATACCTCAGGTGACAGTATCAGCAACAGATTGAATGAAGTGGAAGGTAGAATACTAAGATGCAAAAACAAGGTAAAGGAAATGGATCGCATAATCTAAGAACATTTTAACTCTAAAAGTATAATCTAATAAAGAGAGCATGCATGAAATCTAAAACAGTATGAAAACTACAAATTACAGGTATACAAGAAGAAGAATCCCAAATCAAGGGCAGAACCATACTTTCAATAAAACCATAGAAGAAAACTTACCAAATGTACAGATAGAAATAGCTGTTAAAGTACAAAAGGAAAACAGAACACCAAATAGGATCTGAAAGTAAATGCCTTATGTAAATGTGGAGAATAAAAAAAAGAATATCAAGAGGAGCAGGCAAGGAAAATTGTCACACAAAGGCAGCACATCAGAATAACACCTTACTTTTCAATGAACAATTTGAATGGCAGGAGGGTTTGGAATGTATGTAAGTTTTGAATAACCATACACGCTAGTCCAAATTAGTGTATCCAGCAGCAAAAATATTAGTTCCATGATACAAATAGATTTAAGGAGTTTATGTCTACAAAACTATACACTCAATATATACATATAAATAAATATGATAAAAAATTTTCAGAAAAGAACTCTCAAACTTAAAATGCACTCCCTACTATATACTTTATTACTTTCCTTCCATTGTAAAATAAAAGATGTTGACATCAAATAGCCTTGAGTAGGCCACTATCCATATTCCAATTTCAGGATTGATAGTTTTATACCTATGAAGGTAGGGGGTGTCCTTCTGTATGCTGTGAATGTATGTTTCTTTTATTAGTTGATGAATAATTAGCTGTTTCAGCCAATGAAAAGGCAGAATGTAGCTAGGAAGGAAATATAGGCGGGGCTACCAGACTAGAAAAAGGTTGGGGATAGGAAGGCAGAGAGGAGTCACCAGAGAGACACTTAGTAACTACCAGGAAAATTGGATGCCTGAGCATTCTCTGGTAAGCCTAGACCACATGCTGGTACACATATCAATAGAAATAGGTTAATAATTAAGAGAGAGCTAGCCAATAAGAAGTCTGAGCCATTGACTAAACAGTTTATAATTAATATAAGCCTCTGTGTGTTTCTTTGGGTATAAACAGTTACAGCACTGGGCAGGACAGAAACTTCAATCCACAATATAGTACAAATGGCATCTTACCAGAACTTAGGATCCTTCAGATCTTTAAGTAGTCCCAGGCATATGTGTGTGTGTGTGTGTGTGTGTGTGTGTGTGTGTGTGTGTGTGTGTATGTATGTATGTATATGTATATATGTATATGTGTATATACATGTGTGTGTGTATAAATATGTATATGTTTATGTAGATGATTTCTCTGAAAAGGAGTATGTATTCACTTATTTTATATAGGATTGAAATATCCCATAATAAAAGAGTTTAAAACTTAATTTTATATAGCAATGAGAAACAAACCAACATTTGAAAAGTAGAAAACCATAAATTTTAGTGTTTCATTAGCCTTTAAATATTTCTGAAAACTTAACTATCTAAATATCATTTTTCTCATTTATAAAGTAAACCCATCAGAATATAATTGTGTTTTAATTTTATAATTGGTGGCTTTATAGATCAAAAGCTACAATCTATGTAATTTGCTGCAGTTTCTATATGCCCTGAAGTTTAGCTGGAATTATCAGTCAACTTTAATCTGTCAGATCACTGACAGAAGTAACTTGTCCTACCTATTCCCAAAGGAAGAGGTAATTGTCTTGATATTATCAATGTGCTACACTTGTTACTGCTTGCCATTTCTAAGTCCATATTTCCTTAATTATGGAGACATCTGTAATTTCAAATGTCCCTGTGGAAATATATCATTTGGATAGAGGTTCCATCCTAAAGTGAAACACAGTCTAGTTAAACCCCAGTCTGATGCTGATTAGGTCTGTGATTCTAAGCCATTAACATGATGACACATACTTCCTGTTCTGATTTTCTACTTTACAAGGAGTTGGAGCAATAAGATGTCATCTCATATAGCCTTTGCCAAGAATCTGCGTTTGACATTCAGCATTCCTGTTTTATGTACTTGCCAATTAATACTGAAAAATCTACAATTAAAAATAAAGAAACAAACACATTAATAGATAAATAAAGCCAGTCATAATCCCAAGGCAGTGGTGGCATAGACAAGTGATTCCTTGTCTCTGGGGACTCAGGGACCAGGCACCCTTGCCTACATGATAAGTTCCAGGCGACTGAAAGAACCTATCTTATAAAAAGACATGGGTATCAAATGAGGAACTGAGGTTTCCCTGTGACTTCCACATCTGCATGCATTCATGTGTAATTGTACATATAGGAATACCCACTTTGGTGGGAGGGGGAGGATAATAACCCTTTCTTTCCTTCAGGAAATTCTAAAAGTTATCATTTAGCTTGGTCAGTGAAAATTGGGCAAAGATGGTCTTAGTGGCTATCCCTGTGAAAGGAAAGGACAGTGTTGACATTCACTAATAGTCATTTTAGTGCTGCATTTTAGTAAATGAACTGAGAATTCCAAATACTTAACTTTCCCTTTAAAATATTTAAGCAATTCAACACTTCAATTTTACCTTGCATCTTCTATCCCTTCATTATTGTCCTTGAAGAATGTCACTCTTGTTCTATAAAGCATATTGCTTTATAAGCAGACAATGCTTGTGTATGTAGCATGCTTAGGACTCACTTGCCCATTCACTCAGCCTGCTGATTTAGATCTCACAATGGGAGTGTAGGCAATTGGTTAATATGTCATCACATTCAATCTTCTTCAGATAGTGTTGCTTTACCTTGGAGGTTATCCTTGACCTGGAGTTGTGTAGTATTCAGTTTAAAGTTAGTCCTCATGAATGCCTCTTTTTCTTGAAGGTTCAGGATTTATAAGGATATGTGATTATTATTTAAAGTTATTGGGTTTTGTTCCAGTAGACACCTAAGTCTCTCAGTTTACACCCATTTTAAGCATGGTTTAATTTCCTTATCATGGTATATGTCAACAGTTTTAATTTAATCATATGGTGCATGTTCTTTACATTGGGGCTTGTTTTTCTGTCTTAAATACTTTATGTTTGTCAAGTTTCAACTGGATTCCCCCAATACTTACAATACTTGCTCATTATGCAATTAAAAGAAGTGTCAGTTTCAGTAAACTTCATGGCCACTGGTGTCACCTAAGGTTTGCATGTTCTCCCAGACAAATTCCTAGCCATCAAGGTGACCCGTTCTGAAGCTACACTGAATCCCATGGTTCAATTCACAGATACTCCTTCTATTAGTTTTGTTTAAATATCATAGTGCTTCATCATACAGAATGTTCACTATGCCTATCAGTCTAGGAAGCTGGATTGGGCCACTTACCACTGAAACCTGTGCATTCTCCAGGCAAAAAGTGAGTGGAGGTAGCCTTCACTCTGTCTTCTCTTGCTGACTATACCTCTAATACCTTTCTTCAACTACTTGAAAATGTTGTCTCCTACTTTGCTGTTTGTGTTTCATAGTCATTCATTTTTATAAAGTGAGCCTATCACTGTTTCATTTTGTAGCTAAAGTCTGATATGGATATGGATAAAGATATATTCCTGTGATTTAAAATACAGTCAAGGTTCAGTATATTTTCCTGAAATTTCCAGCAGATGTCAGCAAAAGGCAAGCCAGTGATATGCTAAACATGTAGCAGGATACTGGATACCTAATGACACACTCAGAACTGAGTTGCACAGCTCAATGTTGTAAATAGATGACTTTGTCTATATATCCATTTAAAGCAGAAGTCTCCACCTGTGTGTCATGACTCCTTTGGGCAGGACAAATGACCCTTTCAGAGGGTCACATATCGGTTATTTTGCATATCAGATATTTACATTATGATTAAAAAACGATGGCAAAGTTACACTTATAAAGTAGTAACAAAATTAATTTTATGTTTGGGGTCTCCACAACATTAAGAACTGTATTAAAGAGTTGCAGCATTAGGAAAGTTGAGAAACACTGCTTTGGGGATACATAGAGGGAAAAGTATGGAAGATCAATTTTTTCAGAGCAGAGATAGAAATGTTCTAAACAAAACTCAGGAAGCCACACACAGAGAACCCCTGAATGGTTTCTATAGTCCCACCATGAAGAAAAGGTAGCACACTACACCATACCTCTACAAGGATGCCTTCAGGTTCCCCTTAGCTTGATTGAAATAACACATGAATTTTTCATCTTTATTTTAATCCTTTTTTTACTTAGAGAAGTCTAGAAAACATCTATATTCCTTCTTTGGCCCTTTGACATGTATAATATTTAAATTTATTTTATCAACAATATTCACACATATTTATGTGGTTAACTGATGTTTTAATTCAAGTCTCTATTAGGTGGTGATCAACCCAGGATAATTAACACATAAATAATTTTACTAATTCGTTATGATGAGCACTTTTAAAATCATCTCATCAATCTCTTTTACTACTGATAATGTAATATTGTTAGTTATATACATTCTCTTGTTGCTCCCAAGGACATTGAGAGTAGACATTAAGGAGAACAGGAGGAAGTTGATGAATATTTTTGCATCTCTGATATTAGGTAACTCTGCCAATATTCTAAGCCAAATCAAGCAAAAGTAGAAGGTAAAGGATCAGGTATAATCTGAGCAAAGCATTCCTAGATAATGTCCTGAGAAGAGAGAACAAGAAATCATGTGGCAAGTGTATGAACCAGAGCTTAGTTACCCTGTTGACTCTGTCTTGAGCAGCTCCCAAAGAGGAGCTACCACTTAGCAGGCTTTCTGAGGGGCAAGGTTTGGAGACAAAGAAGGGGGACTGAGGCAGAGCTTCCAACAGAACATCCCACCTTTCTTAGATATATGGATGCAGGTTCAAATCTGGCTACTTCTTGTTGGCATGGGATAATGAAGGGAAGGGGAGTTGGGACTCAATGGGCCATGATAAGCAGGTTGTGAAGAAGCACTTGGTTAACTGCCTTACTGGAGGCCTCAGAGAACTGTTTCTTGAGAAGATGGAGAAGGCAAATTTCTAGGAGAAAAAAACAAGTTTGTTATCACGGCTTTAGCCAGGGCAAGAGTGAAGACTGCCAGAAAGAAGGGAACAGAGGTGTGCCCTTGTACAGAAGAGGCAAGGGTGAATGACAAATGTGAATGAACAAGGCACAAGAGCAGATATGCCCTTCATTAGGACATTTTGGAAAAAAAAATGAAGGTTGGAAGGTCCCAGTTGCTTGACATATCATCTATCCTAAATAGGTGCCCACTTAAATCTAGAGAGGTGGTACCAAGTTTTATGTCCCAGGACCTTGGGTATATCACATATCAAACCAGTGTGTATGTGGTTGTGATGTGTTCTAGTAACACCTGAGCCATCACATCTGCTGTTTTCTTGGAGGTGGGAAATGCCTCCATCCTTAGGAAGTTAAGACCTACAAGGCAGAGAGATGAGCCAACCTGAGGTCTGCCTGGCCCTGGAGATTTTGGAGGTCCTTACTGTGCTTAGCCAATGAGGGGTGACTAACCAATGTTGCCTGAGGGCCTAACAACAGGGACTGTCAGAGATCCTGATCATGCCTAGCCAATGAGGGGCAACCACACTATGTCAACAGATTGGAATGCTTGGGTGCTAGGAAGGTATATAAGGATCTCCCCATTGCTCAATAAAGGAGTCTGCTATTTGCCTTTACATGACACTCAGTGTCTATGCTGTTGACACTGCACATTTTCACCACCCTGCTATGGAAGCTATTAGGACCCTATCACATCCATCCATCCTGTAAAGGTATCAACAAGAGTTAACAGATAATGGAGCTTTTTAGGAGTGGACATGTGGAGGAAGTTAACCTTCCAGTATTTGCCTTGTTGGTGTCCTTGGTTAATATCTTCAGAGCTAGTGCAGGGAATGGTGCATCTGGAAGGCCCCTAAGGTCTGGGGGAGGAGTGGAGCTGTAAAATACGGACTCAAAGATGGATGGGATCAAGAGGGTCTCTAGAGACAGATACTAGTTTCTTCCAAGCCAAATTCTTTGATACAGTTGCAGAACTCTTCCCTCAGAGAGATAAAACATCTTTCCCAGGACCTTCTTTTAGCCCAATTAAGCATTTAACTTTCAGTTCATACTTAAAAGACAACCAAAGAAAATTTATTGAATGAAAGAGGTTGACAGCAGAGGAGAGGGAGAGAAAGAGACTGATGAGCAGGGCAGCAGGGACATAGTTAAACAAACCTGAGGCTTCTATACCTCTTTAATGATAACCTGTAGTGGGGGGGTGGTCATTTCAGTAGATTTTTGTCATATGTGGCTGAAGACAATGCAGTAATTCTGAAAAAGCCTCTATGCAATCCTAAAATGTGGGACTGTTTTGATGAGCACTTTTAAAATAATCTCTTCTAACTATTTTAATGTAATTGATAATGTAATACTGTTGGTTATATACATTCTGTTGTTGCTTTCAAAGACATTGAGAGTAAACACTAAAGAGAACAGGAGGAAGTGTGAAAAGCAGAGATCACAACAGTAGAGTGCCATAGTTAGATGGAAGAATAAGGTCTGGTGTTTTATGGAGAAGGAGATAGATTTAGAAGCTTCTCGTTGGTTTTATCTCTCAGGACTTTCTCTTTTGAGGAATAATCAGAAGGAACAGGAGCCTTAGGTGACAGTTCCTATGCCAGAGGGGAGCTTAACTTTAGTGATCTATCACACTGGCATGCATAACTGTTTCCAGGCAAGAGGATAAGACAGCATTTTCTTTCCTCTGTGGAGCCCAACTAACAAACTTGTAATCTATAATGCTTGCCAGGGAGAAGTGACCCTCAACTGAGGAGTTGCCTCCATCAGAACACCCTGAGGGAGGGAATGTGAGACATTTTCTTAATTGCTAATTGATATAGGAGGGCAAAGCCTCCCGTGGGCTTTGCCATTCTTGAACAGTATTCTCGTGGGAAAGCCAAATTGTCAATACTTTATACATTTACTGGCAAGAAAATATTTCACAGTATAGTTAATGCCAAATTCATTCTCTTGAATTTTCACTTCAAATGGAAGGATTTCTTTTTGTAGATGTATTTTTATTTAATGTACATAGGTGGTTTGCCTTCATGAAAGCCTATGCATTGAGAGTGTGGATAGCATTGGCTTCAGAAGTCAAAGAGGGCACCAGATTCCCTGGAACTGGAACTGGAGGTATTTATTAACCACTTTATAGGAATTCAGAATGAAATCCATGTCCTCAGGAGTAGCAGCTGATGCTCTTAACTGCTGAGTGACATCTCTAGGCCCTAAAATGATAATTCTATATTTTTAAATTAGTATCTTTACTAGACATGCAAAGCAGAAAATACCATGTGAAATTGTTACTATATGCTCAATATTTTTCTAAACTAGGTTTTCATTATATCATATTTTTCTATGAAATGAGTCCAGAGGAATTTATATTTTTGCTGTATTCTATAACACACATCTTCAACTTATGCCACTTATCTATTGTGTTTGATGTTTGATGAGCATTTCATGCCTTTATTTCAACCACATTATGAAGTCATGTGGGGAGTTTTCATTTATTTATTTATTTATTTGGCTGTGCTTGACTTATTTCATCAGAGTCTCCATGTTCACCAATGTCAATATAAATCACCAAAATTCCTTATCTGTTTTTGAGAATTTCACACACATACAATAAAATATGGCCACATGCATTGCTCATTTACCATGTCCTACTCTGCAAAATCCCTCACAATGACCACTCCTAAATTCATGACTTCTTTTTTTCATAACTTACTAAATCCAATTAATACTGCCCATATATATGTAGGTATGGGGTTATACACTGGGGATCTGAAATCTACCAGTGACCACATCTTCAAGGAAGAATGGTTTTCAATGATCAACTGCCAAAAGCTCTTCAGTCAGAGGTAAGGCCTGGAGAGTATCTCCCCTACCTCTAAGGACATTTTGGTTGGCTTCATTTAGTGTGAGTTTTGTACAGGCAAACATTAGCTGATATGATTTTTTGTGTCATGTATAGGACAGCCATGGCATGCCTACAAAATAGTAATTTATAACATAACTCCTTATCTTCAAGCTCTTATATTTTTTCCAATGATTTGTTTTCATTAGGTTTTAAATGTGCATAGATGTATGAGTGTTTCTCTGTGTGTAGCATGTACATGAGGCAAGGGCACACTAAGGGCAGAAAAGCATATAAAATTTGTTGGTGCTAAAGTCCCAGGAGTTTCCTGGGAGCCAATCTGCACCTCTGAAAGAGTAGTGGGTGCTTTCAAACACTGAGTCATGTCTTTATATCAAAGCTCTGACATTGTTGATGTCTGCTCTTCAGTGATGTTTTCTGAGTCTTGGAAGGATGAGGGAAGTTGAAAAGGCTGTCCTAGATATAACTGAACACTCTGTCTCTTATTCTTGACACTGACCAGCCATGTACCTAATGTACCTATGAACTGACTGCTTCCTACTTCCAAAGGATCTGCTCTATCAAAGGCTGAGAGCAACAACAGTCTGTGGGTATAAGCATAAATATTTAGAAGGCACTTTGAGAACATGACCATTTAGCAACATAACAAAAGCAGATTATATTCCAGCACCTCTGACTTCTTGAACCTTGGATATTTATCCAAGATTACAGTGCTAGGTACAAAATTATCTCTGGTAGAGGAAAAATAAAATACGAATCAGAAATCAGTGGCTTTGGTAGAAGCTGCAGATACAGGTTAGGGACCAGATATCAACTAGGGTAAGCTTACAGGTACGTGGGGATACTACAACTATATTATTTTAAAAGGCCAAATAGGATTTAAATATTCTACATTTTCTAACAGGTACTCAACCATTCCTAAACAATTAGGTTCAAATTCCTTGTCTTTATTTGGTAAATAATTCTGCAATGAACACAAACCTTCTAAAGGCAAATAAAGCAAAAAGAAAAAGGAAGGAAAACAGTGTTATTTACATAAGAATTCCCAAAGAAAGAAGTTACTGTGTGCTTTTAATCAAAATTCTAAACAGTGCCATCATATTCAAGGCTTTGACAAAATGGGAGGAGCCACTGCTGTCCAATGCCTAATTTATTTTTAGCCACTGCCCTTGATGTCTCACTTAAAGTTTGTGAATATCGATTTACACCTTTCAGTGTTGTCTTGTGACAATTAACTCATATTTTATCCTTGAATTAGCTAAGGCTCAGACAAATTAAGCAAATTCTTTAAATTTATCCCCAGTAAGATACAGATGAGGGACCTGGTACTAATTATAAGTAGACCTAGTTAGATATCTGTGGAGATTCTGTTAAGTGTGGCTTTAAAAAAAATATATGTTCACTTGCATTTTCTTTAAAGTGATTTCACCCAACACAATTTACAATGATTTTTTTCACAGCTTTACTCACATGAAATTTAACGGACACACACACACACACACACACACACACACACACACACACACACACACACACACACATCACAGACACACATGCACAGGCACACACCCATACACACAATTTTGAAACCTTCCTTGCAAGCTAGTTAATTTTTCCAGTAGATGGCACTATAGTCTATAGGTTGTCAGGGACACTTAGAAAAATTCTTGTAAAATATTGATATCTCTTATACACACAGAAGAAAATCTATGCCTTCACCATGGTGATTTCATATATTTTGATGTTTCTGTCCTGTTCTCAGATAATATTTCAATGAGAGACTCCAAAAATGTAAGATGTTTGAACTACAATTGCCTTAGGTAGGAGATGGTGATGATATCAGACTTAGATGAAGGACTCCAGAAACTAGAAGGAGTTCTATAGTTCCATTTTTTCCAGCTCACTGGAAACACAGCAGGCTGCCAGTGCCAGAAAGATGTGCTCAGATAGTTACGTGGATGTCATCTTTCTGTGGTTTCTGTTGAGCAGAAGAGGCTAGAAAGCACTTCTATGTTAGTGGACTCTGGCCTTAGAGGAAGTCACTGTTTTGTATAATGCTTGGTACTGGGAAGATGTGTGATAAAAGAATTGTTGGGGCAAAGCCTGGGCTTTATTGGCCCTAACCACCCAGGCTCAGCCACCTGTCATCATCAGCTAGGAGGAAAAACAATAATACCGAAGAGAAGAAAAAGGATATGTGACCAGGTAGTGAGAAGAACAAGTAAATATTTACAGAAGGAATCCTTCCTTTCCATGAGGCCCGTCTTCGGGGTGTTTACATGGTTTATATGTTTAAAGAGACCGCAAACATTCATACCTCAGCAGCCCTGAACAGTGAGGTCCTACTCATCAATTTCCGATCACAGACTGGGCACAGGTCTCTCCCACAAGGTGACCTAATCTCTTCACTGGAGATAAGTCCCTCCAGTAAACTATACCAGGCTTCAGGCTATTCTTTCTTTAGGGCAAGCTTCATGGGAGAAATTCTAATTTCTTGGGACCATCATTTCTAAAATCTGTTAATAAACTGAAAACACAGATGTAACTCTTCAGTATACCCTGCCAGAACAGTCATATTGGGAAAGAGGTACACATTTAAGCCAGAGCTCCAAATGACATTCCCCTAAGTAAAGTCTGAATATATTTACCATATAAATCAGAAGAAGGTTGTGTGGTAGAGAGCAACTTTTTGTTTGCTGTTGTTTGTTTTGTTGTCTTGCTCCAATTGTGTGACACTTCATAAGATACCCAGGTGTTGTAGCCACATTGAATGAATCTCTTGTCTCTGATTTTTAAGATTACTTGTCTCTGTCTGGGCATGGTGGCTGAATATAGCTTGTTAATGCTACCAGACCTTAATGTTGTTAATGCTGTCCAGAACTTGCTTTTAAAATATCAAGTGGCACATTAATACCTAAAACCATAGGTCTAAAGGAATTCTGAGAGCAAATGTGAAGCTGCCTTCACCAAGCTACAATGTAGAGATGGGAAGAGTGAGCCATTAAAGTCTGTTGCTTTGGTATTGGCTTTGTATTCAGCCAATGAGCACCTTTACCCCCCCCATGTTTCATTTTTCCTTGTGTAGAAAATTTAAAAGTTGAATTACTTCCTTTGTTAAGCAAAGATATTGGATTCATAAGACGTTTTTTAAAGAGAGCCAAGAAGATTAAGGAAACCTACATGAGCAAGATTAATGAAACTTTTTAACAGAAAGTAGAGCAAGCATCGTGTATCTTGATAAGGAAACAGTTAAAACTGATCTAAGGTCCTAAATGCTCATAAGGAAAGGAAAAGAAATAAGGCAGGTCATATTGTCTACTTTAAACCTTGAAAATGAAAGCCCACGCTCATACCAATATCCCCATCACCTCATCAATTCCCTTCCTAGAGGCCAAAGGACAGAACTTCTGAAAAGAATGTCTGCTCTGACAACTCTCTTGACACTGTCACCTTGCCCCCATCACCTTTTAAGTTTGTGTTGTAGCAGTGTATTCACCAGATCCTGTGCTTTGCTTCTGGCTAGTTGCATACTGGATGACACCAGAGGAGGGCAGTGTAGCATCCCTCTTGGCTAGGTCAGGGGAGATGCCCAGCCATCCAGAAGACTGACTTCCAATTCCAGAGATATATGAAAATGTGAACAATGATGTAACACTGAAAAGAAAAGAGGAAGGGAACTATCACCCTATCAATAGACCAAGAAGCAGCAAACCTAGTCTAAGTGGGATAAAGTAACTTGACCAATATTGGAAATTAGTTGAAGACATAGAATTACAGTTACATATGCAAAGCAGGGAGGTATTATGGTTATTATTTGTGATCTATTTTATTTTGGCACAAAAATATAATCAGAATTTATTTTTCCCTAAATTAAATATTTCATATTTTATAAGAAGAATTGATTTAGGGCTAAATTTTATGGATTTACATTTCAGAATCAATTTATGTCACAAAAAAACTTTTCAAATTAAGTTAAGAGTTTGGGACATCTCATTTTGTTAACACAAGCTTCATTTTCCAATTATATCTAAAAGGTACTTTCCCGAGACTCTGCCCTTTATTTATGTCTATTATGCTGTTTAGCTTTTATTATCAATACAATTTTATGAAAGTACTCCCCACTAACACTGCTCATTTTCTATCTCCCATGGACTAGAACAGTCTATAAATTCACACAGTGATTGATAGTTTAAATGAATTGATGGAACAAAATGCGTATTTTGTTATTCTGGCAAAGAACTGGGAATTGACTCAAATATCAGCATAAAACTGTTGATATTTGATGAGTTACAGGCTTGCAGAACTCTATCCTGTAGTTCTACAGTTAATATTGACTCAAGATAAGAATGGTCACCAAGGAAAAATAACCAAGAACAAGCAAAAAATAAAAAAAAATGCTTCATGTAACAGCCCATAAAACATTACACTGAAGATAAAGAACAATTAATTATTACTCTGTGAATGTTAAATGCCAGACAATTGTATTGGATTGTCCTGATATCACAGGGGTAGAAGACGTGCAAAGAGTACAGTTGTCCCATAGGGGATATTTTAGACTTCAGATAATGACTGGTGATTTAGAGACTCATGTTTTAGCACATATCTTATGTATATCCTCCCTTATTCTTTAAATCTTTTGAAGATTACTTATGATGCACACTCAGGGTAAATGTAAATAACTTATAAAATATTTCATAAAAATCATCAAAAGAAAAATATCTAAAGATCCATGCAATATATTCTCAAATATTTTCAATCCTTGCTTTGCAAAATTCACATATGTGTAACCCAGAGATACAGAGAGATGATGCATAAGAGGTAAGCCTCACAATTAAATTGCATGCCATAAAAAATATTTAAGTTTTTAAAGTTGCTTGCTGTGGATATATGTGAAGGTTTGAGTTCTTGTTAAAATTTTTATTTTAGCTTTTTGACTTATTTTCTTATATTAATATTAATAAGTAACTTCAAGAAGATGATAAATGTATTTGTATACCTAGTTAATATTCCTAGCACTGTTCTTATAGATCTTTTACTATGGAGACTTGAAATATGTCACAATTGTGAAAATAAATGTCATTTTACATTTAGGAAATCATGAGCAAAGAAAAAAGATTGAGTCAAGGAGTAGAAGGCAGAGGATGAAGCTGACTTTTGAGCATATTGTAAAATAACAAATGTTCCTTTAAGAACCTTTTTCCTGGGGCTTGATGATACTGCTCTGAGGTTAGGAGAGCTTGTTACTTTTCCAGAGAGCCCAAGTTTGGTTGATATAATTTACATCAGGCAGCTCACAAGTGCCCTCAACTCCAGCTTCAAGGATTTCCCACCATCTTCTGGATTCCACCAGCACTGCATTCATGTATACAAATGGATGCCATCTATCACACACCTATACACACAATTTAAAAATAAAAATATATTCCTAAGAATGATGGTCAGTTGGGAAATACAAAGATAAGTCAAATGAATGGCATTCCTATATTATGTCATCAGTTTCTTACAGCACATAGCATAATGTTTTATCATTATCATAGTTTTATGGTAATCATAATATTCCTCATATAGATAGATAGAAACTTTCAGATGTCCTGTAGACAGGGTGACATTTCTGTAATAATGGATCTTTACCCCAGCATCTTCATTGACTTTGATCTGGGCCAGGGGAAAACTGTGAATTTGCCTTTTGGAGGGCAACAATTCTACAGTTGCAGAGTTCCAACATGTACAGTAAATCTTCATTGAAACACTCCCTGCAGTGTGATAAGAAGTAGGCATCTATGGAGTTTAACCCATGCATGTCTCCCTCCAAGGAGACATGAATGTTGAGGTACACTGAAAGCTGGGCTGCCATTGAACAATCATCTCCTTCTTTAAGTTGCTTTTCTATATATGTCACTGCTATGCAAATCATTTCAGAGCCTCCCAAACTTTGAGTTATACTTTAAGTCATACTCAGACACACCTGGCACTTTATTTTTTAATAATAGCATTCCAAAGCAGATAAATGACGGGATTATAGTTTTGAGTTCTTAGATTTCAATAACAAACTCAATACCAGAAATGACATTGGCACTTGGCTTTTTGAGTTTTCTTTGATTTGGTACTATATTTCCAACAAAAGTACTGCTACATCAAAACTTATTTTAATGTAGGCTATCTTATTTAAAATGTGCAGAAATGTTATCACTATGTATAACTTTAAATTAGAATATTCCAAGAACAAACTTTAATCCAATCAGGGATCTAAAGGTATTGACTATCTGTCTTGAGTGCCACAAGGTCAGGTATAATGTGCATGCATGTTATGTGAATACAATTTCTAGCAGTAGCATTGCAATCTGTCACTGTCATTGACCTGTTTTTAAACTCATGTCTGTTTCTCTGACCCCCAAATGATTTAGTGTTTGCTTGCTGTGACTTGGTATCAATGTTTGACCTGTTGAATGGATATTCATAATCTTGCATTTCATGCCTAAATGTCAAAGTACAAAGTATGCAAAAAAGATTTAACTAATGCATGGTCAGAAGTACCTTGTAGACCACCTGGTGTTAATGGCAATTTGATGGATTATCAGAGGAATGTGCATAGGTGAATGCATGTTCCCTGAAAGTACACAGCAGGATCTATGATATATGAGTGCTATCATGAAAATAAAGAAAGTTTCAATATAAATGACTCTGGATTTCTATTGACAACCATGGAAGTAATGATTCCAGAAAGATGATGTCAGAAAAAACTCTGAGTGTAGATAATTCTACAAAATTTAAAAGTTATATGTAAGGTCTGGGGATGTCTATTTTTTGTCATTGATACTGGTGCATTTTCTACTGGTTATGGTCTGTCTACTGCACTGATGAAACTTATTTTAAAATGTCTTATGATTCCCTAAAGAGGGAGAACAAACAAATGCATTCTACCTCTCTCTGATGTTTAATTTCAATTGTCAACTTGACTGACATGACAAATGACCAAGACATCAGTTAAGTAAACACCTTAAAAGATAGTGAAGGTGTTTCAAGAGAAAATTTGCATAAAGGAAGACATGAAGTAAATGTTGAAACAAAAATCCAGTATACTTGGGGCCAGAACAGAACAAAAACAATAGGAGGAAACCAGCCAGCACATTTGTAAGCCTGATTGTCCCCAAATGAATGCACTTACTATTACTGTCATCTACCATGGCCATCAGATTCCATCTTCTTCAGCATTCCTGTGGTGATATATTATTTATTATTTACTAAAGCTTGCCCATGAATTCAGAAAGAAAAGTCAGCCTCAAGCTATAGAGTTCAAGCAGTGGTGGCACACACCTTTAATCTCTACTCAGGAGACAAAGGCAGATGGATCTCTATGAGTTCAAGGCCACCATAGCACACATAAGAGTGAAGAGTAACAGAGCTCATGCTTTTGATCCAAGCACTTGGAATCACATGCTTTTAATCCTAGCATTAAGGAGGTATATAGGACAGGAGCAAGGACTCTGAGCTGGCATTCATTCTTCAGCCACATTGAGGGTAGGATGACATCAGTATCAGGCATTCATACTTCCAACATACTAAAGATAGGAAGAAATCAGTATCAGTATTCTCCACTTATTCTGAGGAGAATGTAAGCAGTCTGAGTGAAGTCGGGGGCAGCTTGTGGATCAGCAGTACTTTCAGTCTCAGGTAGAGGCAAGAACTAGTCACCAGCTGCTTTGTTTTTCTGAAATCCATCTTGAAGCTTGAACTCTAATTTGTATTTCTGGGCCTTTTATTTATTGTGCTACAATTACTGCAGAAATGATCCAGGAACCCTTCAGGCTTTCAGCTGAAGACTGTGGTTGCATCAAAGTCCTTCCTGTTCTAAGACTTACACATTTGTGACTCTCAAGCATATAAATGGCCATTGTAAGAATATTTTGTCTCTGATCTAATAAGCCATTTTAAACAATCCCCACTTATATTTATATGTCTGTTTTATTGTTTTAATCCCTATAGTAGATACTAACTAATAAATTAAACACCTAAAGGTAATCCCAAGGCAGTGAGCATATTTCAAACCTCATGGCTTCATTTACAGTGCTCACACAAGTGTTTTTTCTGGCTTCTCTGAAGCAGTATTAATTGGAAAAGAAAATTCACTATTATTAATCAAGTCTCTTTGACTCCTAAGATTCTGATCACTAATTAGCATGATAATGTTTTTATTTAAATATCTGTAGAGTTCTATTCTGCCATGTTAATAATCTATAAAGCACTGTACAGCAATTTTTAATAGATCAATACATTTCACTGTGAATTAAGATCTCCAACTTATGTTAGCATACAGTTTGGAATCTTGAAGCAGTTAAGTGTCTGATCGATATACATTCATCTTTGTCCTGAATTTTAATGCATTTTTTCTGATGTTTAAGAATACTAAATATAATTTTTCTTCAATGATTTTCACTTGAACCATTCTAAATGTAGTAACTGTCCTGCTTTTGTACCATGGTGATTTGAATGAGAATTGCTTCCGGCCCCTGCCCTACCCTCCCCCCCATGTGTTCCAGGTTTCATATATTTGACTGCCTGTTCCTCAGTTTGTGGAACTATTTGGGAAGAATTAGGAGATGTGGCCTTATTTGAGGTTTCATAATTTCACAGCAATTCCAGTTATCATGTGCTCTCTCTTCTCTGCTGTGTAGCTTTTGTCTTGCCTTGTAAGTAATTACTGCTCCAGCACCATGCCAACAGACTACCATGCTCCCTGCCATGATAGCCATGGGATTCCCCTCTGAAAATGTAAACATCCCTCCAATAAACTCTTTCTTCTACATGTTTCCTTGGTCATGGAATTTTTTCAGACAAATAGAAAAGTAACTAACACATATTGAAAATGCCATTCATTCTTAAAAAACAAACAAGATAGTTTGAAGATTCAGATCTACACTTCAGATTCTAGAGTTTGAAATACTTTTTTTGGAAACTCAGTTCTACCAATAAAGTACTATCGAGTTCTTCATATTAATCCATTATTCTAAGATTTTTCCCCTATGCATTAAATAAAGATATTAAGAGAAGTAAAATTTAAATAAACATTTTAAATATTGTACCACCTCGTTCATATAAAATGTTTATTTACAATAATTTCACCATCATCACCATTACTATCATTATTAATGTGTTTTTTACCAAGAGTGGTTTGATATTAAATGACTTCAAGTCTCTCTTCTTTTCATTTTCTCTTCCCCAGTCTTAGGTAGATTCTCATTTGACCCTGGCTGGCCAGAACTTGTTATATACACAAGATTGGTCTTCATTGCTGCTCTTCTTGATTCTAACTTCCAGATGCTGGAATTACAGATGTGGGCCATAAGTCCCAGCTATAATTCTCAATTATTTACAGTATGTAAAAAAAAAACTCTGAAGGGCATTCATGTTTTGAGTTACTCTGACTCACTTAAAATAAAAATTGATTTCTCTGTAAACCTAAAATTTCTCCCTCTATTATGGTATCTCCTTTCTTGTTTTCTTCTATTCTTCCCCTGACTCAACCTTTCTGCTCCCTCATGTCCTCCTCACCCCTCCTCTTCTCTCTTTCTCATTTTCCTAGCTCCCTCCCCCTCCTCCCTTGCTCCCAACTTGCTCAGGAGATCTTGTCTCTTTCCCCTTCTCCAGGGGACCATGTATGTGTCTCTTAGGGTCCTCCTTGTTTACTAGCTTCTCTGGTGGTATGGATAGTAGGCTGGTATTCCTTTACTCTATGTCTAAAATCCACATATGAATGAGTACATATCATGTTTGTCTTTTTGTGATTGGGTTACCTCACTCAGAATGGTTTCTTCTAGTTCCATCCATTTTCCTGCAAATTTCAAGATTCCATTGTTTTGTTTTTGTTTTTGTTTTTGTTTTCTGCTGAGTAGTACTCCATTGTGTAAAAGTAACACATTTTCTCTATCCATTCTTCAGTTCACGGGCATCTAGGCTGCTTCCAGGTTCTGGCAATTACGAATAGTGCTGCTATGAACATCGGTAAAGGGAGACACTTTAGCTTTACAGAGAAATCATGAACAGATAGGGAAATATCTGGAGATCTACAAAGATAACACCAATCTAAGCAACAGAGGAGAGGCTACCTTAAATGCCGTCCTCTGAGATTGTTGACTGTCCTATATGCTATCTTATATATATATGCTATCTATATGCTGCTTCATCCAGCAGCTGTGGAGGTAGAAGCAGATACCCACAACTAATCATTGAACTGAACTGGAATCCAGTTGCAGAGAAGAAAGAGTGATGGGCAAAGGGGTCCAGACCAGGCTGGTGAAACCCACAGAAACAACTGACCTGAACAACAAGGAGCTCTTGGTCCCCAGACTGATAGCTGGGATACCAGCATGGGACCTGGTATTGACATGTAAAACAATCTTGTTTCTAATTCAAATAAAAATGAAATATAAAAAAATAAAAATTGACATAAAGCTGAGCATTCCTCTACAAGAGCATCAAAATAAAATAACAAAAGCATTGACTGGTAGGTCCCACGATGGTTATGAATGTGGCCTCATTTTTTTTATAGTTGACAGTATTATGTAGTAGGGTGGAAATGCTGGACCTCCCTGGGAGAGTGATTGTAAAGCATTGTGGGATCCAGAATATAATAGTGAATTTGTTTTCTCTTGTCACATGGCGATTCATTTCTGAGTTTAAACCTTCATTCCATACCCTGTGCTTTCTGTTTCACAAGGACCATCAGAGCACATACAGATTTTCTACTCTGTATTTTAAAGTTTATTCAGGCCTTTATTCTTTTTTGTTTGTTTGTTTGTTTATGTTTTGTTTTTCAAGACAGGGTTTCTCTGTTTATCTTTGGAGCCTATCCTGGCACTCCTCTGGAGACCAGGCTGGCCTTGAACTCACAGAGATCCGCCTGCTTCTGCCTCCCGAGTGCTGGGATTAAAGGCTTGTGCCACCAATGCCCAGCTCAGGCCTTTATTCTTACCTATATTTTTATCTCAAATTCCTTCCAGATGTGGATTACATTTATTTTCTCATAGAATAGAACTGAGGTCCAGAATTTCTTGCTTTTGTGTGCAGATGACTGGTAAGAAGACCTGAGGCCACCTTCAGGCTGCCCTTCATCTGGTATAGGTCACAATCACACTGTGTGTTATCTAGCCCAGCAAAGGGTCTGCTGCTGGAGCATCTTTCTTAAGTCCTGATTTGGACTAATTTAGACAATCTCCTTTGATAGATTCATAATCATCTCATAAAATAATTTAACTACATCTTTTTATAAATAATGTGCCATTGGCAGGAAAATTTATCCCATTATGATCATAGGTTCTGCCTGCACCCATGTGACATTATCACATAGGAATTGGGAGTGAGGGGAGCTAACAAATTTCTCAATACTACAATTTTGCTTGAGTGGTCGACATTGTCTTGATTCTTTTTTTGTTTGTTTGTTTGTTTTTGCTTTTTTTCATTCATTTATTTAGTTCATAAATAAAGGCATGCACAATTATGATACAGAATACAGTATGTTCACAATGTCATGGCTAAATTAAACCAATTAACATGTTATATCACACATATTCATCATTTTTGTTTTGAGAACACTTAAAGTATACTATTTCACAACTTTTAAAATATAGCATATTGTTATCAACCATATTTATCATGCTCTCAGTAGGCCTCAAGACTTCACAGAGTCTATGCCTCTTGTCCAACTGCAGTTTTATATCCTTAAACCAATCCTTTCCCCATTGTTAAAAGTCCCACATTGAAGCCTAATAGCCATAATTCTGCTCTCTGTTCCCATAAGTTCATCATTTCTAGGTTACGCATAAAATTAAAATTGTGTGACATTTGTCTTCCAGTGTGTCACTTATTTTTTTTTTGTTTTTTTTTGTTTTTTTTTGTTTTTTTTTTTGGCAAGCATATAACTTTACTACTTACTAAACATGAAATAAAATTTGCATGCACAGGTGAGCACTAACTGAAGCACCTTGGATTCATCACATATTTGAGTTTCAATTAGCATATATATATATATTTATATTTATATAAAAAGAGCAAAAATGGCAATATGTTATGCATCAATAGCAGCAACAGCTTTTACAGGTTCTATAGTCCTTTGAACAAAATTGTAGAGACATCCAGCACACTCCATTTAAAAAAAAGAAAAACAAAAAAAAAAGTAAAAAACAAAATCCCAGAGGACAGCACAGTTCTGTTACTCTTGTGGTACTTGGCACCATTTTTTTTAAATTAGTTTCTCAGTCATCATCTGGAAGGAAACCATTCTGAGCAACATCATCAAAAACAGCTCTGATAAAGCATGGTTACTACTATGTATAATAAAGCAGGTCCACATATGAGTGAATACATATCATGTTTGTCTTTTTGTGATTGGGTTACCTCGCTCAGAATGGTTTCTTCGAGTTCCATCCATTTTCCTGCAAATTTCAAGATTCCATTGTTTTTTTTCTGCTGAGTAGTACTCCATTGTGTAAATGTACCACAATTTCTCTATCCATTCTTTGGTTGAGGGGCATCTAGACTGCTTCCAGTTTCTGGCTATTACAAATAATGCTGCTATGAACATGCTTTTTTGTGAAATCAACTTAGCCAATGCTATATGTAGAACACTAGATGAATATTGTAAGGTTATAATTGGGATTGTAATCTAAGATCTACCAAGAGCAAACAAAAACTCAAAACTGAAATGGATAAAGTTATATCAAGGATCAGACTGGGAAGATACATAAGGAAAAGGAAAGTTCATGAACTAGGCTAAAGCTCGCATGAGGATATGTACTTGTAATTCTAGCACCTGTGATGCTGAAACATGGAATCCTGCATGTAAAACCAGCTTTGGCTGCACCTTGAGACTCAGTCATAAAAGTAACCAAAACAAACAAAAACCACATAAAATTAAATTTGAGTCAGTTCCTAGGAAACCATGGTTGAGCACTGTATAATGCTATTCCTAGGGAAATGTAACCAATGATCTGCTCACCCCAGAAAGGGAACCAATCACACACCAAATTAAGAATACAATCAAAGTACAGATTGCTGTACCAAGGAGTTTGATTGAGCTTATTTACAGTAATCTGGGTAAGGGGTTACTTACAAGGTTAGAATGACTCATGTATATCACCCAAAGTACCCCCTACCATGAGTGATCCTAAGGAAACCTGGATATCTGGATAGCTCAATGCATAATCTATAGGCAGTTAAGAAGTTGGGTTGTGTGTAGTTCAGGAATTCCAGGTGGTTTTTGCCTCTACCAGACAGTCCAATTGTCCTGAGTCTTCTAGTTAGCTGAGATAGAATGAGAGTCTTCCAGGAAGCATGGCTGGTCTCATAGTACTTCTCAGCACCACTCACTATATATATGCATGCTTGAGGAACGAGGGGACACATTCCATCTTGTCAGTTTTAAAGACTTCTGAAGACTCTCAGTTGTTTACAATTGTTTACTCTCTGAGTTTAAAGAGCCTCTCTACAGAATAAAATCATGCAACACTCTTAAAAGAGTCCTGTGTCTTGATCAGTTTCCCTTCTAAATGAAAGGCTTTATCTCAGATACAATCTTTATCTAAATATCCATCCATCAGAAATATGTGAAAGATGTTTTTATGTTTCCTACTTATTCAATATAGAAAGATAACATTCATAAACAAAAATATTCTTTAAAATAGATGTAAATAGACCAGCCAATTGGATGGTCTTTTAAAATTTTATTGCCATATTTTTTAAAGACCTCAACTGAGCATACAAGTTCAAAATATGCTATATCTAATTAAATTGTTTCAACACGTTTCAAAGCTCAGGTGATAAGTAAAACTAACTTTTAAGCTTATAAATGTTTGATAAAAGGGAAAACAAGTCTATTTAACTATGTATATGTAAATATTCTGTATGAATTCAAAGTTTTTGTTTAATAAATATTAACTGAAAATTCACATAAAAGAGAATCCCCGTAGTGTGATATAAACTCATCACATAGAACATAAAGATACTGACTTTTCAATTCCCTTAAGTACTTTTTAATGTTATAAAATTTTTAACTCTTTTTTAAAAATTCATTTTACATTCCAATGACAATTCTTTCTCCGACACCTTCTCCTGCCAATCTTTCAACTCTTCATACCCCTGCCACCCCTATCCCACCCCCACTGCACTCCTTCTCATGGGTAAGGGCTCCCATGGGGAGTCAAAATAGTCTGACAAAATAGGCTGTTTTAGGGCCATGTCCCTCTCCTATACATTAACTTGAGCATGGCATCCCACCATAAGGAGTGGGCTCCAAAAAGCTAGCTCATGTACCAGGTTTGTATCATGGTCCTGCTGCCAGGAGTCACTCAGCTAGTTCAAAACTCACAACTGTCTCCTACATACCGAGTGCCTAGTTCAGTCCCCTAAAGTATTCACAGTTGTAGATCTAGAGTTCATAAATTTCCACAAGCTTTGTTCACCTGTCTGTAGATTTTTCCATCATGGTATTGGCATGCCTTCTCATATATTCCCTCCCCCTCTCTTCAACTGGATTCCCAGAGCTTGGCTGGGTTCTTGGTTGTGAATCTCTTCATCTGGTTCCATCAAGTATTAGATGAAGATTCTATGATGATAGTTGAGGTATTCATCAATCTGATTACAGGATAAGACAACTTGGGTTTCCTCTCCACTATTTTTAGGAGTCTTAGCTGGGCTTCTCTTTGTGTATTATTGGGAGTTACCCTAGCACCAGGTTTCTCCCTAAGCCTACGGTGCTCTTTATATTAAGATATTTCCTTCATTGCTCTTCCACTGCATTCCTTCCCCTCCCCAACTATTCCATTCCTTCATGTTCTCATTGCCACTCAGCTCTACCTCGCCTCCTCTCTGCCCCCAGTTTACCTCATAAATCTCATATAATTTCCCTTCTCAGGGCAATCCATATGTCCCTCTTAGGCTCCTCCTTCTTACCTAGCTTCTCTGGAGCTGTGGATTGTAATATGGTTATCCTTTGCTTCATATCTAATATCTGCTTATGAGTGAATACATATGGTCTGGGTTACAACAATCAAGACTTTTTTTGCTTTGATTTTTTTCTAGTTCCATCCACTTGCCACTGCAAATTTCAAGGGGTTATCATTTTTTATATTTGAGTAGTACTCCACTGTATAAATGTACCACATTTTCCTTAAACATTCTTCAGTTGAGAGGCATCTAGGTTGTATCCAGGTTTTGGCTATTACTAACAATGCTGCTATGAACATTGTTAAGAAAGTGTCCTTGTGGTAAGATTGAGTGTCCTTTTAGTATATGCCTAAGAATGCTATCACTGCATCTTGAGGTAGATTGATTCCCAATTTTCTTAGAAACCACCATACTGATTTAGAAAAGGGCTGTACAGTTTGTTTGCACTCTCACCAGCATTGGAGGAGTGGTACCCTGACTCCATATCCTCTCCAACATAACCTGTCCTCAGTATCTTTGATCTTAGCAATTCTGACAGGTGTAAGATGGTATCTCAGGGTCATTTTGATTTGCATTTCCCTGGTGATTTAAGGATGTTGAGCACTTCCTTAAGATATTGCTTTTTTAATTTATCACATTATACCTTGCATACCTAAACTAAGCATGAACTATATTATCTGAATGTTTGTCATAAGTTCAGTGCTTTATCCCTGTTACCTCAATTTGGATGCTTTAGATACTAGCATCTCAGTTCTATGAATGATACTACTGGTTATGACAAGAGAATTGTATAAGTTCAAAAGACTAGTGAGCAAAAGAGCCAGCCCCTTCTGCAACTAGGGAAAGAAACTGGAATGAGACATGAAGTCAAAGGCAGCTGTTTCCTGTTCCTGTCTGTCCCTTTTAAATAAAAAGCTAAGAGAGAGTTCACATGTAGAGGGTATGTAATTTAATCTTTTAATTAGTAAATGAAATAATAATAAAATTACCATTGAATTTGTCAATCTTAAAAATCATAAAATAATTTAAATATAAAATGCATTTTTCAATTTCTAACTTTAAGAATATCATTTGCATTTACCAAATTATAAATGATGATAAAATAATTTTTAAATTGGGCTTTCATTTTCATTTATAAAATTCATATAGCTTTTGTTTCTTGACTTTAATTAGTATATTTCTTGCCTTGAATCATTCTCCAGTGGCAATGACCTCAATGTCTTGAAACATCTAATTATCTTACTTTATATTTTGAAAATATCAGCAGAACAAAAGCTAATAGGAATTCTGAGGTCAAGCATTATGCATTATTTTATCCAATTTACTTTGATCATCAAGGATCCTAAGTATAATTCAAAAAATATTTACAGTCATAACTGGTGATACAGCTTGAGTTTGATCTTCATAACTGTACAAACTAGATATGGTGGTGGATGCCTGCAATCTCCGAAATTGGGAGATAGGTGCAGGTGGATCATGTGTTAGGTCAGTAGTTCTCAACCTGCCTAATGCTGTGACACTTTAGTACAGTTCCTCTTGTTTTGGCAACTCCCAACCACAAAATTGTTTTCATTGCTACTTTGTAGTTTTAATTTTGCTACTGTTATAAATTGGGTTGAAATTATCTGATATTCAGGGTATCTGATATGCAACCCCTGTGATGGCTTCTCTTGACCCCAATGGAGTTGCAACCCATAGGTTGGAAACCACTGTGTTAGGTCATCTTCTATTACCTAGTTCCAGGATAGCCTGGCCTATGTGAAACTACATCTCAAAAAAATTTTAACATACATAATTTTTAAATGTATAGTGAGAAAAATAGAATATGAGAATTGTTGATTGTCTAGTTATCAGAATAGGAAATGCACTTTCGTTTTGAGTACATTTTATTTACTGAGAAGGAGTTTCCAAAAAAGCTGAACTTGTCTGAAAAAAAAAGAAAGAAAATAAAAGAAACAGAATCCTACCAAGGGGCAAAAGCATTTGGTACTACTGTGAAGTCTATCAGCTACCATGGGATAGCAGTTCCTTAAGGACATTTATTCTCTGGTGTTCTCTAGACACTAGAAGAAATGTTCATCAGACTCTGGACACCATGGATTGTCTCCATTACAGGAGGTATTAAAATGTCCACTGAATAACACAAACACAAATAGTAAGGTTAAAAGGTGCCAATTGGATCCTGACTCACATTTTAGCAATATTTCCTTTTGTAAGGTTGCTTTTCTACTGTGATACATTAATGCAGTATGTATGTAAAGACTGGCATATAGCAGTATAATGCATTTATTAATATTAATATAATATTTGTGAATATATGTTAACCAAAATTATGCTTAGTATAAAAAATTATGGAGTATAATCCTAATAGTATTTCATGTGTGTAAAAACATTGCAAGTATGATTATATGAACACCTATAGAAAAAATCTAACAAGAAAATACATTAAAATATTCACAGTTGTTATGTTTGAGTATTAAATCCCATTCTACATTTTGTTACTTCTGTCTTCTGAAAAATGTAGCCATCTATTTTGCATTAAATGGAGAAAAATAAATTCTTAGTGTTCATTGTAATTGTAAATGCAAAGCATATGTGAGCAGTCTTAACAGATACCTCACTGTCCATATGTAGATGAAACAGATGCCTGTGAACAACGGGGCTGTATGCTTAAATGGTAGATCACATGCAACTAATCAAAGTACATGTGTTGATTTGATATGTACTAATTCAAAACATCTCATATAGTCAAATGACATATAAGTATTCTAAGATTTGGAAATAAATACAAATAAACTCTTATGAGCCATAAAAAATGAAATTTCCAATATGTAACAGCTTTTTTGTTAAAATACAGATGTCATCTAAGAGCACATGCTAATAGAAGGCACTGTGTGAAATTCTAAACAAAATCTTTTCCCCCTCTTAACCAGCATCTGGGTCATTTGGGGCTAACCCACTGTGCTATTGAGTCCATATTCCAGCAGGACACTAAGGTCTGTAGTGTCTCTGGAATAGACTGTATCACAGGACAACATGGGTTTCAGCAATTGGCCCCAATCAACCTATCAACACTGGGTTTAGTTAACTTCTTTGGAAAGATATTTCAATGATATTTTTAGTGAGTTTTGTTAAAACAACTTATGTTTTTAAATATATTTGCAAAATTCATGTTGTTTAAACATGCACATATGTTTACATAAATATATTTCACCTGTGTGATTTGATTGTTCAAATATATGCTTAGCTTTACAGGTGAAGAAAATAATAAAGCACAGAATTGATTTCACCACTGATTGTAGACTCTGTGTTTACTATTGCCAAACACAGGAGGTCTTCCAATTTTCCAAAGCTCCTAATGAAACTACTAATAAACCCAAGTCTCAATGTGGTGATCCTACCAAGTGGACTCATGTCTCCCATGTGCATCTCAAGAAAATGTGGCAACTGTTCCATTTTCCTGGAGGGAGCAAAAGGAAGAGAAAGAGAGAGACAAAAAACAGGGAAACAAAGAGAAAGAATGACAAGAAATAGCCACACAGAGAAAGGAAGGGGAGAGGGGGAGGTAGAGAGAGAAGAGGGAAAGTAAGAAAGAGAAGAAAGTGAGAGAGATAGAAACAGAGAGAGAGAGAGAGAGACAGAGAGAGAGACAGAGAGAGACAGAGAGAGACAGAGAGAGACAGAGAGAGACAGAGAGAGACAGAGAGAGACAGGGAGAGACAGAGAGAGACAGAGAGAGAGAGTACACAGCTTCTGCAAATTGCAGCAGTGAAGCAGTGCTTACAGGGTCTGGGTGCAGATCATCTTTAACCCAGATGAGAAAGTCTGTACACTAGAACACCAGGGTACTTATTATGGATTTCTCAATTGCACCATGCTGTCAGACAAAGAGGTTCATATAAAATATTGGATTAGAAATATTTCTCTCAGGCCAGTGAGATCCTCAGTAGCTAAAAGTTGATGAAATTGACAAAATAAGTTTGATTGCTGGAATCCACATCTTTGAAGGATAAACCAACTGAAACAAGCTGTTCTGCTACCATCACATGCACATGTGCTCAAGCACAAACACATTCATAGAAAACAAATGAATACAAATATGTCCCCTTCTGTAATCAGGAAATGTACCTTTCTCAGATGTTTAAATAACAATAAGTTAGTTTAAAGAAACCTTTTAAGGGAAATTTGTGAGTGTATGCAAACAGCATTTTAGTTGGAAGATAGTCATTCCAAAAATGGTAATTATTCAACACTTAAAAACACAACAATTATGAAATAGATATCAATATTTTGATATTAAATAGACAGATAGGAAAAAAATAGCATCAGAAATGACAAAAGTTTGTAGTTGCACATTATTTTTCTTATCAAATTCTACAAAAGATTAGCGATCAAAACAACAAATTATGAACAGTTCAGTGTGAAGAAAATGAAGAGTTATTCTTTTATCTACAATAATAGGAAGCTAAATTCAGTTATAGAATTCCCAGACACTTCTTATTCTCTCGATTTCATACAGCATTAGTATTGTCACAATTATTGTCAAGAATTCACCTTGGATCCTCAATTCTCTTGTTTCTCTTTTCAGCACATAAAATGAATCTGTTCTATTTATTGAATTCTAAAATTGATCTCAACCACATCTACCCCAATGTGCTTGTAAGAAAGCATCTTATCACTTCATCAAGTATGCAAGTGTTTATTTCTGGTTTCTATGGTATTTCATCTCATAAAAGAATTCCTTGTAATAGTGAAAGTCAGAAAATTCTGATCCCTGTCTATATTTTTAAATTGTTGAACTCAAATCAAGTGTCTCAAAAATCAAACTGCATTCTGTAGAAAGTTTAAGTTGCATAGACTTTGGGATCACAGTTCTTATTGGATTGAGTAATACTAAATGCTCAGCTATGTAGGTTTGGAAAATTCCCTTTGGCTATGAAAAAATAAATGTTAAAAATAACATGATTTCAAGGAAGTATATCTCCTGAGTTCATTAATTTCTATAAAATAACACACACATATATATATTTATATATACATATATATATTTTATATCATATATATCAAATGACAATTTGAAATAAGGAAACAAGAAAAAGGTAATTTATAAAGTTGGAAGGATTATGATGATGACCATTTATTCATTTTTGCCAATCAGCATTACTTTGTATCAGAATTCAGCATATAGGCACATTCTTCATTTGATAATTACTCTTCTTTAGATGATGACCATTTATGTCCTTTGAAAACAAGATTATCTAATGAAATATTTTGAAATTTACTCCACTTCTATAACTTTATATAAGACCGTATGAATGATGATATCAATTAGTTTTCTAGAGTAATCATCTTCAACATGCATTCTTAAGGCAATGTGCAACCAGGCAGAGAGTTTATTATTAACTGTTGTTACCAAAAAATTCAATCTGTTGCAATTGGATGAACAGAACACAATAATGTGTATAAAGTTGTAACTCCCCACAGGCTTGGGATGTTTACTAGGAGATAGGGCAACAATGCCGATTACACATGCTTCTTCTTTTTTTCCCCTGAGACAGGGTTTCTCGGTGGCTTTCAAGGCTGTCGAGAACTAACTCTTGTAGACCAGCTGGTCTCACACTCACAGCGATCCACCTGCCTCTGCCTCCAGAGTGCTGGAATTAACAGCATGCGCCACCACTGCTAGGTGCTAACCAATAAATGTGCTAACCAATAAGCTGGAATATTGTGCTCAGACCCTAATTGAAATAGACATTGATTTAATATAGTAGTTATTTGTGCAAGTTAATCTAAAATAACATTTCTTTGTAAACATACTTATGTTTCTGTATGTGCATAAGTATGCACACTGTATCTTAGAATGCCCAAGTTCTTAGCTAGACAGTGGTAAACAGATATGCATGCATTCAGTAACAACTCTACTTAAGATTTTGAATTTAAATTGTTTCCTGAGCTATTGATATGACGGTTTATATGTTGATGGAAAATGATAGCTCTGTTCAGCCAAATAGTATATTTTACATTATATAACAACTTTTGTTTGGGAATTATTTGCTCAACTATATTAATGTAAGTGTTCTGAACACCTGACAAGTTGGCTAAGCTAAACAATAATGCTTGGTAGGTTAGCAGGAATAAATGCCATTTTGGTATTTTCAGTGACTATATGGTGGTCTTGTCAGGATATTATATAGTAAGACAAAAATCATCACTGTATGTGTATCTCTTTATCAAAATCTATAATATATCTATAAAATCTATGTTACCTGGAGAATAAATGTTAGAGTTACAATAACCTTGTCAGAAATAGTAAGGAAAGAAAGAGTCCTTGCATCTGGTTATGACATAGACAGTTGACTATCTGAGCAAATACAAGATGACGGTTCGAACCACAAAGCATGTCTTGGCAACCTATTGAAGATACCCCTTCAAGAAGCATGTGTAAGCCGGGCTGTGGTGGTGCATGCCTTTAATCCCAGCACTCTGGAGGCAGAGGCAGGTGGTTTGCTGTTTTTTTGAGACCTACAAGAGCTAGTTCCTGGACAGCCTCAAAAGCCACAGAGAAACCCTGTCTCAGGGAAAAAAAAAAGAAGCATGTGTAATCAGCATTGTTGCCCTATCTCCTAGTAAACATCCCAAGCCTGTGGGGAGTTGCACCTTTATACACATTATTGTGTCTTATTCATCCTATTGCAACAGACAGAATTTTAGTAAAAACAGTTTATAATAAACTCTTTGCCTATTCCAGGAAAAAAACAACACCCAATTTTAGGGGAAGGAATGGAGAAATTGAAGCACTAAAGTGAGAAGCCTAGATAATGGGAACAGTGTGACCATCCCTGTATGACCATTCATCTTGCCATGTTCTCCCTTATGGAAGCTGAATTTTAAATTTGCTTTATATCTGATGAAATAAACTTCAACAACTGAATTTTTCTAACTGTATCCCAAAGCGAATATTTCTCTTCTGGGGCACAAGAGCTGAGACTGCTCCTGGAGCTGGGTGTTGAATGAGGGGAACAGCAGGGGAGGCATCACTCCTTTCTCTACAATAGACCAGCATTCCCCCACAGAATTTTCTGGCTTCCTAAAAATGCTTTGCAACAATTGGTTTCACATACACTAGCCTGAAGTCATGATTGAACACTTGAGCCATGGCTAGTGAGATTGAGACTCTAAGTCTGTAGATTAACTTAATTTTAATTGTCACATGTATGCATATGGCTAGTTTCTAAGATAGTAGAAAGAACTAAAGGCATTTTTGAACTCAATAAACTGTATTTTCTCCTTATCAGTAACTATTAAATTATGGTGCATAACTAATTAAAAGAGTTGCTTTAGAGGCAAGTCAAGATCCAAATAAATATTTTACAAGGCAATTAAATTATCCTCTGTAGGTAAAATGCTGAAATTTCCTTGCTCAAGCTATTCAGTAGGAATAGGCTTGAAGTCATAGGTCTTTGTGTACTCTGCTTTACAGCTGACTAGCAGAGTGTCACATCTGACACACTGGGTTATTGACATCTGTCACCCTTTGCTATTATAAAGTGATTAAAATGATTCTGGACTTACAGTCCTGCTGCAAAAAAAACTAAGAGAACAATGTTTGCAAAAATTCTGAACATACTGCCTGGGCATGATATTGATCTTTAATAAATGTTGTTTTGCTTCTGTACTACAATAACACATAATTGAGGCCATGTGTAATTAATCATTTGAAAAGAACAATAAAATAGGTTTGTTTTTCATAGTAAGACTTCAAATTATTTTAAAGAAAAGTGGCAAAGATGCTGTTATATTAAAGTTTCATTTCTTCAAAGATGATTATTAATTAAGTGGTCTGCTGTCTACTATATTGCAACAAGGGGGAGCACAGAGACAAATGAAAATATCCTGGTTTAATGAGAGTAAATCTTACAAATACAGTCATTGTAGGTAGAATGTTGTTATCAACTTCTGATATACCTTGATTTGGAGATGCTAAAGACCTGTGCAAGTGGTGAATGAGGCAGATAATCAATTTCTTCCGAGATTTGACTTCATCCCTATAGGAATACAGCAAATAGAAACAGTTTCTGGTTGGTGCTCAGAATAACCTGGTAGGAGAGTCTTGTGGAGTGTCTGGCTACCCAATGCCTGTATATGTAATTGGACAAACTTTAGTAAATTAATCCTCTATTTTCTATTATATTACAATTAAAGACTAAACATATCCTTGTACCTGCAAACATAATATTTGGATGCAGATTCTAGGTTGAGACTGGTTTTCAATTTTTCTTGATTCTAAATTAAAATAAAATCAACAACTTTGGATCCTAAATATGCTTAAAAGAAACATTCTACCAATATTTGTCTAGAAAAGACATTCCTGACTTATGTAAAAGCCTTAAATGCCTTGCTTGGAATACAGAAACCTAAAACAAAAATGTGTTCTTGAAGTTAGACATCTCCTTAAAAGAAATCATTTTTCCATAGATTGGGTAACTTCCTTTAGGACTGTCTTTGAATCCTGGAAGCACAAAACAGTTCAACTGGTCTCTAGAGACTCAGAGACATTTCTTTAAGTCATCCCCAAAATACTTTTATGGTATGCTTTCATAGACTTAACACAGGTCTGAACCTACTTTACCAGTAAAGATGTATTAGTAAGTAGTGCCTTGTTCACAGGGAGGAGATTTAGGAAAATGTCCATAAGCAGCCAGCCTAGTTGATTTAAAAATGCAAAATGGACCTAGAATGCATTACTGTATTGTCAATCTCATCTCCTTCCCAATATGAATTTTTAGTAAATAGCCCAGGCATCTCCTGAAGAGGCCTTAATGGGAGGAACTCTGCCTGTGACCCTGATGGCTTCAAAACTGTGTCATAGAAACCTCTTGCTCATTCTAAAAACAGTGAGTGTAATTACTCTTGCAAATCAATGTTTCCACTCAACAGAATGACAAAATAACTTGTTAAATAGCATGCCTAATTTACATTTCTAAGAGTCAAAAAAAAGCTTCATGTACTATTTGATTATATCTTTTAGGTGAAAAAATATAATTCACTGGCTGGCTGCCAATTTCTAAAAGAAAAGAGATAATTAGGACCACACTGTTGTCATAATTTTATAGCAAAATACAATCTGCTTTCATAGGAAATGGGCACCTTATTTGGAGCTTCTTTACTTATTGTCATGAGGCTAATGTCTCTGGGTAAAAATAATGTTTAAAAATTAGCCAATTGGAAATAGATTTCAAAATGGTAATTTCTAATTTAACAAAATCTTTAAAAGACACAACATACAGTCACAGACTATATGCACAAATGTTTTTGTATAACAAAGGTTTAGTTTATATTTTTTATATTTTATGCACTTTCCCAGTATACAGCTATTATTACAGCTTTAAATAGCTATTTTCAAGTGATATGAAGCCATACTTTTTTATATGAAGATGTGAAAAACAGAAAAATGGCTGAATTTACATTCACTATGTTCATCCTAGATATGTTTCATGTTAGTATATTTTTATATTAGAAGAAATTTAATTCAACTTTCTCAAGTTCATACAGATATGAACATTTTGATACAGAACAGGCCTCACACTGGCAAGATTGTCGATGTTGACTTTGAGTTCCTGATGTTCCTGCTATCACAAGTCCTAGAAGTACAGGGGTGTATCGCTTCACCTGGTGTTACTTTAGTTTTTAAATTCTTGTTCATAGATTTTCTTTTCCTTTCTTCTGTCTCTCTTGTGTTTTACTGCTTGGGAGAGAAAGAATGTACATCACAAGCAATGCTAGCTTTATAGTGTAAGGCAAATAAAGCTCACAGAAAGATATAACCCATTCCAAACAATGATATCAATAAAATTTTTATAGGAATCAACCTGTAGCTGTTCATTAGTAATAAATTAGTCTTTAATCATAATATTTATATATTTCAAAATTATAATTGTCTTCCTTGAAATTTGTAGCAGTGTTATTGTATTTATTTATTTATTTATTTATTTATTTATTTATTTATTTATTTGGAATATCCCGGGAGACTCATTGAGTTTCACTGGAGCTCTCTGAATGAACACAAGTATGGAGCAATCCAATAGAGAATGAGTAAATTACCAGTGTCTTCATCATGGAGGACAATGACTCCTTTCCCTCAGCAACCAATGATATTTCCAGAGATTCCCAGTTTCAAGGGAGGGTTTATATTTACTAACAATATCTTTACACTTAGAATCATGAGAAAGTTCAGGGACTTGAGGAGACTGAATAACCCTTTTCAGTGTCAGCCTTTATTGGGACCATTCTCTATTGCTATACAGAGACACAGCTTTGCCAGGTTGTATCACCATATCTCTGAAATCAAAACCTGGTTGCACCAGCAGAAAATCCTTCAATCTCCAGAGCCTGAGAAAAACTTTTTCATGGAGAAAGAAACACAGAATCCTCTACCTTTGTATGAGAGGAAAACACCTCATATTTCATGGTTTGTACACAAAGAAAGATCATTTTGACTGAGAAAATAGGAACTTCTGTGAATGCGATAGATTGTTTTTCTGCAGTTAGTATTCTGAGGTGGCAGCTCCAGGCTCATAACATGAAATATACAATGGCCAAGCCTCTCTGGCTTTCCAAGTTTCTGTTGAGGAAACAACTTCTATTCTAACAGCCTGTCTTCGTATGTGACATATTGTTTCTTTATGGAAAATTTCAATACACTCTTGTTTGCATATTCTAATTATAAAATGTGGGGAGTTTCTTTTCTGGCCTGGTACATTCTTGATAGAATTTGATAAAAAAAAAACAGATTACCAACTTCCAACATATAATGGCACAGGATATGCATTACCATTCCAAAACTTAAGTGAGGGAGCTTAATAAGGAAATATTATACCCAAGAAAAATGGCAAAACCCAAACTCCTCATCTCCTTGTCTGATCTGAAAGCACTCCTCACATCTTCAATTCCTTTTACCTTCGTTGGCTGCACCTCACTTCTTTCTCTTGGGCTGCTTACCCTCCCTTTTGGCAGCTTTCTTTGGCAGGTATCCCATGCCTCTGGCATCTCTACTAACGTCTTGGGCTCTCCAAGGCAAACCAAGCTTAAACTTTACAGCTTCACACACTGGCCTCTCTAGGCTTCCGATCAGGGACACCCCTGACATATTCCTGATCTTAGAGGTTTTCCTTAAACACAGAGGCAAATTTCATAGCCCCTTTCTTCTCTCCTTAACTCCAGCTTAACTTCACATAGCTGAAGTTGCCAAATTCTAATGCTCCTGAGGCTAGAATATCATGTTTTCTGGTTTCCTTCACTGTCTAAGCTCTGCTGTCCTTTAACTTGCTCTGTAGACCAAGCTGTCCTCAAACTCAAAGATTGGTTAGGCACTGCCTGTCCAGTTCTGGGATTAAAGGCCTATGACCACAGCCATCTCTAAGCTTTTCTCTAATTCCTTTTCACAAGTTGGGAATTAAGCTGGGTGGGATTTTGCCCTGAAGTCACCATACCCTTTATTGCATTTCTTAATCTGTTTACATTCTTGAACATAGTCTTTAGCTCCATTCTGGTTTCTGGTCCCTCTTTCTCTTCAAATATTCTTCTTTGCTCAGTTTGTTCCTTTTCATTATAAATCCTCATTAGAGTTAACATTAGTGACCACACAACAGAGCCTATACTAAGCTGTTTTGAGATTTCCTGTGCCAAGGGGGAAAATCTCAAACTCTTTGTTTTAGCCTCAGGCAAACTTTTGGACAAGGGCCAATAGCAGCCACATCTTCACAAAAATATCACAAGAATGATTCCTAGGCAGCATACTAAAATTATTCTCAAACTTAGCACCACTGTCTTCCATTCTCCTACTCATATGACCCATTAAACATTGCTTAAATCATTCCACTATATTCCTAACCCAAACTCCCAAAGTCCGTAGTACTCCAAACAAAAACCTGGTCTACCAAAACCCTAGTCACTGGTACCAATTTTTGTCCTAATTAGGGACTTTATTGTTATTAAGAGGCACCATGACCACAGAAACACTTATAAAGGAAAAACAGTTATTTTGGATGGATTACAGTTTCAGAGGTTTAGTTCATCATATTGGGCCAACATGGTGGCATGCAAGCAGACATGATGCTTGATAAGTAGCCAAGGGTACAATATCATGCCTTGCAGACAACAAGAAGTGGTATGTCTCAATGGATGTTGCTTAAACATAAGAGAACTCAGAGCCAACCCCCAGAGTGACACACTTCCTCCAACAAGGCCATACCTACTCTAACAAAGCCACAGCTCCTAATAGCTTTGCGTATCACTTTCTTTCAAACAAGCATATCTTGTATGCCCAAAGTTTTTATATTTTATCTTTTCTTATTATTTGCCATATGTTTCATTTTACTTTTCATTAACTTACCTTCATGTTAGATTAAACATTCCAGTCTGTCTGTCCTGTCTTCAAGACCTCTGTTCAGTCTATCTACAATGCTTACACAGAGCTCTCAATTTAACTTACTGATATTTTACTTTACAGCATACATTTTTATTCAATGTACCTGTCTCTTTATTAAATTAAAGTTTATTCTAAAAAATTTGTTAGTTCTTTAGTAACTTCTTATAGAATTAACCCATAGGTCTATATATTGTTGAATGTATAGCTTTCACTAGAGTGTAGAATTTAATAAGGACTTAATACTCTTAGAGAAAACTTACTCTCTCCCTCCAAACAGCTAACAATTGTCAATAGCTCCTTCTCCAGGGGTGAAATTTTATGTCCAACTCTTGTTATTCATGCTGGAATATGGACTGGTTTGGGCTTTAATAGGTAATTTTGCATGCTGGCACAAATGTTATGAGTTCATATCTGCATTTGTCTTGCTGTTTCTTTATAGTCATAATCCTGTTCTTACTCCCCTTCCATCAGCTCTATTGCAACAATCCCTGAGATTTGGGGGAAGAGGGGTATTGTATATCTGTTCCACATCTTGTTATAACTTCTTTATTTTATTCAACTATTTCCTTTGTATTCCCTTGGAGTTCATTTGGGAATCTGTTTCTGTTCTTTTTGATTTCCTTGATGTTTAAAAATACTAATTTAAATTGTTTGTACTCTCAGGTGTTACTTCCATTGTCAGCCATTACTATGTGATTCATATGTTTTACAAGCAACATGTCTTTACTTTTCATGTTTCTAATTTTTATGCATTGAGGCTTGAACATCTGGAGTTATTTAATTGAAGCATGGTGTGTGTGTGTGTGTGTGTGTGTGTGTGTGTGTGTGTGTGTGTGTGTGTGTAATGTCTGTCTTTCCTACCAAAAGAGAGAGATTAAATTTAAGTCTTATTTTAACTTTCAGTGTGAGTGTTGAAAATCTTCAAGAAGAACTAGGCTATACTGGGTATGAGGTGTCATTTTCCTCTGATAGATTGGTGGTTAGGCTCTGAAATTTATCTCCAGTACTTCTACTGAGAAAAGAATGTTGTCTGTAAAAACAGTCAGCAGACATGGGTAGACACACTACATTGTTAGAGCAAGAGTTACCTAAAAAGAAAATAATCACTTCTTAGATGCCAATCTTTTTAAGAGTAAAGGAACATGAATAATGTGTGCTATATTGTTTTAGTTAGTATTGGAAGAGTGGAGAGGAAAAGAAACAAATTCATAAAAGCCAGAGTACAAATAGTGATTAAAATTGAATTTCTACAGAGGAAACAGAAGAGAGATTATAATATGGAATTATTTAATACATGTCACATAAATAGAATAGTAGACACAAAGGGGGAAGAGATGGATTTGGGATAAAGATCTCTGGAAAAGGAGTGACAATAACAGGCGATCAATTCACATTTCAGGGAGCTGAGCCTTAAGGAACACACAAACTAAGCCAGTTTATGTACAATGAGAGTGGAAAATTAAAAACAAAATGAAAAAGGGAGACAAAAGGAAGTTCACAGGCAATACTAGGTAGGACTGAACGAAAGTACTAAATTGAAACTTGCTATTAAATAAAGGAAAAATACATGGAGAGGGGAGAGATAATGAAGTGGGAATATAGGATTTGGAAATTGTTTGGTTTATTCAGTTTGAGTCTCTTGGTATTCCTTTCCCAGCTCCCAGAAGTATGTGTAATTGCAGAGGTCTCAGTGATGAGTATCTCTGTTCTTTCCTCAGCATCTTCCTTTGTTGGTTGGATTGCAAATACTGATCTGGTCCACAGGCATGCATGAAAATTCTCAGATGCTGGTCACAATTCTGTGGGTTACAATTGTGACTGATGTGCCCTGGCTTGATTAGCACTCACCATTGTCTCATACGGTGCTTGGAGTCTATTTGAAACTTCCCTTGTAGAATTTGTTTCCTGTCATGGTTTCAGCTTACTGTATGCTGTGTGGATCTATTTGAAGTTTCTTTTCCACAGAAGTGTTCTGCTGCAATTTTTCGGCATGGGGTTCTGTGACAATTGATCTGAGACAAAAATTAAGAAACTCAAGATTTGTGCCTGGTTTGGAGATTAGATTGCAAGTAGGATGTTGCATAGCTGTTTACTCTGAGATTAATGCATTCCATGTTGGATGGAAGATCATTAAGGAACAGGATATTAAAGAGGATGTAAAGCAAACAGATGTTTTAAATGGGGGTAAAACTTTCTATCCTGCCAGGGAAGTTCATTAAGCTCAGGAAGTAAAGGACCAGTGGATTTGGGAAGTGTCTGAGAATGACCAGATTCACTAGGTCCCTCAATCCACCAGCTTAGATAAGCAGTATGATGGCTAAGAAACTTCGCAAACAATTAAGCTGCCTAGAAAAGGCTCAACTCAGTCAAGTCACCAGCAAGAAACCCAACAGTGATGCTGCCTGGATAAAGGAGAAGACTGCTTAACTGTTTGGAAGATGAAAGCAATCGAGCCACCTGGAAATGATACTGCAGATTGTTGAGCTGCTTGCAGGCTGTGTGGTATAGTATGCTCCATTTTTTCCCAGCTCTCTTGAACAATCACCCAAGATGGGATGTGCTTTTGGTACATCTGTCTTTGAGTCATTTTTCTTCTGGTAACTGTCCCCTCATCAATATTCCTGGAAGTAATCTCAAGAAAACACAGGGGTTCACCAAATTCGGCTTTGGTGGTATCTTTCTTCAGTCTGTTTTCAGGTAGCTGTATAGGGTGAGTAGATATTTGTTCTTACCTCCCTAAGGATAGAATCATACAAAATACATTCAGAACCAAAGATGAGAAAAAACCTTAGGTTCACAATGCCTGTTTGATAAGAAGAGGCAGAAACCATTGTGCATGCTAATTCAAGTTATCTTTGAAGCCGGTTCAACACATTTTTTTGTTGCTTAATGTGTACATGTTCTATACCTACCATGTCAGTCTAAAAATAACCTTCATCATATTTTTGCCCAGCTAGATGAAGACAGATCTAGCTGCCTAATTTTTGATGAAGAAGCCAGAATTATACAATAGAAAAGTGAAAGCATCTCCAACATATGATGCTGGTCTAACTGGGTGTGGGCATATAGAGGACTTCAAATAGGTCCACATTTACCACCCTAGAGTGAAATTCTTAAGAATGAGGAATGTTGTATGGATAGAGACTGCCTACCAGCACTTAAAAGTACAAAATTTGGGCTCTTGTTAATTCTATTAGTAACGTATTTGTGTAAAAGTATGAGGACCTGCCTTCAGTCTGCCAAACTTGGTAAGGGAAGCTCATCATAGTGACATATGCTTATGTTCCAACCACTGACAAGACGCTGGCAATTGGGTCCTGGGGGACTTCTTATGAACAGCTACTGTAGTCTTGCATGAGCTCCAAGCCACTGAGAGCCTCTATCGAAATAAAAGAAAAATACAATAAAATAAAATGACAAGATAGATTGTATCTCAGAAATGGTATCCAAATTTTTTGGCCTTCCCATACACATATGCATGAATACACACTCAAGCACTTGCACCCATATAAACATGTGTACATGCACAAAATAGAATTTAAAATTTAATGAATTTGAAGTCTAATTTTTTATTTTTACAAAATTATAATTTCACATGTCAATCCCTTCTCCCTTTCCCCCCAACCCTCCACCAACTTCCTCCCTCCTCCCCCTCAGCTCCCCATAGAGGGTAGGTCCCTCCATGCGGGCTCCCCCAAATTCTGCAACATCATCCTGGGAGGGGCCTAGGCCTCCCCCATGTGTCCAGACCTAGAGAGCATCCCTTAACGTGGGATGGGCTCTCAAAGTTCTGGTATACCAGGGAAAATTACTGATTCACTACCAGAAGCCCCATAGGGTGCTGAGCCTCCTCATTGGCATCCACTATCAGGGGTCTGGATCAGTACCGTTATGGCCTCCCAGAGAGCAGACATGCATCCCCTTGTTCAGGTCAGCTGTTTCTGTGGGATTCACCAGCCTGGTCCAGACACCTTGATCTTCATTTCTCCCTCTCTGCAACTGGGTTCCAGAGTTCAGTTCAGTGTATAGCTGTGGGTGTCTGTCTGCCTCTGCTTCCATCAGCCACTGGATGAGGGCTCTAGGATGGCATATAAAATAGTCATCAGTCTCATTATAGGGGAATGGCATTTAGGGTAGCCTCTCCACCATTGCCTAGAATGTCAGTTGATGTCATCCTTTTAGATCTCTGGAAATCTCCCTAGTGCTAGATCTCTCCTAGGACATATAATGGCTCCCTCTGTTATGATATCTCACATCTTGCTCTCCTCTATTCTTCCCCCAACTCAACATTTCTGCTCCTCCATTTCCTCCTCTCCCCTCCTCTTCTCCTCCTCACATTCTTCAAGCTCCCTCTCTCCTACCCTCATGCTCTGAATTAGCTTAGGAGATCTTGGCACTTCCCATTCTCTGGGACCATGCATTTTTCTCTTAGAGTCTTTCTTGTCTCCTAGTTCCTTTGGTGAAGAGGATTGTAGGCTGGTAATCCTTTGTTCTATGTCTAAAATTCTTATATGAGTGAGTACATGCCATGTTTGTCTTTTTGTGGAAGTTTAAAATTTTATACCTGCCATTATAGTAGAATCAGTTCCAGTTCACAAGACTCTTCATCGACCAAAGTGTGTCTTCTGAATCCTCCTTCAATGAAAGAAGCCATAGACTAACATTTGCCAGAGCTTTTTCTCTATCAGGATTCTGTCAGTGGTGGTACTTTCTGCTATATGTTTTAGTTTATGCTTGTTACACTGCTGACTGCAATGGGGGATATTCATGATCATGCAAAATGAAATGAATTCGAAGTGTGAGTCTTCTATTAAGCAGCATTCTGAGATAAGTAATTATAATATCACCAAATGCTGATATGATTAATTGAACTTGAGCAAACAGAACATTATTAAAACTTGATTAATTTGCTTGGAGCCATTGGGGACTATTTTTATTGAATTGGTGTTTACTTTAATGTGATGAATCCTTCAGATAACTAAGCACAGAAACTGGGTATGTGAGGAAATAATACATCTACAAGGTCTTTACATGTTACTTTGTATAAGTAAAATACTTTAAAAAATCATTAATACCTATTAGTTTTAAATGACAAGTTCTCAATTCTTTTTCTACTCTGAAAATGCTCAGGAGTCACCAATTTTACAATAACTCCCACAGTCTGCTGCCTTACAGTCAACCTCACCTGACTTCTGACTTCTGACTTCTCTCCCAGCGAGTTATGCAACTCCATAGACTGTAATTCACATGAAGTCCTGGAACCATTTCTTCATGGTCTTGGTAGAGAGCCCTGGACCTGTGCCTATTCTTTGTCTGTCTTCATTGTCATTTTTCAGAACAGCAATAATGGCATACTACTGTTTGTTCCTCCTCTTGTCCTAGACTGTAGGTAGTAAACCCTTGAAATTAGGAGATTTGCCTTATTTCTTTCCCTATTATTGGAGTTCATTGTCCTTTCTATCCAGACATTGCTTTCTTAAAATATTTGATTTTTTCAAATAAGTTAGCTCATTCTTTATTGTTTCACATGGATAGACTCCTTCTGAGCCGTCAAAGGAGCTCTTGTCTATGCCACTAACTGCAGGCTTTCTAGAAGATATAATATTTAGTCTTATGGCAAAGTTGAGACTAATATTCCTAATAATGTATTTTACATACTATTTAGGTAGAATTCTTTCTGAAATATTTATATTGTTTCTGTATTATTTTCAATGGCAACACCTTAAAGATCATATTTACAAACACATACATATTTTACTGTTTTCTCCTCAAAGTAAATTTGTAATAAAATAATTAATTTTATTCTGTTTGTATTTCATATCTTACAAAATTTAAACGATATATTCCTCAAAGTCAATTATTATAATTTAGAAGTTAAAAATACAGTTGTCATTAAAGAAATTTAAGGAAGAGAAATGAAGATATATACTTTATATTTTCAAAATATGAGATCAGTTCCTTCATGAGGACACATTTTTATTTCACTTATCATTTCCTTTCTTTCTGGAAAAATATTTCATATTTTAAAATTCAAATATTTAAAAAAAACCCTCTAAGCCTATAATTATTTTAAAAATCTCTGATATTCTTTAATTTTTGAAAAAAAAGTTTACCTCAGATGTAAAACTGTGGTTTGAATAAGTATTTTTATTCTGTTTCCAAATCACTAAAAGAGAGGGAAGGAAGCACACAGAAAAATGAGACTTAGCTCAAATAAACAGCAAGGTGGCATATATAATTTCAGCCTGCTAATAACCAAGCTAGCTGTCTCAAAACTTCAACCTAAAAATGTTATCTTCAGGTTCAATTAAAAGAATAATACCAAATTTAATAATGTAGTATTTTCAGAAAACACAGTGTTAATGCAAAGATACTAATAAATTAAAGGTAAAAATATTGAGAAAGACATGTCATGCTAACACTATTCAAAAGAAATCTATAGTAACTGCCTGAAAATCAAACAAAGAAGATTTTAAGGAAGAATTTGCAAATAAATTTAAAGGATAATGTCATAAGAATACAGGAGCAAATTCATCAAGGGAGTATGATGATAGACATTTAAGAAAGGTATAGGATATAAGGTACACCTAGATGATTTGATTACTTTTCTTTTGAGAATCAATGAAAGAATTATAGCGAAAATTAGAAAGAATATATAACTGTAAAAGCCCTGGAGACCAGCATGTCCTAAATGAAAGTTATGGAGCACTGCCCACAGATATCAAAAAGAATATTTTTCTCAAGTGCACAAGGAATGTTTAAAAGATTGTCCATATGCTGCTTATAAAGAAAGACTCAACAAACTTACATTGATTCAGATCATATAAAGCCTGTTCTCCGCCCAAATGGAATTAGCTAGAAATCAATTATATAAAGATATCTTGAATACAACTGATTATTTGTCAGCTACTGAACATGATTCAAATAAACAATATTCAAAGGAGAAATCAGATGGGAAATTTGAAGCTTTACATTGGAAGAAAATTAAAACATTATACATCAAAATTTTTGAGATGCCACTACTCTAAAGCACACCCAAGGCACAAGCACTCATATATAAGAGACACTCTCAAATAATCTATGCTTAGGAAAAACAGAACAATGAAAATATAAAATATTTTTCTATAACTTGCAGAATAAACGTAATTGCAAACAATAAAATAGAAATAAATAAGGTTAAAAAAAACAAAGCTGTTTCCAAATCAATGAAAAATTGCTTTATCTAAAACTTTATACTTTACAGCACTGCATTCGCTCTTCAGAAAGAAAAAAAAAGATAAACACGTATCAGTTGCACTTGGTTCAAGAGTGGTAACATGATTATAATTCCTATGGTTAACTCAAATATAAAAAGGCATGTTAGACCACCTTTCTGACACATTAGGCTCAAGAGGCAAATGCCTTGAGATCAGAAAGCACTAAAGTTCATGGACAGACAGAACATTTTGGTGACAAAGCCAGCATCTGCAAAATCATTACTTAGTAAACAAGCCCTGGGGAAAAGTTGGGAAACTAAGGAGACTATTAGCCATTAGATTAGCATACATTAAATAAAGTTATAGAATTATTGGAATAATTCTAAATGTGGTCTACACAAATAAAGAACTCTATTAGAAAGACTTTCTCATATTTATCATTGTGAGTACCAGGCAGAATTCTAATATTTATAAACAAAAATTATAGGACAGATTCTTGGTACTGTGAGTAGTGAACAAACAAGAGCTAAGAGTACAGTAGATTAGATCTGAACATTTTGTACTCAGAATCTGACTACAAATAAGGACTGGCTTACTAGTTAGAGTTAGAAACTGGAAATACAGCACAAATATACATACAAACACTCAAAGAAAAAGATATTCAAACTGCAACAAATTGTTTCAAGCTGTGAAATATTCTGCTTAATTAAACCTACAGTTTCAGGAGAAGGAACTAATTTAAACCTAATGTTGCATCATCAACAAATTTTTAAAAATCTATTAAAGTAACTTTTTATGTATATATACAAAGACATATTGTACCAATAAGTATTTTCCTTGGTGGGGTGGAATTTTAATATTCTTTTCATGATGTTTCATGTAGCAACCCATATTTATGGTAGAGGTATCATTTAAATTTTCTGTTCAAATATAGAAACAGTGTTAGGGTATGTATTACCCTATTGACAATTGAAACATTCACCTATTTGATTGAGTTTATGAAATATTTACATATTTGATTGAGTTATTTATTATGTTTATTCTACTTACTTATTCTACCTATCTACCTATCTACCTATCTATCTATCTATCTATCTATCTATCTATCTATCTATCTATCTATCTATCTATCTATCATCTACTTATGTGTATGGGTGCTCCTGTGGGTCAGAAGAGGGCACTGGATCTCTTAGCACTGGAATCCTAGGCATTTGTGAGCCACCAGATATGGTTACTGGGAACCTGACTCCGGTCCTCATGATGAGCCATTTCTTGAGTCCTGAGCAGACTTTAGTTTGACTGATTTTTTAAACTGCTTCCTGAGTTGAGTGGTTTAGTGTAGGGGAATCTATAGCCAAGCCTGCTTATGGGCTGGGTACAGGTGTGCCAGACAAAGCTTGAGAGGTGATGTAGAATGAGGCTTTCGGAGGACTGTGTTTCTCTTTCAGTTTCACTTTTGTACTTGCTGGACAGACAGCTGCCGCGCTGGCTGGCTAGGTTGCTCTGTAAGTAAGGTTTTCCCTATTAAATACCCTTATATTTCCACTTGGCTCCGTATTGGTAATTTCCCACTATAGTTTATTTCTCATTTTCCTCCTTCATGCTGTCTTTCAGTTCATGCTGTGAGAGACAGGGAAAATTTGGAGCCCTTTGTGACTTTTGTGGTTGCCTTGGAGGACTGATCAGCAGACTTCATGCTCACAAAAGTGTGTAGAGCTCTTTGAACTTTCATGGCTTCCAGTTCTGTGGTTACTCTTCCCTCAAAGCTCATGATGCATGTGTGGGTAAGTGGAGATTGCAAGCTATTGTCTAGTGGCTTCCACTTACATAGGGCCTAAACTCCACACCCCAGCATAACTAGGAACTTCAACTAACCTCATGACCACTTATGTCTCCAATTCTTGGTCTTCTTTCTGGCTGACACCTGTTATCATGGGGGAAGCATTACACTGCTAGATTCTATGACTGTAACCAGAGTCACTTGGTGCCCCATGCACCAACTTGTTCATTCCTGCTTGCTCCCAAATAGAATGACAAGTTCATTTACAGCTACTGTATCTTACCAAAATAGAGATCAGTATATATTCTCTTCTTTATTTAATAAGGCTTTCTAATCTCCTGTATCACCTGGGATTTTATACAGCCCAAAGGCTGAGTCATGTCACCTTAAGCACACATTTAAAATTTTTATTTTACTCATCTTTAATTCTATAGATTTAGCAAGTATGTTTACCTAAAATTCTATTTCTAGAAAATTCTATTATTTAAATTGATAAATTTGTGTATCTCATGGGATGACTAATTTTAAACATTCTCTGTGCCAATACCAGTTTAGAGAGAATGACTTATTTAGTTTTCTGGGACATGTTTCAAAATTCAATTCAAAGATCCATGAATTTCTGTAAAAGTGATTTATTTTAACATTTGCCTCCACCCCCAGTTTTAAAAATCAAATAAAATATGAGGAAAAAAAGTGAAAAGTAACAGAAGGAGTTGAAACTGTAATGAAGAGTAGTTATTAATCACCGTGAGATACAACTTTTGCCAAACAGTGAAATTTTTAACACTTGCATTGGCCTCTTGTCCATACAGTTAACTTATATTAAAAACATGACTCTAAAGTCATACAGGGAGTTGTCAGAAGATGGGTGGATATTTTAAAATCACAAAATGTAGATGATGAAATGAATATAGCTGAGTGTCCTTTAAAATACAACCAAGGGGGAATTTCCCCGTAAATCTTTCATTGCTTTTGAAGAAAGAGAATTTGATTTTTAAGATAAATTCTAGAGAGAAATTGAAATAAATCACTACAGCAAAAAGTACATTTGAAAGTGACAGTCCTACTTAAAGATTTCGGCACACAGGTTGATGTTTTCAGCTTAGGCTACCTACCCTGGTAAATTCTACTGTGAGCTGCTCTTATAACAGCCATATTTTCTGACATCATGCATGTTCTGTCCAAGAGGGGTAGCCTGCTATACAGGCCTGACCCTGAAGAATGAACAAAAGATGAAGCAAATAACTCCTATGAAAATTAAATGAGATGATCCTCATATGACATCAGATTTACATGTTGCTAAAAATGTCTAATATGTTATGTGCTGACTTTACAAATGTCTAAAGAGTTCTTTAGGCAGGTACTGCCTTACTAAAATGTGTCAGCCAAATAAGTAATTTTGTATTTCCCAAAAGCTCACATCAAAAAGTAGAAAGAAACTGGAAATACCATCTTGATGCTGTCTTATGTAATGCATCACAGTTAACATATTAGCCAGTAAATATGAAATCAATATGTGAATTATTCATCTCATTGATTTAGATGGATTAAACTACCCATTGGAACCTGCTGTGTGTCTTAGGCTGCATATGAGCAATATTTTGTGGCTGTAATTCAGCTAATTTAAGTTCATAATTTCAAAAACCACATTGAATTAATCACTAAATTCTGGATTGTGAAGACTTAGAAATTGATAATGTTATTGTTATCTTGTCCTGGGACAAGAACAGTATATGACTATCATCTGCAAGTTTTATTTTTTTCTGTGTTCCTTGGTTTCCTCATATTTCCTCCTCTTCTCTATACAGTTTGCTCATAAAGGTCATCACGTATTCACTTATATGTGTTCAATAAGAAGCTAAAATCATTGTAGGATACATTTGCTATGAAGGGGCAAAAGACAAAAACAAAATACAGAGGGACAGAGACTTTGTATGGCTGTGATTTCAATGGAATAGTGTTGAGGGATCAAGCAACAGTGAGACAACTCAACATTATTTCCAAATGAGGGAAATATAGAAGACAGAGATAGCAGCTGGGACATTACCTAATGGGTGCTCATAGTATGCTTCATTTGCACTTGGCAGCAATTTCCCATCATGCAGATGGGGTCACAACACCTAATTTTCATATGGGTGGCAGGGGGAGAAGATTTTCAGGGAACTGTGTCAAAAATTCTACCTAAGAGAAATCAGGCATCCAGCCTTAGGGAGAACCTCCAAATAAGTTCAAGCATAGAGTTGGAAGCCCTGTTCAAGGATGGGAGTCCTCAGTTTTGCAACTAGCTCAGAGAACTGTCTGGACATGGTGAACGGCAAACCTTAAGCAGTGCTGCCCTCCAAAAGAAATATCATTTTATATCCTGTATACAAGTACATTTGACTACTAAAATTTGAGGAAATGGATCTGCTGAACAAATTGGGAGTTTGGGAAGAGGGCGGAGGGAGCTAGGAGAATGAGAAGGGGAGAAGAAGAGGGATGTTGAGGACATGAGGGAGCAGAAAACATAAACTACTTAAAAGAGTTCTACTGATAACCTGTCATGAGACCAAAACAACAACAAAATATTCCTATCTGCTTAGGGTCCTGTTTGCATTTAAGACAGTTAAGAATATGTCCCTATTCGTCCTGTGTTAAGCCCTTGCAACTTAAGGCTTGTATTTGTAGTTAAGAATAAGCTCCTGTTCTTTAGATCATACATAAAATTAAAAAAAAACCAGGTTTTTTAAACCTACACTGAACTGGGAATTCCATTCACATGATGTATATCGTTACCCTTGTTCCTTCTCTTTCATTGTATTTTTCTAACAATGTATAACAGCCAACTCTCTTGCCCCTGTGAACACCTTATGTCTTGCATGAAAAGAATCACAAGAGGCCAGCAGGAGCTCCCCTCAAATCCTGAACTAGTGTGAGACAGCTTTCTGGCCAGATCCAGGTGCTCCCCAAAATACAGCTTAGTTTAATCTGACAGTCGTGGATTTGGTCTTTTCTCCGTCTGATTGTAAAAACTATTTCTATTTATCCCACAATTGATAGACATTTCATTCTTTTCTTGTATGTACACATACATTATCCTATTCCTGTATGTATTAGAAATGGGAATGGGATGCAAGAAAATGGCTACACCATCCAGTACACTAAGGCATTTGCAGAAGAGTGCATAGTCATGTCAAATTAAGCAAGTAAGCACACCCATTAGGGATTCCACTGGATTTTTTTTCTGAATGCAAAAAGGTCTTACACCTCATTTTGAGTGGTCAGAAGTTTGCCTTACACTATTATATAATTGGGTAGTTTAAAGTAACAAAGTTGCTAAGCAGAATTCATTGTTTAACAATGACTGCAATCTTTGACACATTTTGATTTCAAAAAGTGCTGACACTGGAGGAGTTTTGCTTTTTGCCAAATGGCTTTAGTAAAAGATTAGTTTATTTTATTATTTATACATGCATGAGTATTTGCTAGTGTATGTATATGCTCATGTGTATGCCTGCTCATATATACATCAGAAAAGAGGGTCATATCCCCTGAGACTGCAGTAAACACAGTTTTGAGCTGCCATGTGTGAGCTAGGAATTCAATTCTTGTCCTCTGCCAGCAACTATTGCTCCTATCCTCTAAGCCAAATCTCCCCTTCTAAATAGTGTTTTTACAGTTATTTTTAAAAATTACGTTTGATTTTTTGGGGGGGGTTTCTTTTTGTTGTTGTTGTTTTGTTTTCAGACAGGGTTTCTCTGTGTAGCTCTGAAGCCTATCCTGGCACTCACTCTGGAGACCAGGCTGGCCATCAAACTCACAGAGATCTGCCTTCCTCTGCCTCCCGAGTGCTGGGATTAAAGGTGTGCACCACCAACGCCCAGCCAGAATTACGTTTGATCTTATTTAACACTTTGATAGAAAAGACCATACATTTTTAGCATTATATTTCCCACATGCAGATCCTGGGTAAGTTGGAAGTTAAGATGTATATGCCAAATATATATTTAATTGCATTATTAATATTAGTCATTTTCACTTTTCTTAGTTTCACTAGCTGCAGCAATACAACTCATGTGATCTTTCATTATTAAAGAAAAATACTTGAAACAAATTTCTGTAAAGGTATAGAAAAATTGTTGGCAATTAATAATTCAGTATTTAATTACTTAATAATTTTTACATAAGTTTGCTTCAGATGAGTATTTCTCTGATGGGGAATGTACTCTCTGTATGCTGTGAATATGTTTCTCTTATTGGTTTAATAAAATGCTGTTTGGCAGGAAGTATAGGCTGGGCTACCAGACTAGGAGAATTCTGGGGAGAGGTCACAGGGAAAAGCTGCCAGGGAGATGCCATGTAGCTTCCAGGAAGATAGGATTCTGGACATTCTCCAGTAAGTCAAGATCACATGTAAATGCTCAGATTAATTGAAATGGATTAACAATTAACAAAAAGCTAGGCAATAAGAAGCCGTAGCCATTGGCCAAACAGTTTCTAATTAATATAAGCATCAGTGTGTTTATTTGGGACTAATGCGTTGTAGGACCTGGTGGGAAAGAAACTCAGTCTACATTTCACCTCTTAAAATTTGGTACATGAGGATTTATTAGTATGAGTAATTTGCTAAGATCTTAGGAAATACATTAACTTGAGTCATCTGTTTGAAGGCATTTTATTAATGACTTAAATACTTTTTTACATTACAATCCCACTCCCCCCTCCCTCCTCTCATTCCTCTCCTCCCATTCTCCTCTAAAATCACCTCCCATCTGCTCCTCAGGGAGGGTAGGGCCTCAACTAGGATGACTACTAAGTCTGTCCCATCATGTAGTTGAGGTAGGACAAAGCAGCTCTCCATGCCCCCCACACCCCTCTGTCTAGACTGAGCAAGGCATCTCTCCATATAGAATAGGCTCCACTAAGTCAGTTTGTGCATTAGAGTTATATCTTGTACCCACTGCCAGTGGCCTCATATAATGTCCAAGCTGCACCATTGTCACTTATATATATTAATACAGTCTATTTCAGTCTTATGCAGGTTCCCCTTTTGTCAGACCAGAGTCAATGATCTCTCACTAGCTTTGTTCAGATGATTCTGTGGGTTTCCCCCTCATGGTGTTGACACCTTTTTCATATTATCCCTCTGCCCTTTCTTTGATTATACACCAGGAGCTTGCCCCATTGGTTAGCTGTGGATTTCTGCATCTGCTTCCATATGTTTCTGTAAGTGGGTTCTAGCTAGCTTCTCTGAAGTTGTGAATTATAGGCTGGGTATTTTACCTTCATATCTGATAACCACTTATAAGTGGGTTCATAGTATATTTGTTTCTCTGGCTTTGATTACCTCACTCAGGATGGTATTTTTTTTTCTAGTTTGGTCCATTTGCTTGCAAGTTTTAGGATGCCATTGCTCTTACTGTTGATTAGTACACCATTGTTTAAATATACCACATTTTCCTTATTCATTCTTCAATTGAGGGGCATCTAGGTTTTTTTCCAAAATTTGGCTGTTATGAATAATGTTGTTATGAACATAGTTGTGCAAGTATCCTTGTGAGGTGTGAATGTACCTTCTTTAGGTATATGCCCAAAAATAGTATTTCAGGGTCTTGAGGTAGGGTGATACCTAATTTTCTGAGAAATCACCATACTGATTTCCACAGAGGCTGTACAAGTTTGCACTCCCACCATCAATGGAGGAATGTTCTTTCCACATCCTCTCCAGCATAAGCTGTCATTGATATTTTTTATCTTTACCATTCTGATTAGTGTAAGATGGAATCTCAGAGTTAATTTGCATTTCCCTTACTAAGGATATTGAGCATATTCTTAACTGTCTTTCTGCCACTTAAGATTGATCTGTTTAGACCTTAACCCCATTTTAAACTGGATGATTTGTTAGTTTGATGTCTAGTTTGTTGAGTTCTTTATATAGATGTGAGATCATCCCTCTGTCAGATGTGGGGTTAGTAAAGGTCTTTCCCATTCTGTCGGGAGCCATTTTATCTTGTTGACTGTGTTCTTTGCTTTACAGAAGCTAGTCAGTTTCAGGACATCCCATTGTTGCTCTCAGTGTTTGTGCTCCAGGTGTTTTATTTAGGAAGTGATCTTCTGTGCCTATGTGTTCAAATATATTTTCCACATTCTCTTCTATGAGGTTCAGTCAGAATGGATTTATATTAGGTCTTTGAACCATTCCGACTTGAGTTTTGTGCATGGCAATAGACACAGATCCATTTGCATTCTTCTACATGTTGACAGCCATTTAGACCTGGACCATTTGTGTAATCTGTTTTCTTTTTTCCATTTTACAATTTTAGCTTCTTTGTCAAAAATTAGGTATTCATAGGTGTGGATTGATATCAGGGTCTTCAGTTTGATTCCATTGGTCCACCTGTCTGTTTTTATGACAACACCAAGCTGTCTTCATTACTATATCTCTATAGTGGAGCTTAAAGTCAGGGGTAGTGATTCCTCTGGTTGTTCATTAATTGTATAGTATTGTTTTGGCTACCCTCATTTTTGTTGTTGTTGTTGTTGCTGTTTTTTTTTTTTCCATGTGAAGTTGAGTATTGTTCTTTCAAGGCCTGTGAAGAATTGTGCTGGGATTTTGATGGGGATATCATTGAATCTTTACATTACTTTATGGAGGATTGCCATTTTTACCATGTTGATCCTACCTATCCAAGAGCGTAGGAAACATTTCCATTTTCTTTAATTTATTTCTTTAAAGACTTGAAGTTCTTGTCATGTAGGTCTTTCACTTATTTGGTTACAGTTACCTCAAGATATTTTGTTATTTGTGACTATGATAAAGGGTGCTGTTTCTCTGATTTCTTTCTCAACCCATTTATAATCTGTATATAGGAAGGTTACTGATTTCTTTGACTTAATCTGCTTAAATTGTTTCCTGCTACATTACTGCAGGTGTTTATCAGCTGTAGGAGTTCTTGGTAGAATTTTGGGGATCACTTATGTTAACAAACATATCATTAGCAAATAGCAAGAGTTTGACTTCTTCTTTTTCAAATGGTATTCCTTTGATCTCCATTTGTTGTCTTACTGATACAGGTAGAACATTGAGTACTATATTGAATAGATATGGAGAGTGGACTACCTTGTCTTGTTCCTTATTTCACTGAAATTGCTTTGAGTTTCTCTCGATTTAGTTTGATGTTGGCTGTTGAATTACTGTATATTGCCTTTATTATGCTTAGAGATGTTACTGTTATCCCTTATCTCTCCAAGACCTTTATCATGAAATGGTGTTGAATAATGTCAAAGGTTTTTAAGCATCTAATGAAATGATCATGTTTTTTTTTTCCTTTCAATTTGTTTATATGGTGGATTACATTGATATATTTTCATATGTTAGATCATCCCTGGATTTCTGGATAAATCCTAGTTGGTCATGGTAGATGATTTTTCTTGTGTGTGCTTGGATTCAGTTTGCCAGCATTTTATTGAGTTATGTTTGTATCTAGGTTCATGAGGGAAATTGGTCTGTAATTCACTTTCTTAATTGTGCCTATGTATGGTTTGGGTATCAGTGTAACTGTAGCCCCTTAAAAAGAGTTTGGCAATGTTCCCTCTGTCTCTATTGTGTGGAATAATTTAGGAGTATTGGCATTAATTCTTCTTTGAACATCTGGGAGAATTTTGCACTGAACAATCTGGGCCTGGGCTTTTTGTGGTAGGGAGGCTATTTAATACTGTTTCTATTTCCTTAGTGGTTGTAGATGTATTTAAGTTGTTTGTCTGTTCTTTATTTAATTTTGGTATTTGGTACTTTTCTAGAAAATTGCCTATCTCCTTGAAGTTTTCCAATTTTGTGGAGTAGAGGTTTTTGAAGTATGACCTCATTATTCTATTTATTTCCTCCATGTCTGTTGTTATGTCCCCCTTCTCACCTCTGATTTTATTAATTTTTATATTCTCTCTGTCTTTTGTTTAGTTTGGATAAATATTCGTCTGTTTTATTAAATTTCTCAAAGAACAACCCTTTGTCTCATAGATTCTTTGCATTTTTTTCTTTGTTTCTCTTTTATTTCACACTCAGCTTGACTATTTCTTGGCATCTACTTCTTCTGGGTGATTTTGTTTTCTTTTTATTCTAGAGCTTTCAGTTTTTCTGTTAGATCACTAGTGTGGGATTTTTCCAGGTTCTTCATATTGGTATTCAATGCTATGAACTTTCCTCTCAGCACTGCTTTCATTTTGTCCCATATGTTTGGGTATATTTTGTGCTCATTTTTTATTAAATTTTAGGAAGTCTTTTATTTCTTTATTTTTCCTCTACCCAGTGGTGGTTCATTTGATCATTGTTCAATTACCAAGTGTTTTGTACTTTCTGAAATTAATGTTGCTGTTGAATTCTAACTTTAAACTATGATGATTTTATAGGGTACAGGAGTTTATTTCAACATTTTGTATCTGTTGAGGTTTGCTTTGTTACCGAGTCTATTTTTGAGACGGTTCCACGAGGTGCTAAAAAGAAAGTATATTCTTTTCTGTTTGGGTGGAATGTTCTATAGATCTCATTTAAGTCCATTTGAGTCAAAAAGTCTGCTTGTTCCCTTATTTCTCTGTTAAGCTGCTGTCTGACAGCCCTGCCCGGTGGTGAGTGTGGGATGTTGAGGTATTCCACTATTAGTGTATGGGGCTTGGTTTGTGATTCAAATCTTAATAATGTTTTTAAAAAATAATTTATGTGGTTTTGTACTGAGACTAGAAAATGTGGATGGAATGTAAACATTACCAATCTCACTTTTTAAATAATTTTTCATCTTGATGACTGACAAAATTGATTCTTTTCCAATTTTCAATTGTGAACACTCAGGACATTTTAACCATAAATATTGTTTAGAATTTATTATGCTTCTTACTATGTATAAAGCATATAGAATATTTTAATAATTAAGCAAGCAAACTAGCCTTAATTTTTCTTAACTTTTGAAGAAACTGAATTTTAAATAACTAACAATGTCTCCCAAGATCTTATGCTATATGAGTCAGAAATATACTCTAGATGCAACTCAGACACAATTCACACTAGCCCTTCTACAACATAGTTGTAGAAAGGAGTTGCCCTCCTTTCTCCCCCCTATTTTGCTTCTCTCTTCAACCCTTCTACCCCCTTCCTCCTTTCTTTGAAAAAATTATTAAGTATATAATTTACATATTTTATACATTTACAAAAATGCATAAATGCCTCCCACTGGCCGTATTTACATTATCTTTCTCACAAGGGTTCTGTGAAGATAACATATTTGATCAGTCAGTTTCACACACTGTAAAAATTTATGAACATCATATTTTGAAACATTTAGTATTGAAGTCAGAATACTGTGAGAAGGAAGAATACAGACTTTTGACTATTTATAATTTGAGAGTTAAACAGACAGAATGTGAGGCCTCTAAAACAAGAATTTTTGGAAAAAGTCACTGAAATGAAATATATTTATATTTAACAGATTGTTTAGTGTCTAGAGACTATGGGAATGTTGTGATAGATGAAGCTCCCCAAGACCATGAAAATCCTGGGTAGGCATGGTAGTTACTTTATATTCCTTCCATTATGGAAGACAGATGCAGTGTAATCCCAAAAAAACTAGCTAATTAGAATAGTGGAATTTCAAGGTCCTGGTTCAGCAAGAGATTCTATATAAATATATATGGTACTGAATAATAGAGGAAAAAACTCAAAGACAACTTTGAGCATCCATATGGACAGGCACATACATAAACACACCTAGAAGAAGATAAGCATCTACAAACATATGAACATATATATGCATACATATCACATGCATATAAAATGTAAGCTAGTAATGATGATACTGAAACACTTAAAAACATCTATTTTAATATACTATATATACTTATAACACATGATTATTTCTTTACTGCATAGAAACAGGTTTTAAATGAATATGAACAATTTATTGAGTTCTCCAATTTTTGAGAGAGTTATGAATAACCAGTAGCCAAAGGGTTCCATGATCTATTCACTGAGGGTATGGAATTCAATGAAAATATGTCACTTTGAGTCAAGGAAGACATTATTTATTTGTACAACTAAGAGCATAAAGAACCATCATGACACTCTAATAAAGTGACCACCTGCAATTTTATCATTAAAAAGACAAATAGAAATAGCAACAAAGAAAATGATAAAAAGAATCAACAAATCTTTTGGGCAGAAAAACAATATTGAAAGGTTTACCATGGCTTACCTAACCAAAAGAAAGAAAGAGATGATCCAAATTAAGAGAATAAGGAACAAACAGAGAAACATAAGAACAGGACAAAAAGAAACATAAAATATGCAAATTGAATATTTTAAAAACTGTAGTCTATTAAGTTGGGAAATCTAAAATCAAGGAATGAATCTCTTGTTTCACTCAAATTATCAAAGTTAAGCCAAGAAAAGACCATCATCCAAAACAGACTCATAACAAAGGAGGAGGTTGAAATGGTAGTAAAATGCATTCTAACTAAAACAAGCCCAGAACAAAATGGATTCACAGAAGAATTCTATCAGACTTTCTAATAGGACCTATAACCAAACATTTTAAACTCTTCAAAAAATAGATACAGAAAGACTACTCCCAAACTTGTTCTATGAACCCAGCATTATTGTATCACACAAAACAAGTTAAAAAGAAATATAACAGTGTGTCAGAACTACAGACTGACTGACAAACTCCATGGACATAGATCAAGAATTTCCTTGATGAAATACAGGCAATCTGATCTAACCCACATCAAAAAGATCATCTACTACAATCAAGATCAATTTAGATTTATTCCCCCAAAATGCAGGTTAATTTTAAGGCATTTATGTCTTAAAAGCTACAATAAACTTCTGGCTAACTGTTTTTATTAACTTATGTATGTTAAGCCAGATTATGATTTTTGGGCTTAAAATTTTAAACTGAGAAAGGTTCCAGTCTTTGCTAGGATACCAAGCACCAAATGTCACCATCAGCCAGATAATAAAGACTTTCTGATAGCTTAACCCCAATTATATTTTCTCAATTTCTGTGGAGACAAGATTCCAATAAATTTCTTGGATAAAAAAATCAGTTTGATTAGATTATCATAAAGGCAAACACACATTTAAATATTGCCATGAAAGTGTGAAATAGTTAAAACAAAATAACTATCATTGAGATGATCTTTTAACATTAAAAATGAAATACATGAATACAGTTCTCTCAAATGTCAACTGGAATTTTAAGATGATGGTCTTTTTCTTATTTATTCATACTTTTATTGTTTCCCTTTTGAGCTTTCATTTTTATATGTAAGAATGTCTTGCCTTGTCTGTGTAAGAATGACCATGGATGCCAGAAGATGATGTCATATGCCATGAGCATAGATTTACAGAGAGTTGGAGTTATTATGTGAGTTCTTGGAATAAAATTCTTGGCCCACTATGGAAGAGCATTCAGTGCTTTTAACATCACTCCCCTATACACCAGAGGCCGAAATATACAAACCGTATTCCAGGGAATGATTTACTTCTTTTGGAGTTGCTGTCCAGTTATTCACCAAAATTACAAGATATATCCAGTATTCTTTGTTACCTTCCAGAATTTACATATTTAAGTCACAGAGTACTACAAAAATCAATCTTGTATACAACTGAAAGCTCTCTCCCTCCTGGATAACTTTCATCATTACCCAGCTATGAAGCCTATGAGCTACAATCACAGCTGGTTTGGAAGAGCATACCCACTGGTCCAATAAGTAACATGAACAAGATATGTCTAATTCCACAAGATTCAACTCATAGCTGGAAATGCTTTTGTGTCAAGAACCTATGGTTATACACACCATAGTCTCTACTGTTATTGCTCTAAATAGATATAATATTAAAAGCAAATCTTAATGATATACCCCATATTATACCTCTGTATTAACTCTTCCTTCAAACTTTGAAAGAGAAACCTCAATTTTCTATTGATATGGATAAACAAATACATCCTAAATGGACAAGGTGGAGAACATGATATACTCCAGTAATACCCAGTCCGAAATATAGTATATATGCAGCAACCTCTTCTTCAAATGTGTAGAGGCTTTTAAGAAGAAGAGAATAAAAGGATCCAGGGACAGTGTATGACACAAGGAATATTATCTTCTGGGTACAGCAGGGCCACTGGGCCTATGAAATTGGTACTGTTTGTATCATTGTGTAAAAGGCCTGTACATGCTCAATTCAGTATTTGTTGTAGCATGGATAGTAAAGTTGGGCATAAAGTTTAACCCCCAAGACAAGCAATGTTCATTTTCTCCAAGCATATATCCATTGCTGAGTCATTCAGTCACCTTACAGAAGAAGACTATACATCCATGAATATTTTGACACTACAATTAGCATTAATGGGGAAAAAAGAAAAAGAAGGAAGGATGTGGAACTGGGAAGAGATGGATGAGGGTGAGTGAATATGATAAAACACCTTTTACAAAATCCTTTTAAACAGTAATAAAAATTAAAGTGTGAATATGAAAACTCAAACTAACTCTTCATATGTTTGTACTGTCTTGGAATAGTCAGTATAAATTCATAATTATTTATCTATGTGTACATATGTATAGACAGACAGATACATAGATGATAGATAGGCAATTTACAATTACACAATACATTTTTCTGAACTTCTGCACATGTATGTGAACCATACATCCAAATACCAGCATGTAGCCCCCTAACATTGCCAATTGAGCTGTTTTGCATAGAGCAACTCCTGAGTGTTGGGAAAGATATGTTTTTGTTGATTGTTCTGAGACTACACATAGCATCTGACCTCTGTTCAGAGAGTGTTCACATTCATCTGGCCAAGTTAAATCAAAGACTTTCCTGGATGACTCAGGCAGAAATAGAAATACAGACCACACACTGGCAATGAGGAGCCAAGGTGTTGCTTAGTCCTTTACATCCTGGAAGTGGAGAGGGGCAGGATTTTGTTTGTGTCACTCTGTGATTCTCTCAGGCTTATTCCATAATATTTATTCCTGGGTTTTATTTTTTAATCAATGATAAAAGTGGCCCTAATACTCCAGAAGCAGTCACTAAATGCAACAAAATTTAACTTTCCAAACTCTATTCTGCACAAAAGAAAAAGAACTGTTTCCAGATAAAGGGAAGCAAATCGACCTGGAAAATTTTTGTTGCAGAAATTAAAGTCAGATGGATGTCTATTGAAAAGAGCAGAACTCATCTTCAATGAACTCACACTGTCCACAACAGGGAAAATTTGAGCTTCTAACTAAATACTGGATTTTACCATATTAAATTTCTATTAAGTAGTCTTTAAAACTGTCATGGTGAACATATCAATGAATGGAGAGATAAAGTTCTATCTTACAATAGAATGCTAATTAAGAAACATATGGAGGGGCAGAAACATTGAGTTGGGGTAAGAATAGAGGAAAGAGAGCAGGATGAGAGATACCATTTCAGAGGGAGCCACTATAGGTCCGAGAAGAGATCTGGAACCAGGGAGATCTCCAGAGACCTACAAGGATGACACGATCCGACAATCCAGGCAATGGTGGATAGTAGAACCCAAAAGTCCTTCCCCTAAAATGAGATTGATGACTTCTCTTTATGCCATCCTAGAGCCCTCACCCAGTGGCTGAAGGAAACAGAGACAGACATCCACAGATATACACTGAGCCGCAATCGGGAATTTAGTTGAAGAGAGGGAGGAATGAAGAATGAAGGGTTCTGTACCAGGTTGGAGAAACCCACAGGAACAGTTGACCTGAACAAGGGAGAGCACATTGACCCTGGATGCTGTCAGGGAGACCAGTACAAGACTGATCCAGACCCCTGAACATGGATGTCAATAAGGAGGCCTCTGCACTCCAGGGAGTCTCTGGTGGTGGATTATTATTTTTCCCTGGTGCAAGAAGGGACTTTGAGAGCCCATCCCACGTGAAGGGTTATACTCTGGCCCTGGTCACATGTGGAGGGGCCCAGGACCAGCATAGGAAGACTTGGTAGACTTTGCAGAGCTCCCGTTGAGGGCCCTACCCTGCCTGGGGAGTGGTGGGTGGATGGGGTGGGGGAGGCTGGGGGTGGGGAGGAGGTTTGGGGGTGAGGGGAGGGAGAGGGAGAAGGGACTTGAAATAAGCTTGTTCCCTAACTAGAACTAATAAAATAAAAAAAAGAAACATAGAAGAAATACAAAATTTTAAAATCTAAAACTTGGTAATCAAGTGTCAAACAAAATTTTCCTTTGAGATAATCTAATGAAGTACTATCAAGGTAAGTGAACATTGATGATCTAGCAGTTAAAATCAAATACAGAATGAGTTCTACAAAATTCTCGGAGTATCTTCATTTGCTCGATAATTTTGTAAAAGAATGAAAGGTTCAAAGTGAAGAAACTGGCAAAGACAAGGTCACAGACTAGAAAGAGACTGAATAGTGGCTCTGAGGGTAAGCAAAGACAGTGGAACAGGGAAAGCCATGTTTCTCAAGGTAGAGAAGGCAGTTATAAGCAAGAAATTGGATTTGGGGAATGAACACAGCATTGCCAATGTGAAATCTTGATTTTCAGTAATTAAACTGATACACAGAAGAATAGAATGATAGAATGGCAAATGAAAGTTATGTAGGTTTTAGACAGATTAAAGGTGATAATTAAATAGATGATGGACAGTTGATAGATTAATAGAGAGTCAGACAGACTACAGATGATAGATAGACAGACCAATAGAGCAATGATAGGATGTGATAGAAAAGCATACTATTAGAGATAGTTGATTTTGGAGAACCATGAGAGAAAAGGTATGCTAATTTATCAATAAATGTAATCAATGATATTATAGTGGATACTTTAGGAGGAGTGAGTTTAATTAAACTACTTGACAAACCTAATGGGTTAACTAAATGAAAACTATAGTATTTTATGAAAAGCTTCATTTTAAAGCCAAAAGTTTTTTTTAAGTTTTTAAAAATGATAAAAATTTTACAGAGAATCAACAATCTAAATTTTTGAGTGATCTTATTTTTAAGTAGGCCAAATACATCCTTATGTAGTGTATTTTACAATATAGCTTTCCATTTTACTATGTAATTACATGTTCTGATTATACAACTAATTCCTGTAAGCATACTTATATAATTAAATGATATAATTACATAGAGTAATTGCATAATTATTGTAATGGCATAATTATAGTAACTACTCAAATGCAAAATATTCAATGCACAAGAAAAACAACCAGATTAATTGCTGTAATAAAATAGCTCCCTAAAAGCCATTTGGGGTTTTAAATAAAAATTTCATTTGGAGTTTAAGTACAACATACTTTTAAAACAGTTAAATATAAATATAAATTTTAAACATGCTCCATTCTTCAGATTTATTTTCATAATTAAAAACATAAAACTCAAGTAAAATATTAAATATTTAAAAGTTTGAAGAGAATGAGTCTCCAAATATTGAGAAATTGTCCAAAGCATTAATGTTCAATAATTTATTTCTAGTTAACTGAACAAGAACATGAAAAAATGTTATCAACATTAAATAATTTTCTTATTTCCCATAAGACATGATAATTGTAATTTTTTCCTGATCTTAGGGAGGGTAGAAAACCCATTGTGCATTTCAAAAATAGACGAAGCTTTCATATTATATATTAATTATAAAAATCAACAATATGAATGTTCCTAGGCTTAAAAGCCTTATCATAGTCTTTAAAGTTTCATTTTGTTTTAGAACCTGAGTAGAGTTTGACTAACAAATAATTTTCACTCATTTGCTGACCAAGTGTTTTCCTAAGTTAACTAGTCCCCTTTTGGTAGTTCTAGCTACCTTAGGGCTCTAGATACCATAAACATACACAATGATCTTACTTCCCCTCAGCAACTGTGTTTTTAAAATGCCACAGGTTTTCTATGGTATATGTCTACTTGATTAATTTTTTGGCAAAATTTTTTTCTATTTTTCATTTGATTTCAATATACAGGGTTGTTTTGGCTGTCCTGAGTTACGTCATTTGGCTAGAGGTCTTCACATGATAAATTATTTTTTTAAAATCTATAAGGTTAGGGACTTTTAATGTGTGACAAAGTATAGAAATGAGCCCTAATATCTTTGACATCAGAGCACATACACAGGTGCTTCTCTCAGCCTTTGTATATTAACATCAAGCTGTCTTGTCACCCACATTTTTCTAATGAATTGAAAGCCTTGTGTATCATTGAAAAGTTTGATTATCTGCACTAATTTTTTGAAAACAAAATTTTTATACATAAACTTGTTTTAATTTTTATTCTAATTTTTTGCATTAATCAAAATTGTAATTAAATTATTACGCTCACTGCTTATTTAATAGTCCAAATAGATTCATACTCACTACCACATGCAAAACTCACCTCCAAATGGATCAAAGACCTCAACATAAATCCAGGTACACTGAACTGAACGTGGTAGAAAAGAAAATGGGGTATAGTCCTGAATTTGTTGCCATTGGAAAAGACTTTGCACAGGAACCAAGAACAACAGTTATTAAATAGGACTTCATTAAACTGAGAAGCTTGTGCATGGCAAAGGATACCATCACTCATGCAAAGCAGCAGCCTGCAGAATGAAGAAAGATTTTTAATTACTACATATGATATAGAAGATTAATATCCAAAATATATAAAGAAATCAAGATATCAAGAAAACAAATAACTCTGGTTAAAAGTGGGAGGCAGATCTGAACAAATAATTCTCAAAAAAGGAATCTCAATGGCTGAGAACATACTTACAGAAATGTTCAACATCCTTAGCTACTAGGGAAATGCAAGTTAAAACAACTTTGAGATTTTGTCTTATGTCAATAAGAATCACTAACTTCAATCAAACAAGTGACAACACATGTTGTTGAGGATGTGGATCCAGTAGAACACTCATTCATTGCTGGTGATAGTGCAAACTTGTACAGCTGTTTCGGAAATCAGAGTGTCAGTACCTCAGGAAGTTGAGACTAGATCTACCTCAAGATCCAGCTATACCATTCTTAAGTATATACCCAAGGGGCACTTCATCCCACCACAGAGATGTTTGCTCAAATATGTTCACTGGTGCTCTACTCATAACAGCCCAAAACTGGAACAACCTACATGCCCCTAGCCAGAATACTTAGATAAAGAAAATGTGGTTTATTTATACAATGCAGTACAGTATTTCACAGACACTAAAAAATGAAATAGTGAAATTCTCAGAAAATGGATAGAACTAGAAAAAATACCCTAAGAAGGGAAAAGAGATGCATTACAAACAAATAGCATGTATTTACTATACGTGGGTATTAGAAGTTAAGTCAATGATAACCAAGTTTTAACAAAGGTTGGATATTGAATAACAAACTGGAGTGGGAGGCATATAGATCTCCCTAGGAAACAGAAGTAGAATAGATAGCTATAGATAACAGAGGGGAAATGGGGGCATCAGCTGTGTAGAGAGAGGAGAAATGAGAACAAGGAAGGGAATATGGAGTGAGACAGAATTAGTATAGAAACCTAACACAGTAGAAGATTCCTAAAATTTGTACAAATATTAAGATAATGTAAATGAAGTCATTAAGTAATGGGGGACAGACATATCCAGTTGGAAATCTCTTCTCACCCAATGAAGCTTCCTGTACAGGAAGTGGACAGGTACAGTGATTGATCTGATTGAGTTATTAACTATTGGGATCCTATGGAAATTTCCAAACAACCCAGGCCCAGGCGTTTGCCAAGACTACAGTTTCAGTTTGCTCTCCACAAACTAATAGCAAGACCCTATTACTGAAGACATGAGCTATACAAGTCATTGAATATGAAAAAGTCAACCTGATACCTATACAGCTTTTACCCTACATTCTAGGGTGTTTGGTATAGGAAGGCAATCTGCAAGCAGTCAAAGGAGAAACATAAACACCCACTCAGCCACAAACTCTTTTATCTACAATGCCATCCTATCTGTATGATATGATAGCACCATCATGACAAAGCTTATAGGAGTGTCCAACCAATATCTCATTGATTTGATGAGAGGCCCATACCACAAGATGACATCCAAACCTGACACTACTTGGTTAATTGAGAACCTGAGGTAAGGCATCCTAGGAATGTAGGGTAAAACCAAATATTCCTGCTCTTAAAACAAAAACAAAACAGCAAAATATAGCAATAAAATGATTCCTAATGACATTCTGTCATATTTATAGTGTCTTGCTTAGCCATAGTCAGAGAAGCTTTCTTTTCTACTAGATGGAAACAAATACAGAGAACCACAGCCAGGAAATACACAGAAAGTGAGAAACCTTGGCATGTTCAGCCCTAAAAAGGATGTCTCCATCTATTCCCTTCCCTCAGAAAATCCTTGGAAAAGGAGGTATAAAGGGTGGAGGAGTAACAGGGGGTAAATGGCACCAAGAAAACAAGGCCCTATGAATCAACAAGACAGATGCACATATGAACTCACAGAGACTGAGGACGCATGCACAGAGTACACAAATCAGGGGGTCTCTGTTTCTTGTTCCTTTTCTTTGACTATTTTCATTCTGTTTGTTTTGTCTAATTCCAATGTACTAGTTTGTTATTATTATTATTATTATTATTATTATTATTAGTAGTAGTAGTAGTAGTAGTATTGTTATTATATTTTACAATTTATTATTTCTTAGAAGCCTCTTTGCTGTGTCTCTAAGAAAAGACAGAAAGGGAGTAGATCCAGGTTGAGGGAGGGGTCAGAGACTTAGAGAAGAAGAGGGAGGGCATCTATAATTAGTATATATTATGGGAGAAAAAAGTATTCTAAATAAAGGGAAAATATAAAATCAAAAGAAAATGTGTAAGTTTTATTTTTAAAAAATTACTTGCCTCAACCATTCCAATTAACTTAAATGAACAGGAGGTTATGTAATTAATATTGTGTGTTTGCATATGCAAGTGCACATATACATACATGGACATGTAGGGTATTCATATATAGATGCACATATATAGATATACCTGCTGGTGTCAGTATGTGTTGAGGATAAATGTTTATATCAGGATATCTTTCTTAATCACTTATCAACTTTTTTTGAGACAGTTTCTCTCCCTAAACATTGAGTTTACCATTATGGCTAGACTGACTGGAGAGAGAGTCCTGCTCTATCTGTTAGGTAGCCCCGTGATTACAGAAAAATGATGCTATACCTGGCTGTTTATATGGGCTGGAGATGTGAACTCAGCCCTTATGCTTTCCCCCACCAAGACAACTCTCCAGACCCATATAACTAATTATTAAAGTGAAAAGTTACATATTTGTAGCTCCTTCAATTTGTCATGCAATTACTACCACACCACACACCTTATACATGTAAGGTGCTGGCAATCACCAATCTCTTACTGACCAGGATTTACCAATAGTCTGTATTTAATGCAAACAATAATAAAAAAAAAAACAGAAAGAAATAGTTGCATTATCTTTTAGCCCATCAGTCTATTGAGCCTAACCTTAAAAAAATCCTTCCACGGTTCAACAAATGTAAGATGAAAATTACCAAATGTATCCTCTGTTAACAATAAAAGTAGGAATCAATATCACAATAAAAGTAGCAATTAATATGAGAAATTACTGGGAGCTACAATAAATGGTAATCAAGACTCATATTCTAGAATAAACAATTCCTGAGGTAAGTGAAATTGGATAGAAAATTTATCAAAACCTGTGGGATATGGCATACTTATTTTGAAGAGGAGTGGCTACAGTAAAGAGCACACATCAAAGACATCAGGTTCCAGGTAGATAAGCTGACATTCCACCTTAAGGACCTAGATAAACATGAAAATCAAACTTCCAAGAGTCAGAAAGATCAGAGTAGCAATAAATAAAATACTGAACCCCTAAAAAATTAAAGTCAATAGGATGAAATTAAATGATTTCTATTTTACTAAGTTGTGATATTCATATAACCTACCTGAATTTAAAATTCAAATTTGGATGTGGGTTTCTAACTTATATTCCAGTCTCCTGACTACATCTTTATTATGTTGTCCCACACTTCTCACTTATGACTACCAGGAATCTCTTTTCTAAAAGATAATGAAAACAAACAAAAATCCAGCCCTCCAACTCCATCACATTTCAGCAAATCCTGAACTGAAAATCGTGTTTAGATGAGATCACTGCTTGAAAGTCAGCCTACGTGTGTCTTATAAGGTTATTTCCTGAAAGAAATTATTCTGAATAGTGCAGGATTCATTTTCATGCACAAAGATAATCACTATAATTTTCATGCAGAGAGAAAGGTGATGAGGTAAAGTGAAAGCTGTTGTAGGAGAAACATTGAGGATTCACACTGAGTCAAACCCAAAGACTCATAGCCGGCTCGATAGAAGTCTGGGTTCGTGGGGCCAGGGTGATTTCTAGTGATTCATGTATATTATAGAATTAATATACAATATACACAATGTGTTAAAACTATTGTGCCAGTTTTCACAGTAAAAACCCCAAGAAAGTATTCTTATAAGCATTTTCTTCCATGACAATATTTTTTAACATTTAGAAAAAGAATGAATAAAATCTGACAACATGCATCTTGATAGTAAATTTTAAAACAAAATAGGCAATCATGTCAACAAACCTTTTAATATCTGCTCATGAGACAACAGTGTTTTAAATTATCATGAATTTAAGCAGTTCATTTACATTAGCCCAGGCATGAATTGGACACTAATTAAACTGTTACAATGAGGAACAAAAAGGGGTGAGGCACATAGCATTTCAATACTGAATTGTTTGGCCTAGAGTTAACAAATAAAACTGAGGATCATGTGTTTACAAACTAAAGTAAAAAAAAAAAAATCCACTCACGACCTACTTTTTTTTTTTTAAATAAAGTTTTATCAAAACACTCTCAACATCCATTTCTTTGTACATTATTGTGGCTGTCTTTATATTACTAAAGTGTCAAGAGTATCCCTGACAGACAGTCTGACCTACAAATTTGAAATGATTACCATTTATTCTTATAAAACAGTGTGCCAACACTGCTGTTAATAATCTCAAACCTAGTTCTGTGATGTTCATCTGCTTGTTCTTGGGTAGTTCACCAGGGTTGTTTTGTATGAACTAATCACTGACATTTATTAGCTCTAAGTCTATGTATAAGGCAGCCTAGCTGCTTTTTATATTTATTTTGATTGAATGTGTATGAATGTTTGTCTAAATGCATATGTATATACATGTGTACCTACTGCCTGTGGAGCAAATAAGAATGTTGGCTCCCTTGCAACTAGATTTATACCTGGTTGTAAGCACTTTGAGCACTGAGCCAGCTCCTCAGTCTGACTAAAATATGTTTTCAGGTCAAGTATTTCTCTTACATATTCTCTATAGGTGTCTTGTTTGGTATTATTCAGATGTTGCATATCTATGTCATTTATGCAGTAAGTATGTTTATACTTTTAGACATTATTCTCTAGCAGGTGGGTAGCTAACTTTTGAAGGTATACCTTTGAAAACAAGAGTAATCCCCGTCTTAATAGAACTTAATGAGATATGGAGGACACAGGCCACTTAAACAGGCAATTACATAACAATGAGTGAATGTACAGGCAAAGACGCACAGCAGGAGCATTGTGGCCTGTGTATTGTACTTTTCTAGGACTATCAGAGCTGAGTACCCAGCCTGAGTTGCTGAAACAGTAGACACACAATTTTGGTTGTACATGTGAAATGAAGTGTTTTCAGGGCTTTCTCCTCCTGAGACCTATGAAGGAAGATCTGTTCTAGCTTTGCTCATTGTCCTCTAGATGACACTGTATATGGGCCTGTCTCTGGGAGACACAAATAGTAGAGACGTTGTTGAACATGTGTTCTAACTCACAAGTGGAATATTGGTGGGCCCTAATGACCTACCTTTCTTCCTTTTTACTGATTCCGAAGACTTCTGGTCAGTCTTTGATTGTTCAAAGGTCACAAAACATTTTATCTCTATTTTCCTTAAATATACTTTCCTTAAATATACATATACTTTTATCATATATACAATTCAATTTGAAAACTAAGAATTTAAGTTTTCAAATTGAATTGTATATATGATAAAAGTATATGAATTAAGATACTTTTGCTACAGTAATTTCACACTGAACTTCACCCTTCTTGTTAAAACAGTGTATTTTATTTTCCCCAATAAAATGCTCCTGCAGTTTATCACAAATCAATTGACTATAAATATGAATGTATTTTATTTCTAGAAAGTATTCAAATTCACTAATTCATATGCTTGTCCTTCTGAAAATATCACTTTGACTTGAATATTGTAGCTCCATAGTTACCTACAAATCAAGTTATATCAGTTTTCCAACTCTGCCTTTTGAAAAAAATTGCTTTATTTCTGCTTTCCTGACATTTTCTTGTAAACTGTAGAATCAGCATGTTGGCTTTAATAAGCAATAATCCTTCTAGGCTTCTGATTAAGAACACATTTTACCTGGTATGGATTTTACAGTTTTCTTTGGGCTGTTTACTGATAATCTCGGCTGCTGTGCAGAAACTTGTTTATTTCATGCAGTCCTATCCATGTTTATTGTTATGTAATATACAAAAATAAGGAAATAAAAGATCAGCCTACAAAGGATTAAGGAATAGCAAAAATAAGTAACATATTTGCAAAATATAATTCTATTCAGCTTAATAAAATTAAATCATGAAAATTTCAGAAAACAACAGAAGTTTCTTAGAAGTATTATTCTAAGTTGGGTGAGACAGATAAACAAAAGTTGCATGTTATTTAAACACAGGTGCTACTTTATGATGTTTATATATGGGTATATAAGTAGAGGTGAATATAGGCATAGGACATCAGGATATACAGAACATTTTTTTTTAAAAGGTGAGCTTTGATGCCATGAAGAGAGAACCATAGGAAACAAGAAACATGAAAATGGAAAGGAAGGTACAGACAGTGGATGGGAGGTTATTAAAGATGTTAGAGCAAGCCGGGCGTTGGTGGCCCACACCTTTAATCCCAGCACTTGGGAGGCAGAGGCAGGTGGATCTCTGTGAGTTCGAGGCCAGCCTGGTCTCCATAGCAAGTGCCAGGATAGGCTCCAAAGCTACACAGAGAAACCCTGTCTCAAAAAACAAAGATGTTAGAGCAATAGGAGAGTGAGAGAAGAAAATACAAAATTGTCTGGAAATTGACACATAACATAAAAATTTTAAAACTAGAACTAAAGAATCATGTAATAGACATGGGTCTAATAATTCATGTTGTATATTTACTTACTATTCCCTCTGATTTCATCACTTCCCTTACTGATCTGAGGACATCCAGAGTAATGAAAATGCCAAAGAGAGCTCTCACTCTGCTCCATTTATTTTATTATTTTTTGCTTCAATTGCACTACTTTTAGTAGTAAATCATTGTGTGACCCATCCTCTAAAAAATTAGCTCGGTTCAAGAACTGTAACTCATTCAGCAATGCAATTCCTAGTGTCATGGGAACAAATTTAATCTGCCTATCCTGTCTGAGTTTTTGAAAATTTTAGCTGCTATTTAATGGCATTTAGGATAATATAGTATATGTTAAAAAATACAAAAATACTGATTGCATTATTCCTCCATTCTATTTCCTGAAATCTCTTAACAGCATACATATTTTGTATCATTGGATTTTACTTTGAGAAAAGACTTTAACAAGTCTCTGTTAGAAAAAAAAAATAACCACTAGAGTCATTGCTACAATGTCCTGCCGTAATTTGTCCAAGTCCTTTGTTTGTGGTTTCATCTAACTCTAAACCAAATGACTCAGTTCCAACACTTAATATACCACTCAACCTAATGTAAATGGAGTTCCTAATTGGTCTAAATAATAAAAATTAAACCCCAGAGTCAAAGTTAGAGGAAAATGCTGAGAGACCTGGGAGAAGAAGAAGCAAGCCAAAGCCACCTTTACCTCATTAGCTTACCAGTGAGTAAGAGAGCTAGTTCCTCTTTCTTCCTGCTTATTTATTCTCTCTGCCAAGGCATTTCACTTACTGTCTCCACCCAGTCAGCTCAATTCCTGTTTCTGCCCTGCCATCTAACTTCCTGTTTGTCTGTACAGACATCTATGGTTAGCTAGTGGCAAGCTCCAACCTCTGATATTCAGATAAAATTTATTTGTATAAAATAGTCATCAATATTGTTACCAGGGGAGGACATTTAAGGTAGCCTCTCCAATGTTGCTTAGATGGTTAGTTGGTGTCATCCTTGTAGACCTCTGTACATTTCCCTAGTGCCCGATTTCTCTATACTGGCTTGCTCTCTGATGATACCTCTTATTTTCCTCTCCTCTATTCTTCCCCCTACACAACCTTCATGCTCCCTTATGTCCTCTTAACTCCTCTTCTTGTCATTTTTCTAGCTCCCTCTCCCCCCATGCTCCCAATTTGCTCAGGAGATCTTGTCCCTTTCCCCTTCTCTGAGGGAACATGTATGTCTCTTTTACAGTCCTCCTTGTTGCCTAGCTTCTCTGGTGGTGTGGCTCATAGGCTGGTAATCCGTTGCTAGGTATAAAATCCATATATGAGTGAGTACATACCATGTTTGTCATTTTGTGATTGGGTTGTCTCTCTCAGAATGGTTTCTTCTAGTTCCATCCATTTGCCTGTGAATTTCAAGATTCCATTGGTTTTATTCCTACTGAGTAGTACTCTATTGTGTAAATGTACCACATTTTCTGTATCCATTGTTTAGTTGAGAGGCATCTAGGTTGCTTCCAGATTCTGTCTATTACAAATCGTGCTGCTATGAACATAGTCTTTCTTGTATGAATGTGCTTATTTTGGGTATATGCCTAAGAGTGGAATTGCTGTGTCTTGTGGTATACTGATTCCCATTTTCCTGAGGAGTTGCCATATTGATTTCCAAAGTGGCTGTACAAGCTGGCACTCACACCAAGAGTGGAGGAGTGTTCCCTTTCTCCACATTCTCTCCATCATAAATTATCATTGGTGTTTTTGATTTTAGCCATTCTGACTGGAGTAAGATGGTATCTCAGAGTGTTTTGATTTGCATTTCCCAGATGGCTAAAGATATTGAGTTCTTTCCTATGTATCTTTCAGCCAGTTTAGATACCTCTATTGGGAATTCTCTATTTAGTTCTGTATCCCACTTTTTAATTGGATTAGTTGGTGTTTTGGAAACTAGCTTTTGGGTGCTTTGTAAATTTTTGAGATCAGCCTTAAACAGACCTATAACGCCTAAGGAAATAGAAACAGTCATCACAAATCATCCAACCAAAAAAAGCCCAGGGCCAGATGGTTTCAGTGCAAAATTCTACCAGAAATCCAAAGAAGAGCTAACAGCAATACTCCTCAAATTGTTCCACACAATAGAATCAGAAGGTTCATTGCCCAACTCTTTTTACAGGGGTACAATTTCCTTGGTACCCAAGACACAAAATGACACAACTAGGATAATATCTCTCATGAACATTGATGCAAAAATACTCAATAAAATACTGGCAAACCAAATCCAAGAACATATCAGAAAGTTCATCCACCATGATCAAATAAGCTCCATTCCCTGGGATGCAGGGTTGGTTCAACATATGAAAATATGTCAATGTATTCCACCATATAAACAAACTGAAAAAGAAAAAACACATCATCATCTCAATAGATGCTGAAAAGCCTTTGACAAAATACAACACCCCTTCATGATAAATGTCCTGGAGATATCAGTGATAACAGAAACACACCTGAACATAATAAAAACTATATACAGTAAACCAATAGCCAACAACAAACTAAATGGAGAGAAACTCAAAGCTATTCCTCTAAAATCAAGACAAAGACAAGGCTGTCCACTCTCTCCACATCTCTTCAATATTGTAATTGAAGTTCTAGCTAGAGCAATAAGACAACAAAAGGAGATCACAGGGATACAAACTGGAAAGCAAGAAGTCAAACTTACACTGTTTGCAAATGATATGATACTTTACATAAGTTACCTGATAAAGTCTACCAGGGAGCACCTACAGCTGATAAACACCTTCAGCAATATGGCAGGATACAAGATTAACTAAAAAAAAAAAAAAAACAGTAGCCCTACTATATACAGATGATATGAGGGCTGACAAAGAAATTAGAAAAACATCACCCTTCACAATAGCCACAAACAACATAAAATATCTTGGGGTACCACTAACCAAACAAGTAAAAGACTTATATTTTAAAAACTTTCAATCTTTAAAGAAAGAAATTAAAGAAGATACTAGAAAATGAAAAGATCTCTTGGATATCTAGGATCCACATTGTAAAAATGGCAATCTTGCTAAAAGCAATCTACAGATTCAATGCAATTCCAAATCAAAATCCCAACACAATTCTTCACAAAACTTGGAAGAACAATACTCAACTGTATATGGGGAAATAAAAGACCCAGGATAGCCAATACAACTCTGTACAATAAAGGAACTTCTGCAGGCATCACCATCCCTGACTTCAAGTTCTATTATAGAGGTATAGTCCTGAAAAGAGCTTTGTATTGGCACAAAAATAGGCAGGTCAACCAATGGAATTGAATTGAAAACCCTGATATTAACTCACATACCTAGGAGTACTTGATATTTGACAAAGAAGCTAAAGATATACAATGGAATAAAGAAAGCATATTCAACAAATGGTGCTGACGTAAGTGGATACTGGCATGTAGAAGACTGCAGATAGATTCATGTCTATCTACATACACAAAACTTAAGTCCAAATGGATGAAAGAGCTCAACATAAATCCAGCCACACTGAAACTCTTAGATGAGAAAATGGGAAGTACCCTTGAATGAATTGGTACAGGAGACAGCTTCCTGAATGTTACACCTGTAGCATAGACACTGAAATTGATAGTAAATAAATGGGACCTCCTTAAACTGAGAAGCTTGTGTAAGGCAAAGGACACAGGCAGCAAGACAAAACAGCAACCCACACAATGGGAAAAGATATTCACCAACCCCATATCCAGCAGAGGGCAGATCTCCAAAATTTACAATTTTAACCCTTGTAGTGCTAACCATAACCATAGCCCAAATAAAACCCTAGCCTTATAAATTACCTTAATCATACTAATAAAGCATTAAGACCTAAAACATAAACCAGAGATCAAATCTAGTCTTAACCAATAACAATGATAAGGTTATAAGGTAGTTTTAATTGTAAACCTTGCCATATATATATATATATATATATATATATATATATATATATATATATATCCCAGAACTAAGCCTAGCTCTAACCCCAAACTTAACATTAACTTTAACACCAGAATTTAAAGAGTAACCTAAACCCTGCTCTTACCCTACAAGGATAGTCCTGATGACAATCCTTGCCCTGACAATAACACTAAGCCTTCCATTGTCTCTAATGCTAATCTTAGAAATAACCTAAATACTGTCTTGAGACTAAATCTATCTCCAAATGTTCTTCTAAACTTTAATTAATCTTAGATATGTAACTCAAACTGTCCCTATATCTAGAATTATCCCCAAACTAGCTTGACTGCATCCCTATACAAAACTCTAATATTTAAATAAAAAATAAATCTATAAATGTCTTTATCTCTGGAACTAACCTTGGCCATAACTGTATCCTAACTGTAATCCCAACACTAACACTATAAAGCCCTATATAATAACTATAAATAAACATATCCCAAACTCTAAACCTATCACTAATTATACTGAGAGCACTAAAACTAGGCCTAATATTAAACATAATTTTAGCACTACCTCTTACCCTTACACTAACACTACACAAAATTTTGTCTTAATTCTATGCCTAAACCTAACTGTGGCTCTATTTGCACATTTACATTTAGTACTAACCCTGGCCATGATTCTAACATTAAACAAAGCTGACAACTAATTATAATTATAATCCTTATTATAACACTAACCATAACCATAACACTAGCCACAGTCCTAACACTATCCATAAGCATAACCTTAACACTAAACAAAGCTCTGCACCAAAACCAACATTTCCTCTAATGCTGAAACTAATCCTACATTTAACCCTTAAACTAATCCTCATCAAAACCCTAATGCTAATACTAGCTTGAAACATATTTATAAAACCTAGCCCTATTCACAAACCTAACATTTGCTCTACTCTAAGCACAGTAGTAACCCAAATATTACCTCTCACCTTAAAATTAACCCTATCTCAACATTGGAGGTAAGTATATATCTAGCCCCAAATGAAATTGTGACCTTTAGTCTAAACAATAAAGTTGATCTAAAGCACAGGTTAATTTCAGTTCTAATAATAACTTTAGTTATTATGCCAACTTACTACTACAAACCTCAAAGAAAACCCTTTTCATAAACCCAACAATGGCCCTATGAATGACACTAAATATAAACCTAACATAAACAAAGCTCTAAAGCTAAATCCAGAAAAAACAACAAATGAAGCCCTAACCTTCACAGTAAGTAAACCACAAAATCTTACAATAAACTTAGAAATAAAATGCACTGTATGCTTATCCTTAACTGTAACTCTAACATTGATCTGAAAATGTACCTAAGACTAGCCCTATCCTGAACTCTAAGAAAGGAGAAAATATAACCCTAACCCAAGGTGTAACCCTAATATTACACTTAGAAAAACACCAAAAAGTTGTTATCTCTTAACAAAGATCTTAGCCCAAAATAAACCCTAACCCTAACCATTGTAGATAGCCTTAATCTAACCTTTAACATGGCTCTCACCCTAATACTAGCCAAAATAAAACCCTAACCCTCTCACTTACACAAATCTTAGATATTACCATAATCACTTAACTAAACTTTTAGTCTCTATCTATAAACCTAAACTTGAACCCAAACTCTAATCTTAACCTTTACACTTAATTTGAACTTACCCTAACCCTAATACCTGAGAATAAATTGATTCCTAACCCTATCCTTATGCCTGAATAGTAACTATAACCCTAACCCTAATATTCCCATTTGCCTCACCATAATCCTACACAAACTCTAGCTTACTCCATCCCTATTTGTAATACTCATTCTAGTCCTACCTAACACAACTCTAACCCAACTATAACCTAGCACTATCCCTAACCCTAACTCTAACATCTGTTATCCTAATCCTAACCTGAGCTTGAACCCAGATCCTAACCCTTAACCTTGGTCGCTAACATGAACCCTTCATCAGACCATATTTCTTCTGCTACAGGCATAAGGTCATTAAAAGTTTGGGGCCACTCATAATATAAGCTTACATCTCAGGGGATTATTAGCTAGTCTTCCTTGAAACTAGTTTAGAAGTTGAACTAGAGTAGAGATATTTCAGCTGGTATAGGTCTTGATCTATACTTATCAGTCCCAAATCAAAGCAATGAAATGGTCCACATATACACTCCAGAGGGAGCACATCTATGTCATAACATTCTTGGCAACACACACACACACACACACACACACACACACACACACACACACACACACACATTTACAGTATTCTCAACAGAGAGAAGATAGGCACATATTGGTGTCTTAGAACTTTCTCTGAGATGGAGTAGGTGGAAATTGGGCAGGCTAGGCTAGTTGTTAAAGACATCTAAAAGACAGTGAGGGCAGAAAGCAAAAGCCAAAATGTGACTACCAAAGTGCTACTGGGTAAGAAATTGTCCCCTGTATCTTTACTTTCTCAGACTATAACAAAAAATTGTTTGTATCTGTCTGCCTCAGGAATTACTTGAAAATTAATGGCATAGTGGCCTGGCTGCTATCCATGAGTTAAACAACAGCCAGGTACTACTAGTGCACATTAAACACTGAAGATATAAAATGTTCTTGGAAGGTAGACCTGGGAACAATTATAGTTTGCTAATTATAGTTAATTTTACCACAGCTTGGGATCATGGGCTTTCTCAATGACTCTAAAAGGAATTGCCTCACCACTATCCTATTAAAGAGGCATGGTTTCTCATAGATTCTTTCCTCTTGCTGTACTTAGTGGTTCAGCCATTTCCATTGGATACCAAGTAAAAAATCAATAATTTACTTTCTTAGACTCAATTTGTACAAGATTTCCCTTTGTGGCCTTGCTGACTCTATAAAAATTTGTTCCTTTTCATTCCTCTTTAACAAGTGCAGGCATTAACAAGTGTGTGTTCAATAGAACTTTTAATACCTGGCACACTAAGACAACTGAATTTTGCAGGTGTTTGTGTACCAGAATTTTCTCTATAGCCGTTCTTCAGATTCTGCAAGACTTTTTTCTCTAAAGATTCATTTAAAATCTTATAGCCAAGCAGAGGACCCAGGCAGGAAACCTAGGAAATCAATGACTGTGTGACTGTGGGTCTCCTAGCGTTGTCTGATGAATAGGGCTGAAAGTCCATTTCTTTTGTGACTGTCATGAGGACCCACTCATGTTGGTGGGGTATAAATGTGTACTTCTGGGAGTTTGGGGTCCAGAAGAAAGACAGGAGAAAACAACAGCAACAAACCCTGAATGGAAGTGACGGTATAGTGAAAGTATGGGAATATGGGTTGTGTCATCACCTCTGGATGAGTCCCTTGCATCTTCATCAGGAAGGAGAAGATATCAGGGATTGCATACTCCTGCATACATGGGCAGCACCTGGCTAAATGAGTTTTTTTTTTCTCCAGGATTTCAGTCACCTGGAGGCAGGGCAGCCCTAAAAGGGAGGTTAATATTAGGAACAGACTTCATAGATATCTACAGAGCATTCCATCCAAATACTACAAAATGCATATTCTTCTGAAAAGTCCAGGGAGTTTTCTCCAAATGAATTACACATTATGATTAAAAACAAGTCTAAGAAATTATAGGAAAATTGAAAAAAACTTTTTGAATTTACTGATTACAATTCAATAAAGTTAGAAATCAACAGTAACATGCTGTCAACTTTGGAAAAAAAGTATCCCAATTTACTGTGTTGAGTTGGCATTGTACAAAAATTAACAGCCATATAGGTCTAGAAATGTTGAACTTAATTTTTTTCCATTTGTACAGAGGTAACACACTGTATTAAGTATGTAAAGTCTCTTAAAAAAAGAAGGGAATTTGAGAGCCCATCCCTTGGGAAGGGATGCTCTCTTGGCCTGAACACATGGGGACGGGCCTAGGCCTGGCTCAGGATGATGTGGTAGACTTTGGGGAGCCCCTTTTGAGGGCCTTACCCTGCCTGGTGAGTGGAGGGAGGATGGGTAGGGGCAGGTGGGAAGTTGGGGATAAGGGGAAGGAGAGGGAGAAGGGATTGACATGTGAAGCAAGCTTGTTCCTTATTTGAACTAATAAAAGGATGAAATAAAAAAAGAAAAACACAAAAAAAGGAAAGAAAACAACAGTAACAGAAACTACAGGAAACACAAACTCCCGGAGATTAAACAACACAGTATAAAATGATGAAAGGGTCACTGAAGAAATCAAGAAAACTTAAATTCCTAGAATTGAATGAAAGTCAAAATCTTTGAGATTTAATGAAACTAATCTGAATAGGGAAGTTCATAGGTATAAGTATATACACAAAGAAAAAGCAAAGCACTCTTAAATTATTTGTCCATATACCTATGGCTTTGGAGAAACAGCAACAATTAGTAGATGGAGATAAATATTGAAATCAACACAGAAATTCATGAAACAAAATAGAAAATAATGTAAAGTATCAATGAAATAGAGTTGGCTATTTTGAAACATAATTAGGATGGGCAATCTCCTAACTAAACTAAAAAGAAGCATAAAGAAGACAAAATAAAATATTAAAAATTAGACATACACAATGACATATTTAAAAATTACCAATGACATTCTGAAAATAGTTAAAACATGCCTTACAAAACTATATTCCACTGAACCTGAAGTGATAAATAGATATTTTTTTACATTTTTCCAGGAAAACACATGCAATACAATCATAATTCTCTCACTCAGAAACACTCACAACCATACCTGGATATATTGTTTAACCAGCTCTCTGAACAGCCTTTAGTCCATTCAACTTGATAACAATTAAGTATCATAATATATTTCATTATGTTATTGTAGTTTACTTCTCACAGAATAATTAAGAGTCTGTAAGCCTCCCTTGCTGTCAAAACTTAATACCAAAGCGACATTTTTCTTAAAATTGATGACCTACCCTATCACATTAATATAATCCAAAGAACATAGTTTGCATTAGAGTTCATTTCATATTTTACAGTTATTTAATGATACATCAACAGCCTTAAATTTTCCTTATGCTTTGCTTATTCATTCTTCCTTTCCTATACCCCTTTGCCTTTTAAAGAGCAGCATATGGTTGAAATAATACTCCATGTAACTTCTTCATTAAGCTTCTTCCATGTGGTTTCATGGATCAATAGCACTTTTATTTTTAATGGTATTATTTTTATAGCCTTAGTGTATCACAATTTATCTGTCACCTTCTAAGGACATTAGGATTGCTCACAATATTGGTGGTTACATACAAAGCACCAAAACATCTAGGTGAGGTTCGTTTGTGTGACAGCTATTCTCTGTTGTCAGCTTGATTATATCTGGAATTAAGTAAAATACAAATGACTAGGCAAACCAGTAAGGGATTTTGGATTGATGTTTGTTTTCTTAATTTAATAATTGGAAGTGGAAAGGCCCACTTCTAATGGAGGTCTTTAAGGTATGGATTAAACCTTTAATCCAGGCCTTTGAGATGGGAAGATCCACTTTTCATCTAAACCACACCTTCTGATGCCAGCCTATATAAAGGGCAGGAAGAGGGAAGCTTGTCTCTTCGTGAGTGCTCATGCACTCACTTGCAAGTCCATTCCTTCACTGCAATTAAAGTCTACTTCTTCAGGATTCTGGAGTATACCGACCATTTGACAACTGTTGTTTATTAACTATGAATGTCCGGTGAATGTATTTCACAAGCCAACAAATTTCAGTCTTGATGAATCAGTCTCCTAGATTATTTCTTTGACAATTCAATCTTCTAGTATTGTATTTAAAGAGTTCTTCTGTAGACTTTGTGGTGCAGGCCTTAAATCCCATTACTCAGAATGTAGATATAGGCAGATGTCTGTGAGTTTGGGGACAACTTAATCTATAGTAAATTCTAGGCAACCATTTGTCAAATCATAATCTTTTCTCTGTTAATCTGCCATTGTTCATTTGCAAAAGTACAGTTAACCATACATATAATTTTCTTCTATTTATTTTATTTTATAAATGTGTGACAGTATCTCACATCTAGTCCTGGCAGGCCTAGAACTCACCGTATGGGCAAAGCTGGCCCCCAACTTATAGCAATCTGTCTGTATCTTTCTCCTGAGTGCTGTAACTACAAGTATGGTCCCATAAAGACTGTCTTAGTTAGGGATTCTATTGCTGCTAAAAAACCCCATGAACAAAAAGCACTTTGGGGAGAAAGGTTTTATTTGGCTTACATTTCCACATTGCTGCCCAATACCCAAGGAGGTCAGTACAAGAACAGGGCACAATTCTGGAAGCAGGAGGTAATGCAGAGACCATGGAGAGCGCTGCTTACTGGCTTGTTCCCATCAATTTTTCAGCCTAAATTCTTATGAAAACCAAGGGTCACCAGCCTATCGATGCCAACACCTACCATGGTCTGGGCCTTTGGCCATTGATCCCTAATTGAGAAATTGCCTTACAGCTGGATCTCATGGAGGCATTTCCTCAACTGAGTCTCCTTCCTCTTTGATGACTATAGTTTGTTTCAAGTTGACACAGAAAACCAGCCAGTACAGAGAGTTTGACTATATTTATTTGGCTCTATTACTCAGATTTCAATTCTGTTTTATGGAACTTTTCTTTGAATTCATCTGCATTGTCTTTATTTGAGTAGTTTTACAGTAAGTCTTGAAGTTGTGTGTTGTTAGTTTGAATGACAGAGGTATACAATTTTGAACAAGGATGGGGTTGAGATGATAGGCAAGATTATGTGGCAGGGAGGGAACGTTAACAAAAGTAAAGACTTATAAAAATTCCATTTGGAAGCCTATTTTTTGTAAGCCAATTAAAATATGTTAAAATATTGCAAGGATGATAACCTGCATATCTCCACAAAGCTGCTCCTAAAAGTCATGCATTATTAAACAAAAGTGCAAGTGTCAGATGGGGATACTTCCTTGTGAGCTGTTGGGCTGGGAAGTCCCAAAGGACCCCCAAATATTACAATCTCTTGACATTCCACTTGGCTTCCTGTCAGAATTAGTCTAATCTATTCCTAAAGATATTATACACCTTTGGTGAAAGATGCAGAGAAAGCATGCCAGAACTGAACTGGAAGATCCTCACTGCTAGCTAGGCTCCATTGTCCTGGAAAGTGCTATTCTTGCAACCAGTTGTTACAGTGTAATCAACTGTTTTTTAATTGTATTTGAGGCATGTTCAATGAGAACAAATTCATGTTGGCTCCTGTAAACTCAGTCAAAAACCAATAGTTGAGGATGTCTTAGGCTTTAAATAGATGTTTACTATGAATTTTTTTTCTGAATTGAACATTTTCAGGCTAGGTGTAGTGATTCATGCTTTTTAATTTCAGCATGGGAAAAACAAGGCAGATGGATCCCTAAGAGTTTGAGGGAAGCCTTGTCAACATTGTGATTTTTACGACAGATGTGGCTATAGAGTAAAATCCTGTCTCAGAAACAAACAAAGCAAAAAAATTATAATAAAAGTAAAGAAAAATATTTGGTATCAAATTACTGCTTAAACATTTGTGTGATACTCTCAGCCTAAATCAGGGAAGCTTATCTTTGCAATAAATAGTGGTAATTGCAGAGAGTTATTACTGCTTAACATACTGATAATAAAAGACACTTGAGTCCTCAGGCTTAAACAATATTTTTACCACCACCTGTAAGGCTTGTGTAACATCATGGAAAAGGGTGGAAAGAATGTAGCTGCCAGAGACTGAGAGAAGTGATGTATAATGGTACCTTCTGGACATGACACTGGTATTGCAATCCTGATCTCACACCAGCTGAGATTGTCTGTCCTGGGCTTGCACAAGATTGGGCATGTCCACAGTCAACCATGGAATGAAAGGAGGCATCATGGAGTCCTGCTGGCTACTAGTGGGCTCTAAGAAAGTGGCAGCCATTGTCTTCAATTGTTTCAATGCATAATTCCTAACCCAGGATCACAAATTGGCCATAAGTAAACTTTGAGGGAAAAAAATACAGTATAAGAAAGGGATTTCTAGTAAGGGTACAGGTTGACAAGGAGGGGAGGGAGATCAGAGATGATGGGGAACAAAAGTAATCAGAATGCATTGCATGCATATAGGAAGTTATCCAAGAAAAAAATTAATAAAAGTTGCTAAATTTGGTATACCTATTTTTTTCTGTTTATTAAGGTTTGAAGCAAGTTTTCATCTATGTGCAATGGATATAATGGGTACTTTGGCATGATGAGTTAAATCCTGTGTGAATATTTGATGATGCAGGACATGGTATACATTAAACATTGTTAGAGTTGATCATCTTTATAACTTTATAATTGATAATGCTAACAAAACAAAATAAGAGAAATAGTTTCAGAAACTGATAAAATTTCTGTCCTTAATGCATGTTAAAATTCATTCAACATTTTATTAAATTTACCAGTAATTTTAAAACCAAACACACTCATACAATGTAGTTCAAAGATACATTAACTGAGTGTGGATATGTTGAGGACTAATGGTGGAAAATCTTTAAAGTGTTCTGGCTCTATAAGAACAGAGATATAGTAAAAACACTACAGTTCATAACACACAGTAGTGTCAAATCTGAGCCAACTTGTTTTATGCAGAATTTACCGGTATCACATGGTATAAAGACATAGAAATTGTAGTATGTATATATTCTGAGTCCAGGACCAAAGTCACAGTAAAGCCACACAATTCACATGGTCAAATGCTGCCAGAAAAACCTGGGATTGTTACACATTTGATATTGAACTAATCTATGCCTCTATGGACTCAACCACCTTTTAGTATGGCCAATTTTCATGATCTGCACATTCAGTTGCATGATGCTATATAATGTTTTAACCTACAGTTTAAAAAGCTGAGTGTGTAGATCAAACTGTGAAGAACTAAGAACTAATATTGTTAATACCAAGGCTTTTTATTCATGAACATGATTATCTGCTTACTCAAGTAGTTTTTTTTTATTTTTTCCTTAGAATTTGTTCCTTTCATTACATATATCTTCCACATTTAAAAACTCACCCTAAACTACATATAACAATATAAAGACATGGATAGAGACCTGAGAGATTATATGCAGAAGTCAAGATATTCCATTATATTGGTTTAATGGTTTAAGCCTTAGATTTGGGTGAAGACCAGTAGAGTTGGAGTGGGTCTGTAGCCTTTAAGAGAAGTGTCCTAGCACAGAGCCCCAACCTCCACCTCCTTTACTTTACTTTTGAAAGTAAAGCTGTTTTCTGGGTTTGATATAGTTACCTAGAAGTCATTTCCAGAACTGGTTATTTCTGCTATGTGTTTCTTCTTTTTTCTTTTTATTTCTTTTTTTTTATGAGACAGGGTTTTTCCATGGCTTTGGAGGCTGTCTTGGAACTAACTCTTGTAGACCAGGCTGGTCTCTAACTCACAGAGATCTGTCTGCCTCTGCCTCCCGAGTGTAGGTATGAGAAACATGAGCCACTGCCACCTTGCTCTGCCCTGTGTTGTTTTTAGTTTTTGTTTTTAGTTTGTTATTTATTATTTATCATTTTATATTTTATATATTTATTGTTTTATTTATTTGTTAGTTTGGTTTTTGATTTTTTGAGACAGCCCTGTGTTTTAAAATGTGAATTAACACCAGACATTTGTAGCAGGTTATTAATTACCTATAATAGTTAACCTTGTATCTATAGAATGAAAATATCAGACATAATTAACTTCCAAAAAAAGGTTTATTTTGGCTCACTGTTTGGAGATTCTGGTCTAAGAAATTAGACTTGTTTTTCTGTCTCTGCTCAGGTGAAGGCAGAGTGTTTATCACATTTATGTTAACTAGGCAAAATAAGCAAGTATTTCTGGTATTTTAAAAATTTTGTCTTTTACAACACATCCCAGATTAGTTATTTGATCTTAGATAATTAAAATGTATGAAGACTATAGCTTTCTAAATTGAACTTGACATAAATGATCTTACAACTACTTTAGAAATTTCTTTTTTATGTTTTATGTTTAAGAAACATTACAAATTGACTCAGACTAGGCAGGGGACTGACACCCACAGGCCTGCCTGGTCTTCATAGTCTAGGCCTGTCTGAAGGCATCCACAGGCCTGCCTAGTGTCTCTGTTCCTGGGTGGGTAAAAGACACCATAGGCCAGGCTAGGTCTTCACAGTTCTGGATGGCTGATGACATCCACAAGCCTGATCACCACGTTGCAGCACTGGTTAGATAGGGGTCATTTTAATGAGCAAATGTAGGGGAATGGGATGGAATGAGAAGCAAAATGGTTCATGTGCTGTGGGAAGAAGCAAAACCATAGAAACAAAGTGGTGACAATCACATTGATATGGGGGACCTGCTTGCCTCCGAGGGCCAGGGAGACATCCCTCTCAGGCTGCAGCCAATGGTCATGTCTGGGTCTTTGCCCATAACACATCCATGGTCTGTGATGGTGTCTAGGGCTTCAATAATCACTGAAAGCCACGTGGATGCCTGGAGTCTGTTTAGCCACCTGAGTTCATGTTGGTGGCTGAGAACTGGACCATGATGCCTCTGGGGGGGGCATGGTGATGTTCAGGCCCAGGCTGCAGCATAGGGAGATGTCTTGGTCCATGGCTCTGCCACAGCCAGGGTTTGTGTTATTGTCTGTAGCTCATGATCTCCTGGAAGGCCATGCTGATGCCAAGATCTGGTACACAACCTGATGCCATTTTGTTGTCCAAGGGCTATGCTGCTGAAGGAGCAATGTCAATCTGCTGTGGCATGTGCTGGCACCTGGGGCAATGGTGACATCAGAGCTCAGGCTGCTGCTGAGGAATATGTTATGGTCCAAGGGTTTACTTCAGCTGGGGTCTGTATTGGCACAAGTTGCCAGCAAAGCCCACATAGATGTCTGGGGTCCATGCTGTAACCTGTGTCCATGATGGTGTCTAAGAGCTGGGGCATTGGGGTCATGCTGATCTGAATGGCCTGCATTGCCAGCTGTGTCCATGGTGTCATCCAAAGTCAGGCTGCTTCTGCGTCCATGGCTCTATAGCAGCCAGTGTCTCAGTTGATACCAGGGAGCTATGAGAGCCATGCTTGTTGTAGTCCAAGGGCCATGCTGAGGAGGCCCCACCCTTCACTGGAAAAACTGGCCCTTCCCCTTGCTAGACACTGCAGCAGGAGAGCTGGTCCCATCCATCATGAGAGAGCTGTTCTTCCCTTCACTGGGAGTAATGGTCGCACCCTTCAGCTTGAGCTTCAGAAAGCTGACTCTGCTCCCTACCTGAGGGGTACTGTCCCAGAGGCCTGGCCTGGCTGGCTCTGCTACCACCCAGGCCCACATCCTTTCCCATTTATCACTTGCTTCAAAGATTGTAAGGACTGAGGAATGATAATTGCAGGATTTCCATGACTTGGAGCCACAACAGGATATCTAGGAGTTGTGTCAGTGGGGGTCCAGTGATGACGATGTTCCAGAGGTCAGAGGCCTTGAACCAGCAAAGAATGGTTGCAATGAACATTCATGGGTGGGACTGATTGAACAGAAGGTTATACTGTATGACATATCACAACTCCCAGTGCCAATAGAATGAGTGGAGATGTGAGAAATAGAAAGGAAGAAGATTTTTGTTTGTTTTGTTTTTAATTAATTTGGGGGGTTCTTTTTTGGGGGACTGCTGCAGGGAGCCATATAGAGAACTTGGAAGTGAGCTGGATTGGAGTACATGGTATGAATATCCCAAAGACTCATTAAGGAATTATGTTATTAAAAAAGAACCATTATAAATTAATAGACCACAAGAGAACTAAGAAAAATAGCATGGCTATAATTCACATGAGCCTCGTGTCTCTTAAGTTAACAAAATATGAAATATTTTTATAGAGATGCATGTATATTGAATATTACTCTCTGCATATTACTCATATTTCAATCTGCAAAGCACAGGGTTGCTTAATCATAATCTGTTATAAGGGCAAGACATGACAAATAGAAACATGAGCTTCCAACTGGTGAGGAGATGAAGACATTCTGTATTTTAATCAGAGTTGCTAGAAGTTAGAAAAATGTGCATTTAAGTGAAAATATGTATGGAACAACAATTATTCACCTGGAGGATTTTTGTATTTTTAAAGTTTATTTGAGTTTTAGAAGAAAAATATTGTAATCATCTGCTATTAAAATGCCATATAACTCAGCCAACACTAAAATAAGTTTAATCATATCTATTCATTTTTATTGTATATTACTATAATTTTTGAAATATTAGATGAGAGTATTTTGTCATGACTCTGTGTTATTAAACAAAAATTTGTATTCTATATGCCTGGAAAATTATCCCTAAATTGGAAAAAATCTATAAAAAATAACAACATGTAGGAAATTACTGATGTGAAAACATATATGTAATTTTATATTCATGTCTATGGGCCCATCTTCTATCCAGTCATCATTATCTCAGGGTTAAGTGGCAAGTTCTGCCCATTATTAATTTATGTTTAAATGCATTTCTTTTGTAACCACCTAGCAAGGTTATGGTTGCACATTAGTTTTAATCATAATACTAAGAATTTATATCTATGACAACTCTAAAAATGACTTCATTGAATGTCTTTTAATATTACATGGAAAAAAAACTAATCAATCCTTGTTGCTGCAAACTCCTGCTGATGCTATCCAAGCCAGAAAATAGAAGTTAACTATATCCTGAGTGATGTATATGACTAACCAGAAAAGATCAATATTGAGAAACTTTTTGTTCAAAGACATTTATTATTTGTGTGATATCTTAACATATTTGTGAAGGTCTACTGACTTAGGGTTTTATTGCACTGAGGAGACACCATGATCATTGCAACATGTAATTGGGTCTGGCTTACATTTTCAGGGTTTTAGTCCATTAATGTCATGGAGGGAAGCAAGGAAGCATGCATGCAGACACCGAGCTTGAGAGGTAGGTGAGAGTTCTAGATTTTGATTAGCAGGCAACAGGAAGGAAACTGTCCCACATTAGGCATAGCTGGAGCACATATGAGACCTCAAACCTGGCCCCACAGTGACACACTTCCTACAACAAGACCACACCTCCTAACAGTGCCATGTTCTATAGGCCAAACATTCAAACACATGAGTCAATGACGGCCATAATACCTACTCAAACCACCACAACTTCTGACTGATTTTTCAAAGGATCGCCTGAGACTCCATAGCTTAAATGAGCAGAAATTTATTTCTAACAGTTCTGGAAGTTTCAGTGTCCACTAAGGGAACATACTCTTCTTTCAGGAAGCAGCTTCACTACATCCTGTATTCTACATCAGGAGAGTAATTTAGCAAGATTTAATTCCAATCCTTCTATCAGAAAGCTGGTCTCTTTTTGAAGACAGAACCCTCAAAACTTAATCACCAATGCCTCTTCATACTGTACTATTGAGAATTAAATACCAACATGAGTTTTGGAGGGGGAACTGTCATTTAAGTTGTAGTAAGGAGGGACCCAGAGATCCTGGGGTTGGCATAAATTATCTAACTTCTTACACATAGAAACTATATGAAAAAATTTCCAAGTACTATCATGCAGGGGAAAATGCTGACCATGCCAACTGGGTGGCTGGCAACAGGTGATGCTGACCATGCACACTTGGGCAGGGTCAGAGTGATGTAGCAAGGCTTTAAATATCAGGGACACACACATGTGTCTCTCTTTACCCTCTTCCACCTGGCTCAGGACTGGCTCAGTAGCATGAGTACTTGCTAATAAACCATTTGTTTTCAAACTAGTTTGACACCTTGCATTCCAAAGGAAAAGAGGGGGATAGGATATAGAAATGAATACTTTACATTGGTATGGATTTTCATTTATTGATACAAATTTAAGGTTAATTTTGTTATATGTAAATTTCTCCTCTTGTTTGGTATTGTGTTTGTATTACATTTTAAAATGTAATGCATAATTAAATACAGATTATATAGTAACATATAATAATCAGAACTTATAATTAGGTTAGTTAGGATTTCTAGATATACAGAGATGTATTTGAGATGGATAGATATTCTTCCAACCTTTCAAAGACCTACAGAATAAATAGAATTTAAAAGGTTTAGAGGTTTTTATGACAGTGAGAAACAAGTGCTCCTGACAACACGAATTACATCTTCAAGGAAGATGGGCATTGAAGAAACTCAATATGGAGTTTGCCTTCATCATGGCAAGATTAGCCATTTGGTCAAGAAACTATTCTTGCTTGGACTGTTTGTTGGTGACAAACTGATCATTCAGGACCCACAGGAAAGTGACTGCTGAACTTTCAAAACAAGACAATCCTGCAGGGTTCCTGATACATGGAGCAGTCGGCCAGACACACTGGGGACTATATGCTGAGGATCGATGCCCCAACATTACAGAGGAACTTTGGGTGACTGTCCAGGTAGTGAGATGTCTCTGTGAGATCTAGAGTTTACATATTATCCTTCTGTGGTCTTTGACAGAGTTGAAGACAGATAGTTATGGTTATATTTTTCTTTAGATACTATAAAAGATAAGCTACATATAAGACCTTAGACTCACAAAGATAGGATAGATGATAGAATATGTTCTTTAAAATCTTGCTAAATATTAATGAATTAAATATTGTAACTATAGTTCTTACTTGATAACTGTTTTGTTTATATATTTAACTATGTTAATGTTAAAACCTTTCATTTTATTTATACAGAAAAGAGGAGACGATAGGGGAGGTCCTTCTGTGTATGTTTATCTTATTGGTTGTTGCATAAAGCATTGTTGGCCAATAGGGAAGCAAGATAGGTGGGACTGGGAGTCTAGGAGGATTCTGAGAAATGTAGTTAAAGAGAAGTCTTGTGATCCGTACAGGAAGTGAAATAGCAGGCAGACTCAAAATATAATCAGGGACAAGCAAGAAATCCTTCTCTTCCTCCTCCTCTCTTCTCTGTGGAGCTGCGATGTGATCCCAGGAAGAGGACACATGCTGACAGTGTCCTCCATAAGGTAAGTCTTTATAAATATATAGATTAATGGCTATGGTTGATACTTAAGATACAACAACCATATAAGAAATCCTAATCATTGGCCAGAAGCACTGTATCTAATATTAGTCTTTCTGTGTTATTTTGGGTGCCCACATGGCAGCAGGCCTTGGGTGGATGGTGAAAAGAGTTATTGTTACACTATCACTTATTGTAAGCTTAGGTTTTATTCATTTCTTTTTTCAGACAAGATCTTACTTAACCCAGGCTGGCCTCTAACTGAATGAGTGTAGGCTTGCCTTGAACTCCTGATGCACCTTCCCCATGTACCAAATTTTAGGACTGCAAGTATGAGTTGCCATGCCCAGAATAAGCTTGCAATTTCAACAGAGAAGTGTTAACTACCAGTAGCTATTTTACAAAACCACTTTCCATATGGTAGCACTGCTCATTATAGATGATGATGTTCATCTTTGGAACTTTTATGTAGTGTTATTTATGACCCAATGTACATGATTCTCAGTCAATGTATCACATGCTAAAGACACTGTAGTAAAAACTGTGAATAATAGAGAGGGGTGACCTCATTATTTGCATATTTTCATTGAAATATATGTGTTTGTTATCTTAAGTTTAAATGCTCTGCCTACATTGCAGGATTTCAATCTCTATCTCCAAAACATGCTTACTAAGGTTCTTTTAAAGGAGCCCTGTGTTTCAAAAGTTTTATCCTTGCACAGAAGAGGAAATGTCATTTAGCTAAGAGGAACTGGATCCTTTTATAATTATGCAATTAGTGTTATTTCCTCCCTTTTAATATGTAATGGCAAGAGGACACTGGCCAGCTTGCTGACCACTCCCACTGCAGCTTACATACTCACATATGACTTTTTAAAAGAAGCTTGGCAGACTAATAACATGGGAAATTACCAATATGGAGCCAGGTAGAAATACAAGGGATTTTAATAGGGAAAAAGCCATACTTACAGAGCAACTAGCCAGCAGGCATGGCAGGAATCTGTACAGCAAGCCGAAAGCAGGCGAAACCGAAAGTGAACCCGCAATGCCACCTGAACACCTCTCATTCTACCTCACCCTGACCATGCCCTCGAAGGCTTGGTCAGACACACCCCTAAGCAGGCATACCTACAGCTTCCCCTATAATTCCCCTTTTAGTCTAAAAGAGGATTAAAACTTAACAGTGTAAATTATCTAAAATTAACAATCATAAAGGTGAAATAAAAGAAGATACAACAATCTGCTTATGGCACATCCTAACTATTTATTTTAATTAAACCATAAAGTCATCTGAAAGAGGTGTTCAAGTCAGAATACCTTCTTCCAATCCTAACCATAAACAATAGGAAGCTATCCCTAACTAGGTATATACACTATCCTAAGTGACAACAATGGGGGAAAGGGGGCATAGCATCCTCCAAGTTACTTCCTGCTGAAATGGGATGATGACATCCTTGTGGGGTCCTGTAGAAAGAAAATGTTAGTATAGTAAAAGTCTTGTATGTTTTGTATCCAGTCCATGTTAAATGGGATTTGCTTGATTGAAGATCTTGCTGGAAATCCTCAACTTGATTGAAGTCAGTACCCGAAACTCTGGCAGGAGTGTCAGTTGAAATGGAGCAAGTTGGACTCAGTGCAGTAGAGGAGGTGTGGTCCATTTTCTTTCCAGGGTGTCCAGGGATTGCTGTCAGGCAGGTCTTTATTGGCTGTTTGGGACTCCAACATAAACATTTAGCAGAGAAATATTTGCTTGTGTATGTACACAAACTGTGAAAGGCAACCATGGGAGAATAAAAATTATGAGAGGGTATACATGTTGAATGAAAGAGCCAAGAAAAGACAAAGATAGTCCCCAAATTCTTCTCTTATTCTGTATTACATCAATTGGCTTCTTGATACAATACAGAAAATCTAAAGTTTAGTTAAACAAGGTGCTTGGATTTTAGAGGAGGAAAGACAAATCCACCTCCAAATCCAGCATTGGTTTAATTGAATCTGGACTAGGAAATAAAGAGAAATAGAGTTCTCTGAGAGACAACTGTAAAGTTTACCATATGGCACATTCCTTTTGTTTGATGGTTATAGCTACCTTCTTTTCTTAAGCATCTACCCATGCAGTGTCCCTTGCCTTCTGGAGATGAGTTTTCCTGTGAAGATAAAAGCAAAATACTTACCTTTCCTTTGGGAGGTTTCTATTTAGTTTATAAGATATACCTTAGTAGAATAACTGTCATTTGTCCTCATCAAGAGGTTTTTCCTTTACAACTCGAATCTTGATCAAGTTTGATGGTATCCAAAGTTTTTCTTCTCCTGTAGAAACCAATGCAAAACCCCTACCCCATTGTAACACATGTCTTGGTTTCTATACAGAGATTAGTACATCTTTGAGGTATATGGGCTGATCCAGTTTAGCATTTTTTTTTGTAGTCCAGTGTCTTTCCGAAGCTGTTTGTCCTTTTTCATTTGTATTAAGAAAGTTTAGTGTTAATAAAGCATTATGCAACCTATGTTTGGGGGGTTTAGTCTTCCAAGCCTGTCTGTTGAGCATCTCCTTTAGTGTTCTATTAGATCTCTCAAACATTGCTTGTCCTGTAGGATTGTGTAGTATACTGGTAACATGCTTTCTATTATAATATCTGAAAAACTGTTCCATTTTTTGTGGAGACTTATGCTGAAGCATTGTCAGATTTATCTGTGCAGATATACCCATAACTGCCATCACCTCTACCAGGTGTGTAATAACAGAATCAGCTTTTTCAGAGTTAAGTTCAGTAGCCCATTGGAACCCTGAGAATGTGTCTATAGTATGATGCACATATTTCAAATTTCCAAACTCTGCAAAGTGAAAGACATCCATCTGCCAAACCTCATTTCTCTGAATGCCCTTAGTAAACCTCATTTCTCTGAATGCCCTTAGGGTTACAACCTATTGGCAATGAAGTTTGATTATAAAAGGAACAAGTAGGACAGTTTCCCACTATCTCCTTGGCTTGTTGCCAAGTGATGGGGAAGTCCTTTTTAAAACCTTTGATATTTACATGATGTTTCTTATGAAATTCCGAGGCTTTTAGCACAGGTCCAATTAAACAATGATCAATATCATCATTGCTTTGTGCTAGTGGTCCTGGCAGACCCATATGAAATCTGATATGTGTAATGTATATAGGATTACTTCTGTTTCTGATTGTTTCCTGTAATTGTAAAAACAGAGAAGTTAATTCTGTTTGGCTCCTTGGATTGGAGTGATTCTGCCTCTGAGGCATCCCAATGATCTTTAAGCCTAGTAATGATATCCTTATAAAAACTTTCAATCTCCTTAATCATAAAAGTTTCCAAGAATGTTAGTGAATCTGTAAATTGCTCTAACTGCTCCTCTACACGTTTTTCTATGTCTTTAATATGATCATCCTTAGGCAGCATCTGGATGGCATGGAAACTGCCTTTTAGTTATTGGAGTCTAGATTCAAGGTCATGATTTGCTGATTTTGAGCCCTCAGCAATCGACCATATGGACCTATGTATTCTGTCAGCCTTGTACTGTAAATTATCTTTCAAACATTCAAATCTAGACTCAAATTTGTGGTCTGCTACTTTAGATGCTTCAATAATTGATTGAATGGCATTGTCCAATTCTTCAACCCCTATCCTGGGTATTTTGTATCTTTGCATCTAATTTCTGGATAACAGTTCCTATCTGAGTTTCTAGCTGGCTACAGATATTCTTTAGTTTGTCACGGTCTTCTGACAGCCTAGCCTCTAAGGCCTCAGACATGGAGGATCTATCTGTGTTTATCTTAACATAAATATGCTGCATCTCATCTTCAGTAACAGACAACTCTGTCTTTAGCATATTGGACACAGAGCCAAGCTTATCATCCAATTTCTGTTCTACTTGCTGCACAATTGTGGTCTGACCTAATCTGTTCTCCAAAACCTCATTGCATAAAGCTGTTACTTTCTGTAAGCAGGTGGTTAGGTTATCCTTATCTCTGTTCCTGAGCCCTCTGGCTAGTAATATTATTTGTACCAGCAAGCTAACTGCCATTACTGCATATAGACCAGTAATTGGCAGATTAGCATCCTTATAAAACATTGAATTCATGTAATAAGCATATACATTACCAATTTTAGCAAATGATAAATATTCTGCTATAATTTTACCTGATTTCTACTCCAGATGCAGTAACTATATTTTACCAGCAGGTGGCAGAGGTGCTCAGCTACTCGGCATGGCATTTGGCATAGGTCGGTTAGGTAAGATGGTGGTAGCAGTGGAGAGAGGGCACAAAAGAGGCTGTGTTTATCTTAGAGTGTATAGGTCTTTTGGCCACAACCACTGAAAGAGATGCGGCTTTACAGCCGCAGTGGACAGGGGAAGCCGCTGCTGAATGCCAGAGGCCTACTCAGTTCTAGGCAGGTGGACTCCGGGCATGGGTAGGCTGCAGTCTGAGCTGGTCCAGTGCACACAGCTAGAAACTGTCTCCTAGCTGTGAAAACGGTTCAGAGAGGCTCAGCTGGAATGCACTTGTGTGGTGCATCAGGTCGGCTGGGAGCTGGGAGCCCCTGTGGAGAGAGGGTGCTTTCCCAGCCTAGGCCCACAGTCCTGGTGGGACCTGCAGGCTGTCCCAAATGGAGGCTAAGTTTCCAATATCCCACTTTTGAAACCAGATAATGTGGGAAATTACCAATATGGAGCCAGATAGAAATACAAGGGATTTTAATAGGGAAAAAGCCTTACTTACAGAGCGACCTAGCCAACCAGTGTGTCAGCAGTCTGCATAGCAAGCAAAAAGCAGGTGAAACCGAAAGTGAACCTAGCCACTTGAACGCCTCGTGGTCAGGCACACCACTAAGCAGGCGTAGCTACAGCCCCCCCACTGACTGAAGCAAGAACACCAGTGCACTCACAATCACTGGTGTCTAATCTGAAACATTGCCACATATTAAAGCATACAAAGTCTACATGACATTGATTATTGCTGCTTTGTTTAAAATAAGCAGGTATTTATTGGTAAAAGTTAATGTTAATTTTTACTATCTAAATATAATGTATAAGAATTTGAGAAATGCTACATATCTAAAAGTAAGATAACATTAAAAGGTTATAAGGATAGTGTTAACAAATATACATCCTAAAATCATGAGTGGAAAAAGGTCTCAGTGAGTAATACCACTTATTGCACAAGCAAAGAAGATGAGTTTGAATCTCCAGCATCCATGTAAGAAAGCTGCATGTGGCTCCAAGCATCTATAACCCCAATGTAATTGGTGCAGGGACATGAGAATGGCCAGAAATTTCTTTCTGCCAACATTCTTTCAGATTCAGTAAGAGAAATTGTCTTAGGGAACACTGTGGAGGGTGATAAGCAAGATGGTTGATGGCATCCTCAGGCTTTTACCGGGAAATGTGTAGACACCAAAAACACACACACATATACACTTGCACCTGTACCCCTGTTATACACTCAGAAAGTATAATTTTATGAACTCTACTTAGAACTATAAAATGTGTGTGAATATGAGCAGAGATGTAAAAGTGCAGTCCTATCAATTCTGATGTACTTTGAGATGTGAAACTGGGGGGGTAATAGCTTGCTTTCAGTAGCTACTTTTCATAGTTTTCAGGCAGATCTTCTCCTCAAACTATCCCCCAATGGTAGATAACCCATGCTATTTAAAGACTCAGGGGTGTGCACTCTAATCTTAAAGCCCACTCAAAAACTTCACAATGATTAGTAAAGTTTGTTATAAAGTGATCACCTTGGAAATCTCACTAGCCAAACTTTAGGAATCTTAGACAAAAACACATTGAGAAAGCAAATTCCATGTCTAGTCCCAGCTTCTTACTGTAAGTGATAAACCAAGTGGTTATCTGTTTCTGGTAATGACATGAGTGCTCTCCTGAAAAAGGGTTTCATTATGTAAAATGATGGAAATTGTTGCTGGAACTTTATCTATACATTATTCAATGTCAATCAGCACTGTGCACATGTGGTTCTTAGTGTCAATGTGCATGTGTACATAATGAAAATTACCTGTAATTGGACAACATGTTGTACAATCATGCATTCAGTGCATATTTGATTTTCTAAGAGTAAATAGTAAGAACCAGAATCCAGCTGGTTTAGATATGAAGTTCTATTGGATGTTAAGGTATACAAAGTTTACCTTTGTTTGTTTGTTTGTTTGTTTGTTTGTTTTTGTTTTTTTTGTTTTTTTTTCTTTTTTTATTAAATTATTAATATTTTCACATATACTTTCCCTCTCCCTCTCCCTCCCCCACCCCCATTCCTTCTCCCCCACCTCCAACCTACCCCCCACCCCATCCACCCACCACTCCCCAGGCAGGGTAGGGCCCCCAACCAGGGTTCCACCAAGTCCACCAAATCTTCCTGTGCTGGGCCTAGGCCCCTCCCCATGTGTTCAGAGACAGAGCGAATCCCTTCAAGTGGGATGGGCTCTCGAAATCCCTCCCACCCACCAGGGCAAAACGCCAGTCCACCTCCCTCTGGAGTCATTCATGATTTCTAGTTTCCTTGGGGTAGTTTTTTGGAGTGTCTTATGTAGCCAAACTTGGTCTTGAACTCACTGTGCCAAACAGAATAATTTTGAACTAGGGATTCTCTTGAGTGCTTGTACTATAGGCATGCCCTACCATAACTTTGGATCTAGGAATGGAACCAGGAAGTGATATTCACTTAGCAAGCGCTCTGCCATTTGAGTTTTATTCCCAGCATGGCATAGGTACTATATACAAATTCACAAGTTATCCTGAATTATTTTTATATTTTCCTAGATTTCTGGAGGAAAGTCCTCAATATATTAATGGGCTTTCATTAGAAAGACACACACACACACACACACACACACACACACACACACACACCACATTTTTATCCACATTCCTATGAGTATAAATTGATTCTCAGTTTCACAATTATGTTCTAGAATAGTGTTTCCCAATCTTTGAAATGCTGTGACACTTCAATATATTTCCCCATCCATACAATTATTTTCATTTCTACTTCATAAGTGTAATTTTGCTACTTTTATGAATCATAAATATCTTATATATGAACCCTGTGAAAGGGTCATTCAACCTCCAAAGGAGTCATGACCCACAGGTTGAGAACCACTGTTCTAGAAATTCATTATGAAAACTGTCTTAGTCAATGTTCAATTGATGTAAAGAAACACCATGTTTATGGCAACTCTTATAAAATAAGGCTTTACAATTGGGAATGTTTTACAGTCCAAAGATGGGAAACATGGTGGCTTCCAGGCAGTCATGATGTTGAAGGAAGTGAGAATTCTATACCCAGACCTTCAGGGAACAGGGAGAGAGAGAGACACTAGGCTTGGCTTGAACATTTGGAACCTAAAGCCCATCACCAGTTACACACTTCCTCCACAAAGGTCACACCTACTCCAATAAGGCCATACCCCATTCCCTGTTGACCAAGCATTCAAATCTATGAGTGTATAGGGAGAATTATTATTCAAATGATCACACATCCATCTCTAGCCTCCAAAGGCTTGTCATATCATAATGCAGATATGCATCCAATCAAATCTCAGAAGAACATATAGTCTATAAGAGTCTAAACAATCTTAAAGCATTCCAAGTCCAAAGTCTCTTGTGAGACTCATGCAGTCTCTTAACTGTAAGCCCCTGTTAAATCAAAAGCAAAAAGCTTATCTCATATATCCAACATACAATGGCACAGAATAAATATTAACATTCCAAAAGGGAAAAGGGGGAGTATAATGAGAAATATTGTACCAAAACAAGCAATAAAACCAGAAGGACCATCTTCAAAAATTGTGTTTGATTTTAAAGCATTTTCCAGATCCCCAACTCATTTAATCATTTTTGAATGAAACACATTTCTTTCCCTTGGGCTGTTTGCATACTGTATTTTCAGCTTTTCTTGGCTGGTATCCCACAGCTATGGCATGTCCAAGATGCTGGGGTCTCCAACAAAATCCAGGCTTCATGTGATGGTATCTCTGGCCATCCATGCAGGGACACCCTGTCGTGACCCAGCCTGTCTCAGCCTTAATCCATGAGGTTCAGCCTGAGTGTGGGTATATGGACCTGGAAGCTCCTAGCAACCCAGCCGCGATAAAGACCAAACACAGGTGTCTTGTCATCTTTAGAGAGCTCTCAGTTCCATGTTGTTGAACTAGAGTCATTTCTTTATTAGCCATCTTTTCTGCTGTTTCTTAACCATCCTGCCAACACCACAAGGGAACCATTTCTCTCTCTGTTCTCTCCTCTCCTCTGGTCCCTCACCCCTCCCTTCTCTGTTCTCCTTAGTCACTCACACACCTCTCCTCTCTGCTCAGGTGCAGGCCTGTTCAGATGCTTAGGCCCACAGAGATACAAATAGGAGGCATATTACCCTGAGGCCATGGTAAACAATTGTAGCCTTACTGGCATTAACAATAGTGGGCCAGAGCTTTCCAGTGTTCCTGTTTAGTGAAACCAAGGGCTGGATCTCAAAATATTCCATAGTGAAAAATTTTGGTCCCCACAACACCCTTGATGCATGACTGGCTATAGTGTCTTTCCTTAGTCATGGAGGGAGAATCCATAACACCTTTCTTGAATCTTCTACTCTAAAGCCAGAACCGTGTGGCAGAAGCTGCTGAGTTATGTTAGTTTGCTGTCTAAGAATGTATTCTTTAGACCAGCCTTATCTCAAACTCAGAGATCTGCCTGTCTCTGTCTGTAGAATGCTGGGATGAAAGGCATGTGCCATCACACCAGGCCCTAAACTTTTCTTTAATTCCTTTCACAAGATGGAAGCTTTGCTGGTTGGGGCCTTGCCCTGAGGTCACCATTCCTGTTATTTCATTTAGCATCAGGCTTTTTTTTAATGTCCTTAAGAACTAGACTTACCTCCATTATACTTTCTAATGTGACTTTTCTCCTCAAACTGTACATTTTGTATTTTTACCATGCTAAGCTTGTTCCTTTATATTATAGATCTGCATAAGACTAGCCACTAATAAACACAAGACAGTAGATAAGAGGCAGATTTAAAATCTTCTCTGCTAATGCCAATAATCCAAATATGTGACTATTTTATGGGATGCTTCCATTTAAAGATCATTCATTTAATATGTAGTGTTGATTATTTAGCATTACACTTGGGATTGACAGCATTATAATTCATGCTTAAATGAAGCTTGATTAGTAAGCACAACTTCTCCATCAGGTGTCTCACAGCATAAAAGGCACAAAAATGGGACAAGGAATCCCATAAAACAGACTACAGAGCAGATATTCATTTCCTTTTAAGAGTTGAAATGAGAATGCAGAGACTTGCCCAGTGTGACCTTAGCTAAGATCACAGGGGACAGGAGACTTAAGATTTGATGTGCTCTGCATATCCAAGGAAAGTGTCATGGCTATTGTAAGGGTTTGGGAAAAAATAGCCCTCATAGGCTTGTAATATTTACATGCCTAGTCATTGGAGAGTGGCACTCCTTAGAAGAATTAAGAGGGCTTGGTGGAGGAACTATGTCACTGAAGGTGGTGTTTTAGATTTTATAAGGCCTGCAAGGCACAGTGACTGTCTCTTTTCCTGCTGCCTTTGGATCCAAATGTAAATCTCTCAGCTACCTCTCCAGCTACCTCTCCAGCACCATGTCCGCCTGTTTACTGCCATGCTTCCCATCCTTATGATAATGGAAACTGTAAGTCAATGCAATTCACTTTTTCCCTTTATAAGAGTTGGCTTGGTAATAATGTCTCTTCACAGCAGTAGAACTCTGACTGAGGTAGTATTTATTTAAGCTATACTAAAAAATTATGGCAAGTTAGTACATATGCACATGGAATCTATAGGAAGAAGGATCAGTTGTATGTGTTTTTCACAAGGCCTGATTTTATTGTTAAATAAATATCTTCTGTCAGGAACATATTGTAGGGAGATAGCCCTTAAAGAATAGCTTCACATTCTGGCATAGAGGCTCAAACCTTCAATCTCAGCACTTGGGGCACAGAAGCAGGCAGATCTCTGAATTTGAGGCCAGCTTGGTCTATATAGTGAATTTCATGGCAGCCAAGATTACACAGTGAGACCATGTCTTGAAAAAAAAAAGAGACAAAAGAACAGCTTTTCCTCAAGATGTTGCAGGAAGGGAGAGAGTACCTTAAAGCAACCTAGGGCATCTACCTCCTCATGAGGCCCACATTACCTGAAATATAGGAAACGCACCTCATCATGAAAAAGGACCATATTACCTGCTCAAGAAAGGCTCCTAAGAGAATGCACATGTGGGCATTGGTGTGTGTTCAATAAACAAACTAAATGGACTAAGGATGGTCTATTTTATCAATAAAAGAAGATATACATAAGCCAGGTAGTAGGTCAGTTATTGACAGAGTAGGGACAATGTCATAATCCAGGCAAACCTGACCCCACCTCTCACCCATCTGTGCATGGCAGGTATATGTACCCTGACTCTTTAAAAGAAAGACTCTTACCCACTTAGCTCTTTTTCCCATTGTTACCCTGGTGTAGGAGGACTTTTCCTGTTTCCCTCTTCTCTCCTTTCCTCTCTGTCTCTGTGTCTCTTTACTTCTTTTCTCTTTTCCCCACTTCTCCTTCTAATAAAACTTCTCATTGAAGCTCTGTCTGCCTAGCATAATTGTCCCTTGTCCACCATGGCATCTGGCAAGTTCTCCCACCTGCTTTATTATAACCAACAAGATGTAAGACTTTTATTTTTTTGATTTTTCCTAAACCAGTTGTGCTCCCAGAGCCTGGTCTTGGAGTAACTCTTTTCCCCCCAGAAGCTAGCTGCTTAGCAACATAGACACATTTCATGGTGTCACAGACAGATATAGGCCAATATAAAAATCTGTACTGGGAATATTAGTAAACAAGTCATATCTGGCTGACTTAATTCTCTAATCTAGCATCCATTAGCAAATAAAAAATTATTAAATGTGGTAGAAAGTCAAATTTCTTTTTATCTGTTTTGTAAATGTAGGGATTACTATTTTGTACACACACAGTGTATTCTGAGCCATCTTTCCAGCCCCTCTTTGACTCCATAAAGTTTATGAAGAGATTAAGAGCTGTATGTTTATATCTTTAGTAAAGGCCTTAAAGAAGAAAAACCAATAAGTTAATATATAAGCATACATATCATCTCTATAAAAGTAACTTTTATACCAAATAATAATGAGCATGTTAGAGCAAATAAGCTCTAGGCCCTGCCCTTGATTTTGTGTCATTCCAGAAACCACTGGAACTGGTTCCTTGGAACTTGTCAATTTAATGTGTGTAGCACAATTGTTTTTTCTTTTTTTTCCAACTTATTTTTTTTTATTTGAATTAGAAATAGGATTTATTTACATGACAATTCCAGTTCCCTTCTCCCACCCATCCTCCGCTAGCCACCCCCCAACTAAACCCTATCTATCACAAATCCTTTCTGCTCCCCCTGGATGGTGAGGCCTTCCATAGGGTGTCAGAGTCTATTGTATCCTTTGGGATAGAGCCTAGGCCCATCACCATGTGTCTTGGCTCAGAGAGTATTCCTCTATATGCAATGGGCTCCCAAATTCCACACCTATGTTAAGGATAACTACTGAACTTCTACAGGAGGTCCCATAGATTTCTGAGGTTTTTGCACAGAAACCCATGTTCCTTGGGTCTGAATTAGTCCTTTGCTGGTATTTCAGCTATCAGTCTGGGGAGCAAGAATTCCCTGATATTCAGGTCAGCTGTTTCTGTGGGTTTCACCAGCCTGGTCTGGACCCCTGTGCTCTTCACTTATCCTTCTTTGCATCTGGGTTCCAGTTCATTTCAGTGGTTAGTTGTGGGTGTCTGATTCTACTTCCACCAGCTGCTGGAGGAAGGCTATAGGATGGCATATAAGGGCAATGACCACACTAGCAACAGTCTACCTCTTTAGAGTGTATGTGTTTGTGTGTGTCTGCGTGTCTGTGTGCATCAATGTGTGTTTTTGGAAGGAAGATGTCTTCCTTGATTGCCCCTGATTTTATTTTTGAGGTCTATCACTGAATCTGGAGCACCCTATACTTAGGGTAGAGTAACTGGCTAGTGAGCCCCAGGGGCCTTACTGTTTCTGCCTTCCCAGTGCTGAGATTACAGGCATGCCCTGCTGTAGCTAACATTTACTTTTTTGTTTTAAGATAGTTTCACTAAGCTGCACAAGTTAGTTTTGAATACACGTTTTAGCCCAGAGGTCTTGAATTTGCAAGTGGACTGTGTGAGACTTTACTCAGCTAGAATTGCAGGCCTGGACTACCAGGTTTGTCTACAGTTACATAATTTGTAATATATGGAATTAATTGACCATATAAAATGAGCACAATAACAAATTAAGAATATCAAACCAGCTTGGAACTTAGACAAGCACTTTCTTTACCTTTCTCCAGACCCATTTTTGTGAAAATTAATGTATTTTGTCCTCTCCTATGAAACATAATGTATAAAATAAAATAAAATGGAGGTGTATGTACAAAGGCATGTCAGATATGGTGAATTCTCTCTCAGAGGACCCAGGTTCAGTTCCTAGCACTCACAGGGTAGCTTACAATTAGCCATATATCTACTTCCATGGAAATGAACACTCTATATTAACCTCTTTGGATACCCAGACACACATGTGGTGAAGGCAAGGATTTCACAAGTCAAAAAAAATATGGAAGACCAGAACCTTATGCAACAAATGACAGACTTACTCTAAGTAGTGTCTTTTAAGAGACATGGCTCAAGTCATGTCTGCTCCTCAGAAGGCCTGATGCCAGAATCTGAGGAAAACACTGTGGGATCATTTCTGACTTTCTTGCTTCTCTGAGGAACAAACAGGTATGGCCCTTAATATAGTCAAGTGTCCAAACTATCAATAGGAGCCTCTGTATCTTCAAATTCACAATGATGTAACTTAATCAATATCCTTGTAACTTCAAATCCGGAATAACCACATAATGTTTCCTGACCAAGCAGTCACCCTGCTTCCATTTGAACAGTTCCACCATCCTTAATCTGTGCTGCTTCTTACTATCCAAAGAGTAAACATGATTGGGAACCAAATGGGAAATTTTTAGAGTAGGCACTTGGGTTTTTTACTTTGTGTAGAAGCTATAACTTTGTTCTGAAGCATTAGGGAGGGTAAATTTCTCTTTCATCTTAGTACTACAATCAGTGCCAACTTTCTCAAGGTACACTAATTCTGCAAGTCACCATCAGGCAGAATGGTTCAGATCAAATTTTTAGCATTTGCTGTGCTAGCAACACAGAAGCATCATTTTCATTCTGCAGAAGGATTATGTCTCATATAATCCATTTCAAATTTACTTATGTCCATCCTTAGTCAGAAAGGAAATGTTTTCATCACCCTTCTGTTTCTTGTGACACTGCTTTTGAGTCAATAACAATTGTTATTGGATCCATGAGGCAAAATACCAAAGTTGCATCCTTGATTTGTACCACAAATATGCTAAACAAATTTACATCCTATATTAGAATAAAAAGGTAGTGAAACAAAAAAATTATTTCAACTAGACCTAGCTATATTCTCATGAACTTTTGAGAAATCAATTTTCAAATGGAAACAAATAAAACTCTTTCATATCAAATAATAATATTTGATCACTTATTAAATCCTTATTAAAACACTAAAAACTCAAAATTTCTATGTAATACTTCTAGAAAATATTATGCTTATTAAATTCTAATATTTTATTTTTACTTTTTGTTTCCTTTTATTTTACATGTATGTATGTTATGTCTTTATGTCTGTCTGTGTACTATGTGTGTTTTGCCCATGGAGGACAGAAGTCTTCAGATTGCCCAAAACTGGTTGTATACTACCTTGTGGGGATGGTGAATTGAAACTGGGCCCTCTGGGAGAGAACTCAGTGCTTAGAATTTCTGAGCCTTCTTTTACTTTTAAAAGTATATACAGAGACTTGCATGCTTCTAAATACATGAATATTTTAAATTTATATTTATGTCTTTAGATAAGTCCTTGAAGAAGACTAACAAAAGTGTTAAGTCAAGCAATTCCTTTGAACAGATTCTTTAGTGATGCAAGAAAGACCCACACTATTGTAAGGTTGACAGTCTGTTTCACAATCTTTTCTACCAACTTCACCTCATATCATCAGAGAATGGGTTGACTTTGTGTACCCTGTTCTATTAGGCTTGCCTCTGGGAAAGAGAAACCAGAAATGGGGCCAGAATGGGGGTTACTCACAGAGTTATGGGTGCAGGAGAAAGAACTTTGATCTGAGTCTTTCAAAACAGAGAATTGGCTGAGGTTTGGTAATTTGTAAGTGAATACATATGTTATTACTAGTTAGCATTAGCACAAAGTCAGAAACATGTGCTCCTTCTCAGAACTCTTTCCCCAGAGCAGAAATATATGTTAGTTCTGAGACCTGCTGGACTCAGGAACCAAACAGTGAGAGTCTGTTTCTCATTTAGGCTACAAAACTCTTATTAGGTAAAACTTTGTGATTACACATCAAAGGCCATGACAAGAACTTGATATCCAAGTGACCATGCAGATAGACCAGTGACTCTCATGGTGAGGTCGTACTTGAGTCGTGACTCCTAACCTGTATTTTTAGTGTTCCTTTTATGGTTTTTACACAGAAGAAATTGAGTTTTAGTGTGGCAATTACCAATATGGAGTCAGGTAAAAATATAAGGGTAATTATTAGGGAAAAGCCTTACTTACAGAGCGACCTAGCCAGCCTGCAGGGCAACAGTAAGTACAAAAAGCCAAAGATGAAAATGGAAGAAGTAAGCCACTTGAGCTCCCGTCACTCTTAAACCTTACCTACTCACCTTGATCATGCCTGTGAGGCATGGTCAGGCACACCTGTAGCCAGCTCCTAGCAGGTATGGCTACAGTGTCCCCTACAGGTTTTGTTATAATTTTAATTAAAAATCTAATCTAATTACAATGAAAATATGTGTGACAATGATAAAACTTAAACTAGAAAACCAAGATTCACTTATCATTCAGAGGTTAATACTAAAATTCCACAGCTTGGATATTTGTTAGAAAGAGCACAAGGAAGGGATTTCTGAAAAAGTCTACAAAAGGCTTATGATCTCAAAAATAAAGTTATGAAAATATTTGGCTTTTACATGCAAATGCACATGTGATTGCAGGAGGTTATCCAGTGTAGGTACTGGTGTGGAAGACCTGAACAACAAAGCCTATCTAAATTTCAAATGTCTTTATAAAATGTGCTATCATTTGTGGAGTGTTAGCTGATTTGATTTCAGTTTTAGGATACATAGTGTAGTCTTAGATAAAACACCATTGGTTCCTTCAGCCACTTTTATTAGAAGATAGAGTCTACAGAATGTATGTCTGGAAGTGAACTTACCTCAAAAATTTTCAGTCCCAAAAACTTCTTTACTGAAGTGTACCTGCCCGGGGCAAGCCTCGAAGAATCACAACATACTGCTCAGAGGTCATGTGCTGTTTCAGTGTGATGCTGATTTGTATTCATGTGTATAGGAAATAGCCTTTTTAAGAGGAAGGTATCAGCTCTTATTTTATAAACTAAATAGGGTTGTAGAGGTATATCATTCTACTTTGGATTCCAGAGACTATAAACCACACTTATCCTGTTTTCCAGCTACTGGTTTCATCCAACCTCTATTACAAAGCTATGTAAAAAATGATCATTCAGACAAAATTTGTTGAAAGGAAAAAAAAAGTTAAAGCACATTTGTTGAGTTTCTTGGAGTATAAAACAGAAACATTCTGATATACCTGAAGTTATGCACTTGCCTTTTATGAAGCAATCAAAATTCAAGGTTTTATATACATATCATTTAGATTTCTTTAATTTCTTTTATTATAACTGGAAACATGACATAAAAGAATCCATCTTTAATGTTCCAGTCTTGCTGTTATCACTTTATAGGCAATTTTCTAAGGTGTTATCATCATCTATCCTTTCATTTTGAAACCTATGGCATTTGGTCCCACAAATAAATAAAATTTACAACACACTTTAAACAGCAATTTCCTGGATAAGAAAGAATTTGTTACTCTTGGCTTCCAGAAGAGTGAAACATCATCATTCTGTAGCAATGATTCTATTCCTACAGAGAATGCAGATAAACTTAGGGAGAAATAGCCAACACTCTGTGACAAAATACTCAAACAAAGAACATACTGAATATCATCTTCTGTATGTAACAATAGCACTGCCCATCAGTCAATGACAAACACTATTACTACTTTTCAATTTAAAGTAAATCTTATCTCAAACTGTAAGTATGACCTACCCAGAGGGATACATGTTATCATAGATGAGGAGTATCATGCTAAAAAATATTTTATCTGGTGGGCATTCAGGACAGATATCCTGCTTGGTATTTCAATAATTGTTTGATTGAGAGAGAAGGTTCATGAAACATCTTGAATCCAATTTAGGATATTTAGCAAGGAAGCTAAGAGTAGATTGCAGGCACGTTTTCTCAAGCTTTTATATCTAAAACTTCTGCAAAGTCTTTATTTGAGTGAGAAAATTATCAGATACATCATAATTTAAGGAAAGAAATTGGTGAAAATTAGTGTAGAGATTCTAGGGAGAAAATCAGCATGTCTTTTAACAGTAGAAAGAAATCCCAGATATATTTGCATCCTTAAATAACACATAGAAAGTCAAGGATGAACAGGACAAAGGAGAGGAAGGACATTTCATTTTACTCTATTACTCAACATACTAATGAGAGAGAAAGAAAGAAGGAAGGGAGCAATGAAGGAATAAAAGAGAAGGAAGGAAGCAAGCAAGGAAGGAAGAAACAAGCCCAGGATAAAATATAAAAATGACATGAAAAGACACCAAAGAAAGGGAGGTTGTCTCAATATTTTGGAATTAAATAATGATTCATAAAGAGAATTGGGTTTTCTGTGTGATTCCCTTAACTATTAGTCAAAGTTCCTGAGAAGCACTCAACTTGGGAATTAGCCAATTAGTACTGACCAAGAAGAAGTAGAAAAATGATGTCTCGATTATCTAACTGATGAATCACGGAGAAGGAAACAAGACTGTTTTCTAGATTCTTATTGTTTTCATTTGTTTAATTTATAAATAATCATATTTTACATATCAATCACAGTTACTTCTCCCTCCCATGCCCATCAATGACCGACCCATCCCACCTCCATCCACTCACCAGGGAGGGTGAGGCCTTCCATGGGGGATCATCAAAGGCTGTCACATTATTTGGGGTAGATCCTAGCCCTCTCATGTGTATCTAGGCTTATAGAGTATCCTTCCATGGGAAATGGGCTCCCAAAGTCCATTTGTGCACTAGGGATAAATACTGGTTCCACCGTGAGAGGTCTCATAGACTTCCCTGGCTTCCTAACTGGCACCCACATTCAGAGGGCGTGGTTCGGTCCAATGCTGGTTCCCAAGCTTTATAATTGGGGTCCCTGTGATCTCACCTGGTCAGGTCAGCTGTTTCTGTGGGTTTCTCCAGCATGGTCTTTTCCCCTTTGCTCATCCCCATGATTCAATAATCAGAATACATTCCTCTGCATATGGATCACAGGTAGATCTCTGACCCCATTCCCACATGTCACATGAACAGTGTAAAAATCCAGTGAACACTTTCACCTCTTATTGTAACAGACACTCCTTTCCTCTAGAACCCATGAAAACCCAGGGGACTGCAATTCAATAACAAACTAAAATCAACAGAAGCCAATTTTTAAAAAATCCATGATTGTCAGAATTTTTAGATAAGAATTTTAAATCCAAAATCATAAAAGTGATAAAATTAGTAGCAATGAATAATCTCCAAACAATAACAAAAATGAAACTGAAACATTACAAGAGAGAACAGAATGTTTAAATTAAAAATCAATTTAATATTGAAACACTCCAAAAGATTACTGGTTGACAATAGTAACTGAATATCGATGATAGAGAAAAGTAAGAATGAACTTGGACATAGGAAACATAAATGAAACAATGTATGTGCCAGATAAATTATATTTTTAAATTAATTTTATTTCAATTAAACCAATATTATTTATATACAAATCCCAGATTTCTCTCCCTCCTTTTCTCCCATAACCCAAACCCTCATCCCTAAACCCCCATCCACACCTCAGGAAAGTTGAGGCCTCCTATGGGAGATCATTAAAGTCTGTCACATATTTGGGGCAGCTTTTATAGTTTATTTTCAAAATATCAGTTGGTGTATGTAGACATACAATGACTGAGAACACAGAAAACACTATGGAACCTTTCAATAAATTCAAGACAGAACAAACAAGTGACCATGATCATCCCATATCTGGGTATGTCATCAGTCACAGGAAGTGAGGTCAGTTTGCAGAGGACACAACTCAGTCCCCATCTTCATTGTATCATTGCTCACAGCAGCCAGGACATGGAAGAAACAACTGTTGACATTTGTGACAGCTAAACTGAAACTAGAGGAGATTCCATTAAGTCATATAATCTTGACTGAGGCAGAAATACTGCATGAATGGAAAGGTGAGAGTCAGTGCAGAGGAACAGAATGGTGCTGCTCATTTCAACAGGATGAACAAGTACTAGGTACCTGACAAGCATCCTGGTTTCTAAAAAAAGGACAAAAGCACTGAGCACTTGGGAGCAAGTATCTTAAGCACTCTTATCAGACACAAAGAAAGCCTATGCATCACACCCAAAAGAGCACGGCGATAATGTCACAATGTATTGATGTTTAAATTATCTATTCTATGCCATAAATACAAGTATCTGCATTATAAAACTAGAGAACAAACATTTTGGAGTACAAAATACTGATTTCCTTTTACCAATAATCTCAAAGCTATAAGGTGATAGTGCATATTCATTGTGAAGATAGAATGATGCAATAAATTATAAAACATATGCTGGTTTATGGAGGCTTTCTGTCTTGGCTATAATAAAGCTGGATATGTTTGAAAAGTATTCAGAAATGTACTTCAGGAACCCTGACATTTTGTTTATGAACTTTTCTGCAGCCATCAGCATGAGCTCAAATATGCTGGATATGGTACTCCAGAAGGTGTCCCCTCCCTGCTTTATGTTCTGTATATTATATTGAAGCAGATTGCTGAAAATGCAGTCCTTGAACATGTTTGTTTTTTGACAAGATCACTACCCTTGTATATTCTAGTCTTACACCAAGAAGGAGATCCAGGCTGTGCAATGACAGCTATCTTCCAGCCTCACTTGAATTACTCTAACATATACTGCTTGTTCCTGTCATCAGGATGTCCCGTGTTTTATCAGAAATAGCTTGATTTAATTTAGATCCTTCACTTCCAAGTAAACCAATCAGTTGGTCTTTCCAGGAAGATTACAAAACTTCAGATAAAGACAGACTGATGGCTACGAAGGAGGTAGGTTTGCTTTCTTTATTTCCCTTGCATTCTCATCTTAATTTATAGTAAAGTCATTGTGAAGATCATATAGCATTAAATTTAAGTATTGAATGAGGTTGCAGGTCAACATGGAAATAGGATTACTGTGAGCAGAACATATGTTTAAAACATATTAAGAACATGGAATGGATGATAACAAGAAAAGACATCCCTGGAATTTTCCTTAGCACAGCAAAGAAGAATTGGAGTGGGAAGCTCACATGCTTACCATACAAAGAGCAATGGTGATGGCATATGTTAAAATGTATGTGGTAATTATGAAGTTAGCTCTCCACTCATGTAAAAAGCAATTCTGCTGTAGTGTACTGAAAATCTCTGTGCTGGGGAGAGAGGTAGAGACAGATGAATTCCTGTAATTCTATAGGAAGCCACCTTAGCTAAATAAGTAGCCCTCTAGTCCAATCCAGAGACTCTAAAATAAAGAAAAAACAAGCTGCCAATGAACACTACAAGGTTGATCTCTGGCCTTAAGACACATGGACACAGGCACACATGCACAATTGCACATGAACAACAGCAGGACACATGTGTACATGTGTGCATGACTGCACACACACCCATTCACACATGCACACCTGCCCAGAACTGTAGCAAATGGACCTAGAAACCAGCAATGAGGCACAGTCAACACTGAGGGCCAACCAGTACAAATCACTGATTTACAACTTCCTAAGATTTCACCTCTGTTTCAAACCTACAACCCAGAAAGCTAATTATCTTTTTAAAGATTTGTTTTTAGGGTAGCCTTTCCACCATTTTCTAGATTATCAGTTGGTGTCATCGTTGTAGATCTCTGTAAATCTTCCTAGTGCCAGATCTCTCCTCAAACCTATAATGGCTCCCTCTGTTATGGTATCTCTTATCCTGCTCTTCTCTATTCTTCCCACTACTCAAACTTCCTGCTCTTCCCTTTCCTCTTCTCCCCTCCTCTTCTCCCCCTGTAATTCTCCCAGCTCCCTCTACCCTACCATCATTCTCCCAATTAGCTCAGGAGATCCTGCCCCTTCCCCTTCTCATGGTTCCATGTATTCTTCTCTTGGAGTCCTTCTTGTTTCCTAATTCATTTGGTGATGAGGATCATAAGCTGTTAATCCTTTGCTCTATGTCTAAAATTCATATATGAGTGAGTACATACCATGTTTGTCTTTGTGACTGGGTTAACTCACTCAGGATGGTTTCTTCTATTTCCATCCATTTGCCTGTGAATTTCAAGATTCCATTGCTTTTTTCTGCTGAGTAGTACTCCATTGTATAAATGTACCACATTTTCTTTATCCATTCTTTAGTTGAGGGGCATCTAGGTTGCTTCCAGATACAAACAATGCTGCTAGGAACATATTTGAACATATGTCCTAATTGTATGATTGTACATTCTTTGGGTATAGGCCCAAGAGAGGAACTGCTTTATCTTGAGGTAGACTGATTCCCATTTTCCTGAGCAACCACCATACTAATTTCCAAAGTGGCTGTATGACTTGATACACCCACCAGCAGTGGAGGAGTGTTCCTTTTTCTCCACATCCTCTCCAGAATAGACTGTCATTGGTCTTTATTATTTTAGCCATTCTGGCCTGTAAGATGGTATCTCAGAGTTGTTTTGGTTTGCATTTCCCTGATGGCTAAGGATTTTGAGCACTTTAAGTGTCTTTCAGCCATTTTCTATTCTTCTGTTGACAATTGTCTATTTAGTTTTGCATCCCACTTTATAATTTCATTGTTTGGTGTTTTGGTGACTAGCTTCTTGAATTCATTGTATATCTTAGATATTAGCCTTCTGTCAGATGTGGGGTTAGTGAAGATTTTTCCCATTCTGTGGGCTGTCATTTTGTCTTACTGACTGTGTCCTTTGCCTTACAGAAGCTTCTCAGTTTCAGAAGGTCCCATGTATTAACTGTAGATCTCAATGTCTGTGCTACTGGTGTTATGTTCAGGAAGCAGTCTCCCATAACAATTCGTTCAACACTGATGACTGCCTTATATGCCATCCTATAACCCTCATCCAGTGGCTGATGGAAGCAGAGGCAGACACCCACAGCGAAACACGGAACTGAATTGTGGAACCCAGTTACAGAGAAGAAGGAGTGAAGAGCAAAAAAGGTTGGGACCAGGCTGGTGAAACCAACAGAAATAGCTGATCTGAACAAGGGGGAGCACATGGAGCCCAGACTGATAGCTAGCCATGGAAATGGAATATTTTGGGGGATTCTTTTATCTGTGGTGATTTAACTAGAAGTTTATTATTGTCTTCAATGAATAGTATAAAAATGTTGTTTATTTTTGAAAATAAAAGAGCTCATAATTAGTACTGAGATCAATCACTGCTAACCAAGTCTCTGTGTGAATATTTAGTCTTCATCATTATGGCTTAAGGCTGGGTTTGTCATAAGAGTGCTTGAATAGATTCCAAGATAATGAACAAATTTACACATTTACAGTTAAATGTGTTTCAAAAAATTAGAAAGATTTTCTCACAAACATTTTTATTCTCCAAAATGAACAAATAACCTTTCAAGTGTTATATGAAAAACATACAATAATTTCTTGTTGAAAACAAACAAATAAGGTCTTCAGACAAATTAGTTTAGAATATTAAAATAGGCATTGTAATTCTGCTGTTAGTCAAGGGTCCACATGAGAAGTTATGCATTATCCACTTAATCTTGGTTGTCTAAGGACTTCCTAATACTGCTTAAGATTTTTTTTTCTACACATAAGATGGTTTCGGAAACATCATTCAAGTATCTTTATATTTTGCTGTGTACATGGCCCTAAAATGAGCAATGTCAGGTTCTGATTAACACTGTCTTTCCTTCAGCTATTGACTCTTGTACTAATTATAATCTTTGGAGATAAGATGGCCAAATCTGACAAAGTTAAAATAATAGGATTTAGACATAGGTTTTGGTCTAGAAACTGAAAATTCAAGTGAAATGAAAAATCAATGAAACTGTTGGGTAGAGACAACTACAGTGGACAATAGCCAACTTAAAGTTAAATCAACTGATAATCTGACTCAAGAGCAAATAATGAGAAGCAAATTTAGAGAGACTATATTCAGAGACAGTGAGAGATACGGAGGAAGAAAATAGGGAAGAAGGCAGAGCCAAAAATGAGAAACTGACAACTTAAAATGCCTGAACCTCATATATTAGTTACAGTTCAGTTTCAAAGGTCCAAGTTTTTAATTGAACAGCTTACCAGCTTCACAACTATTGTTATCACTCTTACTACTGAGTACCCCAGTTATAAGTCCATAGTCATTTACAGCATCTCATTCTGTTTTTATACAGTTTGATACCTTCTAATTCTGAACAAGTTCATTTAAGAAGAGCCAAGACAATATGTCTCTCCTGTCCCTGTGACTACCCTGTTTCAATGAGTCACATGTTAACTTTTCCAATTTCTGTCTCTATCCTTCCTCCCCTGATATAGGCAGATTCAAGCACTAGTTGTCATAGGGAAATAGAGTTACAATTGTTTTTTTCTGGAACTTCCCAGTTTATTTGTAATATGCTGAAAACTTTAGAAAATCACTAGTTTTTCCACAAAGCCAGATTTCATGCTTATTTCCTTATACAAATTTATATGAACCTACAAACAAAAATCTTTCGTGATATTCAAAGCTGAAAATGACTGGCTTGTTTGAGAAAGTTCTCACAAAAAAAGCCTTTTCCTCAAATGCAGTTGGGTGTTGGGAAAGGGAAAAGTCTACAACAACAATATTTGTATGGAAACAAATCTGTCTGTAAATATTTCTAAAGTACTATCTTGACTCTATGTAATTTATCATGGTTTTGAATGAGCATATTGAGGCAGAAAAGACAAAGCAAGTATAAAAAAATCAAAAAGAGAGAATAAAAAAATAGAAAGTGTCAAGAAAAAGCAGGCTAACAGCCAAGATAAGACTATGTCTAAGTAAGGTAAATAACTTCGACTACAGCAAAAATAAATCTTTGCAAAGGAGATCACATGCACAGATGCATCTTGTTAAGAGTGATCTGAATTTCTTAGATGGACAGACATTACACTTTCCTGCTGTAGTGCAGTGATTTCTTTTAAATGCAGAAAGAATTAATTGAGGGGACTTGGTACTCTTCATAAGGAAACAGCCTTAAGTCCAGTCATCTGTCAGCTTGAGCATCCTCCCAGACAGAAGCCAAGAAGGGTTTTAAAGCAAGAAACATGACCCGAGGTCCAGTTACAGTGTCTGCCAGTGAAATAAACAGGCATCTTTTTGGAAGGCAGTGTCTTATCTTCCAATATTGTGAAAGTGTCAAGAGACCTTTCTTAAAAAGATGCCATGCTGCTGGCAGACAATAAAATAAGACATTCAAAGGCCCACACCACGGCTGCATTTTGCCTCATTCAATCATTCATGTTCAAGTCCCAGAGTACTATTTTTTTTTTCAGCATTTTGTGACCTGTTTGGTAACACTGTGAAGTAGCAGCCCATCCAGACAATATTAGACTCAAACTCATCTTTCCCCGATCCCTCAACACTTCACTAACCAGGTAGTTCATCTGTAATCCAGCTGGTTTTTATTCTGTCACTTAACGCTTTCATAACACAGTGGCAGATAGACTCCAACTCCTACCCCGCCATGGGAGCAATAAGCTATCACTTGGCCTGTGGCAATCAAGACAGTGCAAGTTAAGGAATTAGAGGCTGATTCTCAGTTCCCTACAAATGTGCTGGATGCTTTATCTACCTTATCATTCCATTCATTCACCAATTAATTATTTCTCACAGTCAGTCCTTCATTGACTACTGACTTTATATTTTGACTCTAGTTGAAATATATTACATGTTTCCCTATCAGCTATACTTTTGAGGAGAACAAAGGTCTTCCATATCATAGATAAGCAGAGATGGTACATCTAGACTCTGGAATTTGAACTTTAAAATACTCTCCACTAAGTTGCATATGCATTTATTAAACTGACCAATGACGTACTCTCATCCTTAAGTCCTGCAATCTGAAAAAAAATTAATGATTGTTTAACCACTTTTAATCCTGTAGTAACACTTTGTAGGAGGTTATACAAAGATCATCTCTTCATATTATGAATTACTTGGCATGGATAGAGTTTATAAGAAATCATCAAGGCTTGAAGAAAGAAAGATTGCCTTACTCATCTACCAGGGAAGCAAAATTTAAATATAGAGCTGAAGTATTTTAAAATGTATATTTCTTCTTTAAAGATATATTTATTATATATACAGTGTTCTGTCTTCATGTCTGCAGCCCAGAAGAGGCACCAATTCTTATTACAGAGTGTTGTGAGCCATCATATAGTTGTTGGAAATTGAACTCAGGACCTATGGAAGAGCAGTCAGTGCTCTTAACCTCTGAGCCATCTCTCCAGCCCACTAAAATGTATATTTCATTGTAATTTAATTAAATAACTTCCTCCCTTCCTTTTCCTTTTCTCAAAACTTCCCTTATCTCCCTATTCTAACTTCTCCCATGGCTCTCATATCCCTTTCAAATTAATGACTTTTATTTCCTTTGAATGTTATTGCTACACATGTACACATATAAACACATGCCTTATAAATATAACCTGCTGAGTATATTTTATTACTTATGTATACATGGTTTCAGGACTGACTAATTCTGTGACCCTTTATGTTGTTGTGACCTCCAGTGCAAAATTACTTTTGTTGCTACATTATAAATGTAATTTTGTGATTGTTATGAATTATAATGTAAATATTTTTTGAGTTAGAGGTTTAACAAAGGAGCCATGATCCACAGGTTAAGAACAACTGGGCTAAGGGTTGGACATCATGAGAGTTTTTTTCCCCTTTCATGTTGGCATGTTGTGGTAGTTTCAGTGAAAATGTCCCCAGTATGCTTATATGTTTGAATAGTTGGTCCTCAGTTAAGGGAACTGTTTGGTACTGATTTAGGAATTGTGGCTTTGTTGAAGGGTGGATGTGGCAGGCGTTGAGGTTTCAAAAGCCCATAACATCTCTGATTAGCATGAATTATCTCTCTTGGTTATGGTATAAGATATGAGTGCTGAATGACTGTTGCAGTACCATGCATGGCTGCCTGCTACCGTGCTCTCCACAATGATGGTCATGGACTCAAAACCTGTGAAATAGTAAAGATCAAATAAACATGTCATGTAACTTGATATAAGATGTATATGATAAATATAGGGACTTAAACAGTAGGATGATTCCTTGAATCTTTATCAAACAATGTTGGTGTTATTTTGTCCCTTCTCCCTGTTTCTGAATCTGAAAATAATAAGGGATAACCTTATTTAAAGCCATCTGGGAAATTTAATTCTCCAAGCAATGAATTTACTTGAATTAATTCTCATTCTCTCTCTCTCTCTCTCTCTCTCTCTCTCTCTCTCTCTCTCTCTCTCTCTCTGTGTGTGTGTGTGTGTGAATATGCACTGAAGGCATGTGTGCATGTGCCCACATAACCACCCACACACACCATTATGCTGGTTTACTAAGGTGGCAGTAGTACGTTCCTTTCTAAGATCCATTATATTATTTGGGTACTTGGCTAGGTTTCCAGCAACAGGCATTATTTTATTTTGCTGAATGCGACTTAAATACACTTAGAAAGCTGTTGGTGAATGACAAGATAATAATGTCACTATTGCACACTTAATGATACTTTGCCATGCTTGTCCTTTCTGTGGCTCATAGGTTTCATAGCTGGATAGGACTATTGATTGCTTCTTCACTTACTAGCTTAAATAGCACTTTCTGGAACCATGAAAGATAGCCTTCAGGAAAGAGCCTTTTAGGTCAGATCCAGGTAGACTATTTGAAGTCCTGTATCCAAGATACATAATGTCTTCAGCAATAGGAACTTATCTTAAACCTCTTGGTGTCAATTGAAGAAAACAGCCAACCACTATATTGTTTTGAGTATCACTTGGACTTCTCTGACTTACTGCCCTAAGAGAGGCTTTTGAAGCCTGTTGTGGTTTTAAAGAAAATGGCCCCTGAAGGGAGTGACACTATTAGATGTCTTATAAGACGAAGTATGTCACTTTCGAGGCTGGCTTTGAGGTCCCATATATGCTAAAGCAAAACCCAGTGTTTAGATCACTTCTAATCACCTTATATGAAGATATAATGGACTCTCAGCTACAGCACCTGCCTGCATGCTGCCTTTCTTCCCACCATGAAAATAATGTATGAAACCTTGAATTGTAACTGAGTCACCCCAATTAAATGCTTTCTTTATTTCTTTATAAGAGTTGCTGTGGTCATGTATTCTTTATAGCAAAATAAATGTTAACAAAGAAAATGTCAGCTATCAGTTTTGCTGTTGCTGTTGTTGTTGGATATTGCATGACTTTTATGAACAACATTGATTGCCCAAGTGGTATAGCTTCAATTAAGCTATACATACACTTGCAACTGTTATATATAATTTTGTATAAATATAAAATAATATGATTCTTAAGTCGTTTTTCAGCATCTTTCATGTTATTTATCCCTTCTTTTTTCCTGTCCTGCGTTTACTTCCCTCTCATCCTCTGAATTAAACCTCCCTCCCCACTTACACCAGATCCCCTTTCTTAAACACTTTTATCTTGTTATTCCCCTCTCTAGGACATCTACCCCCATGGAGCATTTTTCTGGTTTCCGTGGTTACTCTAAATTTTATAATTAAAGTTAGGTACCACTGTTGAGAGGAAACCTGACATTTGTCTGTCTGAATCTGGGCTACCTTACACAGTATGATACTGTATAGTTCCATCCTTGTACCTATAAATTTCAACATTTCATTTTACTTTCATCCAGAGTTAATTTTTAATTCAAATCATAAAATTGCCAAAGTTGAAGCAATTGGATATCTAAAATTCCTGAATGAATTTCTAAAGAGAAAGTAGAGGAAGGAGACCAATGAAGGTCATAGCTTTCATTGTTTTCTAAAATTTCAAAGTGCTGTAATAATGTTAAATTGGACATCTTTCACCAGGATCTGACTACTAAGTAGGATTGAATAGCCCCTTCATTAACTTTCCCAAACCACAATTTATCCCAGATCCCATATCCAGGGTCCCAGCCTATTTTAGTTACCCTTGCCTATGCTCCTTTCAACCTCAAATCTTCCACTAGGTTATTTTCTGTCTGCTTCTAAACTATAGATCCCGCTGGTGTCACACACAGCCTCTCTGCCCAGTCTGGTCCTGCAAATCCTTTGCCCATATCTAGAAAAATGGGTCTTCCTGAGTCTCACTTCCAAATATCCTCCCCAATCTCCAGATATACTACTAAACATTAGACTTGTACCTGAATGTATGTCAAGGGTCACAGTCCTCTGTATATCTGAATTTATTTCACTTTAGCCATCCCCAAAATTTAAGCTAGACTTGCACACATATCCTGTTTTCTTCCCTAGCCTTCTCTATCCACACAAAACTAAAGCAAAGCCCAAATGTACAGGTTAAATCACAAAATATACAAATAATATGAAAGGACAAGGTAGAATCCAAACCCCAAAGCCCAAACTCTGTGCTAAACTCCACCTTTATCATAGAAATATTCACCAATGGCAATTACATGTATGAGCAGAACTTAAAAGCACAATATTATTCTTCATTAAAGATTAAGAAGTTTGAAGAAAACACAAAGAAATAGTTCAATGAACTTAAAGAGAGTGAACTTAGGATAAATGGCTGTGTAATGTCCAAGAATACAAAAACATAAGGCTAAAGGAAATGATGACAACAACTTGGGATTTGAGAATAGAATTCAATAGAAAAATGGAAGCATTGAGAAAGACTCAACATGAAATGACAGAATTAAAAATCCTAATAACCTAACTAGAATTCTTAATGGAAAGTTTTGCACATAGATCAAATTGACGGGAAGATGGAATATCAGGATTCAAATGTAAAGTAGAAGATCTACACAAGATAAAAAATTATGGAAATGAGGACAGTATAAAAAGATAAAGCCTTTCAATTATACAAATAGATGAGAGGGAAGAATCCCTGTCAATGCCATATAACAGATCTTCAAGAAAATCATAGAAGAAAACTTCTCCAATCCAAAGAAAGATGCACTGGTAGTTTCTTCTGCTGCTGCAGCTTGCCTCTGCTATTGATGCAATTACATCATCACCTGTTGCCAGGTGCCTTTCCACCACCAGCTGTGCTACACATTAAAAGTACACCACTTAAAAGTGCCTGCCAGACCCAGCTCCCTCCCCTGATTCTTGCTCCTCTCTTACCTCTCCTGCCTCTCTTCTTCCTATTTTCTCTTCCCTGTTCTCTCTATCTCTCCATCTGTCTTCCTGCTTCTCTCATGTTCCCACTCCAACACAGACTTTCCACAAAAGCCTTTCACTCATTCCCCCTCTCTCCCTCCCACAATAAACCTCTTGAACAAATTCTACTGTGAATGATGTGTTTGGTTAGTGGAATATCTTGGGAGAGGATGATGAAAAGTACCCACTTTGCCTTTATTATTTTTCTTTCTTTGTTTGTTTTATCAGCACACACACTCACACACACACACACACACACACACACACACACACACAGAGAGAGAGAGAGAGAGAGAGAGAGAGAGAGAGAGAGAGAGAGATAAAAGAAGTATGCTGAACATCAAAATATAGATGGCCATAAAAATCCCCACAGTGTATCACAATAAGAAACACTAAATATTCAGAACAAAAAAGTGAATTGAAGTCTGTAAGAAAAAATGTCATTGCATTCAATTTGTAAGTGACTCTAGAAAGATGGAATGTAGTTCCATTTCCTAGTGTCTATATCTTTCTTCAGAGATTTAAATTTTCATTGTAGAGGTCTTTCCACTCCTTTGTTTGGATAATTGGTAATTATTTTATTTACTTTTAGGTTATTTTGAATGGGTGTATATCCATGATCATTTCTCTCTGTGTTTGTTCCTAGTGTATAGAATAACTATTGATTTTTTCAAGTAGATTCTATATTCTGATGCATAGCTGAAATTGTTCATTCTATAAATTTTCTGGTAGAATATTTGGGATATCTAATGTGTTCAATGATACCAAATACAATGGTTTGATTCCTTCTTTATCTATTTGTATACTTATATTTCCTGATTTTGTTTTATTGCTCCAGCTAGTTTTTCAAGCACAATATTCAAAATTAGTTGGGATAGTGGACAATGCCATTTCATTCTTGATTTCACTGGAGTTGCATTAAACTTTTAGCCATTTAGGATAATTTTGTTTGCATGTTTATCATATATCCCTTTTATTGTATTGAGTTATATTTTCTCCAATTCTCACCTCTCTAGGAATTTATATATAAAAAATATCAGGCCATTATTTTGATAAAGAGAAGAGACACATATGGGAGGCAAAGGAAAGAAAAGGAGATAAATGACATGATTATATATTTTTTAAATCTTAAAAGTTATTATGTAAAAAGAATAATAGTTTTAGCTTAGTAACCTTAATTTCAACAAATCATTGCCAGTCATATAAAGTGAATGCTAATTTGAGGGAATATTTTAGAAAGCATGTGAGAGTTAAGAAAAATAGTCATAAAGTATGAAATTATATATTTTCTTACAAAATCTAAAATGTGATTTTATGTCATCTATATTCTCACATAAAATCTAAAATGTTAAAACAATATTATTATTGTAGATTTAGACCAAAAGTACAAATGGCATAAGCTTAACAATTGATTTATTTGTTATGGGAGGACCCTAGATATGGGCATGAAATGATGTAAATGCAATATTAAAGTAAAATAAAACTCACAGATCATTTTCACAAGTGGGAATTCAATTAGGAAAACAAATCAGACTAATAGATTTGACTTCATTTTCATACCTTACCTTTATATGACTATATTTTTAACTTAGCCAAAGAATTAGATGGTAAAATTATTATTAAGTTGTCGACTTACTTTTCAAATAAAGCTTAACTTTCTGCATTATAAAAATAAATGAAAGTGGCCCTGCTCAGAGGCATCTGACACCAGGGGATTGCTCTGAGCTTGGCAGCGGGATCCGATACACTGGACACTGCCAAGACCCCAGTGGCTGTTGCTGGTTCCAGGTAAGCGGCCCTGCTGGGAGGCATCTGACACCAAGTGTTTGCTCGCCATATCTGAGATCTGCAGTGGGACCTGACACACCTGGACAGTGTTGAGGGCCCAGTGGCAATTCCACCTCTATCCACAGGCCCAGCCCCACATCCATCCACCAGCCCGGGTAGGCCAGGGGCTGTTTCCTGTTCCGGTTCAGCAACCCTGCTTGGAGGCAACTGATGCCAAGGGTTTGGTCACTGGATCCGAGATCAGTAATGGGACCTGACACACCTGGACACTGCCAAGGCCCCAGTGGCAGTTCCTGCCTCCATCCACTACAAGAGGACAGACATCAGACTATTGGAACTGTTTGCATCTGCCAGAAGAGAACCTTGGGCTCACCAGAAGAGGAAGAAACTACTGCTACAGCCACCAGAAAAAAGGATGAGAAGAGGTTAATGCAAAAGCACATTCAACAACAGAAAACCAAATAAGACACCAGCAGAGACTAGGAGACTAGGACCCATACACCAGCAAGACTTGACTATCACAATGCAGTTGAGGCAGAAGAGAATGACCTTAAAAACATCTTCATGAAAAGGATAGAGGACCTCAAAGAGGACATGAGAAAATCCCTTAAAGAAATGGAAGAAACAACAAACCAAAAAATACAAGATATCAACAAATCTCTCAAGGAACAGTTAAAGACATAAAAGTGAAATAGCGACAATAAAAAAAGCACAATCTGAGGGAATACTGGAAATAGAAAAGCTGGGTAAATGATCAGGAACTACAGATGTAAGCATAACCAACAGAATACACGAGATGAAAGAGAGAATCTCTGGAGTTGAAGACACACTAGCAGAAACAGAATCATCAACTAAATAAAATCTTAAGTCCAACAAATCCCTAACACAAAATATCCAGGAAATATGGTATACTGTGAAAAGACCAAACTTAAGAAAAATAGGTATAGAAGAAGGTGAAGAAATCCAACTGAAAGGCACAGAAAAATATTCAACAAAATCATAGAAGAAAACTTTCCCAACCTAACGACATGTCAATGAAAATACAAGAAACCTATAGAACACCAAATAGACTGAACAAACAACAAAAGTTATCCTTGTCACATAATAATCAAAACACTATACATACAGAAAAAAGAGAAAATATTAAGAGCAGCAAAGGAAAAAGTTCAAGTAAGGTATAAAGGCAAATCTATCAGAATTACATCTGAACTTTCCATGGAAACTCTGAAAGCCAGAATGTCCTGGATAGATATTCTACCTACATTAAGAGACCATGGATGCCAGCCCAGACTACTATACCCAGGCAAGCTTTCAATCAATATAGATGGAGAAAACAAGATATTCCATGACAAAACCAGACAATTCATGGGTCCAGGAAGAAATAAAAAAGAAATTAAAGATTTTCTAGAATTCAATGAGAATGCAGACACAACATACCCAAACATATGGGACACTTTGAAAGCAGTGCTAAGAGGAAAGTTCTTAGCGCTAAGTGCCTACATGAAGAAACAGAAGAATAATCACACAAGAGAATTAACAGCACAACTGAAAGCTTTAGAAAACAAAGAAGCCAATACACCCCGGAGGAGCAGATGCAGGAAATAATCAAATTGAGGGCTGAAATCAATAAAATGGAAACTAGGAGAACAATAAAAAGAATCAAAAGAATCAATATAACGAAGAGTTGGTTCTTTGAGGAAATCCAACAAGATATATAAACATTTATCTAAACTTACCAAACTGCAGACAGTGATCATGAAAATTAATAAAATCATGAATGAAAAGGGGGGGAAAACAGGACATAAAGGAAATCCAGAGAATCATCAGGTTATACTTCAAAAACCTATATTCCTCAAAATTCGAAAATCTAAAGAAAATGGACAATTTTCTAGACAGATTTCACTTACCAAAATTAAATCGAGAACAGATAAGCAACTGAAATTGACCTATAATCCCTAATGAAATTGAAGCATTTATCAGGAGTCTCCCAACCAAAAAATCCCAGGGCCAGATGGCCTCAGTGCAGAATTCTACCAGAAATTCAAGGTACAGTTGATACCAATTCTACTCAAAGTATTCCACACAAAACAAGCAGAAGAGTCATTACCAAATTCTTTTTATGAGGCTTCAATAACATTAATACCCAAGCCACAGAAAGATACAACTAAGAAAGAGAAGTAGAGACCAATATCCCTCATGAACATTGATGCAAAAATTCTCAATAAAATACTGGCAAATCAATTCCAGGAACACATCAGGGAAATCATCCACCATGATCAAGTAGGCTTCATTCCAGTGATGCAAGGATGGTTCAACTCAACATATGAAAATCCATCAATGTAATCCACCATATAAACAGATTGAGGAAAGAAAACCACATGATCATCTCACTAGATGATGAAAAAGCCTTTGACAACAATCCAACACTCGTTCATGATAAAGGTCTTAGAGAAATCAGGGATAAGAAGAACATACCTCAACATAATAAAGCAATATAAAACAAGCTGACAGCCAACATCAAATTAAATGGAGAGAAATTCAATGCAATTCCTCTAAAATCAGGGACAAGACAAGTCTGTCCACTCTCTCCATACCTCTTCAATATTGTCCTTGAAGTTCCATCTAGAACAATATGAAAACAAAAGGAGATCAAGGGAATAGAAATCGGAAAGGAAGAAGTCAAACTCTCACTATTTGCAGATGATATGATAGTCTACATAAGTGACTGGAAAAACTCTACCAGGGAACTCCTAAAGCTGATAAACACCTTCAGCAAAGTGGCAGGATACAGATTAACTAAAAAATCTCTGTAGCCCTACTATATACCGATGACACATTGGTAGAGAAAGAAATTAGAGAAACATCACCCTTTACAATTGCCAAAAACAACATAAAATACCTTGTGGTAACACTAACCAAAAAAGGAAAAAACTTTACCGTAAGAATTTTGACACTCAAAAGAAAAAAAATAAAGAAGATACCAGAAAATGGAAAGATCTCCCATGCTGTTGGATAGGTAGGATCAACATAGTAAAATTGGCAATCTTGCCAAAAGCAATCTACAAATTCAATGTAATTCCCATCAAAATCCCAACACGATTCTTCACAGACCTTGAAAAAACAATTCTCAACTACATATGGAGAAAAAAAGACCCAGGATAGTCAATACAACCCTGTACAATAAAGGAACTTCTGGAGACATAACTATCCCTGACTTCAAGCTCTATTACAGAGCTATAGTCCTGAAATTAGCTTGCTATAGACAGGTAGACCAATGGAATAGAGTTGAAACCTCTGATGTTAACCTACACACCTACAAACACCTGATTTTTGACAAACAATCCATATTTATATGCTGGAACAAAGAGAACATCATCAACAAATGGTGCTACCATAACTGGATGCAAACATGTAGAAGACTATAGATAGACCCAAGCCTATCGCCATGCACAAAACTTAAGTCAAAATGGATCAAAGACCTCAGCATAAACACAGCCCCACTAACCCTATTAGAAGACAAAGTGGGAAATACCCTTCAATTAATTATTACAGGAGACTGCTTCCTGAACATTACACCAGTAGCACAGACACTGAGATCAACAATTAATAAAGGGTACCTCCTGAAACTGAGAAGCTTCTGTAAGGCAAAGGACACAGTCAGCAAGACAAAACAGCACCCCATAGACTGGGAAAATATATTCAGCAACCCCACATCTGAGAGAGGACTGATCTCCAAAATATACAAAGAACTCAAGAAGCTATTCTCTAAAACACCAAATGATCCAATTAAAAAGTGGGGTACATAACTAAATAGACAATTCTCAATAGAATGGCTGAAAGACACACAAGAAAGTGTTCAAAATCCTTAGTCATCGGGGAAATGAAAATCAAAACAACTTTGAGATAATATCTTACTCCTGTCAGAATGGCCAAAATCAAAAACACCAATGACAGTTTTTGCTGGAGACGATGTGGAGAAGGGGGAACACTTCTCCATTGCTGGTGGTAGTGCCACCTTGTACAGCCTCTTTGGAAATAAGTATGGCGACTCCTCCAGAAAATGGGAATCAGTCTATCACAAGATCCAGCAAGTCCACTCTTAGACATATACTCAAATGAAAAACATCCATACAACAAGGACATCTGTTCAACAATGTTCATAGCAGCACTAGTTGTAATAGCCACAAACTGGAAGCTGCTCAGATGCCCCTCAACCAAAGAATGGATAGAGAAAATGTGGTACATTTACACAATGGAGTACTACTCAGTACAAAAAAAATCAATCTTGAAATTTGCAGGAACATGGATGGAACTAGAAATTCCATTCTGAGTGAGGTAACCCAATCACAAAAAGACAAACATGATATGTACTCACTCATATGTGGATTTTAGACATAGAGTAAAGGATTACAATCCACACTGCCAGAGAAACTAGTAAACAAGGAGGACTCTAAGAGAGACAACCTTTGTCCCCTGGAGAAGGAAAAAGGGTCATGATCCCCTGAGAATATTGAGAGCACAGGAAGAGGGGGAGGGAGCTACGAGAATGAGAAGGGAAGAAGAGGAAGGATGCAGAGGTCATGAGGGAGCAGAAAGTTTGAGTCAGGGGAAGAATAAAAGAAATGATATGTGATAGGTAGGATTTTAGTTGTAGGGGAGTGGTAGGGGTGGGTGGGAGTGAGAAGGGAACTGGGATTAGTTCGTAAAACAATCTTGTATCTAATTCAAATAAAAAAATCTGGAAAGAAAAAAAGTATAATAAAATGATACATTAAAAGTATCCTTATTTAAAAAATCTAGATAGTTTGTTAGATTTTTATATTCTTCAACACACACTGACATTTTGTATAATTCACTATTTAATTTTCACTTTAATTTTTGACAACATAGAGTATTTCACAATGGAAAAATATAACTAGGTGTACACCTTTTAGTTAAGTTTCAAGATACTCACTGAGAAACACCCTTAATTCATATGATATTATGGATATTAGTCCAGTGAAGAATACATTATTTTTATTCAAATAATACTGATTCTACATTTTGACCTTGAGTGTGTCATTCCCTCACCCACCATATCTGTGAGCAGTAAAACAATTTGTATGAAAAACACACAAGAAATATTTGGGTATGTACAATAAGTATGCAATGCATATTAGAAGCTATTTATACCATTATTACTGTTATACTTTCTAAGAGATTAGTCAGTGTACCCTCATTATCTTTTGGAGTTTTGATTTGTACCAAACTCCTGTTCACGTCAACTTTTATTATCTTAACTTTGTTTTTGTGTGTGTGATTTTCCGAAGTAGACATGAGCAAACATTCATATCTGTTCAGATAATGAATGGTACCAAAGGAAAAACTCTATTAAAGTCTAGCTTAGTATACCCCTGGGTTTGAAGGTTTATTCTTCAAGCATATGTGAAAGGTCTTCAAGCATATGTGCAGGAACCTAGCTGGCAGATATAAAGGTATTTGCATCACTGAGAAGCCCACCTGTGCATGGTGGCAACCAGCCAGAAACAGCATCTACAAGGATCCCTCTCACCCAGGAGGCAGCTTTACCCTCAGGAATCTCCACCCAAAGATTGTCACTGCTTGTAATCCTTACAGAGAGGTCACGGGATCCTGTTAGAGTTTGGAGCCCCCACAGCCTGCTGAGTGTTTCTGATTTCTGGGGTTTTGTGAGCATTCTGCCCCTCTTCAGGAAAAATGTTTCAATTCAGATGAAATAGCTACACACTACAACCCAGACTCTCCTCAAATTGGGTTTTGTTTTGGCATTGTTATTTTAATAATTACTGCTATTAATCCACACACAATTTTTACACATATTTTCTTTTTAAGCATTCTAGTAATCCTAAAATAAAATTAAAAGTTCAAAGAAACTATTTGATTTACCGCATATGTTGTGATTAGAAATACTGGATTCTAGAGTTGACATGGGTTTGAGCTTTTGCCCTAACAAGACAATCTAAACATCTCTTCCTCCACAGTCAACATTCTGATTCTTCTGTTTGACAAATATTTCCAGCCTTATTAACCTCAGGTCAGTGCTTCCTTCAAACTTAATTTCTTTAACACAAAAATGTCATCCAGTATTTTTCTTTGGAAAGAAATCATATTAGACACAAGGCTTCCTGTTTTCATTTTTCATTGTGTATTGAAAACATCAGAGCCTTCCTACCTCATTTTTTCTGTAATTGATTGCTAGGTTAAATTTTTGATAGTTTTAGACTAAGAAATTACTTAGCAGATTGAGCAAAGACCTACGTGCTAACCCCATTTCCACTGTTAGTATCTTGTATAAGTGTCATTTTATACTTAATGACCACACAATGATACATTAATATAACTTTAGTGAGGAGTTTGTATTTGGTTTGTTTTATTAATATGAGCAGTTTCTCCATCTTTTATGAAGCTTACCAGCTAACAAATAGTAAACAAACACTGAGACAATATAATCAACTCCTGAGATAAAATACTCCAGAATTATGTAACTGCAATCTTTCCTGGGATAGCTACTTTTACATGTGTAAACTTCTATTATTTTTCCATTGAGATTCTGAAGCATTCTCATGTGCTAAATTTATCCTTTTTCTCCAAATCTAAGTATCTTCGTTTTTACCCATAAAATTCTTCATTTAATTGAAAATTCCATGCCTTTTATATGCCCATATTAATTTTTGTTCTTTTTTTAATAAGTTGCAGTGGTCATATTTGACTACATATTGTGTGTGATGGTGAGGAAATTCTTTCTTAAAAAACAGTTTGGTATAATTACATGATCATAGTGTTGTAAATTATTCAAATGGATTTTTCAAATCCATATAATATCAAGATGTATCATAAACATCTGTTTCTTAAACTTGAACCTTTATTTTCATTTGAAGTTATTTTATCTATTTGTTACCAAAATATTTTATAATAAATTTGTTTATTATCCTGATCAATAAATCACTTTTGCAGATAAGAGTATCTGTGTCTGCATTATGTCTTCCTATGTCAAAACCCTTCAAAGATTTTTTTAACACCATGAGTGACACTTTTTACTTTAGTAGTTGCCCTAGTTTGCTTTCTACTGCTGTGATGAACACCATGACTAAAAGTAGCTTTAGAGAGGATTAGGTGACTTCCATATCTGTCATTATTGAAAGAAGTCAGGACAGGGACTCAAAAGGCATAGATCTCAAGCGGTGGCCTTTGAGGAATGCTGCTTACTGGCTTTGTATTCATGACCTGGTGAGTTTACTTTCCCAAACAACCCAAGCATATTCCCACAAGCTTGGCACTACACTTGGGGAACTAGGACTTCCTATATAAATCATTAATCAAGAAAACAATCTCCCAGATATAACCACAGACAGATCTAATGGGATAATTCCCTCATTTAGCATCCCTCTTCTTAGGTAACTCCAATTCCTGTCAAGTTAACAAAAACCTACCTGCACAGTCACATTTTAAAATTATCTCTGCAATGGAGAACATCTTTTTGTATGGAAAGATAAATACTTAAAAGAAATGAAAGAAACAATGAGATAAAACACAAGCATATTGGCTGAGGAAATGCCTTAGTCAATTAAAGTCTTTCTTCTCAAGCCAGTTGCTAAGGCAATTGGCTGCAATAATAAACTGGAGAGGAAGAGAAGCTTGCTGGCCAGTCTGTCTATATAAATCAATGAGGTTCAAATTCAGTGAGAGACATGGCCCTCCAAAATAAGGTGTAGAATGATTCAGAAAGCCACCTGATATCAGCCTCTGCCTTTCCTTTACACCAACAAACACACTTGCAGATGTAAACACACACACACACACACACACACACACACAGTGAGCAAATTAACCATTGTGTTGTATTAAGAATCACAAAAGTTAGTTAAAACCAAATGGAGATTAAATATTAAGTTGTGGCAACAAAATAATCCTAGACATTGTCGGAGTCTCCCTGAGATGTCCTGAGGGTAAAATAGCTTGTGATTAAGAAGTATTATTGTAATATTAAATGTTCAAATGAGCCAGCTCTTCAGGTCATAGTAATACTCTTTCTAAGGCAGCTTAAAGCCACTTACAGTGGTTTTCTTTTGTTGCTCTTATTTACAATACTATTAATTAAATTGAAGACTTTGCTCATGATAGATGAGTGGTTTACCAATGGAGGCATATCCTCAGCAATGTCTATAATGTCTAGCCTTATAAGGATGATGTTAACCTTTATTTAAAGAAATACATTGATTATGAGACTCACAATATTAGCCATTCAGAACATCCCTTCTAACCAAGAGTTCACAAGAGTGCCAGCAAACCCTCTGCAATTTCCCATTTATAGATGAAGCAGCATTTTTCTAAAGAAATATGTATACTTAGAATCACCTGTATTAGTTTGCAAAACAAAAAAACATTGTCCCTGTTAAGGAAAAGCTGAAAAATTAAAATTAAAATTACAGTGAACACGCACACGCACACGCACACGTACACAAGCACACACACAAGATCCTGCAGATGCTTCTGGCCCCTTTTACCCCTAATTGTAGCTTATTTCCTCAGCTTCAATGGCCATCTGGAATCTCAGTGCAGCACCACACATCCATTTGGAACCATCAAGTTATTTTGATCTCTGTCTCCTTGCTTAAGAACCAACTGAAACAATGCTTCTTAAGAATTCAAATATTTATGTCATTTTTTCCTATACAGTCTTGCTAGGAAAAGAACACACACTGATATTGATGATTATCTTCCAGCACCATGATTGTAGAAGTGAAGCTTGAATTCACTGTTTGATGATATATGTAAGTATTTTAGTGTTGTTTTTAGTAATATAGCCCAGCTGAAAATCCTATGACCTACAACCCTGGTCTGCCTGAAACAGACTAGTACAATAGTGACACAAATGTTATGGGAGTAGCCAATAACTTTTTGCCTGGGTTTAATGCTCCTGGAAATCACACTGTTCATGAATGATACTCTTGTTGCCATAGCGGTCAAGAATTTGAAGCCAGACAAGCCATGGACCTAGGGGAAAATCTACAACTATTATTCTGATATGATAATATAGCAATAATATGAGTCTTAGTGATATACTGTTACACCCATAGATCAGTACCTTGCTCAGCTTTCATCAGAGAAGTTTCTTCTTGAACTAACGGAAATGAACACAGAGACCAACATGGACACAACAAGCACAGAGTTAGAAACATTGGAATACTCCATTCTAAATGGGGTCCATTTGGAAGAGGAGGCAAAACAATGTAAGAACCAAAATGATGGATGACCACAATGAAGCAATGTTTTTCCAGACATTGCAAAACTAATGAATGGGGCTGTATGGATCAAGATTCACTGGACTAGGCTCAGTATAGATTAATGTAATTTTATTCGGGTAGAACACACTTACACAAGAAACAGATGACTGCTGTAAATTCCAGCTCCAAGGGATTCACCCAGGTTATTCTCTGTGTCCCAACAGGAACCAAGAGACAGAGCATGGTTCCGACCCCAGACCTAATACTACTCTCAGTCACCTCCAAGCTTGTGACCATGTCCAAAATGTGGGGTCAGCACCACAGGTGTGTGGGGGTGTGAATATCTCACTACAAATGAACATATTAACTAACAGACTATCACAGTATTTGTAAGACCTACACAAGGTTAACCAGATGGGGGTCCCAGCGCTGAGAAGGTGAAATGACCTAGGGTCTTGCCAGTAACTAACAAATTATTAACCAATTCAGGCCCACTGGAAAAGGAAAATTCATTTTTCTCCAATGGAGTGTCATCCACACTACAGGGAAGTCCCCATGCCTAAAAGTACTTAGCTAAGACCAAAAAATCTCCATCTTTTTATTGTTGTTGTTTTTCACTTATTTGTTTTCATTTTTGTGAAACTCTATTTCATTTTTTGGTATGAAATTTATTTTGTCTTGTTGGTCTTTTTGCTTGTTTGTTTTGAATTTTGATTTTAAAGAGAAAGAGACTATAAACTGGGTGTGAATGGCGATCGGAAGGATATTAGAGGAGTAAAGGGAAGAGAAAAGCATGATCAAAATATATTGTATGAAAAATTTAAATACAATATAAAGAAAATAAGAAACAAATATTTAATTGTTTAGATTCCTGATTTTAGGTAATATATGAGTATAAATTACTGAGTTTTTACTTCATGTCAGTTTATACATATTTTGTCATAAATTTTTACCAAAGAATATAATTGAATATACGTGACATGAAAGAGGAAAAGGCTACTAAAGAGAGAAAGTTGACCAGTAGTTGTGAGGGACATGAAAGAGACAAAGAGCAATGGAGAAGTAACAGCAAAAGCAAAGTATGTACTTAAATGCCATTTGTGAAGCTCATATTTTGCATGCTAATCCAATAAAAATTAATAGAAAGAATAAAATGAATCCCCCACAAAAATATACTGATACTACTTTGCTACTTTAATATGCATATCATCAGTCACAAGATAGATTCATAAATGACAAGAATTAGACAGTAGAAATGTATTTTTGCTATTTATATATTCTTCTCCCATATAATACATCCCAAATGTAGCATGCCCTCTTGCCATCCCTTCCAGTTCCCTACTACCTTCTTTCTTCCCCAGATCCATTGTTCTTCTTTTTCCTTTTAGAAAAGAGCAGGCCTCTCAGGCTTTTCATCTGAACATGGCATAAAAAGATGCAATAAGATTAGGGGCTAGGCGCAAACTCTCATATCATGTCTGAATGGGGCAAACCAATAGGAGGGAAAGAGTACCAAGAGAAGGCAAAGAAGTCAGAGTTACCTCTATTTCCACTGTTAGGAGAACCATAAAACCACCAAGTTATCAACCAAGATGCATATACAAAATACTTAATCTGGACCCATACTTGATTGATGTTTCTGTCTCTGTCTGCCCTCATGAGCTATACTTGGTTGGTTCTATATCCTGTGGGATATATTTGTTGGCGTATTTGGACACCCCTGTCTCCTGTAAACCTTCCTCCCGCTCTTTTGCCGAGTTCCCTAAGCTCTGCATGATGAAGCTTCCCTGAAGACAGGCTCTAATCTATGAGTATATGGATCATTTCATTTCACTGATGTTTTTTGGCCAGTCAGGTTCAGATCTATCTTTGGGGCATCCAGCTTTCAGCTTTTGACCATCCAGGCAGTATTGGGCATAGGCCAAAATTTAGTCCAGCTATTGTTTAGACAATCACACAAGCTCTGAGCCACCATTACCCCAGCTCATTGTACAGGAAGGACATGGTGTGAGTCAATGGTTTTCTGGCTGGGTGAGTACAGCAGTGTTGCCACTTTTATTTTATAGTAAGGTGGAGCATCTTTGGAGTATATGCCAAAGAATAGTGTAGTTGGGTCTTGAGGTAAATTGATTCCCAATTTTCTGAGAAACTACCATAATGATTTTCATAGTGGCTGTGCAAGTTTATACTCCCAGAAGCAATGGAGGAGTGTTCCCCCTTGGTCCACATGCTCACCAGTATGAGCTGTCTCTTGTGTTATTGATCTTAGCCATTCTGAAAGATGTAAGATGGAATCTTAAAGTAGCTATGATTTGCATTTCCCTAATGGTTTAAGTTTTGAATGGAACAAAATTTTTATTTAATTAAATATTATTTATCCTATTTTAGTTTAAGACACATGATAGAGCATTTTCCTGGAGAGATCTTGGTTAAATACTTTAAAATATATGAATTCAGAAGTCCTGTTTGAAGTTATCTTTATTTTGGTACACGTTTCATGGTGATCATTGCTAACAAATATCAGTCACACACTGTAATTATGCAACATGAAATAACTTTCAGGGATGTAATACTTATCAGAAAATGATATACATGTATACTAGAGATAATGGTTTTCATATTTTGAACTTTTTGACTGATTGTTGTAAAGATATATCTGCTATTGTTCTTATTCCCCCATTCATAGGGGAACAAGTTTGGACTACAAATAAAATGTCCTCTTTGAACAGTTAGCTATTCATACTCTTGCCAATTGTAGAATTTGTTGAAGACATTTCCTTTTAAGAGGATTAGTTTTAGCCAAAACCAGATAATATAATGCATAAATCTGGTTAACTGCTCACAAACACATTTAAATTCTTTTTAAAATATGCAATTAAAGAGGACATTTCTGTGCATATCTCTGAATTGTGGAACATGAAATTGACCTCCAAAAGATCATCTGTCCTATACTCAGTGTCAGATATCATGAAAAGAAATACCATCTAACTGTCCTACGCTAGACTAAGTGGAATGTCCACCTGTACTTCTCCCTCCACTCTGTGTCCCAGCAATCAAACATAGTCTGCCAGGCTTATTGGCAAGTGCCTGTACCTGCCAGTCCCTCTCAATGGCTCTTTGTACTCCTTTTAGTGCTCGCTGATGAGTCCTAAATCACCATTTCCAACTTTGCTTAGCAGAATAAACTTTTTCCTGAGTTCTTTGGATATGCAACTTGGTACTTTATTGTCATTAAGTGAGGATCCCCATGACATATTTTCCAAGCAGAAAATGTAAAAAGCACAGATGAGGTGCTATGAAGATTTATAGTTAGGGGTGTTAACTGTATACTAAGATATCAATTTAATTTTAACTACAAAAATGTTTACTTGCTTTGTATGAATTCAGCATTTTTCAAGATCCATGGGGTTAAAAAAGTTTAGAAAGCAAAATTGTTTTTATTGATAAACAATATAAGTGTTTTAAAGGTACAATTAACATCAATTATACAGCATAGTGTTTCAGAAAGACTGGTGGTAAATTACAGCTTTATGACCTCTACAAAAATGGCAAAATCTATGAACCCTATTACATCTTCCTTTCTGTTTTCCTACAGAGAGACAGCAAACACCCGATCACATCATACTGATGAGGACTGATTCCCTAGTGATGGGTTCAAAAATAAACAAAAATTGATCCTTAGCGACAGATAAACACAATACACATATTTGTATGCTGCTCAGAGAAATAGAAGAAATTTGGAGTATATTAGAACCAAGGGGTTAATAATAGAGAAAACACATTTAAGTAAAAAATCATGAACATATGTTGAAGCAAGTCACATAATTTGTAAGTATTTTATTTTTGAGGTTCTTCTGCATATTTTATCACAAAGAGACAAATGAGTCCAGATGTTTAATAAAATTTTAGTTAAGGACTAAACAATGACACATTTATGCAATACTGATTGACATTTAGGTAGCTGTGCAGATTCTGAAGTGCTTAAATCATGATAAATAATAATATCTGTCTCCTTTAACAGTTATTAATTGTTCATGGTAAAAAATATTCAAGATATGTTCAGCTTTTTGAAAGTTGGTTACATATTGCTAACTATAGTTACCCTACTGTGCACATTACAGTTCCTTATTCCTATTTAACTACATCTTAGCAGCAAATTATCAATCTTTCCCACCCTTTCCTCTTCACATTTATAAGTTACAAGATCTTTTGTGGAAACATTAGAAATCACAGATGGAAATATGGAAGAACTTTCATGTACTGATTGATGTTTCTATGTTTTTGTAGCCTTCTGTATTTAGAACTCTTGTAAGATACTGTATTTGTATTTAAATTATGTTTGTTCATTTATTTGTTCTACTAGTTATTAACTGCAAGGCCACATACATGCGAGGCAAGTGCTTTGCTGCAGAACTACATTTCAGCCCTATTTGAGAAAGTATTGTTTCATAGTTAAGAATTTCATTCTGGAGAAACTATTGAATAGGTACTGGTTATGTTTTTACACATGTTGCTGATATCTCTACTACCTTGGTGCACTTTACAGTGTCTCCTCACTTCCCATATCAATCATGCAAACTTTGGTTCCTACTTAAGACCTATCCCATCCTGAAGAACTATATGCACTGTAGGCAAAGCCAAGTGCACACTTGTTAGATGCCTTTGCCTTGGTTCCAGTCCAAGTAACATCATACCTAGCTGGATTGGCATTTCAAACAAAAAGAAAGATTAGTTCTATTAATTCTGCCTTTATTTAAAATGATAATTCTTTGGTATATATGGATTTAGATTTTCCTAAATATTTAAAATGTTAATTGAAAATCTGACTCATCTAATTGTTTCCTTTTTGTTTTGTCTGTTTGTTTGTTTGAGAAAGGGTTTCTCTGTGTAGCCCTGGTTTTCCTGAAATTAGCCCTTGTACTCCTCAGTGGCTTGGAATTCACAGAAATCCACCTGCTTGAGTGCTGGGATTAAAGACATGTATCACCACCATGAGGCTTCACTATATTTTCTGAAATATTTTGGGCATCTTCTCCAGACCCGAAAATATATTTCACCAGCCTACCCAGCAGGAGGTATTCCCCATAACATCTGATTTTAGCCACTTCTGTCAAGTTTTCCCTTGTCAAGAAGCAGTGCCCAATCCTTTCAGCTTTGGAATATCCAATACAAGATTACCATTTTAAGAATGCACAGTGAACATTGGAGTATAAGCACACACTTTGGTTATGACACTTAGAAGGGGTTTAAAAAAAAACTCATTCTGAATTAGTCTATTTGGCTTCAAATTTAATTTCAAATTCAAGAGAGTAGTATTTATTCTTGATTTTAGAAGGTAAAATTAATTCTATTTCATATTTAATTCAATTTGCAGTAACATGACACTCAAAATAACATAGACTGCTTGTTAGATAAAATTTTACAATTTTCTCACATAACCTATATTTTTCAGGTTTTGTTTCACTCCTACCGGATTTAATTGAATCTATTTTAAATGAGCTCCTGTAAGCATTATTAGAGTTTGATCTACATCTTCATAAGGTGTGCAGCAGAGCCTATAGTTAGGTCTCAAACTGAATGTGGAATTCTGGAGGGATCAGCTGAGTTTGCCAGCTAATGGAAGACTCAAATCCAAAGAATATAAAATAATTCATTTGGATTCTAAAAGAAGGGAACCACTGGCATGAATTGGAATAAGTAAGTGTGCTTATAATTAGAATTTTTATTGTTCTAGTCTCTCAAAATAAGTAGACCTAATCTTCAATCAGAAAGTTTCCTGTAATTAGCACATAGGTGACACTGAAGTTATGTACATACTACATTTATTTCCCGAACCACTAGTATTTGTAGGTGTCTACTTCAAAATCAAATTGTTTAGAAAAAGTTTAATTCATCCTATTTAGTCTGTAATTTTCCTGATACGGTTAATGGGTAAGCGAATTCATTTCCCCTGGTTACCTTCACTGTACTCACCTCAAGAGTACAGATTTTATTCTTAGTGATACTCTACAGCTCATAAAAGTAAAATTAAATCAGAATGAATGTTATAGAATAAAACCTTACTTCAGAAATGAAGTGATGGCAATATTCCTGAATTTCTCTTAATTTCTGATTATTTTTTATAGACATGTATTGTTAAAGACTGGTTTATTTATGTAGTTATTTATTTATTTACCTACTTACATGTATGTTTGTATATGCACAAATATCTGGGCAGGTATGTGTGGCTGTGCACCCATGTGTAGGCCAGAAAAAGGCATAGGGTGTTTTCTTCATCACTCCCTTCCTATTGTAAAATATAATTAACAAATATTTTATATATTAAGTTATGTATTTCATGAATATTCACGAATATATTATACACATGTTTATATTACAACTTAATATCTTATTTGACTTGTAACACAAAAAATAAAAAACCCAGTGATAGATATTATAGTTAAAGCTTCAAGGTGAAGATCACAGAAACAAAGTAGCCAAAGCAGCAGTTCTTACATCTGCCTAGCTAAAATGTCACTACTATATCCACAAATACTCAGAAGCAAAAGGTTATCAGTTCCTGTCTCCTTCTTACATTCTTTTTCTCTACCCAGCCATATCACTCCTGCCTCCACCTCCATAATGCTGGAATTAAATGCATGTGATCTGAGATACTGAGATCACCTTTGTGTGAACTTTTTCTTTTAGGACTGGATCACTTTTGTGTAGTCAGTGTGGCATTGAACTAACAGAGATCCCTCTACCTCTTATTCCTGAGTCCTGAGATTAAAGGTGTGTACCATCACCTCCTAGTTCTATGGCTTCTGGGATTAAAGGTGTGTGTCACCACTGCATGTTCTCTATAGCTTGTGGATCACTTTGTTTTCTGAACTCTCAGGCAAGATTTAACAAATATTAAAATATATATCACCCCAATAAATAAATGAACCTTTATGAACTAAATTTTTACATGAACTACAATTTATTAATAAGAGTAGAACAAATAACTTTTCCCTTATAGCTGGTTTGCTGTTTCATTGAGCATTTTAACAGTGTGAAATACTTGGGATAGACTTGATACTTATTTATCAATAAGAAGATTTCTCTTTCATACTTGGTGACTTATTTCACATTCTGTACTGACTACAATGGCAGCACAGTTTGCACTACTTGTTTACCATGATCACTGAATAGTCACAGACTCTGAACATGGAAGGAACAGCTGGATAGGTGCTCCATGATGTGTATGATGAGGAACTCTAGACAGAAATGAGAGCTAAAATTTTTGTAAATAGGATAAGGAACAGAACAGCCATAGTTATTGTAGGGAATCATATTTGTATTACTTAGCCTTATCAATCACAGATGCTACATTTCAGAAACTCCACAACTGTTCTCCTCAGCATAGCAGACTTTATATCTGTATCCACATATTTCAATTACGGTGGCAAACATCTCATTCATAGATAGCTACCGGTCCAGGTATCATGGAAGCAACTTTTCAAGTTGATCAACAATAATCTTAGTTAATTATTTTTAATTCAAAAAGTTTTAAGCTATGATTACAGATTAATAGATGATAAGAACATGCCATGGGACACAAGCGTGTAGCCTGCAACTGACAAGCAGGTGGGATAAATAAAAAGTCCCTGAAAGAGAAGTTTTTTTCCAAAATTTTCCTTATTTTTGTTCTCATAAAATAGTTGCTAATTCTTGTTCTGTGATGATAGATATTTAACATGAAACGGCTTAGCTGATTTGAGCCACGATACCAAGTACGCAGGTATTTTCAAATGAGAAGCCAAGGTGCTTTCAAATTATTTATATTATTAATTATTATTAAAATTATTAATTATTGTTCTGCTAGGAAATCATAGACTTACAATAAAAAATGTAGTGTCTGAAAGTGAGTATATTTTACTACTTATTAAATGTAGAAAACAAGCAAAAAAAATGTGCTAACAGGAGAATGAACACACATAGGTAGTTGTGAACGCAAAAGTTCACAGAACTCAATAAATTCAATTCTTCTATTCATTAACAAGTGGTTATTTTGTTTTATTTTTAAACTGAATATTACATTATTTATGAGGTTCTCTCTCCTTGATATCATAGTTCAAATGATGTTTCAAGTCTAATTACTTTTGCATTATGATGCTAATATTGATGACTGACTGAATAAATTTATGATATACATCAGAGGTTGTGTAACTTCCAAATTGCATGGAATTCATGATCACAACTATCTTGTTTAAGTTTCAATATCATATTTAAAGAATAAGGAAAAATGGCTTAACATCAATCATTCCTGTGTTCTAGGAAACAAATGTTGACACATTAAGATGTGATTAAAAATTGATCAGTGATTCAATTAAATGCTTAACAAATGTCAAATAAAAGATATTTTTGGTAAATCAAGTTAAACATATAATAGAGGTAAATCATATTATTTGAAGTGCCTCTGTAAGTCTGTGTTTTTATGAAGGGAATAAAAGAGAGATCTAGAGAAGAGGTGAAATGTCCTAATGGCTTTGCACAAACTTGACTTTCTAGAAAGTCTTTGGATTTCACCCTAAAGTAGTACCTGTTGTTACATTTCTAAAGTTCAGAATATTTCTCCCTGTCAATTGTGAAATCTTGGATGTATTGTTGCTGCTCTTTAAGAATTACAAAGAAAATAAATCAATATTTGCTTTTTAAAGCTAAATGGTGCTTATGACTTAGAGCTAAATAAAACAACAATGGCAAACATCTAATATGTTAAAACAAAATTCAGAAGGTTATTTATTTGCCTTGCTGTCACTAGGTTGGCATTAATATTGAAAGGCCTAATAACAAACCACAAATAATTTTTTCATGGAAGTCAAACCTGTATGGGAATTGGATTACTACAACCATAATACTGTAAAAGAAGACAAGTAAATTAGGTCTTCATGATCTCTGGAAGGTGGGTTGTCAAGGCAAAGTAAGAAGATTATGCAATTTTCAATGTTCAAGATATGTCAAGAATATCTATGATATGGTAGCCAAATACTATAGGCTTTAATCTTGAAAAGTCCTTTTACGTTTATTGGTCCATCTCATCTGTCATGGAAGTTGATGTCAAGTGCAGTTTGATTTATCAATGAGGCACATAAAAGACTTGCAGAAATTCTAGACTTAACAGACTCTCAAGCCACTGAATCACCTAGGTTCCTAAATTGTGCTACTTCTGTGCCATGTTTGGGTAGGCTGTTAGGGTTTTAAATCTCCAGAAATAATGCCATTTCAAAATTTAATATTAGTCACCTTATTTTAAATCCTAATTTTACTCATATTGATTTTTCCAACAACTAGCATCTTTGTATAGCTACCTAAAAAACTTCTAGGAGACAGAACTATCTTAAATTTTAGAAGATTATAGCAAATAAAAGGTTGTTATCTCCCCCAACTTCTAAAATGATTGAAAGAAAAATGTGAAATCCAACGTGTAAGTTGCAGTTTGAGTGCAAAATGTTTTCCATATGCTCATAAGTGTGACAGCTTGGTGTCCAGCTGGTGGCCCCCTTATGGGAGGTCATGGAACTGTTAGGAGGTGGAGTCTTGGTGGACAAACTGCATCACCACTGCAGGCTTTAAGCGGTTATAGCCTGAGCTTACATCCTGCCTCTCTCTCCTTGCTACCTAAGGGCAGGAGGTTAGGGAGAGTCTAACACCCAGAGACTGCTTTTCCTGCCATAATGGGGTGGAACGTCTGAAAATGCAAATCAAAATAAAACCTTTCTCTTTTCAGCCACTTTTCTCAGGTTAGGCTATCACACAAACAGAAAAGAAGCTAATATACCACATGCTTACATATATATATATATATATATATATATATATATATATATATATATATATATCTGTAGGTATATTCAGGGAAATAATATAATGAGAAATGGCTTTGAAAAAGGCCTTGGCTGTTTTATTCATTTTCAATTTTTCCTGAATACTGCAGATTCAATTCTACTTTAGTTGGCTTTCTGATTCAGCTGCTTACTATAGTAGTTTTCTTTATGCTATGGCTGTATAGTTCAACACTACTAAAATATCGATAAATAGTACATTCCCATTCTCCCAGTAAATAGTCACAAACTCATCATCAAAAACAAGTATGTATTTTTACTTTCTATGTCTCATTCTGTATTTATCTGCCAAATTCACCAGCCATTTTATATTCTTACAACTACATATTTTTGTGTAGTAAATTACTACAACATTCAACAAATTTAAGAGTTTTATTTTCCTTACATATATACACTGTGGGTTATTTCCACTTATTTATCAGCAGGAAGGGCTCAATTCTTAGGCTCTAGTGTCCTCTTCAGAGCAGTCTACTTACGTCTGATGCATACATTAGGAAAACTCTCAGTGTCGTGTGATAATCACAGCACATAACATTTTAGAAACTATGTTTAACTGAAGTCAACTACTTAGCTTTTTTAAATGACAAAAATAAAGTCGCTTTGGTTCCCATACAGTGGCCACACAACTTAGTTCTAAGATAAAAAAGAACTGTTGAAGCTACTGACTACTTAATGCACTCTGTACACTATTTGTCCAAATGTTTTTTTAATCAATTCTACTACAAAAATTAACAATGCTTTAAAAATGAAATAAATAAATAGCTATAAATATTTGACAAAAAAACCTAACAAACAAAATGAACATAAATGTGGTATGTTACAGTAGTTACCACAAGATTCAGAAGAAACATAAAGATATTTCTAAGACACATAAATTGCTTGGAGAAAACAAAGTAAATTAATTGAAAAATATGTTAAAAGAGGGATAAAATGAAAGATGTAGAAAGTAAATTAAAAATAGATCACTATGGAAATTAATGATACCTTGAACAAATAATATATACTGTTCAAGGTATATTGTTCAAGGTATTCACAAGGAAAGAATAGATTTGAAAATATAATATATAATTATTTTCAGTTATTAAAAAGAGTATTCTGAAAAAAACAAATATCTATAAAGACAGTAGATGAAATAGACCACTGACTCTGCTAATGTAGGAAAATATAGACACACTAAATTCAGTTATAATATCTATATATGTATTTGAGCACAGATAAACTAGAAATGATATTAAATGAAATGTGCCCTTTATCCAAAAAACAACAAGCAATAATTACTGGAAATACGTAGTAATGTGATAGTTTTAGAATATTTGAAAGTCAAAAACAAAATGAAACAGCAGACAGAAAAATAAATGTGTCACTTAAAATAAGAAAAATAGCACTGTATTATCTGCATTCCATAGTTTCATGCTGAATTACATTTCCAAAATCACAAATATGTAGCTTGACATAATTTTACTATTAACTGTATGGCAGTCAAAATGATATTTGCATATTTTAAGACTGTTGAAACCATAGAATCCACAAAGAATGTGGAATACTCTACCTAATGGAAATTGTACACAAAGGTCTTATTAGACTTAATGTCCACTAGTATGACAATGAAGATACATGTTAATTCCACTGAAGTCTAATTATGACTAACCTACGTGCACGTGCTGCTTTGAATGAGACCGGTGCCCACAGGCACACATATTTGAATATTTGTTGGATCTCTTTGTAGAGGGTTAGGGGGTTGTGACCTTGTTGGGACCACTGTATCACTGAGAGTAGTGAGGTTTTAAAAACTTTAGGGATTCCCCCTTCCATTCCACCTCATGATTAAAGAGCAAGATAGAGCAATCAATTGTTCCTTGGTTCTGCAGTTATGGACTCTAACCTCTGAAACTGTAAGCCAGATTAAAGACTTTCTTCTATAAATTGTCTTGGACATAGTGTTTTAACACCACAATTGAAAGTAATTAAGACAGTGCATTAATACAGAATTTTCTAAATTAGAGGGAAGCTAAAGTTAATTTCAGCCTTGATTTTAAAGAAATATCCTTCAATATTTCTGCTCCATAAACAAATCAATCATACTATTGGAAAGCACCAATTTTCTTCATACTTGACCATCTAAAGACAGTTTTGGTTACTAACTTTTGGTAGTGTTTTTTGGTACTGACTGCAGTCATATGGTTTAGCTATGATTAACTTGTATAATAATTATAATCTTGATATTTTTTAAAACAGGTAAAATTAGAATGATACAATGCCAAATTCTGTTCTTTAAGTTTTGCTTACCTCTTTTAGAACTACCAGGATTCTGTAGATTCAGTGAATTTCAGAACGTGGGTCTCTCTCCCCTGGGGTCATTGGCCACTGATTCAAGAAAGAAGAGGGAGCAGATGTGACAAACAGGGTTCAGAAGGCTTGAGGAAAATGAACAGAACCTCTGGGAGACAGATTCAATGAGATAGCTCAGTTGGAAGGGAGGCCAACTTATATGGTCCAGCTCAGATGGAAGGGAGGATGTACAGATGGAGGAACAAGGGAGGGAATGCACCTGATGAATATATGCAGACCTGATTGTGGACAAAGGAACATTAATGACACACTCATTTAAATATCAAAGAAAGCAAAAAGGAGGGGGCTTATATGCTGAATCATACAAAGTTTTCAGTGAGCTTTTGTGAAAGGTCATCCTGCAAATAAGGCCAGTCTTCTGGGCCTAAGTACATTATCCAAATAAGGTAGAGAGGAGGTCCTGCTCCTCCATATTACATGGAGCCTAGAGAGCTATCTGGGTTATTCCAATAGAGAAGACTGAGCTCTATATAAATCAATAATAATCTACTTGCTATTTTCTGCTATCCATGGACAGGCAGCTTATTTAATAGCCTAGTGTCTTGGGTATTGATACAGGTAAGAGAGGTAAACACTATAATGGCTTTATCAATAATCAATCTCTTCATCTTCGAATCAAGGGATTGTACCAGACAAAATTTCAGTAATTTGTCTTTTCCATCTGTTCATTGTTTATGGGTTGATAGTTTGACTGAAAAACATGCCTTTTAATTTAGATACTCTCAGTTTTGTAAATGGCACTCTTTACACATTCTGCCTCTATTCCAACCAAGATTTTACATTTTGTACTAGGAAAAAGAGGGGAAGAATGGCATGATTGTATCTATTCATATCTGGTACTTTTTAGAATCAGAATTCTCAATGAGTACTACATAGAAGTGGTCAGATGGTTTATCTTTGATATAAGAAACCACTTTAAATTCTAATTAGATGAAATAGAAATATGGTTTATTAAATTAAATTCTGCAATCATTTCAGTGTAAAATTTCCTTCCTGTTCAATTATAAAAGCAAAGCCAGATCCATACAAAGTGTGCTAACACTGATCTTTTTGGTTTTCTATTAGGTTCTAAACAACTGCTGATTAAAAGAATGAAATCTCATCAGAAGATGGGAATTTAATGAGTTCTCATGAACAATTAAAATGATTATTTGCATATTTTAGCCTATTGGAGAAAAAAATACCAAGCAGGAAAGAGTTAGCAAAAATCCCGTGCTGAGAAGGAAACATTAAATACTTTCTGATTCCAGCTAAAGCCATGGACAGCATTTCCGGAGGCTTATTAGCATGCACAATGGCATGACCTGGTTTGCCAGTCCTCTACACTTGGGCAGGTGTTTATTACAGGTGCTCCATCACTGGTATTTTTATCCCTCCAAGAAAAATTAGCAACAAAGAGAAGATCTATGCCTAATTCTCTTCACAGTCATATATACTGGGAGTGAGAAGAGGGAAATTAAATTCCAAGCAAATCTTAAGCAGCACTTAAAACACTTTTTTAAAAAATAGGTACCCTGGAATCATCAAATGCCCTGAGGTCAAACAAAAGATAAAAAAGCATCTAGAAAAATACTGTTTTTACTTTGAGAAATAATATCATTTAATGCCAAATGACTCAAAAAACACAAGTTTTCAATATCTGTCCTTAAATTATAAGTACCTTGTTCTAACATTCAACTTTTTGGGAGTTTGTAATTATCTAGAACATTTTTTTTCCTCTGTGTTTTTCAAACCTATTGAAAGTTTTCAGTTTTTGAAAGATAGAGGCATAAGGCATTAAAAAAATAAGCATCCATTATCCATTATCATTTATACAGTACATTACTAGTGAGGAGAACATCAACGTTACCTAGAGAATAGGAAGCAGTTCAGTTCCCCAAGTCACCTTGTACTCTGAAGAGAACTGGTAGAATTTTGTGACAACACCCAATTCACTTCCTGAATCAACCTCAACCCTCAAATATACCCACTGTACCTGTGCTGCATGGTGACATGACTACTCCCTGGTGTACAGACACATACATACACACAAGCTCACACACAAATGTACCACATAAAACGTGTCTATACCTACCTGCATCCACACAAACATACGCATAAACAAGCCAGCCCACATCCAACTGTCCCCATACCTGTGCATACATGCCCACACACAACACACAAATGCACTACATAAACAATTTCCACACCTGTTTGCATATAATCTCTCTATTTTTATTTCTTCCACAATATGACTTTTTATAAACGCCAAGGATGTGGTACCAGACAGACAATGTTCAGTGAAGTGGCAATAAAGACAATTACAATTACAAGATCAAAAGAAGGCTATCTTAATAGCATACAGTCTCTCTTACACACACACACACACACACACACACACACACACACACACACACACACACACTCACAAACAGCAATAAAATCACCACCTAACCTAAGTCTTCTTGCTTTTCTTTCAGCACTAGTATTTTTGAATCATGCAGACTTGGGGTAATGTAGTTTTCCATGAAACAACCTCTGCTTTTCTCTTCTTTTTCTGTTTCTTTTTTCTTTTTTTCTTATTCTTTTTTCTTTAATATTTGCCATTCTCTTTGTTCTTTTTTGTCTTTTTCTTTTTTAATAGAAAGAAAATGATTTTACATGTCAATCCCAGGTCACTCTAGCTCCCCTTCTATCCTACCCCAACTAACACTCTAACTATCCCATACACTTATGCTCCCCAGGAAGGGTGAGGCCTTTGATAGCGGGTCTTCAAAGTCTGTCATATTCTTTGGGATATGGCCTGAGCCAACCCCCTTGTGTCTAGGCTCAGGGAGTATCTCTCCATGTGTGATGGTCTCCCAAATATCATTCCTAGGCTAGGGATAAGATCTGATCCATTACAAGAGGCCCCATAGATCAAGTTCTCCTCAATGATACCCACATTTAAGGGGTCTGGATCAATCCTATCCTGGTTTCCCAGCTATTAGTCGGGGCACCAAGAACTTTCCCTTGTTCCAGACATCTATTTCTGGGTTTCCCTAGCCTGGTATGAACCCCTTTGCTCATCAGTCCTCCTTCTCTGCAACTGGATTTCAGTTCAGTTCAAAGTTTAGCTGTGGGTGTCTACTTCTTCCATCAGCTGATGGATGAAGGCTATACTATGGCATATGACTTAGTCATCAAACTCATTATCAGGAGAGGGCATTTAAGGTAGCCTCTCCTCTGTTGCTTAGATTTTTAGTTGGTGTCATCTTTTAGCTCTCCAGACAATTCCCTAGTGCCTGATTTCTCTTTAAACCTATAATGTCTCCATCCATTATATTATCTGTTATCTTCCTCTCTTCTGTTCTTCCCACAACTCAAACTCTCTGCCCTATCATAGCTTCCTCACATCTCTTCTTCTCCCCTTCTCATTCTACTAGTTCACTCTCCCCCTCCCCGCCAATATGCTCAGGAGAACTTGTCCCTTTCCTCTTCTCCAGGGGACCATGTATGTCTCTCTTAGGTTCCTCCTTGTTTACCAGCCTCTCCAGCAGCATGGACTACAGGCTGGCAATCCTTTACTCTATGTGTAAAATCCCCATATGAGTGAATACATACCATGCCTGCCTGTTTGTGACTGCATTACCTTGCTCAGAATGGTTTCTTATAGTTCCACTCATTTCCCTGCAAATTTCTTTTCTTTTTTCTTTTCATTTTTTTTTGTTTGTTTTTCGAGACAGGGTTTCTCTGTGTAGCTTTGGAGCCTATCCTGGCACTCGCTCTGGAGACCAGGCTGGCCTCGAAGTCACAGAGATCTGCCTGCCTCTGCCGCCTGAGTGCTGGGATTAAAGGCATGCACCATGAATGCCCAACTGCCTGTGAATTTCAAGACTCCATTGCCCCACCCCCACCCACCCCCGAGTAGTACTGCATTGTGTAAATGTACCACACTTTCTCTATCCATTCTTCAGCTGAAGGTCATCTAGGTTTTTCCAGGTTCTGGCTATTACAAATAATGCTGAGATGAACATCATTGAACAGATGTCCTTGTTGTATGAATGTGCTTCTTTTGGGTATATGCCTAAGAGTGGAATTGCTGGATCTTGTGGTAGGCTAATTCCCATTTTCCTGAGGAATTCCCATACAAATTTCCAAAGTTGCTGTAAAAGTTTGTACTCCCACCAGTTGTGGAGGAGTGTTCCCCTTTATCCACATCTTCTCCAGCATAAACTTTCATTTGTGTTTTTAATTTTAGCCATTCTGACAGGAGTAAGATGTTATCTCAGAGGTGTTTTGATTTACATTTCCCTGATGGCTAAGGATGTTGAACACATTCTTATGTGTCTTTTAGCCATTTAGATTCCTCTATTGAGAATTGCCTATTTAGTTTTGTACCCCACTTTTTAATTGGATTATTTGCCTTTTGGAGACTAGCTTCTTGAGTTCGTTGTAAATTTTGGAGATCAGCTCTCTGTCAGATATGGGGTTGGTGGGTATCTTTTGCCAATGTGTGGGCTGTGGTTTGTCTTGTTGACTGTGTCCTTTGACTTACATAAGCTTCTCAGTTTCAGGAGGTCCCATTTATTAATTGAGGATCTCAGTGTCTGTTCTACTGGTGTTACATTCAGGAAGCAGTCTCCTGTACTGATTCATTCAATGGTATTCCCTACATTTTCTTCTAATAAGTTCACTATGGCTGGGTTTATGTTGAGGTCTTTGAACAATTTGGACTTTTGTTTTGTGCATGGCAATAGACATGGATATATCTGCAGTCTTCCACATGCCAGCATTCAGTTATACCAGAACCATTTGTTGAAGATGCTTTTTTTATTCATTGAAGAGCTTTAGCTTCTTTTTCAAAAATCAGGTATTCACAGGTTAGCAGGTTAATGTCAGTGTTTTCAACTCTATTCCAGTGGTCTACATGCCTAATTTTGTGCCAACACCAAGATGTTTTCAGGACTATACCTCTATAACAGAGCTTGAAATCATGGATGGTGATGCCTCCAGAAGTTCTTTTATTGTACAGGGTTGTTTTGGCTATCCTGGGTCTTTTGTTTTTCCATATAAAGTTGAGAATTGTTTTTTCAAGGTCTGCATAGAATTGTGCTGGGATTGTGATGGGGATTGCATTGAAATTGCAGATTGCTTTTGGCAAGATTGCCATTTTTTTTTTACTATTTTGATCATACCTATCCAAGAGCATGGGAGATATTTCCATTTTCTGGAATCTTCTTTAATTTCTTTTTTAAAAAACTCAGAATTCTTATGATAAAGGTCTTTCACTTTTTTTGGTTAGTGTTACCCCAAGGTATTTTATGTTGTTTGTGGCAATTGTAAAGGGTGATATTTCTCTGATTTCTTTCTCAGCACATTTATCATGCATATATAGTAGGCCTACTGATTATTTGAGTTAATTTTGTATCCTGCCACTTTGCTGAAGGTTTTTATTAGCTGTAGGAGTTCCCCTGTAGACTTTTTGAGGTCACCTATGTAGACTAACATATCATCTGCAAATAGTGAAAGTTTGACTTCTTCCTTTCCGATTTTTATCCCCTTGATCTCCTCTTGTTGTCTTTTTCTCTAGCTAGGACTTCAAGGACAATAATGAAGAGGTATGGAGAGAGTGGACAGCCTTGGCTTTTCACAGAGTTTACAGGAATTGTGTTGAGTTTCACTCCATTTAATTTGATGTTGGCTGGCAGCTTGATGTATATTGCTTTTATTATGTTAAGGTTAGGGTTAGGGTTAGGGTTATCCTGTTATCCTTGATCTCTCCAGGACCTTTATCATGAAGGGGTGTGGGATTTGGTCAAAGGCTTTTCCCCATCTAGTGAGATAATCATGTGTTTTTTTTCCTCAGTCTGTTTATATGATGGATTACATTGATGGATTTTTATATGTTGAACCATCCTTGCATCTCCGAGATGAAGCCTACTTGATCATGTTGTATGATTTCTCTGATGTGTTCTTGGATTCGATTTGGCAGTATTTTATTGAGTATTTTTGCATCAATGTTCTTGAAGGATATTGGTCTATAGTTCTCTTTTTTAGTTGTGTCTTTGTGTGGCTTATGTACCAAGATTATTGAAGCTTCATAAAAAGAGTTTGGCAATGACCCCTCTGCTTCTATTTTGTGGAACAATTTGAGGAGTATTGGTATTAGCTCTTCTTTGAATTTCTGATAGAATTCTGCACTGAAGCCATCTGGACCAGGGAATTATTTTTTTGATTGGGAGACATGTCATAACTGCTTCTGTTTTCTTAGAGGTTACAGGTCTGTTTAAGTTGCTTATCTGTTCTTGATTCAATTTTGGTAAGTGATATCTGTCCAGAAAATTGTCCATTTCCTTTAAATATTACAATTTTGTGGAGTACAGGTTTTCAAACCTGTATTTGACCTATATATGACCTGAATTTTCTTTGGATTTCCCCAGTGTCCATTGTTATGTCCCTCTTTTCATTTCTGGTTTTGTGAATTTGTGTGTTCTTTTTCTGCCTTTTGGTTAAGTTTGGATAAAGGTCTGTCTATCTCATTAATTTTCTCAAAGAACCAACTCTTTGTTACATTGATGTTTGAATTGTTTTATTTGTTTCCACTTTATTGATTTCTGCCCTCAGTTTGATTATTTCCTGGCATCTACTCTTCTGGGGTGAATTTTCTTCCATTTATTCTAGATCTTTCAGTTGTGACGTCAACTCTCTGCTGTGACTGTTCTCTAGTTTCATCATGTGAGCACTTAGAGCTATGAACTTTCCTCTTATCACTGCTTTCAAAGTGTCCCATAAATGTGGGCATTTTGTGCCTTCATTTTCATTGAATTTTGGGAAGCTTTAATTTGTTTCTTTATTTCTTTCTTGACCCAGGAATGGTGCAATTGCTTGTTGTTCAGTTTGCCTGAGTTGGTAGGTTTTCTGCAATTTTCATTGTCTTTGAATTCTAACTTTAAAGTATGGTGGTCTTATAAGACAAAGGGTGTTATTCCATTTTTTTTGTACCTGTTGAGGTTTGCTATGTTGCTGAGTACTTGGTCAATTTTTCAGAAGGTTCCATGTGATGCTGCAAAGAATGTATATTCTTTTGTGTTTGGATGCAAAGTTCTATAGATGTCTGTTAATCCCAATTGGGTCATAACTTCTGTTAGTTCCTTTGTATTTTTTTTAACATTCTGTCTGTTGGTCCTGTCCATTGGTGAGAGTGGGGCGTTGAAGTCTCCTCCTATAACTGTGTGAGACCTTCTTTATGATTTCAGCTTTAAGAATGTTTCTTTTACAAATGTTGGTGCCTTTGTACTTGGGGCACAGATGTTTAGAATTGAGATTTCTTCCTGATGGATTTGTCCCATGATGAATATGAAATTTCCTTCCTCATTCCTTTGGATTGATTTTAGTTTGAAGTCTAATTTGTTAGATACTAGAATAGCTACCCCAGTTCTTTTCTTGGGTCCATTTAATTGGAATATCTTATCTCAACTGTTTAGTCTGAGGTAATGTCTGTTTTCGAAGTTGAGGTGTGTTTCTTGTGTGCACAGATACAGATGAATTCTGTTTTAGTATCCAATCTGCTAGCCTGTGTCTTTTTTATAGGTGAGTTAAGACCATTAATATTGAGGGAAATTAAGGACCATTGAGTGCTTATTCTTGTCTGTTTTTGATGTGTTGTTGGTAGTGGTATTGTATGTGGATTTACCCTGCTTTTTCTTTTGGGTTTTCGTAAGGTGAGATTATAGATTGCCTATGTTTTTGTGAGTGAAGTTAATTTCCTTAGGTCGGAGTTTTCATTCCAGTACTTTCTGTATGGCTGGATTAGTGGTTACATATTGTTTAAATCTGCTTTTGTCATGGAATATCATGTTTTCTCCATTTATAGTGATTTAAAGCTTTGCTGGGTATAGTAGTCTGGGCTCACATCTGTGTTCTCTCAGAGTTGGTAGAATATCTATCCAGGTCCTTCTGGCTTTCAGAGTTTCCATGGAGAAGTCCGGTGTTAATCTGATAGGTTTGCCTTTATATGTTACTTGTCCTTTTTCCTCTGCTGCTCTTAATATTCTTTCTTTATTCTGTATGTTTGGTGTTTTAATTATTATATGATGAGGGGTCCAGTCTATTTGGTTCTTCTTTAGGCTTCTTGTACATTCATTGCCATTCTTTCTTTAGGTTGGGAAATTTTTTTCTATGATTTTTATTGAATATGTTTTCTGCACCTTTGAGTTGGGTTTCTTCACCTTCTATACCTATTATCCTTAGGTTTTGTCTTTTCACAGTGTCCCATATTTCCTTGGTACTTTGTGTTGAGGATTTGTTGGAATTAAGATTTTCTTTGCTTGATGAATTCATTTTCTCTAGTTTATCTTCAGTGTCTGAATTTCTGTCTTCCATCCCTTTTATTCTTTTGGTTATGCTTGCATCTGTGGTTCCTGATTGTTTACTCAGCTTTTCCACTTTCAGCATTCCCTGAGTTTGTGTTTTCTTTATTGTCTCTAATTCAGTTTTCAGGTCCTGAACTGTTTCCTTCAGCTGTTTAATTGTAATTCCTTTGCTTTCCTTGAGTCTTTGCATCTTTTGGTTTGTCATTTCTTCCAATTCTCTGAAGGATTTTCTGATTTCCTCTCTTAGGGTCTCTATCATCTTCATGAAGTTGATTCTAAGGTTGCTCTCTTTTGCTTCATCTGTGTTGTGATGCTCAGGTCTTGCTGAGTCCTTAGACTCTGGTGGTATTTTATTGGCTTTCCTGTTGTTGGATGTGTTCTTATCTTGTCTTCCCGTCTCTTCTTCCAGTCGGTGCAGGTGGTGTCTCTTCCTTTCCTGGTGTGTATGGGTCCAAGGTTCTCTTTAGATTGCTACAGTTGGCTCAGATACTCTAATGGGTCTCAAGGTGGGTGCAAGAGGGTTTTAGGAATTGGATCTTCAGGTGGGTGAGAGCAGGACTAGGGCAGAGTTGTAATCAGAGTCTGTGTTGCTTGGTCCTCAGGGGCTAATTCAATTTATCTGCAGACCCCGGGGTGAGAGTTCCCTGAGTGGACAAGCAGAAGTTGGGCCCAAGGCAGGGTCCAAAGCAGCTCACCTCTGCTGAACTGTCTGGGGAATGGGGTATCCCAGCGATCTCAGCAGAGTCAGGGTCCCTTGGTCCTCAGGGGATGGTTCAATCTTCCTGCAGACCGCAGGGTGGGAGTTTCCCAACCTCTGCTTTTGTGCATGTATACTTTTGCAGGAGCCAGAGTAGCCTTTTCAGAAAATACAAGGGTTGCTTCTAATTTCAAGGCTCCTGGTATAAATGGTGAAGTCAACTATTCCACACCTTTCAAAGCACTGCAATGGGAGCCAATGGATGAATATTGTAAAGACCTGTTAAATAAAAATGTTGGAAGGTATTCACTATGCTTCTGATTGAGCATCATCAACACAAGTGCTTTATCACTCATTTTATATACTCTGTAGTTTTCTTCTTAACTAGCTTTAGACAAAACCAAGACATCATTTCTACATCATTTCTAATGGGTAGCTCAGCACTTGTTTCTGAGATGTTTCACATAACAATGCCCTTAATGTAACTGAAAATTGACAATATCTATTTTAATCTAGTATCCAGTCCTCAGAAAGTATTTTTCACTCATTGTAAAAAATGTGTTTCAATCAAGATATCTTGAATGTTTGATGGCTTATTATATCTCATCTTCAGTTTTATAAATGTAAATTTTTGAAACTTAATTAAGATAATGAAATGAACATAATAAAGTATATTTCCATGAATTTTGATAACTATTTTTATAAATATTTTCTTTATCAATTTGCTTTGCCTTCTGGTACTGCTCTAGGCTAGCCTGTCTTAGCATACTTCCTAATATAATCAGTGATTATATTTGTCATATTATAGCTTAGATTAACCATTCTAGAATGACATGTAAATGGAATGTACATGTTTTTTTTTATTCTTGATTCTGTATTTTTCTCTCAACCTAACAGTATCTATATTTGTCTACATTTATTTTAGTATTCATATTAATGTATGCGGTTTTGCTATTATTTTAATGTTATGTACTTTTTTACACTTTTTAAGCATGTAGAAAATAAAATAGTACTTTTGTCTAAATGCATTTAAGAGCTGCCAAATAATATGACAGACAGACAGACATTTTCTAGGCAATACATAGAAAGGAATTTCGAAAGCAATGTGTTTTAACTTTATGTAAATATTTTGAAACAATTTTTTAAGTATAAAATTGATCTGTATTATTCGTTACTCTCCAAATGTTATTATTGATATAAGTGAACAATTTTAAAAGCACATTCCTTATTTATCATTATTAACTGACAAAAAATGTAACAACACATAAAAAGACATTCCTGCTTCCTATAATTATAATGAAATATATGCATATTATGTTCAGCAGTAGGACATTATCACTTTGAGGGGATCAACTAATAGACTTTGCAATAGCCTGAGTTGCTTGGGGTTCTCCATGTGGCCCTCTGACACCACCAACTCATTTATATGTAACTCATACCTGAATGATGAAACCTAGTCCTAGCATTGAAGGTTAATCCTGATGTCAAGATATGTCTAATTGGGTCTATGTCATTCCTTGGTTTCGCTTTTTCTCATGGTTTCCACTGTTGTGATGAAACATCATTACCAAAGCAACGTGAGGGGGAAAGGTTTTATTCACTTTACAAATCCACAACACTGTGCATCATTGAAGGAAGTCAAGACAGGAAACCATATACGGCAAGATCCATGGGGAATCTTCAAAGTCTGTCATAGCACTTGGAACAGGGCTCAGAGTAGTTTTCTTTTGCATTTCCCTGAACACTAAGGATCTACACATTTTTAGCTGCTTCTTAGCCACTTTGAGTCAGCATGTGAGTTTAGAACCCTCTGTGGTGTTTAGTATCACATTTGTAGAGTTTTATTTTTTCTTATTGCTTTTGCTTCTTAATGTAAACACTTTCAGTTGTATTTATATTTTAGGTAATAACTCTCTATCAGGTATATAATTGGTAAAATTGTTTCCCATTCTGTAGTCTGGTGTTTTATCATAATGATGGTGTCCTTTGCCACATGGAAACTTCCCCATTTCCTGAGACCCCATTATTAATTGTCTTAGCACAGTGCTATTGGTATCCTGTTTGGGAAATCCTTTCCTATGCCAATGAGTTCAAGATGCTTCCACATTTCTCCAAGATCCAGGGTATCTAAATCATTTGGGATTATATTTCAGTACTTGACAAATTTACAATTGAACTTTTCAGGGTGATAAATGTGACCCTATTTGTATTTTTCTGTATGCAGTTATCCAGTTTGACCACCACAGTTTGCAAAAGGTGATGTCTTTTTCAAGTGTATATTTCTGGCTTCTTAGCCAAAAATCCCCGTGCTTAGACACAAGGTGTCTAGGCCATATCCCAAAAAATATGACAGACTTTGAAGACCCTCTATGGAAGGCTTCACCTTACCTGGGGAGCAGAAAGGGTATGGGATTGGTAGGGAGTTAGTTGGAGGCAGAGAGGAGGAGGGGAGGGAGAGGAACCTGGGATTGACATGTAAAATAATTTTCTTTCTAATAAAAATGATTCAAATAAAATAAAATAAAAGTCAAGTGTCCATAAGTGTATGTGGATTTATGTCTGGTCCTTCAATTCAATTCCCTTGATCCATATGTCTGTTTTCATGCCAATACCATGCTATTTTCATGATTATAGTTCTGAAATACAACTTTAAATCTATGATGGTGATAACACACAGCCATTCTTTCATAATTTAAAATTGGTTTAGGTACCCAGTATTTTGTGTGTGTGTGTGTGTGTGTGTGTGTGTGTGTGTGTGTGTGTGTGTGTGTGTGTGTTTTCTCATGAAGCTGGAAGTTTTTCTTTCAAGATCTGTGAAGAACTGTATTGCAATTTTGATGGGGATTATATTGATTCTGTTTTGTTTTTGTTAGAATGTATATTTTTATTATCTTAATTCTACCAATAAATTAGCATGGGAAATCTTATCTTCTGATATCTTTTAATTCCTTTATTCAATGTTTTAAGTTTGTGTTATACTAATGTTTTATATTCTTGGTTAGAGTTATCTCAGGAGACTGTAATTTTACTGAAGATTTTAAAAATGATTGCTTTCCTGATTTTTTCTTGGTCCATTTGTCATCTGTGTATATGAAAGCTGCTTATGTTTTGTGTTAATTTTGTATCCTGCTACTTTACTGAAATCTTTTTCTTATAGACAGAAGTTTCTGTCCTAACTAGTCCTGCACTTGTTCAGTCCAAAATAAATACACAGAGGCTTATATTAATTATACACTGTTTGCTCTATTGCTCAGGCTTGTTACTACCAAACTCTTACAAGTTTATCTATGTTTATTCACATGGCTTTGTATCTTTTCTCAGTAAGGCATTCTCATCCTGCTTGATCTACATCTGGCTGGCAAATCTGTCTGTGCCTTTCCTCTTCCCAGAATTTACTTAGTCTGGTAGCCCCACCTATACTTACTGATTGTCTACTGGCCAATCAGTTTTATTAAACCAATACTTACAGTTTAGGAGAGCATTATCCCATATCACTTTCTAGCTGTAGAAGTTTCTGGGTGGAATTTTAGAGTTATTTATATATACAATCATTTATTTGCATATAAAGATACTGTGAATTCTACCTTTTCTATGTCTTTCCCCTTGACTCCTTTCAGTTGTCTAATTGCACTAATTAAGTCTGTAAGTACTATGTTGCATGGAAATGGAACTTGTTTTGTTTCTGATATAAGTGAAATTGCTTTGAGTCTCTATCCATTTAGTTTGGTGTTGGCATTGGGCTTTATGTATTCATTATGGTGAGGTATGTTCCATGTTCTCTCATCACCCCAGTGCTTTTATCATGAAGGGATACTGGATTTTGTTAAAGGCCTTTTCTGCAACTAATAAGATGATCATGTTTATTTGTCATTCAATCTGTTTATATTGTTGATTACATTTATTAATTTACATATGCTGAACCAACCCTGGATTTCTGGGATGACGTCTGCACTGTCAGGGAGGATAATTATTTTTATTTGTTCTGGCATTCAGTTTGTAAGCATTTTTCAAGATTTGTTTTTTTTTTTTAATCTATGTTCATATGGAAAATCAGTCTGTAATTCTTTTGTTTGATCTTCGTGTGCTTTGGGTATCAGGTAACTATGGTATTACAAAAATAATTAGGGAATTAGGTAATGTTTCTTCAATTTCTGCTTTGTGAAATAATTGGAGGAGTATTAGTGTTGATTCTTCTTTTAATGTCTGGTAGAATTCTGGACTATATCTAACTGCCCTAGGTTTTTTCTGGTTGGGAAACTTAACTACTATCTCTATTTCACTAATGATTATTGTTCTGCTTAATCTGATCTTGATTCAACATGGTAGGCCACATATATAAAAAATAATATCCATTTCTTTATTTTCTCCAGTTTGAGAAAGTTCATATTTTTATAATATATGATAAATATTCCTATTATTCCTATGATGCCTTTTGTGATATTCCCATTTTCACCTACAAATTTATTAACTTGAATCTTCTCTCTTTTTTAATTTAGTTAATTTGGGAAGGTTTTATCAATCTTACTGATATTTTTCTCTATGATTTAACTCTTCATTTCATTGCTTCTCTGTTTTGTCCTTAATTTTCATAATATAATATTTTTTTTTGTTTTTCGAGACACAGTTTCTCTGTGTAGCTTTGCTTATCCTGGCACTCGCTCTGGAGAACAGACTGGCCTCAAACTCACAGAGATCCACCTGCCTCTGCCTCCTGAGTGCTGGGATTAAAGTTGAAGCACCAATGGCCAGCAATATAATATTTATTGATTCTTTTGGAATATATATATATATATATATATATATATATATATATATATATATATATATATCCACATATACCCCAACCCACTCCTTTCTCAATCCCTCCTGACCCGCCCCTCACTTCTGTAATACACCTCCATGAAACAAAATTTTTAAAAATTAATTAAATTAAAAACTAAACAAAAACATTCACTTTTCTCCTCCATCTCTGGCCCCTCTCTAACAACTATCCCTTATCCTGTGTGTCACATAGTGTGTCCATTCATCTTGCAAATGTTCATTGTAATGAATTTTTGGTCTGTTCAAGGCCTCTGACTTCTGGTACACCATCATTACTGGACCATTCATGAAACTCCTCTTGGATATCTTGCTGTTGCTCTGAGTCATGGAGAATCTGTACCTGTGGTTCTGCAAGACACTCTGGCAGGCCATTGATGAGGTAGATGTTAACAGGAACAACTGAAAGCCCCCAATATGGGTCTGTGTGATGGCTCATTTATTTAGTCTGGGTCACTGAGTCTGTCTTCCTCAGAGGAGGAGTAGAGGCAACTCTGGTTTTTTTTGTTTGTTTGTTTGTTTTATGATAGATTTAACATTTTTTGTAAATTCTTTAATTACTACTTAATTTTGCATATCCATCCCTCCATTCCCTTGAACTCCCATCCTCCCAAGTTCCCTTCAGCCCCTCCCAACCCATCCCCCACCTCCTCCCAAGGGATAGTGAGACCTTCAAAGTCTGTCATATCATTTGCAGGAGGGCCTAGGCCCTCCTTGCCTTATCTGGGCTGCAATAGCATCCCTCCATAGGGAATGGGCTCCCAAAATCCATTTGTGCTCTCGGATTAAAGACCAGCTACACTGTTAGAGGTCCCATAAACTGTCTTGGACTCCTAGCTGACACCCATCTTCAGAGGGCTTGGTTTGGTCCAATTCTGTTTTCCCAGCTTTATGACTATGGTTCCCATGCTCTCACCAAGTCAGGTCAACTGTTTCTTCGGATTTCTGCAGCACCGTCTTGGTTCCTTTGCTCATTTCTCCTCCTTCTTCACAACTTGATTCCAAGAGTATGGTTCAGTGCTTACCTGTGGGTGCCAGTTTCTGCTTCAAATATCTACTGGATGAAGGCTCTAGGAGTGGTAACCAAGGTAGACACCCATCTCAGTATAGGGTAAGGGCATCATCAATAGCATCTTCTCCACCACTGCCTGGATTCTTAGTTGGGGTCATCTCTGTGGATCCCCTAACATTTCCCCTGTGCCAGACTGCTCTCCATACCTGTACTGTCTCACTCTATCAAGGCATCTCCTTTCTAGCCCTCCCCTTTAGAGAAAGATGAACACTCCTCCATTGTTGGTTGGAGTGCAAACTTGTACAACCACTTTGGAAATCAGTATGGCAGTTTCTCAGGAAAATGGGAATCAGTCTACTTCAAGATCCAGCAATACTTCTCTTGCACATATACACCAAGAATGTACATTCACACAATAAGGGCAGATGTCCAACTATGTTCATAGCAGCATTATTTGTAATGGCCAGAACATGGAAGCAACCTAGATGCCCATCAACTGAATAATGGACAGAGAAAATGTGGTACATTTACAAAATGGAGTACTATCTAGCAGAAAAAAAATGGAATCTTTAAATTATCAGGCAAATGGATGGAACTATAAGAAACCATCCTGAGTTAAGTAACCCAGTCACAAAAAGATGCACATGGTATATACTCACTCATATATGAATTTTAGACATAGAGCAAAGGATTACCAGTCTACAATCCACACTGCCAGAAGAGCTAGGAAACCATGAGGACCCCAAGAGAAAATTGCATAGTCCCTCAAAGAAGAGGAGGGGGACAAGAACCACTGAGCAAAGTGTGAACACAGAGAGTGTGGAGAGGAAGAAGGTGGAAAGGGAAAAGGGAAGGGGGAAGAGAACAATAGCCAACATTTTTATACCACTGTCTTGGGGGCCAGCTATCTCATGGCTGCGGGATACACCTCCTTGCTTCATTGGTTCATTTTCTTGGACTATCTTCTACCATTCCTTTACTCAGAGTTGATGTCTATTCTTAATATTAAGGATATATGTCTATCCTTGATAGTAAAGTGTGTGTGTGTGTGTGTGTGTGTGTGTGTGTGTGTGTGTGTGTTCAGCAGAACAATGAATGCTGGTTTCTAATCCATAATTTGTGTCTTTTACTGGGGAATTGACGCCAGTGATGGTGATTATTGTCAATGAAGAGTACTTCTTTATTTCTGTTATTTTGTTGTTATGGTGTGTTCCCTCAATCCTTATTATCAGTTGGCCTGGGAATATTTGTTTTTTGGTTTTTCTTGGATATAGTTAACCTCTGCAGATTGAAGATTTTCTTCTACTGCCTTTTGTTAAACTGTCTTATAGATAGATACTGCTTAAATTTGGTTTTATATTGAAATATTTTTCTTTGTTTATCTATTGTGATTGATAGTTTTGCCTAGTACAATAATCTGGATTGGCAGCCATGGTCTCTTACAGTTCATTGCACTTGTGTCCAGGCCCTTATGACTTTTAATCAATTAAGAAATCTGGTGTTGTTATTATGAGTCAGCCTTTATATGTTACTTAGTTTTTTTTCTCTTACAAATTTAAAGTTTTTGTTGTATATATTCAGTGTTTTGAATATTATGTATTCTGACTAATATCTTTTTTGTCCAGTCTATTTGGTATTCTGCATGAATCTTGTAGCTTGATCACCACCTTATCCTTTAGTTTTGCAAATTTTCTTTTATGATTTTGATGATAATATTTTTGTTCCTCCATCTGTCTTGGTTTAACTCTCCTTTCTCTATTATTATACACTTTTTTATACACTTGGTCTTTTTATACTGTCTTAGACTTTCTGGAAGCTGCATTATTGGTAGATTTAACATTTTTTTTGATTGAGGTATCCATTTCTTCTACCTTATCTGCAACACCTGAAATTATTTCTTCCATACCTTGCATTTTATTTGTGAGACTTACCTCAGAATTGATGTTTGACTTCCAAATATTTTCATGTCCATTTTCATCTCAGTTTTTGTGTCTTTTAGTGATTCTATTTCTACTTTTATATCTTAATCTTTTTCCTCATTTCATTCCACTGTTTTTGTTTTCATATAATTTGTTAAGGAATTTAATCATATCCATTTTAATATCTTTGACCATATTCATAATTGTTATTTTAAAACCTTATCTTGTGATTAAATTATATTACATTCTTCAGATTCCACTGTAGAAGTAGAGTTACTGGGTCTAGTGGAGAAATACTATCCTGTCTTTTATTGATTGTGTTTCTATACTTGTGTTTAGGCATCTGGGATGGAATGCTTGAAGTAACTTTATGCATGGATATCCTGTCTGTGTTTGTTTGGTAGGTGTCCAATTTCTTAATTTCTGTTTTGTTCTCTTGATCATAGGGAGATTTGATGTCTGCAGTTTGCCTGGTTTGGGGAAGTATGGTTCTCCACAACATTGGGGGGCATAAATGAATAGAGATGGTCTGTAACTGTCTTTAGTAAAGAACGAAGGGAGTCCCTTCACACCTAGAGCAAGGTTCCCAGGGATTTGATGTTGAGAAGAAAAGAGGAAGTCCTTCCAAGAGGAAGTAAGGCAATGCACTGTGTGGAGAGAGAAGTAAGGGTCCCTTAGTCTGAACCCAGATTTGGATTCTCCAATGAATAGAGGTAGGAGGAAGGGCATCTCTAAGAACATTGTTAGTGGTCAGAGAGTGAAAATGTAGAGATTATACCAAAGGACACAAAAGACAATATCATTTATCAGTTTCGGGTCTAGGGTGAAAATTTCAGAGATTGACAGGAAGGATAGTGGAAGCTGCCTACTTGAGTCCAGGTGTGGCATAGTTTTCAATGTATAATATCATAATTTTAAGATGCTTTAAGGAATAAAATTTATTACAACTTAATTTATTGTTAAGTGTATACTTCTTTCTACTATTTATACTAGTAGATTTTAATTCCTGAGTCTTCTCTCTCTCTCTCTCTCTCTCTCTCTCTCTCTCTCTCTCTCCTCTCTTTGTGTGTGTGTGTGTGTGTGTGTGTGTGTGTGTGTGTGTGTGTACGTGCATTCTCATTTCTAGTAGTTGAATTCAAGACCTTGACAATGCTAGCCTAATACTCTAGCACTGAGTGTTACCCCCAAAATTGTGTTTAGTCATTTACAAATGAAATAGAAAATTAAGTATCTTTTCTACTTATGAAAATATATTATTTCACTTTTTTTCTGGGACTCACATCTAATACAGTATACACATTAATTGTTGCCTTTCAATTATTGATCCAAATTTTTACTGGGACACAATATTTTTATATCTTTTTCTTTTTACACTTCATATTGGATGAGTCAATAATCATTGTTCACTCACTTCCTTCTCTATCATGTTCTCTGTATTTAATAAATACATAAGAAAATATTTTAAATGAAACACATCACATTTACATCATTGTATACAGCTTCTAGTTCCCTAATATGGTCTTTGGGTTTTCTTTTAATTTTCTTATAATTCTTCAAATTTTTATGTTTACTTTTTGCTGGCAGGTTTGTGGGTTGGTAGGTTTGCTGCATGATTCACTTTTGAAACTATGTTTAGTATGTATCCCATGTTACCCACAAACATTTGATATTCTTGGTTCTTTGATACTGCTGTTTTAGTCATTAAATCCAGTCATCTCACCCTTGACATTTATTTACTGATTATTTTCTACTTTGAGAATTAGTACTTTTCTACTGATCTACTGTATGTCAATTATGTAAAGTATGTTTAATAATTCTAGAACTTGATATGATCCTATAGTGATTGTTGAGTTTTCAGATAATTAATCAACCCAATTAAGTAGAGACAAAAATACTCTGTCTACTAGTTTGAAATTTAATTTGATTCATCACATTTTCCTTCTGCTGGTTTAGAGTTTTTTCATAGACAAGGTTTAATTTCAACGAATCAAAGAGATGTGATTATTCAAGATAAGCAAAACCTACAAAACTTTAGCACAACTAACCAAAAGAAAGAGAAAAATGAACCAAACTAACATAATCAAAACATTCCAACAAACACCAAAGAACATTTTTAAAAAGTTATAAGGGAAATTTTAAAGCTCTATACTCCATTAAGTGGGAGCATCTAAAAGTAATAAACAAATGTTAGATTCATCCAAATATCCAATGTTATTCAAGAGATTAACAAACTAAACAGACCCATAATAAATAAGGAGATTTAAAACACAATAAAAAACTTTCCAACCAAATAAAGCCCATGACCAGGTGGATTCTCAGCAGAATTTTGCCAGACCTTCAAATATCTATAACCAATAATTCTTAAAATAGTAAAGAAATAAAGGAAAGAAGGAAAGAAGGTAGGATGAGAGAGAGAGGGGGGGAAGCTGTGGCCTATTTTTATTTACTTTGGCACTCTGCTCTTCTATCACTTGGGCAGAACTGTATCAAAGATTTCTGTTTAGGGAATACCTTCTGGACCTGGCTTGCAAGGGGTATGATTTCTTTTTCTGACTCTCAATCATGGTCTTTCCTTCACAATCTTAAAGTAAAAATGCAAAATATAATTCTTTAAGGAAGTATAGCAACAAATATTATTACTTCACTTTCTTGGTTATTTTAAATTATAACATGCAAATTGAGTGTTGGAAGATATATTCAAAGGAAAGGAACAGAAGAGCATTACTTAAAATATAGATTAAATAGTGTTATTTTAGAATACAAAAGTACAGTTTTTAAAACCTTGGTAAAAGTTGGACTTCATTCACAGTATACTATTTTAGTCTTTCAAAAATTTTAAAAACAAATGTCAAATTTCAGACATAAAGAAAAATACAAAATACAAGTATATATGCAAAATAAATAATCATCTTTTTAATTTTTAAATACTTCTTCTTACAGTGTGTGTAGGTTTGAATGTGTGATTTGTATACAACTGTGTATATGTAGCATAGGGCACTTGTTGGGTCAGAGCACAATTTTCAAGAATTGGTTTTTTGCTTTTACCCTGAGAGCCATGGGATCTAATTTAAGTCATCATGCTTAGAGGCAAATGTCTTTACCTGCTTACCCATATCACCAGGCCAAACACTCTTAATAGTAAATAACTTAAAAGCAAATAACTGTTGAAAGTTAAGATTAGGGAAAAAGATTGCTGAATATATAATAGGAAAATTTACAAACACATTCCTCAAAGCCTAAAAACAGTCATTAAGGAGATGCAAAAATATTCAGGATTATTATTTAACTGAGAAATACAAATTCGGTTAGAATAAAGTGCAACTGCTTAAAGGGAATGTACTGCATGTTTTTTTCCATCCTTCTCCTTCACAATTCTCAGATGCTTTGGTTTGTAAATCTCTGCTTGTTTCCATGACCCTTTTCATGCACTAAATTTCTATTCTTCATCACATTTTAGAAACAGCATTTGAATGCTGACATTTCCCAGCTGCAAATCACTTGGATGTCTACAGCAACCTTGTCAGAGACTAATACCAAGCCTTACAGGAATCTCTGCAATGTATATTAGATTGCAGTAAAAGTTAATCACATTTGAATTTAGGTAATTCAGCAATAGGACATATTTTACAATCATAATTCTCATTGAGAAAAGACAGGCAGTGAAGGCATAAGAAAAGTATCAATGAGTAAGATTCACTTCAGAGTGAATCTTAAAATTCAAGGTATCTGGAGAATGGAACCACAAGAAAATTTCCCCTGTCAGCCAGAGAAAAGAAAATCTTAGCTGATGTCCAACAACTCAGATATGAATAAAAGATGTTCTCCAAAATGGACTCTTTGATCTAAACTATTGCAGAGATCTTCAGTCCTCCAGAAAGTTCATGAAGAATTTTAAGTTTTCTATAAATGTCGGGCCCGGCTTTTTATCAGTCCCACATTACAGAGGCTATCTTTTCTGAACTGAAGTCTGTAGGACTGAGATTGGAGCCAGTCAAATGGCCCGGTGTCCATTTCGGCATCAGGGAGGTGCTGGACTGGGAAACTCCTACTTACCCAAAAGCAATAAACACCACACACAGATATTTTGTCATTTTAGGAGGGCTCTCAGTTCATGCTGGAAACTGGAGACTCTGGTTGATTCTAACTTCCTCCTAAATAACTTTTCAACAGTGAAGGTGACCACAGAAGGCATCTGCCATCATGTATATAGCTGATATCAAGTGATTCTTTTAATTCAAGAGGCACCTAAATAGTCTCTAGGCATGGAAGCAAGTTCTCTGGATAGGAGCAGGCACACCTAGGGCCTAGGTCTGTAGTTAGGCAAACTAGGAGACATTCTACACTGAGGCCAAGCCATAAGTCTTCAATTTAACCAGCATGTGAAAGACAATGGGAGATTCAGGCTCCTGGAAAATGGAGCAGAGGTTTGTACACAAAGAAACTTTAAAATCTATAATTTTTAATCCTTGACACAGAAGTCCTATTCAAGGGTCACACTAATCAAAAGAAGCAAACATAGAGGGAAGCTTTCATTCAAGGAGTTGCAATAGGGAATAGTTCAATCTAAGAGCATTAATGTTGAGTGTTGAGGCATGCTGCTTCGTGAGCAATCTATGTTGCTCATTTTCCTAGCCCAAATTAAAATAAACTTGCATTCTGTTTGTATGACTGGAGAAAATTTTACATTTCAATCAAAGAGTTCACCACTGATGGATGGTTAGGATCCTACCTCCCACAAAAGCTGGGAGACAAGAGCATGCCCTTATTATGAGTATAATTAAGAGGTTGATCTTACTTTGGTCCTCAGAAAAGACAGAAAAGCAAATATCAGCAGGTGAAATTTTAAGGTAATTTTTCATTATCACCTTGTTTACTTAAAGATTTCATGGTCTCTCTTCTTCCTCCTCCTCTTCTACTTCTTATCTCTTTATTGGTATGTATCTATGTGTAGTATATGTATTTGCCTTTCAACTGGATAGCTGATGATGTCTAGAGATCCTCCTGTTTCTATTTCTCCTCCCCACACCAGAGTTGGGACTACAGACCTGTGCCAGCATTTCTCCCAGCTTTATGTATTCTGAGGCTCTTTTATGTATGTCCTCATGTTTGCATAGTAAACATCTTAGGACCTAGCCACCTCCTGATTTCAGTTTTTTTATATTCAGCTATTAGCTTTGGTTTAGCAACAACAATAGAAGGTATCCTTTGGCAAAATTCTTGTGTCTTGATTAGGAAACATAAGTTGGATGCCTACTACAATATACTTGATTCTTTTAACATTTCAAGGTCAGAGCAAGGACAAAATTGCTTTGAGAAGCTTGCTTCAGTTGCACACACATAGAAATTTAATAGGAATAATTTCTCCTAATTGATAGAGGAAATGCATCTTTCCTCTAATAGTAATGAGAATAGAATTGATAATGCTTGCCAGGCTCCAAACTTAAGTCTTTTCTATACAGTTCATCAAAAATGATGTGACATGCATATTATTTTGAAAGCAATAGAGGTTGAATTTAATCAGTGCCTTTTGTTTTCTTGCTATTTGCTTTGATTGCTACAGCTTAGTTCTTTGGTTCTGTTGAGTCATTATTTGTTCCTCTCCATTCTTCCTTGCTTCTCTTTGTTCCATTAGCATCTTTATTTTATAATTACTTTATTGTTTGATCTGAAGCACACCCAGTGCTTAAATAATTGTTTTGTTTCTTTTTCCTTTAATCAGAAACTTTTATTTTAAGGAAAAGGAATTTGAACAAATCTGACCCAAACTTTGGAATTATATTTGTTTATGTAGTTGTGGAAGTTATTAGCTTTCTAGTGAAAGATAATTATGTGAATTAATATAATATGATCAGGTAGGACATGCTGTATTGATTGTCCCAGTGGATGGTATTAGGATATCCATGTACTTTACTACTCTTATCAAGCAATAGAAATGATATCCCTATCCCTTGGAATTGCCTTGATATTTTGAATTGCATTGTTCTATAGACAAATAATGTGCCAGTCTTGCCAGTTCTAGAACTATGGAATCAAATTTATATTTGCATTTTCTAAGAGAACAAGGCTGGAGCAGCCTAAGGGAAGATATAGATGTAGCTGAAGATGAGTAGCCTCAGTTATAGCTGTCCCATGACAAGGGGTCCCCAGAACAGCACCAGAAACTGAGTTCATCTGCATAGAGAATCAAGGTCATGATAATCTATCTTTGTCCTTATTATTGCACTTATCTGTACGAAGACTCAGAAAAACAAAGAATACTTGTATTTCCCACCAGTAAGGTTTTGTAACTCCACTACTCAAGTGTTAAATTCACCTAAACCTTGTTATTACTTTCACCTATGTAAGTAAAGTTTCTGCTAAGGCTTGTGTTGCCAGTAAAGGTAGCAGGATACATACTAAATGAACAAATGCAAATGTCATTGACAATGTCTCTCTCAATTGACATGGATGTGGAAAACAGGAAAGCTGGTCTATGTCAATACCATGAGGCTTTTTGTAATAGATGGGAGTAAGGGTTCACAGAGCTGCAGATGCGATACTTAACTCAGGTCAAGTTGTTTTTTCTGATGGTGGTTGATCATGTGGAAACCTTAAATTAAACTGAGAAGATATATGTATATACAAAACATGGTAACAGAGAAACTATGTACCTTAGGGCTTTCATTGATGTCAAAAGACCCTATGACCTCAGCACTCTTATAAAAAAAATTCATTGAGGTGGCTCATTTACAGTCTCAGAGATCCAGTCCACTATCATCATGATAAGCTGCATAGTGGCATTCAGGCACACGTGGTGCTAGAGATGAGAGTGCTACATCCGACAGACAACAGAAAGTCAACTTAAACACTGGGATGTATCCTGAGCATAGGAAACGTCAAATGCTGCCCCCACAGTGACATACTTCCTCCAGAAAGGCCAATCCCACTCCAACAAAGACATACCTCTTAATAGTATCACTTCCTATGATATTATGAAAACAGAAAGATATGTTATTTAGCAAAGAAAGTCTGAGGATGTAAGCAAAGAAATGATTAGAACATACTTGTTCTTTTGTTCCAAATGTTGAGTGCAATTCTGAAATTATATAGAACAATCTGAATGTAGAAAAGAACTATAGGAAATGTGACTATAACATCAGAACTGCTCTTCTTAGTAGCTGTGGGGTCAGAACTGTGTGTGTGTGTGTGTGTGTGTGTGTTTGTGGTGTTGTGGTTGCATATGAATAAGAGTCATAAACTAGAGTTATGCAGTAGAAGGCTGTTCAGTAATTCAGGCAATCAAAGAAGAGGATTGTTTATACTTGAAACCATGGAGACCAAGCAAATACCAAGAGCAAGAACAAGGGTGATGTTTTAGAAAATGTTCTCTAAGTGTTACAGAAAGAAACTTAACTGGACTGGATTATACATTATGGAGTGGATAATTCAACAATGGCCTTCTGAATGCTTCCTACAAAGAAAGCCAGATTCCCAGCTTGGGATACTGGGCATCTCTAAAAGGTCAGTCCTATGTTGATTGTCTGGAAACATAGTGGAGACTCACTGCTGTATTCCACACTGAAATGTCAAACCCTGAGAGTCTGATGTGAGCATGTGACTAAAGAAAGATATACTCACACACAGAAAAACCGGGCTTTGTAGACATGTCTCTACTTTTCCTCTGAGTTCATTGAGAGTACATGCTAAGTGAATCTTCATCTCTTTCACTAACTCTTATGACTGTATTTTCTGAAAAACTCCCACAGACAGCCCCATTTTAGCAAATCCTACTCATCTCTTAATCCAGTCAACTTTATAAGTAAGACAAGCATTAGAGATGAATAAGCCGACTAAAATTCTATGCAATGTTTCTTATAACGGCAATAAGAATTTGCAATAAAGGAAGGAAGGAGGAAGGAAGGAAGTAAAGGAAGAAAAAATCAGTACCCACTCATGTAGAAGTAAAATGAAGAATTTAACGAATAAAATCAATTTTGTACTATAGTAGGTAATTACCAATACGGAGTCAGGTAGAAATATAAGGGTATTTAATAGGGAAAAGCCTTACTTACAGAGTGGACCAGCCAGCCGGTGGTAGTCTGTACAGCAAGAAGCAAAGAGAAACCGAAACCGAAAACGCAGTCCCCCTACTCACTCTGACCACGCCCTCACAAGCCCTCAGGTACTCCTGTAGCCAGCCCCTAAGAAGGCATGGCTACAGCTTCCCCTACATTGTACTGCATGTGAACTTGTAAAATACTCTGATGTGTTAGCTGACTTAAAGATAATGTGACACTAAGATAGAATTAGTGGCCTGGCAGTGATCCTTGTATCGTATATTTGGAATACAGTTGATCCTGGGAACTTGTTTCTGTGCCACAAACTGAATAATTTTAAACTTTGAATAATTTTAACAGTAATTAATAAGAGTTCCAAAATAATACTTAGTAAACAGCCAAGTGTGGGTGTTATGATAAATCTTTCCGCCAAAAGCTGCGGAGCCCCACCGCCAAATGTGTGCTTTATGGCGACTAGCCACCCGAGTTAGGGCCCAAATTAATGCACAGAGAGACTTGTATTAGATACAATGCTCCTTGGCCAATGCCTAGGATTCTCATCTGTCAGCTTAGTCTTAATTATCATAAATCTATATATTTTATAAGACTTATCTTATAGAGAATGCCTTTTGCTGGCGCCCTCTCTTGACGGTGGCTCACATCCCACCACTGGAGAAAGCAAAGGGGAAAAATGGCACTTCCTGTTTCTCCTTGCTTAAATATGAGTCTCCTTGCTATGTCACTTCCTGCCTGGAACACCACTTCTCTACTACATTTCCCAGAATCCTCTTTGACTCCTAGTCCTGTGTAACTTGCTGTTTCATTGGCCAAACAGAACTTTATTCAACATTCACTAAGATAAACATACACAGAAGTACTTCCCCCATCATGTGGGAACCAATCTTTCCAATCTTCTGGGAGGCCATTTTTTTCTGCACTCCATTAATCTCAGAAGGTTAGAGGACTTCATATGGAAAGCAAAAGTTTAAAGGACTGCCATCAAAATTTGAGTCTGGTCACAGATAATTTTGAGTGCTTCTTGTTTTGAGGAACCAGAGACTAAGTGAACAAGACAGGCTGGAATTTGGTGGCTCTAAAACTCCATATAATTAATAAAAAGCCATATCTTTGCTAACAGCCCATTTGTATGGACTGCATGGCAACCAATGCTACTTGACAAACTTCCAGCATTTTTTTCTACTTTGTGAATCACAATTCTCCAGCACTTTTACTTTCATTTTTAATGATTCTCACTAAGCGCTGTGGATGTCCCCTTGTGCCTTTTCCTTTGTCCCTATGCATTGTGGGCTTTGGAATATGAAGATGTATAAAATAACAACCTCTCCAAACAAAATAGCTCTTTTTACAAAAGAGTACCATGGTGGAACCATATAGTTTGTGATATCTCTGCCTACTCCCATACACATTAACGCCAATCTGCTAGAAAATTTAAATAAGTAACATATGCTTGAAAAATAAGGTATACTTGATAATCAAGATTTATAAATTCCTAAGGTCTCCACAGGTCCAAAGTAATATATGTCTAGTCTTCTCTTTGCTCACTTTTAATTGTTAGTCAATTGGATAAACTAAGCCATACAAGAAAGTTCAAGTGTCTGATTGATCAAGCAAGTTCTTTTCCTAAGGTCAGGCATATAGAAAAAAACAATTTTCTTAGGGGCTTAAGGAAATTCCTTCTTTCCAGAAAATAAGAGAGAGAGAGAGAGAGAGAGAGAGAGAGAGAGAGAGAGAGAGAGAGAGAGAGAACAATTGCATATGTACCATGGTGCAGACAAGCTGGTCAGACATTAGCTTTCAGGAGTTTTGTCTCACCTTCTATATGATTGAAGTAGAGTTCCTTGTTGTTGGCTGATTAGTTTACACCATACTAGTTGACCTGTGAGCTTCCAGCCTATTCTTCCATTTCTGCCTTCCATGTCACTACCATATATGGCATTCTTGTGCACCTTCAGGATTAATGTCAACTTCTTTTCACCCCATGATCCATAACTCCCTAGACTACAATACATACACATGTATTCCTGAAAATATAGTTTTAGAATATTTTGGCTTCAAAATGGAAACAGATTCTTGTTGTTCCTTATTTTGTAGTAGTGTGCACTCAGTGTGACCTAGACATAGTAATACAAAGAAAACAAAGCATGAGATCAAAGAGGAGAACTCCTTCTTAACTAAACTTGGTAGTAGTAGTAGAATTGGCAACCATTACAGTTGCAATCTGAAAACACATCTTACTCTTAATTTAGTTTTTGTTTTTTTCAGAGCTGAGGACCTAATCCAGGGCTTTGTGCTTGCTAGGCAAGTGCTCTACCACTGAACCAAATCCCTGACACCTAGTTTTATATCGTCAAAAACATCTGTCCAACTTTACATATTATATAAAAATAATGTTATTTTGATAATATACAGGGATATCTTGTTCAATTGAATCTTGATGCCAGTCCAATTGAAGCTATCATACACTGACTGCCCAAATATATCTTGGCAAATTGAACAATTTCTTCATTTTTCTTTCTCTGAATTATTCATTGATCAAACTGTCATGTCCAGGAACACAGATGGAACATAACTTTAGGATGTGTCCATTAAGAGAGAAGCCTTTTCACTTCATTAAATAACCTTCCAGAGTCAACTGTTGCTTCTAAGCTACTATCTGAGCCCAGACATCTATTGCTACACACTCTCAATATCTGGTAATCATCTATCTAATCTAGAGCTTGTCACTCCAGAGTTAGATTTTTAGGATGATATTGTTCTGTTCATTCTTTTGATGAATCAAACAATTAAGTCAAAATATGGTGTGATCTTTACCTCCTCCTTCCTTTCCACATTATCCTCTTGTTCTTTTTCCTCCAGTCCTTTCCTCCTGAACTTTGAAGGTCATCCTACTCTTTTTGTGTCTTGCTGGACAGAATGGGTTTACTTAAAGTTTGCATGTAACTCTTACCTTTTGTGTTTGCTGTTCATAGTATCTAAGTTTGACCTACTTAAACTTTAAACAGAAAAGAAGAAAACTTGACTTCATGCTTTTTGGATTTTAATACCAGTTATACAATAGTATCATTAAGAAATTGAGTCTTCAAAATGGTTTCTGTTATCTTTCTACAAACTAAGAGAAATGGTCTTATTTTGATATTAGAATGTACTTGTGCATTCAAAAAGAATATTTGTAAGATAGATGGTAGTTTATGAAATTATGGATGGTGATACCCAATTGGTAAGAGAAATAGTAATATCCTAAAAATGACTTAATGTGGAGAAAGGCCTTCCTTATGCTTAGAATTTTAAATGCCTCTTAATGGGTTAAATTATATTTTTTTAAGAATGGACAAATTTGTGGGAAAGAAGTTTTCTCAATGGCTGTGCTCAGAATATCCATTGTGGAGTATTATAAATGTTTCAAGTTAAAACTTTTCCATTTTTATGACTATCCTGTCATAAATTCCAAACCTTAGATTATCTCTCAGTTTTTTCTAGCTGTCTCCCATCAATCCATCTACCTACCTGTTGTCTGTCTACAGTGTGTGCTTGTGATCATCCCATGAATACAGACACTGTTCCATAAGAGGCAGCATCAGTTATTTCTGTCATTGGTGTGCAGAGAAATGCTGGATTTATATATTCTAAAGAATATTTTCATCTTTTGATCTAAAAAAGGAAAAAAATTCTAAACATCACAAGTTTGGCATGTTCCTTATTTAAGGATTTACAAGCTATTACTCAAAGAGAAAAGTGATCAATGATTCAGAAGGAGGCTGTGAGAAAAAACAATAATTTGTCATTTGTTGACCTTGTCTTTTTTCTCTTTCTCAGTGTGTGTGTGTGTGTGTGTGTGTGTGTGTGTGTGTGTGTGTGTATGTGTAAGAGAAAGAGAGAGAGGATGGACAAAGAGAGAGGAGAAGACACACACAGACACACAGACACACACACACAGAGAGAGAGAGAGAGAGAGAGAGAGAGAGAGAGAGAGAGAGAGAGAGGTTTGATAGTCCACAAAGACATAATGGGATTGTAAGGGAATGAATTATGCCAATGGAAATACATTCTCTCCTTTTCCTGGAGAATTCACCCACAACTTGGTGTTTATGATACTTTAAATATTATTTGTTACAAAATGTGAATATAACTTTTAATTATTTATTCATAAAATAGGGTCTCCTTGTATAACCCTGGTTGACTTGGAACTCTCTATATAGATCAGACGAGTCTCCATCCGACAGTGATCCACTTGTCTCTTCCTCATGAAGGCTGGAATTAAAGACATGCACCACTATGGCCAGCTCCATGCTTATTTATAAATGCATAGATTTAAATGTCAGGATTACTGAATTTAAGTCTTCTCTTTATTCTCTCCAAGCAGCAGAATTTATTATTACAACACAATAGGAAGGTAATGATAGCAATCTACCTATCATTCAGCTCATGGCTCAGTTAATATGGGTGATTATTTTGGGGCTTCCTTAAACTCTCACTAGAGAAGAAAGTGTATTCATGTGAAAGATGTAAACATATTTTGATTTTAAAAATTGTTTGGCACATTATTTGGAATTTGACTCAGAAAATGAGTCTCTTGAATTTGACCTATTCCCTACAAAACCCAGGGGGAAATCCTGTAAACTGACACTGATTTTTGGAAGGACAAGTAATGAGTTCTTCCAAGGATGAGCAGTTAAAATCAAGTACGCCCTATACAGTCCAGGGTCTTTTGATACACAAGGAGAGCTTCAATTGACTCTACTAGAACACATATAAAGGATAAGATTTTTAATATGAGGACCAATTAATTGGTAATACCAGTAAGCTTATAACTTTATTTTAATTATAAAAGAAGTGGATGATATATGACAATTGAAGGATAGATGCAAGTAAGTTTGGATTTTTATCCTAATGAAATTTCTATGTCTTCTACTTCTCATAGGGTATTCAATGGACAATTCACTGGGCAGGAAAATAGCTTTTTATCTAATAACTACTTTTGTTACATTTGTTTGTTTTCTCTTAAGAGAATGATGGATAAAATTGACCATTTCCTAGAGAAAGGGGCAGAGGAGTGTACACTACTTTTGAATCATAATGAAAAGCTGAAGAAAAAGGGGCATATTCTTGTTATTCAGAGGTTGAAGAATTAAGGAAGTTCACTGTGAAGTCAAGAGTGACATGCTATGAATGACTGCACACAATTGTGCTGATCTCCATAAAATTAAAATACAACAAACTGTGACAGTATTTTAAAATATAAAAGGAAATTGTGTGTTTGGATATAATGAACTTGGCTGATAATATTTGTCTGTGATTATGTGTAGGACCTGGTGACACAAATATCCACAGTGCCACAGCATTTTATCTTTAATGTAGGGAAGCCCCAGATGTTGAAATAGTCTCTGAAAAATAACATTGAGTGGGAAATGAAGAATGGTAGAAAAATGTTCTCAGCAAATTTATTCTTCCCATGTTAACAAGTAAGAAGGAAGTTGTATGTATCCTCTAGAATCTTCTATACTAGGAACACTGTAATTTACATGCTAAATAAATTCAGGTGGAGACATTCGAGAACATGAGGGCAAAAGGATCACCATTTGTCTAATAATATTACTCTAAAGCCTCCCTATGAGAGTCATAAATTTGCCCCAACATAACACAATGTTAGGAGCTTGTCTTGTTCTCTTTCTAAGTTTCACACCTGCTCAGGGGAAACTTTTATTGAGCCTAGCAGCCAGCATTTTTATTCAATGACAATCCCAGCCCATACATGGGAACATCAATCACATGGATTGATAAGAATGCTGTCTTTTAATCACAGAGAGACATGAGCTATTTCATATGAAAGGCTAAATATTTTAAGAAGGTCAAAATAGTGTAATAGGTTGACATCAAAAACTGGAGTCAAATAAACTTAGATAAAATTATAAATAATTGGTCTATTTTATTGGTCATGAAAACCAGTGCATTTGAATGTAAATTGGGAACCGCAGGGGCTGAGGAGATGTCTCAGTGAGTAAAAGTCCTGCCCCAAACACATGAGGACCTGAATTTGGATCCCCAGAATCCACATTAAAATCCCAAATTAGGGCAAATAGAACATGATAGATGAAGTTTAAAGAGGAATAATGGAACTGGGCATGGAGGCTGAAATGCAGGGAAGAGAGAGGTTATATGAAAAGGGATAATTAAAACATAATGAGAAAATCATGGAAAATCCTACTACCATAGAAGCTTCTGGAAATAGGCACACACACACACACACACACACACACACACACACACACACACACACACAAAGTTTACATGGATTTCTCTATAATATGGCAATAATCTCCCAACTAACACATAAAAAGTCCAATGCCCAGAATGGGTTACCTCTTCTGGAAATATTGGCCAGAAATATCCTATAGACTTCAAAACCTTACAGGCTACTATCACTGCCCTTGGATACAATCCAGAACTTAACAGTAAAATATTATTGTTGGAAAGAACACATCATTGAGTCATATAAACTGCAGAAATTAAAGGAGTGTTGACAAAAAGGATTCACCCCTAGTGGCTATCATTCATATTGCTGGAAGGAGACACATGCCACTTGATGAGAAAAATAATCTCACCTAACTTACTCAGCTGTGAACCTTGCACCCTACAACAAGCAGCCTGGTAAGGCATACACACTGGTGCAATAGTGACACACATGGTATGGGAGTAGATCATGTTATGATTAGACAAAGCCTTCTCTATCAGTTTAAATCCACATTTGGCTCCATGATCAGGACAAAGAACCTATGACTATAGAGATAATACACCTAAAGGAGAACATAGTACTCTTATTTTGCTAAATGGGAATAATATTAAACTGACTTCTAGAAACTCATTATTATATCCATAGATCAGTGCATCTCTAAGCTCTCCTCAGAGAAACTTTTATTGGTATTATATGTCAATTAACACCATAATCAACACAAGGTGGAGAGACAAATAATTAGACAGCAAAATTTTTAGCCCTAAAGAGGACATCTCTCTCACATCGCTCATCCAAAGGTTCAGGGTCATTTTAGAACTGTGTGTGGAAAAGTAGTAGGAACCAGAGGTAGTGTGTAACTGCAAGTAAACAGTATTTTCCATATAGACTAGGACAGCTGAAAATTAAATTCATGAGAGTTCAGACAGGGTGCACAATATTTAAACATATTAAACTAGAAAAACTCCAAGTATAGAAAGAGGAAGAAGGCATTAAGTCCCACAAGTGGATAAGAATATTTTAGCAACTGATAGCTACTAGAAGAGGAACGGTCAATTTTATTTTAGTATAAATGTGCAGCCCTGATAGGACTGACCATGCTTCAATAAGGGCCACACATTCAAGGCTATAAAATCAATACTTTACTTGATAGGTTTGAAACAGGTGTGGGGGAGTCAGAAATTTGGGTCAGTCTAGAAAGGAGGATGGACTTTTGAGGATCTAGGGAAGATTTTAATGTGTTCAAATTACATTGTATGAAATTTTCAAAGAATTAAGACAAAATATGAGAAAAATAACTCAACAAAAACAAAATCACTCCTGAAAATAGGAACCTACCTAACTGGGACTACTGAAGTTAATGGTGTTGAAAAAGGCCTACACTGCCACATAAATGTTACTAAACCAGCATAATTCCTAACTACATTGTAATATTCTCCTTATGTTCAAAGATAAGTTTACTTCTCATCCCTCACCAAGAAATTTTCTTTGAAAGAAATGAATGTAATTACAGAAATCTATAACCAATCAAAATATAGAAAGCAGGGTATCATGTGATGCCTAGTTCCTACTAATACATCTACAACACAGCTTATGCACCTAAGATTGAGAAAACATACCAGAAAGGCAAAATTTTAAGATTTGGAGAAACAAACAAAAAAAAACCCAAAAAGTCTATTTTTAGATTTTGTATCCTAGAACTCTGAGAGAAACTCTACTCATGAAGTTCCATCAATCTTGCTCCCTAAACACTACCAGAACAACGACAACATCAATAGACAAACCAAAATTGATGGAGGAAATCTCAAAGGACCAAAAACCTAGACTATATACATATGCAAAAAAGAAATACTGAGATAGACAAATAGTCTTCTGCAGGGAAGAGGACCCTCTATTGGTTATTTAGTACCAAGTGTTCTTCACTGAAATTATATGCACATACATACACACACAGTAAAATTTAATGTAATGTGACAATTCATATATATATATATATATATATATATATATATATATATATATATATAGAGAGAGAGAGAGAGAGAGAGAGAGAGAGAAGTTGAGAGAGAGTATATGATCAATTAAAGAAAAACAGGCCATGAATTTGAGGCAGATGAAAGGGCTTGCATGGAAAGTGTTGGATGGAGGAAAGGGAAATGGCAATATGAAAGAATTATAATAAAATATTAAATAGAAAACCATGCCGAATGTTATAGCAGGTGCCTACATTCGTAGAACTGGGGAGGTGTAAATAGGCATATCCTTGGTGCTTCCAACCAAGTCATTCTAGCTTTATTAGTGGTCTCCAAGTTTAGTTACATATCATAGCTCCAAAAATATGGTGAATAATTGTGAAAGACAGCACCTAATGTTGGCTTTGATCTCTACATGCACATGTACCAAGCATCTACACTAATATACCTAATCATTTGCACACAGACTCCACATGCACAAGAAATATTACCAGGAAAACTTAAGCTCAATAATAAGATTTTGAAGATTATGATAACTTGAAGCAAAGCAAGTGGTATAGACTGACTGTTTCTTTCTGCATTGAAATGAGGAGACTTTTATTGCACTACTCCACACTCTCCTTTAGTTAAGATGACAGAGGATCCACTGAGAGAACAAACCCAGAGCAGTGGCTCTGACCTAGTCTTCACTGTGTCCCTGCCATAATTAACTAAAGCATTTTATTCTAGTCATTAAAGGCTGAGTGAGAGGAAGGGTGATTCTGGCCTTGGGACTACTAAGAACAAAGTGACACTAAATGGGGTCACCTCTTTTTGCTCATTCAGCACCAAGTTCCAAATAGCAGCTTTTAATCTAACTAACTCTTGTGCACCATGCAAGGAAACTGTAAGGCAAACTTTCTTATTGAGAACTGGCTTAGTTAATTGCATGATTAATCCCTGACACCATCATCCATATATAGCCCCACTGTCATTGTGTCATTAGGAAGAGTGATATGAGGGAGCACTTCCATGTACCCAACCTACATTCACAGTTGGTAAATGTGGTTTTACTGAAACTTAAATGAAAAGCTAAACTCAGCAATTTAATCCCCATTATGAGATACCAATTATTTCAAGGATCTTTATGCCCCCTTTGGTTATAGATTGCTGTTTGAAGATAACAACTAGTCAATAATTTTTACCACAAAGCTTCTTATTATGTAAAACATTTTTAATATTTGAAGGCTTTTTAGAGTTTCAGAAAGACAGCACAAAAATTTCCCAACAAAACACCCTAAACAAGCCACAATTAATTCTATCTTTATCTAGCTACAGAGAGAAAATTGGAACATTTGCTCTTGATAGATAAATAACATAGGATTTTACATGCCTGTGTTATCTTCACCAAAAACAGGCACATTAAAAAAGGCTGCCTAATTTGAATAAAACATTTGTGTAAAGAAAATCATAGGTGAACTTATTAGTTCAACATCAGGGGGCATTTCAAATACTTAAAGTGTGTCTGTTTTCTATACATTCAAACATGCTTAAGTAAAAAATATCTATCAATAATTTGTGGCATTGAATTCCAGTCGGATGATTTGGTTATTTGAGTAGGCCAAACTAAAGCCTGTATTGTGTCAACAAAAACCTGTCTTCTTTCATAATGAAAGAATCAGACATCAGGGGGATGTAAAAAATCAGGGAATAAAGAATCCACTTTGATAGCTAATTCTTGTCTACTTTATTAGGACAGCATTCCACTACAGCCCAGATGACATGGAACTCTTTGCACTGGCTTTGAACTAAGGTTTGTGCTGCTACCTCAGCTTCCCAAGTTCTCAGATTAAAGTAGTGAGATATCAAGTCTGACATTGTAACTGATATTTTTGTTTGTTTGTTTATTGTTATTTTGAGACAGGATCCCGGAACTTGCTCCACAGACCAAGCTGGCCCTGAACTCACAAAGATCCTCCTCAACTGATTTTGGTACACTATAGTCTAAGCCTTTATTAAGATGCCATAAAGTAATTCAAGCATTCCAATATATCCATCAAGCACCAACAAGCAGGTTCTTCTAGGCACAGAAATACGACAGTGAACAAAAGTCAATATCCATGTGGAATTGCTCTGATGAGGAGAAAAAACAGTGAATAAAGAATTGATCATGTTGAGCATGCTCTGCAACAGCATTTAATGGAGCTGGGAGAAAAATAGCACTGTAAGCATAAAGAAGGTAATAAAGCTGCTATTTTAGACTGAGAAGAAATCTCCCTAAGGTGAAGTTAAACTAAACAATTAAAGAGAGTGAAAGAAAAACCAATTAGCAAATATCCAGGAAAAGGCCATTCCAAATCTGTCATGACAAGTGCAATGCCTCTAAAAAGAAACAAGCTTGGTGTTTCAAGAGACAGTAAGACCAGGGTGGCCTGGCCTGATGTGTTCAAATGGGAGGATACAGAAGGCAAATAGAGAAGAGTGGGCCCTATCATAGTGGAACTTGAATTGTATTTTGTGACAGGGAAGCTATGGACATTTTTGTTAGAAGAGCAAAATGACCCAGAGTGCTATCAAAAGATCACTCTGACAACTGTGGCTTAAGTGTAAGGGGAACAATGCAGTGACACTGAGATATCATCTACACTCCAGGGCAAGCCACATCCTCAGGAATAGTTGGCAAGTACAAAATTGACTCTGCCTGTTTTTGTTTTGATTTTTTTGTTTTCTTTTCTTTTTTGTGTGTACATTCTTTCTTTTGTACATTTTGGGGTTTGTTTTAAGAGAAAGAAACATGAAGATGAGCAGCTGGGTAGGGATCCAGGAGTAGTTGGGAAGGGAAAACAATGTGACCTCAAAACCCAACTATACCACTCTTTGGCATATTCCCTAAAGACATTACATCCTACTATAAGAACATTTGATCAACGATGCTCATAGCAGTGTTAAATGAGAGGGTTTGGAGGGTGGAAAGAAGTAAGAGAAACGTTATAATTATATTATAATCTTGACAAAATATAAGTGTAAAAATGTAACATTAAAAAGACAGAGTTAGTTGTATACATGTAAATTTAGGGAAACGTGTATGTGTGTGTAAAGCAACAAGTGAAAAAAGAAGCCATGAATCTGAAATCATGCAAGAAAGGGGTTTATTCAAGAGTTTGTATGGAGTAAAGGGAAGGATAAAATGATGTAATTATGCTATAATCTCAAAAAACTAAACAACTAAAATTATAATTATCCACACTTAAAACTAAAATGGAGAGCCAAGATAAAAAATGTGCATTGAAAAGAATTGTGTTAATTTTCAAATAAAGCCCCGATAATTTCCTTCTCATCTGTTTCTGGAAATTCCATACACTTCCTATAAAAGCTGACTGTCTATCATCACATGGAGAGAGAGCGTTTCTTCAAGATGCAGTAGATTTAACCAGAAGAAGAAAGTATTCTTCCCAGAACTCCAATGTGACAGTGTCTTCTCAGTTTGGGGGAATTCGGGACATCTTTATTTCCTGTCTGTTTTATAACTAGGCAAATCCTAAAATGAATAATGATCACAATTGCTCTAGATAAGTCAGATAAATACTAACAAATGAGGAAGTGCATCAGGAATTTCCAGGGGGAAAGGCATATGGAATAAGATCGTTTCAATATTTCTGAAGTTGGAATTCTACCAGGCAAAGGAGCATATGGATGAGAGTGGTAATTATGTAAGAGCATTAAATTTTTTTTTAAAAAAAACATATGCTATGTGAGATTGCTATTTGATTATGTTTTCAGCCTGTAGCTTAGTCACACTTAGTATGTTCACACTAGTGTGTACAATCAGACTTATCCAGTTCCATAGCACTTACCTTTTCATATACTGAAAGTACTGACAAAAAATCTCCCTTTGCTCTCTCCCACATCCCTGGTATCCATCTTTGTGCTTTCATCACCTCAAATTAAGCTACAATCATTCTTACTATAAGAAGAAGCAGTGGACAGTTTTTTTCTCCTTTTGCATGTGGCTTATTTCACTTAGGATAATATCTTCAGGGTGGATACATTTGTAGAATGTTCCAGAATTTCATTTAGGTTGACATGGCCTGACACACTATATTTACATATCCATCCACTGCAAGATAATTGGACTGTTTCTAGGGCTTTTTTGTTTTCTGTTGTGTGTGTAATATTATATGAACACTACTAATCATATACTTGTTTAAAACTGATTTTCTTTGTTTGAGGTATATATCCATAAGTGGGGTCTAGTTATCATACAGTAGCTGTCCATGGAGATTTTGAAAGACTTCCTTTTTCCTACAGTGGCTGCATCTTTCTGCATTTCTAAGACCTGTTCATAAGGGCTCTAATTTTTCTACATACTCACTAACAAATTGAAATTTATTTGAAATTATAATTATGTCATTTCTCCCTTTCCTTAACTATCTTTTCCTTTTCTGTTTTATTTCAAACTGATGGCTTCTTTTATCACTAATCATTCTTGTGTGCATGTGTGTCCTTTGTGTAGAGTTGAGACATCATGGGTTTTCTCCACCCACTTTACCATGTCTATTTTTATCATTGTTGATATTATATTAATGAAGTCATGTTAGTGAGACTTTGTGTAGTTTCTGATGCTGCTAGAAGACATAATCTCTTAGCAAACTCCCTGAACCTCTGGCTCTACTCATCTTTCTACTTCTACTTCCTCAATATTCCCCACGCCTTAGGTGCAAACCATTTACTTTTCCTTCTCCTTTGCTTTTATGACTATCCTTTAAGTGGAAGTGCAGTAGTGTATTATTGATATTATGATTGCTCATTTCCATAATGAGGCCCTCGTCATCTAATATTAGCTGTTGATATATGATCATTGGAGAAATGTTTAGTGTAGTAATTTGCTCAATTTTTATTTTGTAGGTGTGAAATATTGTAAACAGGAAATTGCTGTGTCTTTCAGACTGACCTGTAACTCATAATGCAGCCTAATTAACCCAAAACTCACAATTGCCCTGTCCCAATTTCTCATGTACTGGGATCACAAATGTGTACGACCTCAACTTGCATTTTTGCCATTGTTTATGACAACTGACTCTTTCTTGACATGTAGAATTTCCTGGTATATTAATGAATATTAATGTCAGCAGTATGATTTCAATTTTTTTCTCTCATTCTAAGGGTTGGTATTTGCATTTATAAAGTTCTTTATTGAAAAAATGTTTTAAATGTTCATTACAACATTTTTACCTTTTATTTCATGTAATATCAAATAAATCTTTCTGAGATTTGAAGTTGTGAAGCTTTCTTCCCATCTTAAAGAGTTTTATAATCTTACCTCTTATGCTTTGGTCTTTGATCTAGTTTGATGATTTTTTAATATCATGCAAGAGTTGCTTTTGCCTATGATTATCCAATTTTCCCTGCACTATTTACTGAAAAAAATCTTCCATTTCCCAGTGAATCATCTAGGTGACTATGTAGAAAATAATTTGGCTATGTGTGTTAGAGCATACTTTGGATATCTGTATTCTATTTCATTGGATCTGTCTGTCATAACCACTAACAAACAATTTTGAAGGCTTGAGACTTAGAGCAATTTTATACATTTATTATTACTCAATTTCATATATTTGTTTGGTAGATAATATTATTCATGATCATGGGTTTCATAAAGATATTCTTACCTAAGTATATCATGTACAGTGATCACCTTCTTCCTTCAAACTTACCTGTTAGCCACTTTTTCTTATCCAGTCCCATTCATTCATCCAGTGACATGGATGCTGTGTCTACTACAAAAATTTCTAGGACCCAGGAATAGTGAAAATGTATGTTATTCATGTTTCTGGGTCTGACTTATTTCCCTTAATATTATGTATTTATTGTTCTTTTTGTGAATGAATAAAGCTTTCCTATCTCTCTCAATGTTCCCTCCCTCTCATCTTGCTCTGTCTCTGTCTCCATCTTCTCTGTTTTTGTATGTGTGTCAAATTTTCTTTATCATTTTATCAATGTGAGTTATTTAGTTGATCCCATAATTGCCTGTAGTGAAAAACAGAAGCAGACAGACAAACATAGCCAATTATCTTTGTTATATACTGCCTTAGAATGTTTAAATCTGTGGTAATTCAACACTTATTGCATTGAGAATACTCAATAATAATTTCTACTTTAGCTCCATCAACTTACATTCCCACTAGCAGTATACAATGGTCTCCTTTTCCCTTTGTCCTTAGAAGTGTTTCTTATCATTTGTTTTCTTATTGGTGACATTTGAGATGGTATCTACCTGTGGTTTTAATTTGCACTGTCCTTATGGCTCAGTGTTTTACTTCTCATATTTTGTTGTATGTTTGGAGTTCTTTTCATTGAAATCTCTTCCTTCCTTTACCTCTTGTATTGATTATGTGGTTTGTTTCTTGACATTTTAATTTTCATGTATTCTAAATATTAGTACTCTTTCTGTTATATACTTTGCAGAGATGTTCTGTTATTCAGGTTGTCTTTTGATTAAATAATTGCTTTTGTTGTTCATATATTGAATATTAACAACCTAATTTTTAGTTTTTTGTTTTATCTTGTTAAATATATACATTTTGAGAAATTTACTCATTATGTCAGTATCTTAAAGTATTTTTCACAATGTTCTCAAGAGTTGTAGAGTTCAGTATTCCATTAAAGTTATTGGTCTGTTTTAAAATGATTTTTTTATTACTCCAAATTAGGAAAAAGCTTGCTTCCCATGTCAATCCCTTCTCCCACTCCCTCCCCTCCCCCCATCCACCACCAGTCCCCCACTATGTCCCCCTCCTTTCCCCAGGGAGTATTTCTTAAGAATATATGATTGTTGTTCATAGGAAAATATTCTCCCCCAGTTGAGAAATGTAATGCATACAGTTGAATCATTTAACTTTGCCAGCAACTTCTGAGGTCAACTGAAGTAAAATATTACCATTGATTTAGTATACTTTATCTTATAAATGTATAGATGAATTTATAATACTAGACTACTTACAAATAGTGGAACATGGCTTTTTACACTTATTATTGATCACCTGGTATGTTAAGGTGAGTATTGAAAACCCACTATGTTAGTATTCATAAGTTGCTAATGGGCAAGTCAGTGAATAAAAACAAGATAAATTAAAATACTTCTCTAAGCAGTAGATTAATTATGTACCCCAGTAGATACACAGACAAATGAGAAAGGAGAGTTGAATGGATAGAAGCAGTATACAAAGTTAATTAGAAGGTTATTTCTAAGCATATGGGCAAGATAATGTAGAGACAGTTTATTAAAAAGGATTAGATGATGCCAGAGTACAAAATGGTGAGCTTGTTGCTTCTGTGTTGCTTGTCCATGAGCATATCTTCTGATTTGTGCATAAATACAGCAGCTTACTAATTATCAGCAATAAACAAATATAAGGCTGACTATGGACCATTTGACAAATTCATCATTTGATATTATTTTCTTAGAGTAAACAATGATTTTGGTGTTGATGTCATTTGTTGTATAGAAAAATCACTTTTTCACTTCAAACAAAACTTTTAGTACTATGTATAATTAGATTGTAAATGATAATTTTGCTTCTACAAAAATTGAAAACTGAGAATTCAGCTGAAACTAGGCTTTCTTCTTTTCTTCTTTTTCTCTTCAAAAAAGGTCCAGGGCAAAATAGGTGAAAGTGACCTTCTTAGCAAAACTCAATATCATCAACATTCCTTCTAGAAACTATAATGGTAGCGATGCTCTCTTTCTTGCCTTGGTCCTCACTTTGTGAGAATCTCTCTGACAGCATTAAGCCCATCACAAGTGTGACTATTTGGGAATCATGGTGTCTATACTTAAATCTTTTGTTCTTTCAATTATAAAATTCACTGCATTCTTGTGACTAATTGGAAAAATAGCAGAGGATGCAATACAGTTCAGTGATTTCATTTTAGCTTTCAGCTCTACTTTATTCTTATATTTTATTTGTTATTATTGCATTTTTGCACAAGTATGTATGTATAAGTGTGTGCATTGTTTTAGAAGCACTCTTATTTTATATATAAATCCCCCATTCCCTTCCCACACCGATCCTCCCATGCCCCCCACTGAACCAACAACGCACCCCCTACTCTCTCTCCAAGGATAGTGAGGCCCTTACATTGGGGCACCATCAAAGTCATTCACATCATTTGGGGAAGGGCCTAGGCCCTCTTAGGGATCTGGTCTGCAATAGTATCCCTCCATAAGAAATGGGCTCCAAATGTCCATTTGTGTGCTAGGGATAAACAATGGCTCCATTCTTAGAGGACCCTTATATTGCTCAGGCTTCCTAGCTGGCATCCACATTCAGAGGGCTTGGTTCTCTCCAATGATGGTTCCCCAGCTTTACTACTAAGGTGTCCATGCTCTCACTAGGTCAGGTCAACTGTTTCTGCAGTTTCTCCAGCACAGCTTTGGCTCCTTTGCTTATCCCGCCTCCCTCTCTCCAGCTGGATTTCAGGGCTCAATATTTGTCTGTGGGTGCCTGTTCCTGCTTCCATGAGCTATTGGATAAAGGCTCTAGGAAGGAAAAGGTAGTCATCAATCTCATTATATGGGAAGGGCATCAAAGGCAGCCTCTCCTTCACTGCCTAGCTTCTTAGTTTGGGTCATCCCTGTGATTCCCCGAACATTTCCCCAGTTCCAGACCTTACCACAAATTTATACTGGCTCTTTCTATGAAGGCATCTCTTTTTTTGACCTCCTATATTCCTCCCCGGTCTAAGACCTCCTGATCTCTCCTGCTCCCTTTCTCTCCCTCACCCCTTCCCACTTCCCTCCTCTCTTCCCCCATGCTCTGAATTAGCTCAGGGGTTCTTGTACCCCTTTCCTACTTTAGGGAACCATGCATTGTACGCTTGGGGTCCTCTTTGTTTCCTAGTTTCTCTGGTGGTGTGGATTGTAGGCTGGTAGTCCTTTGATCTATGTCTAATATCCATATATGAGTGAGTACATATGCTGCTTGTCTTTTTGTGATTGGGTTACCTCACTCACAATGTTTTCTTTCAGTTCCATCCACTTGACTGTGAATTTCAAGATTTCTTTTTTTGTTGTTGTTCACTGAGTAATACTCCATGGTGTAAATGTTCCACATTTGCTCCATCCATTCTGCATTTGAGGGGCATCTGCCTTGCTTCCAGGTTCTGGCAATTACAAAAAACTCTGCTATGAACATAGCTGAACATATGTCCTGGTTGCATAAACATTTTTGGATATATGCCCAATCGAGTATCTTGAGGGAGACTGATTCCCATTTTCCAGATAAACCACCATACTGATTTCCAAAGTGGCCATACAAGTTTGCACTCCCAGTAGCAATGGAGGATTCTTCCCACCACTTCTCCACATCCTCTCCAGAATAGTCTGTCATTTGTGGGTTTTTTCCTGTTTTTTATTTAAATTAGAAACAAGTTTCTTTTACATGTCAATCACAGTTCCCTCTACCTCCCTCCTCCCCTGCCCCAACAACCCCCCACCCCACCCCCTTTCTGCTCCCCAAGGAGGGTGAGGCCTTCCTTGGGGGTTTTCAAAGTGTGTCAAATCATTTGGAGTAGGGCCTAGACCCTCCCCACTGTGTCTAGTCTGACAGAGTATCCCTCTATGAGGAGAGAGCTCCCAAAGTTCATATGTATAATAGGGGTAAATTAATCACTACCAGTAGCCCCGTAGATTGCCCACACTTCCAAAATGGCTTTCTCTTTCAGGGGATCTGGTCTTATGCTGGTTTTCCAGCTATCAGTCTGGTGTCCATGACCAACCCCTGGTTCAGGTTAGCTGTTTCTGTGGGTTTCCCCAGCCTGGTCTTGACCCCTTTGCTCATCACCCCTTCCTCTTTGCAAGTGTATTCCAGAGTTCAGCTCAGTATTTAGATGTGAGTATCTGCCGCTGCTGCTTCCATCAGCTACTGGATGATGGCACTAAGATGACATGTAAGGTAATCATCAATCTCAATATTGGAGAAGGGCTTTTAAGATAGCCTCTCCACTATTGTTTAGATTGTTAGTTGGGATTGATCTTGTATATCTCTGGACATTTCCCTCATGCCAGAATTCTCTTTAAAACTATAATGGCTCCCTCTATGATGGTATCCCTTTTCTTGCTCTCCTCCATTTCTTCCCTGACTAGATCTTCCTGCTCCCTCCTGTCCTCCTCTGCCCTCCCCGTCTCCCCTTCTCTTTCTTCTAACTCCCTCTCCCCTTGCCATAATCCCCATTAGCTTAGGAGATCTTGTCTCTTTCCCCTTCCCCCGGGGACCACATATGTCTTTCTGAGCATCCTCTTTGTTTCCTAGCTTCTCTGACAGTGTGGATTGTAGGCTGCTACTTCTTTTCTCCTGATCTAAAGTCGATATATGACTGAGTACATACAATTTTTGTCTTTTTGGGTCTGGGTCACCTTACTCAGGATGTTTTCTTCTGTTTCCATCCATTTGCCTGCGAATTTCAAGATTCCATTTTTTTCCCACTGAGTAGTACTCCATTGTGTAAATGTACCACATATTCTCTATCCATTCCTCAGTAGAAGGGCATCTAGGTTGCTTCCAGGTTCTGGCTATTACAAATAATGCTTCTATGACCACTGTTGTCCTTATTGTATTTTTGTGCAGCCTTTGGGTATATGCCTAAGAGTGAAACTGCTAGCTCTTCTGGTAGACTGATTCCCATTTTCCTGAGGAACCGCCATACTGATTTCCAAAGTGGCTGTACCAGTTGGCACTCCCAACAGCAATGGAGGAATGTTCCCCTTTCTCCACATACTCTCCAGCATAAATTGTCACTGTTGTTCTTGATTTTAGCCATTCTAACAAGTGTAAGATGGTATCTTAGATTTTTTTGATTGGCATTTCCCTGATAGCTAAGGATGTTGGACAAATTAAGAATTGTCTATTTAGTTCTGTACCTGTTAGGATAAATCTTTCCACCAAAAGCTTCCAAGCCCCACTGCCACATGTGTGCTTTATGCCAGCAGCCCACCCGAGTTAGGCCCAAAGAATACACCGAACCTTGTATTAGGTACAAAGCTGCTTGGCCAATGACTAGGACTTCTCATCTGCTAGCTCAGTCTTAATTATCATAAATCTATATATAAGAATTATCTTATTGGATGCCTTATTGGCATCCTTCCTGATGGTGGCTCACATCCTGCCGCTGGAGGAGGCAAACTGGAAAAAGGACCCTTCCTGTTTCTCCTTCGCATAAATATGAGTCCCCTTGCTATGTCACTTCCTGCCTGGATTAGCACTTCTCTACTGCATCTCCCAGAATCCTCTTTGACTCCTAGTCCCGTCTAACTTGCTGTCTCATTGGCCAAACAGTATTTTATTCAACAATCAATAAGATAAACATACACAGTAAATTCCCCATCATGTACCCCACTTTTTAACTGGATTAGTTGGTGGTTTGGAGACTAGCTTCAATAGTTCTTTGCATATTTTGGAAATCAGCCCTCTGTCAGATGTAGGGTTCGTGAATATATTTTACCACTTTGTGAACTGCCATTTTGTCTTGCTGATGTTATCCTTTGCCTTACAGAAGCTTCTCACTTTCAGGAGGTCCCATTTATTAATTATCAATCCAGTGTTTGTGCTACTGGTATTATGTTTAGGAAGCAGTCTCATGTACTAATTTGTTTGAGGGTACCACCTTCCTTCTCTTCTAAGAGGTTCAGCGTGACTGGATTTATGTTTCATCCATTTGGACTTAAGTTTTTTGGCTTGATAATAGATATATATCTATCTACAGTCTTCTACATATCAGCATCCAGTTATGCTGGCAACATTTATTATAGATTTTTCTTTTTCCATTGTATAACTTTAGCTTCATTGTCAAAAATATGGTGTTTGTAGGTGTGTGTGTTAAATTCAGGGTTTTCAATTTCATTCCATTGATCAACCTGTCTATTTTTGTGCCAATACTATGCTGTTTTCAGGACTATAGCTCTATAATAGTGTTTGAAGTCAGGGATAGTGTTGCCTCTGGATGTTCCTTTATGGTACAGGGTTGTTTTGGCTATCCATGTTTTTGTTTTGTTTTGTTTTGCAAATAAAGTTGAGTGTTACTTTTTAAAGTTCTGTGAAGAATTATATTCGGATTTTGATGGGGATTGCATTGAGTCTGTATATTGCTATTGGCAAGATTGCCATTTTTGCTATGTTGATCCTCCCTATAAAACAGCATGGGAGATCTTTCTATTTTTGGATATCTTCTTTTATCATTCTTTAAAGACTCAAAGTTCTTGCTACACATGCCTTTCACTGGTTTGATTAGCATTACCCCAAGGTATTTTATGTTGTTTGTGGCTATTGTAAAGAGTGATGTTTCTCTGTTTTTTTTTCCTCAGTCCATTTATAGTCCATAGATAGTAGGGCTACTGATTTTTTGAGTTTATCTTGTATCCTGCCACTTTGATGAAGCTGTTTATCAGCTGTAGGTGTTCCTTGGTAGAGTTTTTCCCTGGTCACTTATATAACTACCATATCATCTGCAAATAGGGACAGTTTGACGTCTTCCTTTCCAGTTTGTATCCACTTAATCTCTTTTTGTTTTCTTGTTGCTCTAGCTAGAACTTCAAGTACAATATTGAAGAGATATGAAGAGAGTGGACAGCCTTGTCTTGTTCCTGATTTTAGAAGAGTCCCATTGAATTTCTGTCTATTTAGGTTGATGTTGGCTGTTGGTTTGCCTTATATTGCTTTTATTATGTTCAGTTATGTTCCTGTTTTTCCTGATCTCTCCAAAACCTTTATCATGAAGGGGTGCTGGATTTTGTCAAATGCTTTTTCAACATCTAGTGAAATGATAATGTGGTTTTTCTTTTTCAGTTTGTTTATATGGCAGATTACATTGATGGATTTTTGTATGTTGAACCATCCATACATCCCTGGATTTATTCATCTTGGTGATGAAGCCTACTTGATCATGATGGATGATTTTTCTGATGTGTTCTTGGATTTAATTTGCCAGTATTTTGTTGAGTATTTTTGCATCAATGTTCATGAGGGATATTGGTTGGCAGTTCTCTTTCTTAGCTATATCTTTGTGTGGCTTGGTTACCAAGGTAATTGTAGCCTTGTAAAAACGAATTTGACAAATGTCCCTTCTACCTCTATTGTGAGGGACAATTTGAAGGATACTGGTATTAGCTCTTCTTTAAATTTCTGGTGGAATTCTTCACTGAAACCATCTGACCCTGGGCTTTTTTTTTTTTTGAGAGACTTTTGATGACTGCTTCTATTTCATTAGTGGTTATATGTCTATTTAAATTGCTTATCTGTTCTTGACTTAATTTTGGTAAGTGATATCTATCCATAAATTGTCCATTTCCTTTTATATTTTTGAATTTTGATGGAGTACAGGTTTTCAAATATGATCTTATGATTATCTGGATTTCCTCGTTGGTGAGAATGGGGTGTTGAAGTCTCCCTTTATAAAGTGTATTACTTTTATTTGTGATTTGAGCTTTAGTAATGTTTCTTTTATGAATGTTAGTGACTTTCTATTTTGGGCACTAATGTTCAGAATTGAGACTTCATCTTGATGGGTTTTTCCTGTGATGAGAATTTAATGACATTCTTCATCTCTTTGATTAGTTTGAAGTCTAATTTGTTAGATATTAGGATTGTTACACCAGCTTGTTTCTTGGGTCCATTTTATTGGAAAATCTTTTCCCTACCCTTTACTTTAAGGCAACATGTGTCTTTGAAGTTGATTTGTGTTTTGTGTATGCAGAAGAAGGATGAATTTTGTCTTTGTATTCATTCTGCTAGCCTGTGTCTTTTTAAAGGCAAATTAAAAACATTGACATTGTGGGATATTAGTGAACATTGATTGCTAATTCTTGTTAGTTTTGGATTTGTTGGTGTTGTGTTATTATGTGTGGATCCCCCCTTTTATTTTCCTTTGGTATTTGGTAAAGTGGGATTATCCATTGCCTGTCTTTTGCGGGTGTAGTTATCTTAGTTGTGTTGGAGTTTACCTTCCGGTATTTTCTCTAGGGTTGGATTTGTGGATATGCATTATTTACATCTGGTTTTGTCATGCAATCACTTGTTTTCTCCATCTATAGTGATTGAAAGCTTTGCTGGGCTGGCATTCATGTTCCCTTATCATTTGTAGAACATCTATCTTGGACCTTCTGACTTTCAACATTTCCATTGAGGAGTCGCGTGTAGTTTGGCTAGGCCTGTTTTTATGTTATTTGGCCATTTTCTTTTGCTGCTCCTAATATTTTTCTTTATTCTGCAAGTTTGGTGTTTTGATTATTATGTGGCTAGGAGACTTCTTTGGTGGTACAGTCTATTTGGTGCTCTTAAACCTTCTTTAGGTTGCGGACATTTTCTTCTATGATTTTGGTGAATATTATTTCTGTGCATTTAAGGTTTATTACTTCACCTTTTTCTATACATATCACTTTTAAGTTTGGCCTTTTAAAGGTGTCCCACATTTCCTGGATATTTGGCTTAGGTATTTGTTGGACTTGAGATTTTCTTTGGCCAATGAATCTATTTTCTCTAGTGAGTCTTCAACACCTGAGATTCTGTCTTCCATCTCTTGTGTTCTATTGATTATACTTACATCTGTAGTTTCTGATCATTTGCCCAGTGTTTCTATTTCCACCATCCCCTCATTCTGTGTTTTCTTTATACTATGTATTTCAGCTTTCAAGTTTTGAACTGATTGAATTATTTTCTTCACTTGTTTGGTTCCTTTTTCTTGGATTTCTTTAGATTCTGTAAGGGATTTGTTTATTTCTTGAATCTTTTGGTTTTTCTTTTCCTCCATTTCATATGTTTTTTTGTTTGCTTTTTTTCTTATATTTCGTAAGGAATTTTCTCAAATCCTCTTTTCTTTCGAAGGTTCTTGTGATTGAATTTGGAATGGCAGTTTGAGTGCCAAAGATTTTTACCTGTTGTGCATTTTTCCAACATGATACACTCTTTCTACATAATTCTTTCTTCTCCCATGTGAAAGATAGCAATCTCTTGACCTATCATGAGAAGAAGTTTCCATGAAAATGAACAGTCTGAAAACCTTTTGGTGACTACATGGGAATAAAACACATCTTCAGAAATGTTCATGCCAACATGAGATTCATATTGGCTGTGCTTTTATTACAAAAATTCTGTAGATGTCTCTCTCAACAGACATAAAAATGACAAGAAAAATGTTCTCTGTTGCAACATTTTTCTATGGACAAATATAGAATCTTCTCTGGAAACAGAACTATAAACATAACTATAAAATCTTGAGTCAAACACTAAGATAAATTAAGATAAAATTCCCTTGTGGAGTTTCTTGTCTAACCTTTTAAGCCCTTAATGAAGATGTCAGTATTCCATATTATAATTATTCCCCCTAATTACTGGGCACTGCTAACTAAATACAAGCAAAAATATTCATGCCTTTGAGCTAGTAATCTGGATACATGGGAAAACTTATGAGAGAATAGGTATAAAAACAAGTTGCATGCATTCTTATAGGGTTTAGTTATGTGGCAATATCCAACCCCTGAAATGTTGTTGGTATCAACACTATATTTAAAATTGCCAAGAACAATTCTGTAATCTTGATTAAGAGGGAAGATTGCATGTCACATATCTAAATGTAGTAACTGAATATATACCAGAAGCCATAACTAATTAGTGAAGGTTCTTCAAGGGCAAAAGGAAGAAACACAGTAAGTCAAAAAAAGTGGTATGTCACTTAATGAAAATAAAATGTCACAGGTAATTCCTAGTTTGAAGGCATTTCATACCATGGTGTTTTCTAACATCACAACCATGGAGTCATCTTTAATAACAACTTTCTTTAGGTTAACCTTGTTTCCTTGGTCACATTCATCTTCCTCATTAAATATGACCTTTTGAAAATTACAATTATCATCAGTTGCAAATGCTTTATTCACAATAAATTAGATTGAGGCTCAATAAATGAAAAGGAATAGGCATCTCACATCCTGCAACACACAAATGACTGCAAGAACAGAAAGCATATTTTCAAAACCTCATGTCATCTTCATGACCTTACTTTTGCTGTCTTCCTGCACAGACTTCGCAAGTCATTGGGTGCATCATTTTTTGGTTTGATTAGGTACTTGATTCTGACTTGGTACCTCCTGTGTCCCTGGCTTCACTTTGAACTTCTCATCCTTTTGTGTCCATCCGTCTTGAGTGTTGGGATTATATGTTGATATCACTACACCCAATTATGTGATAAAACTCAGTTTTTCATACACAATAGACAAGTACTATAACAAATGAAGTCTAACTTAATTTCCATTTCTCATCTTTTTCAGTCTGTTTATTGGGAATATTCTCAGTTTCTTGTCTCCTGAATACTACAGAAGACCTCACAAAGTATCACATGAGCATTTGGTTCACCATCACAGAAGAGCAAGGGAAACCAGTAAGATAACATACAATAGAATGACACTATTTTGTACTTTTGTAACTACACAGTAACATTTTTCTTTCTTAGAAGCAAGTTACTGGGTTTAGTAGGCCTTAAGGAAAGGTGATTACAAAAGTCTATGACTACCATAGGATTGAATCCTTTCGGGGACTTTTAGGAACCCATCTATCATATAGATATTGGATTCAATCTCCAGGAAAAAAATAGCAAAGTTGATAGCTATAATAAGGCAAAAGTAGTTGCCAATGGAAGTGCATGACTTTAATCCCAGAGTATGGGGAAGGGAGCAAAGGCAACACATTTTTGTTACTTTGAAGACATTCTGTTGTACACGGAGAGTTCCAGGAAAGCCAGTACTACATAATGAAATACTTCCTCAAATAATTAGATACCTTTTTAAAGTATGTCCTTATAACAATTTTCTGGATTCCTTCTGTGTCTGTTATTATGTCCCCTTTTTCATATGCAATTTTGTTCATTTGAATACTTTAAAAACCTATACTCTTTAAAATTGGAAAAATCTAAAAGCAATGAAAAATTTTTGATACACCCAATAAAATTTAATCAAGATAAGAAATTTAAACAAATCTATAACCCCCTGGGTAATAGAAGCATTGATGAAAAGTCTACCAACCAAAGACATCTTAGGGAAAGATGGTTTTAACATGGCATTCTTCAACACTTTCAAATAAAAGATAATGCCCATACTCCTTAAATTATTCCACAACATAGAAACAGAAGGGACATTGCATAATTTATTTAATGAGGCTACAGTTACTCTGATACCCAAACTAATTATAAACTAATTTCTCTTATGGATATAGATGCGAAAATTCTCAGCAAAATACTTGCAACCTGAACCTAAAAACACAATAAAACAACAACAAAAAAAGATTATCAAGTAGGCTTCATCTTGGAGATCCAGGGAAACATATGTAAATCTACCATATAAACAATCTGAAAGACAGAAACCACATGATTATCTCCTTAGATTCAGAAAAGTTCTAGCAAATCCAATAGCACATTATTGTAAAAGACATGAAGAGATTACAGATATAAAGAACATGCCTCCCCATTATAAAGGCAGCTTACAGCAAGCCTCAAGATAACAATGACAATAAAACAAAAGAACACTGTATTCTAACTTAGATGAGAAATGGTAGACAGCAGCAAGAAATACCCACAAGGAACTGGTCTCAGGGATAAGACCTTCCCCTGACGTCATGACCAATATCTGTTTGCATCAATTCACAAGTTCTAGACCTCTCACTTAGAAAGGCTATAGCAATTATTATTTATCTGGTTTGTCCCATGCTGATTCTGAATAAAGGACTTAAACACAGTAGTATATCTGGTAGGTACTCCCAGGAAACCCCAAGAAATGAATGTGAGTGGAGAGGAAAAGGGAAACAAGCCAGGGAAGTGTCATGGTCAACTAGTTACTGGGTATAACACAAAAGAGCTTCATCCCATGAGGTTACTCCGGGAGTCAGAATAGTGCATAAACAGTATTTCTCTTAGACAGTAATTACTGATATCTGCATAAATGGACTTCTATGACCCATTGAGTCTGCCAGCACAGGACCTAGAAACACTCTCAGGTGGTCAGGGAGAAACAGGACGGGAGATGCTACAGCATCATCATTGGCTCTTGACTTATGTGCTTTGCAACCCTAGAGCATTATTCTTATCTTGTTACAACATTGAGGATGTAATACTCCTGCACCAATTTTAAGGTAGAGAAAATTGAGGTCAGACACATGTTATATTAGAGCTCTACATCCTCTACTTTGCTTAGTCTTATGGAGATAAAGTAGCGTATCTTCTCATGGTGAAGCTAGATAGAGAGGTAGCAGAAAGTTCCATTGCTATGTATATGACAGTGAATACAACAATGGAAGGATAAAAATAGAAGTTAGTGAATCAAGTGTGCACTTGTATCCCAAGTTTTACATGTAGAGCTGAGGACATTGTAGCACCATGAATCACTTGGATTCCTTAGTGATTAGTCATTCATATATCTCTTAATGTGATTTTCTTACTTCCAGACCAAGGAATCAATTTAAAAATTATATTAAATGTGGGTGATCACCTGATTGAAGATAAAAACTGAATTCATTTGAGCATATTGGGAGAAATAAAATCCCCCAAATCAATAGTTTTAATGTGACCTTACTTTAAAGTTGAGTCTTCACACAAGGAATGGACTAATATGATATCAGACTTTAAGCACTTACTTAAAATTCAGCTACTAATTACTTAATAAGAGACTATTTGAAGATTCCCAGGAAGGAGGGCTATTGTTGAGGTAGAGCAGAAACCAGAGTGGTATAGGTATAGGTTCCTACCAAGGGATACACTATATTTCACTAGAAGCCAGGGAAAAGTGTAGGGTTCTTCTCTGGAGCCTTTTGAACTAGCCCAGCCTTTGATATCTGACAATAGATTCCAGAACTTAAGAGAATACATTCATGTTGTTTTCAGCTCCCTTCTGGACAGTAAGCAGTTACTGATGCTCCAGGTAGCTAGTGTGATATCATAGGTTTTACTGTGACTTCTTCCCCAAATTCTTCAGCTGAAATAACACCCATGAGTATATGTGGAATATGAACACCTAATTGATTAAGGAGGTAAAATGAGGTCAGATAAGTGTTCCTTAATCCCTTAGAAGTGGTACTCTTATAAAAAGAGATTAAAATGCTGAAAATGCACTGCAAGAAGGCATCTGTGGGAAGGAAGACCCAGCCAGAAAAGACTACTTTCAAGTTAAGGATATAAACTATACACCTGAAGATGATGGCATACTGAATGTCAAATTCCAGCTTCAAGAACTATGACAATATAATTTTTTTCTGAAGCTCCCCCAGTTTATTTTGCTTCACTTAAGTACCCCTTGCTACAGTCCATGTTGTTTTATTGCAGCCCACCATATGTTTTTCTTTACTTAAAATTTCAAAGATCATTAGCCTATTTAAGCCCCTCCCTGCACCCAGTCCATTTTGTTTTATTGAGCAGTGCAGTCAGTTTTATTAGAATCCACAGCAAATCAACTGAGCATCTTGATATAGGAGGAACTTTCATCTGAGGAACTTGGGGTAGTTTCTATTATATAAGCTAACAAACACCTTCCTTTGCACTTGCTACCCTCTACTTGTCTACATAATAGGCAGAAGATATTTTTTGGGTGTGGGAAAGGGGTCCTGTGGAAGGAAGAAGGTGGAACTGACCTTGTGATGCTTGTGAGAGCCAGTGTATATTAACTGTGCACTGAATTTTCTGTGTTGCTTCTCTGTCTGGTGATATGGGACTTCAAGTCTGAAGGACTTTTGTGTTTCTTTACAGGCTGATGGGGCCATCTTTGGCCACCATCATGGCTTTCTATTCTGTGGGTACCATTTTCATGTGGAGGAGGTTTAGTTCAAGAAAGAAGAGGTGTAGTGATGGAAATAGAATGCAGACTAAGGAGCTGCATCTGCCATGTGGACTTGGGTATTCATGAGTTCAATATTTCTTTTACTTCCAACATTGCCCCTGGAGTTTGAGAAGACCTGTCAAGAAAACATGCTGTGTAGGAATAAACCATAATTGTTAGATTCCTATTTCCCTAAAATGTAACATTCATTCAATTGAGCCTGACCTCAGAAGTTTAAAGATAGAACCCTTCAGGAAATTCTGACTAGGGTTTCTATCATTAAACATAGTAGTCCCTAAAGACCAAAGATCCTAAGGCAAGAATTACTGTGCCGAACAGGTATCTACACAGTAGTATTTGCAATTTTGTCTTTGTAACATTTTTCACATTTATTTATGTGAGATGTGTCATATGTGTATTGTTGTACGTGTGTGTGTGTGTGTGTGTGTGTGTGTGTGTGTGTGTGTGTATGCATGTGTTCCTGATCATGGGCCTGTGAGTCATAGGAAAACTTATGTTCTCTTCTTCCACAGTGTAAGATCTAGAAATGGAATTCAGGTTATTAGTTATTTCACTGGGACTTGTTTCACAGAAGCATACACACACACACACACAGACACACACACTTTTAATACATACAGTATAATCTGATCATGTATTCCGTTCCCTTGTCTCTTCCTTGGCCCTCCCCATCTTCCTATCCATCCAACTCCAATCTTCCTTTCTCTCTTTAGAAAACAGTCCAATAAAAAATCAGAATAAAACAAAGCAAACTTATGGAAAAAAGCACAAAAACAAAAGTACAAGAAATGTATGCACACATACACTCACACAGAGATGTACACACACAATCCCACAAAAACACAAAAACTGAAATTCTAATAAAAACCAAATGACAACTATGTTAAAAAAAATCATCCAAACAAAGCCTTAAGAGAAAAAAAATCCCCCCAAATACCATTGATTTCATTTTGTTTTGGTCTCTACAGCTGGGTATGGGGCCTCCATAGTGTTTGTATACCCAGTGAGACACCAACAGAGAAAAACTAATTTTTCCTTCATGAGTAGTGGTCAATTGGAAATAGCTTCTAGGTCAGGAAAGGGGGCTCATCTCTACATGCCCTCAGTTCTGGGAACTCATCTTGTTTAGGCCTGTGCAAGTCTTTTGCATGCAACCAAATTTTCTGTGAGTTCCTAGGTGCTTCAGTCCTGTTGTGCTTGAAAGGTACCATTTTCTTGGTGTCTTCCATCCCTACTTACTCTTACAATCCCTCTACATTCTACATAGTCCCCTGATCCCTGAGGGGAGCGGTTTGAGGAAGACAACCCATTGAGGAATGAGTGTTCCAAGGTTTCTCACTCTACATATTGTCCCGTGTGTGTCACTGTGACAGTTCATACTTCCTTCTGGATGAAGCTTCACTGACACTAGCTAAGCAAGACACTGATCTATAGCTATAGTTCAATGTAATTAGTAGTAATTTCATTGCTATATTAATTCTGTAGAACAATATTGTTTGTCTTGGACCTAGGTCTACAGTTTATAAAGTCTCAGGTTCTTGGCCACCTGAAGAGTGTCAGACATCGTTTATTCTCATGAAGTTGCCATTAAATGTAGTGATAATTGTTATATACATCTACAGCTTTTCTGCCACTACTGTACTAGTGTATAATGAAGAAAAGTCACCATTGTAGACAGAAGACTTTGTAACTGGTAGTGTTTACCTTTCTCCTCTGATAGTGTCCAGACTACAGTTTCGGTGAAGGCTCTATTTTGACATAGACTTGAAAATTCTCTGTGTTCACTGAGATATACAGGTGCTATCTTTAGAAGTATAAATCTACCACCTTGTTGGAAGACAGAAGAATGATTCATGGTGAACAAAGCTCTAGGTACCGTGAGAGAAGCTCAAGAAAAAAAAGGCAGAGGGCCTTTTACAGAAAGTACATTTTTTTTTCTTTCATTTTCTTTCTCAAGTGCATTTGTTCCCTGGATTGTTCTTGTATGTGATTTCTTGCCTTATAGGTGGAATTATTGTTGGGACTGCTGACTCCAAAATAAACACACAGAGACTTAATGTTAATTATAAATGTTCTGTCAATAGCTCAGGCTTGTTACTGGCTAACTCTTACATTTTAAATTAAACCATTTAAATTAATCTACATTTTACCACATGGTGTTACATCTCTTTCATCTTTTACTTCCTGTTTCTTCTCTGTGTCTTTCTGATGACTCCTCTGATTATGCCCTTCTTCTTCCCAGTGTCATTATTTTGGTTCTCCATTGTATCCATATCCTGTCCAATTATTGACCAGTCAGCTTCTTTACTAATCCAAACACAGTGTAAAGGAATATTCCAAAGTACCTCCTGTATTATACATTTATATTCAATTTATGAGGCATATTTACTCTTGTTGGATGTCAAAACATAGCTATAAAACAAAATCTGGTCAGTGTATTCTACATCTTGATATGGCCTTCTGCCTTGCTTTTATGCTTTCCCAGATGTAATTTATAGTCTATGCCAAGAAATTGTCTTCAAATTGCCTGGTCCTGAGAAAGTTATGGGAACTTTCTGTCAATAATTAGATTGCACTTACTGATTTTTATTTACATATTTTTATACTCATGTCTTTCTGAACTCAAGCAACCTCCCTTTTTTTTTGCTTTTTAAGCAAAATTAATCCTTTAAGCATTAATCTGTAGTCTATCTCATTTTTTTTCAGATCCTCAGACCTCAGATCTAGCAAACACAGAGCTGCATAGGTTTACAAAAGTTGACACCACCTGTTTGGGAAGAGCAACCAGTAGCCTTGGCAAATAGCCTGAGTTGTTTGGGGATTCTATGAAGCCCCTTTGGTCAATAACTCAACTAGATATAACCCATTGCCAGCATTGAGTTTTCATGTGGTGGTGAGAAATGTTTAGTTAGGGCTTTCTCTTCCCTCTTATTATTGAATTTATTTAGATTTCTTTCATATTTGTATATATTTTAAGAAGCTTCTTTTATAGTAAGTACCTGTATCACCCCTCAAATTTCACTTAGTGTTATCTTACTCTTCCTGTACTCCCTCCCTTATGTGCCTCTTCTCTCCATACTCCATTTAATCCTCTTATTCCAGTGTCCTTCTACTTCTCTATAACTATGTATTCAATTTTCCCTGCCACAAGCATTTCTTTCCCATCTCTAATAAATTACTCTATCCCTAATATTTATGGTTATATAGATAGTAGCATACACAACCAAGTTTTAAAAGCTAGCATCCACATTTAAGATAATTCATTACATATTTGTCAATTGAAGATTGGATAACCTCACTCAAGAAGATTTTTCTTCTACCTCCATCCATTTATCTGTGAATTTCATGATTTCATTTCTTAACTGCTGAGTAATATCCCATTGTATAAATGCACCACATTTACCTTATCCATTCATCTGTTGATGAACACCTAGGATATTTCTAAATTCTAGTTATTATGACTGAAACTCCAGTGAACATGGTTGAGCAACTGTCTGTTTAGTAGAAGCATAATTTAAGTGTTAGCCCAAGAGTTATGTAACTGGGTCATGAGGTAGATATATTACCAGATTCCTGAGGACTTGCTAGACTTAATTTCATAGTGTCTGTACAAGTTTGAAATTCCACCTGCAATGGATGAGTGTCCCCCATACACCACATCCTTACAAGCCTGAGCTGTTACTTATTTTATTAATCTTAACCATTCTGACTAGCATAAAATGAAGTCTCAAAGTAGTTTTGATATGCATTTCATTGATGGATATGGATGTTTAACTTTTCTCTATTTTTTTCTCGTCCATTAGAGTTTTATCTTTTGAGTACCCCATTTTCTTGTTTCTTAAATTAAAAACAATCTTATTTCACATACCAATCCCATTTCCCTCTCCATCCCATCTTCCCATTCCTCCAACGAACTCCTCATCCCACCCCCAGCCACTCCTCAGGGAGGATGAGACCTCCCATGGGGGATCATAAAAGACTGTGACATCATTAGGGGTAGGAGCTAGGCCCTCCCCTGTGTATCTAGGCTGAGAAAGTATTCCTTCATAAGGCTTCCAAAGCCCATTGTGCACTAGGGAAAAATACCAGTTCTACTGCCAGAGGCCCCAAAGACTGCCTAGGCCCCCCAAATGACACCCACATTCAGGGGACATGGTTCAGTCCTATGCTGGTTACTCAGCTGTCAGACTGGGGGCCATGAGCTCCCACTTGCCCAGGTCAGTTGATTCTATGGGCTTCCCCAGCATGGTCTTGATCCTTTTCTCATCCCCTCTCCATGGAGAACACCCTAGGTGTAATCAACAGATGAATGGATAAGGAAAAAGTGGTGTATTTATACAATGGGATATTACTCAGTGTTTAAGAAATGCAATCATGAAATTTACAGATAAATGGATGGAGGTAGAAGAAATATCATCTTAAGTGAGATTATCCAATCTTCAATAGACAAATATGGAATGCATTATCTTGTGTGTGGATATTAACTTTTAAACCTTGGTTATGTATGCTACTATCTATATAACCATAAATATTAGGGATAGAGTAATTTATTAGAGATAGGAAAGAAATGCTTATGGTAGGGAAAATTGAATACATAGTGTATGGATCTTAGCTTGTAAACCTTGGTTAGGTGTATGGCTCAGTGCTTAGCTGTGGGTTCCTGCTGCTGCTTCCTTCAACTACTGAATGAAACCTCTATGATGGCATTTAAGGTAGTCATGAATCTCATTGTAAGGGAAGGGCATTTAAGATAGCCTTTCCACTTGAGCTTAGATTTTTAGTTGTGGTCATCTTTGTGGATTGCTGGAGATTTTCTTAGTGCCAGATTTCTTATTTAGCCCATAAAGATTCCCTCTATTAAGGTATCTCTTTTGTTGCTGTCTTTCTCTGTTCTTCCCCAACCTGACTTTCCTGATCCCTCAAGTTCCCCCCCCCCGCCCCTTCTCTCCTCCTCTTTTTCCTTACCCACCATGCTCTCAATTTACTCAGGAGATCTTGCCCCTATTATGCCATTTTAATTGACTTATTTGTTGTCTTATGTGTATTTTTAGATATTCATATATTTTAGATAGTATTCCTTTGTCTGATGGGTAATTAGTAAAGGTCTTTTCCCACTTCATAACGTGTCACTTTGTCAGAATGATTCTGCCATTTCCCATGTAAAGGCTTTTACATTGTCATGAGATCTTGCTTATTACTTGTTATTGTAAGTACCTATAATTAGTGCTCTGTTCAGAAATTATTTCCTATGCCAATGAGCTCATGACCATTCCATATTTTCTTTTCTGTCAGGTTTAGTGTATCCAGACATATGTTGAGGTGAGGTTCTTGATTCTTTTGGAGTTGAATTTTGTGCAAATGATAAATATGCATCTACATCCATTCTTCTATTTGAGAGAATACAGAATGTCTAGCACCATTTTTCAAAGAAGCTGTCTTTATTTCATCATGTCATATTTGTCAAAAATCAGATGTCCATTGCTTTGTGGATTTAGGCATCTAGGTCTCCAGTCAATTCCACTGTTAAATATATAGTTTTGTTTCCTGCCAATACTAACCAATTTTTATTACTACAGTTCTTTTTAGTACCAATTTTTATCAGGGATGGTGATACCACAAGCATTTTTTCTTTCTGCTATCATAGATTATTTCTGCTTCCATATCAGGGTGAAAAGTATTTGTGTGTGTGTGTGTGTGTGTGTGTGTGTGTGTGTGTGTGTGTGTGTTAAGAAATGTTTTGGAATTGTGAAGGATATCACTGGAACATGTAGATTGCTTCAGGTGGGGTGGTTATTTTCACTATATTTATTTTATGGATCTATGAACATCAGAGATCTTTCCATCTTTTTACATCTTCAGTTTACTGCAATGGCTTTAAAGTTTTATTGTTTGCATTTAACTTTCTTAGTGTAACCCCAAAGTACTTTTGAGGATATTGTAAAACAATTGTTTCTCCTTTTTTCTTTCTCAGGCAATTTGTCATTTGTATACAAGGGTAATGATTTTTATGTGTTAATTTTGTATCCTGATATGTTTTAGAAGAGTGTCGGTATATGTTACAATTTAACTTCAACATGTTTCTGTTTATTGTCTAAATGACTTTTCTGTTGGTGTGTATCAGGCAAGGAATCATCTACTATAATGTATCAGTATGTTATTTTTTAATTGTAGTAGTTTTACCTATATGAAATTGATTGCCCTTATGTTTGGTGCATATGGGTTTATGATTGAAATATGTGCTTGATTAATTTTTCTTTTAATGTATATATAGTATCCTTTCATATTCTAATAAGTTTTGTTTTGAAGTTCATTTTTTAGATATTAAAATGGTTAGACCTGTTTCCTTTTGTGTCTGTCTGCTTGCTACATCTTTTTCTATCCTTTTATCCTGGGATGATGTATATCCTTGCTGGTAAAGTCTGTTTCTTGGATGTCAATGAAAGATTATCAAGTTTTCTAATATAATCTGTTAGTGATAGCTTTTGATTAAGGATGAGATCACTAGTACTGAGAGTTATCAAGGATCAGTTTTATTGATTCATTCAATTTTGTCATTAAGGTGTGATTTAACCACCTCTTTCATTATATTGGCCTTACTTTTTTTTTCCTTGTGTGCTTTTGGGTATGTGATTAATCTCTTCAGACTAATGTTTTCCTTCTGGCCCCTTCTACAGAGTTAGAAATGTGGAGAGATACTACTTACCTTTAGTTTACCATTGGATGTTTTCTCTATCTTTTGTAACTGATACATTTTTAGGTATAGTAATGTGGGCTGCCATCTGTTCTCTCTTAGAGTTTAGGAAACATCTGTCTTTCCCTTCTGGCTATTAAAAGTTTCCTCAATCAAGAAATATGATGTTATTCTTTGTTTTTAATCATTTAATTGCTACTCATATTTACATATTCATCCCCCCATTGCCTTGCCCTCCCATCCTCCCATATTCCCCACTAACCTCCCCCAACCCACCCCACCCAACTCCTACCCAAGGATAATGAGGCCCTCCATGGGAGACCTCCAGAGTCTGTCATATTATTTGGGGGAGGGCCTAGGTCCTCCTTTTTTTTTAAATCTGGGCTGCAATAGTATCACTCCATAGGGAATGGGCTACGAAATTCCATTTGTGCTCTAGGGATGAAGACTGGCTGCACTATTAGAGATCCCATAGACTTTCTTGGCCTCCTAGCTGGCAGCCATATTCAGAGGCCTTGGTTTGGTACAATGCTATTTCCCCAGCTTTATGACTGGGGTCTCCATGCTATCAGTAGGTCAGGTCCACTGTTTCTGCAAGTTGTGGTTCCCCTTTTTATATTACCTTGATTTTAGACTGCATTCTGGTTATCTTGCCATCCAGAGAATACCCATGTGGGTTTCTGATCCAGAGGGAAGACACCATATTGGAGTGGGTATTTCTGCCACATAAACAGAATAAAAAGTTAAAGACATATATAGAAAAGATTTCTGATTTGAAATTAGTACCTTTAACTAATGAGGAAATTTCCTCCTTGTGGAACGATAATGAATATTGGCAAATAGCTCTTACTGATTTTTGGGAATGATTAGCAACAATTATCTCAAAACTAACAGAATTAAATTCATAAAAAGACAGTCTGGATTCTTCCACGTATTTTAAGACAAACTCCCATTTATGGAGTTCTTACCTTCTACACTGATGCCAACAAATCAGGTAAGGCAGGTTATAAAGCAGGTGAGGTAAGTAAAGACTTCAAAGTCCATATACATCTGTGCAGAAGGCAGAATTATATGCAATTCTCGAGGTGCTTTTGGATTTTGCCTACCCTCTTAATACAGTTACTCAATATGCAGAAAGAGTTGTGTTACACATTGAGGCTGCAGAATTCATTCCTGATAATACAGAGTTAACTTCGCTGTTTATACAATTATAGGAAACAATCAGAAACAGAAGTAATCCTATATACATTATACATGTCAGATCCCATGTGTGTATGACAGGCCCATTAGCACAATGCAATGATGAGATTGATCATTTATTAATTGGAAGTGAGCTAGAAGCCTCAGAATTTCATAAAAAACATCATGCAAATAGCAAAGGTTTGAAAAAGGACTTCACCATTACTTGGCAACAAGCCAAGGAGATAGTGAGAAACTGTCCTACTTGTTCCTTTTATCAAACTCCTTTACCAGCAGGTTGTAATTCTAAGGGCATTTGGAGAAATGAGGTTTGGCAGATGGAGGTCTTTCACTTTGCAGAATTAGGAAATTTGAAATATGTGCATCATACTATAGACACACATTCTCAGGGTTCCAATGGGCTACTGCTCTTAACTCTGAAAAAGCTGATTCTGTTATTACACACCTGCTAGATGTGATGGCATTTATGTGTATACCTACAAAAATAAAAACTGACAATGCTCCAGCATATGTCTCCACTAAATTGGAACAGTTTTTTTTTAATATTATAACATAAAGCATGTAACCGGTGTACCACAAAATCCTATGGAACAAGCAGTGGTTAAGAGATCTAACAGGACATTAAAGGAGATGCTCCACAGACAGGCTTGGAAAACAAAACAACCCCCCAAACATAGGTTGCATAATGCTTTATTAACACTAAAGTTTCTTAATGCCAATGAGAAAGAACAAACAGCTGCAGAAAGACACTGGACTCCAAAACAAAACAAAAAATCACTGAACTGAATCAGCCAGTATAATTCAAAGATGTACTAACCTCTCTTTGGAAACCAGGACATGTGTTATGTTGGGGAAGGGTTTTGCACTTGTTTCCACAGGAAAAGAAAACTTTGGATACCATCAAAGTTGATCAAGATTCGAGTTGCAAAAGAAAAACCTCTTAATGAGGAGAAATGACAGGTATTCTATTAAGGTACATATCATAAAATAAATAGAAACCTCCCAAAAGAAAGTGAAGTGTTTTTGCTTTTATCTTCACAGGAAAACTCATCTCCAGAAGGCAAAAGACACTGCATGGGTAGATACTTAAGAAAAGAAGGTAGCAATAATCTTCAAACAAAAGGAATATGCCACATTGTTGTATTTACAGCTGCTTCTCAGAGAACTCTATTTCTCTGCAATTCCTAGTTCCTATTCAGTTAAACCAATACAGGCTTTAAAGGTGGATTTGGCTTTCCTCTGCTATAATCCAAGCATGTTGTTTAACTAAACTTTAGAGTTTCTGTATTGTATCAAGAATTCAATTGATGTAATACAGAATAAGAGAAGAATTTGGGACTGTCTTTGTCTTTTGTTGGCTTTTTCTTTCAAGGTACACACCCTCTCATAATTGTTATGCTCACATGGTTGCCGTTCCAATAATGCTTACATACACAAGTAAACATTTCTCTGTTAACATTTATGTTTGAGTTCCACTCAAACATAATGAAGACCTGCCTGACAGCAATCCCTGGACACCCAGTAAAGAAAATGGGCCACACCTCCTTGACTGCACAGCATCCAGTTTGCTCCATTTCCACTGACATTCCGGCAGAGTTTCCGGTACTGACTTCAATCAATTTGAGGATTTCAATCGATATGTTGAATCAAGCAAATCCCATCTAACATGGAATGGATAAAATCCATTCAAGACTTTCACTACACTAACATTTTCTTCCTACAGGACCCCACGAGGCTATCGCCATCCCATTTAAGCAAGAAGTAACTTGGAGGATGCGACACCCCCATTCCCCCATTTTTGCACTAAGCATAGTGCACACCTAGTTAGGGATAGCTTCCTAAGGTTTATGGTTGGGATTGGAAGAAGGTATTCAGGCTTAGACACCTCTTTCATATGACTTTAGTGTTTAGTTAAAATAGACATAGTTGGGATGTGGCATAAGCAGATTGTTGTATGTTCTTATTATTTACCTTTATGAGTGTTAATTTTGGATATTTTACACTGTTAAGTTTTAATCTTTTTAGAGTAAAAAAGGGAATTGTAGGGGACACTGTAACTGTGCTTGCTAGGGGCTGGCTACAGGCATACCTTACCACTCCTGAGAGGGCATGGTCAGGGTGAAATAGATAACGTTTAAGAGTGAGGGGCACACACCTGTAACTTCTCTTCTTTTTCATCCTGCTGGTTGGCTAGGTCACTCTATAAGTAAAGCATCTCCTTAATAAATACCCTTATATTTTTACCTGACTGCGTATTGGTAATTCCCTCATTAACCACACAAAAATCAAAAGTGAAAGACAATAGCAAACCAATTTTTCTCAAGAATATTGATGTGAAAATACCCCCAAAATACTCATAAATTGAATCCGAGGACAGATCAAAAAGAACATCCACAATGATCAAGTAGGCTTCATCACAGAGATGCATGGATGGTTCAACACACAAAAATCTGAAAGAGTAATACACAATATAAAAAAACTGAAATAAAAACTTGATCATCTCACTACATGTTCAAAAAGCCTTTGACGAAACCCTTCATGATAAAGGTATTGGAGAGATCAGCCACAAAAGGACCTTGCTTAAACATAATAAAGACAATTTCAACAAGCCTACAGTCAACATAAAATTAAATGGAGAAATTCTTAAAGCATTTCCAGTAAAACCAGGTATGAGACAAAGCTCTCTACTATCTCCCTATCCATTGAAGTACTTTCTAGACCACATAAGACAACTAAAGAATAGCAAGGGGCTACAAATTGGAAAGGAAGAAATAAAAACTTTACTATTTTACAGATGATATGATAGTATACACAAGTAAACCCAAGATTTCTATAAGGGAACTTCTACAGCTGATGAGCACCTTCAGAAAGTGTCTGGATACAAGATTATCTCAATAAAAGGAGCCATCCTTATATATAAATGATAAATGGGCAGAGAGAGAAATTAGGGAAACAACATAAAATATCCCTTGGTAACTCTAACCAAGTAAGTGAAAAACCTATATGGCAAGAACTTTAACTCTTTAAATAAAGAAGGTGGGAATTCATTAATTCTTTGAATATCAGAAGATGGAAAGATCTCCTGTGCTCATGGATTGGTATGAATAACAGTAAAACTGTTCATCTTACCACAAGGAATCTACAGACTCAATGAAATCCCCATCAAAATTTCAACACAATTTTTACAAACCTTGAAATAATAACAATCAACTTCTTATGTGAGAACAAAACACACAGGATAGAACAAAACTGATCCTGTAAAATATAAGAACTTCAGGAGACATCACCATCACTGATTTCAATTTAGACTACAGAGCTATAGAAATAAAAAACTACATTGTATTGGCCTAAAAACAGATAAGTTGATCAATGTAATTTAATCAAGACCCAGACCTAAGTCCACACACTTATGAACACCTGATTTTTTATAAAGAAGCTAGAAACATGCAATGATTAACCAAGCATCTTTAACAAATGATGGTAACATAACTTGATGTCAGTATGTAGAAAAGTACAAATAGATCTATATCTATTACCTTGCACAAAACTTAAATCTAAGTACACCAAAGGCCTCAACATAAAATCAAATCAACTGAACTTGACCAAAGAGGAAGTGGAGAAGGGCTTTGAAAGCATTGGAACAGTAAGGAACTTCCTGAATATAAGACTGATAGCACAGTTATTAGAATCGAAAATTAATAAATGTGACTCCACGAAACTTAATAGCTCCTGTAATGCATAGGACAGTCTATAGGACAAAACAGTAGCTTACAAAATCAGACGAGATTTTCACCAAGTCTACATCTGACAAATCCAAAATATATAAAGAATTCAAGAAACTTGAAAAAAAAACAACACCAAAACAATCCATTTAAAATGGGTTATAGAAGGCTGGAGAAAGGTGAACACTCATCCACTGCTGTTGGGAGTGCAAACTTGTACAGCAACTTTGGAAATGAGTGTGGCAATTCCTCAGGAAAATGGGAATCAGTCTAACACAAGATCCACCAATCCCACTCTTAGGCATATACCCCAAATAAGCACATTTATACAACAAAGACATCTGTGCAACTATGTTCATAGCAGCGTTATTTGTAATAGCCAGAAACTGGAAGCAACATAGATGCCCCCAACTGAAGAATGGATACAGAAAATGTGGTACATTTACACAATGGAGTACTATTCAGCAGACAAAAACAAACGAACAAACAAACACAAAAACCATTGGAATCTTGAAATTCACTGGCAAATGGATAGAACTAGAAGAAACCATTCTGAGCCAGGTAACCCAGTCACAAGAAGACAAACACAGTATGGACTCACTCATATATGGATTTTACACATACAGCAAAGGATTACCAGAACTGAAATCCACACCTCCAGAGAAGTTATGCAACAAGGAGAACTCTTCGAGAGACATACATGTTCCCCGAGAGAAGGGGAAAGGTACAAGATCTCCTGACCAAACTGGGAGCATGGAGGTAGAGGAGAGGGAACTAGGAGAATGAGAAGGGGACAAGGGGAGGAGTGAGGAGGACATAAAGAAGCATGAAGGTTGTGTAGGGGAAAGAATATAGGAGAGCAAAACAATAGATACCATCAGAGAGGGAGCCAGTATAGTTTTAAAGAGAAATCAGGCACTAGGGAAATGTCCAGAGATCTACAAGGATGATACCAACTAACCATCTAAGCAACAGTGCAGTGGCTACATTAAATGCTCGCCCCTGATAATGAGATTGATGACTAACTTATATGCCATCCTAGAGCCTTCATCCAGCAGCTGTAAGTAGAAGCAGATACCAACAGCTAAACACTGACCTGAACTGGAATCCACTTGCAGAGAAGGAGGAACGATGAGCAGAGTGGACATGACCAGGCTGGTGAAACCCACAGAAACAGCTGACCTGAATAAGTGACAGCTCTTGGGTCCCATAATGACCACTAGGAAACCAGCATGGAAATGAGCCAGATTCCATGAATGTGGGTATCAGTGAGCAGGCCTCAGAAATCTGTGGAGCCTCTTGTAGCAGATCAGTATTTATCCCTAGTGTAGGAATGGACTTTGGGAGCCCATTTCACAGAGAGGGATACTCCCTCAGCCTAGACAAATGAAGGAGGGCATAGGCCCTATCCCAAAGGATATGACAGACACCAAGGACCCCAATGGAAGACCTCACTCTCTCTGGGGAGCAGAAATGGTATGAGATATGTAGGGTGTTAGTGGGGCACAGGGGAGGAGGGGAGGGAGAAGGAACTGGGATTGATATTAAACCACTATTTTTTTCTAATTTAAATAAAAAATGCAGGAAAAATGGGCTATTGATCTCAATGTAGATTTTTCAACAGAGAAATCTCAAATGGCCAAGAAACAGTTCATGAAATGTGCAACATCCTTAGCCATTGGCTATAAAGGATAATCATGCTTCAGTCCACAGGCTCAGAGAAAATAAGTAACAAGAAAGGTTCATGGACAGATTCATGAATCTCTCTGGGAAGTGGAAATAGATTAGATTTCATGAGTGGACACTGGGGTTGGGTAAGGATGGTGAGAGGAAGAATCAGGTGGGGAGTATGGAGGGAGAGAGTACTGGGAGAGATGACTGGAATTGGGGTTCATTTGGGGGGTATCTCTGGAATGAACCCAAAACTTAGTGCAATAGAATCACCCAGGAATCTAAGAGGGTGACCGTAAATAAATACTCCTAATAAATGGAATAGGAGACTGAACCAGCCATCCTTTGGAACCAGGCAAAGCTTCAAGTGTAGGGATTGGGACAGTAACCTAGCTATAAAAACCTTCAATGCACAATTTGTCCAGCCTAAGAGATGTGCTGGTGTGAAGATGGCACAGAACATGAGGGAGCGCCAACAAATGACTGGCCCAAATTGAGACCCAAGCCACAGAATGGATCCCATGCTTGACACTGCATGGAGGTTCATTCTCCATGTTCTTCATAGCTTAGAGTCCTAAGATAGAAGCAAACACAATTAGCAAAATTAATTAATTAATTAAATGGTTCCTAATGGTACAGTGCCATGCTTGTGGAATGAAGTTAGCACAATCCTTGTGGGAAACACTTCATCTAGCAGTTGAGGGGAGCAGATGCAGAGACCTACAACAAAATATTACATGGATAGGTTGTAGCTCAGGGACTCCTGTGGAAGACAGGGAAGAAGAATTGTAGGAGGCAGAGGTGTCAAGGACACCACAAGAAAATGGCCCACAAAATCAATTAAGAATGACTCACAGGAGGCTCACAGACAATGAACCGAATATCAGGGCACATTCATGGATCTGACTTAGGTCTTCTGTGTGTATGTTATGATTGTATAGCTTAGTGTTCTTCTGGGACTCATAACAGTGGAAGCAGTGCCTGTCTCTGACTCTTTTGCCTGCTTTGGGGTCCCTTTTCCTCCTACTGGGTTACTTTGTCCAGCTTTAATATCGGTGTCATGCCTAGTCGTATTGTAACTTGATATGCCATGTTTGGTTGATATTCCCTGGAGTCTTCCCCCCATGGGAAAGGAGGTGGTATGGATGGATCTGGCCAGGGGAGATGCAGGTGAAGGACTAGAAGGACAGGATGGAGGGGAAACTTTATTTGGGATGTAATATATGAGAGAAGAATAAATACAAAGAAAAAAAGAAATACATTAGAGGTCTTGACACAGCTTCAAGTTAAATAAGGGACAAAAGTCTCCATGTTAAAGTAGGCTTTCCTGAACATGCCTCTTTAATGTCTCATCTAAATCAGCCAGAGTTTAAGCCTTCTTTTCTTACTTTTTCATTAACTTTTTCATTAACATTTTACTTTAAATGTTTTTGGAGTTCTAGAATTCCTTAGCATGGCAGATCTTCAATTATTGTATTTTTCCTAGGTAATGACACCCCTACACCAATATAACATCAAAGTAAAGGTGATTTATTGTCCACTAAAAGTTTTATCTTCTGCTAGAATCCAAAACATGAGATATTATATATAGGTCCAATACAAATTATAAAGATTAATTTTACTAAAATGTACCAACAAGCAGAATTTTCCTCAATGCAATAAATCTCTCAGATTGACTGGAGGCCTTGAGTTTAAGCCTGTGATATTATCTTGCCCTCAATGATGACTGTAAAAATCTGTGAGCAGGGTGGTTGCTCCTTGATATGCACATTGTATCCTAAAAACATGCAAAATGTGTTCTTCTGGGCCTTCTCAGGAATAAAAGAGTGGAAAATAAGCAACTTAAAGGAACTCATGAATAGAAGTAGATCTTATTTGTAATCATATTCTCTTAGTAATCCTTTATTTTTTGTATCAAAATAACCAAGGCTGGGTTATTAGCAAAGGAGTGTGTTTTGTTTTATTCAAAGTTCTCAAAGTCCAAGCTTATAGTTCTAGCCTTTCAGTGCTTCATAGAATTGCAGAGAAGTGAGAAGAAATATGCACAAATGGGCAGAATACATATCTGAAAAGTTGAAAGGTGGGCGGGCCTGCTTAATAACAGCTCCTTCTTAAGTCCACACACATTGCCATAAGAGTTGAGTCAGCTGTGACCTACTAAACCCCATTCTAAATAAAGACAATAAGGCTCTTGACTCATGACCTCTTAAATGTCCAGACTCCTCTCCATACCACTGCATTGAGAATCATATCTCAGCACGAGTTTTAATGGGAAAAAAATTCATTGAAACCAGAGGCTGTACAAGTGGATTTGCAGGCAAGATAGAATAAATACCTAGAAGGTTTTAAACAGAAATTATATTCAGAGACTCAAAACTATTAGCAAAAACTTAGAGTACAAAGACCATCTGAAAATAGTCGAGTTTGTGACAGTAAACGTCTAAGGAAGTTTGTCTTTCAGACACATTAAGTCTTGGGGTAATACTCCTGAGGAGCAGAAAGCATGCTATCCTCACCATTGATGCTGCACTTCCTAGCTTTGATAAAACCTGACTTTCTTTGCTTTAATAAAATGTTGCCAGTTGTCTAACACCATCAAATATACTTTTTGCTTAATTTGTCAAAAGTAACTAGCATGGAAATGTAATCATTGCTTTGTTTTCTTCACTGTCAGTAGATTCACAAACTTCTTTGTCAGCCAATCAGCAAGAAGTAAGTATAGATTTGTATGTTAATGTAAATGAAGGAAGAAGGCACTTACTGGAGAAATGGAGTCTATATGGGGGGATGTGTATGTACTGAACAAATCCTCAAAGCTGCAGGGAACACTCTGCAGTGAAATGCCAGGGTAAGGAGAGCTGGCTTGTGGAGAAGTAAGTAATATCAGAATGTCAACATTATCACAATCCATCCTTCAAACAAGAGTGTCCAATTGTCTTTCACTGGAAAGAAAGAGAGTTAGAAATACTCTGTTTTATGACCATAAATGATTTCCTCTATTTTCAATTTGTTCTGTCACAAACAAAACAGTTTTTAAAATATTTAACAATGTGTTTGGTTTTAGCATGAAACCAGAAAATTGGTGCAATCTTATAGCATGACAGTAAATTTTACATAACCGGGTTGCTTTAAATTCCATTAAGCAATGAAGTGTGAATGTCTCTGTACTACCATGGGAATTCTGCCACCTGTTCCTGGAGGATTTTATTTTATTTTTGCTTTGTGTGTGTGTATGTGTATAAGATGTATATGTGTGGCATGTGAGAGTGCACATACTTATAGGCACACCAAGGCCACTGGAAAGTGTCTTGTGACCTCTGTCACTGTGGGCCTTTATCTTTTTGAAGCAGGGTCTCTCACTGAACTCAGAAAACACGTTTTCAGCCATATGTGTATCCAGTAAGATGTATCTGTCCTCCTATTTCATCCCATGTTACAGTCATGTAAGAGACCATCCCAGGTTTCATGTGTGCACTGAGATCTAAATTTAGGCCCTGGCACTTGTACAACAAGCAGTCTTAGCCACTTAGAACTCTATCATCCATGACTAAAAGTTTATAATTGCAATTCACATTATGTCATAATACATGCAGTTCTAAAAAGTAGTTTGGAACAAGAAGTACACAGGGGTTTGTAAACATGTCTTTAAGGCTTACCATTACATCTTAGAATCCACAAACAGGGAAAAGCCCCTGACTCAGAGATTACTAAGTTGTTGTAGATGGATGTAATGCTTAATTCCTTCCATAAGTGCCAGGCAGGGGAGCCAAGGTGGGAGGGGGTAACACAGCTGAGTCCTAAACTTTCAAGAGTTGACAAAATAGAACTTTCAAAAGGCAAATTTGATAAGAATGCTATTTGGTACCATACACAATTTCATTAGTGAATTCCAGAATTCATGAGTGTTTTATTAAAGGTTTTCTTAAGAAAACTGAAGATGATATTTTTTCTTTAAATATGAAGATAGAGGTGCTGGAGAGATGCGTCAGTGGTTAAGAATAAGTATTGCTCTTATACAGAAACCAAGTTTGATTCCAAAACCCAGAGGATATGGCATCTTTGTTTCTTCTGAGATACCTGCCCTTATACCACCCTGACATAGAAATACACATAATTCAAAACTGATAATAAATAAAATCTTATACATGCAGATACAGTAGAAAACCCATAGAAAGAACTTAATAGGCCAAGCTAATTTTCTATCAGTACTAAGAACCCAAGATTAGCTATGAGTAACCCATAACCAATTACCAAAAGACAAAATGTCTTTTGGAAAAGTGAGGAGCACTTTGTTCCTTAAAAATTAAAGTATTATGTGATGTGAAAGATCTCATATAATACAGTTGAGAGGTAAAAACTAGCCAAATTCCCAGAACTGATCAGCTAAAGATAATTGTGTTATTATGAGGTCATTTCCTTATGTGCAGATGAAAAGTCATATTTCATTCAGTCTATAAGAGCTTCATGGTATATCTGAAACATCTAAATTGCTTACATTAATATATAAAAATGTATAATTTTGGTAGCATGCTGAATTAACTAGCTCACAAAGCAAATGAGTCCTATGAGCCTGCTATGCAAATCATTTCCTAGAAGGTCATTTTTATTAGCAACAGTGGTCAAATCAAATATGCAATTTCTGAGATAATGTGGCACATAATATGCTGATGCATTTAATATGCAGATACATTCAAATAACGTGGCTGATGAACCCGAGGAAGTCTGTGTAGAATATGAGTAATCTGTGCTTGATTCATTCATGTACTTCACAAGTGGTCACTGGCAATCTACTGGATGCTCATCTCCAGTTTAGAAACCCTTGCTTCATTTGCATGTTCTGTCCTTTGAAACCATAGATTGCTTTATCTCCATACCATCTAGTCTCCAGATATATAGGAGTAGCTGAGGAAATGTATGTCTGAAGAAGTATTTGTAGAATTCATACTAGGTGCCAGACATAGGTATGGATCACAAGAATACAGTGGTGGAAAAAATCAATAAGTTTCCTACTTTTATGAAAGACATATTCCTGGAGAAAAGTCACAAATAACCCATTAAGTAAATCATTTTGGTTTGAAGCGTGGTAGCAGAATAGTACCATCTTTGTTTCAGTGTAGTAGAGTTTCGTTTCTTTCCCAGAGGTGGCCTCCATCTCTATTATAGTGAGCTGACACAACATGTTTCCAGTGTCTGTGTCAATGTGTTCGACATGGTCAGCAATGCTACTTTGTCCAAGTCAGTATTTGTCCTGTGTTTTGTTCTGTTTTAGTGTCTGGAAGCAAAGAGACAAACCTATAAGTCTTCATATTAAACCCAGATTCCTGACAATTTTTTTAAATGTGAGGGCCAACCAGAGAAATGCTGTCTTGGAACACAAAACAATAAAAAAGATTTAAAGGGGCTGACAAGTGGCTCAGTGAGTAAAGGTGCCTGCCTCAAAGCCTGACAACCTTAGTTTAATACCTGGAACCCGAGTGGTAGAAGAAGAGAGAACAGAAACCCCAAAGTTTTCACCCTCTGACTTCCACATGGTTTGGTAGACAACAAACAAATGTAATAACAAATGTTTTTTAAAGGTTCTATGTTCTTGGGTTCTATGTTCAGCAGACACATAAATAAGCATTGTGCTTGATGTAGTGTGGCACATGGCTTTAATCCCAGCACTCAGGAGGCAGAATTGGAGGCCAGTTTGGTAGATATATAGATATACTATCTATCTATCTATCTATCTATCTATCTATCTATATATATATATATATATATATATATATATATATAGTCCAGTCAGAGCCACAAAGTAAGACCGTTTGAAAATGAATAAAGAATAAAGAAATTGGTACTAGATGGATGGCATATATTTACTAGTCAGGGTGTTAATCAATTATTATAATAACACAGACATGCTTTATTAAAGAAACCAACAATGGAAGTTATTGAAGATACACTATTTCTCTTATGTTTGTTTTTCAGAGCCAGGTTTTGGTTCTTGGTTTGGTTGGACCTGGTTATATAGAGCAGGCTGGCCTGGAAATCAAAGATCATCCTGACTCCTATGTGCCAGTATTAAAGACATGCGTGCCAGATTCCTGACTTTAAAATGTGAAGAGGGAACGATGTCTCAGTGGTTAAGACAGCTTTCTGACTTGTTCTTGTGAAGGACCTGACTTGGGTTCCCAGCAACCATACAACTTGGTTCCTAATCACCTGCAACCATGGCTCCAGGGTATCTGATGCCCTTTTCAGATCACTGGATGTCTGCACACATGTGGCATATGCACACATATGGCATACAAACATGAGGCATGTACACATTTGGCATGTACACAAGTCACATATACATGTGGCATGCACACATGTGGCATATGCATATGGTATTTGTTCACAGATATACATGAATTCAAATAATAATATAAATAAATCTTTCAAAAATAAACTTGGAAGCTGAGTTTCAGTGTTCATTGGAGCTGCTGAGTAGGTGAGGTAGTGGGATAGTCCAGTGCTTTCTGTTGTTACTTTCTTTGGATTTGTTTCTGAAGACAAAAAAAGCTGGCATTTTCTCTCCAGTCTCTACTGTCAATTTATCTCTAATTTAATTTTCAGGAAAAAATAGGAAAAAGAAAAATTTGTTTTAAAGAGGCATATGTTGCCGGGCATTGGTGGTGCACACCTTTAATCCCAGCACTTGGGAGGCAGAGGCAGGCGGATCTCTGTGAGTTCGAGACTAGCCTGGTCTACAAGAGCTAGTTCCAGGACAGACTCCAAAGCCACAGAAGAACCCTGTCTCGAAAAACCAAAAAAAAAAAAAGCAACAAAAAAGAGGCATATGTTTCAAAAATTCATAGAAAATATGTAAACATATCTTTGTCAGTTTTATACAATCCAATCTTTCTTCTTCTCCTCCTCCTGTGTAATCTTTCTTATTCTAGGATACATATGAGTTTGAAACACTTATTGTAGAGATTTTAAAATCACGTGCATGATACAATGTGATGACTTTTTGAATATCTATGGCATATGTACATTGTATAATTATTTTGTATAACTCAAAACGCACACAATTTAAAATTGTTTAAGTTCCCCAATAAGTTTGTCAAATATCAAGTCTACAATTGATATTTGTTTGGGGGAAAGTAAAATTAATAATAATGACTTTTGAGAGGCTGCACTTCCCGAAAAGTTCGGTTGTCTAGGCTATCTGAACTTCAATCAGGATGTTAATAATTACTATGGGTATTAGCTAATTAAAGGACCCTTCCTCCAATCTGCATTTTTAAATCTATCAGTAGGGGTATACAATAATCAGTATTCTCACATCACTCTAAGAATTAAATGTGATTAGTTACATAAGCACACATGACCTGAATGACAATCGCTGTGGAGACCATCTATTACTTGTGGTATGGCACAGATACCATCCAAATGACTTATTCTCTTCCCACCTCTATATCAGGGAGATCCGTCACATTATTGTTCTAATAATTTTCCAACAATACTTGATGGCCCCATTTTAGACAACAGAGGCAGTGTCAAAAAGATGTGTAGCTTCAGATTTGAAGAGGAACAAGAGAGATACTTTTACAAAAATCTTCCCTTGTCTCTCCATTTCCATATTGAATACATGTAGGGCTACTGTGGAGCCTCCTTGAGCAAATCAAACAAAAGTCATTATTTGCAGATGTTCTATGTCAAACACAGACATGTGGAGGGATTCCCCGAAGAGGTTTTTCCAACTACCTTTCACCAGGGGCTGTGATATGGCACATGGTACATCCATTTCACAATAGAAGTAGAAATGGTGCTAGATCTTATAAATTTTTCCTTTTGTTTAATTTATGACTGAAAAGAGAAGAAAGTGTTAAAAGAATTTCAGGCAGTATCAGCCTGTAACATCTTACATGAGAAAGCATAAAATACAATCTTTGAAATTTCAGTATGTTCAACTATAGAATAAGTATGTTCTATTTCATAGTAAAATATTGGAATGTACTGTTCTGTTTAGTTATATCACATTTACACTCCATTAATGTTTTTCATCACTACGTCTCAGTGCATTTCTACCTGATGTGAAAGTGTTTTTCCTCTTCTAGTACCACTCATGTTTAGGCACATAATGGGTATATCTTCTGACATTAGTAGGAGCAATAATCTCATAGCAAAATCCTTGATGTTCTGACTTGTACAATCATTCAGCCTCCCTCTTCCACAAAGTTCTTTGCCTTATGTATGGGAGCTAGTTTTGTACATGTATCCATTGAGAATGGGCTCCACATCTCTACATACAGATTGGTTGTGGTTTTTGTAATGGTCTCCATTCTTGGTGCAGGGTGAAGACTACCCTTATCTATGGGTATAAGGAGAAGCATTTAGAATGTAGGTAGGAATTATTCTGTTTTAATGAATGATGGTTATAGGTTCTCCTTGAAGATCCATGATGTCGCTAGTCCTAGATATTTGACTAGGGTTCCTGTAACAGACTAAAGAGTTTTCTGTGCCCTGATAATAAGATATAAATTTTCTCTACCAAGACAGTGACCCAGAACAACCTGAATTGAAGAAGTATAACAAAAGGTATATTTGAAAAAATGTAACTCCCAGGAGGGTCCATCTCAGAGATCAGTCAGTATCAGAGGAGTTGCACCTGCAAACTAAGGCAGGAAGATTTTATGGGTTGTTGGTGAGGGTTGATGACATGTCCACCACAAATTGGGTTTGAGCCCAAGTATGGTCAAAAGCTGAGTGCTTAGTTAAGTACTGGAGCAGCTGGCAGCTTCAGGGGAAGAAGCTGTAATTGGAGCCAGGAATGAGGAATTGGACTTTTTGGTGCCTTTCCTTTGGAGGCTTTCTGATTTCGTGGGGTTTGGAAAGAGAAAGAGGGATGGGTGGATGAGAGAGAGAGAGAGAGAGAGAGAGAGAGAGAGAGAGAGAGAGAGAGAGAGAGAGAGAGAGAGAGAGAAAGGGCAGGTGAGCTGGGGCAGACCGACATAGTTTACCTCTTGTTGAGCACGTCTTAAGCCCATTTAGAGAGCTCTTCATTTCTGCTGAGGTATGTGTGCCATTACTATATTGTTAGGGTTATTATTCCATGCTGGGGTTTGTTGTGATACATAGACATCCTAATTATATAGGACTGCTTCCCTCTTTTGGAAGCTTTGCATGTTGTCTTCTGGTACCATGAAAGCTAAAACTCGGGGAAGAGGTATTCAGGCCTGAGGACTCTGGAACCTCTATCTAAAATACATGTCTTCATCAATCGGTACTAACATTCCACTAAAAGAGAGTAACCAAGGACAATAATAACTTTTTGAAATGTTTTGGTCATCTTTTGGGCAACTGTGACAAACAAAAGTGTACTTCTCCTGTTTGCTGGTGTAATTTGTTGGGTAGAGAAGACTTTTCAGTCCAGAAGAGAAAAAAGTCATTTAAACTATATATGTATGTTTATATACAGACTTACTTGCATTATGATTTTTTACATTATTAGCAGCATATTTCCTTATGACTTTTCATATTTCTTAATTTGTTTTTATGCACTATTTCCTCCTTCTTTTGTGTTAATCTCTGCCTCCCAGCAGAGACCCCTCTTTCCCATTTCCCTGATCACATCACTAGTACCCTTCTCTATTTCTCTCCAAACCTCCTACCATACAATGGTTCTGTTTATTTTCATCTTTTATGCAGTTACTCAAGGATTTGTCCCATTGTAAGATTTGAAGATCAGAGTCATCAATGAGAGAGAACAAAATGTTTTTGTTCTTCTGGGTCTGGATTACCTCACTCAAAGATCTTCTCTAGTTCCCTCCATTTACCAGTGAAGCACATTTTCTCATTTATCATTACAACTGATAGTATTCTAATGCTACATATGCATCACATTTTCATTGTCCATCCATCTTCTGAAAGACATTTATGTTGTTTCAAGTATCTGTGGAATAGATGTCCAGTCCTTTGGGCATATGCAAAGGAGTATATATATATATTTTCCTAATATCTAAGGAAGATGGGTATCTTATTTGACAGAATTCATAGACATGTCTGGTCAAATTGACTTTTTTTTCCTTTGATTTTTCAATTCTTTATCTGTTATGGATATTAATTCTCTTTCAGATATATAGCTAACAAAATTAGTTTTCCCTACTCTATGGGCTTCCTCTTACTTTGTTGTTTTCTTTCCAGTACAAATATTTTAAAATTTAATGAAGTTTAACTTGTCAGTTGCTGGCCTTTCTTCAATTTGTGAAAGTTATCTACTGTGATCTTGATGAGGATCTGACTGGTCTATGACAATGACTTGGGTCACTTCTCCACTTATTTACACTTATAGATCAGAGGTTTCCTGTTGTTTCATTTAGGTTTGTTTCTTTTCCATGGTGTACCACATTTCCAGCTTGTTCCTTTCCTATCCTTAAGCAATGTATACTCCTTGCTTGCTTCGTCCAGATGTTCTAATTTTTCCTGAAATAGAGATATTCTACATTCTACTTTATTCAATTTGTTAGATTTTCCTTTGAGTTTCATGGTTACATTATTTGATTTTTAAATTACCTCTTTATTTTAGCTTTAGTCCCATTCAATCTATGTTCTTATTAAATTCCATTCTCAAGTCTTGGATTGACTTTTTCATTTCCATCAGGCATATGGTTGTGGGATATTTTTTTTCTGTCACTATAGTGTTTATTCTCCAAAGTTTTCCCTTGAATTTTATTGAGTTGCTTCTTTGTATCTTCTGATGAAGTTTATGATTGACTTTTTAAATTATTTGCCCTAGAGTTCATCTGGGTAATTCTCTTTGGCAATTATTTCTACAGGACTGATAGGCTTTGGGAAGAATTACTATATCGATCTTTCATATTGTATGTATTTTTGTGATGAGATCTGGGCATTGTAGACTTCTTTTGTTAGTTCTAATCTTATATGGACAGAGAAACTTTGGGCCGAAGAGAGGGTGTGTGTGTGTGGTTTGGACATAGTGGTTTGATTTTGTTTGGGTTGACTGAAGCCACGTAGACTCAGGAGATGGGGCTAGCATATAGGATGTGACTACTCATTTAAGTATGAAGTATGAGATTAAATCTGGATAAGAAGAAAAGCTGAAATTTTTGAGGGAAGGCTCTGTGGGTCTAAGGGTAGGGAGGAAAAGAGAAGCCTAGGAATTTCTTATGGTTCAGAAAGGGGTGGTCAGAGTAGGGAAGGACCTTGGATGTGGAAACTTGGATAGATCTGGCAGTTTGGGGAAGGCAGATATGGGGAGAGTCATGGGATACAACCTGGAGAGGGATGTGAGAGAAATATCTAAATTGGTGGAGAAGTTGGCTTCAGTGTGCAATGTACCTGTACTTTGTGGCAGATACAGATGGTCCTGGCAGACTATTAGTGGTAGGTTGTGAAATAGGCAGGGGACTAGAAGGGGACACTGGATGTAGTACCTAAGCTATATCTTTTAGACTGGGGAGAAGGTATGCAGGGGAGAAGCTATAATCTAATGACAGGTATGGGAAATCTGGCTGGGTGGGGTGGTTTGATGGCCCTTAGAAGGGACCTGTGGATGGTGACAAAGAGAGTAAATCCTTTTGGAATGTATAGTTTTGTTTCACTGCAGATGAGGTGGTCAAACATAGTGAGGGTACTGGAATTGGGATCTATGATTGTCTCCGTGAACTGGGGAGAAGGTTTGGTTGGGAAAAATGAAGGAGACTCACTAGATTGGAGACTGGAAAATAACTTGGGAGATCAGCCTTAGTGGAGTATTTGGATACATAGCAGAAAGGACCTGTGGGTAATGACAGATAATTTTCATTGCTTTAGTATTTTAACTTTGTAATGTGTCCTACATTTGTTCTTAGAATTGTACAAAACGAAGTCTTCAAAGCTTTGATTTAATATTTTTCAGTGTACAATTTTATTTTTCTTCTCTTTTTAATACCTAGAGCCATCCATTTCTTCATGACCAGCTTAAAAGAGACATAAAAGATTACAGTTGCTTGTGAACGAGCAACCTTGTTTTACTATTTGACATGCAGTGATAGTCTAAGAGAGCATAGCTGCCTCTGCATGTCTTCACATCCTTTTTACTAGCTTGACATTTTCTTGCTTCTATCCAATGAAGGTAGAAAGAATCTAGGTAGATTGCTAAAAATGGATGTAAAACAATTATTAGATAAAACTGTAAATGAAATTAAAGCAACTCAAAACCTCAGTATTTGCTGAAAACTGTCACCTGCTAAAAGCATTAAATATGAATTCTATCTTTCAGATTGTGTGACAAACTGGAAATAAACATATGTTTTAAGAAATTTGTAAATAAAAGTTAGGAGAGAAAGACCTGCATCTGGCCAGATCTATATATCTCTCTGAGAGATAAGGCCAGATGTGATCCTAGGTAAGTGTACTTGTGTAGGCTTTACAGTGCCATAAATAACAATTGCATGATCTTTGGTGGTTCCAGAATGGAGAACAAACAAAGTCACCCATTATAACAATTGAGAGAAGACACCAATTTCCCAGAATAGGTCCCATTCGGTTTAGGAACTACACAGGGCCAGTTCTGTATCCAAAACTATAGGATTCCCTTAAGCTCTATCTCTAGTGACTTCTTCCTGTATCTTTTAGCAGAAAAACAAATAGATTAGAGAGCCGAGGAAGACAAAGAACTGGTTAAAAAAAGATTTTTATAGAAATCCCATGTCTTTGCCCAACAACAATGCACAGGACAAGCAAGTCAATGTAGTCAGGAGGAATTACGTGTCTACCTTTAAATTGGCCCATATAATTTGTGTGATACACATTCATTTATGCTAATGTGTATGATGAATACAAGTTGGTCATAAACTTGTGACAATCCTTCTGCCTCAACCGCCATTGTGAGGTTAATAGATTTGCTCATTCAAGCCTGGCATAACTGTATATTCTCTATGGACAAACTCATGATGTTTTAACATGTACATTGTTTACATCTACTAAATTAACATTTAGTTATGATAAAAAACATTCAAAATCATTCTTTCAAGATTTTTTGAAGTCAGGCTTTAGTGGTGCATGCCTTTAATCCCAGCTCTCAAGAGGCAGAGACAGGCGGATCTCTGTGAGTTCCAGTCCAGCCTGGTCTCCAGAGAGACTGCCAGGATAGGCTCCATAGCTACACAGAGATACCCTGTCTGGAGAAACCAAAAAAAAAAAAAAGATTTTGTGAAATAGTCACTACTACAAATAACTAAATATGCTTAAAATGTTTTTATTTGATTTTGTATTTGTCTGTTTTAATATTTATTTATCTATGCTGGTATTCTAAGTGTTATGTGTATAATCAAAGATAAATTGCCATGAACATTTTTAAATTATGCACAGTTAAGGCATATATCATAATTTAGCTTGGGCAATCAACCTTTGAAAGGACTTGATATTCATGTCAGGGATGGAGCCCCAATCCTATGAAATACAACCTATATTTTAAAAAGCATAGGAAATATAAAGATAATATGTATTCATTTATCTTGTAGATTTATAAATGTTGTCATATTGAGGGTTTTCTCAGATTTTTATTTTAGAAACAGAAACTCCTAAGATTACAACCAGAGATGTTTTGAATGCTGTGTAATTTCATCTTTCTCCCTTTCTCCTAAGAAGGAATTAACATTCATGAAGTTAGCACTGGTCTGATATTTAAAAAATATTATCACACATATACTTGCTTGTGAAAACTTTGTAGTATTTTTTATATATTGAAGTGATATTATACATATGAAATCCTTTATCTTTTACACCACTGGTAATTACTCTACTACAGTATAGCACACTTCTATCTGTCCTTAAATATACAGCATCAAACCACAAACACACCCAATTATAACTTCACTCTTTGAACTGTGATGTTTATAGTCTGGTAGAGTGACCCAGTGGTGAGTAACCAAATATGAACAATTTAGCTTTCTATTGTGGACTCATTTGTGCCTACTTCAAGTCACATGACATATTGGTTTAGTGTTCTTTACAGAAACAGAACCACCACACACACACAAACACACACACACACACACACACACACACACACACACACACACACACACACACAAACACACACACAGGAATTTAAGTCAATTTATGTTACAATAGCAATAATGGCCGAATCACGCTCAAAGTCTAAGAATCTGGTAGTTCCTGGGTTGTTGAGGCTTGAGTGCTCATCAGATAGAATAGGTCTACAGCTGCTGTCTCACACAGGGTAGGCCAGCAACCCCGTACTTGCTCAGTCCACAGGCTAGGTTGGCAGTTCTGATCTGACTCTGAAGACTTAGAAAGTGCCTGGAGAACTGCTAGTTCATAGTCAGAGATGGAAACTTGAGTCATATATTAGAGAAAGAATCAGCAGCAGCACCAACAGGATAAATCAAGTAAGCATGCTCTCCTGCCATAATAATTTCCTTGGTCCATTTTAAAACTGAATTCTTTGTCATGCTCATTAATCATCATAAGTTACTTATATATGCTGGATATATATAATTTCCTAGTTCACATCTTTGCTTAACCTCTACAAGTATATGACTTATCTTTTTGTGGTTTTTTTAAAGTGTATTTAGTTGTAATTTTCAAATTTTCAGCTATAGACAATTATTGGGAAAATTTATACATGGAAATTTTTCAGGCATTGATAGTTTCCCCACTTGAAACCTCTGTGTCAAATAATCAATTAGTTGATCAATTCAAATGAGTAATGAATTGGTGAGTGCAAATATGAGATTGGGCAACTCAGCCATGTCATACAAGTAGGAGATACTCAGCAGGGCTCTCCCATGGAGCAGAAAGCAAATAACTAGGAAAACTGGAGAAGTTCTATGCACCATAAAGAATGCCATTGGAGTGGTACGATGCAACTTTGTAATAATGTTTTGGATTTCTGTATCTGCACTGAACATCCAAAGTAAAAGTTACATCAGAGTCCAAACTGAGATAAACTGAGAATCAGAAGTGAAAGGGACACAAAACACACTAAGATTGCTTCTAGCACTTAAACTTCTAAGAGGCATAAGAAAAGGGGCATGCAAAGTCAAGAAAGGTTACATGAAAGCTGGAAAGAGGTGGTCAGAAAGTAGCAGGGAGAAAGGGCAGTGTTGTCTCACCAGAAACAATTGGACCCCTCCTCCAATTTTTTTGTGTTCAAGTGCTAGTCTCCAGTATGTAGAAGGCGGCATAAGAGTGAATAATGTCATAAGCATGGTGGACACTGATATAATACAATTAGTGGCCACTTTAAAAGAATAAGATGTTAGCTGGGCAGTGGTGGCACACACCTTTAATCCCAGCACTAGGGAGGCAGAGGCAGGCTGAACTCTGTGAGTTCCAGACCAGCCTGGTCTACAAGAGCTAGTTTCAGGACAGCCTCCAAAGCCACAGAGAAACCCTGTCTCAAAAAAAAAAGAATAATATGCACCAGCAGTCTCCCATTCTCTCTCATGCCTTTGCAATTTCAGGAGAGACATTCACCACACATTGGATTTCTTTTACATTAGCTACACTGGCTGTACAATAATAGTCATCTTTTCACAAGAAAACTTCTGTTTGTTCTTGTTTTGTTTTTTTTGCATCCCTAGGAAAGCACATTTGGGGGTTGCATTTAAGTTGCTCTAGAACAAGACTTTGAATGCAGCCTCTGAATATGCTTAAGAAACATCCCACTTGGCTGGTGGTTTCAGACTCAGATCTGCCCATGATACAGCTTCCTGCATGGAACACTCATGAGCCCCAGAGCTGTGAAAAGGTGAGTCTCAACAATTTTGTTTAGAGTTGTTTTTTACTCACTTAAGAGTTTAGCTTTGACAATCAATCACAATGTAAATGCAATTTCTATGATAAATCTTGTTGCACTTGAAGAGTTTAACATTTATCTGGCTCCTTGTATACACCAATCAAAGTCAGGAGAGGTATGATGACCTAGGCAATAAATTTATTTTACTGTGTTATTTTTATAGTGTATAAAACTGAGGACTTTAAACACTAAACAAGGAAAACTCAGAAAAAAATGACACAGTGAGAAAAAAGAGTAAAGTTTAAATCCCATGTACAATGTGCAATACTGAATTTTAATATGTTGGATGTTTTCAAAATTTGAACTGTTTTGCAAAAGCAAAATACTAGAATAGAGATAGAAAGGTGGCACAATAGATGGGTCCAATAAAAATAATGTGAATTGAGTTGTTTATTCATGAGAAACACAAATGGAAAACTATTCTGTTTCCTTTTTGGTCATGTTTGCCTCCCACTTCTGGTGGAGCCTCTCCCCTGTTTTCTTTCAATGGAACAGTACAGATGTCATTAGTGTTCATGGATCTTCACAGAAACACATGTGCATTTATACTCCCTTGGTTTGTATTGTATTTTGTAGCTTCCGCCTAAGTTTTCTGGCACTGTGCAAAAGGACAATGAGGATCCAAGACAGCAAAAAAACTGAAGAGATTCCAGTCAGGTCTGTGAGAGGACAAGAGCCAAATTTGTTAATGTAATATCTATGTCTGACTGAACTTGATGCTGGTGATAGATGCAACCAACAACCTTAGGTCTACAAAGCTGGCATCCCTCTGCAAAGGTTTCAAAGACTCAAGGTCTACTAGGGCTGCAAAATTAAACACTGGTATGTCAGAAGGCACCAAGCAAACTTTCACATTTTCTCATTTCTTTGACACAGAACTTATTGTGTTAGTGGCCAAGTGGGCATAGCCTCTTATCTCATAGTATGGCTACATGAAACCAAATTAAAGTTAGACTTCATTCAGTCCCTTCAATCTATGATAATCCTACTTATTTCCTGTGTTTCAATAGCTTTCCCATCTATGCTAAAATGATCTATCTTTCTTTGCCTATTAAAGGATAATTTCAGGCTATTTTTCTTATAAATACCTTTTTCTGAGTTTCATTATTCTGAAATGAAAGTCCAATGTTTTTAAAGATTTGAATTATAATTTAAAATATAAAGTATATCCCCTAAATTTTGTGGCTGTTTTCTTTTCATTGGCAAGCAGTATTTTATTATCCTAAGAAAATGAATTCCAGGCATTTGTCTTGATTTATTTTAAGACTAAGAAAAAAAAAAAGAAAAACAGCTGCATGAGCTACTAAAGTGTAGAATGTAAGCTAATGGATATATTTCCCATGATGCTAACCAATTCATTAAAATATCCAGCTTAAAAACAAAAGTGCTAACACCTGCCTGATTCATACACTGTTCATGGGAGTAAATACTATGGAAAGACTACCTAATGCATTTCAGCTCGCTCCAGAGAGATTCTAGAGAGGGCCATTTCCCAGCATTGGGAAAATTATGAAAAAATAGCATTACTTAAAATCCTAGGAAAATAATTCACTTGGGGTGTGGCAATTTATTTACACTCCAATGTTTTTAAGATATTATCATCAGAAAACCCTGGCTAAAACAAGTCTTCTAACTCATAACCTATATGTTCCTATATGTGTCATTTCACTATTTCAATCGAGATGATTGTAGCATTACATATATTTTGTATCAAATACAAAGTTTTAAATATTTATATTAAAATTTTATTTGTCTGAGTATATGCCACTCGGTAAATAAGGAAGCTGGTAGAGGATATTGAACTTCTCGAAGCTGGAGTTTCAGAGAGTTGTAAGGTACCGGTTATAGTTGCTGGTAACTGAATTATTCTTTTAGAAGATCTAGCACAAAAATAAATTTCTAAAATACATTATTTGGCTCTCCTTTTGTAATCCCAGCTGAACTATCTTGAGTTGCTACTACCTAGACAAGAGGTCTGATAAAGCCCTTCAGGTAACCTTAATGTTCCCAATATTGCCAAAATCTTTGTTTCCACATGAATTTAGCCCAGCTGATGAAGCACCATGTACTATTGTCCTATGTCACTACCAGACTTAATGTTCTTCATTATCTGAAGTATTCTTTGTGTTTGTAAATGTAATTCCTTATTTATCCTTCTGAAATTTCACATCATGCACCTCAATCCCGCTCACCTCCCTTCATGTTCACCCCTTACCCTTGCAGTATGCCCCCTTAAATTAATTTAAAACCCATCTTCCTCCTCCATCTTTCCAATATCTCTTCATTCAACCTTGTGGCATCGGGAGCCGTGGTATGTCACACAGTATACCTGTTTGTTCAATCAGCCCCACCCACGAAATGTTAGTTACAATGAGTGATTGGTCTGGTTCAAGGCCTCAACTTTCTGGTACACCATAATCACTGGGTTGGATTCTCACAGAACTTACTCTAAGGATATGCTTTTGTTGCTCTAGTCATTCATATTCTGTGTTTGTTCTTTAGCAAAACCAGTGCCTTTGCGTACCCTAGCAGGTCAAAGATGGGGCAGCTATTAGCCTGGGCCATCCCAAGGCCGAGGATGTGCTTCTGGGTGGTAGTTGAGCTGGTCGGTCCCAGCCATTGCGACCACCCCTTCAGGGTCTCTCCTAGGCCCATTCCATTAGACACAACTTTCCAATGCTTATGGTGCAGCTTGGGCCAGCTCTCCTGTGGGAGGTGATGTCACCAGTTCTCCTGCGATGGTGTCTAGTAAGGGGCAGAACCAGCCCTCCTGGGACCAGTGTGGGACAAGGCTGGCTCAGCACGACCCTTGGGTTTCAGCATACATGATTCCTATGATCCCCTGTGGCAACACGATCATGGATATCAGCCCAGAACATGGCTGTTGCTGGGCTATGAACCCAGAAAAAACATGGCTGTTGCTGGGCCATGGACCCAGTCATGGCTTTAGCAGCAGCCTAGGTCTGACCCCATTGGCTGCACAGGACACAAGGATCTGCCTGAACCCCATGGTATCAAAGCCCTGGCAAACCAACATGGCCACAGGTGGCAGTCACAAAGACCCCTGACATTTGCATTGCCTCCAATGTTATCATGAGACATGAACATTAACACATACCCTGGATGCTTCAGGGTGATGGACCCACATATGTCCCCCAGCAGCGACCCAAGTCTCATTTCATTATGTCCTCCCAAGTTGCAACACAGGCCACTCAGATCAACATGATCCTGGTGGCAGCACAGCCCATAAACCCGGCAATGGAGACAAGTGGTGATTCACATGCCAGGCATCCCTGTGGCCTTGGTGGCAATACCACTTATTGATGTCATCATAGACCCCAGCTGTTGTAGCCTCAGATATAATCTTAGGCAGTAACCCATGCCTCTGGTCCTGGGTAGCAAGCAGACCACCAACATCAGCCCATTCCTCACAGCCCTCACTTTTTCAGAACTAGATGTTATCACATCACATGAACCATTCTGCTGGTCTTTCTCTCAGATATCACCACCATATACTTGCTCATCCTATTGACACTCAATGCCTTGTGGCTCATGCCAGGCATGTGAGTATTTCAGGAAGCCTGGACCATGACACCCAGGTGTCTGTTGTCCATTTGACCCACAATGCACCAGTCAGACCTCTGGATCTAACTGACATATTCTACCAAATACAGAATGAAGGCTCCACCTACTCTTGCTGTTCATGAGTCCAAATATTATTCTATACCTGCCAATACTTTACCTTCCACTGTTTGTTGAAGAGTTAAACTGCAAGTAGAGGACCTGTTTCTATGAAGCAAGCAGTTGAAATAATGTTGGTGCATGCTACCTAAGAACATTCCTTATGTTGTAAGTTTTAGTTCCTGTAGGAACAGGAAGTATGCTAAGAAGAGTGACTAGCAGGGTTTTTCTTTTTTTCTTCTTTTATTCTGCTAATAAGAGGAGAGATTTTGAAAATGGGAATTGACAACTTCATTATAGTCCAATTGAGCTTACACTTGAAAAAAATCCACATAACAGACACTAAAATTGAGCTAAGTGCTGTGCATGCTAAATGGATGCTTGACCAAGCTACTGCAACAGTATTTTCATACAGCACTGAAATGTCATAAAAAACAAAGTTCCATGTTGACCATAGGCAATGGTCAATTTTGATCCACAGGAGAAAGGAAAAAGAAAGATAATAACAATGATGCAATAGGAGCAAAGGGGCCTGTATGTAAAGACATAGCAGGAAGAAATGTTCAAATTATCTTCAAAGTTAATAAACATAAAGGCTCTCAATATATGGATATTAAATGGTTTTATAGTTCTTAAGGATACAATAATGACACAAAATCTATATTTCAGGTAAATAAAAAAGTATTTATAAACAATAAACTAATGCAGACATAGGATGGACTAGAATGGGAAATGGATTTTTTGGTAAGAAAAAACTAGAAGTGTCAAGATTACATTTTGCTGGGAGAAAACAGTGAAGATAATACAGTATGTTCTTATCCTGCTGCAAAAGAGAACTTACTGTGTTAGGGGAGATCCTTGCAGGGAAGCAAGCAAGAAAGCCAGTGTATAACTTGCTGCAAGGCCTTTCCATGCTGGCTTGCCTCAGGCAGAATACAGCTGCACAGCAGAGAGCAGGGCAAACTGCAGAAGACCTGCTACCAAACACACACACACACACAGAGAGAGAGAGAGAGAGAGAGAGAGAGAGAGAGAGAGAGAGAGAGAGAGAGAGAAAGAGAAAGAGAGAGAGGGGGGAGGAGGGAAGGAGGAAGGAAGGGAGAGAGAGTGATGTGTGGAGCCCACAGGAGCTAGAAGCCTTTGAGAATTTCATCTTTTAAGTCACTGGAACTGATAGCAATTCTTTCTCTACATTGCAACTGTTCTCAGCCTTGGCCAGAGAAGCCTTTGCAGTGGGCATCAGTTAATGCAGAGACTCATAAGTGGTTAAGTGCTCAGAACTAAGTGACTGCTGAGTGCTTAGTACTAAATGGGACATCTGTATCACTCCCCTCCTGAAAGCTCATGGAAGATCACAGAAAATGGTGAATAAATGATCTAATTCTGGAGGATGGGACAGAGTCAGTGCTATGAAATGTTTTCTTCAGGGAATGACTTTCTCACTGTATTCATGAACTCACTGCAGTTGTGTGTAATTACACTTGATCTGCCCAAGATCTAGCCAAAGTTGGTCAGCATACTACCAGATATCATGAACTGAACTCAGTTGGGTAACATGGTTTGGATGAGAAGGCCCAAATATGTGCTCATATTGTTGAATGTTTGGTTCCCAATTGATAGACTGCTTAGGAAGGATTAGGAGGTATATCCTTTTTGGAGGAGGTCAGTCACTGGTAACAGACTTTGAGGTTTCAAAACCCCACAATAGGCCAAGTCTTACACTTTCTGCCTTGGGCTTATGAATCAGATGTGAGCTCTTGGCTACTTCTCCATTACCATGTGTGCCTGCCTGCCTTCATAGTCCCAGTCCTGATGGTCATGGACGCATGTTCTGAAATTGCAAGCAAGGTTCCAATAAAGTGCTTCCTTGTATAAGCCATCTTATTCATGGTGTCTCTTCACAGCAATAGAAGAGTGACTAATACATGGAGTGGAGTAGTAGTGTTTGGGATGTATCTGGGAGGCTGGGAAGGTTGAATTGGGTGTGCATGAGCTCAAGATACATTGTGTACATGTATAAATTGGTCAAATACTAAGTAAGACATAATTTAAAATATTTTAAAATATAGAAAATGCTGATAAAGTGTAACATTGGTAGAATTTAGTTATAAAGAGGAACAGTAGAGAGTAAAAATCAATTTAAAAGCCAAATCCTTTCTTAAAAAAAAACTGAATCTCAATTATTTTTTCAGGAATACCACAAAAAAAGGTAACAGAAAAAGACAAAGATAATAGACATTTGGAAAACATGATGGAATAGAATGGTTTTAGGCAACTTGAAAAATGCATGTTGCATATCTAAATGCTGAAACAATCATGCAGATGAAAATTTAGTACACCAAATAAAGGGTTATATCACCTCACACTTGAATGAAAGAGTGCCATACTGAGAGAGTCTTGACAAGACTGTAAATTCTTCTTTAAAGAAATATTGAAAGAACACCCAGAAAAATGGCTGTCTTCTTATTTTTTTTTCCAGATTACTAAGTGCTGGGAAACTTTGGCATGTTATTTTTAATGTTTAAGAGGAAAAGGAATGATTAAAGTATTCCTTAATTAGCTAAATCAGATTTCATTTGTGATGAAAAAAATTCTCTCATATGCAACATATGTAAACTTTTCTTATCACCGAACCATTATGTAAATAAACAACAATGTTATATTTCAGAGGAGAACAAAATCTGGCAAGACGACTGCCCAGCACTTGGAGCTCCATCTTGAGGATCAGCGATAGGATCCTGCGCCCCAGAGGAAAGTCAGATGCTGGGTTGCAATTCAGGCTCTTGGACACAGAAACAGCCGATTAATCAAGCTAATTGCTTAACCAGTAGAAAGAACTCAGTAGGCACCAGGCTCCAGAAGCCACCTGCTTCAGAGTATACAGTGTGCAGTAGTCCAGGAAGCCAATGTTAACCTGTGACTTCTGTGAGAGCTCAAAAACATGAGTGTCAAAAACATGCAGACAAGCATGCATACACACATAGGCATATTCTATAGGCATGTGCATACATATGCAAAAATGGCCACACACATATTTGCCCATGCACATACACCATGAAAATAAAAAAAAAATGGAGGCAGTGATGGGTATGGCAGAGAGTACTTCATTTTTATTTCCTTTTCCATGAGACACATCAAAAGAACTTATGTGAAATACAAACAATATTTTAGCATAAAGAGCTGCATTATAGTATCACTTAACCAGCAACTTCACCATTCAGATACACAAGCTACTTAAAATCTTTAGTGAATTTGAAGGGTACATATAAACTTACAAACAGTTAGCACAGAATTACCAATGCAAAGTTTAAATGCCCAAGAGACTTTCATTTACAAAATTCACTATACTTAAAAAGATACCTAAATGCCAGAAATATTAACTTCTTAAAATGTTAGATAATACCTATGTAAAGACATGTAAGGGTGATTTATTTGGGGATTGATTTTTTAACTCTCACCACAAGTACTTTCTCTAAATGTTTTTTACTAAATACAGTTGGGGTATGGTGATAGGAGGAACTATCCCCAAAGCCTACTGCCTTCACATGTTGATAGTAGGAGTCTTTTTCTCAGCCAATGGTTTTATTTTGTATTTTAGTTCTTTTCATATTCTCTACAAACAAAAATACTCTGTCAGCATTGTAAAGAAAAGAACCATGGGAACATACTGAAAGAACAAGGGTTTTAGAAAGAACATCCCAAACATTGTAACACTCACAGACAGGTAGTTATATCAAACTTAATCTCTGTATCAATTTCTACTTTCATAAATTAAAAAGGTAAACAGCATCTGCTTTCTAATTTATCACTAGAATGAGGAGGCTGTGAGATATTTTGAAGGGGCATATTTTCTTATAATGTTTTCAGAATGGCTATCTGCTCATGGGGAAATGGTTTGGATTGTGGCTCTGAGGCACAGCGATTGTTCTCAGTTAAAATGGGATTTGAGTTGCTCAGTACATCTTCCTTAGCAGGCTGCAGTGCCTGTTTTCCTTGGGGGGCAAGGTGGAACATCAATCGTATCCAGGGACTCTGGCACCATTAAAGAGAACAACATGGACAGAAGCTGCAATGTCCAAACACAGAATATGCTCTTATCTATTCACTAAAACTTGCTCTGGGTCACATACAAAAAACTCCACAGAAGGAGCAGCAGTGAGGCATGCTCAGTGTCTGGCCAGACAAGTACTTGTGTAGAAAGGCCAAAGGTGACTGTCTAGTCCTCAAAACTCAGCCAGACTACATTTTGCACTCTTATGCACATTAGCTTTCATACTTGACTGTGTACTGGCCAATGGAATACAAATAAAGATGATGTGTACTCTAAATGATGTGCCCAAGCTGAGAAATACTTCCAGTTGCAATCCTTCTCTTGTCTTGCAGATATCCATGCCAATCACTAATGGCACACATTGAAAAGGGAAGAGTGTAAGTTGATGCCCCTGTACCTGATTTCACAGACAAGGCATACCTACCCATCATAAACTCTTACTTAAAGCTTCTCATGAGCAAAAGCTAAACATTCATAATGTTAGACAATTAGCATTGCTCTCACTATTAAGACATCCTATCAGACCATGACAACAAGGCAAGGGTATATTAAATTTACAATAAAGAATGTTGACCAAAGTATGTATGAATCAAATACAATGGGAACATTTACATAGAGGCTTCAGACATAGGACTCTGAGTCAGAGATAAAGTGGGAATGAGGTGTGGAGGCTTAGCAGGCATAGAGCAAAAGGCTAACCATTTAAATTTCATTTTTTGTCCTTATACTTCTTCATCAGCCTCAATGTACTTACACCTATCTGGAAGTCAAAGGGAGTGTCATGTAGCCTGTTATTTCCTAAGTGTAAAAACATATTCTAATGAGCCCCATTATTTAAAAAAGCAAACAAAGCTAATATACTCACAGAAAACTTCCATGTCTTCATTGGAGCATTCCCTTAATTCCCTGACACATTTTAACCAAGCTCAAGAGAGATGAAATGAGTGTTCTATTCAGTCATTTCTCAATGATCCTCCCCTTGCTATTGTGTGGAGATCTGTTCTCATGATTCCATATCAGCTGCCTTACAATGTCAGCAAAGCAGGTGGAAATGATGTAGCTACTCCTTAAACTAAAACTTCCACCAACCTACAGCAGCACTCACTGCTTTGCTGGTGGTGTTCTAATTCACAGCTTTCTACTGTGATTCTGTGCTTAGAATAATGTATCAGTTTGTGCTTAGCATAGGAAACTCCAAATGAACAGGTCACTTCACACATTCACTATGCCAAGGCAGTCAGCTGCAATGGATTATAGCATAAAACTGACATTCAAGCTATGGCTCTGGCATGTCATAATGCTGACATATGCAATCTGTTCCCTTATTCCTTACCTCAGTTTCCTTGACTTGTAAATTGGAGAGAATTAGAGTATCCTCTCTCTAGATTTGTTGTGAATGACAAATATGAACCATGTCTGTGCATACTAAAAGCTCTATTATATTGTCTCCTGCTTTTCCTTTAATTCCCTTCCCACTTCAAAAGATTGCCCTCTATTTCTTGAAGGATCCTAGTGCTGTTTATTCATATTGCTTCCAAGTTCCACTGACATTCTATCTACATTCTCTCCCCAGCCTGGAATGTTTAGTTCTCAAGCAACTTCCTTTCTTAAGGACCATGCGTCCAAACCTGCTTTTTCTGAATATTGTATATAAATCAGCCACTTGCATCAATGTTTCAATGACCCTCTGTTCTTTTCCTACACAACATGTTAAAGAATTTGTTGTTACTCTCTCGATGTACAATGTTCTCCCTCATAAATTATTGTCTTCATGGTCTTAAGTAGCATGTCATTTATTCCTCTTGAATCAGTGTAGTGTCCAGAATATACTGGGTTATCAATAAATGTTGTTATATAAATGACTAAATGAATCAACTGTGCACATGATTTTACAACTAAGTTTATGACTTCAAGACTAAGTTGTCATAAAGACAGAAACAAGAGGAAGGTGCAAATATTACCCTCCACGGGAAAGATATAAATAGCATAAACATCTTGTAGATAGGTAGGATTACCACTACAATAATTAAAACAATGTGTTTTTAGATAGAAATGTGATATCTAATGCCAATAACAATGATAAACTATGTATGTTGAGTTAAAGGTACATCACTAATGTTTACAGAGTCTTTGTTAAACTTAGAAATTATGTAGGTTTCAAACTGCTAAAAATTCATTGATTACACTAAGTGGTGCCTAGGATCAGGCAATGAAAAGCATAGATGCTTAATAAATACGGATTTATTATTTAATTATCAGTTCCCTTGAAGTGATTCTGTACTTGTAATTTCTGCAAGTCTAAATGATTGTCTCTAATTCTGTATTTTGAAGGAAGTAATTCTGACAAGAAAGTTGGCTTTGCTTTATGGCCAAGCACAACACACTTTGACATTTTTGGATTTTACCCAAACTATTTATTGTTTTCTTTTTCACCTTCAATGATTTACTATTTAACTGTGGTTGAAGAGGATAGAAGCACTAACCTTAGTATACTCAGAGCTTCTGTCAAGGTCTTGAACACAATGTTGTCAACTCAAAGTTATAACAGAGAGTCAAGTGATGGGGAATGTTCTTCTGTGTATATGTTTCTCTTATTGGTTAATGAATAAAACACAAAGTGACTGATTGGCCAGACAGGAAGTGACACAGCTAGGCAGAATCACGATATAATCAGGGACAAACAGGAAATTGATCTCTTCTCACCAAAATTGCTGAGCAGTATCATGTAGCAGGCAAAGAGTGTGCAGGTTCAGCACACCCCGGAAAGATAAGACCACATGGAAATGCTTACATTAATAGAAATGGGTTAATAATTAAGAGAATTAGCCAATAGGAAGCCCAAGCCAATGGCCAACTGTATTATAATTAATAAAAGTCTCTGAGTGTTCATTGGGGGCTGACACAGTTGTGGGATCAGAAAGGCAGGAAAGAGTGCTGGCTACAGTCAAGTGTTAATTTTATGCTATCTCTGACTTTCATTCTAAATTTACTTCACTGAGAACATATTATAGACTAGGTATTGCTTCAAAGGTGACTTCGGTGAGGTCATAGGAGAAAAAATAGAGACAGAAAATTTGGGTTCACAGGACAAAACAAACTTGTTCTTACTTCTTTCTTGGACGGAGGCCACAGTAGAAAGAAGGAGAAAAGACAAAATATTTCAGACATACATGGTAAATATTAAGGCAGAACTGTGTTGGCTTTATAAACTCAGTCTTTAACAGGTTTGTAAACCTGTAAGCCTGTAACCTATAAGCCAAATAATCCTTTCCTCTGCAAGCTGTTTTTAGTCTGTGTTTTGTCATAGCAACAGAGAGTAAACTGGAACAGAAATTGATAACTCAGAGTCTAATATTATTGTGATAGACCTGGATATTTTAGGAGAAGGGAGCATTTGGAAAACCGTTTGAGTTCCAAGCTTAGTGTGTTACTCTATGAGAGTTTAGAAGATCAGAAGTTTTGAGGATACAGATGTTGGAGGCCTGGCTTGTGAGTTTTCAGAAGAAAGTTTGAGAGTTCTTCAAAGATTAATTTAAATGTAATTTCTACATACAGCACTGATTCATACTCTGAAATAAATAAGGACATCATGGAAAATTTTAAATGGTTGAGGAACATATGAAAAATCAAGTACAGTTTTGTGCCTTGTACCAAGGAAATATTCAACCCTTCTTATATCAGAGAAGGAATTCTGATAGCTGCATAGGACCCCTGGCATCTCATTTGCTTCCAGTTTACATTTTCTGTTCTGGAAATCTCTATATTCTTTTAGGCTTCTCCCCATCTGCGTTCTTGAGCTCACTTACTACCCTTGCATGTACAGAGAATAGATTACTATCCCTGATCAAGATCCCTCTCTTTTGTATACCTAAGACCCAGGGAAGGATATATTTTCCTAGCACAAGGCTATATCAACACTGACCTTGGTAGCATTGTATATTTGCTCTTACAAAACATTATGGTTTTAGTTATTTTTATTTCTAATATCTCCTTTTATTATCTCCATCCTGCACCCTCTCTATGTACATGTATGCCCAAGCCTCATCCTTAAATATAAAGAAACAACAAAGTAGAATTATTATACACATACACAAAAAATTCTCTGAAGTTTTTTTGTGTGTGATAACCAAACCCAGAGCTAATATCAAAGTAGGTAGTACTCTAACACTGGCTGCATACATGAGTTCAGATGTTCTGCTCTCACTATTTGCCCTCCTTGTATTCCTTCAGCATTTATATATTTTACAGTTTTTATGATTCCTAAATTTAGATGTAACTCCACCAATCCTCTGACAGCTATTTCTTACATATTTTCTTAATTTTCTGCTCATAGGTGTAAGATTTTTAAGGTACTTAATGTTTAATTTCTTTTAACTCTACCTGCTCAGTGTATGTAACTTCCTTGGGTTTGTCTAAATTTATTCTCTCAAATCTTAGTACTTAATCTGCAAAATATTTGTTCTGGAAACAAACTCTTCCAATTCCTGACACAGCTCATGAACACCCTTCTTTTCTTCACATCTTTCACTACATCTTTGTTCTTTAAAGATGTTTTATGAGGTGTGATAGAAATTCATACTTTAATTTTTCTGTCAGTACAGTTTTAAAATGTGTTCAATTAGATATGAACTTGAAGATCTGTTTCTCTGTGTTTTCTTTTTAGATGTAGTTGTGCACACTCCTATTAGTTATGTGTATATCCCTCCAAATTAAAAACTGAGAAAGGCGAAGCTACAGACAGAAAGAACATATGTAAGGGGCAGAAGTCATTTCATGCTAATCATGTCTTGCAGCTAAATCCCACTCTCGTTTTTTAAAAATCAATTATTTAGCTTCATTTATAATTTGAGTTGGATGAAGATCAGTTTGTTTTTGAGACTTTTTTCAACCCTCAATTCAGTCTAGTCATTATTTTCACAATATGTAAGGAGAAGTCTGGGAGAACTGGCATCATTCCATTGTCTATGTTGGATATTTAGTTGTTATGCCGACTCATTTTTAATGCTATTTCAGCTCCTAACTACATTCTGTCTTCCTACTGGGGTCTCCTGCTCCTTATCAACCATCTTATGCCCTTGCCTTCTTCCAGTATGGTAAAGATGGACAACAGAGATTGATTGCTTCTATGCAAATGACCTTATTGGTATTTTAAGGGTGAATGCTCCCTGCCTCTCCCATAAATGCATTATTTTTCCTGCAGCCTTCCACAAAATTGCTGGCTCCAGAAACAGAGCTTCATACCAAGTTTAGAAAGTGAATATAGGTCACTCACACAGCAGGGCCATGTACCACAATTTGTCCACCAGCCTGGTTCATTTTGTTCTAATTTCAGTAAGAGGGTACTGATTCTCTTCTAAGTGGTAATTGCACCTGTGTTACTAAAACCCTTCTACATGCCTGGAAAAACACGCTCACCATCAACTTGCAATCATTTCCTACAGGGAGAGGCAATAGCTTCTATGAGCTTGCTGGTCTCGACCCTCAGATTGAATCCCTGGCTTCTTCTATAGAGGTAGTTCAGAGGCTCCCAAAGGCATGCTGTGACTGTCAGCAGGGGAAAGCAGGCAAAGAAGGACCACGGCTTTAGAAGAGCTTGCTGTTTTAAACTGGGGGCTTTAGGGAAAATTTCACATTCTGCTTGGAAATTTGAGAGTCCTCAGCCATGGTTCACTCAGTCTGTAGAGTTCCAACAAGAGAGGGACTTTGGAATTCTAAGCTTAAGAATTCCAATTCTGCGTTCCATCATATTTTATGTTGGTATAGCATACCAGCGTACTGACAGCAAAAAATCCACTGTTGCTGTTTTTCTTTTTTTTCAATCACAGAATACACTATTACCAGTAGAGAAAGCAAAACAAAATTCAGGCTGTGCACCTAATGCAAGAAATACTGAATTACATTAAGTTATCAAAGAAGCTTAAAAATGTGCCTAAAATACTGACATAGTGAATAGTGAACACAGATTTATTAGAAAGCTGTGGTGGTAGCCATTTCAAGAAATTTTCATTACAGCAAAACAACAACAAAAAACAGCCAGCTCCCAAATAACCAGAGACTTTTTACTACTTATGAAAGCTTGTCTAATAGCTTATGCTTCTTTCTAACTAGCTCTTATAACTTAAATTAACCCATTTCTAGCTTTTCTAAGCTAAATTAACCCATTTCTACTAATTTATGTGCAGACCAAGGCTCATTAACCTCATCTGTGCTCTATCCATGCTACTTGTCCTGGATCCTGGTGTCTCCATGTGACCCAGCCATCTTTCCCAGCATTTTCTCTGCCCCTTAATTCTTGCCTAGCTATTGGCCATTCAGCTTTTTATTAATCTAATCTGAGTAACATATATCTGCAGTGTACAAAAAGATTATTCTACAATAAGACACTTAGCAGATACATTGTTGGGGCCTTGGGTAGATAGGAAAAGTGAGAAATCTGTTGATCTTAGATGATACCTGAGGACATCCTTTAGCCTTTGTGTGTGTGTGTGTGTGTGTGTGTGTGTGTGTGTGTGTGTGTACATTCCAAAATACTTGACTAAGAATCACAAAGGTGTTAAGTCACATATTGAGGGGAGTAATAAGTGTTTATTCAGGGTCTAACAATGTTGCTCCACTGTAATTAGATTCTGGACCTAAGACATCCCAGCCTCTCTATAGTCACGGAAGTTCTAATAAATAAATCAGCCTTGCAGAAGGTCAAAGTGATGTGGAGGGTTAATGTTCTCATTTTCTTTTCCTCTGTTTCTTTCTGGGAAATTATGTTCACAATATCCCTGATCACATTAGGAACAAGTAGCAATATATCTGTTCAAATAATTCCAATACTCACTTGGTGGAATTTTTTCTAGAACATTCATTGTCAGGTAAAACGTCTGATAAAGAATGCATCAGTTCCAACTAGTCACGAAAGCTTTATAGTTCATAATTTTGAAGATCAAGTAAGAAGTCTTCATGTTATAGAGTATGTATGATGTCCCTGGGCAGTAAGATGGTGGCTTCTAGTAATAACTGGGATATGAGAAGATGAGGGAACAGAGCTGCCTTTTCCACAATCAGAGGCCTTGTTTAGAGAAAAGCACACCAGCCAGAGGACAAAGCTGAAAACAAAGTAGTAGGGTCAGAACACTGAGAATGAAGCTTGGAGTTGCTGAGCTGTTTGTGTAGAAACATGACTTAATTGTTTCATGTGTTTGAACAGGGCAGGTGACATGTGTAGTTAAGCACAAGAATATTTAGTGTAGAATGTAGGTAGATTCCTACTTCATTTGATTTGTAATTTGTTTTTTACTCAACATTTCAATTTTATAGTTTGTTAATTTATTTCAACATATGCAAATATACATGCATCTATATGTATATAGACATGAACACATTGTGTCAAATGTAAACAAAATTTTATTGTCATGAAGTAATAAATACTCTTTCAAAAGACTCTCAAAGAGAAACACTCACCCTACAGATTCTCCTAATCAAGGTTCCTTCTCTCCACATTGTAAACAAAAGTTGAAAACCCACTGCCCTTAAAAGCAGCCTATTGGTCCAGGTTCTGAATGTGTTGCTTACTAGGCAATTTCTGATGACTCCTAACTCTTATAATTTAAGTGAGTTCCATGGAAACTAGGTAGAAAGAAAAGCAAACAAACAAGCAAACAAAAAAGGACAAATAAGAAAACAAGTGGGACTGTTCACAATGAGACTCTACAAAGCTTGTTCCTGCAGAGAACCAAGAAATTGAATTCCAAGAAGCTCTTTACAAGTTTTAATGAGCCACCTGCCTCCAGCTATAAAAGCCATAGAGAAAGGCAAAGAAATGTGGGGAACAGCAAGAAGCAGCTTCCAGCCTTGTACAGCAGGGTCTCTATTGCATTCATCTTTTGTATACAGTCACCAGTGGTTCAGGGAACATAAAGTTACATCTACTGTTAGATAAATACTAAATTATTCTTTGAAATCTTATAAGTTACTGTTTTCTGTGTCAATAACTTAAACATCTACAAAAACACAGTGTAACAACATAAATTATATATTTGTTTGCTGTCATTAATTCTTAAATGGGAGACTTAAGTAGTATCATTGAGAGTGTAAGGCCCACCTAGGCTGTCCATGGAGCCCCTTCCATAAAGAAAAGAAAGAAAGAAAGAAAGAAAGAAAGAAAGAAAGAAAGAAAGAAAGAAAGAAAGAAAGGAAGGAAGGAAGGAAAGAAGGGATTGGGACAAAATACATAAAAAAACAGATTACTATCTAGTCAGTACTTTGTTTTAATTTCTATGACTAAAAAGAAAAATGGGACCAAATTTTTACTGACCCTTTTAAAACAAGAAACTTTAAAAGCAGAGTGCAGGCCTGCCTTCTTGTGACTATGACTCTACCTTGTTCTCCAGGGCCTGAACTAGATGTTTTTGGTGACTGTGACAGATTCTTATGAGTACCATTCTCAACTGTCCCCATTTCACCATGACAGGGATCTTTCAAAATCTCCTTTGTATTTTCAGTGATTTGGAAAACCTGAATTGCTCATGATAAAAAGTCACTTAATTATCATTTTCCTTTGACCTGGGACTACCACCAATGTACTGGAAACATTTCCTTGTTCTAAGTTGGTGTATTTTTCTTGTGATTTTATCACTTTTGACTTTGTTGTGTTTCCTATCAGCTCGTTACTAGAGAAAAAATTACAGGATGTGTGAATTCTTTGTGAAGTTTGATGATAAAAAAAACAGCAAGATGTGACAGTCCTACAGAGTTCCTGCTTCATGGCAGAGTCTGTCACACAGAGAAAAGTGATTTACAAACTGACACAGAGAAAAGTGATTTACAAACTGCCAATCCAAGGGGAAAGTTTAAAATTCCCTGATATGTCTGTCAGACACACTATGGACTATGTGCTGAAGATAGATGCTCCAATGTTTGGGAAATTTGGGTGACTGTACAGGCAGTGAGATGTCTCGGTCAATACTAGAGTTTATATATTATCCTTCTGAGATCTTTGATGGAGTTGAAGACAGTTATAGTTAGTTATGACAAAAGATAAGTTTCACATATAGCTTTAGACTCACAAATATAAGATAGGTGACAGAATATTTTCTTTAAATTTTGCCAAGTGTTAATTAATTAAATATTGTTATCTATAGTTCTTACTTGATAATTGTTTCGTTATATATAATTTTACTGTTAAAGTTAAAACCTTTATTTTTATTTAGACATCAAAGAGGAGATGATGGGGAGGATGTCCTTTCTGTATATGTTTCTCTTACTGGTTGATGAATAAAACACTGATTGTTGAGTAGCCAGGCAGGAAGATAGGTGGCGCTACAACAACAGAAGTTGGCAGTGGGGAGGAAGGCAGATACAGGATTCAAGGTGATGCATTGTAGCTGCCAAAGGAGTAACAGTGCCAGGCATTCTCTGATAAGCCAAGACCATTTGAAAATACATAGGTTGATAGTTAATGATTAATAGTTAATGATTCATAGAGAACAAGCCAGTAAGAAGCCCTAACCATTGGCCAAAAGTTTTATTATTAGTATAATGTCTGTGTGTTTATTTGGGGCTAATGGGCTGCAGGACCAGGCTGGAAAGAAACTTCTACAACAGGTATGTTCCCAGTTTTGTGAGTACAATCCACAAAGAAATAGCAGCCTCAATGAGGTACGTGGAAGGGTTCCTTTCCATCTGATTATGTGTAGAAACTGTCCTGAGATTTCTTAGAGAAACAGCCCAATAAAAACAAAGAGGGAAAGAAAGAGGAATGAGAGGAAGAAATGGGAATGGATAGACGAAGCAGAAGCCAGAAGGACAGTAGACTTCCATGAGTATCTGCTGATGGTGACAAGACCTGGTTAATCACTTCCAGCAGATCTGAGTTATCCAAAGGATTACCAGTCTACAATCCACACTGCCAAAGAAGCTAGTAAACAAGGAGGACCCTAAGAGAGACATACATGGTCCCCTGGAGAAGTGGAAAGGGACAAGATCTCCTGAGCAAATTGGGAGCACAGGACTGGGAGGGGAGAGGGAACTAGGAGAATGAGAAGGGAAGAAGAGGAGGGGTGAGGAAGACATGATGGGGCAAGAGGTTGAATTGAGGGAAGAACAGAAGAGAGTAAGATAAGAGATAATGTAATAATATAATAAAAAGATTATTTAAAGAGAAATGTCTGGGGAGCTACAAAGATGACCCCAACTAACAATCTAAGCAACAGAGGAGTGGCTACCTTAAATGCCCTCGCCTGATAATGAGATTGATGACTAATTCATATGACATTGTATAGCCTTCATTCAACAGCTGATGGGAATAGAAGCAGATACTCATAGCTAAACCTTGAACTGGACTGGAATCCAGTTGCAGAGAATGAGCACTGATGAGCAAAGGGGTCCATACAAGGCTGGTGAAACCCACAGAAACAGCTGACCTGAACAAGGGGGAGCTCTTGGTCACCAGACTGACAGCTGGGAAACCAGCATGGGACTAAACCAGACCTGCTGAACGTGGGTGTCAGTGAGGAGACTTGGAAATCTATGGGAGTTCTTGTAGTGGATTAGTACTTATCCCTAGCATTGGATTGGATTTTGGGAGTCCATCCCACATGGAGGGATACTCCCAGAGCCTAGACACAAGGAGGTTGGCCTGGGCCCTATCCCAAAGAATAAGACAGACTTTAAAGACCCCCTATGGAAGGCTTCACCCTCCCTTGGGAAAATAATGGGATAGGTAGGGTGTTAGTAGGGGGGCAGGGATTGACATATAAAATAATTTTCTTTATAATTAAAATATAAAAGAGAATGTTAAAAAGAAAAGAAATAAAAACCTTATGGAGTAGGAAGTTGCACACATAGTAACATTTCCTTTATTCTCGGTGTTCTTTCAATTGTCCTATTTTGTAAAAATTAGAAATGACAGACCTAATCAGAGAGTGACATTGGGAAAGATAAATGTGAGGGAACCATCAAAGAAAAACCAAACAACCTGTTACACCTAATGATTAGTATACCATGAATTTATTTTCTATGAAAATTATATGTGCACTGATTTCATATGGAATTACTTTCTGTAATAGCACATTGTGCTTAAAATTGGATCTTAGTGGCATAATAATTTTAGTTCTTTCTGAGCAATGTTTGATTTGCATTTTAAACAAAAGTTAAAAATACATATAGATACATAAATTTAAATAGGATAAATGTATGAACATTTGGGTTGATGAGGTATATGACTATATAATATGTATGATTATATATATGTGTGGGCATATATATATATATATATATATATATATATATATTTGGTTTAGGAGATTATATCAATTAAAGTGTTCAAGCTTTTATTAGGTATGTACATAATGAAGATAATAAAGTGCATTAAAGTCATAGTTTTCATCATGTTATTTTCATATGTACAGAAAGTTCAACTGGTACAAGTATTAGTACAAGACATTAGGAGATTTTCTCCAGGAACTTATACTAAAATATAAAATTCTTGAGGATTTGCAGTCCCCTCATTAGTATGGGAGTAAAACAGTGAAATATGATAAACCCTACAGGAAAGCCAACCCCACCTATTGCTCTGGTACAAGACTGTGACAGGGCTGTCTGCTTTAAAGCGTCCTGGACTCAGTCCCCTTCCCTCCATTTTTTTAAGTCATGAGTGCTGCTTATTCACTGGTGCCATCCTGTCTTTTATATTCTGTATAAAATTGCCCATTTTTAAATTTATAAACCTGGATTTCACATTACTGATTCAATTATCTGTGAAGCGCCTATGACAGGGAGATGAATAGATGGTACAGAATCACCTAAAGAGGAGGAGGTCCTGGTACCTCAGCTCTTCAAATCTACAAAACAAAGCAATATGATCAGAATTATAGTGTATATTCACTTCCCCATGTGCGTGAGGGGGTCTAGGAGAGAATCAGAGCTGGGTAAATAAAGGAGCTATGGACAAGAAGGGACAGATGCTGTGCAGCACAACTTTCAAATGAAACAGGAAACAAAAATCTAAAACAAACAAACAAACAAACAAACAAAAAAAACCCCACCACTTTCCTTCAATGCTTCAAGCCCTGTGAGTTTAAGCTGGATACCGTTTCATTGGAATCTCATTCCACAGAGAGTAACAATGTAATCAAAACAGTATTCACTTCTGTGAATTTTAGATTCTGATGGCACCATGAGAATTTTAAACTGTGTAGTAAAAATCTTATATAATGTAGTATATTTCCAATACCAAATATTCTAGGAACAAAGAATAAGGTCTACACTGCTCATTTACTTCTCATTTTGTGTGTTTTCAGTGGTTCCTCTGCAGTGAGAATCCTCATTTGATACAGGGTTATCATGGCTGTGATACATGGAGAGTCCACATAGGGAGAAAGAATATTCAGGCAGCAGTGAAGCAGCAGGAATAAATAAGCCATTAGCACACTTAGCACACTAGCATCCCATTTTCAGGTGAAGGACCTTGCTAATGAAAACGACAGTGGAATGGCAACTATGACTCAAATAGAATCCTCTAAAATTAACTTCTATATAAAGACTTCCAGATTTTCCATAACCTATTAATACATTTTAATGAGCATTATATTGAAATGGAAGAAGACTATCATGTTATATGTGGAATTTGTATTAACAGTATTTTTAAAGATTTTGGTCTCCTGCTTCTTTGAAAATGTAATTAATTTTATGTAACTTTTTTTAGTTTTAGTATGACATTGTTCATGTCTTCTTAATTTATAATCCATGGGGAGGAAACTCCAAAAGAGAGATATAAAAATGGTGGCTTTGTGTATGTACTTTCTATCAAATTAACATGCAGAAACTGACAAACTTCTATCACTATATAGACTGTTGTAAATGGGAAAGGGTTGGGTCTGGAGAGATCCCCTAACCTAAAAATGCTGCAATGTCTAATATTGGTAGAGTGTTTAAAATAATACCTCTTCTAAATGCTACATCTACATAAACCCATTTACAATATACAATAGCATAAAGTCTAAGCTAATATTAATCTCATCATTCACATGGGGAAACTGAGTAAGAGGGATGAAGTGTTAGCACTGTGAATGATTTCTGGCAGTCTGTCTGCCATGTACAAACAAGCTCCAAAGTTCAACCTACTGATAAAAAATGTAGGTTTGACAATCCAACTTAGTGATTGGCCCAAAGTGGTTATGCCACAACAAAAGCATAGAATTTAGCAGTATGAGAATTTTGAAATCCTCAATATTGGAGTTTTGATGCACTAAAAAACCATTTTCAGCCTTTAACTCAGGACTCACAAGACATAGGCCTGAGAATTGTGAGTTTGGAGTGAACTGCGTTATATACTAAGTTACAGGTTTGTCTGGGTATTTATTGAGTATCTCTTTTCCCCAAAAGAGACTGACAGATTTACAAATACATGTGTGTGTCTGTCCATTTAAGAGCAGAGATCCCAAGAATTAAGTACATTGATGACCTAAAGTAGATCAGAGAACAACAGTAGAACTCATTTTTTTTTTATTTTATTAGTTCTAATTAGGAACAAGCTTGCTTCACATGTCAATCTCTTCTCCCTCTCCCTCTCCTCCTTCCCCCCAACATCCCACCTGCCCCTAGCCATTCCCCCTCCACTCCCCAGGCAGAGTAAGGCCCTCAAAAGGGGCTCCCCAAAGTCTACCACATCATCCTGGGCCAGGCCTAGGCCCTTCCCCATGTTTCCAGGTGAAGAGAGCATCCCTTCACATGGGATGGGCTCTCAAAATCCCTTCATTTTTTTTAAGACCTTACATATTTAATACAGCGTGTTACCCCTGTACAAATGGAAAAATATTAAGTTCAACATTTCTAGACCAATCTGGATGTTAATTTTTGTACAATGCCAACTCAACACGGTAAACTGGGATACTTTTTTCCAAAGTTGACAGAACAACTAAAGTTTCCAAAAATTCAAATTATATATATATATATATATATATATATATAGAGAGAGAGAGAGAGAGAGAGAGAGACCAATAATGGCAGTATGTTTGCATCAATAGCAGCAACAGCTTTTCCAGGTTCTGCAGTCATTTGAACAAAATTGTAGAGACACCCAGCATTCTCCATTAAAAAAAAAAAAAGTAAAAAACAAAATCCCAGAAAAACAGCACAGTTCTGTTACTCTTGTGGTACCTGGCACCATTTTATTAAACTAGCTTCTCAATCATCATCTGGAAGGAAACCATTTTTAAGCATTTCTGCTGATCTTGCAGTGACTTCTGGGGTGCTACCACAGCGTGACTTGAGCACTCACAGATTTGATTTATCACAGTCCTCAAGGCTGAAAGTTCAAAAATTGTGTGAGGAACACAACCCCTCTCTTTAAGGCTATACTAGTTCTTACATCAATGTGTCCATACATTCCTTGACATGAGGAAGCAGGATTCCAGTCCTGCCTCCATCTAAACATGAATGTCTTAGGCACACCTCTCTCTGTTTTCCTCTATGTCTTACAAGGATGTATCACTGAATTCAGAACAGTTTCAAAAATGATACTGTTCTTTTCATCTGAACAGATGTTCTCTAAATGCTATCACATTCTGAGCTTCTGGATGGATACGTTTTATTTTTAAAATTTATGATTTATTTTTTGAAAATTTCATGAGTACTGCATTTACATCAATTCTTCTGCTCCTCGTCCTCATACTCCTGTGTCACCTCACTCTCTCTCCAATTTAAGACCTCTTCTTCACATTTATTATCCTGACATTTTAGTATTATAATGTTTTAAACAACATTTTCAAAACAATTTTACTTCAAAGTTTAAACTTTATTTCTTAAATCCTCTCATCACAGAGGTAACAGCAAGATCCAGCTCCCAGATAGACAAACACTAAGGTAAATGATCAAGACACTATAGGGTGCTGTATTGCTAACATATTCTAAACACTGAATCTAGTTGTTTCCCTAACTCATAATTTCTCAACAAATTCTATAAGGTATTTATTATTTAGTTTGCTTTTCCCAAGTCTAGACCAATATGAATATGAAGAGAAGGCTTCAGGGAGGGCAGGCTGAGCAGGCAGTGCCTTTTGGAGTTTCATCTGGATTTTGTCATGTGGTAACTCCATAGTCAGTTAAGGACCACATTCAGTCTTAAGACTTAATTCACAGAAATGAACAACCAACCCACATCTGAAGGCTCTAGAGCCCAGAAGGCAGGGAGCACTGCAGTATAAATTCAAGTTTGAAACCCTGATAAGTTATAGGACATCTGCTACATGTCCTGGCATCTGAAGGCCAAATCAACCTGGAGTGCTGATGTACAATAATGTCGTAACCTGCTCCAAAAGGGGAGAGGTAGCAAATAGCCCTTTCTCTAGTCTCCTGTGCAATATCAGTCCTTCATCAATTGGATATATACCCACACAGAGTGCCAAATTTTCTCAATGCTCTGCCTTGTGGGCTAGTCTCTTCCAGAAAGACCCTAACAGACATGCCATGGAATAATGTCTTACACCAGCTGTGTGGTTATCTCTCTCTCTCTTTTTTGTATTGCACCATTTTTATTTTTTATTTAAATTAGAAACAAGATTGTTTTACATGTCAATCGCCATTCCCTCTCCCTCCCTTCCTCCCCTGCCCCCACTGACACCCTACCTATCCAGTACCATTTTTGCTCCTCTGGGAAGGTGAGGCTGTCCATGGGGGGTCTTCGGAGTCTTTCATATCCTTTGGGATAGGGCCTAGGCCCTCCCCGTGTGTCTAGCCTGAAGGAGTATCCCTCTATATGAAAGGGGCTCCCAAAGACCATTCTTAGGCTAGAGATAAGTTCTGATCTACTACAATTTATTTCCGAGGCCTCCTCACTGACACCCACATTCATGGGGTCTGGATCAGTTCCATACTGGTTTCCAAGTGATCAGTCTGGGGGCCAAGAGCTCACCCTTTTCAGGTAAGCTGTTTCTGTGGGTTTCACCAGCGTGGTCTTGACCACTTTGCTCATCACTCCTCCTTCTCTGCAACTGCAGTCCAGTTCAGTTCAGTTTTTAGCTGTGAGTGTCAGCTTCTACTTACATCAGCTGCTGTATGAAGGCACTAGGATGGTTATAAGTTAGTTGTTAATCTCGAATTCAGGGGAGGGCATTTAAGTTAGCCTCTCCACTGTTGCTTGGATGGTTAGTTGGTGTCATCCTTAAGATCTCTGCACATTTCCCTAGTGCTTGATTTCACTTTAAACCTATACTGACTCCCTCTTTGATGGTATCTCTTATTTTGCTCTCCTCTATTCCTCCCCCTACACAACCTTCCTGCTCCCTTATGTCCTCCTCACCACTCCTCTTCTCCCCTTCTCATTCTCCTAGCTCCCTATCCCCTCCCCCATGCTCCCAATTTGCTCAAGAGATATTTTCCCCTTCTCCTTCTCCAGGGGACCATGTATGTTTCTTTTAGACTCCTTCTTGTTGCCTAGCTTCTCTGGTGGTATGGATTGTAGGCTGGTAATCCTTTGCTCTATGTGTAAAAACCATATATGAGTGAGTGCATACCATGTCTGACTTTTTGTGACTGGGTTACCTCGCTCAGAATGGTTTCTTCTAGTTCTATCCATTTGCCTGCGAATTTCAAGATTCCAATGTGGTTATCTTTTATTCAATTCAGTTAACACTGAAGCTAAACTTTGGAGGTATGACATGAAGCACATCTTAGAAACAACAACAACAACAACAAAAAAAAAACAAGCAAGGATAATAACCCAGGTCTTCAACATTCCCTGTGTGTGTATGATTTTGCATTTCACATTTTAAAATTGAGTCATTTCAAAAGGTTTGTACAAGAAAAACTTATTAAGAAGTTTCAGGGTGCTGTAATGTATCTTTCATGGTCAGGCAGCTTTGAGAAGCAAATTAAAGTTGATGTTTGTCAATGTGGACATATTTTCATAATTCTTGTTTTGTGCCTATTGTTCCTTGTTAATCTTCATAATACCAAAGTCTGACAGCAGTTGCCCAAGTAATCGTTTTAATTATTATCACAAAGAATATTTCATACAAGGTAATACAGTTGCTCAGCACAGCCATTGTTTATGATGACTTTGAGATTTCAGAACAACAGATGTAGGTTACAGAATGGAAAATTTCTACCTAAATTCCCTTCTTTTCTTCTCTTGTGTGGGTTTCAACTGATTTTCTTGTTTGAAATGCATCTACTTTGGTAAATATACTTGAATATCTAAGAATATCTGGTATTTTTGCTATGGACGTCTCCTCAGTCCTAGTCCTCCCCACCCCATCCTTGCAAAGTCCTGATTTCAGCTCCTCCACATGATCAGGATGATTCTGAGTAGGACTTAATATCCAAACTATAGCCAGTGAGACAGTTTCAGAGGGAAAGCACAGAACTGATCCAAAAGAATGCAATCAGCAAAGACAAGCCATAATTGTACAGAGGTCATCCGAATGAAGAAAGCCCCAAGACAATTGCAGTGAACTGGATCTTATTCCTTCAGATTTATGTGTTAAACTCAATACCCAATGAGACTGTACTTGCAGTCTTTATAAAGCTAATTTCAATTCAAGGTAATGATAATACTGGGACCCCCTTCTAATAGGACCAGTGTCATAAAAAGGAGACTCCAGAGTTGTACCCAAAGGCTGTGGGAAGTCCCAGAAAGAGGGACGCCATCTGCAATTCAAGGAGATAAGCCTCAGAAGTCAAAATTTATTTCTAGTTTCCAGAATGGTGAACAAATAATTTCTGTTGTTTAAGGTGCCCAATCTACAATATTTTGCTAGAGAAGTCCTAGCAAACAACTGTGTGAAGATTTATAAAATTTTGACTTTAAATAAGATGGTGAGTAGAGGGAAACTGGATGATTAAAGGATATTCCCACACCATACACTAGGATGATGAACATTATTCCAGGTGTAAGTCGCCCCAAAGCACAACATCCATACCTTAAAAATAGATGAATGCCACAGTCCAAGTTACCATAGAGAAGGATTTGTTTTCCATCTACCTCTGCAGTCTGGATTGTTATTGAGTATTCTTTCATAAAGCCATGCCAAGAGAAAAAAAAGTTATAGTGGCTAAACTTCTGTGATGCAGCACTGATCTCACCAATACAATGATGCAAATCTGGTATAACTGATTCTGGGTCACTCAGATCAGTCCTATCACTGCAGGAGACAGGTCTAGGCAATATACACATGAATCCTGTCACTTCTGACATTTTGCCTTAAAATCTAATGAAGAGCTTTCATGTCTAGAAGCTTCCTTAGCTTTGTGTGTAACAGTTTGACTCTCAGTTGTATAAATCCCTTTATTGCTTACTTTTGGATATTTCTCAATTCTGAATGTCATTATTGGTGTATTGTGGGGCCTCCTTCCACATACAATTGCTTGTGCTTGAATATCCATCTCAGAATCATCTAGGGAAATCCAGACCAGAAGTCTCTTATGGTGCTGAGGAATAAAAGAACTGTGTGAATAGTTTTTATGTCAGAGCTGAGTTTAATATTAGCTACTCAGCAACAAGGCTAGTTATAACATGGAACTCAAAAAGAATGGGGACTGGTTCTGATGCTACTTCATGACCATGTTTACCAGAAATTCAGGTCTTATTCCTCTATCTGTTTTTCCTGCTCTCTTTTAACACCCATGATCTTTATTTTTGAGGGGAAGATAGATAAATAAAGGTGAAGTATGAGACAAAACTATATCAAAGATGGATAGATTTCCCTACTCTTTGTGGAAACAAATTGTCTGGGTAGGCCTTTCTAGTCCATTTGTCATAGTTAAAATCAGCTTGACAGAAACTAGAATCACTTATGGGATAAATCTCTGGGTTTATCTATGAGGGTATTTCTAGACTGGGCTATTGAAGAAGGAATACTCAGCCTGATAGTGAGCAGAATCGTTCCATGGACTGGCCTTGAGATGTGAAACAAAGAAAGAAAGCAAATCAAATATGAGCATTCATCTTTCTCTGCTTCCTGACTGAGGATGCAGTGTGACCAGGTGTATTGTGTTCCTGCTGCCATGTCTACCCATCATGATGGACTATACCCTTAATATGTGAGCCAGACTGATCATACATTTCTTAAGCTGCTGGTTTCAGGTTATTTGTCATAGTAAAGATAGAGTAATGGGCCGGGCATTGGTGGCAAACCGCCTTCAATCCCAGCACTTGGGAGGCAGAGGCAGGCAGATCTCTGTGAGTTCATGGCTAGCCTGGTCTCCAGAGCGAGTGCCAGGATAGGCTCCAAAGCTACACAGAGAAGCCATGTCTCAAACCACCCCCCCAAAAAAGAAAAAGATAACATAATGGATACAATACCCTGTGCAATACACCAAATTCATGAGCATGTCAATGGTTTGTCCAACATTTGTGGAATAGAAAATGCAATGTGGTTTGCTGGAGGCATCTAGGGACAATATCGCTCCGTACATGAAACTTACAAAATGAGACGCTATGGTTTAAATTGTTATTCTATTGTAATAAAAATAATATATTAATAAGTGCAGACAGCTAGATCATGAATTTGAATCCTATGACAGTGTTTATTTTGAATTGTAGATTGCTCATATGGAAATGATTCCATTCAGATTGTCTTGAGTCTTTTCAAAGATCTAATGACCTATGGGCTATACATTCTGTGAATGAATACACATTAACTACATAAGTATAAAAGCAAGAAGACAAATATCCAGAGTCAAAGTGTGAGGCAAGCTTAAGAAGAGTTCATGTCAACTTGAAAATGTGGAGGTTGTTAAAGACTGAAATTGTAACAGTTTCCTGAATGTATGTGATACATTATGATTACTGTCACCTCCCACTCTCTTATCTCTGTCCTTGCATTGTCATTACCACATTTTCCTATAAATCTCTTTCCTATCTTCATGTCTTTTTGTTTCACTTTGTGACCCACTGATTTTAACCAGAATCTTATGTGTGACTACAGGTTTGGAAGTATCCTCTAGAGCCTCACTGGTCACCATTCAGTATAGAACTGAAGAAAATAACTATCTCTACCTTAGAATCCATCACCATCCCATAGTCCAACAGATCTGCTGGCAGGTTCAGTTTTCTACTAGTATATCCACCATGGAAATCAGTGTTGAAGTTCCTTTAAAAAGTAGAAATAGAAATACTATATGATCCAATTCTATTGCTTCTATACATAAACCCAAATGACTCTATTTCACAATAGATATACTTGTTAATCCATGTTTATTGCTGGTCTGTTCACAAAAGCTAGGAAATGTAATCAGCATCAGCCTACATGCCCAGTAACTAATGAATTAATAGTGAAAATGTGGTACATATGCAAAATGTGATTTTTATTCAGCTATAAAGAAAAACGAAATTATGAAGCATGCTGGTAATTAGATGGTACCAGAAGATTGGAATTTAAAGAGCTCATACAAGTGAGAAAATATAGTGTTGCAACACTTTTTAAAAAGTATTCAAAATCATAGTAACTGTCATTTGAAGCTATGATTTTTATCAGTCTGGTCATACAGTTACTGGAATTAATACTTTTCTGTGAATTCATTTCAAGGTGATCCGAGAGCTACAGAAGGAGATGTTGTATGCAACAGCACAAAATAAGTACATTGAATAGATTATGGGACCAAAAGTCAGCAAACTACTCTCTTTTGTGGATGAAAATACATGAAATACATGACAATACAAAACTAAACTGACACACAATTAAAATAAAGCTGACTCACATATTGTTGCTAAGAAAATTAAAGAACAGAACTGACCCCAGAGCATATAAGATGAGAAGAAAAGAAGTTTCTGAAGAGGTTGTTTTCAACAATGGAAAATATGTGTATCTTGCTTTGTATGGTCTTCTCAATTACAGCTAATGCTAGGTGATTTTCTAATCACCCAAGCTTAAATCCTAAGAGTTTGCCATGCCAAGTGTGATGTTTCAGAAGGACATTCAGACATATGAAAAGAGAAATGAAGGAAGGGACTTCTCACCATGGGAGAGTCTTTACATGCTCTACAACCACCAGTACCAAGCCTGGCAGGGTTTTCTCACAGCTGTCTGCCTTTTTTTTTTTTTTTTTTTTGTTCACCATACTGGTCGTTCTACTTATTTCTTTAAACCATCTCACACAAGACTATTAAGTTACCCCAAAATAATGGTTGTTTGCCTTGTCATTCTACTTTCTTTCTTTAGAACAACAGTCTCAAGTAGGTCTATGTCCATCAGATTTGTGTAGAAGCATCATTTCTGGAATTTTATTTTTCTGTATTTCATAATTCAAGAATATGTCACAAATAAATGCTTTAAACGGTCTTTGGTTGTCATTACTGAATGTAAAGCTTCTTGGAACATGCATCTCCCATGGCCTGTCCAAAGAATTATTTCAAGTATATGCAGATATCTTGAGAAGGGACAATGCCTTCCAACCTGTTTATCCACCTGCCAGCAATTAAACTGTCTTCTGGGAAGAGTGCCTCCCAGATCACCATGGTTTGGTTGATTTTACTGGGTTTTGGTTATAGAATTCTTTAAATTTTTTGAGAGCTTCATACATGAACGCTGCATAAACATCAATATTTTTACTCTTTTCTGTAACTTCGCCAGTGCTCTCCCTTCCCAAATTTACCAACTCTTCTTCTCTAATTATTTTATTTACATATATGGATGCACAGATCAAGATTCATGGAACTAGGCTCAATATGGGTTAATATAATTTTATTCAGAGAGAAAGCACTTACATAATAAACAGATGCCTGCCCCAAATTCCTGCTCCAAGGATCCACCCAGGTTGCTCTCTGAGATCTGGCCAGAAGCAAGAGAGAACCAACTGTGTTGGGACCCCAGACCTAAAACCACTCTCTGTCATGTTCACCTGTGACCAAATCCAAAAGGGCATGGTCAGCGCTACAGGTGGGTGGGGTGGATATCTCACTACACACACACACACACACACACACACACACAAAGAAAAACATATATGTGTGTATCATATATGTATGTGTGCATGCACAATTGTAGACACACACACACACACACACACACACACATATATATATATATATATATGATTAAGTGTACATGTATATATATCCTACTGAGTCCATTTAGTGTTCTACTATGTATACGTTCAAAGGCTGATTGGATAACTGTTTAGAAGTTCCTTCTTCTCTGAAGAAAACTGATTTTTCTCTCTTAGCAGTCATTGACCACCTGCACCATTTCATTTAGTGGTAGTATCTTATAGAATTCCCAGCACTGGATTTTTAACAGGTTTTATCATTTTGCAATTCTGGTGTAAGTGACTACATAGTTAAAATGTTGTGGGTAACATCTCAAGGAACAGGGTACTTGTTTATAGGTAGGGTGCACAAGCATCATATAGTATATATCCACATTCAATGGTATTTTATGTCTGCAATAGAAATTTTAGTAAATATGTATACTTAGATAATTTTTATAAAATCAGTCAATTATTGACTATTGCCTCATTTTCATCTTACCATCTTCTTGTGAACTTTATCTAGTGTAAATATTATCCATAATACCATTAGCTTATTTTTATTCATATTTTGCAATCTTTTTTCATCATTATACATGAACAACATTTTCTGTATGCTATCCTGACCAGCAATGTTATAAACTTTGCTATTGAAAGGGAATATGAGAGAATTTAGATCTAACTCATAGTTACATAGAGGTACACACACAAACACACTCATACATACACAAAAACACATACACCCTCACAAGAACATACTGTATACACAATATACACAAACAAACACACATAACAAAAACACATGGGATATATACAAACCACACAAAACAATACACACAAACAAACATACATAAACACACATGGGATATTCATAAACCACTCACACACATATACAAATACACACATAAACACACAAATCTGTAATACACACAAACCACACAAACCATATATACATACTCCCACAATAAACACAACACACATAAGCACACACATACATAGAACAATTCCATCTTCTTAACTTAATTTTCTTTAAGGTCTCATTTGAGAAGACCACGGCAATTTCAAATGAAGCAAGGACAAATTTAAGCTAAAGACATCCTTTACTAGGCAGTTCTGTTTCACAGCAGCTTAATTTGGAATTTCATAAAATTAACACTGGGTATTCTCTCCATCAATATATCATTAATTTATTTTCTCTTGAATTAAACTTCCTCTCCCAGTTTTGGCACATTATGAGTTATGATCACTCAACTTATACTGCAGGGTGTGGTAGAAGCCTGTTCAGGATCTCTGCTACCACTGCTATACCTCAAATATAGTGTCACTACCCATGTCCCATGACCCATAAGGCATGTCACTAGTGCTCAGCAGAACAGCACCTCTCCATGTTTCTTATCTGTTTATTTATTTACTCTGTGTGTGATGGTGTGTGTGTGTGTGTGTGTGTGTGTGTGTGTGTGTGTGTGTGTGTGTGTGTGCGTGTGTATTGGTTCTCTCTCCTTGTGTGAGGGCCTGGGATTGAACTCAAATCAATCAGCTTCGCAACTGTGTAATAACTCACTGAGCCAACTTATAGTTCCCTTGTTCCTTACCATAGCATTTTTAATGTTTAGAAAGTGATGTGAATGTAGAGGGAAGTTTATGTCTTACCCAGTCTTGTAACCACTCAATCACAAATAAACATACAGAGGCTCATATTAATTATAAACTGCTTGGCCTTTTGCTCAGGCTTTTCTATGTGAGTGAATTGCAAAAATCAAGCTCAAAAGTTTAATTTTCAGGGATAGCAGTCATAAATCCTTGGTAAAGTACTGGCATAAGACAGAAAATACTTGGTTTCAATACCAACAATGGCCTGCAAAATCCAAATTTGGATTTTCTTCTAAAATAAACCAAAATTAAAATCTCTGACTTATTCATTAATGTTAAGTCTGCTTTAATCAAATAATACAATCTGATCTATTCTCTCCAATGTTATGATCTCCCAGGACTAACCTGAATTTCACAGAAGAGTGTGGTTTCTATATACAGAGTCATATTAAGGAAAGGTGAGGTCCAGTAGGAAATAAAAACCATAGGTTCCTCCTCATGTTCATGTAGGTTCCTTCTTATTATTCTACATCTAGATTAGATATTCACACTGGGAAGCTGCAGAAAAATAAATATACTAGCTTCTCAGTCCTCTGGGGCCCTAACCAAATAGAACCTGGCCTATTAACAATTACAGTTAGTGCTTCTCAAACTGTAACACAAGAGGAGGCCTTATTGTTATTAGAATTTGATTATAAGCAACGTACCATACCATAGATAAGGAATGACATTTGTTGCAGAGTTTTTATTCTCATGGGTCCCAACGCCCTTCTCAGCCCAAAATAAGCTCACAAACACTATACTAATTATAAAACTGTTGACCAATGGCTAGGACTTCTTATTGGCTAGCTCTGTCCTAATTATTATTGATTTATTTATTTTTGATTTTTTGAGACAGGGTTTCTCTGTGTAGCTTTGGTGTTGGCCTGTCACTCACTCTGTAGACCAGGCTGGCCTCAAACCAATAGAGATCTTCCTCCTGAGTGCTGGGACTATAGGTGTAAACCACCACCTCCCAGAATGCAATGTCCTAATTATTAACCTATTTCTATTAATATGTGCATTCCATGTGGTCTTGGGTTATTGGAGAATGTATGGACCTGTCACAACTTTCTGGTATACATGGCATCGTCATTTTTTTGCAGGGTCCCTTTGCCTATCATTCCCAGAATTCTCCTACTCTCCTTGACTGGCCTATCTTCCTGCTTCTATTCACCAAATAGTGTTGTATTCATAAACCATTAAGAGAAACTTATATAAAGAAGGACATCCTCCATCCGGCATGTAATGCTTTAAGTGTATGACCATTATTAATGAGTGGCTTCAAAAATCGAAGCAGAATAAAAATATATAAGAACCAGCACCACAATTCTGCTCAGACTCAGAACTTCAAAGCAACCTTATAACTGCTCAACAAGAATGCTGGGTATGCAACTTCCTGTTATGTATTCTTTCAAACTTATTGGGCAAGAGTAAAGATTTTCTATCTGTTTATGAAGAACATAATAGAAAATGTATAGTTCTGGTGCTTTCATGAAGAACAAATATGTTGTTCTAAATATATAGCCATTTAAAAAGAAATATCCTTGCAATATACAATGATGTTTTCATTGAAATTCACTGAAAATTGCATACTTTGATTGTTTAAGAAAAGCAGCTACCAATGAATATATTTGTATTTAATTGGAATATTGTGAAAGTTAATGAAATCAAACAACCTTGAGATGTAGATGACGGTCAATACACCACATTGAATATTTAGATAAATATTAAAAGAAAATGACTTGATTCATTTCTGTTTATTCCAATATTCAAAACAAGCTAAACTCCTGGGAATTATTAGACAGACAAATTAAAACAACAGATGGACCTGCAGTTGCAGCATGAGAATGTCTTTTTACAAAGCCTCCTGACAATTTCACAGATTCTGAGGTGTTCTGTTTAATTTCAAATAAAGAACTCTGCATGTTTTCTTCCTACCAGACTGCCAGTCTCTAAGGGCCCCAAAGAAAATTATTTGAAAACACCATGAAAGTGTGTTCTCAGGCATTTTATAAGACACATCATATAAGATAGCTATAAACCTTACTACTTTTTAATGATAGAAAGAAGAAAATATGTAGGCAATCTCTATTTCTCCAAGTATAAATCTTCATTTTGGGCATTGTGGGAGAAATTACTTCTTTTGAACTACAAACTTAACATAAGCTTTAAAGAGAAAATAACAAATCATTAAACACTATTTAACAAAATTCAAAGATTTTATTCCTGTATCAGTGAATTAAATAAGTTATTCAAAGAGTGTTTGTAACATGTGCAACCCTCTGAGAGATTTGTTGCTAGAGTATGAGAGCTATAGATGGTAAGTTTGAATTTTTGAAGGTATTATGGTTACTTAATAAGGTAACCTGTATAAGAAATTTTATGAAAAGGTATCTTCTGTGATTTCCACAAAGACACACATACATTTATACATACATACAGGCACACACACACACACACACACACACACACACACACACACACACACCAGATATTCACCCAAAGTATACATTTGTGGCTCTACTGAGGAACAGATTAAATTTCTAGGCATTTAAATTTTACAAATTGTATGAATATTCAGGTAAGGAAGAAATGAAATTTGTGAATGTGTTCATAGATTTCTGCTTCTAACAATCAACTATGGTGCATTTGGGTGCCTCTCCAGCCCCCAGGGGACTGGCAATTTGAGCTTGTCCTAATTAGGCTTCTATAATCTCAAACATAGATTATAGTCAGTAATACTATTGTGCTCCTTCTCCTGCTGGGATACCAAATGACAAGTGACAGTTTCCTGTATCTTCCATCCTAAGGTGCTGGGATCAGGAGAAGCTTTACAGTGCATCAGTATCTGTAGAGAATTTTTGCTATATGACACTGTACATCAATTGGTGGACATACTCCATAAATACTTTCTACATAAGATGTAAACACCAGAAACTATATTGTTTGATCTTTATGTCTTCTTTATATTTGCTGCTACTTGGCTGTCATTATGTGCCAGCTGCCATGTCATTATGTGCCAGTTTAATATGGAAAACTTATCCTTCATAACAAAATGCCCCAACATCTTGCTCTGTTTCAGCTGAAGAGTTGTTTACGATTATAATGGTGTGACTTACCTACAGATAACAAAATAAACTGAACTGATCATGTCTCTCTGTCCTCCATGTCTGTTCTCAATGTCTATTTTTACACTAATATTTGATTCAAAAAGCATTTTACACCAGGGAGCTCTACTGTAACAGAAGAGAAATGGCAGGAGTTAATAGTAGGTATGCAGGGATTTGGACAGTAGAAATACCAAAAAAAACCTGAAACCAGAGTAGACAAATTAGTGACAGGAGCTGAATATCAGAGAAATGTAACTTGTTATACTTCATTGTTTACATGCGCGTGTGCGTGGGCATGTGTGTGCATGTATGTGTGTGCGTTAGATATCACCAACTATGTAAGAATGATGATGCCTATATTTAAACTTACTCTTCTGCAAACTTGTTTATTTCATAACATTATTATAACTTTCAATTAAAGCTTCTACTACTGCCACCACTGTACTAAGATTTCTTAAATCTGGACATAAGCTGGTGTTCTCAGAAATAGGGACTGTTAGTTGAGGAAATTCCTCTATCAGATTTGATTGTAGGCAAATGTGTGCGGCATTTTACTGAACCTTTATTGATTTGGGAGCGTCCAGTTCACACCAGGGCAGATGGAACTGAATCAGATCAAAGAAATTGTTGAGAAAGCCATGGGGAGCAAGTAGGTAAGCTCTCTTTCCTCTATGATCTCTGTTTTGGAACTACCTAAATGTGCTATCCTTGAATTCCATCCCTGACTTCCCACAGGGAAGAACTATGATATGTGGGTTAAATGACAATATGATCCTTTCCATTCCCAATTTACTTTTGATCACATCAACAAAAAAGTACAAATGTTGGCATGCATCACAAATATGAGTTTATCAAATTCACCCTAAAGATATGACAACATGTGAGGATATGGGGCCCTGTTGGATATGTAATTTAGGTCCAACCTTCAGTTTCTGATCTTATATCTCTGATAGAATTCAATGTTTTTAATCTATAACCATCTTTTAGTTGATGTTCCTGGTGGCAGGATTTAATAATTACTGGTTGAGCTATTTCTATAGAGTTAATGTAAGTTTTCAGATAGTGATTATTAAATAAAGCATGCGGTTAATAAAAATAAGATTTAATGCTTGCTGAGAACTTTTTCTTTTCAGGTACTAAGTTGCATAATTTACATCATTTTGCCTCTGTGCTTTTGGTAACATTTATAATAATGCTTTCCTTATCGGGTGAGTGTGTGTGTGTGTGTGTGTGTGTGTGTGTGTGTGTGTGTGTGTGTGTGTTTGAGTGTGTATATTGTATGTATGTATAAATGTACATACACAGAGGTGCATGGACCCATGAGTATACATGCCTGCAGAGGCACAAGGTTGATGTCAAGAATTATCCTCTATCATTCTTCCATCTTATTGTTTGAGGCAGGGTCTCTCAATCAAACTCAGCACTCTCCAATAAGGCTAGTCTTTGTATTTGGTATTGCTCTGTCTCAGAGGCTTCAGTCTTTGGAAACAGGACTTACATATATGCTACAATACTCATGGGCATTGTCTTAAGTTCTGTGAACCAAATTTGAGGTCTTCTGCTTCTGAAATATGTAATTTAACCAATGGGCAATATTCTCTGGCATACAACAATGCTTCATATTGTGTGATTTTGCTTTCCAAATTTATGGATGAAAAAAATGAAGTACTTAAAAGATATAAAATGTGTCCTAGGCCTAATGATTACCAACGCTGAACTATATTCTACTCCAAAAGAGCTCTAATTCTATGAACATATTGTTCTCAAGTGCTAGTGTACAAAAAGGTTCAGTTTATGAATTTTATAAACAGATTCCTGAACTTCATATTAAAGGAATCTTATTCCATATCTTTATAGTAAAACTCAGCAAGCTGGTTATACTAGCATCACATATGTGTACATAGAAATAAGCAGCAAAATATTCTGATGTCAGATCTTTGAAAGTGGTATAGTCTATTTTACTACACTATGACTTTATCAGGCTTTATTCTAATCTATGCATATTACACAGGCTCTCCCAGCCTTTTCTATCACTGCAGAGTACGACATAAAGTTATTTTTGAGTTTTCTTGTTTATATTACTCTAAAAATTTATACATTTAACACACATGGCTTCTATTTTTTGGTTAACTTTGGTAATACAAAGGTCCATCCATATTTATTTGCTAGTTGCAGCTGAGCAGTATTCCCAATGTCGAAGTGTAGAAGCTTCCCTCAGGAGTTCTGATGGTTGATGACATTTGTTTTAATGAGTTCCTCAAGATCTAAAATAGTGGGGACTGGGATAAGTATCTCATGGATGAATTTGTCACCTGTAGGGGACAAGTCATTAACCATGCATGCAAATACTATTTCAGATAATTTTCTCAATTTGGTTATTTCTCACTGGAAAGAGCTGAGATACCAAGCAGTGCATGTCTTTTTCTGGACTGTTTATAACTCTGTATTCTGCTTCTGTCCTTATGCCGAGTTGCCTGGAGGATCACAGATGGCAGTCCTGCTTGTTATACCAGTGTGACCAAAGATGGGATTGAGAGTCGAGAGCAAGGGAGTGGAGCAGCACAGGGGATCACACTCATCTGAACTATGATTTTGCTGTTCAGTTAGAAAAGTCACAACTTACTACTCCACTGATTTTCTCCAGCAGTCAAATAATTTCCAGACGAAAATCTACCCCACTGTTTTGGATAAGTAGTGTGGGAAGTGTGAAGGAAATTACTGGAGCTAGAAAAGGACCAACTATTCACACACCCAACTTATGCAACAAGTCTACATGTATATCAAAGCCTCTGCCATTGTAGGCTCAACCTTGCCAGGAGGGGGAAGGTTTATCAAATAAACAAGTACAGAAGTGAATTTAACATGGCTATGATGTGGCAAGCACTACACAGGAAATACCACCTAGTAACTGGAAAGCAAATAAACAGGGAGGGATAGTGCTACTTAAACATGGTGTAATAAGAAAAATAGCTTCAGTGGAGTATCATTCAGGCAAGATTTTTTAAAGAATAAAACACAAGTACATATGCTAGATTAAAAAGATGAGATACAAAGGAAAACACAGGTCAACTCTCAGAGCCTGTAGCATTTTGAAGCCTCATAGCAACAGAAGGCAGAGAAGGCCAAAAGGAAAGGAGCAGTAGGTCACTTGTGCCTTGACAATGAGGTCATGCAAACATAGAAGATGGAAAATTTCTAGAAAGTTGAAAAAAATAGAAATGTAAATTTACCCTATACAATTTTGGAAAAATTTTGTAAAATAATTCTACAACTACCTCACAAAATTGAGAAGAAAAACAATTAGAAGGTGAGTGATAGAGAAGTTTCCTTAAAGTATAGTACCAAAACAAGTATCATTTTATATATCATATAGATACTGCTGGAGAGAAACAAAACTAAAAAGGATCAAGCAACTAGACACAGAGCATCAGAATGTGATAAGGGTGATATTTAAAGTCAATGTAGAGCAAATGTTTATCAATAAAATATGATGCCATATCTGAACAGTCATCTAGAAGACAAAATTGGGATAATACTTCATGTACAGGTGGGAAAACATTACTGTCAATTAAAAGCATGCTTAAGTGTGTTTTCTTGTTTTTATGATAAAATGCTTTACAAAAACAACTTAAAGGATAAACAACTTCTTTGGATTAAAATTACAGATTGCATTTCACCATTGTGGGGAATTCAAGATACAGGAATATGGAGCAGTTAGTTAGGCCATATCCATACTCAAAAGCAATGAATTTGTCCACTGGTGATAGTATTCAAAGCAGTTCTCCACTCTTAACACATCCCTGATTTACTAATGATTTAATGGTACCACTCACAGTGGGCAGATCCTTTCACCTCAACTAGGGTAACCACTATTCAACACAGACATGTCTACAAGCCAATTTAATTTAGAAAATTCCTCCATAAGACTCACTTCCAAGTTCATTCTTGTTTGTGTTGAACTGATAATTGAAACTAACCATCAAAAAGTATATATTATATATCAATACAGAAATGCAAAATCTAATGAGAAGATCATGTATTTTTTTCTTTTTCAGTTTGTTTATATGGTGGATTACATTGCTGGATTATCATATGTTGAACCATCCCTGCATCCCTGGGATGAAGCTTACTTGATCATGGTGGATGATTTTTCTGATGTAGTCTTAGGTTCAATTTGCCAGTATTTTATTGAGTATTTTTGCATCAATGTTCATGAGGGATATTGGTCTGTAGTTCTCTTTCTTAGTAGTGTCTTTGTGTGGTTTCTGAACCAAGGTGATTGCAGCCCCTTAAAAAGTTTGGCAATGACCCTTCTGTTTCTATTGTGTGGAACACTTTGAGCAAAAATGGTCTTAGCTCCTCTTTGAATTTCTGGTAGAGTTCTGCACTAATGCTGAAAAATCCTTTGAGAAAATCCAACACCCTTTCATAAAGATCTTGGAGACATCAGGGATAAAAAGAAAATAACTAAACATGATAAAGGCAATATATAGCAAGCCAATAGCCAACATCAAATTAAAAGGAGAGAAACTCAAAGCAATTCCTCTAACTCAGGAAAAAGACAAGGCTGTCCACTCTATCCATATCTCTTCAATATTGTACTAGAAGTTCTAGCTGGAGCAATAAGAAAGCAAAAGGAGATCAAGGAGATACATATTAGAAAAAAAGTAAAAGTTTCACTATTTGCATATGATATGATAGTTTACGTAAGTGACCCTAAAAATTCTATCAGTGAACTCCTACAGATGATAAACACCTCAGCAAAATGGCAGGATACAAGATTAACTTAAAAAAAATCTGTATCCCTACTATATATAGACGTTAAACAGTCTGAGAAAGAAATCAGAAACATCTCCCTTTACAATAGCCACAAACAACATAAAATATCTTTGGGTAACTCTAAACAAACTATGAAAGACCTATATGACAAGAACTTTGAGTCTCTAAAGAAAGAAATTAAAGAAGATACCAGAAAATGGAAAGATCTCCCATGCTCTTGGATAGGTAGGATCAACATAGTAAAAATGAAAATCTTACCAAAAACAATCTACAGATTTGATGTAATCCCCATCAAAATACCAGCAAAATTCTTGAAAGACCTTGAAAGAACAATACTCAACTTTATATGGAAAAACAAAAAAACCCAGGATAGCCAAGACAACCCTGAACAATATAGGAACTTCTAGAGGCATCACCATCCAATGACTTCAAGCTCTACTACAGAGCTTTAGTCATGAAAACAGATTGGTACTGGCACAAACACAGACATGTACACCAATGAAATCAAATGGAAAACCCTCATATTAACCCACACACCTATGAACACCTGATATTTGAAAAATAAGCTAAAAGTAAGCAATGGAAAAAATAATGCATTTTCAAAAAATGGTGCTGGCATAACTGGATGCAGACATGTGAAAGATTGCAGAGAGATCCCTATCTATCATCATGCACAAAACTTAGGTCCAAATGTAACAAAGACCCCAACAAGAATCCAGCCACACTGATCATCTTAGAAGAGAAAGTAGGAGGTACCCTTGAACACATTGGTCCAAAAGACCACTTCCTGAACATATCACCAATAGCAAAAGACACTGAGATTGACAATTAATAAATGGGACCTCCTGAAACTTATAAGCTTCTGTAAGCAAAGGAAAGGGTCAACAGTACAAATCGGCAGCCCACAGAATGGGAAAAGAACTTCACCAAACCCACATCTGACAGAGGGTTGACTGATTTCAAAAATATCCAAAGAACTTAAGAAGCTAGTCACCAAAATACCAAATAATTCAATTAAAATTGGGTTACAGAACTAAATAGAGAAGTCTCAATAGAGGAATTTAAAATGGCTGAAAGACACAGGAGAAAGTGTTCAACATCCTTAGCCATCACAGAAATGCACACAAAAACAACTCTTAGATACCATCTTACACCTGGCAGAATGGCTAAAATCAAAAACACCAATGACGGTTTATGCTGGAGAGGATGTGAAGAAAGGGGAACACTTGCTGGTGGGAGTACAAACTTGTGCAGCCACTTTGGAAATCAGTATAGTGGTTTTCAGGAAAATGGGAATCAGTCCACTTCAAGATCCAGCAATTCCACTCTTGGCCATAAACCTAAAGGATGAACATTCATACTACAAAAACATCTTTTCAACTATGTTCATAGCAGCATTGTTTGCAATAGCCAGAACCTGGAAGCAATATAGATGCCCCTCAATCAAACAATGGATGGAGACAATGTGATTCAATTTGCAAAATGGATTATCAATCAGTGGGAAAAAACAATGAAATCGTGATATTTGCAAGCAAATGAATGCAATTGGAAGAAACCATCCTGAGTGAGGTAACCCAGTCACAGAAAGACAAGCAAGGTATTTACTCACTCACATATGGATATTAGACATAGAGCAAAGGACTACCAACATATAATCCACACTTCCAGAAAAGCTAGGAAAAAAGGAGGACCCTAAAAGTGACATACATGATCCCCTGGAGATGGGGAAACAGACAGGTGCTCTGGAGCAAATTGGGAGCATGGGAGACAGGGGGAGGACAAAAGGGGGGGTAGTGAGGAGTGAGGTAGAAAACAGAGACAGGGAGAAGAGGAGAGGGGAAGAGAACATGAGGGATCAGGAAGATTGAGTCTGGGGAAGAATAAAGGAGAGCAAGAAAAGAGATGCCTTAATAGAGAGAGCCATTATATGTTTAAAGAGAAATCGGCCACTAAGGAAATGTCCAGCATTCTACAAGCATGACCCCGACTAAAAATATAAGTAAGAATATACAGCCTACCTTAAATGCCCTTACTCTATAATGAGAATGATGACTACCTTAAATGCCATCCTAGTACCTTCATCCAGTAGCCTATGGAAGTAGAAGCAGACACCCACAACTAAGCACTGAGCTGAACTCCAGGAATCAGTTTGTAGAGAGGGTAGAAGGATGAGCAAAGGGGTCAAGACCATGCTGGATAAACCAACAAAAACAACTGACCTGACCAAGTGAGAGCACATGGACCCCAATCATAAAGCTGGGGTCCCAGAGTTAGATTGAACCAAGCCCTCTGAATATGGGTGCCTGGGCAGTCTATAGGATCTCTGACAGTGGAACAAGTATTTATCACCTGTTCACAAATGGATTTTGGGAGCCCATTTCACATGGAGGGATACTTCTCAGCCAAGAAACACAGAGGAGGGCCTCGGCCCTCCCCCAAATGATGTAACAGACTTTGATGATTCACCATGGAAGGCCTTACCCTTCCTGAGCAGTAGATGGGGGTGTGATGGGGGTGTCAATGGGGAACATGGGAGGAATGAAGGGAGAGGGAACTGGGACTGATATGTAAAATAAGATTGTTTCTGAATTAAATACTTTTTAAAAAGAAATGCAAAATCATAAAGGTATTTTGAAAGCAGTTTAGTATTCTCCTTGTAAGGATATGGATGTTCTTACTATATGACTCTGCTGTTTATTTCCTTTCTCAAGAGAAATAAAACCTTTTATATGAAGAATAAGAATTTCTGTATCAGATTTAATTCACCAAACACTGAAAACATCAAAAAATCCAGTCTACTGTTAACTACATATGAAGGCCATATAACAACTGAAGCATGAGCTTTAGTCATGTGACTTGCCATGGATAAATTCCAAATGTACACTGAAAAGTGAATCAAGTCTTCAGGGTTATTCTTGCACAATTCCACTTATATGTAATAATGGAAAGACATAATTATAATACAGGAAATGAATAGGAATGATAAAGGACAGCAAACAATGGGAAGGACAGATGAGTTCTCAGTTTTGTTCAAAATTAACAGAAGCTCAAACCTAGAAAAAATTATGGTATGTAAATAATATTGCAGTAAATCTGATTGAAATGCTAATGGGCCTTATTAATCATAAAAATATTAGAAGCCAATTTTGAAATTTTGCCTTATATTTGATTAAGAATGCTTTACTGCTAAAGATGCAAATTTAAAAAGGAAAAAAATTTACATAAGTAGAAACATCATTAAAATTTCCAAATACAAATACAATATTGAAAACATATTTACTAATCATATAACAATAAACATTTTCTGTATAATATAGAACACAGGACATGCTCTATGAATTGTTAAGGAAAGTAGGGCAAAGGAATTGTTAAGGAAAGTAGGAAAGTAAACAACATAAAAATATATTTCATAGAAAGTGGTTCAATATTAAGCAATTGATAACAGGTCTAAAACAGGAGACTTCAAATTAAAACTTTATCCTGAGTGAGTTATTCACCTACAGTATGGTAAAATTTCTAGATTTGAGCTTCTGTTATACTGTTCTGTTATAAAATACAGCCTAGAGTAAGGGTGAAGACAACAATCACATTTTATGCAAAAGTGAAGGCCTGTATACCTATGGAGGATAGTGTTCAGTATAGTACACCAGGGCTACAAATCAATATTTATATTAATATAACTAGGTAATCTAGCTTAACTCTAAGAATTTATTATTTTTACCACAACTATATATTTGTGCAATGAAATTATGTACAAACTTTGCCTCTGACACAATGGCTACAATGATGACAGCAGCTTTCTTTGGTACTTATCATTGGGTATCCCCAATAAATGTATGTCAGAAACTCATTTCTTGCAACCACTTTATCAGCAATGTCCTATTCTTTTGCTTTAAAAATGAGAAGCAAATACAGAAAGATGGTTAACTGATCTTAGAGGAAACACATGGTTGATAGCAATTGACAACCAGACTACTCTACAAACCAATTAAAAACTACAATGGAAATATAGATAGTTAATTATTTGGGCTGGAGTTTTGTAATGAGAATAAGCAAGAGCTTGTCTTGTATCTGAAACAAAAGTCCAGATCAAATCTTAAGTGTGAAAGGCCTTGCTTTTCTTCATAATTTGAGAGTACAGTCAATCACAGCAGGTAAGGCATGTGGGCAGGAGCATTAGACAACTGGTCATGCTGCAGCCAGAGACAGGAAGGAGAACGCTTATCCTCAGCTAACTTTCACCTCTTTATTCACTCCATGACCATGGTCAGTTAAATACTACTGCCTCCATTTAAGGTGGGTCTTGCCTCATCAGATAACCTAATTTAGATAATTCCTATCAGGCATTTTCAGAGCCTTTGTTTCTTAGCTGAAACTTAGAGCCTGTCTAATTGACAATGTTAAGCATCACAGAATGTGTCTTTGATGGCAACTTTTAGGTCACTTTGACACTAGGTAGAGTCATCTGAGAAGAAGGAACCCAGGTTAAGAAGATGCTTCTCTAAATGGGGATATTGGCAACCCTTTAGTGAGTTTTACTAATTAGTGATTCATAGCATAGGTTCCAGCCCTACTAGGGTGGATACCACTGGCCTGATGATGCTGGTTGTATAGGAAAACAAGCTGAGCCAACCATGGGGACCAAGTCAGGAAGCAGCATTATTTCACCATTTACGCATCACCTCCTTCTACACATCCCTGCCATTTTGAGTTCCTTTCTTGGCTTGTATTAATGGACTGTAATTAAGGATACATAAGCCAAATAATACCTTTCCTCCTAAACTTGCCTTTGGTCATGGTGCCCTAAGACACTGTCACATATAAATATTGGAAGACTTTCAAAATATACCTGCTAATGTGAGAGAAAAAATGCAAGTGCATGTGGTTACCACTTAAAGAAAAGGAGTGGACAACAATCAAATCTGTAATTTCCTTGAAGTATACTCAAGCATTTCTCTAGGAATTGTGATACTCTCATATTCACATTTACTTCTAAAGAGGGGTAGAAGGAAGATACATGAGCAGTCAGAATCCTGGATCTGATAGAAAAGACAGGCTTGATTCATTTGTAGTGTGCAAATGTCTGCTAGGAATTAAACAAATGAAGGGAAATTAATATTTATCCAGAACACCATGAAAATGAATGGCACTTACATCAGAACTCTTCTTGTAAAGAAGGGAAACTACATGACAGGAATCTTTCTCAGATTGTCTTCTTGACAGTAAGAAAACAATCACACATGTTTTCAATGCACTTTGTCACCTGTCATGTCATCTCTATACAATAGGCACGTGATTTGTGCTCAGTTGATCAGAAATTACCATATATGACTCAAATCACTAACTGAGACAGGATGGAAGGAGAGACTTAGCAGTAACAGAAATTGAAAAATCAAAGAAATAATAACATTCAATAAAGTGATCACAGTTATAAGAGTTTTAGGAGAAATTCTGTAATTATTAGTGTATGCAAATGCTGGAAAGATGACTAAGTAGATGGTTGATCTATCATGAAAAAACTCAAAGTCTAGACTCAGCTAACGTTGTAGAAATTCAAGAACTGAGCTGGTGGCAGTAAACATCACTATCCTTAAAGTTCAGTGTAAAAATAATACAAGGTTTCAGGCATAAAATTTAGAGTCACAGAAAACGTTAAAAAAATTAGTGAATTTTGCACCACCATCAAAACAGTGGGTATAAGAAAAGCTTCAAAGGAAACACCATAATCAGATTGATTCATGATACATTCAAAAGGAGAAAGTAATTTTAGGATAAAATGACTGGATGTAAAAGTATACAGCCATGGGAAAACTTGACAAAGTGTGATCACCTGGACATTATTCAAACCCAGGCTAACACATGACTGAAAGTATGTGTGCATTAACAAATTTCAGCTTTGGCAAAGTAAAAGTGCTGTCAATAACTCACCACCTAGTCAATTAATCTACGAGCTTTGATTAATCTAATTTACTCAGTAAAGTTGTTCAGAATCCACACATGGTATTTTTATTTGTCTAAAGAGTTTGTTAGTACCACTCTTAAACTGTGAATCCAGCTAAATTATAAGATCATTATGATTAACTTAAAAATCATTGCATTAAATTATCAACATTATCATTTTAAAACCTGAATAGTTATAAAATCAATAACATATACCAGAAGGCAATTTAATAAAAAGCAAAATGATTTCTTTTTAAGATTATTGAAAAATACATGTATTTTCTCACTCATTTGAGGAATTTGGATATGAATAAATAAGAAGCAATTGTAAAATTCTCCAATACTTCAGGATTTTTATCTTTTCTTCATAACATATTCCTAGAGTAGATGCATATGTATTTCTCAGAAATCATAATTAAAATGTTCCACTTAAATTTCTTTCTGAATCTACCAAATGTACTTATAAAGTAAACATGTCACTCAAGATACTTCAGCAAATCATTCCTTGCAAGGATTGGACCCTGTAGAAATACTCAGGAGGTTTTGAGTTCATTGGGTGAATTCTAAAGTTGGAGTTAAGTATTTCAATATTCAGACTATCTCTTATTTACTTGGCTATTGGTGACACTGAGGAGCCTCCACTATTTTTCTGTCAAAAATGAGCAGCCCATCTTCCAAATCTGGAAGACCCAATGAAGTCTTACCAGCAAATGCAGTATAGTGGGATGTATATCGGTATGCTGTAAATATGTGTTGCTTTTATTGGTTGATAAGAAAGCCAGTTTAGCCAATGGCCAAGTAGAACAGAGCTAGGAAGGAAATACAAAGATATGGAGAAAAACACCGTTGAGTCCAGGATTCACCATGTAGCTGCCAGGGAAACAAGATGTGACTTAACAAGCCATGAACATCTTGATAAAAATATAATTGGTTAATTTAATTGTGAGAACTACTCAGTAATATACCTGAGCCATTGGCCAAACAATTTTAATGAATATTAAACCTTAGAGCGGTTATTTGATAAGGGGCTGTGGGGACCAGTGGGTGGGATGAGAAACCTCTAACTACATATTTGTGTGAGCTTATGAAGTCCTTATGATGCAATAGGCAAGGATTATCTCCTATTATCTATAGAAATAAATTTTGTCTTTCTTGCCATAGAAACTTTGACTTCAGTCTATAAAGTTTTCTACCTTTCTTCTTAACTCTATCTTTTTATCTGAATATAGAAACCACACTTTAATTATTACTCCCCTGGGTAGGTAAAATTTTATCCCCCTTTTGGGGAGCCTAATTTAATATCTGCAGTATAACTTACTACTTCTAATGATCAAAAGCTTTCTCTCTAGATGTTGGCATTGGTGTAAAGCACACTGATGATGGGAAAATCCCAGTTGTTCACTGGGTAGCTTAGAAAAAATTTGATACAATGCTGAGTTTAAGGTATTCCAACTGTTCTTATTGTACAGATCTTTCACTTTTTTGGTTAGTGTTACCCCAAGATATTTTATGTTGCTTGTGGATATTGTGAAAGGTGATGTTTGCCTGATTTCTTTCTCATTGGATTTATCATCTGTATATAGTAGGGCTACTGATTTTTTTTGAGTTAATTTTGTATCCTGCTACCTTGCTGAAGGTGTTTATCTGCCGTAGGAGTTCCCTGGTAGAGTTTTTCGGGTCACTAATGTAGACTATCATGTCGTCTGCAAATAGTGAAAGTGAAAGATCTGTACAATAAGAACTTTGAGACTTTAAAGAAAGAGATTAAAGAAGATACCAGAAAATGGAAAGATCTCCCATGCTCTTGGATAGGTAGAATTAATATTGTAAAAATGGCAATCCTGCCAAAAGCAATCTACAGATTCAATGCAATCCCCATCAAATTCCCAAAACAGTTTTTCAAAGACATTGAAAGAACAATACTCAACTTTATATAGAAAAATAAAAACCCCAGGATAGCCAAAACAACTCTTTACAACAAAGGATTTTCTGGAGGCACCACCATCTCCGACTTCAAGCTCTACTATAGAGCCATAGTTCTGAAAACAGCTTGGTATTGGCACAAAAATAGACTGATAGACCAATGGAATCGAATTGAAAACCCTGATATTGACCCACGCACCTATGGATACCTTATTTTTGACAAAGGTGCTACATCTATACAATGGAAAAAAGATAGCATCTTCAACAAATGGTGCTGGTACAATTGGATTTGGACATGCAAAAAATTTCAGATAGATCCATACCTGTCATCATGCACAAAACTTAAGTGCAAATGGATCAAAGATCTCAGCATAAATCCAGCCACACTGAATCTTCTAGAAGAGAAAGTGGGAATTACCCTTGAACAAATTGGCACAGGAGACCACTTCCTGAATATTACGCCAGTAGCATAGACCCTGAGGACTGCAATTAATAAATGGGACCTCCTGAAACTAAGAAGCTTCTGCAAGGCAAAGGAAACAGTCAGTAGGACAAAATGACCACCCACAGAATGGGAAAAGATCTTTACCGATCCCACATCTGACAGAGGACTGATTTCCAAAATATATAAGGAGCTCAAGAAGCTAGCCACCAAAACACCAAACAATGAAATTAAAAAGTGGGGTGCAGAACTAAATAGGGAATTCTCAACAGAGGAATCTGAAATGGCTGAAAGACACTTAAGAAAGTGCTCAAAATCCTTGGCCATCAGAGAAATGCAACTCAAAACAACTCTGAGATACCATCTTACACCTGTCAGAATGGCTAAAATCAAAAATACCAATGACAATCTATGCTGGAGAGGATGTGGAGAAAAAGGAACACTCCTCCATTGCTGGTGGGAGTGCGAACTTTTAAGACCATTCTGGAAATCAGTATGGTGGTTGCTCAGAAAAATGGGAATCAGTCTACCTCAAGATCCAGCCATTCCTCTCTTGGGTATATACCCAA